>NC_090930.1:1012133585-1013383585 GCF_040938575.1 Ambystoma mexicanum
GAGCCCATGGATAAGGGAAGCAGGAGTGGCCTATGTGAGTCAGGACCCTGAGCTGCAAACACATACACAAGACAAGCTTGAAGGGCCCAGCTGGAACAGACAGTGGATGCTTTCAAAAGCCACAAAGCACCACACCGTCACATGAATGCACAATAGACAAACAATATTAAACTATATTAACTAATTAAACTAACAATGAACATCCTACATAACCTAATTAAAATAACTATGAAATAGTTAATATTAACTAACTAAACTAAAAGGAAAAATCAAAAATGGCCACATACGACCAGAGGGGGGAGGACAGAGTGGATCTGAAGGACTGAGACTCAGCCCTCAGGGCCGCCATGTGTGCCTCTGCGTGAGCAGTAATTGCTTGACGAAGAGACAACATTTCCGCCTGGCGTGCCCTGTCAGAGGACTGCGCTCCCTGCCGCTGGAGAAGCACCTGCCTAGCAGGGGGGAGCATGGATTGGGCCACACATTCCAATCTCGCAGCGATGTTATCAAGTGCTGCCCCCTGACGTTCTGAATTGGCAGTCATGTGTTGCTCCCACTCAGTATACCTCGGTGGCGCGTGGCCTCTGCATTGCTGGGCTTGACACCTGCGGGACCCAAGGACTGTGCATCCTCGTTGGGTTGGCACCGCCTGCGGCTGCACGACTACATGCCCCCGTCTACGTGATGCCCCAGGTACATCAACGACTGGTGTGGAGGGGGACCCTGCGTCCTGATCCACTGCAGGCAGAGGTCACACCACTGTCCGGCCACTCAGTGCAGGTGTCGCGGACAGAGAAGTGTCCACATCAGAATCACTCACCCCTGACGTATGGACCTGATACACATCCAACTCAACATGACTATCAGAGTGGTCATCTGTGCTGAACTCATAGCCAGCCAAAGGCAAGATGGACTGGAACACACGTGGGTTCTCGTCTACCACCCCACGACCCCCACTTGTGCTGGGTTGTGGTTGTGATGACAACCCTGTGCCTGGCATGACAACACCATCCTCTAGCTCCATTGCGTCATCACCTGAAAAGTAGAGAGAAAAAAATATTAGTACACATGTCAGAAGCACATGACACACATACACATAGACATCACACAGACAGCCAGCACATGAAACAGACATGTCACACACAAAACAGACCTGCCATGCATGCTTGGTCAATTTGACATTGCATCAGTGAGTAGGCATGTAGAACGGTGTTACACGGCTCAGAAGCGGGTTGATGCCGTGCAGAACATGTGTACGTTACTCACTATCTACATGAACAAGTACTTCATGATGCGTATCACAAATCGTGAAGCCAGTGGAAGGGCTAGTTCAGGCATCACGTGCAATGTGCATGTATTGGCAGACAGTATTGACTAGCATCAATGGCATCATCTGAGTCAACTCACAACACAGCAGATGATGATGGGACAGTAAGCAGGAAACATGACGAACCCTCACTAGTACACCCAAGTGTGCAAAAGCCACTACACCAGTTGGACAGAGTCAGTGGGCCTGAAACTGGGGGAGGACTGTGCCCCGCACAGACTGTGACACCCTAAACATGTGTGTGATACAGGACATGGCCAGAGTGGGCATGGGATGGCTGTAGAAATTCCAAGAAATGTTGCTCATACAAGACATGTACTACAATGATCATCCAGGCACGGACACATAGGGGCATGCATGGAATACACATGGAGCATGAATGGGCACTCATGTCCCTGCGGAGCATCTGCCATCTGCACAGTCCAAGTGATACACCCTGCATGAAGGGCAGAGGATGTACCTCACTTCATGTGTCTGGCAGGTTAGCTGGTGGAAGTTAGCATGTACACAGGAGGCTTGAATAGGCCATTGCAGTATGCCAAAATGATGCACAAAAGTGCAATGGTGTAATTGGGGTGCAGGGGGGTGGAGGGGCAAGGGGGCATGCCTACGTGGAGTACCCGCATGCAGGCAGAGGACACATGCACGTCAGTCATGCAATGACATGGTCCCAGTGCTGAGAGGAAAACCACCCCTGGCTACATGCAGAAGGGCCAGAGAGCAGGAACATGGACCAGAGGGGCATCTGGGTGACTAACATGTGAGTAGGGTGCAAGTGTGGTGATGAGGACAGTCCCCGTCTGCTCTACATGTCCACCATCCTGCACAGCAAGCACGCATCAGTGAAGCATTGCATGACTAGCACATGAAAACCATGTACACATAGCATGTAGTGGCAGTCAAGCACAACACATCACACAGGCAAAACACACATGGGCTGGACATACATGCAACAACACTCACTGGACTGGGCATCAAAGTCCTGCATCTCTCCCACTCCTTCGACCAATTCTTGTGATATGAACTCCGCAACGAGTGCCTCGCGCGGAGTGAGGTGATCCTCCTCAGATGGTGGCCCACCGCCAGTCACCAGAGTCATGCTGTAATTAGAGGCACGCTTGGCCTTAGCGATGCGTTTGAGGTCATTCCAACACTTCTTGCACTCGGCAGCTGTGCGTACCTCATGGCCAAATGCACTCACATTATCCGCAACATGCTTCCAATGGGTATTCCGATGGGCAGCAGTAGTTTGACAATTCGGCCCCACTAGCATGTCACATCTGTGGGCCTGCACGTAGTCCACAAGGGAGTCCAGTTCCTGTTTGCAGAAAGGCTTCTTCCTTGATGTGCAGGAGGCCGTGGCTGTGTCTGGGGTCCCAGCCTGTGCTGCAGATGCAACCTTCCCCCTCTTGTATGGTGGCGTGGACCCTGGCTGGCGAATGCCACCCTGATCAGTATGGCCAGTGGGACCGGTGGATTGAACCAAGGGAGTGGCAGGTTGAAGGACGACCGAAGGCCTGACTTGCGTCAGTGGCTGCTGGGTGCCCTGGAATGGACCCTGCGCAGCAACATCCGCTGTGCCAGGGTCATTGACCGCGACTGTCCTGGTTGGTAGACTCACAACCGGGGTGTTGTTGGCTGCATCTGCCCCTGCACTTGCCAACACCCAGCTGGTCGGGGCAACAGATGACATTGCTGTCCCAGGGACACGTGTCTTGGTCAGGGCAGCCCTGCATGCACCTACGGTGTTCCTCCTGACCTGCTGGAAATCTTCCAGTGACTCTTCAAGTGCCAACGCAGCTTACGCTGGCAGACCCTAAGCCTGGGTGGTGGTGTCCACAGCTGCACCTGCAGCTACCACTACCCTTGGGCCCGTGGCAGTCGATGAAACGGACTGCCGGGTCACACGGGCGCAAGTGCCAGATGCAAGAACTGCATCTTCCGGAACCACAGGGGGTGGTGGCATGACTGCACCGACACATGCCACAACATCGTGCCCAAGTGGCGCACCCCTGCCTCTTCCCCCTCTGCGGCCACCCTGGACACCCTGGAGTCCCCCTTCTCCCTGGTCACCCCAGCCATGTCCCTGAACACGCCCGCCATGAGGAGTATGCCCAGCTGAGGCACCCTCACCTTTGGTGGCCCCCCAACCATGGCACAGATGGAGTAGTGCTGGCACAGCTGGAGGAGTGCCAATGGGAGGTGTACACCACAATTGTCCTGAGCAATTGGGGTGAAGGGGGTGGGATGCAAGATGTTAACAGCACCCCTGCACCTGCAAGGCTGTATGTGACCCCGGTGATGAAGTGACGGGTCACGCAATGCTCAGGCACCCCAAAACTGCAGTAAAACCGTACACGCAACCACTGCAGCCTACGTGCGTGGAATTAACCTCCTGCAGTACGCGGTGGCACCCAGGAACACGAAAAACGCATACGCGTGGGACATGCAGGCTACTATGACCTCAAAAACGGGTACGTGATACACAGGGGCACCCGCAGTGGGAAAAATAGTGTGCGCGACTCACCGTCAGTCTAGCGGAATGAAGAAAAACATGCGTAGCCAATACCCCCGCCAAAATAAGAGATACGTCCTTGATCCGCTGTGAAGTTGTGATGGCGCGCGAAACAACACGAAGAAGCAACACACACGTCGGTCTCCACGAAAGGCACGTACAGCGAACTGCTGGCCCCGCTCACCTTTAACCCGTGCTGAGGGAAACGCCTGCGTGCATCACATCACTTACATGCTTAGGCCCTTTCCTCAAATTACATGCATTCACACACGGAATGTGGTTTTTTCACATGCTGATCCACTATGCACCCGTGTTGAGGGAAATGCCCGTGCGCACTACTTCACAGATGCGCTTACACGCTAAGGGCCTTTCCTCGAATTACATGCTGATGTGCACTCCTGCCCAAAAGGCCATTTTCCTGCCCCCAAGACCCCTGAGCACGCTCCCACCTGCCATCTGCTGCTGCCTGCTGCCCACCTGCCCTGCTATTTGGTGCCTGCACGTCAGCCATCTGCAGGGGTCCAGTTGCTGTGTCCACCCCTTCTGGAACAGAAAACTCCCGACTGGGATACCATCGCTCCACAGCCCAGCCCCAGGACCCAGTTGCCCACCCAGGCCTGCCTCGGGGGTCGCCATGTCAGGGCAAACACCATCCGAGACCACTGGCGACCCCCAGCCAGAGAGGCAGAGGGCCACCAGCTTCAGTGAGAAGGAAGTTGGTGTCCTGGTGGAGCATATCCTGGGGCATTATGATGCCCTCTTCACACCATCGCTCACCGACAAGGAAGGACGGGAGAGGATCTGGGAGGACGTTGTGGTTGCCATCAACGCGGAGGGGGTGGCAACCCACGACTTTAAGCACGTCCGGAAGCGCTGGGAGCACTTCAGGTCCAGGACCCTCAACAAGGCCCGGTGCCGGGTCCACCTGAGCAACATCCAGATGAGGGTCCTGGAACGCATAAACCCTGCGCTCCACGCCCAGATCCTTCGGAGGATGACCCGTCCGGAGTCTAGCGGTAAGTGGCCATGCATTGCTGTGTGAAACAGGGCATGTTGCAGTGTGCTGGTAGTCAGCTACTTGCCTGTATGTGTAACATAGGCCATGTATGGATGTGTGTGCGCCGGGACATCATGGTAATGCATGTGAGACCAGTAATGCGTGAACCACATGGATTTTGCATGTGTTCCAATGAGACATGGGGAGATACATGCGGAATGCACACATGAATGCATGCCAGTCCCTTTTCTTGGACATGGATGGGGGGTGAGGGATGGGTGCTGCTCTCATCTACATGGTGCGCATGTCTGTGTGTCTGAGAAGTGTGTGTGTGAGATTGAAACGCCATGGATGCATGACACATGTCCGTGATGATGTGTTGATTCACTCATGCAGTGCGGTCACTGTTGTATCCACTGTGTCTGTGGTGTAGGAGCCATGATGCATGACCCTCCGGTGATGTGTGTGCATGGGATCAGTATGAGCCATGATGCATGTGAGTTTTAAGGCAACATTTTTGTTAACAGAGTCCCTTGTACATGGATGCTGATGTTGATTGCATGTGTTTGCCTGTTTCTGCATGTGTGTTGCGTGCATTGACCCATGTGTTGTGGAGGGACAGGATGGAAGTGACGTTTGACAGTGCCACTCATGTGTTATTGCTTCCTGTCTAGGGGACTATTGTACGGTACCCTGATGCTTGTGTTCTATGTCTCTCTCTACGCAGCGTCGAGTGAAGAAGAGGGCAGAGACAGCGCTGTGGAGCTGAGCGGCGGGGATGCCTCCACCGGGCAGTGACGCAAGGCCCAGCCTCCCTACCAGGCATTGCCATCATCCGGGAGAGAGGGGACTGGTGCCGTGTCTGCCACTACGGCTGTAGCAGAAGGGCAGGGTGAGCCCCCACAGGGGCTTGCAATGGCGGAAGATGGTGCAGAGACATCCAGGTTGGTGGTCTCCACAGAGGAGGAGGAGCCCCCTACTGAGCCGCACATGGGCCTGGTGGGGGTAGTACCACTGGTGCGAGTGGTGCAGTCCAGGGCCAGGGTCAGGAGGCAGCACAGTTCACCGCGGACGGGCCTGTGCATGTCGCTGTCCCTGACCCTGTGACTGCACCACCATGCACCAGCAGGGATGCCCCGTCCCAGGCCTGTCCACAAGTAGGGGGGAGGCCCATGTCATCTGCCTCTCCACTACCTGCGAATGAGGAGTCCCATGACCGTATGGGCTACGTCCTGATTGGTGTCGCGTTGCGCACGCGTGTCATTCGTGATGACGTGCGTGCTTCCTGGGGGGAGCACGCACGCCATCACAAAGAGCTGCATGGCAACGTGGCACAGTTGGGAGGGGCCATGGTCGGTGGGTTCCTACATGTGTCGCTCACTCTGGCGGACATCTCCTCCTCTGTGGAGACTATGCACCAGTCGTTCTCCCTGCCGTCTTTCGGCTCAGATTCCACCAGGGCCCCTTGTGGACCTGGCCCGACCAACACAGCCAGCTTGGTGGAGATCCCATCCCTGCCACAGTCGGGAGTCAGCGTTCAAGCAGGGGTGAACACCCCAACAACTGGAGACCAGCAGATGGAGGATATGCAGGCATCATCGGACAGGGCACATGGACAGCAGCAGGCTATAGGTGGGAGCAATGATAGCTCGGGGCCATCAACATCAGAGGGGCAGGCATCGGCCAGAGGGCAGGAGGACCCTGGAATGGAAGTGTCTTCTGTGTGGCTGCGATTGGGCCAGCTGATAGATGCGGAGCAGCGGGCGGAAGAGGTGTGGCTCACCATGGTTAGGGCCGAGTTCTTCATGCGTCGGGCGTTGAGGCAGGCTGAGTGCCTCGAGGCAATTCGCAGGGAGTTGGAACAGGCCATGGATGCATCCCTGCGAGATCTCGGGCCAGGGCAGAGGCCCGCCTCCAGGAGATAGACATGGAGTTCGATGATGCCCTGGCCCACAACATCACAGTGAGCCGCAGGACTTGCCCGCCGCCATTGTATATAGTTAGTGATAGGTTTCCTTTCTCTTTTTTTTTCTTTTGGGACACTTGGACAATGCCCCACGTTTTTGTATATAGTTGTAAATTAGGTAGGATTTTTTATATAGGTTCCATTTCATTTGTTGGGCTCATGGACCCTTGTTGCAATATTTGTACATAGTTGGACAGTAAATTTTAAAAAAAACATATTTTACCCTCACCATGGTACAATGGATTTTTTAATTTTGATTTCCTTTGGATTTACTTTGTTGGACAAGGATTTTTGACAAACTTTATTTTGGATTCATGTGGATTGTGTCATCATTATTATTATTATTTTTTTTAGGACATGCCTTTTTTTCTTGTTTCTGACTCTTTACATGCTTTGAAACTTTTTTGATATTTTTGTGCACAATACATTTTGATTTCTTACTTCCATGAGTGGTATTTGCTCTTTGGTTTACTGCATGTCCTAATGTGGGTTTACACAATCACTCGCACCCAGTGTGTGTGTGTGTGAGACGGACATGTGTTGATGTGCATATTTGACTTTTGGTTAGTGACAAGTAATAGGCCTTTCAGTGTGGGGTGGACGGGAAACTTGGTTGTCTCTGAAGACTGGGGTGGCGTGCAGTGGGATTTTGTTGGACATGAGGCCCATGAATGTGCATCTTTATGACATTTTGGGTGGGGACCTGAGTTGGGGCCTGCTGGCAGGTGCCCGGCAATGCTGGGTGGATGGGGGTGCTGGGGGACATGAGTCGGGGCCTGCTGGCAGGTGCCCGGCAATGCTGGGTGGATGGGGGTGCTGGGGGACATGAGTCGGGGCCTGACCCTCAATGCTGGGTGGGTGGGGGTGCTGGGGGACCTGAGGTGGGGCCTGCTGGCAGGTGCCTGGCAATGTTGGGTGGGTGGGGGTCCTGGGGGACATGAGTCGGGGCCTGACCCTCAATGCTAGGTGGGTGGGGGTGCTGGGGGACATGAGTCGGGGCCTGCTGGCAGGTGCCCGGCAATGCTGGGTGGATGGGGGTGCTGGGGGACATGAGTCAGGGCCTGCTGGCAGGTGCTCGTCAATGCTAGGTTGGTGGGGGTGCTGGGGGACCTGAGTCAGGGCCTGCTGGCAGGTGCCCGGCAATGCTGGGTGGATGGGGGTGCTGGGGGACATGAGTCAGGGCCTGCTGGCAGGTGCTCATCAATGCTGGGTTGGTGGGGGTGCTGGGGAACCTGAGTCAGGGCCTGCTGGAAGGTGCCCGGCAATGCTGGGTGGATGGGGGTGCTGGGGGACATGAGTCGGGGCCTGCTGGCAGGTGCCCGGCAATGCTGGGTGGATGGGGGTGCTGGGGACATGAGTCTGGGCCTGACCCTCAATGCTGGGTGGGTGGGGGTGCTGGGGGACCTGAGTCGGGGCCTGCTGGCAGGTGCCCGTCAATGCTGGGTGGGTGGGGGTGCTGGGGGACATGAGTCGGGTGCTGCTGGCAGGTGCTGTCAATGCTGGGTGGGTGGGGGTGCTGGGGGACCTGAGTCGGGGCCTGCTGGCAGGTGCCCAGCAATGCAGGGTGGATGGGGGTGCTGGGGGACATGGGTCGGCCTGCTGGCAGATGCCCGTCAATGCAGGGTGGATGGGGGTGCTGGGGGACATGAGTCGGGGCCTGACCCTCAATGCTGGGTGGGTGGGGGTGCTGGGGGACCTGAGTCGGGGCCTGCTGGCAGGTGCCCGTCAATGCTGGGTGGGTGGGGGTGCTGGGAACATGAGTTGGGGCCTGCTGGCAGGTGCCCTGCAATGCTGGGTGGATGTGGGTGCTGGGGGACATGGGTCAGGGTCTGACCCTCAATGCTGGGTGGGTGGGGGTGCTGGGGGACATGTGTCAGTGCTCACTTGTGCGTGGTGACCTGTGGGCTGGCTGGGGGGCTTCGACAGGGTGGATGGGCTGCCTGTGGGGCATGGCCAGGGGTGCAGTGTGTTCCCCTGTGTTGTGGTCTGCCTGCAGGCCCTGGGGAGGTGGGAGAGGGCACACCTGGGAGGACACACACTGGCAATTCGTTGGGGCATCCCCGAAATACACATACCACGCTTGCACAGGGCCAATCGTGTGTGAAACTTCCCACGCACCCCCGGAATACACATACCCCGCTCGCACAAGGCCAATCGTGTGTGAAACTTCCCGCGCAACCCCGAAATACATGTACCCCGCTCGCACAAGGCCAATCGCATGTAAAACTTTCTGCGCACCCACGAAATACACGTAGCCTGCTCGCGCAAGGCCAATCACGTGTAGAACTTACCGTACAGCCCCGATATAAACGTACCCCGCTCGCACAAGGCCAATCGCGTGTGAAACTTCCCACGCAACCCCGAAATACATGTACCCCGCTCGCACAAGGCCAATCGCGTGTAGAACTTCCCGTGCACCCCGATATACACGTACCCCGCTCGCACAGGGCCAATTGAGCGTGAAACTTACCGCGCACCCCCGAAATACACGTAGCCCGCTCGCACAAGGCCAATTGCGTGTAGAACTTCCCGCGCACCCCCATAATACACGTACCCCACTCGCACAAGGCCAATCGCCTGTAGAACTTCCCACGCACCCCGGTAATACACATACCCTGCTCGCACAAGGCCAATCGCGTGTAGAACTTCCCGCGCACCCCCGTAATATACGTACCCCGCTCACACAAGGCCAATCGCGTGTAGAACTTCCCGCGCACCCCCGTAATACACGTACCCCACTCGCACCGGGCCAATGACGTGTATAACTTCTCACGCACCCCCGAAAAACACATACCCCGCTCGCCTAGGGCCAATCGCGTGTAGAACTTAACGCACACCCTCGAAATACATGTACCCCGCTCGCACAGGCCCTATCACGTGTGATTCTCCCCGCGCACCCCCGAAATACACGTAACCCGCTCGCACAATGCCAATCGCGTGTAGAACTTCCAGCGTTCCCCCGTAATACACGTACCCCACTCACACAGGGCCAATCGCGTGTATAACTTCCCGCGCACCCCCAAGATACATGTAGCCCGTTCGCACAGGGCCAATCATGTGTGATTCTCCGCAGGCACCCCCGTAATACAGGTGCCCCGCTCGCATTCGTGGTTGGGGGGCTGTATGCTGGTCCACTGGCCTGTGCACCATGTATCGGATTTGTGCGCTGTTCATGGTGCACAGGGAGGGATTGGGGGCGTAACTGGCGCTGCTGCAGGGTCGCTGCACCACTCTGCGCATCGTCTGGTTATGGATGTTAAAATCCATGAATACGCTGTGCCCGGAAATGGATTTTGGCGCAAACAGCTGGCGCAGACTGCCGCACTCGCACACTGTGCGCCAGCCGCGTGCGCCACTTGTGCACTGAATTCTATGATTTACCCCCTATGGTGTCTAACTCGATGCTTACTTTCATCCACTTGCAAATGCAAGAAGTTTTGAAAACTGACTACGTTTTGTTTGGAGACTTGTTACAATTAACTCTTGTGAAAGGTCAACCAGTTTTCAAAATGCGGCAATCTAAAGATCGTCAAACAAGCATAGGAAGTATTGGTCATTTTAACCTTTGGAATTGGTTTCAATTCCAGGAACTTACCATTAATATGAGGCAATCTGCAGATTTGGAATATGCAGAAATCCTTAATGAGATTTCTACAGGTGTTGTTGAGGAAAATGTGGAAGACTGATTTCTAACATATTTCATGCAGATTGCAGTCCTTCTGATGTCTGATGTCATGTTGACTCTTAAAGAAATACATATTTCTTTTGTTGCTTTGATGTGCACACTTGCAGAGGGCAACAAGTTTAACTCTACAAGGCTACTGGCAGAGAACCAAAATGTTGTGGAGATGAAATCGTGTGATGTTTTAGAAGGTCATGTTATATACCTTTAGAGTTGGATAAGAGAGCAAACGCTCGATTAGGTCAACTGGAGAATTCAATTTCTAAAACAGCAGGTCTGGAGTGGGTTTTAAAACTGTGGATCAATGCACGAGTATTGTTAAAGAGGAACTTGAATGTAGGAATTGGTCTAGTTAATGGAGCGATGGGAAGAGTGATTGCATTTCATACTTTTCCTCACAGTACAAACATTGAACATGTTGAAGTGAAGTTTGATCATGTGGAAGAAAATCATTTGATTTCTCTGACCTCTGCATGTTTCATGCTTTTTAAGGATAACTTTGTGAAAAGAGCACAGTTTCCATAGTGCTCTGCTTATCCTATATCTGTTCATAAGTCACAAGGGTTGACTTTAGAAGAAGCACTTATTGACATTGGTCATACAATGTTTAAAGAAGGAATGTCATATGCAGCTTTGTCACATGTGAAAAATATAGATTTATTTTTAAGAAACCTTGATGAAAGAAAAGTGACAGCTGACATTTCTTGCATTGAAGAATATAATAGGTTACGTGTATTGTATGCTCCTCACCTGAACCTTATACATGTACCTGCTAAGCCGTTAGCCAGGACGCATAAGGATTCAGTGAAAAAAGAAAACAGAATCTGCTGGAGTGGTAGTGGTTGCTCAACTATCACATACTCTCATTGCAGATTTTGTAATGAACCAGGAGTTGAATGCTATTCTAATGCAGCTTTGTGTATGTTATTTCAAATGACACCATTGATGCAAGAAATAGCTTCCACAGCAGAGAAGTAGCTATGTGTGGAATTTTCATTTCTTAAAAAATCTGTGGATTACATATTCTCAAAGTACTCAGGAAGATAGCCAAGATGTTTTAATGATTGTCTTCTATTTATTAATGCAGAAAAAAGTATAAATAGGTGTATCATATGTGTCCACTATGTAACAAACTTGAATCTACTCTAGAATTTTGTGAAAGATTTGTATATGTGCCTAGCCCTGATCAGAAAGTGTATATTTTCTGATATTGTAAGCAAAGCATTCCATGACATGCAATGCAATGACTGTGGTTGTAATTTACAATCAACACTGCAAAATCTAGTTTTAAATATGTATGTATTGATTATGTTTGAAAGATACAATGTAGAAGGTAGGAAAAATAACACATCTATAATGAATTTTAAATTTGTTCAAGTTTCTATTCATAAGAAAACTTTTAAAACATATGCAATAATGTTTCTTGCGGGGCAATCATTAATTGTGGACATTTCACAACATGGATGCATACAGAAGTAGATTGACTTGTTTGGAATGACTATATAATCACACACCAAGCTAGATTGCCAAACGGTTTAAAGATGGCCTACCTAATGATGTTAGAACCAATGTTTTAAAATATATGTGTGATATTCTTTGTTAATATAAACATGCAAAATAAAACTTTAAAATGGAAAAATATGGTCATACGTGTTAAAGTAGTAGAAGTATTGTTACTAGGATGTACTTTAAAAATAGTATGTAATAAATGTTCAGGTAATATTCACAAGATTATATACATTAGAGTAGAAAACAGCATTCTGCAAATCTTCTACTCCTATTTAATTGAATAAAACACTGCATATTTTAATATGTACAAGTGTTACCTATACATGCTAGGTTACAAAAACGGTTCCATGTACATTCATTTGAGTTTGAGGCAGCGTAGAAAGGTTATGACTGTGTACATCTGAAACACGTAAACAATAGGTGGTAGATACAAAAACTGATATAGAATAATGTTTGAAAAATAAATGAGATGTTACTATTAATTACAGATTAAGGAAGAATTTAGATATATTGTGTTCGCTTATTATGTGTATAGGTGGTGAAATTAAGTATGCATACAACATTTTCCAAAAAGTATTATCATTGAAATAAAAAAAGAAAATATCTTACTAAAAGGGTTAGTTTGTTAAATGCATAAATATGTTCTAAATGCAGTGTGAAGTTTTAGAAAAGTCATAGAATCTTTTTAGTATTAAACTGTACCTGTTTTGCGTTTTGTATGGTAGGTTTAAGAAAATTGTCATGATCTTCTTAGGTGTGTAGGTGGCCAGAAAAAGGACGCACACCAAATTATGAAAGAAGTTATGAAATGGCAATGTAAATATCATTTTTATAATTTAGAATTAATTTTGATGTAGTAAAAAAAGGTATTCCACACTGCATAAAAGTATCAGTGCTAACAAAAGTTTATATAATAATTTGTTGTTTCATTTTTTAAAATATGATGTGTACAATATGAAATGTCATTATGAACTTCTAATGTGTGTAGGTGCCCAAGCAAAGGACGTACACAGATTTTATAAAAAGTATGGACATTACATTTGTTAGGTTATTAGTGTAGTTTCTGATAAGTGTCAATATGTTTACTCACACAGTTTTTCATTTCTACCTATTATTTGTAATATAGATATGATTATACTTTAAAAAGATTAATACTCAAAATAATATTACACTGTTGGCATGTCTTCATTTTTTTATTTGTAAAACTGAAGACATAGTTAGGTTATATGTCTTGGTTCCCTGATGATGGTTGCATAAAGTATTCTGTATATTTGTTATCTTATAATTATTAAATGATGTTTGCACAGCATTGTAACATATGTAACATATGTGCATTGTACTGAAATGTCTTTTTATGTGTATAAACCATTGACTTTGTGGGCAATTCTTTTTAGAATTTGCTGATGCAAAACCAAATTCCTAGTTACGTAAATGGTTAGTATAGTTGAAGTGATAATACTGGATTATTTTTCCTATGCTACACTGTAGCAGCTATTGCTTTTTCAAAGTGTTATTGGTGTTTTATTGATAACATTTTTATTGTATAACATTGTGGACATTTTTATTTAGCATGTTATGTTAGAGCATCATTTGTACACGTATTTATAACTATTGGTAAATATTTAAAATAACTAAATAGAGATTTTTTCTCTCCAACCAGAAGTTTGTTTCCTCTATATTATGATTAGTGAATACAACCTGTTATTGTTTGTGCACGAGGAATACAATCAGTATTCAATTAGTACCATTATGAAAAAAAAGATAAATCATTTTGTTTTTATTTTGTGATAAACTAAATTTTATTTGTTTCAGAGTTGATATTATGGAAGAAAGAAGAGAAAATGTATAAATGTATTTGGTAAGTTATTTAATACATTTGATATATATATATATCAAACAAAGGGTAAAGGTGCTGAAGAGAAAGGGAGCTCCACCACAAACACCTGCCAAAAAATGCCCATGCCAAGTGGTGTTTTCCACCCGCTGTGGGTGGGCGCTGCATGACACCTGGTCTGCCTAGGTATTGCTATGTATGTTTTTTATGCTATGTTCACTCTTTTTGGATAAATAAATGAAATTTTAGAACACACCTTGAAGTCTTGTGTGCTTGGGCATTTTTTGGCAGGTGTTTGTGGTGGAGCTCCCTTTCTCTGCAGCACCTTTACCCTTTGTTTGACATCTATTGAGTGTAGCCTGCTCTAGCCGGGTAGCACCAGCTCAGTAATGAGGCAGAGCGCAATTTATTGGCTAAATCATCTGTTTGATATATATATATATATATATATATATATATGTAATGCACATATGTATAGATACAGAGTTGTATATTTTTCAGTATTAGTTTGCATAGCCGCAGCTACAGCATTCATTCAATGAATTGCTGGTTTTTGCTGGTCTTTACTTGCTGTGCTATGGCTCACAACAACTGGGTTGCTTTTATTCGTGGCTAAACTGTGTCCCCTGTTAACAATATAACCGCGCCTACAAACAAACAATTGAGGGGTTCAATTACCGAAACTACATAAAATAAATTACAATATGTTTTGTAATATATTCTTGCAGATTCTGTTCATTTATATCTATTTTTATAACTTAAAAGTGGCCCTTTAAAGGGTGTTTTGGAGGATGGAAAGGGGGGGTGGAATAGGGGAGGAAAGCACATAAGGATGAAACATATAACAAAGGGAATTAAAATAAAAAGTAACATATTTTTGATTGTTTTTTTTCTTTTTCTTTAAAAAAAAAAGGAATTGCCACTTAAAAGAAATGGACAATGACAGGTAACCTGGTGTGCGATTAACTTCTGCCATTCGTTCTGAGATGGAACATCAGAAGGCCCGCGGCGTAGAGTCTTGTTACAGAAGTGCAGAGTAACTCCTACGCCTCTTTTCTTGCACAGTGTTCCTTCACTTTGAAGAAGCGCCAACTGTCTGCTGTTTTTTTCATTCCTGTTTGCATCTTCCTAGGTGGTGATGGATTGTCGACACAAATGATGACATCATGACCACTCATGCTCTCATGTTCAGATATGTTGGACTGTCTAAGCTGAAGGGAAAAAAACAACACAAAAAAGACAATGCTGCAAAAAAAGAAAACGCTTTTAAAAAAAAGAAAAAAGTAAAACAAAACATACACAAAGTGAACAAATCACAGGACAAAGGGATATAGCATTAAAGGAAAAGTGTATAAAAAGGATAAGGAATTCGAAAGGGAAAGTGACAAAAGTTCTTGCAGTTACTCAGATCCCCTTTCACAAGCAAGTACAGAAAGCAATGATAAATGTGAAGTTCTTGTTTGTGAGTGCGGTTATTTTTCGCGACTACATACTTCTGTGCCCGCTGATTGGACAGCATAGTATGTGCAGATATTGCCGTGCTATTGGGTGATTTTGCACATGCGGTTGACGGCAACGGCATGGGTGTATGTGCGTTCATGAATCCCGGTTTGCCATTGGTTTGTTTGTTAACAATTCTACGCATGTAAGCAGCAGACAATGCAATTGGCCGATAAAAACGTGCATGAAGGCGCGCAGCCACATGAACGCGAACCATTTGGGCCTTACATAGACACGACTACACCACCTTCGCTTTTGATGTATTTAGTCCCAAATGCACATTTGGTAGACACAGCTATAAAAATAATTTACACAAAAAGAAATGTATACATATATATATATATCAAGGAAAAAATGTTAGTTGGAGGGACCTTAAGGTGAGCAATACATTGTAACAAAACTATTCTTTTATATGTAAATTATGTATCTTTGAATTGTTACTTTTATGACTTGCTTCATTGAAATAAAGCCTATGAACTGAACATTCTAACAAAACCTTTGCAATTCAAGAAAACCACTTTAGTTGCAGGGATGTTAAGGTGAGAACTTAACACAACAAACTCCCTGACATTCAGCTAAAGCCACCTTAACTTCGTGTCCCCTGTTGCGAAACCTATAACCACAATGATGACATCACAGATGACATCACGAATTACAGGTTGTATGTGAACACTGATGGCCATACAAATCACATCACTGATACCAAGAACCCATATAGATAGATAGATAGATAGATAGATAGATAGATAGATAGATAGATAGATAGATAGATAGATAGATAGATGCCATCACTGGTGACAACACTAATTAGATTGAATATAACTGACTACATCAATAATGGAATTAGACATAATATCATTTATAAGTTAGTGCATGAAAGGTTTCAATACCTTAATAACAGTTTAGGGCCATAACAAAGGCTGGGGTGACTGGGGGGCAAAAATGGCCATAGCTAGTGACGATTAGTATTTAAAAATACCAATGTGCATAGTTTAATATATACAGTGGCCAACATTGAAAGCTGTAGGCTAAAAGACGTAGCTAGAGCCCATTGATATGTTAGAATATATAGTTGGCACAGCCAAAGGATGTGGCCATCGGCTAGTATTGTGTTGAAGACCATGGCTAGTGGCTTGTTAGTGTACATAATATACAGTGGGTACGGCCGAAGGACATCGCTTATTGCATTTTATTATTTTAAAATATACAGCGAACATGGCCAAAACATGTACAAACTGCTCAAGGTCAAAGGCCATTGCTAGTGGCCCATATATATGTTACAATATATAGTGGTCACTGCCAAAGTTTGGGCCATAGGGCAGTGTTGTGCTAATGTCCATGGGTAGTGCCTGATCAGTGTATAACATACAGTGGACTCGGCCGAAGTCCATATCTAGTGGCTGGTTAGTGTTGTATAATACATAGTGGGCACAGCCGAAAGCCATTACTTATTGCATTTTATTATTTAAAAATATGCAGTGGACATTGCCAAAAGATGTACAATCTGCTCAAGGTCAAAGGCCATGGCTAGTGGTCCATTTATATGTTACAATATATAGTGGCACAGTCAAAGATTATAGCCACTAGCAAGAATTGGGCTAAAGTCCATGTCTAGAGCCTAATGAATGTATATAATATACAGTGGACACGGGTGAAAGGCCAACATTTATGGTTTGTAGCCTGTCAACTAAAATTAGATCTGACAGCTTTAAACATTACATTAATAGATCAAACTACATACGTTCTGAGTATGAAAGGTTGGTCACCGAACTGTTCTCTAACAGTACATGTGAGGACCCTTTTAGCTGTCTGGGGCTTGTGAATCAGGCTCATTGCGTTGTATACCCATTAATAGGGACCAAAATGGGGTCCATATGTCTACCGGTTTACATTGCACCGGCTGGAGCAGGGTCCATGGTTCTTCCTGATCACATGCCCATGCCACTGCTCTCATCCACTGTGCAACTGTTGGGCTAGCACGTTGGAGCCACTTCAACAGTATACAGCGGACCGGTTGGAGATTATCAAATATATTAAACAAACATTTCAAAGTCTTCAATGGCTCAATCTCCATAGCAAAAAGTAGGACCTAAATTGCATTTTCGGAGGACGGTCCACATCAAACACCATGACACTGAATCAAAGGCCTTTTGGGTGTCAAGTGCTGCCACCACTGCTTGCACATTGGGGTCTTCCTGGGAGAGAATGTTAAATAACAGTCAGAAGTTAAAAGCTGTGGATCATCCTGTTGTAAAGCCTGATTGATCGAACTGTACTATATAACCCATATATGGCATTAGTCTAGTAGCTATAACCTTGGCGAATATTTTCACATCTGAGATGATCAGGGATAGTGTTCTATAGGACCCACACTGCTCAGCCGGCTTCTTAGGTTTCAATAACACCATTATCACTGCCTCTCTCAGCGTGAAAGGGAGTTTCCCACAGCGGCCTGCTTCCTCCCACACCTCCAATAGTCGAGGGGCCAGATACTGTTTCAATCGCTTGTAGAGTTCTATTGTGAGATCATCCAGGCCTGGTTCCTTTCCGGCAGGGAGCATGTCAACGGCTTGAGATATTTTTTCCAGTGACATGGGGAGGTCCAGCAATTCCCTGGCCTCGGATGACAGTTCCGAAAGGTGGAGCTCGTCCAAAAAAGCCTCAATGTCGGGGAGAGTATAAGCCTTTTTCTCTGCATATAGATTGGAATAAAAACTATGAAACACATGATATATTTGTGGTGTGGAGTAACTCATCTCCCTGGCTTCTCCCTGTATTTGTGGAATGTATTGATTGTCCCCCTCCTGTCGCACCATTCTGGCCAGGAGTCTACCAGGGCGATCTCTCTCCCCATACCTCTGTGCTGCTCTTGGGATCTCATAAAATGTCAATTCCCTTTCCGCAAGTGTTTTAAATTCATCTAGCTCTAGCTTAATGTCCCCTAGTTTTGTATGTTGGGTGTGGCATCATACATTTGCTCCAATTGTTGCAGAGCAGTCTCACTGGCTTGAATATTTCGATATCTCCCCTTTCAAATCTCCAGTTCTGTAGCCATGGAAATTACCTTGTTATATGCTTTGAACACTTCCCATAACACAGCACATAATTTCACTGATCCGATGTTTACCTCAAAGTACAATTTAACATGGCTCTCCAGGTCTGTCCTGAAGACCGAGCCTTGAAGCAAAAAAGGCTTACATTTCCACATTGGTTTTAGGCGGTGGGCATCCCTCAATGTCAACGTTAATATCACAGGGGAGTGATCAGAATATGTTCTAGGCAAAATATCCACCCTTCCCACGTTTCCCACCATGGATTCTGACAGCAGCCACATATCTATTTGAGAGAGTAAGTTGTGTACCGACAAATAAAAGGAATAACTGCGAACATGGTTGAGCATCCTCCAAATGTCCACTACCTTCAGTTCTTCCATACATTTCTGTACGGCCTTGGAGGCCCTGGTGAGCTGCTTAGGCTTACTTCTGGACCTGTCTAGATCTATGTCTAATATAGTGTTAAAATCTCTTCCACATGTAACAGGCACCAAAGGGTATTGCAAGATAAGGTCTACTATTTCAGCATAGTACTCTGGGTCATCCATCTTTGAACCATATATATTCATTAACAACACCTCTTTGCCCAACTATTTCCCATACATAAGCACATATATCCCTAGAGGAACAACATGTGCTTTTTTGTGCATGTAGTATAGGGATTTATAAATGATTATTAACACCCTGCTACTCTGTGTGGAGTATGTCATGTAATATCTATGTGCCCCCTAACTTTTGGCAAAACTTTTGCACCCAACACCTGTTGCATATGTTTCTTGCAAGAACAAAACTTGAACTTCATGTCTCTAAATAAATAGTTGTATTTTCTGCATTTTAACATGGATCCCTAGTTCTTGCACGGTCCAGCCTAACCAGCTAATCTCATCAAACCGCATTGCGCCATTCAACACATTTTGTATCATCCCCTGTTGGGTAAAACCCAGTATCATGCAGTGTGTGCACAACTTGAGTGTTATAATGAATGGAACAAACTTGTCAAGCGCATTTTGTATTTTAAACTCCTCCCCACCTCTCCGTCCCCATTCCCTTCACAATCATGGGAGTATGTCTCCCATGTCGATTCCCCCAACAAAACTTGCAACTTCGCATGGGCTTTAACATGACATATCTCAGGATCAATTGACAAAATTTCAGGGTGTGACTGTAAAATAGTCACAAAGTTAACTGTCAAACTTATAACTGACAAACCAATCAAACAATGGAGTTCAGACTATTCGGCAAACATCCTACTTTTTATCTTTACCACTCTACATACCACCAGGATCACAGAGGTTGCCTGTCAATGAGTCCTTTTAGTCACCTCTGTCGGAGTCGCCCAGCCGGGTCATCCATTCGACGCTTGTCCAGAAATGTCATGGCTTCCTCTGGTATGGTAAAAAAGTAGACTTTATCCTTATACTCAATCCACAACATTGCTGGAATTAGCATTGTGTAGTTCAAGTCTAGTTCTCTGAGCCTCCTTTTCACAGCTATAAAGGTCTCCTTTCCTGTTGCACCGTCACCAAAAAATCTGGGTAGATATGAATTTTGTTGGCCCTTAGCATTAGTTCACCCTTGGTTCTTGCTGAACGTAGTATGGTGTCTCTGTCCTTGCAGTTAAGCAAACATGCTATTATGGGGGGAGTTGGTGTACCTGGTTTAGGCTATGGCACTAGGGACCTGTGCACAGGTAGATTGCGAACTGTGGAGATAAATTCAAAGCCTCCAGTAGAGTCAGAAGGGTCTGATCCATAAAAACGTCCATAGAACTGTTAAGATTTTCCTCAGGGACAACCATAATACACAGATTATTGCGCCGTGAGCAGGATTTTCGGTCATTGTTTTTTCTACCAATGGCCTGTACCTGTTTGGTGAGCGAAGTGACATCTGCTCTCAATGCTACGATTTTGTCCTCAGTAGTGCCCATGCTGATTTAGGTTTCAGTAATGCAGAGATCTGATTTCTCCATCCGGGCCTTAATGGAGCTGATAGTCGCACTCATATTGTCCAGTTTGGTGTGAATAGCTGAGAACCCCTCCGGCACACACTCCATCATATGGTGTAATTCCCTGGGTTCACCCAGGTCTGGTTCACTCCCTGATGTGCGCTCTGCTGCCTCTGTAGGTTTTGGGGTGGCCTTGGTGAACATATTTAATCAACTTTGTTGTTTTCCCATGCCTTTCTACATTTCGTGGTGTAGCTGGGGCCTCCCACTACCGGCCTGAGATGAGGTAGTTCACGCGTGTTAGAGAGGGCACCCAAAGGGTTGTAGCCAATAACTTCCCATTGAGCCTTCCACAGGGTTATCCGTGCCTCAAACATGCTGGTCATCATATCTCTAAGCCAGCTTTTTAATTGCTGTTTGACCCACAGAAGTGTCTCCCCTCAATTGGTTATGGTTATGTCATTGGTTCATCACCCAGCATTTAGTTCACCAGCCGTTTTAGTAAAGTGTCACCAGCTTCCAGTGCCAGTCTTATGGAGTATAAATATACATTGGCTGCAGTGTAATGGCAACATCTGAGCAGGGGCGGCTAATGCCACACCCGCTTGTCAACATTATTATAATATTGAGTCTGATTTACAAAGGGGGTTAAATGCTACACTTCCAGCTGTGATTTGGCAATCTCTACTGTATTCTGTTGGCTGTGGATCCCGTTCCTCTGTCAGCTTGTTCACTGTCCCGCCAAGAGCTGCATCGGGGTAACAGCCGCCCTCCCGGTGCCGTCCACACACCGCAGCCTTATTATGTTAGTGAAGGTCACAGCTGCCTACCTTTTCAGTGCTCTCTCTCTTCCCTGCCGGCTGGCCTCAGACCTACTCCACAGCTCCGAACTTGCTGCTAGGCGCAATACGATGCTCCACCCAGGCTTACTGCGTGACTGCGACACATCGATTCTACGTCCATGACTCAGGGAAGTTCTTCTAGTTTGGCCCATTCAGTGCTCGGCTGGTTCCAATTACAGTTTTATGTAAAATTAGGTGGTTTTCGCCATTGGTCATGCACCTAAGAATCTAGGAACTGGCCACAATCATCACATCATAATACGGCCATGAACCCAAGAATCTAGCCACTGGCCACAACCATTGTAATAATATGTGTACAGAAGTGGCGTTCAGCCATTGGAAACAACCATTATAATAATTATACATAGTGTGAAGGCAGTGTATATTTTTTGTGACATGGTGACACTATCCCATTGAAGTGGAAATGGTATTTTGATTGATGTACCATTGGGAGTATAGGTTGACTTTGTTGTACATCGTAATGCAGGAGAAATCTTTGCTTCTTTCTATGTGAAAAACACATACATAATATGGTAGGTAGGATAGTTCAGAATGTCGCATTGCATACAATCTGACATATTCGTGTACTTTTTAGACTTTCATAGTTAGTACATTCCAAGTACTATGCTTCAAACAACATTGATGTGAAGTGGTGAAGTGCGCGGCATGAAGTGGGTGGACTTACTCCAATATTGTGTCAATTTGGTCACGCTCCAACATCCAGACATTATCTTTGTTCATTGTGGAGGGAACAGTTTAGGTCATGTAACTGAAATATCACTGCAGTTTGCAATGAAGCAGACATTTGGGAAAATGATGGACATGTTCCCGAACTCCTGACACATTTTTTCCCGCATTGCCCAGAGACAGATGTGGCTGTGCTCCAGTTCATTTGGTACACAAATGGAGAAAGTGAGGCGCAATGTCAACAAGGCTGTTGGAATGACGTCTTTCGATAATGAAAATATAAAATTCGATATTACCAATATTTTTCGCAGAGATGCAGTACATCTTACTGATGCTGGCAATCAGCTTTTTCTGCAAATGATTAAAAATGCTTTAAAGCAATTTTTGTAAATATAGAAAGCATTTTCCACTAGGTGGAGCAAAAACTGCATGGAAGGATGGTGAAAAAAAATTCTTATTATTGTGCAAGTTGCACGGACAAGTTTAGTTCAGTAGAAAGTTGTTCAGTTTACTGTAGGCTCTTTTCAGAATCACCACTTCCTCACACAAAAATAGTGCAATGGTGTAGATGCTGCCACCATGTACATTTTTTAGATGTCCGCAGACTACCATGCTGTCCGCGGACTTCGGAGGCTCCACCTTTTGTTGGTATTTCTATTTTTTAACAATGAAAGGTGGTTCTGAGAAGAACCTTTTTTTTGGGGTTTTATATATTTTCACAGGAGACACAACGGAGGAAGGGAAGGGAAGGGAAGGGAAGGGAGGGTAAGGAAGAGACACCAACCACAGGGATAAAGGGGCAGGTGGAGAGAGGAAGATGTTTTGTGGGCCTTAATTAGGTAGGGGACAGTGTTTCTTGTGCTCCGAGACCGCAGCCTTAAAAGCACTTCAAAACTGCTCCGCCATACAGAATGGTGTGTCACAGTGCATACAGAGCACTGTCACCCTCGAAAGGTAAGGGTCGAATGCGACATGTATGGCCTGCGAGGCTTCTGCAAGGATCCTCTGCCCCACAGGAGTGTCTTTTGTGGTGGCAGGAGTGGATGATGAGGATGTGAAATTGGATGTTAACCTGCTCATTCCCTTGTGGTTCGACCTTAGGTGTCGCCTCATGGAGGTGGTCCCATAGCTATACAGACCTGGTTTTCCGTGACTGAGTACAACTTTGCACTCAGTGCATCAAACCTTGTCTGCACGCTCCTTAGGTAACCCCCCAATGGTGCTAAAAAGCCTCTGCACCCAAGATTCAAGCTGCGAGCTGGTGACAGGGATTTCCACTAACTCATCCTCTTCCTCCTCTTAATCCACCGCTGTATATCCATGCCTGTTCCCGTCTCCAGGCCCTCAAGATGGTGGTAGTGGTGGTGGGGCAGCTGCAGTGGCCATGGATGCAGTTATATCCAAGTATAAAGTAGAGATCAAAAATATCCAAAATCTGCAGCAGGTGCTCTCTCCTGGACATCCAGAAACACAATGAAGAGCAGCAGTGGGTGTATCTCTTTTGGGATGCTGTCCATGGACTGTGCGACTGTCCGCGCACAGTTCAATCCACAGGTAGGGTTCCAAAAAGTTACAAAAAGTTGCTAGATCAACCAGGACATGGTCTAGGACCTCTGTAAGGGTGAAGTTTCAACTTCAAACACCCTGGATTAGCCAAAAACACAGTTTTTAACTGTCCGGGGTACAAACAGTGCCCACGGATACTCCCGACGCACAGCGCGGGTTCGGTCACATGATGACATTCCCAGCATGCAGATAGGACAGCTGTCCTGCGGAAACCTACAGCGTGAGATATGGTGTGCACATTCATGCCGTTGTTCATAGGACAGGGGCGGAGCCCCCATACTAATTAAAAGTGCAACATGTTCGGGCAGACAGGTCTAGACAGGCATGGTGTTCTGGGGCAAAGGGATAAGGTGCGCATGCGTCCAGGTGTCCATAGGACAGGGTTAGGGCCCCCAAACAAATTAAAAGTGCAACACGGCCTAGCGGACATCTCTGGACAGGCACAGTGTTCGGGAGCACAAAGGGATCAGGTGCGCATGTGTCCAGGTGTCCGCAGGACAGTGGTGGGGCCCCCCAAAAAATGAAAAGTTTGACATGAACTAGCAGACATCTGCCGAACAAGCGCAGTGTTCGGGGGCATGAAGGGGTCAGGTGCACATGCATTCAGGTCTCCGCAGGACAGGAGTGGGGCCGCTGAACTATTTAAAAGTGTGTCATGACCTTGTGGACACATCCGGACTGTTGCGATGTTCGGGGGCACCTCCATTTTGGTTACGGACAGCCCAGACAGTCGCGCTGTCCCCGGACTCCAAATGTGTCTTTAAAAAAAAAAACACATGTTCCAACAGTACACACATAATTATTTATTAAGACAAACATATACAATCAATTAGGAAAGGGATGGGGTAGCAGAATGGGAAACATATATGGGGAATTGGGGTTTTCTACAGACTGTTCATGAGGGAAGAAAGGGATTGAGGTTTCATCGTAGTGTCTTTGATTGAGGGAATTTGATGGGGATGATTGGTTGGGACAGGGTGATTGGGCACAGGTACAAGTGGGGCAGTGGTATGAGATATTCGGCTTCATTACAAGTCAGGCGGAATGGGATAACGGGCTCTGCTAATGGTGGCGGGCCCGTTAACACCATTCCGCCTGATTACGAGGGCCCTCGCGGGACCCGGTATGGACACCTGGTAAAACCAGGCTTCGTTACCGGGTCTTGCGAGGGGAAGAGGGAGCTAACAACGGGCCGGCCGTAATCGGCCCATTGTTAGCTCCCTCTCCCATTCCCATTGAGCCCTATAGGAGCTAACAGCTCCATGGCTGCCGCCAAACCCGTAATGAGGCCCATTGTCTTTAACATGATTTTTAACAAATGTCATCAACTGTACAACATTATTGTTCAATTCATCCATTTTTGCAGACAGGTGTAGTTAATTTTCTGCATTTGGAGTTAGGGGTTGTCTGTGGCCATCTTCTTGGTCATTTCATTTACACTATGTACGGTTAAAAAGAAATTCATGTTTTAGTGACATGTCATACAATTTACATCACATTTTCTGGTTGTTTCCTTTACTCATGTCATCATGGGGGAAATCTTCTTCTGACCACTCCAGGGTACTTGCCATTTCTGTTAAAAGAAAACAATACTGCTATTTTTTACAAGTCATGTACACATAATAAATTGTAATGTTACAGAAAGAAATATAGTGCACTTACTACTTTCTGTAAGCATTTCCTCTGAGTAACTGTGAGCTGCTTGTAAGTTTGTACGTAAGGTTGCACTGAGGTAATACTGTTAGATGTACAGTTCATCTTTGTGCTTGGTGCATTCCATTATGTTGTGCAACCTATGAAAATGTACTTCTGGTTTTGTAAATACAGAATTTATAAACATGTTTGTTTTTGGATGTGCTACATATATCTCTTGCTGTCTAATATACATGTCTTTGCCCGTTGCAGGATACAACAATGTAAGGTAACCCCTGTGCCTTTGGGTAGTGTGAATGCTGCCCGCATTTCGTGGACATGCGCACAGTTCGCAGACTCCGCGGCTGCCATGATGGGGGCAGGTGGGTCAGTATGGTGTAAGGGACATGTAGAAAAATTAAGGGTATCCTGGTGAAAACCCATGAGATTCAGTGAACAAACCTTGTTAAATGGATGTTACAGCTAAGTTGCACTAATAAGAATTAAGTGAAAAAACTTTGTTAACGGGACATTATGGTTAAGTTCCACTAGTAAAAACCTAACACAATCAGTGGAAAGACTTTCTTAAAGGGTTATGGTAAGGTAAGCAACCATAATTTGTGCCACCACTGTGCACTGCTAAGAGTAACACCCACTGTTAAAGCAAAAATAGTCTCAAATTTACCTTCATCCACCTCTCTGGACCTGCAGTATTTCTTTGCACATGACAAAAGGGTTCCTGATTTAAGTTGAATTTTAACTGCTCCTACTTCTTTCAATAGACCCACATCAAATGGACTTGTGTCGTATGACAGTGTCTTTTTTTACCAGCGCCCTTCTCTGTTGTATTTCTCTATTTTCTACTTTAATCCAATAAGTGAGATTTATGAAAAATACTAAATCATCATCTGAGTATTCGTCCTTAAAGAACTCCTCATCTGGCAAATCTGTCAGCCTTTATACTTCGTTGAGGGCTATCACTATTCTCCATCCTCTTCCCTCATCATCTGTCCCTGGAAGAACCACCCTTTCCTCTCTGACCACTGCTGCTTCTAACTTCAAGGCGATAATCTGCCCTTCTTCATCATCCATAGGGATTTCTGGTCTGAACAAAAACTCATCAGTTATTCTTAATAGATTACCTATCAATCTGGGTAACCATGATAATAAAACAGTCAATCCGTACAAAAATACTTTTGGATCCATAGCGACCCCTCATAATGCCTTCTGGCCTGTAAAGGCCAATAGAAGCATTCTCACATTCATATAATGTATCCCTGGGGTGTAGCACACTATTCCTTTGTCAGTAAAAGATGCCGTCATGTTAGGTTTTGTCATAAAATCACGCCCTAATATATTAACTCGTGTCTGCCTAGAATATAATAATAGCATCAACATATCATGTTCTCCTGTAGCGATTGATAATTTGTCAGCAAAAGGAACTAAGCACATCACCCCAGAGAATCCCTGTGCATTCATGCCAATACCTAACATTGGCCCTCATTCCGAGTTAGGACTACACCATGGAGTAAATAGCTCCATGGTTGGCAACCATGGAGCTATTTACTCCATGGAATACCGGCATGGTGAATGGAGTAATTACCGGTCCATTCCAAGGTTGGATGGACCGGTAATTCCCCATTCACCATAGCCCTTCCCCATCCCCATTTCTGCCCCCATAGGGCTCAATGGGAATGGGGAAGGAGGTAATTACGGCACCGTAAATTACGGTGCCGTAATTTACTCAAAGGTCACTTTGCGGGTCCCGTAATGTACTCCTGCTAAAAGCAGGAGGTTAAGAGGGACCTGCAAAGGGAACTCGGAATACGGAGGTAAGGGATTACCGCCATCGGTGCCCTTACAGGCGCCGGTAATCCCTTACCTCCATCCTCGGAATGACCCCCATTGGATATTTTCCCTCACGGACACAGGAACAAGTTGCTCCAGTGTCTACAAGAAATAAAAATGTCTTGCCTCCTATCGTCACCCTGAACTTGGTTCCGCTTGAGGGTCTGGTGTCACTGTTAGTACTGAAAATACCAGGTCTCTCTGTTGGCTGTCCTATTGTGCATATAAATTCATCCCTGTGAAAGGATTTCCTCCCACCACACTCACACTACCTAATTTGGGCGTCTGTGCTTGCTGGACTCCTGTAGTGATATTCCATTGTGGTACCATGGCCTGTTGTGTCTGCGCTTGCTGGGGTTGTACTTGTTGTGTTTGAATTCCTGCTTGCTGTGATTGTCCTTGTGGGGGTTGCATTTGTAATGGTGCTTGCTGTATTTGCTATGGTTGCAGCGCATATGTCTTAGCCTGTGTGTGATCTTGGGCATAATACTCCTGTGATTCTGTATTATATTGCAGAACATAGCCCATCCCCCTCTTGGAGCTTGCCTATTTTCTGCATGCCTCCTCTGCTTCTAGCTGTTCTGGCTATGTGTCCTATTCTTCAGTAATTCCAGCACTGTTGCAGCTGTCTGCCATTAAATCTTCCTCTTCCCTGAGGGTTTTGAAATCCACCTCCTCCTCCTCTAGGCCCATTCCCTCTTCATCTTGACCAAGAATTGTACCCACTCTGATCCATGGGATAGTGTACATTGTTTGCTGTACTGATTGCATCTCCTGTGTCACCCAACTTCACTGCTCGTAAATACTGCTTCCTCTATTGCTATATTTTGACACTTTTTTCTGAACTAACTTCGCCTCTTCCTGATTTCTACTGTCATCTTTCTTCTTATTTTTCTGCAGCATTGATCGGCAGTGATGCATGATCCTCAGTTGTATTTCTGGCCATGGTTTTGCTTCCATTCCCACCTGTTTTTCGTAATCTGCTGTTCCACTGGCTCGGGCAGCCCCTTACATAAAATGTTGCAAAATAATGCCACTGTTTTATCCCACGGTTCACACATCTCAAGGTGCCATATCTGTTGAATATCTTGAATACAGGAGAGAGGGTCCTCATCCTCACTGATTTTCCTAATCATAACCGCACCCATATATGATGTATTGGGGAATTGTACTCCGTACGGCCGCCATACATATGCTCTGCAATTATTGAATGGCACTCTAGCATGTGGTGTGTTCTGTGCAGTCACACCTGCTTATCCTTCTCACTTCCAAATGGTGTCAGCTCTCTCTCCTATGATGGCTGCTAACAAGCCTTTTATGTCACCTATGGCTAACATCATTCCTGATGTAATTCTCTCTAATTCATAAATATATTTCCGCACCGGAGGTTAAACTGGTCATTTACATCTTAAATGATCTTTATCCATTTGTGGCAATGCAATATATTGTGGTTGCCCTCCGCCTTTCTCTAATAATGGGAATTGTGAAAATCCTGGTCAATAATCACACCTGCCTACACTCCTTGTTTTCCAGGCAGGGCCGTTTGTCTTAGTCCTGATAGTGCCCCTAATCTACTTACATAAGGAAGGGATACATCACCTGTTCTTCGCGATAGTGCTTGTGGTCAATCAGTATATGTTGTTGAGTCTCGTGTTCTCTCTTTGGGGTCCTCTAAATCTATCCATTTTACTGCTTTTTCTTCACTCAATTCTTTTGAAAATCCACATGCACCCGTCGATAATTTTTCGTTTTATTCCCTTTCTTTGTCTAACATCATTATGCCCCAGCTGGTATGGCTATTATCCTTTTCCGCATCATTAAGATCTAGTCTACTTAAAGACAGTGTTCTGTGCTTATCTGTTATGGTTTCATCTGACCTTCCTCCCGTTTCCCTCGATAGAGATCCTTCTATTTTCTCTTGGGTTTTATACCCTTCTGTATCCTTCATTTTCCTATATAAATTCCCAATTCCATTCCCTACATCTTCTGTATCTCGCACATCAGCCAATGTTGGTATTCTTGGTATTCTTTGCAACTCCCTGCAGCACTGTTGTGACCCTCTCTCTTTCTCAATTAGTTCTTGTGCTTCAATCGGCACTATGCTTCTGTGACATAGATGCTCTATCTCATCATCTTTTAATCCCCTACTTCTGTTCATTTCTTCTCCCCTTATACTCATCTTCATTAATTCATCCTGCTTTCGCCTTCTTTGCAACTTATGTACTTTCATTCTTTGGGCTTCTACCTCCTCCTGTTTTTTCTCTTCTAGTCTCTCCTTTTCCTTCTTTGCCTCGTACCTTCTTTGTTCTTTCCTTTGCTTACATACTCTTTCTTTCTCTTCTCTATATACTCTCTGTTCTTCCTTCTCTTTCTTTTCCTGTTCTTCTCTTTCTTCTCTTTTTCGAACCCCATTAATGCCCTTATCATCTAGCTTGAGTAATATTTGTTCTCCCATCCATTCATTCTGTATTATTGTTATTACATTAGTCCTTGATTTCTTTCTGCTTCCTTGCGTATTCCTCTACCTCCATCTATCTATCTTGTCTATCCCTCCTCTCATCACGCTGTTTACTTTCATTGCGTGTCGATATATATATTTGCATTCTCTGCTTTTGCTCTCTTATTTGTTATCCTCACTGTTATAAGCAAGGGGCTCATACGTCGGATTACCCCTCCGTTGCTTTCAATTCCTTTACAGGATAAAATCCCTTCTCCTCTGTGTCTATGCCCATTTTTCCAGGATATCAAAGAGGAGCCCAAGGTGTTTCATCCGTCCCTTTATGCTGATTAAGCATCCACTCCTTCTTGGCTGGATCGTCTTTCTCACTCTGATACATTTTCCAGAACTTTAACATAGCCAACCTTTTCTGTAACTTCTTTCCCTTTTATTTGGCATGCAAATATGTCGTCATATGCCACAATACTGTTTTTTACAACAAACCCTCCTGAGGCCACGGCATGAGTGTCTTATTGGTCATACCTTGAACCCACTCTGAATGATAGTGCCTTATTTTAGTTGTGTATCTAGGCAGAGTCCTGTACAGGTGTAGAAGTGAAGTGTCCCCAATGGTGACAAATCGATCTCAACTGTCTATACTTACCCAACCTTTTTGTTCTGTTCTTTATTTTATCAAGTATACCACACTGATCAGTTTAAGTAGGCACCATCAATTGCCGCTTATTATACGAAAATCAAAATATTTTATCTGCTTTTAAAACTCTATGCAACAATGTTCTTTGTGTTCCTTCGTTTACACTATCAATTTTTAGTATCTCATTATTTTATCATTGATATTTTAAGAGGCTCTTCTTCATTTATTTGTTTCCTTTAATTTGCATCCTCCTGATTGAGGTCAATCTTTTGATTAAAAAATCTACTAATAACCTTAGTTTTTTTATTATAGTTTTATATCTATTAAACACAACACAACAAAAGCTTTACACTGACATATTTATAAGCCCACACATGTGCACTTCAATAAATGTTCCCTGCGTACGCCTTCCTTTACTATCTTTAATAAATGTATCTCAGTTCATCTTTACTCCATCTAGGGGTTTGATAAGCACTTTTCTTGTTGGCCTACCCAGTCTTTTTAGTGTGTGCCCTTCCGTCCCTTTGGAACCTGGAATCGAGATATCTACTTCACTTCTTTATGATCCCCAAAAAATAATGTTACTTTTATATATATAAATATGTATATATATATATAGAGATATATGTATTATTTACAGCACAGTCCCTCCTTCTATTTTTGCCACTTTCAATGTTTTACCTACATCAGTGTCTCAGCTCGAGTCCCTTGGCATCGACTCTCCCTCAAGCCCTTAGTTTGGCTTCCGTCCATGGGGCACCTGCAAGCACCGGACAGAAATTTTGTCAAAGGGGAACCTGTCAACCGTACCTTCTTGCTAAGCGTGTTTTTTCAGGCCACAATCCACAAGAAGCTCCAGAGTCTTGTTGCTAATGGCGGGAGCAGTCGATCGTCTGGATCTGGGCTTAGGTCGATTAGACCTGAACCATCCACACCGCTACCAAAATGTACTCTAGCACCTTGAAGCATCTCCAGTGCTAGATGGAATTACCAATAAAGATCTCCGACCAAATAACCGGACAGACTCAAAGAATATGGCAAAGAACTACTTTATTCTCAAATTAATAAAGCAAGGCAAACTGGCAGACATTGCATGGTGCTTGCATATTCACACCCACATTTGATTACACAGATGTCTTATACTTCAATATGTGTCATCTATGATGTCATCCAAAGTGGCAAACTGCAAAACCTATTGACCTGAGTGATTGGTTAGGGGAAACTATATACTTATAGAACAAATATGGGTTATTACTTCATTGGCTGCCCCTTATCTTTCACATTCTCTGGCGATGGGTGAGTTTGTGACTGCTTAAGTCACTGACATTGTAATTTCTTTTTCATTTTCTGCATTGGCGCTACAGCACATGTGCTTGCACTCCCGCTCCCCTTGTCTCCTCTTCCTGGTTGCTGGCATCCCCTCCTCCTTCCCACCCACTGCACTCCTATTGGCCATCTGGCCCAACCTGCAGCAGGGGTTCCTCTCTCTCTGCCCCCAGCACCATTTCCCTTTCTACAGTGGGCGGTGAGTTTGTGTCTGCTTAAGGCACTGAAATTGTAATTTCTTTTTCATTTACTGCAATCGTGCCACAGATCATGTACTTCCATTCCCCCACCCCTTGTCTCCTCTTCCTGGATGTTGTCCTCTCCTCCTCCATCCCGCCCACTGCGCTCCTATTGGCCATCTGGCCCGACCTGCAGCGAGTGTTCCTCTCTCTCTCTCTCTGCTCCCAGCACCATTTCCCATTCCCCAGTGCTGGGGTGAGTTTGGTCCTGCTTACGGCAATTAAATTGTAATTTCTTTATTATTTACAGCTTTGGTGCCACAGCTTGTGTGCTTCTACCCCCCCTCCCCTTTTCACCTCTTCCTGGCCCTTCCTCCCCATTCCCACCCATCGCGCTTCCATTGGCCATTTGACCCGACTTGCAGCAAGGTTTCCTCTCTCTCTTTGCCCCAGCACCATTTCCCATTCTACGGTGCTGGGGTAAGTTTGTGCCTACTTAAGACGCTGAAATTTTAATTTCTTTTTCATTTACTGTGTTGGCACCACAACGCGTTTGCTTCCACTCCACCTCCCCTTTTCTCCTCTTACTGGTTGCTGGCCTCCCCTCCTCCCTCCCAACTGCCAGGCTCCCTTTGGCCATATGACCCGACCTGCAGCAAGGGTTCCTCTCTTTTTGCCCACAGCACCCTTTCCCATTCTCCGGTGCTGAGATGAGGTTGTGCCTGCTCAAGCCACTGAAATTGTAATTTCATTTTCATTTACTGCGTTGGCACCACAGCGTGTGTGCTTCCAATCCCCCCCCCCCACCCTTGTCTCCTCTTACTGGTTGCTGGCCTCCCCTCTGCCCCCACCCATCGTGTGCCGATTGGCCATCTGGCCCGACCTGCAGTGAGGGTTCCTCGTGTGTTCTGCCCCAGCACCATTTCCCATTTTGTACGGTGCTGGGGTAAGTTTGCGCCTGCTTAAGGCACTGAAATTGTAATTTCTTTTTGATTTACTGCATTGGCGCCACAGCGTGTGTGCTTCCACTCCCCTTCCCTTTGTCTCCTCTTCCTGGTTGCTGGCCTCCGCTCCTCCCTCCCACCCACCACGCTCCCATTCACCATCTTGCCAGTAATAGACATCCATCGTAGTCAGCCCCTGCCATGGCAGTTTTGGGAGAGAGGTAAGCTTCCCGCCCCTCTCACCACTCCTGTATGCATGGATCTCGCTTGTGTCAAGGGGGGAGACGTTCCCCCTTCTTCCCAACTGACGTCTGTTATATCTCCATGTAGTAGTATTTCCTCAAATAAATACACGAGCACTGTGGCACATCTTCATCTAACTTTATTCTTATTCTAACTGAACTGCTTACATAACAACAACATTCCAGAAGCCCTCTTGCCCTAACATTCTATATTCCGCACTTGACCCACCATCATCCATTGGCTTCAGCAACTATAACAATAGCAATACATAACAACCCCCGCCCCCTTAATTATCATCTAAACTCTTACCAACTACAGCAACTATTACAACTATTACATTTGCTCAATTAACTGAGATGGCTTGCGAACAACTCTTTGGGGCCTACCCCACAGACTCATTTCCCTTGACTCTGTACCTGTATTATTATCTACACAATCCCTGGAGTCCATACTTGTGTCCTCACTCCTCTCCCTCTGATCATCGCTCACTACTCCCACCCATCCAGATACACAATCAAACATCTTCCCTTCCTCCTCATATAACCAGGTTAAACCAATGTCAATGTCAGTGTCATTTGACTCATCGATGATTTTACCACCCTCCCCTCCAGAATCATTTTGCATTAGTCTTTTGAAAAAGGATACATTTCTGGTTAATTTGCTATCACTTCCAGCTGCCATGACCATGGACCCTTTGACACCTTTAACCCTTAGTGGTATCGGCCGATACTTAGAATCCGTTTTCCTTCACTGTTTCTGTTTGACCACCACCACATCTCATTCATGAAGATTGATATCTGCACCCTTCCTTTTACGATCCACCCATTCTTTTATCTTTTATCGTTTCATTTGATCTCTTTCTCTAATATCATTGTCCTCATCCGCTGTGTAGTCATCCACACTGGGAAGCCTTGTCCGTGGCTTGTATTTGATCATCAGTTCTGACGGAGAATGTCCCGTCATTTCATGAGGAGTATTCCTGTAGCTCCTTAACATTTGCGACACTGCCTGTGGAAATGGCACATTGTCCAGGACTGCCTTTTGCCTCGTTGTTTTCAGACTACTCATGAACCTTTCCGCCATCCTATTTGCTTGTGTCACAAAGGAGTTATCTTTTGGTATTTGAATCCCATGCGTGTTGCAAACTTGCTGAATGCATGACCTTGAAAAGGTGCCTCATTGTCCGTTTTAACTATTTTAGGTATTCCCCATTCACTAAAGAGTTCATCTAGGACAACTACCACATGATGAAATGCAGTAGACCTGACATGCTTCACCAGTGGAAACCGAGAATATGCATCTATAGCCACCAGTAAATATCCACCTTCATCTAGTGGTCCAAAGAAATCAAGAGCCACCCGATTCCAAGGCCCCAACGGAAGTGGCACTATCTGAAGAGGTTCTGTCTGTTTGTCACACGCTGTTACTTGACAAGCAAAGCAGTTTTGTAAAACATCCTCCACAATAACATCCATGCATGGGAACCACACTTGATTTTTTAAGATTTTCTTTGTATTCAAAACTCTTCTATGACCCTCATGAGCCAACATCACTAATGCCTTCCTCAGACTTTTCGGTGCCGCAAGTCTGTTCCCTCTTCGGAGTATTCCTTCTTTCATTGCAGATAATTCATTACTCATCCTCGCTAGTTTACGGAGATCCTTCATATCTCCCTCCTCTAAACCTCCCTCTAGAACAAGGCAATACCATTTCCCAGTCTGAGTAAGTCGAACTGCCACCTGAATCATCGGATCAGCTTGGCTTCTCTCCCTGAACACATCCTTCATTATTTCTGGAGGTAGGGCATTTAGCGACACATAAGACGCATACTCCTCCGCTTCCATCTGCATATCATTTTCCGCTGTGTCCGCTGGGTGTCTCGACAGATAATCAGCTGGATTAGCATCCTTGCCAGGCTTATGGATGATCTTATAATCGTACTCCTGTAATCGCATACCCCATCATTCAATTCTGGGAGGCATCTTGACTCTTGGATTTCCAAATAGCGAAATCAAGGCTTGATGATCCTTGACAAGCACAAAGGGTTTCACAATTATGAAGTGATTAAACTTCTCACATGCCCACACAGCGGCTAGACTTTCTCTCTCTGCTTGGGAATAGGTTTGTTCAATTTCACTCAGCGCTCTGCTCGCATAAGCAACAACATACTGCCATCCACATCCTGACTCCTTGCTTGACTCAGTTTGTGCTAGAATTGCACCCAGTCCCACTGGACTGGCATCCACAATAACTTCATTGTCCCATGCAGGATTAAAATATGCCAGCTGCCTATCATTAGCCAATTCCTCTTTTATGTTCATGAACCTTTCTTCACAGCTCTCCTTCCATACAAACGATACATCTTTTTTCAATAGTTGTCTTAGAGGATCAGTGAGAGTGGCGTAATCTGGCAAGTGTCTTGCACAATACCCAGTCATTCCAAGAAAAGATATTAGTTCTGCCATGTATTTTTTAGGCTCTAGATCCAATATGACTCACCTTCTCTGGGTCCGCTCTCATACCTTTCTCTGAAAATATATGCCCAAAAAATTTCAAGCATCTCCTGTTTACCTCACATTTTTGACTATTCAGAGTTAGACCACTTTCTTGCAATAGCCTACATACCTGTTTCAATGCTTCATCATGTTGAGCTTGATCGGTTCCATAGACTAAAATATCATCGCTGTAGTGAAATACATTTGGACTGGCGCGATGACCTTTCTTATAGCTTCTTGAAATATCTCAGCTGCAGAGGAAACTCCAAAGCTGAGTCTCTTGTAGCCGAACAAACCCTCATGGGTACTAAAAGTGGTTACGGGCTGAGACTCTGGATCAATCACCAACTGATGGTATCCTTAATTCAGATCCAACTTACTGAATCTACTGGCTTGATTCAGGAGAATTATCATGTCCTCTATGTTGGGCCCTGGGTGTCTTTCCCTCATGTCGTCCATCTGTTTTAGGTACTACTACCAATGGAGACACCCATGGAGTCGGACCACTTTCAACTATTTCAATGATATCATTGCCCTTTAATTGTTTCAGTTCTTGTGGCACTTTTGTTTGCAAATGAAACCCTATATGTCTTGGATGCTGAGGAACAGGTTGAATTGATTTATCAATGTGCAGGTGTATCATGTTGGTCTTTAATTTTCCAATTCCTTGAAATAACTTCTGGAATTTGATCTTCAGCTTTTCTAAGTCCAACACTTCCTCTGACATGGATCTTAGAGCCTGACATCCTGATGGAACACCTTTTATCATTTTCGACTGGTCGTATCGCACATCAATAAGTCTAAGATCTGTGGCAGTTTTACCGCTAATGAGACATCTGCCAACAACAGGACTCTTTATGACATGTATGTTGGCTGGTATACATTGTTCCTTATGAATTTAATTGCATCGAAACTGTCCTTTATTCAATAGTGGCTTTTCGGCCCCCCCACTGAAAAATTGCAGCTTTTGATGAATGTAAAGGATATTGGTTAGCTATTTTCCCATACATTTCCTGACTTATGACATTCACTGTTGCTCCATCGTCTACCAGGAAAGGTAACTCTACTCCACATAGATTCACTACGACTCTTATGGCAAGTCTTTCCACTCTTGTTGTCACATATTAACCTCACATATTCTTTGCTGTATCTATCGTATTCATATTCTTGATGATAATCTATTGTTGGTTCTTCTCCTTCATACGACACGGGTGGATTTTCATATGGGTCTTCATATTTCATCTCTTCTTGATCCTGAGCCTGATTGACTGGCAGTGCCCTATGGCTCGATTCTGGTATATTCTGGTCTGTCATTCTGATTTGCAAATTATCTATGCTCTAACGAAACCAGGTCGGGTTGTTTCCAGGTTTGGTTTCGAAATAGGGTAAGGTTGTGTTTCTCTTTCTGTAAAGTTTTGTATTCCTAAACCACTTTGGTTATCATATCTCCTATTAGGTATCAATTGAGGGTTGTATTGATTTGATGGCATTGTTATCCTTTCTCTACACATTGTTTGGAAATGATTTTCCTGCCCACATCGAAGACATAGCTGACTTATAGCAGGACACGGGCCTTTGTGAGGAAATTCAAATCCGCACCTCTAACATTGTCTCTCTCCTATACTTCTGCGCATCAAGCCCGATGAACCTGCACCAGGATATCTTCTTTGCCATTGAATGTTTTTATTCATAACAGCAATGGTGTCCATTCTCTTCGGATTCTCTATGTTGGCTGCTTGTGTATCTACTCTCTCGTATACCTTAGCAAGTTCCAATACTTCCTTTAGGGGCAGAGGTTTCTTTAACAAGTGTTTCCTGAATTGTGATGATAGACATCCTTCAATTACTCTCAGGCGTATTGCTTCATCATCATTGAAATGTATAAATTCACAAAATGTGGTCTTCTTTTGTAACCTTAAGACAAATTGAGCTATAGTCTCATGTGGACTTTGTGTGCATTGATTGAATGCATATCTTTCATAGTCTCTGTTGAGTAGAACTATTATCTGAGCATTAATTGCTGCAATTAACAATGGATATGTCGTTCTATCTTGAGGTGGAATAGTTTTGATTATGCTCTTTATCTCTTTTCGCACTTGGTTTGTGAAAATATCCAGTTTATTTGGGGCATTTTGATCTCCCACAGGCTTCAAGAACTCTTCAAATTCATCAATCCATTCTTGCCATCTTTGGCCTTGTGTTTGTTGTGGTTCCAAGGCAAAGGGGTTTGGTCGTTGAAAATAATTTAGTGGATTGGCTGACATAAGTGTGTTTGCGGAATTTTGAGATGTGGATTGCTGTTCACTTGCATCTCCAGCTGCATTTTCAATTGACATTTTTATGAATTTACTTTACACTTGATATTTCAGAAACAAGCACCCCTGAAGACATCTTTTACAAAGCCCGAAAATGATCTCTAAAACGTTGGTCTCTCTCTCGGTCCTGCTCCTCACACCGCCAGCTCCAGCCCCCACCCTCCTGTCTCCTGTCCGCTTTACATAAAACCAGTTCTCACAGAAGTTCAGCCATTCATTGTTGCAACCTTCACTACCGTCCCAGAACAAATGAGCTCACTGCACTGTGTGAGAACAGAGCAGGCCCCTGCCTGAGTGCCCATTCGTCTCTACTAACCTGCCAGAACCCCTCTCTGACCCCCACCCTGCAAAGCTGTAAACTAACAGACACATGCCCTGGTGTTCTTTGATACAGATACACATCTGGCCCCCTGTAGTGACTTAATGAAGATACTCTCGAGAGCCCCAACTACAGATCCACACATATTTCTTCGAACCATAACACTTGTCTATTCGTACGAGGCATTAGATAGATCAAAACCTCCAAGGTGGGCACCCAGGAAAGGGATTTTAGGTTTATGGGTACTGGGGGTGCAGAGGGTATGATGCTGCCCATAACTTGTGTATGACCTCTGAAAGACACCCACATTCCTACCTGACTTTACGAGTGTCATTTGTCTCATGCTCTAAAATGTGGTTTTTGCAAGATCAGTAAGTCAGGGAAAGTGTCACTTTGCTGGTCTGACCTTCATCTCGGAAAGATGAGCCCAGCTGACCCACGTGCCACAGGAGTGACATCTACGCTCCCGCCAATCACATGAGGCCAACCCTTATGGATCCATATGGTGTTGGTACCTAACCTAATTGTTAGGAAAGATTTCGTAATTGTAGGTAATTTTCCTTCCATGTGGCAACCCCTAAACTTTTTGCTGTTGTTTTTCACCTTGTTCTTGACTTTGCCAGAGAAGTGCAGCCTTCTGCCGCACTCCTCTGGGCTTTCGCTCCTTCTTATGGGGAAACTGACATGCCCTTAAGACAGTCAGTACCGGGGAACGCTGTTTCCCGCAGTTTCTTTTATCATGTTGCGGCTTTCGTGCAACATGATACAAGAGGGCACTGTAAGCTAAATTACAGCTCTCTTGGGTCTCTAGCCTTCTACAGGCCCTAGATACTCGTTTAGGATTGTATCTGATCGGTGCAAGTGATTCAGGGACGGGAATGGTGGCAGCGATCGTTTCTTTGTATTTTGAGCTCCTTTTGGCGGTCTAAGCGCGTTTCTTGTGCTTAACCCGAAATGGTGGCCTGGCTCCCAAAATGGCCAGACCACGAGGCTCCTTTGTCCTGTCCGCTGACCGTCTTGCTCCCTTCACCTTCCCCAGGTCGAGCCGACCCGGGGCCTTCCTTATTTGGGCATGTACTTTCCCGCGAAACACGGATGCTTTCGCGGGCTTCTACATGTCTTTTGTGTGCCTCCAGGATGTGGGCTGGGATGTCTGGTCCCAATACACATCCTGGGTGCCAGAGAGTCTAGGGTGGTGTGAATGCCTGGGACCACCGTGGTCCGTGATTGGTCCACGAATGGTGTGAGTGTTGATGAGCGGATCTCCCATTGGGTCCCCTCCGTTTTGGCGCGAAGGGAACCGTGGATAAGAGGGGGCTGGAAACGCCACTACCATGTCGATCTCCTGAGTTCTCACGAACGAAGGAATACAGGAGCCAAGTATCCTGCAACCAAGAGGCTGGACCGAGGAATCGCTGGTGACCCGCTGAAGGACTCCTCCTCTGTACTGCTGTCGCCTTGTGAAACCCTTTTCACCTTTGATCGAACCAGAAGGCCTGTACTGGTACTTCGACCCTTTGGAATAGCGGGAACAACTATTCTCGGCATCTTCACCATCTCCTGCCAGTAAGCCTTCGGAAGCGTCTCTGGGCCATCCAGTTGACTGACCAGTTTACACAGGAGTCTTGCTCTGTAACCGCCGCCAGGTTGTGTAGTATTTCGAGTCCTTGTCACTCTCACACTCTTCCTACACTTGGCGTTCCCAAGTCTGAAGTGAGTAGTGTACATTTGGCTCAGATACACACGGCCGCTCCGTTGCCCTGCTGTGGTAACAAACTGTGCAGGTTTCTTCGATTGGGACGTCTTTTTACTCAACACGACGACGAGGCGTTCCCTGCTCTTCTGAACCTGCCAGCTGCTGAAACTGACGCGGAGAAGCCTGGGTCTGCTTGCATCGGGGACTGGTGAGTAGTTTAGCTAGGATCTGGTCGCCCTCCTGCAGGAGCCCATTGCTTTTCCCCGCTGTGTAAAACAGCACCCTTTTGCCGTACTCGCGCTCTGCTTCTGCCCACTGTGGAGGCTGCGCTTGAGTCGCGGAACTTGTTCTTCTTCTGTAAGCACTAAACTGAACTGCCTGATTTCCCTTGAAGAGCTTCTCCTTTTGCCCGTTGGCACTAGCGCGTGCAGGTACTTTTGAGCACAAGGCTCCACTCTTCGCAGGGCACGGACTTCCATCTAGTTAGGTGCCTCTGAAGGCGAACTGGGTCTAAGCATTATTTCGCACTGCCTGTTTTCCCTCCCTTTTAGGTGGACTACACATTTCGTGCATATAACGCTTGCGACTGTCGTATTTGTATATATATTGTGTTGATATGGTATGTGTTGGTTTAATATTGTGATATTGTGATTTTCTCGCTACGGTCATTGTTTTAAAGGCCTTAAAATAAATGTGTATATATTTTTTATATAACACCTGTTTGGAGTAGTTTGTAAGTGATCTTGCTTTGTGTGCTCATTGCGGGCTTTCAGTCACCCTCACCCCTCTTGAGACCTAGTCTTGACCGCCGCGATCGCTACCTTGATTGGTCTGGCTCGTCCAGAGGTTACCCTGTTCCAAGTAATTAGGTTGGCCTTCTGAACTTCTGCGCCACCAGGACAGAGTTCAGAAATCCGTCTTAACACTAATCAAACTGCAGGATTGTATATTGTAATGTGATGTCATTTATGATGCTGAATGCCTTTTTAATGTACTGCCTGTGTATCTGTTGGCAGAACGCTCTCCGGGCAGCAGAGCTCTCTGCGTGCACAATTTTCTTATATAAACTTTGTTCAACTTTCAATCTATCTCCTGGTCTCATTGTCTTCTGGGGTGTGTCCATTATTCTGATTTGGGATATTGTGTCGGGGAGTGGGCACCTTTATTTGGTGACCCCGACATGATTTTCCCTGATGTTTCAGTACTGCGGTGAGATCCAGGGCTTCCCCGGAAGGGCCATCGCCACCTACGGCTGACCAGTATCTACAAAAAGCGTACGCTTCCGAGCAGGTTCTGTGGGTCCCGGCTTTGCGAATATCCAACTGCTCGCCGAATCCAGGCAGGGCCCGACGAGGAGGCCCCCACTTGTGAAAAGACAGAGAACTGAGACTCTCGGAAGACCATGGGCACGTGAGTATTGATTGCAAGGGGAAGTAAAGGAGGGAAAGGAGAAGTGTGGTGCAGATCAATTAAGGGGAACACGCAAAATCTGGGTTTAGTGTGACTGAATAGAGTGATTGTTGAGAACGAAGCATTCTTTTCTTTTTTCATGGCCATTAGGTTTTTATATAAAAGAGTACAGTGAGAGGATAAAACGAGATACAGGAATCTAGCTCCGACCAGTGCTGGAAATAAGTGAGGAAATGGAATAAAGTAGGAGCCTCATATATTTAGCAGATTCGGATATTATTGTTATTTAGTATCAATACGGTTCTTTAACTCTTGTGGAGGTTGGCCCAGGAGGGGCAAAGGTGATGTGATTGTTCAGTGTGGGGAAGGGGGACTCAAGGGTGTGTTAAAAGAAAGGGCCTAGAGGCATGTGGGTTTATCCTAGAGTGTTTCTTGTTCTTTGTCCAATGTTGTCAATGATATTGTTGGTTTGTCCCGTTAAAATGTTTTTGTTGTTTCTGTGTAACTAATATGAAATGCATACCTAATGTTTTAAAAAAAAAGTAAATGATTTGAAAACAAGATTGCATACCTAAAGTTTTGAAAAGAGAAAATTGAGAAATAAGATTGGTGAATTTAAGGTGGAGGTGTTACAGTACAGATACGATAGGTGTAAGGGGGAAGCCCCTTTTGTTGAATATGGCTTTAGATGCATTAGACCCTCAAGCAAAACTGGGTAGACTAGCACATCAGGTGCAGGTTACTCCCCTCTGTGTATTTTTTCACTGCCACAATTGGCTGAGGTAGAGGAAGAAGGGTGGGAAGGAAGGCTCCGTAACAGACTAAGGAGAATGGCATTGGCAAAAAAGAAAGCAGTGAATGTGAGTAGAGGAAAGGTGAGATCGAAATTACAGATACCTCGCATCCACAAGGGAGCGGGATGACCCCATTATGTCCCTTGGGGACTGATGGACAAAAATTACTTATTAAAAGCCCTCCCACCACTCTCGGGGGGACAGGGAAATGGATATATGCATTTGAGAAAAATACAGCAGGAGTGCCTTTGGCAATAGGGGATATCAAAAGCCTTTTGGTGTCGGCAGTAGGTGATCAGGCTGACTCAGTGTGTGTGAAGGGGGTTCCCAGCAGTGACCATGGGCAACGACAGACATGACAGGGCATGCTTGAACAATGTGAGAGCACAGGTATGGGATGCACTGGGGAGGTCCTTCACTGACACCCCAGATTTACACTCTGTAATGCAATGCACTATTGGGGATGAGGAAGAGGCTCTGCAGTTCATTCTTCGGATGCAGGAGATGTGGCAGGCGGAGACGGGCACAGCATGGGAGCAATCCACCTCCCTGTTCTATTTTATTATCAAAAAAGGCCTTGCAAAGGAGGTACAGAAAGCCCTTGATAAAATTGCTGGAACAGAAGCCAAGGGATGTCCAGAAATACAAAGTATTATAGTACACCACTGCAGACGGATCAAAGAGAGGGAAAAAGAAATACCACAGAGAAGATTAGCAGACAATGCAAAGTTGGTACAGAGCAAGTTAGTGAAGGTCGCGGCTGTAACTGCTACTCATCCCTCAGATCGACAAGGAGAAGAATGGGATGGGCCACTAGTAGTACCGGCCAGAATGGCAGATGCATGGGTAAACAATGGACAAGAGCAATGGGGTGGAGAGGAACGGTACACAGGACCCCAATGGCAAGGAAGACCGCCAAGAGGTCGAGGTGGGTATCGTGGACCATGAGGAGGAGGGGGTGGATATGGTTAAGGAGGGCAAGGAGCAAGGGGGGTGGCCCTAGACCATGTTGGTTGTGTGGAAGGTGGGGACACTTTGCCAGGGAATGTTGTATTTGGCCTGTAGCTAATTATCAGAACATACAGGGATACGATAAAGAACAACAATAGGGGCACCCAAACCCGGGTAGCCTGTATGGACTCCCTATGGGTCCTTGCACACAGGGTGGGCAGCCTGACAATAGGCCCACACAAGGGTACCCTGCACAAACACATCCAATGCAGCAAAATCGTATTGCACACACGCATGCAAACCCATTCACCACCACAGCCAATGGAGCTCCCGCACTCTATCAAGGAGCATGTGTGCTAAGTGAAAATGTTTTCTCTTGCCCAGGAACAAACACCCACCCAGATTAGGACAGCCCACAGAGAAGCCTTGCGTGTGCAGTCCTATCCACTACCGCACATCCAGACTAGGAACCAATGGTGAGGTCAGAGATAGGAAACAGACAGTTCATCTTCATGGTGGACTCAAGGGCAGAGAAATCATGTTTATGTGAAGGTGATTTCCCATCATCTGGCAAAAATCTCGAGACACAGGCATTTTCTGGGGCTGTGGTCATGGTTCCTTACACAGAAGAGTTAGATGTCAAAATAGGAGGAAGAATGGTACGAGCACCCCTACTGTATCATGAGGACTCCCCAATAAATTTACTGGGGCGAGATTTGTTAAGCAGATTAAATATGACCATCGCATTTACAGACAGAGGGGTGGTATGTTCCACCCCGGGCTTGTGCTCCATGCAGGCAATGCTTCTCATACAAACAATAGCAAATGAGGCAGTTTTTTGGAGGGTACCAACTAATGCAGACATGTTCATTTACACTATACAAGTACTAGCAATAGTGGTGCCAGAGATTAACCGTAAGGATTGGAGAGTGCCCTCTGATTTTGCCTTTCGCCCAGTAGCAATACCTCTTGATTTGCAAGGGGTTCAGGTTTCTGCAAAATGTATTGTGGCAATTGGACTGGACAGGCATGGTTGTGAATGGAGGACGCTCTTGTGTATTGATCCAAACATAGCACTGCATGATTTAACTGATGAAGAGCTGTTCACTGACGATGACTCTGATGGCAAAATAATATTAGAAGTATGTATGCCTTGTGACATAATGGTGAAAACAAGACAAATGTTTAATCCCCTCATGGCCATCGTCAGTGCAAAGCCATCTTTCTGTGACAAAGATTTGCAATTGATCCCACCTAATTTATGGACTACAAACCTCCATGATGTAGGATTAGTGAAGGAAGTGATCCCTATAAAAATAAAGAATAAACAAGGAGCAGTGTTTCCCAGAGTGAGACAGTACCGCTTGTTCAAAGAAGCAGAGGGCATTAAAGATACTGTATCCTCATTATCACAACAAGGCATTATTGTACCCTCAAATTCCCCATGTAATAGTGCAATGTATCTGATTAAGAAAGTGGAAGGGGGGTCATGGAGGATGGTGCAGGACCTTCGCCCACTTATTGATATTGTTCAAAAGGAGTTTCCTCTTGTCCTGAACCAGGCCATCCATTTTACTGTGGTGGACTTGAAAAATGCTTTTTTCTCAGTGCCTCTCTACCCAGACTCACAATAATAAACAGCATTCACCCTTGGAGGGAAAAGATACAAACATTGTCGACTGCCCCAGGGATATTGTGAGAGCCCAAGTATTTTTAACTGAATATTGCACGAAGACTTCGGAAACATCTCTGTTCAAAGCACCATCATTCAATATGTCGATGACCTTCTAGTGTGCAGTGAAGTAGAAGAATTATGCAGAAAATATTCAGTAACCTTGTTAACATTATTGGCCCACAAGGGGTACAAGGTACGCAAGAATAAACTTCAATACTGTTTAGCAGAAGTATTGTACTTGTACCAATTAATATCTAAAAATGGTAAGAGAATAATTCCTGACCGAGCAGCAACAATACGAGCAACAGCGCGACCCTAAACAGTGAATGACATGCAAACATTTCTTGTCATATGCAATTATTGCAGGGCATGGATCCTAGGTTATGCCACATACACATGGCCCCTATTGCAGCCTATGAAAGAAGCACAGAAATAAAACATAGGGACCCCTCAGATGCACACCACTTTCATGACATTAAAAGAACTGAAATGCACAGCACCCGTCCTTGCCACACCGGATTATAAACAGGAATTTTTCTTGTTCTCACATTCAAACGGAACGCTGATGACACAAACAACAAACATCGCTGGGCCATAAACCACTAGCTTATTACAGTGGAACTCTTTATTCAGTAATCAAAATCCACACTCACAACACAGAGGGCTACTGCATGTGAAATCATCATCTGAAGCCCACATGTTAATGTGATACTTTGCAAAACAGTAAACCCAGCTACATTCCTTACAGAGCCATGCACATTGCAAGATATGCCAGCACATGACTGTTCCACCTATGAGAGGGAAGAAGACGACATTCCCAAAGCAAGTGAAAATCCCTTTCCCTTGGTTGAAGGAGAGGTGTATTTTGTAGATGCGTCAGCGTCCTTTTGTCCAGAAACTGGTGAAAAGCATGTTGGTGTGGTGGTAATGAGATTGGAGGAAGGAGAATATGAGGTGCTGATACAAAAGAGATTGCCAATGCATTATTCAGCTCAAGTAGCAGCATTGGTAGCACTAATAGAAGCACTCCATGCAGCCAAGGGGTGTGCAGTGAAAATATATACAGATTCATCATATGTAACCACCGCGGTACATGCTGGACTGTCTAGATGGAGGAGGAGAAGGTTTAGGAGAGCAGACGTGTCACCAGTGCAACATGCAGGACTATTAAATGAATGAATAGATGCACTCGCAGAGCCATCAATGGTAGCCCTGGTGAAATGCCAAGCCCACACCAATAACAAAGACAAAATATCATTAGGAAATGCGCCAGCGGAGGCCACTGCAAAGCAAGCAGCATATTTCCAGAAAGATTTAGCAACAGAATGTGTACTAAAAGAGCGAGCGGAGGAACCTAAGGATAGTGGTTATAATTCCCTCTGCACTGCACAAATAATAGAGTTGCAGAAAAAGGCACCCCAATCTGAACAAGAACTATGGGCAAAAAGGGGGTACACACAGTCACCAACAGACCTCCTCTGGAGACAGGACATGACAGGGAAGGTAGTAATGCCTGTAGAACTATTACAAATAGCATTTGTACAACTGCATTATCCAGCGCATACATCAAAACAACACATTGCTGCAGACATCCAGGAGGATTGGTTCATCCCGAACCTCCAGGAATACATCAATAAATTGACAATAGAGTGCATAACATGCCAAGCATTTAACTCCGGGATGACTCTCAGAACGTTGCGAGGAACACTGCCACGCCCCATTGGACCTTTCTGTGAACTGCACGTTGACTGTGCAGACATGGGAGAGAGATGTAATGGGGCTAGGTATTTTATTGTGGTGGTTTGCCCTTTTCTTGCTGGGTGGAAGCTGGACCTTGCTCTCACCCAGACGCAAAATGGCAGCCAGGTTTCTAGTGAGATAAGTGTTCCACGCTTGGGCATCTGCAATTTCATACGCTCCGGCAACGGGAGGCATTTCGTGAATGACCTCTTTAAAGAAGTGTCTGCACAGGTTGGGGATAAAACATAAAATGTGTTTGATTTATCATCGGCAAGCAAACGGGCTGGTAGAAAAAATCAAAGCCCTCCACAAAAGTAGATTGTCCAAATTATGCCACACCCTTAAAAAAACTGGGTTTATTGCCTCCCAATAGCATTGTTCCAACTGTGCACCCAGCCGAGTATAGACCACCATTTGTCCACCCATTAAATAGTAACTTGGTGACAAATGCAAACGCCCTTGTCCCCAGTGAGGAGAATGTCTGATGCCCATAGTAGTGCTACAGTGCGGGGAGAGGAATTTAAAGAATACCTCAGACAGCTTACAAGAACAGTACAAGTAATACTGAAACAAACCGCCCCACCATTTACTAGAGAAAATGAGACAGACACTTCATCACCCTCAGCAGACAGCCCATCAACCCCTTTAATGCCTGGAGAACTAGTATATATCCGCAGTTTTGTACACAGATGGAACAGTCCAAGATTGCATGGCCCCTATGAAGTAATATACTGCACAACTTCAGCAGTGAAGATGAAGGGCCTGAAATACTGGATCCATCTATCTGATGTCAGGAAGTCACATGACAGTGTAGTACCAGAAATACCACAGCAGGGAGAGCAAGACATTCTCTCCATAATGAAGTAACAGAGTAAAACTGCACTATTATATAAACAGTAGCAGAGAAATAACAATTCAACAGTATCAAAAGAAACAAATATTTTTTGTGTATTGCTTATTATAATCTCTCTCTCTCTCTCTTTCAACTGTAAAAGTACTTGTAAATATTTAACAATGCTGATGAACTTAAAATATGTTTAACCCCTTATGTCCCTCCATGTAGGTGCATCTATGCGGAAAGTGGCTTCCTGGTTGCGAATAATATTCAGTTAGATAGACGTAGGAACAGTATAAGTGTCACTAGAATGTATTCTTATGAATGTGGCCTTTATTTCACAGCCATTGTTTTTTCAACAATTTTATTGTGTTTGGGGCTCTACTGGAGCATCACTTTTATCATCGGAGATGTAAAAGAAGGGGGGTGGGGGAAAGGTAATACAAGAAGGGAGTAAACTGATATGGGACGGTGTAAAGATAATATGGGATCATAATACTTTTTAAAATATCACCACACTACACATGAATCATACAAAGGTACCATCTCAGCTTGAGCAATCTGCAAAGAATGAAAGTGAAAATGTAATTTATGTAGATGATGACTATTTTTCAACTCCAGGAATGTTTACAACACCACCAAAAAACCTACACACAACCAAATATCCTACCTCAAAAGTAAATACTGTATATACTCTGTCTCCTCCTGATACGTCAGAAGCACTTTTGAACACTCAATATTGGCAGCTTAATAATGACAGCAATGTAACATCTGATGCAGGTCCCTTCCCCAATTGCCGTTTATATGTTTCTGGTACCCATGAAATAGCCAGTGTTAAACTGCATAAAAGGTTATTAATTAATGATAAAAATAAGCTGGTACGCAGGCAGAAGCAGCAAACAAAACAATTGAAATATGATGCATACCATGGGTTGGGGTTGGACGAGGTGGAGGATCTCCGCCATCCGGATCAGTCTAACAAGTGGTACTCTGATATGAGCACCACAGGGAGACAGGCCACAAATGGGATCTGCTATGTGTGTTCACTGATACCTCATGCATCAGTGACGCCTAAGGTTTTAGTGCCACAAGAATCCCCCTTAGTGGAAGCACAGTCACTTGCATTACGCGGCCTATCAGACAAGAGACTGCAATGGAAGGAAGATGCATGTTCATACGTCTGGTCACAACACATCACAAAGCTGAGTCATAGCTCGCGAAAAACCAATCAAGATCCGGCATCAAGAACATTACAAACTGTGTTTCCAGGGGGAGGGAAGAGTACCCATGGGCTCCAACACACGCTGCAACAGAACTCTTGTAATACCTGACATGCAAAAAGCAACAGCTGCATTGATGGACCACTACTGGGTGTGCAGCAAACAGGCATACTGACACCTCCCGTCACCTTGGAGGGGTTACTGTGCTCTGGCAACGCTGCACTCTGCACTGCTGGTGATTCCAGAGGACCACATCAAGGGGGAGGGAGTGCCTAATCCAAGGCAGCTGGCACCCAAACCTGAAATTGAAGAACCTCCCATCTACGATGTGCAATCAGAAGACAAGCTACAAGTTGAAGTGTTCCGCAAAAAGTGAGTATCCAATTACCTCTCGAAAGACTCTTCCAACCTCTTTGCACAAATACTCGACCAGTACAAGTTATTTAACTCAGCACAGACATTTGTTGCATCACCCATTCCAAGCATCCAGGCAAGAGCAAATGCCAAATGGCTTCAAAATGTGCGCTGGGAACTGATCCAGCTAGACAATGACACAGCAGAAGGATTCAATGTGATAAAGGTAGAACTAAGAGCACTGAGACTGATGACGATGCAAAATAGGTATGTGCTCGACCTGCTCACTGCTATGGAAGGCGGTGTTTGCCGAAAAATCAGGAGCGCATGTTGCACTTTCGTTCCCTCTTCAGACCCTGAAAATGGAACACTTTTACATGTAATATCAGCAGTGCATGAGTTGGGAGTGTGGATGAAAGAAGAAGGAGGAGTCCAAGAAAGTGACTGGTTCAGTGCGGCATTCGACTGGGTACCATCATGGCTCGGAACTGCAATGAAGTTACTGGTTCCTATTATTGTCTTCCTCCTGATGATCTTTTGTGTGTGCCAACTGGGAATACGATGTTGTACAGGGGCAATACCTAATAGTGCGATGATGATGGTGACAGTGGGCAAGCCAAACAGTAAGAAGAAAATTCATCATGGTACTAGAGAAGCACAAGTACAAACAAGGGAAAGTAAGCAACCTAAATATTGCATGGTGGTGGTTTACAACACAGGGGATATAGAAGACACTCTAGGGCACACAACAATCAAACAGCCCCAAGATCTACAGGATCACAAGGAAGTGTGGGTGGACCTAGCAGGGGATGGAGGGTGCATCTAAATGACATGTACTCCTGAGCAGCATGCACGACGTGGGGCAAGTTTGAGAAGTGCATGCTCTGCATGGATGCCAATACAGGGTACACCTGCCTGGGATGAAGATGTAAAGAGGACAGAGGAATGCAGACACACTGGAGGAGGGTATTTGTTACTTTAGGAGTAATGAAAGGGGGGAGTGTTGGGAGAGAGGTAAGCTATCCCACGCCTCTCACCGCTCCCGTATGCATGGATCTCGTTTGTGTCGAGGGGGGGAGATATTCCCCCTTCTTCCCAAATGATGCCTGTGCCAATTATCAATTAATTAGTAATGAGAGAAGCATATAATTAGGCCTCACTAATATGCACCTCCTCCATTTTAAGCAACACGCCTGAAGCCATCGTTGACTAGGCCCGAAAACGATCTCTAAAACATCTGTCTCTCCCTCTGTCCTGCTCATCACTCTGCCAGTTCCAGCCCCCAATATCTTGCCTCGTGTCCGCTTCGCACAAACCCAGTTCTCACAGAAGTTCAGCCATTCATTTTTGCAACCTTCAGTACCGTCCAAGTACAAATGAGCTCACTGCACTGTGTGAGACCAGAGCAGGCCCTGCCTGAGTGCCCATTCGTGTCCACTAACCTGCCAGAGCCCCTCTCTGACCCTCACCCTGCAAAGCTGTAAACTACCAGACCCATGCCCACTGTTATTTGATACAGATACACATCTGGACCCCTTTAGTGACCTAATGAAAATACTCCCAAGAGCCCCAACTCCAGATCCACACATATTTCTTCTAACCATAACACTTGTCTATTCATACCAGGAGGCATTAGATAGATCAAAACCTCCAGGGTTGGCACCCAGGAAAGGGATTTTAATTTTTTGGGTACCAGGGTGCAGAGGGTATGATGCTGCCCATAACTTGTGTATGACCTCTGAAAGACACCCACATTTCTACCTGACTTTAAGAGTGTCATTTGTCTCATGCTCTAAATTGTGTTTTTTGCAAGATCAGTTAGTCAGGTAAAGTGTCATTTTGCTGCTCTGAACTTCACCTCACAAAGATGAGCCCAGCTGACCCACATACCATAGGAGTGACGTCTAAGCTCCCGCCAATCACATGAGGCCAACCCTTATGGATCCATACAGTGTTGGTGACCTAACCCAATCAAGCTGCAGGATTGTATATTGTAATGTGATGTAATTTATGATGCTGAATACCTTTTTAATGTGCTGCCCGTGTGTTCTCTGCATGCACAATTTTCTTATATAAACTTTGTTCAAATTGCAATCTCTCTCCTGGTCTCATTCCCTACTGGGGTGTGTCCATTATTCTGATTTTGGATATTGTGTCGGGGAGTGGGCATCCTCAGCAGCCCCCTCGGTGAAGGACCCAAAGGCAAAGGACGGCTCCCAGAAGCAGCTCCAGGTAGTGTCTGCCAGTGGCAGCCAAGGGAGCAACAATCCTGCAGCAGTCAACCTGCTGCTACCAACCATGCAGGTGTGGTGCAGTCAGGGGGGCAGCAATCATTGCCCTCCACTAAACTGACCTACCCCTCAAATTATTCCTATACTGCTTACTGAACATCCTCTGTTAATTGTATTTGTTAGCCACCCCATTACTGTATGAAAATCGGATTTGCATTGCTGTGTTTATAACTAGATTGTTTTCCCACTTTTTAGGAAAGTCACATCTGGGTGATTTGTGCCTTGTGGTTACTGAGGTAATGTGAACTGTGTCACTTTTGGCTCTCTCCCACTCCTTAGGTCCCCACCATTGTACTGCTGTGTGTCTCCTGTCTGCCCCTCCTGTGTGTCCCCTAATGTGTGACCCCTGCACCCCTCTGGACTTCCTGCATTGTGCAGTGCTGGGCTGTGTCTCTCCTTCTCTCTCTTTAGCTCCCTCCTCCTCCTACTTTCCTCCTTGCACCCTCTATGGTGCTTCCGGTCTCTCCCATTTTCTCTAACTGCTACTCTATCTCCTATCCTATCCCTCTCACTATGTCAGGAAGGAAGAAATTTAAGAAGAACATCCTGGTCTACAACACAGGCCTCCCTATTGCTGATAAGGAAAACGTGGGCTCTAGGATAGAACACTCCTGTGCTGAGCTCACATTGTGTTCTGATTGTCTCTTATTGTTCAGAGCAAGGTCACAGGTGTGAAAAGGTGAACCCAACCCTTTCACAATGACATAGTAGGGGTTCCTAGTTAGCCTGCTGCAACTCCTCACTTGATTCCAGCATACGTTGGCGGACGCACAGGCAACAGCCTTGACATGTATGCAACTTCTGAAAATTCTGCCGCACGGCCACTAAGACTCAATCTTTCATCCTAATACCAAGATCTTTGATTACCACACTTGCCTTGAGAAGGAACCTTTGGGTTCGAAACAAGTGTCGGCTGACACCTCTTTAGACTATTTCTACCCTATGTATACTAATAAACACACCTTCAGACACTGCATCCAGCGAGTACATTCTTTTAATCACAAGACTCTATGAAAACTAGCCGCAGCAAGGTAACCAGGAACCCCTACTATCTCCCTATCACTGATACCTACATCAGTGAATCCTCCAGACAGACTCTCACCGACATCCTCTTTGTTGTTCCCTCCACAGACCTATGGACCCCGCATATGTTCTCAGTTCTCTCTCCTATCTCTTCCTCTTCCATTAATAGTGGCACTAGGTGGGATGTCCTCTTTCCACTCCTCCAAGACCATCATTAATGTCTATCTGAATGGCACTGTCTTGGTCCGGGGCCCTCAGCCCAATATCTTCCTTTTTGATTGGCATCTCCTGTGTCATATCCTTCTCCTGCTACTCCTACTAGCACCTCTCTGGCCCCTCTCCCACCTCCTGCTACCATCTCTGCCCACCCTCAGGACCATCTACCACTTCTGCTGGGAGTACCTCAAGCCTGTACCCCACTCCAGAAGACTCTGAAATGTTGCAACCTGCTCCATGTCGCTACTCTCAACTCGCGTTCTGCTGTCAAACACTCCTTTGAGATCTGCCCCCTCCTTGAAAAACTTAACCTGGATATTCTCTCTCACACTGAGACATGGTTCACGGACAGCTCTGTCACAAGTTTTGACAACTCTCCTCCCTGATGGCTACAAGATCTTCTCCCAGCCCACAACCAACCGGCTCGGAGGTGGAGTAGCACTGATTTTTCCAGAGTGAGTGCCTGCTTCTGTCATTCCTATGCAGGCTTACTCCTCCTTTGAATGCCTGGTCTGCAGTCTCCCTATCTCTCCTGGCCTCTCTCTGCCTGTGGCCACCATCCACAGGCCTCCTGGCAAGGTTTCTCTCTTCCTCTCATAGTGGGCTGACCTCTCCCCTTCTCTCCTAGCCTCTCTCCTTGCCTCTATCTCTCAATTCCTCCTCCTCACAACCTCAACATCCATCTAGATGTTTCTAATCCCTCCTCTGGATACTTCTGCAACCTCTGCAACACTTTCTATCTTTCCATTCTACCCCCTGGTCTGACTAACTCTGCCGGACACACCTTCTCATCTCCTCAGACATCCCCCTCTCCGACCCTCTTACCACTCCTCTCTCTTGGACTGACCACTTTCTGCTTTCCTCTCACCTGAAACTCTATGTCCCTCAGGCAAAGCCCGCCCCAGAACCACCACCTACCTTCTCAGTCATTTGACCCATGAAGCATGTGTCAGTGAATGCCTTTGTATCCACTTTCTCTGCTCCTCCTACTCCCGCGGCTGATTTACCTTCTAATACAGCCTTCCCTAACCTACATCTTTCTATCGCCAATGCTCTGGACATCCTTGCCCCTGTCATGAGAACTGTCTGAAGCCTACCTCCAAGTGCAACTCTTGGTAAGACTCTGACCTCGCCGCCTTGAAACGCAAGTGCATGAAGGCTGAGAGGAAGTGGAGGGATTGGGATGCATCCTCTGACAAACTGGGCTGCAGTCTGCACCCAAGGCAATCCAGGCTCTCTGTCCTGTCCAAGAAGAGAGTCCACATCCAAGCCTGCATCTCTACAGCCTCTGACAACATGGCTGAACTCTTTAAAATCTGCAAGGAGCTGGCCAATCATGATGCAGTCTTTACTTCTCTTGTTCCCACCCGGGTCATCTGTATGGCCTTGGCTTCTCATTTCCCCACTAAATACCAGGACATCCTGTCCTTGTTCTCCTCTTCCTCCCCCTCTACCTCTCTCACACCCCCCACCCCCATGGCCGCATCTCCCTCTCCTCCTGCTTTCTCCTCTTTCTCTCTGATAACACCTGACAATGTTTCTAGACAATCCAATCTATGAAGGTGTCGCCCAAACAGGTGTTCCCCTGCTCCTCCAGAACCATCAAGAACCACATTGACACCTTTGCTCCAGCCTGGCTGATTTCTACAATTGCTCCTTTGCCACTGGTTCCTTCCCCTCTCTCCTCAAGCACACCCTTGTGCACCCCCTCCTTAAAAAGCCTTCTGCTAACGCTACCTGTCCCTCAAACTATTGCCCAAAATCTATCACTCCTTTTCTGGGCAAACTCCTGCAAAAACTGGCCATCTTTCAGCTTACTCTCCACACTGAATCTGTTGTTTGTCTTCATGATCATCGGTCTGGCTTTGGAGCAGCCAGAGGCACAGAAAATGCTCTCCTGAACACCTATGAAGATCTGCTCTCTAACCTTGATTCTAGTCTTCCTTCTGTCCTCATCGTCCTCATCGTCCTGGACCTTCCCTCTGCTTTCAATCACACAATCCTGATCAATCGACTCCATGAGAATCTGGGCATCACTGATCAAGCCCTGAAGTGGTTGACCTCCTTCCTCCTGGACCGAATCTCCCAGGTCCAACTTGGGTCCTGTCTCTCCACCACCTCTCTCTCCACATGTGGTGTCCCGAAGGGCTCTAACCTATCACCCTGGCTCTTCAATATCTACTTGTCCCCTTTGGCCCATCTGATCTCTACGTTTTCTTTTAACGTTCAGTGTTATGCAGATGACACTTCAGGCTCCCCTCAGCCTCCTCTCCTCCCTCGCTTATTCCTGACTTTCTATCCGTGATTCAGATTTGGTGTGCCTACAACGATCTCTGCCTTAATGCTAATAAGACAGAGACCCTTCTCATTGGCACAATTGCTCACGCTTTCCCTCTCTCACTCTGGCCGCCCTCCTTGAGCCTGCTTCCTTCGGCTTCCTGTGAGGCAAAACACATTGGTGTCATCTTCGATTCAACTCTCTCCTTCCCTCCTCACATCACAGACCTTGCCAAGAAGGCCTACTACCAGCTACACCTTCTCAGAGGTATTCTTCCTTTTCTTACTTCCCCCAGATGCTCACTGTCTTCAGAGCACTGGTTCTCTCTAGGCTGGACAACTGAAACAGCCTCTTTCTCTATCTGCCCTCTGCTACTCTCTGTCATCTGAAACTAATCCAGAACAACACTGCAAGACTTATCCTTGGCCTCAAGCTCAGGAACCATATCTTTCCAGCCCGGAAATCTCTCCACTGGCTCCCGCTGGCTGCAAGGATCAAGTTCAAGATCCCCTGCATCATCCACAAGTCTTTCTGGGGCCATTGCCTGCACTACATCCATCTCTCTCTTCCAAAGTTCATTCCTACTAGAGCCCTTCGCTCAGCTACCTCAAACTCAATGAGGGTCAGTCGCTTCGACAGGCAAAGAGGTGGGGGTAGATCTCTCCCCTCTGCAGAGGCCTCCCTCTGGAATGGCCTCCCTACCCCTCTCAAACTTGAGCCAGACCACATGAAGTTCCAGAAGCTGCTCAAGACCCTCCTTTTCTCCTCTGCATTTTCTGTCTCTCTCCCCTGCTAACCTACCTATCTTCTGCACCGACTGATTGTCTGGCTACCCCAGGTACCAGGCTTCTCCATGATCAGTCTCCCCTGCAATGCCTCTGGGCCTACCATGCACTTAGGGACTGTAACTGTAACCTCTACAGCACCCTGCCTCCTTGCACTTGCCCAGAGCTGTGCTGCCCTGATTGCACTTCCCCTTCCCCTCCCCTGGCAATTTCCCCCTCTCCCTTCCCCCCTCAATTTTTGCGCTGTCGCACTTGCACAATGTGAATGAAACAATGCCGAGTAAGATTGTTTGTCTTGTCCTCCATTGTCTCCCCACTTGTCTTGTCACACCTAGAAACACTTATGTACAGGCGTGTTATAAATGACTCCTCATATATCATATCATATCTGTAGGACACGCCTTGAACTACGTCTAAATAAGTATAATACTGATTACAGTGGGCAAAATGGCAGCAAATTGGTCTATGTAACATTATATAGCAGGTTTACCCATAGACCTATTGATTGGTTGGCATTCCACCAATCCTTGGACTTTCCGCTCGGCTAGCACCCCGTAAGCAAAATGAAACCCAGGTGCTTGAGTCAAGTCAGATTGCTGCCCACTTTCCCAATTAGTTCATCATCTCTCATCAGTCCAACAATAAGCTAGAGTTTCCCATCTGTAGTTGACCTTGTAATCTTCTCTCTGTTCTGGGACATTCAAGGGAGTATGGTGACACTATCTTCAACCGAGGCATAATGGATAGCCCTTGTTTGCGACTTCTCCATCACATGTGAGGAGACCACAAATTTGTCCATTTTGACCTCCTATTTAATACTAGTTGATTCAATTATGTTGGGTGCTACTGCTCCTTCTGGCTGCTAGAGACTTGCTCAATGCATCTTGCAGGAACCTTATCCATTGTGAATTGTCCAATACTTGGTCCTTGTAAATGTTTTCTTCTCCTTTAATCTACAAAATATATGTCTCATGTTCATGGCTTATCTGTCTGCCTCCCTCTGTGCTTTGCAGCTATTCATTGAAATAGCATCATTGATCCCAGACCAACCTAAACTCCTCTTTATTTTGCACACTTAGCTGTTTTCTGGCATCTCCTGACTCTGCAGTCCTGATCTGTTTCTGAGGTAGCTGTAATGAATCTTTACATGAGACAACGTCCATCTTCCTATCATGGCTGTCCTTGCCATACTATAATTTCCTCTATAGCAAGCTGCTATATTTCTCATCTACAGAGCATTACTGTGTATTTACACTCATTGGTCAGCAAGTTACTTTACCTTCTTTTATATAAATGATTATCATTTCGTACATGTTTCCCTTGTTGCTTCGGTTACACTGTCATTCTTAAATGTTTTCATATTGTTTCAGTATATCCTCATATATCTTCTTCATGACATCACTCCGACCTCATCAGATTTCACTCAGTGTTATATGATATCCAATGGTGTGTGCAGACATCCTTTCACTCTTTCAGTGTGAGGGTACATTCAGTATGGTTGTTTGAGTGCATATCGACTCTCGTACACTCAATGCAGTATAGGGACAACACAGGGGGTCCCACATACAGCTCTTCCCCTGCACTTCCACTACAACAGTGGTGACGGGGCGGGAGTTAGGGTAAATGCGTCTACCAGCTCCTCTACACCATAACATATTTCTATGAAGAGCATGCTTCCTGCCATTTCTGACTGACATTCCATAATGCTGTAAATGCCAGGAACCATTACAAAAAATATTTACTCCAATGGTTGTGTTTATCTGCAGCAATTGTCATGAGGAAGTACTTACTGAGCTGTCTGACCAACTAAGGCTGCAGATTTGTCTTTACACCTTTTTGCACTAAGGCCAATTTTAAGCAGGGAGCAACAAGACAGTGGAAATTCTTTACTCATATTTTAAGGGGCACTCTGTGTGGGGAATATCAGATAGAAAATAATTGCCATTTAGGAATTATTCTATTCTAGTTCTGCTCTTGTTGGATGTCTCAAGCTCATTAAATGCTATTAATGTAGCCCCACCCAGAAAATGGCAAGATAGCCCTAGAGTACTTACAGTGTCACCTAGCAATGAAGGATATCTATGATATGAATGACGTATTGGGAAAAGAATGTCCAGAACTGCCTGGATCCAAGTTCACATTCAACTTGCTCCTAAACATTTACATCTTAACAATTATTTTTTTTAGCAATGGGCAAGTCAATAAGGAACAGCTTGGAGTCAGTGGTGGTTCTGCTCCTTAAGTTGTGTAGAGACCGATTTGTGTCAATGGGGGTCATTCCGAGTCTGCCGGTAACCTTCTGGTGCTATCGGCGGGTTACCGGCAGACTTGTCCGACCATTACAGTTGCTCAAAATCCCTGTGTTAACAGGATATTATGGGTGCCGGCAATAGCAGCAAGTTCCCATTCCCATGGAATGGGAACTACTGAATCACAGGCAATACTGTTAACAGTGCCAGTGATTCTATGATTTCTCTGCCGGTCAGGCCTGCTGGTAGCTCACTGCCCCTACTGGCAGACTTGGAGTATGCCGGTCTGGTAAAAATGGAATAGGACATTGTATTTATTTGTATTTTATTGAATTTCGCCTTTCGCCAAAGGCACTGAACAATAAAATGAATCCAAAACAAGTACAATCAAAATGATACAAATGAGTAAAAAGGTTACATCAGCAGAGAGAAAGCAGGAACATTTTTTTTTTAAGAATCAAGAGACGATAGAAGGTAGAGTATAAAATGTGTTTGGAAAATGCAAAGCGATGAGGAGGTGAGAAGTGAATAGCGTTCCAATGTTTAGAAGACAAAAGAGAAAAAGAGCCGAAACGAGATGAGGCAAAGGGAGGCTTAGGAACATTTAAGTGAAATAGATTCTGAGGTCGTAAGGGGCATTAGGTGACATGGAACGAGAGCAGGGAGGAGAGGTAGGGTGGGCCTGGCCATGGTTGCATTTGAAAATGTTCGAGAGCAAGTCATACAAAAGACAGGGTTTTAAAGGAAGTAGCGAAATAGAGAGGAGGAAGGCTGTAATAGGGGACCGAGGGGGCAGGGAACAAATGAGGCGAACAGAGGAGTTATATATAGAATGAAGAGGGAAAAGGTGGCAGGGAGGGAGACTGAGCAGCAAAGATGAACAGTAGTCAATACAGGAAAAGACAAGAGAAAAGAGAAGAAGTTTAGTAGCATGAAAGGAAAGACAAAGCATGTGGCAGGAGTGGGCAATAGAGGAGATATGAAGGGAGAAGAAGTGGGAAGGTTCAAAGATAACACCCAGGTTACACGCTGAAACTGAAAAGGGAACAAAGGATGGGGGAAATAAAATAGAAGGGTGTGGAGTGGAAGAGATAGAATAAGTGGGAAAGAACAGTACCTCTGTTTCTGAGGGTTTGAGATGTAGAAAATGGGACGACATCTAGTTCTGAACAGCTAAAAGACTGTTTGAAATGGTGGAGTGAAGAGCCTAATCAAAGGAAGAGAAAGAGAGAAAGATACGAGTGTTGTCAGAGTAAAGGTGAAAGGATATGTGAAAGGAGGAGATGAGCCAGAAAGAGGAACATTGCAGAGAGAGAAAAGAAGAAGCCTGAGTAACGAGCCTTGGGGGACCCAAAAGAGAAGAGGGAGTGAAGAGGTAGAGTGTGCAGCCCAAGTAACAGAATAACTCTGTTGAGAAAGATAAGAGCAAAACCACTTGAGAGCAGATCCAGAGATACCCAAAGTAGAAAGAGAGGAGATAAGAAGGGAGTGGTCCACAGTGTCAAACACCGCATATAGATTAAGAAGAATAAGTATAGTAGAAAGCTTGGAGTGGTGGGCTTTGAGGAGAGAATTAGAAACATGAAGAAGGGCAGTTTTGGTGGAGTGAGACGTGCGGAAACCAGACTGCAAGGGAGGAAGAAGAGAATGAAGACTCTGCTTACCTGGATATAGGCACGTTCAAGAATTTTAGAGAGAAAGGGTAGAAGGGAAATAGGGGGGAAATTTGCTGTGGCAGACAGATCAAGAGAAGGTTTTTTTTCAGGATAGGGGGAATAAGCGCATGCTTGAAAGCCACAGGATAACAAGAATGTACAAGGGAGGAGTTAATAAGGGGAGTAACATAAGGAAGAAGATTGTGATCTACTTGGAGAATGAGAGAAGAAGGGAAAGGGCCAGAAGGAGAAGCAGTAGGATGAGCATGAGTTAAGAGAGCAGAAGTGTCATGGTCTGTAAGAGGAGAAAATGCTGAAAAGGAGCAAAGTGAGGAGAAGGAGAGGGGGTGAAAGCTAGATGAAGGTTAGCTACTTTAGATGTAAAGCAGTTCAGAGGACGAAAGGGACGATAAATCAGAAGGATCAGCGGCTTTTGGAGAAAGGATATTGTGTAGAAGCTGATAGAGACGACGAGGGTGGTGAGATAGAGAAAGTGTAAATTCAGAGAAAAGGGATTTCTTAGCAATGAGTAAAGCAGAATCAAAAGTACAGAGTACAGCATTGGATGCGTAGCAAGATGGGAAAGGGGGTGAGAATGGTTTCCAAAGTCACCCGGCTTTGCACAAGCTACAGCAAAGGGAAATAAGACTTGGAGTGAGACAAAGCTGTGAAGTTTTACGAGTCGGGAGACAGGATGCACACACATCTAGCTATTGAGACTGACTAAATTGGATAAGCAATGATTATCAATGTTCAACATTAAATTGCTCTTTGATATTTTGGATACAGCAAGTGGAGCCATGGACCTCTTGCAATTCGGTGTCCTATTAAACGAGAATACATAATTGAATGGGATACAATTGGCCTTTTGGCACCCTGAAAAGGCATGGGCTGAGACTGGGTCTTCCAACATTTGCAGGTATATTATATAGGGATCACAGGCATGTACCACAGGGCAATGGAACATTAATGGTGTTCCACATAGCAGCCATATTCTGGCACATTTGCCCAGGCTTGGGTAGTTACTGTTTTCTATTTCAAGGAACATTGCAGCAATTCTGTCCGTTTTTGGTTATGAGCCAATGAATGATGAATCCAAATGTTTACCTCTTAAAAGATATTAAATGCAGTACAATATTGTGGTCTTTAGTGGAAACAAAACAAGCAAGTTTTATCATTTCCCCATTCATATTTGTAGTTGTCCTGATGGCCAGGCCATCATTCACATGAACTGTCCATTTCTTGTTCTTTGAACGTTGAGGCGTGTTATTTTCTTCTATCTTCTTCTTACTAATATGCCCCACGGTTCGAAGGCTGCATGGGAAAATGTAGGATGCAGCTCCTATTTCCATTCTGATAAAGTACCAAATGGCCAACTAGTTATTTAGGGTCATTGTTGGTCCCCTCGAGGTGATACATTGAATTCTTCAATTAGGGATTTATCTCAGGTAGACTGCAGGGGTCTGCAGCCTTTAGCTCTCTAAATGTCTGCACTACAGCGTCCATCAGCCTTTACTAGCTCCATCAATAGCGAAGGATAATGGGAGTCTTGGTCTGAAACCTGTGGAGGTCCGCCTATTGGAGACACCTGAAGTACAATCTGACTATGACATTGAAATTCAGTTTTTTCAATCATTCATTTCTTTAATTTACATTTTTGTCCAGCACTGGCCCTACCCACAGTGTCCTAGAGCACCTTTAAATGTCCAAATCTGGGTTGTGCACAGGCATCTTCTGGTTTGCTCTAGCGCAAATATTAGCGAATCAGAGCCCTGACCTCTAGGCAGTCAAAAATGCTGTTGAATCACCCTGTGCTGAAATGGCTACTCGGTGAACGGAAGTTACGTTCCTGCGAGGGAGGAACAGTTAGTTATTCGTATTATAACTTTCATTTGAAGTCTGTTTGAATTACACGTGTACTCAAGACATGTTTCTAACCACACTGTTCTATTGGTGCTCATGTATTGGTTGAAAGGCCAATGGCCCGTCCTTCTTGGTTGATATGTACACCCGTTTTAGACAACCTTGCATTTGAATGGCAACGAGGAATGCCGGTGTTCCACCTCACACGTGCAGACCCTGTGATCAAATGAATTATACTTCAATGAAACCAAAGAAGTAGTAGGCGAACTGGGTGTGTGAAAGATTTGACAGATTTGATTGAATTGCCTTTTCATCCTAAAAATGCTTACCTCATTATTCAAACACGTCCTTGCCATGGATCGAAATAGAAAACACATATAGTTATCAAGTTAGGCCACTGAAACTATTACCACCATTTATATGGGCCTGACCTCTTTTTCATGAATATAAATTACAAGAGAGCACATTTCTTTTTGTAATGCAAAACAGAAAACAAGGTTCAGAATGCCATGTGACTAATGGCACGTGTCAGTGCGCAGTATAGCACAGTGTTAATGCCTTATGTTTATGTATTGCGATGTCTGGCAGACCTCTACACAATCAGGAGTTATTCGTATAGGGAGAACCACGTGATTTCCCTGATGCTGAGTGGGAATAGTAAATAGAAAACCAGCTTCCTGCAAATTGGAAACCAAATAGACCAAAGAAATGGGGCTAAAAAAAGCCTTTGCATTGTAATTTTATTATACATATTAAAACATAGCAGGTGCTGCACGGTCCCCAAATGTTCCTTAATATGTGGCTTTCCATTGTCATTTAATTCCTGTGCAGTCACCACTTCCTAAAGGAGACTACTCTGGAATATGTAAAACAGCCCCAAACCCTTATTTACGAAAATACACGGATTGCCATGGGAAGTGCAATCGTGAAAGAATGACGATCACGCTATTTTGTACAGTGGCTTATTAATATGTGCATGTAAAACACACACATGTTGTCCTCATGGGTATGTTGTGGGGAAATGGTACACATCTGCAGCAGGTGCACAAGAGATCACTGCACTGATGGACACAGCATCAGAAATGTAGCCAAGTGCTGACTGGGCATACTTTAGGAACAGACCAACTGCAGCTGTTCATGCGTGAATCTAAGAAACATTACGCATGTGCAAAGGATGCACTTGCAAAGTGGAATCGACCTGCACAGTGACACGTGCACATCCAGAGTAGCTGCCAGAGAAACCATGTCAGAGGAAGGCAAAAAAGTGCAAGTGAAGAAGCAAAGGCATTCAAACTTAATGGAGGGAATGTGTTCGTACTAATTGCCTTAATGCACAAGTATGAACTCTTTGACCTCAGCGGGGTGGGGGAGGATCGAACCACCACTGCAGAGAAGAATGCCCTCTGGGATGATGTCACAGACAGCATTGTTGAAAGGGAGATTAATACGTCATTTATAGCTATGGCCCCTCCCCCACCCCACTATCACATTGATGAGAAACGCTATTCACTAAGGCGACCATACCAGCCTTATCCCAGGCATTTACAGGAGGAACTGGACCTAATAAGTAAACCCATTGTTAACTGACACATGTGCATGCAATAGACATGAAGTAAATATGCACTCACCATGAAGAAACTCAGATACACGGTTAAATACGCATTTATACTCGAAGAATATCACTTGCAACCATAAAGACATGAAGAACATAACATAAGCAAGGTATAAGCTAATATGCAACACAAACAATGTACATATATAGCTTGCTAACATAAAAACGCGACGTAATGGGAAGCCATCTTTTTTCAAATGGAAGCAGCAATCCACATTGAAATGAATAAAACGCCACTCAAAACTGCTGAATTTACTGAAATACAGATCTGTGCAAAGCACAGATGTTAGCTACATGGACCCTGCCAAGGTTATGGAAACATTAGGGAGTGCAGGGATGGTTCAGGAAGGAACACAAGATAACAATTCTCAAGGCACAAAACATATTTCTTTCAGATAAATTAAATTAGAGAACAACCAGCATTTGAATGCCAGTTGCTAACTAATTGTAAGCTAAAACTTCATAAGGAATGGATCAACCAAGTCCCTAGTGGTTAGAAAAGTAATAACACTGGCGCTCATATTAGCTAAAATCTCAATAAATGCACAGTGAAATAATTCAGAACATGGTCTTCTCACACGCGACTCATAATTCAAGAACAATGTCTATTCATTAAGGTCAGACACATACAAGCACCTGTTTCGACATCCTACATATTATCAGAACCAAGGCGCCTAGCAAGGCTGACTACAAAGGAGATACTTGGGTTTGTGGTCTGGGAATAAGGGATAGTATCTTATTTAATTGAAAGGGAAACAGTTCCTGTGCTTCTCTCCCACTACTCCCATTTTGGCTCATGTGGTGATGACCTGTCAATCGCTGAAGGTTCGTAAGTGAGATGCCAACCAATAGAAACTCTCAATACTGTACCTCCCAGTACATGTTGAATTAACCAATCAAGTAATAAAGAAATTACATGTATTCACCATTATCATTTTAGAAGTGACCTCAGGTGGAGCCATCAGATAAGGTATAACCAATGAAGAGATTAACCCCTATATCTTCCCATGGGCCTCATTACACGGATGGCGGTGACCATGGCTCTAGTAGCGCCATGGTTGCCGCCGCAGTCCGGCATGGTGAATGGCGGAATTACCGCCTCATTCCAAGGTTGGTGGGGACGGTAATTCCCCATTCACCATGGCCCTTCCCCATTCCCATTTGAGCCCCCATAGGGCTCAATGGGAATGGGGAAGGAGCAAATAACGGTACCACAATAAGCGGTACCGTTATTTGCTCTGAAGTCCCTCAGCGTGTCCCGTCCTTAACGTGTGGTCTGACCACACATTAAGGATGGGACTCACTGAGGGACCTCGTAGTAGGGCAATAAGGGATTACCGGCACTGGTGCCCTTACCAGTGCCGGTAATCCCTTACCGACATCCGTGTAATGAGGCCCCATGTGTATACAAATCCCTTAACCAATCGCTGAACCCCATAGTTTTTTTGTAACCAGGAATGTAGTATGACGTCAGTTGTGATGGTTTTAGATTTATACTCTATTGTTTTACACGAGAATAGCTGAAAGTGTTGCAAGATGCTTAATGCTTATATTCTGTTCCTGCTTAATGTGGATTGTTAATAAAGCAGGTTTTTCCATTTACTTTGACTATTTCCGTTATTAATTGTGTGATTTCCTGGCCTACCATTTCCACTTAAACTTCGGTTTTCCACGCCACTTTAACACAATCAGCGCTATCAGTTTGTACAACTGCGCACCCAATAAAATCAAGGAAAGAGTGTCTGGCATAAAAATCCACAGTAACGAAACACTGGGCCAGTCACAAAGGCATGCAGATGCAGTGCAGAAAGAGTACGTACCACATTGATCCTGACATACGAAGAGGAGAATGTTGCAGCATGTATCCCTGAGTCCTCCATGACAGACATTGGAGGAATTGACCCGTCATCTCCTCCTTAGAACTTTAAAAAAAAACATTGTAAGATGGTGAGGTAGAGTTGCATTTCTTTAAGAAAAGACATGTGTTGGAAGTGGTTATGTGGCATTAGAGGTGCAAGTGCAGTCTTTTGAATCACAATCATATTAGTTATTGATCTGTTGATGGAAGTACAGGTAGATTAACTCCAGGCATCTATTTTTTTTGCACTGACAAAAGGCCTATGTGGGATGCTCAAAAGACTGGATTCATGAAGTATGGTGACAGGGATTATTGACACGAAGGGGTGAAAAAAACAGACCAGTGAAGAAACCAAAGTCAAGTCTGTCGCCCTGGATTGGATATCTCCTCACCTCACGTTAAGGTTGAAGGTTTCCCATAGGATTCCCACAACCCTTGAAAGTGTCATATTTTGTTGTGTGTTTCCTAGGTGTTCATAAACTGAGGTGCCAACCCTGCTTCCACCAACATCTTTCTGATCAATTTGTCTCATTGACCAACTGATAGAATAGGAACAGCTTTTCTGTCACTAGACAAACCCCTGAGGACTCTGTATGAGAAATATATGGCGCCATGAAGTTTATCATAACCTGGAAGGGTGGTTGCACGAATTAAAGGCCTTTTCAGTACTTTCAGATAATGAGCTCCTATTGATTTTTGATACTTTAAGTTGACCTGTTAACAGGTTCGCTATAGTTCAAACATTTGGTATAAAACATCACTAGTAGCTGAAAAGCCGCCAAAACATCCTGTAGCTCGCTTTTCATCTTGGGATGGAAATGTCTTGATGCTATTCATCTTGGTCGCGTGAGGTTGGATGGTTCCGTATTTGATAACTCAGGTACTTCACCCATGACAGAGCAGGCTAGCACTTGCTGGCGTTGGCTGTGATTCTGGCCTTCCAGAAACTTTGATTAACTACGTATAGATTATTGACATGTTCTAGCCAATTACTTCTGTAGATCATAATGTTGGCTAAGTCAGCTCCTGAAAATGCCTGATGGGGTTGGAGCACAACATCGATCACTTTTGAACGGTAACTGGCATGCCATGGTGATAGAAGAGAAGCCTAAAAAGAGAAGTATTCCCATGCGTCTATTCTTTTATATATCTTGGTTTTATTGGTTTTAGATTTGGATTTGATTGATTTTATGAGATTTTACATTGCTGTATTATGAACTGTGTTTTTCCGGTTGTTTGCTATCTTTTATCATGCACCCATTTGCTATTGGGCCTAAGCCGCATCCAAACATAAATAAACATAAACGTGCATGTAACAAAGGCTGTTGATCCTTACAGCACAGCAGCATCTACTGTGGACCTTTGTGCGATTGAGGTTTCAGACGTAATTGGGGGGCTCAATCCACTTGATTATTTGATTGATTCCCAATCATATACACCTTTCTATTTCTCATAGCTATCTTGCAACTGTTATTTGCCAGGCATCGGGTATTTCTTATCCACTATTGGGTTGCTTGGACACATTCCCTAGACAGTAGTCCTGTGTTCTTAATTTCTTCCAATCCTTCCATCAGGATGTCCAGAATGTCACATGGTTCCCTTATGAAATTAGCTGGAAAAGAGGAAACACTTGTGGAGACCTGGAAGCAAACAAGGCCTTTGCTACCAGCTTCTCCCAGTTCACTTAGCCTTCTAATACCAATTTCCTGAGCAAGTTCTTAAACCCTTTATTAAAGTGCTACACTAGATAATTGATCTGGCAATTATAAATTGCAGTGTGCAGGGTCTCAATCTCTAACAGTCATTTTAGCTTGATCATAATGGAAAACATGAAAGGAGCCCCTTGATCTATGAGAATGTTTTGCGAAACCCACCTGGGAGAATTCTGGTATCAGAGGTGTAATCCTAATCTGCGGGGTGTTACTCATATTGGGGAAGACCTCCAAGTAGAGAGTGGTATAATCTAAGATAAACAGGAAGTACAGGTTCCCTGTCTTGCAGGGTCATAAGGGACCTATGATATCCATGGCAATCTGGAAAAGGTTTCTTCTCCCTACACATGGGGCCTCATTACAACCCTTGCGCCGCCGGAGTTGCATTTTTTCGGGCACCCAGAAATGGGCAATTACCAGGTCATTACGGCCTTGCTGGACCCAGTATTTGCCCATTCCTGGGCGCTGGAAAAAATTCTTCCACATTCCCATATGAGCCCACCAAGGCTCAATGGGAATGGGGAAGGCGGATGCACCGGCACCGTTATCAGCGGTGCCTGTGCATCCGAAATGCTGTGCTCGCGGGTGCCTTTCCTTCAGCCAGGTTAGACCTGGCAGAATGAAAGGCACCCATGAGCACAACTCGGAGTTTGCTGGTCCGGATACAACAGTACCGGTAAACTAACCAATACGGTTGTATCCGGACCGGCAAACTCGTAATTGTGCCCATGGTCTTCCAGGAAATATTTCTGGCTTTGCTAATGTACCCAGGGACAGAAAAACGTACTGAGGACATGTTTTTGAGTTTTTGTAACATCTTGGTTACTTGATATGAGGTGGGAATGTGCAAGGTCCTGGACAGACTTTTGTAATTGGGGAGAGACTAGCAGCTGATATGTGGTCTGACCATACCCTTCACATTATTGGTGACCCATTGTAACAATCCATTTCTTCCACAAAGAAAGGCCTCCTAATGTTCTGCCTTCTTCTGCAGAGAAAGCTGCATCAAAGTCAGACTTCAAGAAGGAGAACTCTTTCTTAATTGTAGATGGATCCTGCATTTAGGGTCAGGCAATGGGGTGAAGTAGATTTCACTTCAAAGGATCTGTGGCACTTCTTTCAGTTAACAGAAGAACCTGGACCATATGTAGCCCCTGTAGGTAGTGCCCAAATCAAGTGTCTGCTTTGCATCAGTAGGAGTATATTGCTCTCTGAAAAACTGGGTGCAGGGTCACCTTCTGACACCTGGAACGGCTGAGTACGATGATTAAAAAGGAGAACCTTGATCAACCATCTATTGTCCAGGTCAATCAAACCAGCTCCCAAGTCCATTCCATACCTAACATGGGGCAAGCATACAAATGCCCCCTCTGCCAGTGCCACATTCATACCTGGCGAAATAAGGGCAAGTACTCTCCTAGATGTATTTGCCATAGAGGTCCCACTTGGCGAAGCCCAAGGAGGATCCTGTGGGCTGCCAGGTCATTGTTTTTGTGCTTACCAGTCTTAGTGTAGGGCTGGGCAAGGGCAAACTTCCATAACATCCTTTGTGCATCCCATTTCAGTCACCACCTGTCAGGAGGTCCACACAGAATATACAAAATACTGGGCTCAGGAAGAATGCTTTGATGGGTTTAGCTACAAAAAATTTCAGAAAAGGTGTAAAAACAACAGAACAATATCGAAACTAAAGTCGTGTCTCCCTCACTAGTTGGGATATGGTTTAATCACCCAGTGGGATTGAGGGTTTTGCCAGGGGTTTTAAAACCATTGAACATCTCTTGTCCATTGCAGGTTTCTCAGGCATTCTCAAACCCAATTGACAGTCCTGGCTCCACCAAAATTCTATGGGTATGCCTGATTGTCTACTTGATCAATGGATTGTATGGGTGTAAATTCTCTGTCTGGGTGAGATAAAGCTAGGAATTGACAGCTCTGCTTTGTAACACCATGCTACCTCTCAATGTCAGTCCTCCTCCATCTGCCAAGCTTGCCCTCCCCCCCAGTCACCATTGCTGTCCCTCCGCTTGCCTCCATGCCACCTTCTGGTCCTGCCTAGTGCCAAACTGTCCTCCCATGAGAACTTTCATGTCTAATTATCGGATTGCTCTTCTACTTCACCCAACTCCTCCTCTTGACACCTATTGTTTGTTCTCCCGTTCGGCTCCTATGTGATATATTCCCCACAATGTTTTGACTATCTCTCCCCCTCTGTACAACCTCCACCTCCTGAGTTTACCACATGTTCATCCTCTGTACCACCTTCACCTCCTGATGGTTACACCTCCTGCTCCTGTCTCTTCTCCACCTTTTGCTTCCTCAACCACCCTAATGATCTTCAACTTCCTGCCAGGACCTCCTCCAGTCCACCCACACTTACTGATTGTGGTCTCTGGATTTCATAGTGTTCACTATTCACCTCCTGGATTGAGCTTCTGTTGAGTGTTTGCACCTGCACTTGTAATTAGTGGAAGGTTTGGGTTTGATTTCAACTCCTGGGTTCACATAGCCCCACTTTGGGCTTTGTGTAGAGAATGCTTATTCACTATGAATTCACAACATTCTGTTTTTGGCAAGGGACAATTTGATGGTATGATATGAGATGATATGATATAGCATTTATAACGCGCCTATACACAAGTGTTTCAAGGCGCGTAGACAATGTATTTGTACATGTTCATCACATGTGATGAAATCTGTGGTCAGGAAACTGTGAAGGTGTAACATTGCATCCAGCACTGGTCTTCAGAGAACAGAGAGCATCTCTCTGGGGCCCTGCTATGACTTTTCTGATACTTCAGGTGGAATTGTAACAGTAACAGGATATAAACTACTAATGCTGGGTGAACAACAGTGTCTCTGGGTAAAGGGAACCATTTGTTTGTTCTTTGTAGGCGATTTGGTCTGACTAAAGAGAGCTAGCTCTCTCATTTGAGGGGATGTTTTTTTAATGACTTTTCATGCAATGGGAAGCAAGGGAGGGCCAACCAAGGGATTAACTCCCTGCCACCATGGATACATGATCTAGTTGTCTGGGAGGCACCCGGCCTGCTCAGTCACACCATTGCGGTGCCTAGAACTAGGTAGGGAACATCATCACATATCTCCCCTGCTTCCCCTTAGCCCTTTGCTGGGTTGTTGATGGGATATATTAGTTAGAAAGAGGGACTCTTGGTAGACCACACAGAAGGCAAAGAGTTAGAGGGCTCTAATGTTTTAATCATAACACACAACCAGATCCTAACTTCCACACCAGAGGTTGTCAAATCTCCCATATGGGTCTGTGACATGTTTTATGGCAAACACTAGGGCTGTACCCAACACTCTGGTGAGAGCAGTATACATGCAAACAAAACTACTTCACCAGAAAACCTGACCGTTTTGCATTTACACTGCAATATTATTATGGGTTTACCCCAGAAACCCTAAGAATCCATGTGTATTACTCTTGTATAACTGATTGACATGCAATGTCATACATTTTATTTTATTTATTTTATTGTGCATTTATAAGGGGCTTATACATTTAGTAAATTGTGTTTCAAAGTGCCCACAGGGCTGTGGACAGAGGACATAGGATTGAAAGGCAATAATAATAACACTGAAGAAAGAGAGAGACAGTGTTGCTAGGCCTTGTGAGCATTCAGAACGTCAAGTGCAGAGAAAGAGAAGGGCTGAGGGAGGGGCGGGGGTAACTGCTAGGAGTTCCATGAAGGTAAGTGCTAGGGAGTAAGCTGCAAGCAGCTGTTAAGTGCCTGGCAGAACTCACTTGACAGAAAAACAATAAGTGCATGCCTGTGAGATAGCTTAGGCAAGTGGGAGCCTGAAGGCAAGTGCTGCGAGTGGACGGATGCTGAAGGATATTGGGGTTTGGAGGAGGCCAGGACCCGGAAGGACACGTAAGGCCCTGGTCGCCAATCTCACCCACTGTAGGGTTAGCAACGATGGAGAGGGAGGAGGAGGTGAAAAGGGAACTCTTGAGGAGTTTCTGGAATTTAAGGAGATCGGGCCCAAGACAGAGATGGAGGGGGACAACACAATTGTATAACCAAAAATAACAAACATTTACAATTGCAATGTAGTGCCTCATTGTACTCACTCATAGAAACACAAATAATACTCTCAATCTTTCTTAAGCATTCAAAATATTTATTTTCTTGAGATAATATATGATCATTAAACATATTTTAGTCAAATAATATGCAGTCCCCAATTTGACCAATAATGTAGTCAAATATGGTTCTTGCATTTGTCTCTTCCCCTATTTACATATAGAAATTGGATGCCTACAACCACTGTGTGCATACCCACCTAAAATATGGCACAATAAAATATAAACATATATTCAGAGAAGTGCTGTAAGGATTGGTGAGTCAGTAGACATGTGAGGTTAAACCAAACAATGTAAACCAGTAAATGGAAAGGGCTACAACACTCTACAGAAGGCCCATGGCTTCTATAGACAATAAGCTAAAAACAAGAATCTAAAGCTGTGGATTGAAAATGTAGGTTGAAACTGTTGAAAACCATCTGCTGAATTTCTCCCTTCCATCAACCAGTGTATATGTGGATACACTTATCCTGCCCAAAGAACTGCAATTACGAGCAAATGCTTATGAATACTCTTTGCCCAAGCCTTACCACATACCAAACTTACTTTTTGATCCAAACACCAAAAGCTAACTCAAGAGAAATGCATCATAGGCCCTAGTGGCTATGCAAATCCATGGAAGTGAAAAATTGGGAATAGGTATACATTCTGCCCCCAAAACATCAAACTTGTCAAAAAAACGTAGAATTTGGTAACATTGGCAAAATGCCAACTTGTATGCCCTGTAAGAAGAGTAAGTCTGCACTGGTAAATGTATTACAACAGCTCATTCTTCTTACCAAAATCTGTTAAAAATACACTCTGCCTGCCAGCTCTGCATCCCCATAAATGGATCGGCTCACTAGGTTCCCAGAAATCTTTGTTTGCCTATTTTTGGAGCTTTGATTTATAAGGTGAAGTCAGACCCTTTATCCTAGCAGTCAATGGGCGTCATTCCGAGTTGGGCGGTAAGGGATACCGGGCACCGGTAAGGAGACTGGTGCCGGTAATTCCTTACCGCCCAATTCTGAGGTCCCTTAGCGGGACTGACCACACGTTCTTTATGGGACCCGTTAAGGGACCTTGGAGCTAATAACGGGCCTGCAATTAGCGGGCCCGTTATTAGCGCCTTCCCATTGAACCCTATAGGGTCTCAAATGGGAATGGGGAATGGCATTTGGAATGGGGAGTACCGGGTCTGCCTAGGGCAGAATGTCCCGGTAAGTCCCCTCTCCACCAGACCGGACCCGGACACGATTTTGGAGGCAGCCATGGCGCTAATAGCGCCAGGGCTACCTCCAAAGTCGTAATGAGGCCCAATGTTGTTCTGGGTGGTGTTATTTTCTCAGTTTAGTAGTGACGTTGTAAAACAGCCTGCAAGCCTATTTGCTACTGACTTTCTGTTGATTCAAAAAATGAATAATGAACATCTGGGTTTCCTCCCAAGAAATTCAGATTCACCCCCCAAAACTGTGGCACCCTAATGCAAAGTTTAGGCAGCCCACCATGGAAAAAATGAAGTTTGCTGGTGGTCAATTTCTCATAGGTCTTCAACTGAGTAAAAAATAAAAAAAATAACAGTGGAAATGCCAATCATAGTGATATCAGGGACTTTAGTGTAATTTTTTCCCCATGACAACTCCCACAATAATAGCCAATCGGCTAACTGGTTCATAGGATTAACATATGTGAATTAGTCTATTTATTTCTCTATCTAGCTGACCTGCCAAAGAAGCGGCAAATCGAATTGATGATTAAGAGTCATCTGTAAAATGTGGTGTTCCAGCTAACTTTAAAATGTGTTCCATCTACTTTTTAGGGAACATTCCCTGAAATATAAACAACAACTTTACAATGTATAAAACACGATATGTCATCAGTATACAACTGAATTACTTCTAATTAAAATATTTAGTGGTTTATAAAACAATTTGGTATGCCATGTGACTGCAACAGCTAGCAATTAAGCACATTTTCAAATGACCAAATAATCTAACAAGTTGCAATCATTCTTGGTACCTTGTATGTGAAAAGCTGCACATTTTTACAGCTTAGGTTTGGTTCCCTGAACACTTCATGTTAAACACAAGATGCAGATAAAGCTGCCGCTGAGTTCACATTCATTTCGCACAGCTCAAGGAGCAGTGTGCTCCTCACATTAGTAAATTACCAGCAGATCAATGTCGTAATGACACGATCTAATCAGTGGTGTTTAGAGGATTGTGAACTAAATAGTGCTTTTCAAGAGAGGTACACATCTGTGCGTGTATTATTGTTGCAACATGTTAAACACAATACTCTTCATTATATGTTTCATTCGTATTGCTTACCTTCATTTGTAAGGTGTTTAATGCTCCTTACATCAAGTATAATACATGTTATAGGGTGAGAAACCACCCAATCAAACTTGATTGGTCTCTTTTGCCATTGCCCACCATGTAAGAGGGGCAAGGGTGGTGATCGTGATAAATTGTTTCACATTGAGATGTGGTTAAGATTCAGTCTAAACCTTCCAGCCATCACCTCTTTGTTGTTGCTTTGTCACCCTGAGTGGGAGGGGTATGCCCAGACGTGGGTCCCGTGCCTGCTGGGCCTAGAGACCCAAGCTACTCCTCACTGATGAGCCCCAACAAGGGCGAAACATGTTTGGGGATGCTTGTGGTCTCGTGCAGAAGGGATGTGACCTAGCTGTTCGGGCTGGACTGCCCCTTTTGGGGTGGGGCCAAGCCTGATTTGCATATGGTCTTTCCCCTTCTGTAATGGCTTGGCAGGCGAAGAACGATGGTCTGGAGGGTTACCCCGAGCAATGCCAGTGGTTAAGATTCAGTCTAAACCTTCCAGCCATCACCTCTTTGTTGTTGCTTTGTCACATTGAGATAATACTTGAACTTTTTCAATGGGGGAATCATTTTTCTCTCTCTCATTTTGGTTGTATTGCTGATAAACAATGTCGGTTGTTTAATAAACGTATTCTCCTTTTGTGATGGCACTGCCCCCCGACCGGAGTTGAGGTATCTGTTTGAAAAATAAACAGCTTTTCAAGGTTTGACATAATTATGAGGTATGGATGGGATGGGGAACACTTCAACCGATGAAAGGCCTTTCTGTATTTTCAAATCAATGGATCTTGTTGAATTTGGATCCCTTGAGTTAATCTGTTAACAGGTTGGCTATGGTAAGGTTATTTGGTATGACCCATCAATAATAGCCAACCAGGCCCAGATTAGCGTGCAGCTCTCTCTAGGTCTTGGGGACAGGAATGTCTTGGATGCTCTTCACCTTGGTCACCTAAGGATTTATGTTTCTCTGCCTGAATTAAAAGCCCAGTCACTTCACTAATGACAGGGAAAGATGGGATTTAGCAGGATTTACTTCCAGAAACCTCAGGAAACAACTCATAGATACTTTACATGTTCTGGCCAACTGCTGCTGGATATTTATGATGTTGCCTAAGTATGCTCCTTAGGAAGTCTGATGGAGTTAGAGCACCAGAGCCAGCCCTGTCTGCAAGTCAGCCGGCATGCTAAGGAGGCTGAAGGGAAGAATTGTGAAGTGAAATAGGCCTGTGTCTAACAAAGTGCATTTTCTTTTAGGGCCAGCACGATATGCCCCATGTGATCTTGAGTGTGAAGAAGTACTTTATGGATCCAATCCACATGATCATGTCATCCATTCTTGCATTGGATGAGGCTCAAATTTTAAAATCTCATTTACATTGCAGAAATTGCTACAGAGCCACCAACTGTCAGACTTACTCTCAAACTCTTATTCTGTTGTCTTTAGTGTGCTTCTGGGAGGTGATAAGGTCAGATCCAAGCAGACTTTCTGGCCATTGTTTCAAACTAGAGGACAAAGCCATGGTCCTGCTCTAGTAGCTCACAGATCTTATGAGAAAAATGATATAGGTAAGCCTGTAAATATTTGTTCTGGACTCGCTGGCAGTTCTTGTGAATGTGAGCTCAAGTTACCAAGGAATTATCAAGGGGGTGTTCCTTTGGAAGTTACCATGACTTTAACCAGTTGTTGGTATACACTTGGTTGGTTCTCTGGCAGCCATCTTGTTGGACCCTGTACTTGTGGTCACTGATCACCTGCAAAATATGATAAGGTCCATTCCACTGTGTGGCCAACTTATTTTCTGAAGGTAACAAGAGGACGAGCAACAGGCCTCCCATCTTGAACTTTCTCAGCTGGAATTCCCCGATCATACAACCTTTGCTGTATCTATTGGCTGTCCTTCAACTGTTTCTGGGTCAGGCATTGGATGATTTTTAGCTAATCTTGCATTGCGTGGATGGACTCTCTGGCTGCACCTCTGTGTTCTTTAAAACTTCCCTTTCTTCATTCAGGATGTCCAAAATGTCACAGCACTCCTTTCCATAAATTGGATGGAAAGGCGATAACCCTGTAGAGGCTTGTTGTTTCCCCTGGCAACAAACAAATCCTAGTTCCTGGCATCTTCTTATACCAAATTCCTACAAAGGTTCTTTAAAGTTTGGTTACAGTGCCACCATTGTGGGGATGATAAATTGAGTTACAGAGGGACTCCATTTGTAACTGTCTCTTTGGCTTGGTCATAACACAAGCCATTAAGGGAGTTCCCTGATCAATAGGTATCACCTTTGGGAACGCCCACCTGGGAAAATTACTGTAGCAAGTGCTTAATCGAGCGACTTCTTACACCAAGGCTGCCCAGGTGAGTGTACCAGCAACAAGGACCCCCTTGGGCCTTGTTTGCGACCCATTTCAAGTAATTTCAGGCTCCCACAGGCCCCCGAGCCGTGTAGTTTGCCCAGACCCTTCCCAGCTCCCAATCCACAAACCCTCCCATCCTCCCGCCTCCTGGACCGCCTTCCTCTTTCCTGATTGGCCCAGCCCTCGTCTGTGTGGGGCTCTGGTCTCCAGCACTGCCTGCGAGCGCCTTCTTACACCAAGGCTGCCCAGGTAAGTGTTCCAGCAACAAGGACCCCCTTGGGCCTTGTTTGCGACCCATTTAAAGTATTTTCAGGCTCCCACAGGCCCCCGAGCTGTGTAGTTTGCCCAGACCCTCCCCAGCTCCCAATACAAAAACCCTCCCATTCTCCCGCCTCCTGGACCGCCTTTCTCTTCCCTGATTGTCCCAGCCCTCGTCTGTGTGGGGCACTGGTCTCTGGCACTGCCTGCGAGCGCCTTCTTACACCAAGGCTGCCCAGGTGAGTGATTCAGAGTGTTGATCCCTATCAGCTGCTGCTATCTGGTATATTTATATTTTTTGTGTATCTGGCGAAGGCCCGAGGCCCCTAGTAAACCCTCTCCCACCCCGTGCCCTCATCCTGCCTCTCCTTCCCTCCCACCTCCCGTCCCGCCCCCTGCTCCCATTGGCACTCTCAGCCCTCATCACAGCTCCTCCCAGGGCAGCCCTCTGCCCGTGCAGCCCTTCGGCTAAGAGCCCTAAGGCCAAGGGCGGCTCCAACAGAGGCGACTCCAAGAGGTGTCAGCAGGTGTCCGCAGGGGAAGCAGTGACCAGCCGTCAACCATCAACTACAAGGACCAATAAGGTAGGAGTGGCCGGGGTCAGGTGTAAGGGCAACCAGCCTACCCCAGATTCTGAACCACTTACCAAACACATAATAAAGAAGGTGATTACTCCCGACTGCATCCCTTTCACCCTCAACCTAGAAAAAATGTAATCATTACTCAAGACTGTACCAATCGGACCAGCTACGCACAGACCCCACCAACCCCTATATAGACCTTACAGGCCTCTCTCTCAAACCCAACAGGGCCTCTGTGTCCAAATTGCACTGTGTGATAGCCAGATTGAATTGAGAGGCCTCGCTCCCACTATACAGGTTTCTCAAATTTAGCAGGGCTCTTGTGCCCAAATTGCACTGTATGATATATAGATTGCATTGATAGGCCTCTCTCCCACTATACAGGTTTCTCAAATTTAGCAGCGTGCTTGTGCCCAAATTGCACTGTATATCTAGATTTCATTGATAGGCCCCTCTCCCACTATACAGGTCTCTCACATTTAGCAGTGCTCTCTGTGTCCAATTTGCATTGTGTGATATCTAGAATGCATTGGCAGGCCTATCTCTCAAACCCAACAGGGCCTCTGTTTCCAAATTTGCACTGTGTGATAGCTAGATTGCATTGATAGGCCTCTCTCCCACTACACAGGTTTGTCAAATTTAGCAGGGCTCTCTGTGTCCAAATTGCACTGTATGATATATAGAGTGCATTGGTAGGCCTCTCTCCCACTATACAGGTCTCTCAAATTTAGCAGTGCTCTCTGTGTCCAAATTGCATTCTGCACTGTGTAATATCTAGAACGCTTTGACCAGGGCCGGTCTTTGCGTCAGGCAGCTCAGGCGGCTGCCTGACGTCAGTCAGCCTCCAAGGGGTGCTGCACCAGCAATCTGCGGTGCCAGTGCTAGAATACACATGTAACACGTTCATTTTTATAATGTTAGGAAACAAACATGTTACACATGTATTCTACCACTGGCACTGCTGCAGGCTGCAGCCTCGGCCCTCAGGCAGGGCATTGCTAGAATACACGTGTAACACGTTAATTTCCTAACATTATAAAAGTGAATGTGCCTGTTCATTTTTATAATGTTAGGAAACAAACTGTTACACATGTATTATACCAATGGCACTGCTGCAGGCTGCAGCCTCGGCCCTCAGGCAGGGCAGTGATAGAATACACGTGTAACATGTTCATTTCCTAACATTATAAAAGTGAGTGTGCCTGTTCATTTTTATAATGTTAGGAAATGATGTTACACATGTATTCTACCACTGGCACTGCTGCAAGCTGCAGCCTTGGCCCACATGTATTCTACCACTGGCACTGCTGCAAGTTGCAACCTCAGCCCTCAGGCAGGGTAGTGCAATTGGCAAATAAATGAGCAACATTTGTTGCTTTATTCACTTCCCCCAGCCCCGGGTGGCGCCGGTGCCGCTGGCGCAAGCCAGGCCCATGGGTGCACGTGCGGCATACCCTCCTCCAGGCTCTGCGCGCGCACTGACAATGACAGTGAAGTGAGGATTGCTTGGGGCTGGCTGGTGTTGTCGGCCCCGGCCAGCAGTAACTACAGCCTGCCAAGGCAAGCACACTTCTTTCCTCTTGCTCCCGTCCTCGCAGGTGAGGCCTATTGCTGCATAGGCGTTTTATTTATTTTAAATGGCCATGACTAGCTAACGCCACATTAATCAAAGCCAGGTCTCTAAAGAATGGTTCAAGTGTTGGGGAATCACCTGCTCACACTTTCTGTCGTCTGACCAACCAGTGCGCAAAAGATGTTTCAGAGCGTGGGGCTCTTGATACCACCCGTTTCTGCATTTGACACACCAGCAGCTAAACACACCCCAGGCAGGCAGCTCCTTCTGCATAGTCCATTTCTCTCCCAAGTTCGGGACAATGTTCTTTACCATAATGGAGATTGTGAAAAAGTGCAGGGCTGCCAGGCCGGGGCTTGGGGGTGGAGGGCAAAGCACACTACGCTTGGGGTACACTGGAGATGCTGCCCCTGATACCCACAGTACTCCAAGTCCCTTGAAAATTCGACTATACACTGCACAATGTGCACAGGGCGCTGTTATTCAAGCAGCACGCGACTAGTAATTTGCAAGAAGTAATCTTAACGAGTCCAAAGAAAAGGTTACCTTGCACCCTATAAGAATTTGATTGCTTTTGTTTTTATGTTGGGATGGTAGACATAATTTTTCTTTGCGATTTTACAGTTTCATGGTGCTGTCAGGAGCTAAAATGAGTGATCACGAAGGAAACATTTAAGAATTTTGAGAGTTCACGAGCATGAACAAAACAAACCCCAATACTCGAACTGCCATTTCTCTGCCGCACTAATGCACTGCAGTGTGTTTCAATGTAAAGTCCACATTGTAATGTCATAATTTTAGAATACCACCTCTCCAACATTTACATTGGGAGCTATTTTGAATTCTACATGCATGTCAACTCTCTGCATATGTTTAAAGTAGACTTTACCACTCACATGGAGTAGTGATATTGTTTACGTGTGTCCCTCCTAAATATATTTAACTTCCCATGAAATATTTGATGCAATAAAAATTGCATAAATGCATGTATTTTAATGCTGAGATAGACGGGCTTGTACAGCTATCGGTGGGTATGTTGCTGGTGCTTGTTCTTGGAGGTTCAAGTAACACTGTTCAAAACCAGTTCATCGCCTTTTAAGAGTGGCTAAATGTTGGAGGTCATACGAATGACATTAGTGTAGATCTGAAATTGTCGATTCTCTGACCTGAGTCACAGCAGAAAACTGGTCATTGTTACTAAAAATGAAGAGCAAAAGCAAACTAACATAATCAGGACTGTTCGGGTTTGACCCTCTTATTGCTGTTCATGAAATTCCGCAGATGCCAGCATTGACAATTATGTTAACTCATTGTCCCCACTCCTGCTGCTCAGCCCATGACACATGCATGAGATCTCAGGTCGGGGGTGGGTGGGCGCCGAAGATGCTTCCCGCCTGGGGTGCAATCTGGTGTAAGACCGGCCCTGGCTTTGACAAGCCTCTCTCTCAAATCCAACAGGGCCTCTGTGTCCAAATTTGCACTGTGTGACAGCTAGATTGCATTGATAGGCCTCTCTCCCACTATACAGGTTTCTCAAATTTAGCACTGCTCACTGTGTCCAAATTGCACGGTAGGATAGCTAGATTTCATTGATAGCCCCCCCCCCACTATATAGGTCTCTCAAATTTAGCAGGGGTCTCTGTGTCCAAACTGAATTGTGTGATAAATAAATTGCATTGATGGGTCTCTCTCCCGCTATACAGGTCTCTCAAGCTTAGTAGGGGTTCCAGTTCTAGATTGCATAACACGATATTCAGATCTCATTGGTAGATCCCTAGACGGGTCTCCCAAACCCGCTGATATTCTCCTTAAACCCTCACTGCTTGCTCAGTGCAGTGAACCACGTATACGGAGACGGACACTAAAGAGAGCCACTGAGAACACCTAACGATCTAACCCCTAATCCACCTCACCTACCCCTCTCTGGACAGCAACTGAAAAAGCCGACAACATCAGCTGGAAATACCACCCACAGACAGAGACCTAACTGTTAGCGGACAGCCCTCCACGCACATTATGACACCACAAGACAACCAGACCTAAGCAGATCCAACTGGACATCAGCAAACAAATAAAGACAAAAAAACCTCTTACAATGCCGCGCAAACGACCCATCCCGAGAGAAAGAAAAATAGAAGAAACAACAAACACTCCGGAACAGCAACAAAGAACCACAACTACAGAACACACCCCCGAAGTCAGGAACAAGAATAGAACCAACACTGAGAGGAGAGACACATCTCTCTACTTAACTCCTTACCTCGCCGACCACGGGCCACCAGAGCAAACCAACCCAATGCTAGAAGCCGCAACATCAAACTACCCCACACATTCGCGCAGAAGAAGGATGAATAACACAAGAAACAACAAACATACCTCCGATGCGATAACACCTTTCATCACCAAAGCAAGAACTTCCAATCGACAACCACAACTCATGGAAAATGAACCTAATGAAAACAAAAACCCAAGACAGAACCTAGAAGAACTTTTCGAAAACGCTGACACCCCAAAACCCACACCTCAGCAAGAGCTCGACCAGGAAGGAAACCCCAACACCGATCAGAAGACAAACTCAACATGAAAGTCCAACCCAAACGGCACCCCAAACTCCACTGCAATCTCATAAATGCAAGATCCATGTCAAAACACTCAACAGAGATCTTCGACCTACTCGATGACAACGGCATTGACATCCTGTTCATCACAGAAACATGGCTGGACGACAACTACAAAATCACACTCCAAAGCTGCCTTCCAACCAACTTCAAATGCCTCCAAATAAACAGGAGGAGGCATTGCAATAACATTCAAAGGACATCTGAAAATAAAAACAGATGAACCATTCAACATCCCCATCTGTGAAACCATGATAATACACCTAAACGCAAGGCCAAAAACCAATGTCACATTCATCCTGGTGTACAGACCACCAACATATGATGCAACCTTTGTTGACAAATTCATAGAAGCCACCACCAACATAGCCATCAGCCACGAACACATATTCATCCTGGGTGACTTCAACATCTGGTTTGAAGACAGTCGCCCCAACTCCCTAAGCTCACTGACTGAACAACTCACTACCATGAAACTACGACAACTAGTCAAAGGGGTAACACACTCGGCAGGACACATCCTTGACGCAATCTTCACGGAGGAAAAACTCATCACCACGGCACCGCTGATACAAATACTGTGGAGCGACCATTTCATCGTCCCATTCGTGATCACTCTGCCTACTCAAGTCTGCATCCAACCCCCTAAACTCACAGCCACCTCAAAAAGAAACTGGAAACACGTCAAAGAAAGCAACCTATTCGAACAGCTGGAATTAACCAAACCGTCAACTACAGAACTACAGCTAACGGACCTAGACGGTAAAGCAGAGTTGCTACACAAATGGATCGCAGACGCAATGGACAAGATCGCCCCAGAAAAACCATTCACCCCATCAAAAAAAAGAACAATGGCAAAATGGTTCACCCCACGATTAAGCACCATGAAAAAGAAAACAGAAAAATGGAACTGGAATGGAGAAAAGAATACAACCCGGACAAAAAAACACTGTTCCAGAGACAAATCTGTGCATACAAGAAGGAAATTAAAAAGGCAAAGAAAAGGCATTATGATGACAGAATCACCAATGCCGCCAACACACAAAAAGAAATGTTTTACATCATTAAAGAGAAGAGAAACCCACCAGGCTGCGACAACACCCCAACACCCTCAGAGAAACTATGCAACGACCTGGCAGACCACTTCAAAAAACAAAAATCAACGACATACGACAATCCATACAAAACATACCAACCGACCACAACATACTGCAAAGCGAACCAATCACAGAACCTCAGCACAAACTCAAAAACGTTCCCGAAATATCAGCAGAGGCATTCGCATTGCTGGTAAAACACAGCAAGAAAGCTGGATCACTCATGGATCCCTGTCCCCCGGACATCTACAAATCAATCCTCGCACAAGGAACGCCAGCAGAATACTACAGAAACCTTATGAACCTTTCACTAGCAACAGGAACTGTACCAAAGATCCTCAAATCAGCATATATCAAACCACTTCGGAAAAACACAAGTGGCGACACAGAAGACCTCTCCAACTACAGACCAATTTCAAACATTCCCTACCCGGCAAAACTCCTGGAAACCTACGTATATAAACAAACCCAAGAATACGTAGAAAAACACCACCTGCTGGACCAAGCTCAAGTCAGTTTCAGACCGGCAAGAGGAACAGAAACAGCACTACTATCCATCTGGGATGACCTAAAAACCAACGCAGACTCAAACACAACCTCAGCCCTCATTCTACTCAATCTCTCCGCAGCCTTCGACACGGTTATTCATGACACCCTAACCAAAAGACTAGAAGACATAGGCATAACAGACACAGCACTACTCTGGACTAAATCATTCCTAGCAGACAGAACAGAAACCGTATGGATTAAACCCTTCAAATCCGCTCCAAATATTAACGACTGTGGAGTGCCACAAGGATCCTCACTATTACCACTGTACTTCAACATCTACCAAACTCTGGTTATCTGAATCTTCAAAAATTACAACATCACATGCTACAACTACGCAGATGATACCCAAATCATCTACAAAATCAATGACACACAAGCTGATCATTCAACCCTAATCAAGTGCCTAAAAGAAGTCTTCAACTGGATGGCTGCCAACAACCTGAAAATCAATCCTGGAAAGACAGAAATCATGTTCATATCCAAACACCAAGAGAACGAAATCACCATCCTGTGGCCAACGGAAATGGAACCGCACCATCACCATCTAAGGTAGTAAAAAATCTGTGAGTCCTGATGGACAACACCCCAACCTTAGAACCACAAGTAAACGCAACAGTCAAGAAATGTTTCTTCCTCCTCCACACGGCAAGAAGAATCCTACCTTTCCTCTCCTTCATGCACAAAACACTCACTATCGTCGCCCTCATCATGTCAAGTATCGACTATGCAAACAGCCTCTACCTCGGAATTCCAGAATACCTCCTGAAGAAACTACAACACATCCAAAATGCAGCAGCCAGACTACTCCTCAAACTATCAAGAAGAAAACACATCACCCCTGCCCTAAAAACACTACACTGGCTCCCAGTAAAACATTGCATCACCTTCAAAACAATGTGCATAACGCAGAGGGCAATCAGTGGACAGGGAGCAGAATTCCTACAAAACAAAATAACAATCTACAAACCAACAAGACCCCTCAGGTCAAGCAACGAAATCTGCCTGGAACCTAAACCATACCTCAAGAAGAAACTGGGAGGCACCTCCTTCTACCACTTAGCCGCAAAAACCTGGAACAACATCCCAAAACACATAAGAAACACCAAAAATCACCTAAAATTTAGGAAATTACTAAAAACCTGGCTCTTCAACACCACAGACTCAAACAGAAAACTGAATCGGAATGGAAAGGGATGAATGAACTGGACTCGGACAACCCCCAGTACAGACGGTGGACAACTCCCGATGTGAAGAAGCTCCCACGGCACCTGGACGAAGAACGCCGGTTAGAGGGGAACACAGAGGACACCCAAACTGAGACAGAATCAACTTCACACCCAACAACTGCACTCGTCCGTAAGTTGCCACCGGGTACCACAGTATAGTGGAATTATCAGGATATTAGCAATCGCCACAATATATGAGTTGTGGATATGGGCAGGTGCGCTAGCCGCATGAGTGTAAAGGGAAGACTGGGGGAGCAGGGGGCTAGATTTGAAAGGGACCTCGAAGGCCAGACGGACCCAGATCTAGACAGAGGCAGAGAGGCACTCCAGAACCCCACCTGGGGAAATTAAATAAGACCAGTGTCTCAATTCAGGATAACAGTACACAATGACTACTAGTGGCAAAACACCCCAGGCCCAGCCAACGGACCCACCGGGCTGAGGCCGCCACCAGCACATCACTGCTCTCTTGCACTTTTTCAGCTACTTCCCACTAACCACCCTTCCCTTCCTCCTTCAGAGCGCCAGGGGACCACTCTGGTGGTGATAGTGCGTGGTACAAATGTCCTTTAACATTAACATTAACATAATCTGGGGGTGGTGCTCTACATTAGGAAGGCTTCGGGGACCTGAGTGGCATAATATAAGATAACTAGGATGTATTTGTTCCCTGCCTTGGAGGGCTTAGTGGTCTCATGACATCGATGCCTATCTGGGAGAAGGGGTCATCAATAGTGGGAAAGGCTAAAAGGGAGCCCACACTACATCATTCCAGGTGGTTTCAGGGCACACATGATAGTTCAAGCAATATTTCTGGCTTTGCTGATGTACTGCAGGTCAGGCAAACCTACATGTTCTTGAGTTTCCCCTTGGTGCCCTGTTGAGAGGAGGAGAGAATGAACATGGTCTAGGAAAGCCCTTTGAAATTGGGGCGGGACTAACGGTTGATATCTAGTCTGAAAATGTCACTTTACATCATTGATGACTTAATATAACAATTCCTTATTTTCCAGAAAGTAAGCCACCTCCTAATTCTCTGCCCTCTTTTATGGAGAGAGCATCATCAAAGGGTCATTTAAAGAAGGGGTCTTTTTGTAGTGTAGAAGAGAACTCAGCCCTAGATGAAACCTGCCTTCTAGGGTCAGACGATGAAATATGTTCTAGTCCTCCCTTGGGGTGTCTCACTCTTACTCTGGTAAAAAAGACATGATGAACCCTGTGCTGACCCTCTTGTTCTTGTCGAAGTCGGGGTGATCCTCTGCATTAGCAGAAGTATATTGCTTGCACATTAATTGGCCAATGCAATCACCACCCTGCAACAGGAACCTCTCAGTATCATGTTTTAAAAGGAGGACCTTAATCATCCCTCTATAGTCCAGATCAATTGCACTAGTTCCAACTAGGAACCCAGATGTTGGGCAAGGCATCCATAAATCGCCTTTGGCAGCATCAGATTTAGACCCTTACATAAAAAGGGGCACCAACTGAGGTTTATCTCCACCGTTTCCCGGCTACATAGGATATACTCGGTGGAGTGTGGGGTGGTATGGATTGGGAGCTTGCCCATTGGATTAGGGTGCACATGTCTGGGACAGGGCAGACTTCTCAAGCAGTCTCTGAACAGCCCACCTCTGACACCACCTGTGAAGTGGCCCTCTTGGAATGCATAAAAGATTGGAAGTGGGAAGTATGCTTTGGAGGGTTTACTTATGCAACACTTAAACAAAGAGGTGAAAAGAAAAGAACAAAGATGAAACCAAAGACGAGTCTATCACATCGTGTGTTATACCATCTCATCTCCAGGTTGTGTTGAGGGTTTCCCTGGGTTCACGAACCTTTGGAAGTGTTTTGGTACATAGCACATTTCCCAGGGTTTCCCAAACCCAGTTGCTAATCCTGGTTCAGACAAAATCCTCTGGGCAAGTCTATTTGCCTCATTGCCCAAATGATGCAATAGGTGCACATTCTATGTTGGGGTTAGATGGATGCAGGAATTGACAGCTCCACCTCCTAGCAACCCACATAGCCTCTATTGTTCTGCAAATCTTGGGTCTTCCCATCCTAGGTTGTCCTGGATATTCTTATTCTGTTCGCCTTGCTTTGGCCTTGTTATTCCTACAAGCTTCTGGTCCATGTGTGAAGTAAGTGACATGCATTGTCTACCCAATCCCATGGGCAGCATGGATAATGGGCACCGCCCCTAAGGGCTTTGCTGTCATAATCTTCCATAGACAAAGTAGCCTGTTGGCAAACTGTGTATGCCTGCTACTAACATGCGGATATGTGTAGACTGATGGAAGAAAAAGGAAGGTGGCTTCTGTGCAGTAATGGCCATATAATCTGTGTTGTGTCACGGGTGCACATGGCTGTGGTGGTGTGGAACTTTCCCACTCTGAGCAGGGTAGCAACAGATCAGGGTGTCAATCACAAAAAAAAACCTTGAGACTCTCAGTAATTTTCAGCATTCTCATAAAATGATCACTTGAAACTTTCTGTGATTTTTAACCTTATCACCAAAATATATTTTCTCACTCCAGCCGTTACCTAATTCCTCCCCACAAAATAAATGTGTTGCTCTCTCTAATGTTCTGTTATTTCAGGAGAACTTCAAATGTTCTACACCGTGATGTTTTGTTCTCTCGGGATACAATCAAGTGTTCCTCACTATGGTATTATGTCATGTCAGAAAATAAAGAACCATCTCTCGCTGTGACATTATATTCTCTCAGGACATAAATCAAGTGCCCCTTTCAGTCATATTCTGTTCTCCCAGGAAAAACACCAGGTGCCCCTCTCTGTGAAGTTACATTCTCAAAGGAGAAAACAAGTGTCCTCGTGAGAGTTTATGCTCACTCTGGAAACAGTCAAGTATTCCTTCTGGTACCATTATATTCTCTGAGGAAACAATAACGTGTCTCTTTGTGGTGCTATTGTCTCTAAGGAAAAAAATCATGTGCCCCCCTGATGGTATGTTCTCTCTGGAAAAATGAAGTCTCTCTCTTGTTTTCTATTCTTTCAGGTACACATGTCAAATAAGACAATGCCATAATTCCAAAGGTCAAAGGTTCTGGATCTCAGGGGAGACCGATGCTGGCAAAAGTCATGAATGCAGGAAATGTGTGCAGGGGATCCCAGACTTGAAAGGGCCCGGGTGGAACAGATGCCTGACTGGCATACATGAAAACTAGGGATCGATGAGGCTGAGGTAAATGAGCAGACGAGGGGGCTCATGAACTACTGGAGTCACAAGAGGGAGACGAGTGAAGACGCACCAATTCAAGATGCATGAAAATGGGTACGGAACAAAAGAGAGGAGATTGTGAACCAGAGACATGTTGGGAGACGACCCAGCCAGACCACGGGTCAATGAAGCTGAGATATGCGAGTATGATACCAGAAGCAATGTGAATGCTTGCAGACAAGTGACGATCGAATGACACGAAAGCTGATGAGCGGAAAATAGGAGAAACCCAGAGGAGAGAACTCCTGTCACACTCAGAGAAAATAAACTGGGGGACCCAGAATTAAAAATGTAGCATTCTGGGAGACAGAGGCCAGTACCAGAAATAAAAGATGGGGCATAGTAACTCTCAGCTCGGATAAGGAAGAGAGAGAACCTCAGAGGGAACTGCTGGGAGATGTCGGGCATCAAGCCAGTAACTTAGAGGGAAGCCACGTGAAACAGTAAAGTTTTTCTTATTGTGAAAGCACCATAGTGGGTTGCGCTTCTGGTAAAAATAATATAGGTAATTCTTTGATTGCTGTTCCAAAAAATTAAATTTTATTTTTTAAACTTGCATTAATTTCCATGCAACTTTACATTTCCTTAATGTATTTGTAAATGTCCATATACACATACTTTTTTCCTTTTTTCCATTCACATTTTTTTGCTCTCAACACGTGTTTCCCCACGGTGATTATCTGTGGTTCTTCAGGAGAGATACTAATTTTCTTATCCTTTATATCTCAACGAACATTCTCTCTAAATTTTCATATCTGTATCCACCTCTGCTGGGCTAGTAAGTTGTCTGCCAAACTCACAGATGCTGGTCTGTTGGTGGCCTTGCTTGCATTCAAGCTGCAAATTCCTGGAAGAAAGACAAGACAAGACAATTTGGTGGTAAATCTGCCAAATTGCCACCAAAATTATTTACCATTACTGCCACTCGGTCCCGTGGGCTTACCATGGGATTTTGATTGGTGACAATGTAGTGCAAATCCCCATTTTTGTACTACAGAGTACTCAAAGGGTGTATTGGCACAATTGCGGCATTTTGTGGTATTCCTCACTTTTCCTAACTACAACTTGGCAGAACCTTGTTTGGCTAATGTATTGCCACTTTTTTGACCACCTAACTACAGATGGTAAGTTTGGACTTCGCATATCGAAGGGTGGGGAGTGTGGGGGATGGAAGGGGATTGAGGGGCCCCCCCCATTCTTTTCAGTAAAAAAGTGATACAACTGGGCAAAACAAAATTGAGAAAGTTGTGCCCGGTGAAAGAAATGTGAGGAAATCTCATAGATCCGTTTTCAGGAGGAAAATCCTTCACTTTACCTTGAAATTTGGAATTTGGTGTTGTGGAGAAAATGACATTAATTCCGTTATTGCCAAAAAAAAGTGGTGGAAATAGAATTACCACCAGTTCTTTTCTGCTGCAAAACTCGCAGCGAGGCTCCTAATCTTGCACTACCCAGGGTGGTCACTAGTCTGCTGGGTTACCCTACCTGCCTCTCTGTTTTGACCTCACTGAACCACTTTTGTATCTGCCTGGTAGCTATTAGATCCTGCAGGAGAGAGTAGCTATGAAGAATCTCTAAATTCTAAGGGGTCTGTGGACTGGCACAAAGTGTACGTTGCCTGAGAGCCTTGATACCTGTGACCTGTGAACACAACTTGGATACATGTCTGTGGCCGCCCTTAGATTACTGTGAAGGATTTAGCCTGCTCTGGTTCTTCACATGTCAAACCACTTGGGGCCTAAGTCATGGAAGCATTTTATAATGGCAAAACTTCATTGGAAAACGCTCTGTGAATTAGGCCCTTAGTGTCCAAAGGTGTTTTTTTTTTGTAATTCACTTGCAGGAAAACCTTCAGTGGACCCTCTGAAATTATCAGACTTTCTTTTTTATGAACTTTTTTTAAATGTTATTTTCTTGTTGACAGTTCTTTAGAGAAAACATGGGTGTTTATTCTATTCCCTAATGGGCTATTTTTCAAGGCACTTTTTAACTGCTTTTAGTATATTTCTGTTCATATTTATCAATGTGTGGTTGCTTTTTTCTCATTTATTTTTCATGGTTATTAGCTTACATATTTTGAATATTTTGTATGTGAACTGAGCTTGAATATTACAATATGCATCATTTAACTGTATTATTTTCTGATTGTAACTCCCTTGCTCACCCAAGCATCTCCCTCGGATTAATATTTAACTTTCTCACCCACTACACAGTGGAGAGGAAAGGTCACTTTAAGGAGTTTATGGCACACCTCCATGAAGACCACTTGCCAGATCGGTTGTCTCAGAAATATTGATTTAACACATATAACAAAGTCGTTTGCTGATCTTCTGATCCCATTGCCAAGTGTTCATATATAATTTGATTAATATTTAGGAAAGACAGTACAATCTATGCGGTATTAATTAGGCTACTGGCTTCACCGTTTCCCATCACTAGTAAAATCCTTGAAAGGTTGTACATGTTCTCAATTCGCTTAACGATAAATAAGATGACATATATTAACGATCTGACGATTCTTAAATGTGCTGATATAATTAGTCTTTCCTATTTAGTAATTTGACAACCAATGACATCATGCCACGGTAATAGAAGGCTGTGCTGCAAGTACACCGTTTAGAAAAGAGATGGTTTAGTGTTGTGGCAAAACAATACCAATAGAATTGTGTTTTAAAAAAATGCAAATAACTCCTTTACAGCTGGTAAGGGCTTGGACTACCTTTAAATCAACTATTAAGACATTGCCCATAATATAATCGAGTTATTACAGCATTTACTTCATGCAATGTCTATAGATTGTATCTGATATAAAACACCGTTTTATTTTTCATAGTATGAGGTGAAGTGGCACCTTAATGTTTGTTTTTATTGACATAGAATGTATCTAACTTTTGCAACCTGAGCTCGCTTTGAGCACTGATTTATTTTACAACCCATTATTATCTTTGCCATATCGGTTTGCAGGATAGTATTAAGCTTATGTAAGCAGAGGATGTAGGGAGTGTGGCTAGTGCATGCAGGTGGAGTGCATGGTGTGATGAAGAGTGTACTATGAAACGTGTATGTTTAAACTGAGGAATTGGGCTAAACGGAATCCGAATGCTGAGATTGTCTCGTTCTTGTTGGTTCCTTTGAGTTTTTTACTGATGTGTGTGTGTGTGTTTGTGTGTGTGTGTGTGTGGGTGTGCTTGTGCGTGTGCGTGTGTGTGGGAGACAGAGAGAGAGTATCTTTGGGTGGATATGTTTGTTCTTCTAACAGTGTTTGTGTGTGGGTGTGTCTGTGTGTGTATGGGTGTGTTTATAGGTGTGTGTGTGTGTGTATTTTTCAGACAGTGTGCATGTGTGTGGGAGAGAAAGAGAGAGAGAGAGTGAGAGAGCGAGTGTAGCTATGGGTGGGTGGGTGTTTTTCAGACAGTGTTTGAGTGCATGTATGCATGCCTATGAGTGGGTTTATGGGTGTGTGTGCGTGTGTGTGTTTTTCAGACAGTGTGTGTGCGTGTGTGTAAGGGAACAGCCGAGAGTTCTAGGCCGCCTAGACTAATAGATCACATGGAAACAATTTGTACCTGATAAGATCAGCATCAACACAAATATTCAAAATAATGATTAAACAATATATTGAGGCAGTGGCACTGGGGAAAACAGCCCCGTGAATTCTGCGAATCATGCATGCAATCTCTTCTAAATCGGAGGTGTGTAGCCTAAGTTATTGTACAATAAAAATGTAGCGTCTCTGGTTTTCATCTGAAGGGGGCTTTACCTATTGAACCAAGACCTGCATCGATGCTTATACTCCCTTTTTACTCCTTGAAGAGATTCCCCAGTGCAATTGCTCTTGGACACTCTCCTTCTGCACATCAGACAGAACCAGGACGTCAACAGCCTCCTAGACCGATTACTAGGCAGTGAAGCACCCTCCTGGTTCCCAATACCTTTGATGGCCAGGTGTTGGAAGCAACCATTACTGCGGTGCAGCTTGATGCCCATAGCACACCCGAGTGGTCCTTTCCTCTACCACAGTGATGCCATGTTCAGGGCTGCAGAGATGGGAGTCTAGCTCGACTGCAGTGGTTATGGCGGCATTGGCATTATAGGTCCCTGGGGCGTGTCATGGAAGGCACACTCAGAACCAGTTGTTGTCCTCCTGCTGGTCTAGTCTGATGCAGTATGACTGCAGGTTAAAAGCGGTGAGTAGCAGCCACAATAGACAAGGTACTAGTGTAGGCGGTGGTAAGTTGGCAGCTGGAGGGGCTGGATGCAGTGGTAAAAGCTTGCAGTAAAGCAGCTGAAAATGATGAGAAAGAAGTGAGCAAACTTGTATAAATTGTTTATTGACGGATAACAGCATGTTTTAGCATATTATATAACCGACCGTTAATGGGGTTACTAGTATAATTCTAACAACTTGGTTGCTGCGGCTGTACTGATTCTTCTAAAAGAAAGTCCTATACACATCCAAATAGCACCACAGAGCAATACAGCGCAGTATAGTACAACACACTGCCTGTAAAGGCGGAGAAGGGAGTAGGCAGTAGAAGAACTTCTGGTGGGCCCTTCAGTCCCAAATGTCTACCAATCCAAAGTCAACCAAAGATGAGACAAAAGAAGCAGTCCTCTATCATTAATTTTATATTGAAATGAGCTACTGGTGGGTCTGAAACTACGACGGTCATGTGCATTGCAGGGGCAGAAGTGCCAACTCATGACAGTACAGCTCCCAGTCTGTGAAACCAAACCCACAAGTTCTCTCTCCCCGGTTGCTGTGGAGTGGCAATCGAAAGGCACACAAGTGGCATAATGAAAGTGTCCGGGGGTCTCATGCGACGATCAACGAATGCATCAAACCCCCATACGAACTACATATGTCTCGGCTGTTGTGCACACAAGGGAGATGATAGCGATGGGGTCTATTAAAGATAGATACCGATTCAACAACAAATTAGACCCAGACTTGAGGAACTCTCTGGACTTGTCTCAGTGTGTTAGCTAACAGGCTGTGCACACAACTGTGATTTTATCCCACAGAGATTATTCAAGCTTTGGGCTTCCATATGCCGAAACAAGGGATCACGCGTTATCCTCACCCTCAAATATTATTCAAGCTCTCAGACCTGTAAGAAAATTAGATTTCAAGCGTATCCATACATTACAGACAACATAGGCTGAATTAATTGTTGATGAAGAAGGTAATCACGGGAACCGCTGTGGGTCAAGACGCCAGAAGTCAGCTGTGAAAGAGCCTAATAGCGACAAAGTCCGAACTCTGTGCAAAGCTCTGTGCAAAAAGGCTAACAAGCACTCTGACCCATTTAAGGAGGCGATAGCCAACATTGAGGCAAGAATGAACAACCTGCAAAATTACATAAAACAAGTAAAATCAAGGACGGAATCCAAGGACTAAGTTTGAATGGCGAAGAGGAATCACCTGGGGCCCTGAATACCATTACAGACTAAGGGCCTCATTACACGGAAGGCGATAAGGGTTAATGGTCACCGGTAATGGTACCGGTGACAGTTAACCCTTACCGCCTTACTACGAGGTCCCTTAGCGGGTTGGTACTTTAACTCCTGCTTTTAGCAGGCGTTAAAAACCAACCCGCTAAGGGACCTTGGTGCTAATTACGGCACCACAAATTTGCGGTACCGTAATTAGCACCTTCCCCATTCCCATTATGCCCTATGGGGCAAAAATGGGAATGGGGAAGGGCAATGGCGGAAGGGGGAATTACCGCCTCGCCAACCTTGGAATAGGGTGGTAATTCCCCTTTCCACCAAGGCGGTGCCGGTATTTTACCGGCATGGACCAAGGTGCTATCAGCACCTTGGTCCTCCACCTACCGTGTAATGAGGCCCTAAATCCTTGACATGGAACATAGCCAGGGCTAAGCAAGACAGAACCATAGTGAATATGGATGATGACACGACGGCAGAGAACATGCCAATCCACCAGGGTACTAGCCGGAATCGGCAGGACCAGAGTGCAGGTGACAAACATGATGAGCACCCGTCTGTACACTCCAAGGATAAGAGTGTTGGAGTAATAACCCAACGGTCAGACAAGAATATGCTGCCCACTTATGTGCCAAGGAAAGCTGTCTATAATGATATCTCCCAAACGAATCAAGCATTGTTGGGAGTTGGCATGGCTACCGCCGAAGTCGTAATGAGGCCCAATATCTACATCATCAAGCCCACCCAATGGAGACTGTAAGCCACAGAGAGAGAGACCATAGGGACATGATGTAATAAGATTTTTTTCAGAAGACAAAATATGCAAAGCCATTAATCACCTTGTTAGTGGTGAGGCCCCTGTACCGAATATCATGATTCCAGGTGAAGCCTTTAAGTATGCACGCGAGTGGTGGGTACTGCTATTTAAAGCAGGCTTCCTTTGTTTTGTGATCTTTGAGGGTTATGCCACATCATGGTCTAACTCTATCATTATAACCATCTCCAAAAAAGGTGCCAGTCATGAGATATGCTCAAACAAACCATACAGACCAATCAGCCTCATAGACATTGATTGCAAGATTTTTTCCCACATACTCCTAGCTTATCTAAACAGTTGGATAAAAGCAAACTCCATCCTGGGTTGGGCACAGTGTGGTTTTAGACCAGGGTTCTCCACCGTGGATCAGGTTTTGGTGTTTTTGCATTTTTCCACCAAATATGTCTCAGCCAAAAAGATTCCGTTATACGTTGCCTTTCGGGACTTCTCATCATCCTTCGAAATGGTGGTCAGAGAAAGGCTACGGAGCATACGCGAGAGCCAAATTTGAAAACAAGCTTTTATACCTCCTGAGAGACTTCCCAAACTCTACCCTGCCAGGCGATGTGGGCTTTTGTAATCAACAAAGGAGGGTGATGGACTCCACTTTCAGGTATGCAATGAAAAGAATCACGTCGTCGAACAACTAGCTAGTGGCTTTGGCATGGCGAGAATACCTGGCACAAGACTTTGTTTCCACCTACAAGAACGAGTTGGAAAAAGACTTGGCTTCACTGGGGCTAGGATACATCCTCGACCCACTTTTCCACCCCACTGACACATATAGAATGTTGGAAAACAAGCTAAGAAAAATCAGCAAGAATCAGACGTATTGACGAAGTGGGACTGGAGCAATTGGTCTATTTAGGCTGGGCAGATATCTTTGAACCAGGTAGAGGACACCACCTTACTTGTCCACCTTGGTAAATCCACAAGTCAAATGTCTATATGCACTAGCTAGAGCTGATCGCCTCCCACTGGCAAAAACCTTGACGAATTGGAAGTGCAAAATATGAGGGGAAGAGGATGAAAATGTGCAGCACTTCCTACTCTTATGTCTAGCATCTGACGATCTAAGATCAAGATGCACCAAACGCCACTTAGTGAAGGAAGGTCTAGCAGAGAATGGGACTGCAGCTATGTCCCTTCTTTTAGGGGACTTCGAAGGCAGGTTTTCTTGATGGGGCTTGACATCAGAGATCAGCATGGAACCCAATGAGCGCATCCTTTTAGGTGAACCATGGGGATGCGAGTAAAGATGTTTTGGGTAGCAGCACTAACTAACTCTCCCCCGGGTTACACCCAAGCCCCCCCTCAAGAGCAGCACCATTGGAATGATCCGCAAGGGGTCAAGGACTTGTGCGGTTCATCTGGCATTCAATCTTAAAACGTAACTGGACTTTTCTGATACAGCACCGTGCATTTCTGGGACAATGATGTTGGCATATGAAAATTCTCTCTTTTAACTTAATATTGGGTCTGTGAACCACCTTTGCTGTTTATTCTAGTTAAATGCTAGATGTTTAGATATGTTTTATTATTTTAAAATGTCTTAAATAGTATCTTTGTATTGTATTTGAAGGGAATGTACTCAAATATTTTAATATGTCACGAAAAGGCCAACAGTGTGAATAAAATCTAATCTAATCTAATCCCTCCTGGTTGACTTTGTATTGTTTATGGTAACCCCAAAGGTCCCCGGCAATGATGTGATGCATGGAATTTTGCTCCCTGTGTCCTCTCACGTCTGTGCCCCTTCTCCCGTCCTGGCCTTGCGCTTTGAAGTGAAGTACAAAACTCCAATAACATATCAAATACATTAAAAAACACATATTTAAATTGCTGCTGCATCTTGTAGTTGTGCTATTCACAGATCATTCTCCACACTATCTCTTGTGGGTCCATAGCGGGAATTCACCACAGACACTGCAGTCCTGGTAGCCACCCATGTTCAGGGAGTGCAGCAAATCGGTGCATTCTCTCAGTCGTGTGCAGTGACTTCAGCATGTGCATAGTGGGGATGAAACGCAGTCAATGCCCCGCTTCCTGCCCCGCTCGGCCAGTCTATACTTAAGACCCTAGAACTACCATATGTGAGGTTCATCACGACAGCCCACACTTTCGTTCTGGTGGATAACAATAGGTTTTGGGTGGCCCTTATTATCCCTAGACATAATGCAGATAACCTCCAATTTTGCAATGACCGGATGTTTGCAGCATACGCATCACATGCAGAGTTACAACAGGTCTGCGGTGCCAGACAAAAAGTCTTGCTGCATGGAGAAGCCTTGGATCCATTGAAAATCTGGAAAGATGCTGCACATTTTGAAATGTTAATGCAATTATAGGTGATCTCAGCTATTCCTCTTTTTAAATTCACATCAGTAGAAGGACTGAGGTTTGGGAGTTGCAGGAATTGGACTAACTCAGGTCAAAGGTTACATTTATTATTAGGTTGCCTATAGGAGGTTTCAAAATGCTAGGAAGGCTGGGTAAGAGTCAAGGACACTAGATGTGCGCTGCTGTATGTCCTGCAAGATATAGCAGGGGCAGAGTGATGCTCTTCCTCAGGGTTTAGCAGAGTGATGCTCTTCCTCAGGGTTAAGCAGAGTGATGCTCTTCCTCAGGGTTCTGCAGAGTGATGCTCTTCCTCCGGGTTCTGCAGAGTGATGCTCTTCCTCAGGGTGCCGGCAGACAGATCATGCCACCTGTCAGTGCTTGAGAGACTCAGAACTGGAAATAGAGTGACATACTGTCCAAGAGAATGCAATGATTACACTGACCATGGGCAGAAACGTCACTGCTCCACACACTACTGTTTCTACGATTTTGAACTTCATCCTGATCTTGGCCTGACTCTGGCAAGCAGGAGCAGGTGTGGCCACGGGAAGAGTAATGTGCCTGCACTGTGAGGCATCAGCTGGTAAGTACAGTCTACAAGTTCCTTGCCTACACTCATCAAAGGGACAGACTTGTACTCACCATGTGAGTATTACAATCCCAAGTACCCAAGATCTTTTTTCTCCAACCCTTGCTGAAATGGGCCGCATGTGACCAAGTCACCAAGAGTCACAGAGATTTCCAAAGCTTTTTTCAGTGGGAGCTTCCCATTGAAAACATATGTTTTAATCCAGCTCCTAATACCTCTTAATGTCCAAGTCTTAATGCAGGTATAGAGAATAGATTAGTGAACAGTTTCTTTCTCTGCACCACTAAATGTTTTAATGTACTCGTGGTGATATGGACGAATGTCATGGCCAGTGGCCCAGTAGTGTTTTTAAGCATACAGCGGGGATGGCAAAAGGCCGTGCTTACTGGCCGGGGCCAAAGGCTCTGGCTAGTTGGCCTTTAAGATATGTAATGTGTCCAAAAGCAAGATATGGGGGGGACATGCACAGTGAACTTAGACCAAAGCCACGGCCAGGTATAGTGGCCTGTACAAATATTATGTTATAACAAAACTCTTAAAATTCGCTGGAAAAAAACCTTAGGTAAGATGCAGCTAAGTTGCACAAATTTAACACAACAAAACCCTTGAAATTCAGCAGATGTGGGAAGTCATGATCAGCATATAATATGATAGGTTATTTATAATGCGCTTAATACCTAGAAGTTTCTAAGCGCGGACCCGGGGATCAAACCATGTGTTGCTCTCTGTCCTCTTGCTTCCAAGACGAGCACGCTGCCCCTGAGCTATCCTCCCGATCTTAACTCAGCGCGTTCTCGTTGCAAAGCGCATCAGAACATACATATTATAAGAGAAGGGATTCACAATGTCAAACAAAACGGCATTATGGGGGACATCGCATGATGGGGGACATCAACGGGAGAGTGCGATAAGTTAAGCTGGCCATGACTTCCCACATCCGCTGAATTCCAAGGGTTTTGTTGCGTTAAATATGCGCAAGTAGCTGCACCTCACCTAATGCTTTTTCAGTGAATATGTATATACGAAGATACTTCTTAAGGTCAGTAAAAGGGTTCATACATTTTTGGGTTATTCATGTCCTGTTATTCACATGTCGTTTACATGTTGTCACTGGCATGAAAAATGTCTTTTTCTATATACTATTTTTCCTATGGAAACGCAAACGTTTCTGCAACGACATAAAACTAAATATAACGTGCTGGAACACAGCTCACTAATTTAAAAAGCTACGCCTCTTTACACAAGAAATCTTTTCAATCTCACTGATTTCATAACAGCCCAGCTCGCTCGCAAAGCACGACTTATACGGATTTAGAGTGGTCCCCGTGGCAGCCTCAAGTACACAAGTGTTTGCATGCGCTGCATACAAACACATTTGCACGGTTTTAATGGCCGGCTGACAAGAGATTAAAGACAGAAATATGGCATTTTATTAAATCCAACCCATCAGTATGCCTAGCATGATAGAATGATCTAGTTTTCTTCAGACACAAAAGTTTCTGTTGAGTGATACCTCTGGAACTCCTCCAGGGCACCCTATTATTCACTTTCCTCTGCAGAGAGCAGCAGCAAATGGCCTCCAATTTTCAGAGAGTATTGCTTGGTCATTCTTTACTGTCAGAATGAAGAAGAGCATAAAACTCGAGTCAATAAAGTAATATAAAATGCTTAATATAAAAATTCAGGAATGAATGATTAACCCATTTTAAACCTACAGCGGCAGTCCCAGCCAGGGGAAAAAATAACAGTTCTTTCAGCCTATTAACACTTTTTCAAAACATTGTTCTTATAAAAAGCAACATGAACTTTTTCGACTTTCATCAGCATTTTATTAAGAAGCATAATAGCGAATTGACTTTTCATCCTATGTTGAATGTGAATAATGGACTGTATTTACGCGCTGTTGTCGGCGCAAGTCCGCGGATCTCTTGCGTCATTCCTGAGGAGGTTGAGTGGTAACAAAATTCCATCCTATTGGGTCCTGTCCTTACAGTAGGAGTTCATTAAATCCTGGCTTGGATTCAAAAGATGAATTTTGCTTTATAAATAACAATCATTGATCCAATAGCCGCGTTTGCCATATCTCACTTCCTAATGTGGCCATCTTTGGTTTCATGCTTCATTATGCAGCAGCCTATCGACATGGGCTATGCGTTTCCTCAGCCCACCCATGCATAGTGCAAAAGGTGCAACATGCTGATGATGCAGTGCAGAGACTGCAAAATGGAACATGGACATGCTTGGGGAATATGATAGCTCAGTGAGTTAAGCGATTGCCTGATGGGCCTTTATGTGTCCTGCGGTCCCAGGTTTGAATTCTGGAATAGGGACTCCACCCTTCACCCTTCTGAGGTTGATAAATGGAGTATTGCTTTGTTAGGGATTAAGAAACATCTATCATCATAGTGCTTAGAAGGGGAAGGAACCTGGAAAGAAGCCTCAACGCAAATGTGATATTACATATAGAATAATATAGCCTTCAACTGTACAGTATAAGAATGATAAAACTCAATATAAGAAGAGCATGAGGTCACTTGTAATATCCTTAGAGTGCCCAGTTGGAGTTACATTATTCTGTATAACACGAAAACAAAACAAGGTAAAACATTACATTTCTGTACTGAATAACATAGAAAGCAATAAAGTGGAAATGCATTTAATTGGAAAGTTTAAGATGATCCAGCATTGTATAAAATCCTTTAGTGTAGACATTAGTGGGATAGAGTGATGGGCCATGCCTTGGGGAGGGTATGGGTCTCAGGGCAGACTTTGGCCTTAGGTCAGGGTTGGGCCTCAGAGTACGAATGGTCCTTGCGGCAGAGATAGGCCTTGTGGTATGGAAGGACTTGTAGCAGGAATGGGTGTTGTGTTGTGGATGATCCTAGGAGCAGATATGGGCCTTGGATCAGGGCCCGGCCTTAAGGTAGGGATACGCCTTGAAGCAGGGATTGACCTCAAGGCTGCAATGAGCCCTAGGGCGTGGGTAGCCAACAGCCCAAATATGGGGCTCTCAGTGTGGATGGACTTTGGTGATAAAATATAACTCATGATGGGATGGGTCTTGGGTGAGAATGGGCCTCATAATGAGGATAGGGCTTCGGTTGGGATGGGTTTTGTGAAAGGCGAAATGATGTTCATTAGGAGAGTTGCTGGGAAATATCAAAGATTACATTTTGGAATGTTTCCTTTTGATTGAGAGAGCAGTGAAATGTCAACTCTCATGCACAATGTGATGATGCTATGTTTTGTTACTGGGAGTTATACCACCCTCTGCTGCCATTTGTAGAGTATCTGTGTACTCTGGAGAATCTGAAATCGAGGGGGTGAGTCAGGTTACTAGGGAGAGAGGGGAATTAAAGGTAGATTTCTTGTTGATTTGATGCTTACAGAGCAGAAGAAGGCTGAGCCGAGTTTCTAGGTTTTATGTTTCAGGAGCATAGATACATTTTTGCACTAAGGGTAGCCTTTTGTGCCCATGGTACTAGGATAATTTGGAGAGGACTTCGTGTGTAAGTTAGTTAGAGGTGTAGTGTTCTGATGTTTGATGTCTGCTGGTAAGGGCATTGAATTACCATGTATGGGTGGTTAAGGTGGTTTGCAGATTGTATGTTGGACCCTAGTAATTGAGTGCTGATGCTGAGAACAGTCAGAGACCTTGATGGGTATATTTGTGAGGGCGAGGGGCAGAGACAATACTGACCCTCACTTATAGCTCACAAGAACATGCCATGGCAAGAGATGAAAAAAGAACCAAAGACATCGCAATCCAATACGAAGTCACAGCAACCGATTAACAAGAATTGGCAATGCCAAACGTTTTGGCATTTAGTGGTGTTCTTTGTATTTTGCATTTATAGGCACAAGGGTGCAAGTAGGAGAGTGCAAAGTTTCAAAGGAGCATGTGATAAGGGGCATGGGTGTGCAAGAGAATGAGAAGGAATGAGAATAGAACAAGGGAGGAAATGATTTGGACAGGGTGCCATCAGTGATGAGCAAGGGGAAATATGAGTCAGAAAGCGTGAGAGCGAGAGGGTAAGAAATAAAGCAAGTGTGTGAGAGGAAGGATGAGACGGGTAGAGAGTGGTGCTGGTGAGTGGGTTGAAGAGAGAGTTGGATTGGTGGGGTAGAGAGAGTGGGATATGGAGGGTGGTGGGGGTAGAGAGAGTGGAGGAGGTTGGGTGAGGGTATAGAGAGTGCAGTAGGGTGGATGGCGGTATAGAGAGTGGGGAAGAGAGAGTGGGGTAGGGTGGGTGGGGGTAGAGAGTGGGGGATGGGTGGGTGTGGTAGAGAGTGGAGGTTGGGTGGGTGTAGAGAGTGGAGGTAGGGTGGGAGAGGGTAGAGATAGTGGAGGTGGGGGGTTGTGCAGAGAGCATGGGGTAGGGTGGTGGGGGTAAAGAGGAGGGTGGTAGGGTGGGGGGTAGAAAGAATGAGAGTAGGTTGGTAAGGCGGGGTTAGACAGAGTGGGGTAGGGTGGGTCAGGCTAGAGAGAATGGGGGTAAGGTGGGTGGGTGTTTGGGCATAGAGATTTGGGGTAGGGTGTGTGGAGGTAGAGAGAGTGGGTGTAAGATTCATGGGTGGGGTAGAGAGAGCAGGGGTGGGGTAGGTTGGGATAGAGATAATGAGGTGAAGGTTTTTGGGTGGGCTAGAGAGAGTGGGGGTATAGTTGTTGGTTGGGGTTAAGAGAGTGGGGTTTGGCTGGGTGGGTGGAGGCAGAGAGAGCAGTGGTTGGATTGGTGGGTTGGGGTATAGAGAGGTTAGGGGAAGGTTGGTGGGGCTAGAGAGGGTGTGGGTTTTGTGGGTAGTGATAGAGAGTGTGGGGATTGGGTGGATGAGGGTAGAGAGAGTGGGGTAGGATAGGTTGGTGTGGGTAAAGTGGGTAGGGGTAGAGTGAGCAGTGTTAGAATGGGTGGTGGTAGAGAGAGTGGGGTTAAGGTGGGTGGAAGATGCTAACGACAGAGGATTGGGTCGGTGAGGGTATAGAATGTGGGAATGGTGGGCTGAGGGTAGAGAGTAAGGAGGTAGGGTGGGTAGGGATGGTGGAATTAGAGATGGTGGGGTGGCGTTTGTGGGTGATGGTAGTTGGTTGGAGCAAAAAACATGAAGAAAAGCAGTCTTGGGAGGACTTGTCAAAAGTAGCTGTAAGTAGACCAAACAAAACCCAGCCAGCAATGTAATGGGGGTGGGGTGGGTTGGAAGGGGTGGAGAGAGTGGAAATGGAGTGGGTGGGGGTAGAGAGAGTGGGAGTGAGGTAGAGGGAGCGGGCGTCGGGTGGTACTTGGGAGTAGAAAGGCAGCCTGAGGAGGACAGACAAACAGTTCTGCTGGCAAAAGTAGCCACTTTCCTGCAAAACAAGCCCAACATAGCCCTCACTGTGCAGCTGGGAAATTGAAAGCTAAGCCTGACTTGCTTCTTACAGAGCTGCTGATTGGAGCAAATATGGTTAGGGAACTTCTCATTGGGTAGTACGCCACAGGACTGTGGAAAAGAGATTTTAATGATTTGGCCTTTTCATGCTGCCATAGCATTGTCCGTTGCTATGCCAACCAGAGAGTCTCAGTTCAGAGCCCCCATTCCCTGTCTCTTCTGTAGCAATGGTTTCGGCAATGTTGTTGTACAAGTGCCACAAAAATTCGCCAAAACCAAAAAGGTTTAACAAGACAGACAAACCCAGTGCCCTGCATACGCCCTCCTTCTACTGGGCTCTTCAGACAGCTCCCATTTCACTTTTTTTACTATGTCACATCCCGTCTCTCTCTCTCTCTTTCTCTCTCTCTCTATCTCTCCTCGCCCCCACTCTTGCACTGAGATAAGATGACCGCAGGTTCCCATTTGACCTTCCTTACTACGTTGGTTGGCAGGACGAGGGCCATCTCAAGCCTCACTCTAACTTGCTCAATTGTTGTGTTCAGTGGCCAGCTAGGACTTTTATATTATTAACAGCTAGGCTATTTGAGATGCCATAATTAGCTTCTTATAGGATTACCAAAAACTGCAAACTGAATGTCTATTGTGATACACTGGCATATATGTCATCACTATTTTTATTTGGACAAGAACCGATGCCAGAAGTGTAAATCTCTGGTAAAGGTACATCACAGTACATCAACATTAATTGGAAATAGTTGCCCTCACTAAACCTTTGAAAGAGCAATGGGTAGGGTGTTATCTTGCATTAAATGTCATGGACTAACAAGTAGAATGACGAGAGCAGTTGATTTATGCAGGATTGAGTGGAGCTGTGGTGTGTCAGATGTTTACAAATGTGTTGAAGTCTTGCACGCGTTTGGAGGAACAGTGTGGCGGAGACGTGCAGAAGGGTGGTATGACAGAGTAGTGTATAGGACTAGTGCAGAGGAATTAAGGGGTGGAATAATGTTTGTATTGTGGCCCAGCAGCATGAAGGAACAGTGTGCAGAAACAATATGAAGTATTTTGATGCAATTATATGGGCAATTTGTGAGGAGGAAGAGGAAAGAGGACGTTGGTTGGTGTACCTGTTTCTGAAGAAATAGTATGGCTAAATAACCTAAAGGAGCAATGTTGAGGAGGTGTGCTGTGTAGCATGGAGGCATAGCATGTGGGCTAGTGTGGTAGTGTATGTTGTGGATTCTGGAGTAGTGAGTTGGAGAAGTGTAGTGTAATCTCATGGAGTCCACTGACAATTGCTTCGCCCTCCTCTGCTTTAAATATGTGTCTTTGTTGGTTTCCCAGGAAGGACCGGGAATGGAACTGTAAAGGACTGATAACAGGTTCAAGTAATTATATCTCTAAGATGCACACAGTAAGCTGCTGCTAGGCTGTTTGTTTTTATAATTCACAGGCGTCACCTTAAATAAAAAGAGACCTAATTAATAAGACGAACATCGAAAGTGAGTAGGAAAACTGAAACACTCAAAAGATCAGAGAATACCTCTATTACAGGGCACTGATAGTCTATCTAAAAATAACCGGTGAACCAATGTTCGTGCCTAACCAGATCCTTTTCAAATTTCCCATCGAGTGTCTTACACGTAAAGCTGAACAACAATTATTCACAACAAAATATCTAAAAATGACAACAGTGGTGTCCCTAAAAATTGTTTACTGAACCGATGACACTGGCCCTCATTACAAGTCAAGCGGTGGACCATGGTGCTATTAGCACCATGGTCTATGCCGGATTCCGCCATGGTGGATGGCGGAATTACCGCCCCATTCCAAGGTGAGTGGGGCGGTAATTCCCCATTCACCATTTGCCCTTCCCCATTCCCATTTTTGCCCCATAGGGCATAATGGGGATGGGGAAGGCGCCAATTACGGCACCGTAAATTACAGTGCCGTAATTAGCACCAAGGTCGCTTAGCGCCTTGGACTTTAACGCCTGCAAAAAGCAGGCGTTAAAGTGTGAATCAGGCGTTAAGGGTTTAACGGCGCCGACGGCGCCGTTAAACCCTTAACGCCTGACTTGTAATGAGGGCCACTGTGGGAAAACCTGCCTAAAACCAAATGAAATGGTGTGGACATTAAGGCCCTGATTCACAGAGCGTTTCCCAATGGGGTTTTGCCATTATAAAACGCTTCTGTGAATTAGGCCCTGAATCTATATTGCCTCATCCCAAATGCTTTGACCAGTTACAGCTGCAATAAACACAGTTTTCATCAGGACTTGAGTACATACTTAGATGCAGTAACCATGCGGGCCACTTAACTGCCACCAATGGTCCAAACCACTCCTTTCTTAAATGATTTTTGTTGGCCCTCATGTTACAGTTATTTGCATGTCACTAATCTGTAACATGATGCCCGCCATCTTTTAGGCAATGCCAGCAACACATCATTAGAGTGATGTCAACAGTAACATACTGAGAAAGTAAATATCAATGTGAATGGTATACCCTTACTCAGTACCGTGAGATGAATCAGTGTAGTCTATTATTTATTGAGCCACTGGTCCACGAAGATTTACTGACTGAAAATGATAAGCACATCATTTTTCATTATATTGTTTGGGCCTTATATTCTGCTTTCTTATCAATCAACTTTGTCCCTTTTGGAAGTCACACAATATCAACCAACATGTTGAACACATTCTGTTCTTCTTACTCACATGTAGCTGAATATGGTGGGTGCCATTTTGGTGAAGATTTTATAAGTATGTAGAACTAGTTCTTTAGCATACTGGCAGTGAAAGGAAAGATCTAGAACACGTTTGGTGTTCATGTTTAGTGAACAGGGGATGTTTTCAGAGAAACCCATTTTAGGTGTGGCTGAGTGATGTCCCTTATCTAAATACTATTAGGTGATGCCCTGCTGTTATAAATTTCACCCCGATATTGAGGTGCCAAAAATAAGGACTTCTCTTGGTGCCATCTCGAAGTTAAGATTGCACAAGGAACTCTTTGTGTGTAGCTAGCATCTCCTTATCCGCACACTTCTGGGTGGTACCATTCCAGGACTTCATTAGGCCCTGAACATGCGGTGTCATGCATGTACACCCAGTGTTGTTCATTCATCAGAAGGACCAAACTGCTCGATTTTTTACATGTTTAATCACGTTCCAATATATATAATGTGTGGCATGATTCAGTAGACACAATGTTCCCCTATATGAGTGTTCAATTGTTTTGGTAGGAATGTGTGATTGGTGTTCATTTTTCTGGGTCCCAACAGATCTCATTTTTAAAAAAAATGTTGTTGGTTAAAAAAAGAAATTAACCTTTAAAAAACATATATATCACAATAGCAATCAAATCACAAGAAAAGTACAATAGCACATCCAAACGTTTAAAAACAGAGTAAATAAAAAAAATACAGGATCCTTGATTCATTAAAAGAAGAAAAGCAAAAAAGTTCTACACATCAGTTTCATTCATCATTAAATGATACTAAAAAAAAGTCAGCATTACTAATATCAACTTACACTATATCAAGTTCTAATTTCTAAAGAGTCCATACAATTCGGCTCGACTCCAACAATGGTGGCAATTAATACTCTTCCAATCTCAAGCCTTTGAGGAAATTGGTGACAGCAATAACTGTACAAGTGGTATGGCCTGACAAACATGTTCCTCATCCCCCCTTTCTAGGTATGACCAGAGATTTTTTTAAATAGTTCCACCTCGTACTTCAAATCGCAGGGCAGAAAACGAGTAAATGTTTAAGGGTTTCAAACACTGCATTAGACTTACAAAGCGGCATCCCTTTTGATCAACTTCTAACATGCCAAATCTAAACATTATTTGTTTTGTCGGGCACAGGTCCCAACGAAAGGAAAGAGAATCAAGCCTTACATGATTTGCTGGATAGATTGCAAAAAATGGGGGCAGCGTCACCAATTTCTTATGGTCCCCCTGTAAGTGGGACAAGGAAGAGTATGTGTTTACTTTCTCAACAGTGCAAGACCAATCACATTCAAATTAAAGTTTCTTAACCCTACAAGGGTTATCCCTCAGCTCAAACACAGAGCTACAGATCTCTTGTAAACAGACACTACAATAATCAAAAGCCTCATTCAACCATCTACAGGATCCCGATTTGAGGATAATCTTCAAGTCCTCAAACAGGGAACTCACAGTTGTGGAGAGGATCTTTCTCATCAAAGACAAGATTTTCCACTATGCCGTCATAGTCAGGGAGGTAATGCCTAGCTCATATCGAATTGCATGGATTGGGATGGAATTGGGACACCCAAGACCCTAAACCAGATCAAGTCCTCAAGAGTGGGCGACACATCTAATATTGATATGAGATAAATAGCCATGCCATATATGTTTTTGGAACTATTTTTCCTTTGCAATATTTTATACAAGATTTCAGTGTGCATCTACCAGAATGCATGTCTACCCTCTGCAATTGTCTAACCAATGGCAGAGCTCACCCCTTCAACCACTCTTTTAGACTTGTCAGGCTGGTTCTTGCATGGATAAAGAAGCCCAAATAGATTAACGACTCAACCCTATCCACCGATTCATGGCTCTAGTCTCGCAGTTAAGTTGGGAGGGGGGAGAAGTTGGGGAAGAGGTTTGGTTTGTTTTACGGGTGGGAGGGAGGTGGGGACGAAACAGGGAGAGGCTCCCTTTTGCCGCCCCACATAAAAAAAAATGGCACCACCCAGGGAAGGCCTCATGTGGCTGAAACAGCAGGAGGAGAATGTATATTCTCGCCAGCTGTTCCAGCTACCTGATTGGCTAATGGTCCTTCCCTGGGTGTGAATTCTCTTTATTCTTAGAAATACTTGCATTATTTCTTCTTAGAAATTAGACTCTGTCTTTGCTATGTACCCAATGAGTTTCCGGACTTGAAATATGCACATGTTCAGAGTCTAGATCCCAACGCCATAGAGTTTTTTTTTACCATTTTCAATTTTGATATTCCATTTAGTTTTTATATTAGTTATAACAAATTTCCCCCATATGATAATGCATATTAAACCACAGCATGCAGGATGCAATGAGCACTCTGAAATGTGAATCAGTGTTATATGGGGCTTGCTGTCTTGATGATGGCAAAGATCACTGAAAGTGCTTCATAAATATAATCACTTAACAGTGATTTACATGGAACTTGTATAGATTATTTCACATTTTATATATTTATTGGTGATAGCAGAAGGTGATTTTTACAAACACAATGCACATAAGACAAAGTATGGCAGTAGGAGGCCAATTTCTGGGTACTTGCAACTTAAAATACAATATTGGGAATAAGAGGGACATTAACCATTGGGGGAATATAGCATTTAAACAAACGTTTTGGTATTTGTGAGGAGTGTGATGTAATGTGAGAAAGCACAAAACCAGCTAAGGGTTGGAAATGAAAGAAAGCAGGAGCCCAAAGGATCGTATGGAGATTAAGGGGGTTACAGTGTTAGGGTGGATAGTGATTTAACCTTGCAGTGACTTTTGTGAGAATATGACAATGGGTGATGCAGGGTGCACATCACTAACATGGGTGATATATACTGAGATAGTGGGATATATATCTATCTATGAGTAGGTGTTTAGGTTGATGTAATGAGTAGCTAATATGGTTAGATTTGGCTGCACTTATGCTGGTGTCACTGCCACATGCTAATGTCCCTTTTGTCTTTCGTTTTTCTGAGGGTATCAAGCTACAGTCTAGTCCAATCCAGACCCCCACTGATGGTCTATGGAGAGCAGAATAGAAGGTGGTGGTGGTACCTTCCGAGCCAGCAGGAATATGTTTGCAGCACATTCCTGGGTTCTTCCTAGGAACGAATGTACTGGTGGTAGACAAAGAGTGCTCAGCTGTCGGTCGAAATGTGTAGTCTTATTATTTGCAAAAATCACATCACAACATGACATTCTTTACTTGTGAGAGACATACATCGGGTGTTGCCAACCGATAGCCCCGTATTGCACTCCTAGTGGGATAGAATCCCCTGATGATTTGAATAGCAAATTATGAGTCGGAATCTCCTAGAAAATGGGAGACACCCCCTCCATAGTATACATAAAACTCTTCAGGAGCGAGATAGTTTAATACTTGTATATGCTCATAGCTAAAACAGGCTATGGGCCTCATTACGGCTCAGGCGGTAAGGGTTTTACGGCGGCTTAAACAGCGCCGACCCTTACCGCCTGAGTACGAGGTCCCTTAGCGCCATGGAGGTTTTAACACCTGCTTTTAGCAGGTGTTAAAATCCATGGCGCTAAGGGACCATGGAGTTAATTACGCCACCGTAATTTACGGTGGCGTAATTAACGCCTTCCCCACTCCCATTATGTCCTATGGGGCAAAATGGGAATGGGGAAGGGTAAATGGGAAAATGGGGATTTACCGCCCCGCCAAGGTTGGAATGGGGCGGTAAATCCGCCAACCACCATGGCGTAAACGTAGTTTACGCCATGGTGGTAAAGTCACGGCCCAGGCGGTAACTTACCGCCTGGGTCGTAATGAGGCCCTATGTATTTAAGTAAACAAGATGTGCACCTGGTAAAGTCAGTTCAAGAACCACCGAGAACCTTCATACTACAGGAGCATAACGTATTTTTATATAAGCATATGTAAACAAACTCATTACAAAAAATGAAATGAAGATAAGAGATAAATCAGTTCAAACCCAAGCCTAAACATACAATTGGTTTAAGGGTCGAGCTCAACATTAACAAATAGCAAATAGCAAATAACAAATAACATCAAAGAAACCTTCCTTTGATGTAAATGTACAATACAAATGGTAATTTAGATTCCAAGTTAGCAAACAGTGTATGTAGATACAAAAAATGTTGATGGGTTGTAGCACAACATCCAATGATACACATTCAAAATATTTCACATCCAAAAATAATGGTAGTGCGTTTTGTCCTAAACACTCCTGGGTGTAATCAAGTGCCAACGCGTTTCGGATTCAGTTGAATCCATCTTCAGGGCTGGAAATGTGTAGTTCCTTCGTGTATAAGTAGGTGTTCCTAAGGAAATGTAAGGAAACTAATTAGCTCATGGGGAATTCGAAAAAGTAAAGGTTGTATGTAACATCCAAAGATAGGCACTAACCTTAATGCAGAGAGTTCTAAATCATGTGATATAATCTGTATGAGAAGCAAGAGGTATAATATCAGCTTGTAAGTTACTAGGTTTGTATTCTCCTAGAGTTCAAAACTTTTAAGAGGGAAGGAAAAGCAAAAGCATGAAGCATGACTCACCACGTCCAGAGGCAAGTCTAAGGCACCCCGGGTTTGAGTAGATAGATTGACAGTCGCTCGCACAGTACATGTGCTGTAAAGAATCAGAAAATTAAAGTTTACTTTTCAGTCGAATTCCGTGGCGAGGGAAAATCCCTCTCATGACAGTGTATAATTCAGAGTCACTGTATTAGCTGAATCAGTGGTGTCTCGTGGAAAGGATCGAGTATCGCACCCGGATCCGGGAGCTGGTAAGAACCTATTATAAGTAACATTAGGACTAAGCATGCAGCTCCTGCAGGTTGGTAGTGGATACCACCACCCAGACCAGTAGAATCAAGATTAATTTTTTGGATGTTGAGATCTATGTGAAAAATGCCAACCTTGAAACCAGGACATTCACTAAACCAACTGACAGAAACAGCCTCCTGTTAGCTACCAGCTTCCACCCGCAGAGGACAATTGAAAGTGTACCGCTGAGTCAGTTCCTACGTTATCGTCGGAATATTTCAGAAGATTCAGAATATACGAGACAATCTGTGGCGTTACGTCACAAATTCAGGGAAAGAGGATATAAACAGGCCTCGATCTCTAGGATTGAAGACAAGGTGACAAATGTTCAGAGGGACACACTGCTCACGACCAAAACCAAGAATAAATAGGACATTCTGGTATATGTAACAACGCATTCTAATCAAAGCAGACAGATCAGGAGTATCATCCACAAGAACTGGCCAATGCTACAAATGGACCCCGAAACTCAATCCCTCTTTCAAGAGCCTCCTATTTTCGCATACAGAAACAGTAAGGCTCTCAAGAACAGCCTAATTCGAGCCGAATCGGGGGTAGACCCCTCAACAAGTATACAACATAAGGGTACACAACCCTGTTACAATTGCCAACACTGCAGTAATCTCCTCTTGGGCAACACTATCTCTCATCCACACACTGGCAAATCCATCACACTTAAACATTCATGCATGTGCGATTCAACAAATGTGGTATGTGCACTTAAATGCCCCTGTGGTTGGTACTATGTGGGTATCACCATGAGGAAAGCTAAGTTGAGATGGATGGAACATAAATCAAACATTCGCACGAAAAGTTTGAGATCTCCAGTGTCAATGCACTTTTTAGAAGCAAGGCACAGAGTTGCCCAATTGAGATGCATTATCTTAGAACAAGTACAGGTAGGCCCAACGGGCGGGGATGTACATAGACGCCTATTACAAAGAGACATTTTTTGGATTGATCTGCTGGACTGCCTAGCCCCAAGGGGCATGAACTGCGATTTTGATTTGATGTGTTTTGTTTCATATCATATAATTATCTGTAATTATCTGCTGGACACCTTGCGTCTCTTAAGTTGTCTTTTTAAATGTCAAATTGTTTATTTTTATGTCATGAGTAATCTTGATGTGCAACTCCATCTTGTTTTTCTCTCCTTTCATTTTCCATGTGTTTTGCTGCACAATTTTATAACTGTTGCTGCACTTGTACATGCTATTACGGCTGATGGTCAATTATAGGTATCAATGACTCACCACTATACTTAGCAAACCAGTCGGCCGACACGCCGGTACTTCCTGGCGCTGTGCCTTTATCTGTCTGGTTTAGCATTGTGAACCACGTGTGTGAGGGGGGGCACCACGCAGTTCTCTAACTGCGGTGGTGCCCCCCCTCACACACCCTTTACACTTACACTTCATTGGGTCATGCACTCCCAGCATGCATTAACCCCCTTTTCTCTAGTTAGGCCCTTTGACCTGGGCTGAAATCCATTTTCGACATATGCCATTAACATCAGTGCTCTTCCGTGGGAGCGGGCGATGCCTTATACAGATACCCATCATTGCAAGGCTTGACTGGGTTTTACTTACCTGAGTCGATTTTGCTCTTCATTTCTATATTCCTTCCGTGACATGACTGATCTGGATTAGACGCTGCACTCTGCAGCACCGTGTATGTTGACGATCATCACCATGACGACCAACTCATGTTGCGAGTCTCACATGGATCGGGGGAGAATAGTGTTATAAATGGCTTCGGCTTGCACCCAGAAGCGTTACACTTTCTAAACTAGCAGTTTGGAATTAAGGCACGCTTAGAACACTTTTGATATAATCTAAATTATCCCGTTCTTTATGTCCGCCGTATGCCCCCTCCAATATGGCGTCTACCGCAGGACCGTGCATGCGCGCGGCTGCCATGACGACCTCTCAACAGCTCGCAGTTGGGAGCCGACAGCCCACCTGGCGGATCTCGCATACACCACGTCTGCATCGTGAATGCAGGTAAGAATGGTATCCACTACCAACCTGCAGGAGCTGCATGCTTAGTCCTAATGTTACTTATAACAGGTTCTTACCAGCTCCCGGATCCGGGTGCGATACTCGATCCTTTCCACGAGACACCACTGATTCAGCTAATACAGTGACTCTGAATTATACACTGTCATGAGAGGGATTTTCCCTCGCCACGGAATTCGACTGAAAAGTAAACTTTAATTTTCTGATTCTTTACAGCACATGTACTGTGCGAGCGACTGTCAATCTATCTACTCACACCCGGGGTGCCTTAGACTTGCCTCTGGACGTGGTGAGTCATGCTTTTGCTTTTCCTTCCCTCTTAAAAGTTTTGAACTCTAGGAGAATACAAACCTAGTAACTTACAAGCTGATATTATACCTCTTGCTTCCCATACAGATTATATCACATGATTTAGAACTCTCTGCATTAAGGTTAGTGCCTATCTTTGGATGTTACATACAACCTTTACTTTTTCGAATTCCCCATGAGCTAATTAGTTTCCTTACATTTCCTTAGGAACACCTACTTATACACGAAGGAACTACACATTTCCAGCCCTGAAGATGGATTCGCACTACCATTATTTTTGGATGTGAAATATTTTGAATGTGTATCATTGGATGTTGTGCTACAACCCATCAACATTTTTTGTATTTACATACACTGTTTGCTAACTTGGAATCTAAATTACCATTTGTATTGTACATTTACATCAAAGGAAGGTTTCTTTGATGTTATTTGTTATTTGCTATTTGCTATTTGTTAATGTTGAGCTCGACCCTTAAACCAATTGTATGTTTAGGCTTGGGTTTGAACTGATTTATCTCTTATCTTCATTTCATTTTTTGTAATGAGTTTGTTTACATATGCTTATATAAAAATACGTTATGCTCCTGTAGTATGAAGGTTCTCGGTGGTTCTTGAACTGACTTTACCAGGTGCACATCTTGCTTACTTAAATACATAGCCAGTTTTAGCTATGAGCATATACAAGTATTAAACTATCTCGCTCCTGAAGAGTTTTATGTATACTATGGAGGGGGTGTCTCCCATTTTCTAGGAGATTCCGACTCATAATTTGCTATTCAAATCATCAGGGGATTCTATCCCACTAGGAGTGCAATACGGGGCTATCGGTTGGCAACACCCGATGTATGTCTCTCTTTCTGTGCTCTGATCTCGAGTGGCCTCGGGATCCGCCCTGCTGCACCTGAAACCCAATTAATTAATTAAATACTCTGAATCTGCTGGAGTCATCATTCACACTTACACTGATCCCATGAACTCTCAGTAGTGCCTCCCACCCCATACCTCATTCTTTACTTGTGACTCATTGGCTGGTACCATGAGGAGGGAGAGACCAGCCCTCCTGCCCCTGTGCTGTGGATGTCGATGAAATAATCGAATTGAAATGTCAGCGGAGCAAAAAAATTGAAAGTTATTTGAATGAAAATGACTTTTGTTTTCTTCTCCTGCAGACACTTCTGGCAACCCACTCCCACTCAACGCCTTACTTACCTGTTGGCGGCCCACCTCGTTGTGTGCCACAGACTCCCTCATTCCTCTGCAATGCTGATCCCCTTCACTTACGTGCATGGGAACTGGTGCTGCAGGGTCCTTTTTAAAAAAAAAAAACATTATGCTTTTGTGAGTCCGATGCCATTATAGTGAACAACAGCACTGGGGACAACCCTGCAACAAGTGCCCCCTTGTTCACTACAATGGCACTGAATGGTACATTTTTCTGAAATGTTCAGCTGTACAAAATTTTCATAGAGCCGAAATTTGATCAAATCTACCATTCAATTCTTTTTCATTCAACCATTTCTATGGATACCCTGTTCTGTATAATCAGATCCTGAGTGTTAGATCTTAGAGTCCATAGGGATAAAAGAGCAGTAGCCTGTTTCCCATCTGTGCTGCCACACACTCAGGGGCACATGACCCTGATTAAATCTTCTTTTCTTCTACTTCTGGTGTCCTTGTCATCCTTTTACGTCCTGGGCAGACAGAATTCTCCTTGTCGGTGGAAACTGAGAAAATTCACAGACTTTCTTGATATCTTCTTGATGGCATGACTCAGATCATCCCACCCCAACTGACACACTTGCCTCCAGACTACTGGTCTTATGACTGAGATATTTCAGACCAAGGGCCTCATTACAACCTGTGCGGAATGCGTTTAATGGCGCCAGTAATGGTGCCGGCGCCATTAAACACATTCCGCACTATTACGAGGTTCCCTCGCGGGACCCGATGTGGACGTCTGGTTTTACCAGACATCCAGAGCGGGTCCCGCGAGAGGACCCGGGAGCTAACAACGGGCCGGTCGTAATCCGTCCATTGTTAGCTCCCGCACCCATTCCCATTGAGCCCTATGGGGGCTCAATCGGAATGGGGAAGTCTGTGCCCGGGTTCCCTGAAGGAGGTATTACCTAGCCCTCCAAACTCAGAATGGCCCGGTAATTCCCCATTCAGGGAACCCGGACCCGGACACGGTTTTGGAGGCAGCCATGCCTTTATTAAGGGCATGGCTGCCTCCAAAGTCGTAATGAGGCCCCAAGTCTTGGTTACCCAGTATGATTGAGGTGGCATACACTTTAATTCCAGTATCTGTAGAAATAGCCTAATGCAAAAAAGGTGAAGAAAATAGCTAATTTCTTTTACTGATTTTTTCAAAATGTTGATACGTTTTAATTAAAATATAGGTGTGGGGTGGAGTAAGGGTATTAGTTAAGGTAGGGGGTGAGTGGGAAATGTGTGGTGTACCCCCCACATTAATAACAAAAATCATGCAAAAAGTAAAAAGTTATTTTTGTTTTAGGTCAAAATCATTTGGTCATTTCTCCATTCGTGGTAGGGGGTTAACGGCACCAGCATCCTTACTGGTGCCGTTAACCCCTTAACGCCGCACTTGTAATGAGTCCCATTGTCTCTCTCTCTCACTCCCGACTCTATGGGGGTCATTACAAGTTTGGTGGTAAGGAGTTAACGGTGCCGGTAAAGGTGCCGGTTCCGTTAACCCCTTACCATGACCCCCATATGTGTCTCTGGGCCTCATTACGAGGAGGACAGTAAGGGGTTAACAGCGCGGTAAAGGTGCCGGAACTGTTTTACCAGGTGGCCTTAGCGGGTCCCGCGAGCAGCCCAGCATGCTAACAACGGGCCGGTTACTAACGGGCACATTGTTAGCATGCTCCCCATTCCCATTGAGCCCTATCAGGGTTCGAATGGGAATAGGGATGTACCGGGTCTGGGTTCCTTGAATGAGGTGTAACTGGGCCCTCCAAGGATGGAATGGCCCGGTAATTCCTCAATTAAGGAACCCGGACCCGGACCCGGACCTGGACCCGGTACCCGGTAAGGGGTAGCCATGCCGCTAACAGCGGCATGGCTACTTCCTAACTCGTAATGACCCCCTCTGCCTCACTCTGTGGGCCTCATCACGAGTTTGGAGGCAGACATGCCCTTAGTAAGGGCATGGCTGCCTCCAAACTCGGGTCCGGGTTCCTTGAATGGGGAATTACCAGGTCACTCTGACCTAGGAGGGACCAGTATTTCCCCATTCAGGGAACCCGGACCCTCCCCATTCCGATTCGAGCCCCCATAGGGCTCAATGGGAATGGGGATGATGCTAAGAACGGGCCCGTTAGTAACAGGCCCATTGTTAGCATGCTGGTCCCCTCGCGGGACCCGCAAAGGATGTCTGGTCTGACCAGACGTCCAGAGCGGTTCCCGCGAGGGAACCTCGTAATGAGGCGGAATGGGTTTAATGGCTTACTCTCTCTGTCTCAATACTTCGCCCTTTTCCTCTGTATTTCGCTCACTTTCTTTAACTCCCCATTTCTGTCTCTCTTTCTCTCTGCATCTCCCTCTCATTCTCTTTATTTCTTGAAGTACATTTAATGTTTTATAGAAGGCTCACAGTTTGGTGGTCTCTGAATAGAGAAGGCACCGAACTCTAGCATAGAATTGGATGACCCCTAGCCCTGAATGGACCCTGTCTTCCTGAGGGACAAAAACTGTCTGAGTAACCTAAACTGCCAAATGACCAAAGCCACACCTTTGCTCCCCGCCCATGACTCAGTCTGTAGAATGTTTACCAATCTGTTGGATCTTAGCAGGCTTTTAGGCCATCTCATTTTAAGAGATAACAGATTCAGTGAAGCTTTAGGCATGCTGGTGGACAGCACAAGGGTTCCTGTTCCCACTTTTTACTCAAATTTGATGAGGAGCATCACCATGGTAAATTTGGGGTGGGGACTGGGGCGGGGTCTGTACCAGGCCGTGGCGTCATAGTTAACAGCACTAAGATTGGCACCCGTCCTCTCCTCACACTCAGACAGGCCCCTCCAGCTTCTTGACTCATTGCATGCCCTTTTCAACCACTTAGTTCCTCCTCCTCACCGATTTGCTGCCCCACATGCTTGATCACATGTCTAACTTTGATATTCTTAACGTTAACTAGGGCGGTGATATAAAGAGGGCTGTTCCAAAACTAGAATGAACAGCAACACCAAAATTGACCTCTGATTCTCCTCCCCCACATCCACAGAGGTCCCACAGGCTCATTCCCCATCTGCCAGCCCTTTGGCACCAGTGACCTCCTCACCCCCCCCCCTTGTTTGTTCCCCTGTGTGTCATTCATCCCATACCCCCATGACTCTGAAAATGCAGACCTTATGTACCCAGTTGCCCAATTATATGTTGAAAACCATTTCAGCGGAGGGTGAGTAAGTCATTACTAATAACTGTAGGCACTGCCTGGGCAACATCACCAGCATACTGATCACATATTTGCCACTTTTGCAGCAGTATGAGCAGTGGTTCAATCAAATGAACTTTCAAAGGTCAGCCAACAAAGGTGATCTTCTTGTATTTCCAGCGATTGCTCCTTTCCAGCTGTCAATCTTACCCCTCTGCCAACTTCCATTGTGCAGAATGCAATTCTTTCCACATTTACTGCATACACATATCTGTACTGTGCTGCACTTGTACTTGCTCTCCAAATGAATAACTGGCCAACAGTTATTGCTCAGTAAGAAATCTGAGTATTATAGCATAACATAATTGTATGAGCATTCAGAGGGGGGACCTGCGGGGCATTCAAATATTGGCTGCTGTTTTATTCTGCTCCACAACTACAGAGAGCATTTTATTCATGTGGGTCATCATCCATATGCAAGTATCTAACATCATAACTTGCCAGGGGACCTTTGAAAGGCTCTGCAGGTGTTCTTCCTTATTAGTGGGCCTGTTTTTGCAGTTGGGGTACCTTTAACAGTGGGCCCACATCAGCTCAATAGGATTTAGGTCCGGAGATTGAGAGGAAATTCAGACTCAGTTGATCTCCTCTTCTACGCTGAAGACTCCTGCAGAAGAGTGTTTGGGTCATTGGTCTTTACGATGCATAATTTGCTGGTATTCTCTGGGAAAAACCATCTGGCATATGGAAACAGGCCCTGCTGAATTATTTTCTCTTAAATGAAGCATGTGTCCATTATGCTCTCAAAATGAATCAGGGGTCCTGAACCCTTCGCATAAGTACTACCCCAGGAATGTACTTTGACTGAATGTTTGTTCAAAAAGTTGCCATTCCCTCCTGGAGGCCATGCTGTGTACCATTTTAGGGTGAATGTAGCTGCATCCATGAACATTATGACCTCAAAATCTTCCTTTTTCTCCATCCAGACCTTCACGTGGGCCACCCACCTTTCTTTATTGATGTCACTGATCATAGGCCATACCCTGCAGAGTCAGAATAAGGCATTGTTATAATAAAATAAATGTCAACTGTCTTGGTTACCACCAAACCATAATGCGCAAGGCCGGAGCCCAAGGAGGCAGAATAAGGCATGATCTTAATAAAATAAATGAACAGTTTCCTAGTTATCCCCAAATCATGATGCACAGAGTGGGGAGATGGAAGACAAGATGGACAGAATAAGGAATGGTTATAATAAAATAAAATGAACACTGTCCCTGTTAACACCCAAATATTACTGACCTTGAAGTCTGACCGTTCAAGTCCAGAGCCTGGCAAGCATGGTAGAACCAAGCTATACTGACTTTTATCTTGCTATAGAATCACCTTTGGCTGCGCACAATCCTCACATTATCATGCTGCAGCAGTTCATCCATTATCCTGCCTAAAGTGAAGCATTACACAACATAAATTACTCTAGCAATATATTAACAAGTATGAAATATATGTGAATACTAGCAACATGTATGGTCCAAAAAATCATGGGTCTGCCTTATTAAAAATGGATATTTGAAATGTCGGCGGCCTCACTGACTCCTGCAGTGTGGATACAGTACTGCACAATGATTGCTTCAGTTAAGCCCCCTTTTTGCCATTTTCATTAACACATCTTCAAGTATGCCCTGAGTACAACACCCCCACAGCACCCCTCCCCTGCTACCATTTAGTTTACTGTGCAACATGTACCTGTCCAGGTGAATAATTTGCATCATCTGTCAGTGTGCTTGCCCACTGGTATGGTAACAGATGGTAGAACATCTAAGGGAAATTCCAAGAGTCACAAGCCATTGTTGGACTTCTGTAATATAATACTCAGCACCATGAAGCTCCCTCAGCTTGGTGACCACCTCTGGGCTCATGCATTTAGGCACTGCAAAGACAGTTGGCAAAGCAGGTACAGCAGGTGAGGAACCTCACGAGTTGCAATGCATGATAAATAACTGTAAGCATGTCTCCAGAATGGGGTCCTTTAAGAGAGGTAGAGCAGTAGGATGGGGGATACGCAAGGCTGCAGTTTAATTGCTTCATAGAGTACAGTTTTAAGTATATTCATTAAGGCGTGCTGCCATAAGGAGGGACTATTACCCCCTTTGATCCTGGACAGAATTAAATTGCCTATTTGGAAATGTGTGAACAGCTCTGCAAGTGGTGGTACCTGGTCCTTGGACCACAGCAACCCAAACACAAAATCGAAACAAGTAGATGATGGTGCGATACCTCTCTGTCAGTGAATTAAGCTTTCACATCATATTGCCTTTTGCTACAAAAGCTAAACATAAAACTCAACAAAATAACATTAACATTGGTCAATAGCAATATTAAAAGGGTACACATACCACAGCATAGCCAAAACGGTTGGCATTGGACTAGTGCTAAATGTCAAGAGGCTTCACAACTGTGCTTTTCCAGCATTGCTACAGAGGGAATGTCAGCATTGTCCCTACTATGGTGAAAGGTATTTCTCTGCTCCAGAACAGTGGGGTGGTAAATCCTCCTCATACATCACTCTCCAGGAAAGCCTCTGAAACTGATCATCAAGAGGGAACTAAAAAGGACGTCTGCTCCAAGCAAACAGAAGTTTCAAACAAATGTTTTTGTTTCATTTGGGAAATTTATGGCCCAACCAAAAAGGAAAGAAAGAAATGATAAAAGGTAGCCTAAACTGTATTGCACATTTCAATATAAAGTGTGTTTATTTAATTGTGAAATCATTGAGAAGTGGGACTGTTTATGGAGAGGGAACTACTGAGCAGTGTTTAATGTCAAACAATTACAAACCAAAGAGTAAAAAGGGTATTGAACGTCAGCCGACATTACAAATCTCAATGACAAGTATGATATCCTGTTAAGATGCGGAAGAATGGCACACCATAAAATAAGTCTGTGTGAAATGTGGTATGGTCAAGCAATGCCACGTGGGACTCAGGCTTCCGGTGGGTAAAGCAGGGTGGTTTTAGTAATAGGCTTCCGGTGGGTAAAGCAGTGTGGTTTTAGTAATAGCATTGGGTACTGTCCTCAATTAAAGCCAACACAAAGTTGTATATCACTACAGGAGTCTAACATCATAGGTGCTTCAAGTTCCATTCATAATGTTCTTAACCTATCCTTACAATCAATTGTCTCCCCATGAGATACCATATTCTACAAAATCTCCAAAGGTTGGCCAATAAACTGCTCAAAGACCTAATCTTAACAAGTATTTACCCTCCATGCCACCCTAAGCAGATTACACACATTTTCCAAAGTTTTAGCCCAAACTAAAAAGTTCAAAAACCTAGTCTTTGAAGTCGAGCCCTATTCTAACAAAACAGAAGTATGCTTCTGGAATGTTTCTTGGAACAGTTACTCACAGTTGGGTTCTCCTTCAGACCTCCCTGCTTTCACCTAGGATTTAAAAATATCTCGCAGGTTTCTGTTTCCATAGTTCTCTCTCCTCTAATTTTTCTCTCAGCCTTGTGACCATCAATTGTGGGCTTTTCTCAGGCCTTAGGTTTCTTAGGCATTACAGCAGGTCTCTATCAGGATTTATCAGGATTCCCAATAAGTATTTCTCAGATCCTGGCTTTGTTAGGATTCACAGTAGGTCTCTCCCAGACATTGGGTCTGTCAGGATTTACAAAAGGTCCCTCTTAGACCTTGACTTTTTCAGGATTTGCAAGAGGTCTCTCCCAGAACTTGGCTTTTCTCATGATTCACAATAGCAGCAATGGGTATGTTGCTCCCCCATCATTAGGGCCCTTGCCAGGCTGTCAATATTATGGCGCCCTCCTGCCATGGGTCCATTCTCTCTCCTGTTTACCTTAGGATTGCTGGTGGGTCACCTAAAGCTTTGTCTTTTGAAGTAGCAAAAACAAAGAGATGATGGCTGGAAGGATTAGAATTAATCTTAACCACTGGCATTGCTCTGGGCAACACTCCAGACCATCGTTCTTCACCTGCCAAGCTATTACAGAAGGGGAAAGACCATATACAAATCAGGCTTGGTCCCACCTCAAAGGGGCAGTCCAACCCGACCTGCTAGGTCACATCCCTTCTGCACGAGGCCACAAGCATCCCCAAACATGTTTCGGCCTTGTTGGGCCTCAGCAGTGAGGAGTAGCTTGGGTCTCTAAGCCCAGCAGGCACGGGACCCACGTCTGGGCATACCCATCCCATTTAGGGTGACAAAGCAAAAACAAAGAGGTGATGGCTGGAAGGTTTAGAATGAATCTTAACCACTGGCATTGCTCTGGGCAACCCTCCAGACCATCGATCTTCACCTGCCAATCCATTACAGAAGGGGAAAGACCATATGCAAATCAGGCTTAGTCCCACCTCAAAGGAGCAGGCCAGTCCGAACTGCTAGGTCACATCCCTTCTGCATGAGACCACGAGCATCCCCAAACATGTTTTGGCCTAGTTGGGCCTCTTCAATGAGGAGTAGCTTGGGTCTCTAGGCGCAGCACCCACAGGACCCACGTCTGGGCATACCCGTCCCACTCGGGGTGACAAAGCTAAAACAAAGAGGTGATGGCTGGAAGGTTTAGAATGAATCTTAACCACTGGCGGCTGACTTTCCGGCAGCCAGGGTCGTAATACCCCGGTATTATCAGCAAACCAGGCGCCAGTAACAGTTTGCGGGTCCGGCGGCTACCTGCTGGTTTTACCTGCACGGTTACTGCCGGACCGGTAATGAGGGCGAGTGTCTTTCAAGGTTGTATGTCAAGGCTGTATCGCCCATTTATATGAATTGGGGTCAAAATAGAAGAAAGATATGTTAGTGAGACTGCCATTTCAGATAATAGAAAAGTGATATGTGCAATTTTGTTCTAAAGCACTGTATCATTATTGTTCCCTATCCAAAATGGCCTTATGTTCAAATTTCTCAATTTGGGAAAGAAGTAAGTGTCTGACAGTTCACGTGTCACTTGCCACAGTGCTCCAAAAGAATAAAACCCTGCCTCTGAACATTAGCGAGATACAAAGGTGGTATGTTTGGGGATTAAATACAAACGGGTTTCCCTTCACAACTGAAATACACCAGCGAGAAGAAATACACCATCTTATGTGCAGGATAGTATCTCCCTACCTACCTCCATCAAAAAACATAAAACCATAAACATACAGGAATGGCAACAAAGATGGTCTGGTCTCTCATCCTCCTTCAAAATCAAACATAGGTCTCATGGCTCTTTGGTGGCAATGCAGTGTTTTGGGGGAATTGTTGGATACCACAATTCTAACTATGGCCGATGTAGGCAGTCAGAAGCATAGCCTCCAGGGATCTTCCCTGTTTCTTACACGACCTGTAGGGAGATATTCAAGCTCTGCGTAGCATGACCCAGCATTAAGGCACTTTTTCCAAAGCATGGACTCACGCGGCACTCTTGCAAAACTTTTTTGAATTTGTTTAGGGTGTTTGGTTTTGAGCTTTTACATGCATGATGAAAACAAGGCTTTCCACCTACCCGTAAGCATTTCCATTTAGTGTTGTCCGGCAGGCTCAACTGTGTAGTATTTTGGTGGCCACAGGTGAACAGATGAGCCGATGGGTGGTCTCTGGATGTCTACATACTTTAAAATTACACCTGTAACCTGTAACCAAAGAATAAAGAACATTTCCTTGTGTACTCAGGCTTCCTTTGAGCCTCCAAATAAATAATACTTACTTCCATACAACAGATATATCTAATGGTATATGTATCAATCATCATTATAATAAGGTAATTAAAATGTCTTTTATTGTGCATACATTGCCATTTCGACATTTTAGTAGCAGCACAAAAGACGTGTTACTATCGCTCAATTTGACAGTACTAAATGTATAGACCTATGAAAGGGTGAGCAGGTCCTGATTGGACTGGAACCTGTGATCTGTAGGCTGTACACTGTAGATAACCAGCGGGCTGTGGGGCAACATGCAAACTTCTTATCCTTTTACTGCCTGCAGCATTTAAAGAAATCCATTTTGTCTGGGTAGAATGGGTATTAAACTTGCTCTGATGAGAAGGCCAACTGATATGAGATGCTGACTTGTTAAGAAATGTGTGCCTAAAAATTAACTACATTTCAAACTCAATAGCATGAGAACACACTGATGGTGCCCACTAACCAGCGCACAAATCAAAGATGACATAACAGATGTGGCGTGCTAACTTGTTCAAATTCGGGGCTACAGCAGCTTAAGCACTTCGACAGCCTTTCACTCAAGACACAGTGAAAGAAATCCTCCTTCAATTCTATTTAATTAATGGCAGATTTTTAATAAGGAAGTACCTCATTGGTTACTTTGTGTAATGACTAGTGCTTTAGTCGTTACATGGCAAAAGTGCTGCCAGTTTGTATGCACACTCGGGGCCTGATTCATGGAATTATTTGCATTGAAAATAGGGTACTTGCTTGCCAAACTGCGTGCAAATCCACGTTTGTCGATTCATGGAATTGAATGCGCAGGACTTCAGGACTCGAGTGGAGTTCACGCAGGCGAGACACCATGAAGAGGGTGGGCGTGGCTTGCACAGAGGGCTGGGAAGGGGGCGGAACACAGAAAATGGGAAAGAACATGCGAAAAAGTGGGTGTTCCGATGGATGGCCCGCAGACTGTCCCTCGCACGCCCACAACTGTGCCAAACAACACGCATGCATGGAACCACCCATGCAGCCTTTTGGCATAGAAATGGCGAGGCAAATCCCTCGATCTCTATGCCACCTGAAGGCAGGCGTAAAGACACTTGTGCACAGGAATTGCAGTGCAGTGGTGGGTTTACATGTCACATTTAGGGGGGGTGTATGCAAACGGGGTTCCGATCTAACTTGGGGGTGCACGTACACAGTGTAGCATGGTGCAGGAATGGTTAACGGGGGTTCATGCACAGATTTTCTGAGTTTAACATGAATTACCAATTTCCATACGCATGTGTTCAGGGTGCAGACAACAGTTATGAAGGACCCATTATGAGGAAAACGCCATTAAAAGGTGGTTTACAGAGTAGATAGCCAGGGACGCATTTGTGTAATATCTATTTCATCTTTCTGCCAATGTATTTGACCTAAACTCCCTTTGGATGTGACCACCAACCCACCGATTTTGACTAGGCAGCACTTGCTGCCAATGGACCCGATTCATGGAATTATCTGTGCGGAAAATAGGGTACTCGCGCGCACAACTGCGCACAAATCCCCCTTCCTCGATTCATGAAATCGAATGTGCTGTACTTTTCCTGGACTTCTGTTGAGTTCACGTTGGCTCAGCACGTCTGTGCGAGCCGTCAAGTGCCTTGCAAGAGACTCCGCGCAGAGTGTGGGTGTCGCTTGCGCAGAGGGCAGAGAAGGGGGCGTAACACCAAAAAAGTGGAAGAAAATTTGAAAAAGTGGGCGTTCCGTGGGATGGCTTGCAGGCAGTCCCTCGCACGCCCACTATTGCACAGCACGATACGTATTCATGGATTCAATCGCGCAACCTCTCGGCCGGGAAATGGCCATGTAAGTCCTCCAGACAATCCGCCACCCAAGGGCAGGCGTAAGTACACTTGTGTGTAGGATTTGCAGCACAGAGGTGGGGTTGCATGTCAGATTTCATGGTGCGTTCTCAACTGGGGTTCAGTTGTAACTTAGAGATGCACGTAAGAAGTGTAGCAGGGTGCAGGAACACTTTACAGGGGTTTGCATGCAGATTTTCCGAGTTTAGACCGAGTAATGATTTTTCATACGCAGGTTGTCGGGGTGCCGGGTACAGTTACGGGGGACCTTGCGCAGGGTCCCCGAGAAGCAGGTCTGCTTGCGAGTTATCCCATGAACTGTTTGAAGGGTAGGTGTATTCGCACCCAGGGGAGCGCGCAAAGGTGCTTTACATGTGGGTGCGTTGGGAGCCTTCCGGCCGCAACTTGCATACGATAACTGTGCGCAAACAATTACATGAATATACGGGCGTGCATTTTCTATTTTGTGCGCACACTCACGCAGTGTCCTTCTCGGCGCGTGGCCCTTGTGGGACTTCTGCACACATTTCCATGACTCGCCCCAATGTATTTATTCCATTCTGCCTTGATGTGACTTGTAACCTTCCGAATTCACTCAGCTTCACTTTGCTGTAGAAACATGCTATGTTCACCTGTACTTCTGTCTTTCGCACCCACTGTAACTAGTGCCTAGATGTCTGAGGGCTTTGTGCACTGCTATAAATGCATAAACAAAAAAATACATGAATAAATCATGTCAGCCTTTCAGCATAAAACATTCTCTAATAGAAAGCCCTCCTGTTCGGCCCCTGAATCAACCTTTTCTACTACCACCAGTCCGTTTACCGCAGGTTCGAATCTGCCTCTCCCATCCTCTTCAAAGACTGGCAAAAGCGAGGAGACCCCGCTGTCTATTAGCACTTGTGTCAAGTGCAACAGCGCCTTTCTTTCAACCCGTGGCCCCCAAGCGCAGCCCTCGCGCACAGCAAGGCGGCGCTGCGCTGCAAGAGCAACAACCCTACGGTAGCGGGGCCTGTCAAATCAAAGTTCTCGCCAGTTTTGTTTTGGATGGGAGCGGGGGCAGCGTGGTTGAGATCTCTGCCAGATTGATTTACGCATGCTGGGTTCCAGAGGAAAAAAAGGTTTCATGCTCTGTCAGAATGGCACGAAACCACAAACCAGGTTCTCTTGAGTAACAAAGATCGCGGCTGATCAGCTTTATCCCGGGGCAAACAGTGAGCCAAAGGATGATTGGCAGATAGCGTGGCTCTGCATAAATGAATAGCAAACGCGCGCGCTCCTTCTCTGCTCCGAGAAAGGCAGCCATCCTGCTTCAGATAAAGCACTTGCAAAAGAGCACCTGTGGTTTGCAGGATTTTTTCAAGAGCAGGAAACTGGCTGCAGGACAATTCCATGGCTGACGACTCACTTTTAATACATGTTTTCCAAACATTTCTGTTCTGCTGGCTGCGCGTGTGTTCTGCCTGTCCGTGTTATGCTCCTATACTGCCATCTAGCGGTTCTCCGCGTCATTTTTGCCGATGTGTTGCAACCATGCCTTTGAGCTGAACTTCTAAACTTTCTTTGGCAGAAGCAGGACGAGGGCTGTCGTTGCCACACACTGTCCAGATGATGAATACTCCCGCAAAGTGTTGAAAGTGATTTATTTCCAACTAAATCCGCTTTGACAGTTCAAAATACATCTGAAGCCAACGTTTGTGTTGTAGGAGTCGGCAATCTCTTAAAGAGATTACGCACTCTCCGGCTTTTTCTTGAATCACATTCAACTGTTTCCCTTTTGGAAGAAATCATCCTACTTCTCTGCCAAGTGGCAATATGCCATGAGTGACACCTTCAGCCGGCCCCAGTAATTTGCGCTCTACAACTTGCCCATGAAAACTATTATTTAAATAATGGCCCCGTTTCATCAGCATTGCCATTAACCAGTTTACTTTTTCTTTTTCAACTATAATTATGGGCCTACAAATCTCAAGATATAACCAGTGGGGTCTCGAGAAATCATTGCTAGGGGTGGGCAAGCCATGGCGAACAAACAGGAATTGTGGGTGTGGTGATTTGGGGCACAAAGGGGTGACAGGCCAAACTGGTTTAAGTAAACATATATTTTACCAAGGTTTTTTTTATTTATTAAAAGCTGGCAAACTCAAAGTAGGTTTAAGACGATAAACTGTTATAAGTTAAAGGACAACCTAAACAACATTAACATGTCCAAGGGTTGCAAAAAAGGCCATCAAAAACACTTCCAGTAACATTTGGTCTCAAGTTTTTTATTGTGCGATTTTCTTTGAACACATTTCATCATCCTTTGTTACTGTAGCATAAAATCGATGAAAGAAAAAAAAGCATACAAAAAGAAATACATAGAGGATAATTCATAGAATTTCGCAGAAAAGTGTCGCAAGCGGCTGGCGCAGAGTGTCCGCGTGCGATTGACTGCGCCAGGCACGTGCGCTAAAACCGATTTCCGCGCACAGCGTATTCATGGATTTCAGGCTCCCAAACCAGCCGTGGCGCAGAGAATCGCAGCGACACTGCAGCAGCGCCAGTAACGCCCCCAAGAACGCCCTCGCGCAAGGAAAAGCCATCAAAATCGCTAAATCATCGCAAAGGGCTGCGCCAACCCTGGACCAGTTCACTGGGCTGGCAAACAGCAAACGCCAAGCGGGGAACGTGTATTGCAGGGGTGCGCGGGAAGTTCCACACGCGACTGGCCCCGTGCAAGCAGGGTACGTGAATTTCAGGGGTGCGCGGGAAGTTGCACACGCGATTTCAGCTGGGTACGTGAATTTCAGGGGTGCGCGGCAAGTTCCACACGCGATTTCTGCAGGGTACGTGCATTTCAGGGGTGCGCGGGAAGTTCCACACGTGAATGGGCCAGTGCGAGCAGGGTACGTGTATTACATGGGTGCGCGGGAAGTTCCACACGCGATTTCAGCAGGGTACGTGCATTTCAGGGGTGCGCGGGAAGTTCCAGACGCGAATGGGCCAGTGCGAGCAGGGTACGTGTATTTCAGGGGTGCGCGGGAAGTTCCACACGCGATTTCAGCAGGGTACGTGTATTTCAGGGGTGCGCGGGAAGTTCCACACGCGAATGGGCCAGTGCGAGCAGGGTACGTGTATTACATGGGTGCGCGGGAAGTTCCACACGCGATTTCATCAGGGTACGTGTATTCCATGGGTGCGCGGGAAGTTCCACACGCAATTTCATCAGGGTACGTGTATTTCAGGGGTTCTGGGGAGTACTACACGTGAATTGGCCGTGTGGGTCCTCCCAGGTGTACGCTCCACAACCTCCACGGCCCCTGCAGGCAGCCCACACCACGGGGGACTACCCTGCACCCCTGCTCATGTCCCGCAGGCAGCCCATCCACCATGGGCATGCCCCCCAGCCAACCCACATGTCACCTTGTACTACTGATCAACAATGCATGTCTACCACCACCCCCACCCCCCAGCCACCAGGGGCAGCCTCCACCAGGCCCCCACTCATGTCCCCCTGCACCCCCACCCCCCTGCCACCATGGGCATCCTCCACCAGGCCCCCACTCATGTCTCCCACCACCCCCACCCCCCTGCCACCATGGGCAGCCTCCACCAGGCCCCCACTCATGTCTCCCACCACCCCCGCCCCCCTGCCACCATGGGCAGCCTCCACCAGGCCCCCACTCATGTCTCCCACCACCCCCACCCCCCAGCAGTGCAGGGGCAGCCTCCACCAGGCCCCCACTCATGTTTCCCACCACCCCCACCCCCCAGCATCCAGGGTCACCCTCCACCAGGCACCCACTCATGTCTCCCACCACCCCCACCCCCCAGCCACCAGGGGCAGCCTCAACCAGGCCCCCACCCATGTCTCCCACCCCCCCACCTCCCAGCAGTGCAGGGGCAGCCTCCACCAGGCCCCCACTCATGTCTCCCACCACCCCCACCCCCCAGCAGTGCAGGGGCAGCCTCCACCAGGCCCCCACTCATGTCTCCCACCACCCCCACCCCCCAGCCACCAGGGGCAGCCTCCACCAGGCCCCCACCCATGTCTCCCACCACCCCCACCCCCCAGCAGTGCAGGGGCAGCCTCCACCAGGCCCCCACTCATGTCTCCCACCACCCCCACCCCCCTGCCACCAGGGGCAGCCTCCACCAGGCCCCCACCCATGTCTCCCCCCACCCCCCTGCCACCAGGGGCACCCTCCACCAGGCCCCCACTCATGTCTCCCACCACCCCCACCCCCCAGCAGTGCAGGGGCAGCCTCCACCAGGCCCCCACTCATGTCTCCCACCACCCCCACCCCCCAGCCACCAGGGGCAGCCTCCACCAGGCCCCCACCCATGTCTCCCACCACCCCCACCCCCCAGCAGTGCAGGGGCAGCCTCCACCAGGCCCCCACTCATGTCTCCCACCACCCCCACCCCCCAGCATCCAGGGGCACCCTCCACCAGGCCCCCACTCATGTCTCCCACCACCCACACCCCCCAGCAGTGCAGGGGCAGCCTCCACCAGGCCCCCACTCATGTCTCCCACCACCCCCACCCCCCAGCATCCAGGGTCACCCTCCACCAGGCCCCCACTCAGGTCTCCCACCACCCCCACCCCCCAGCAGTGCAGGGGCAGCCTCCACCAGGCCCCCACTCATGTCTCCCACCACACCCACCCCCCAGCATCCAGGGTCACCCTCCACCAGGCACCCACTCATGTCTCCCACCACCCCCACCCCCCAGCCACCAGGGGCAGCCTCCACCAGGCCCCCACCCATGTCTCCCACCCCCCCCACCCCCCAGCAGTGCAGGGGCAGCCTCCACAAGGCCCCCACTCATGTCTCCCACCACCCCCACCCCCCAGCAGTGCAGGGTCACCCTCCACCAGGCCCCCACTCATGTCTCCCACCACCCCCACCCCCCTGCCACCATGGGCAGCCCCCACCAGGTCCTCACAATCCCCAATCATGTGCGTAATGGTCAGCCTCCACAGCCAAAAAGCCCTACCAAGTAACCCATTCAGCCACATGGAAATGGAAATCACATGTTACACCCCCAATGTTCATGAAGCTAATTAACCCATGTCCGTCACACACAATGGTTGCAATTGAATGGGAAAACACACAACATGACATGCATGAAACCAATGAGATGATACCACACAGTGAAGTATGGAAACAAAATTGTATTGAAAAAAATAAAGAATGCTAAAGAAAGAAAACAAACTACAATGTGAATGAGAAAAAAAAGCTGCATGTCCGTATAAAAACACAAAACTGCAAATCTGAATCCAAAAAAATGTTGTCCAAAGTCAAATGTAAAAAAATCTCCATGCAATAAAGAACTATGTACAAAACCAACAAGGGTCCATGAGCCCAACTGAACAAAGGAAACCTACTAAAAAACCTACCTAAAAATCAACTATATACAAAAAGTGGAGCAGTGTCCGTCGACTCCAAATCATAATAAGAACGAAAGGAAACCTAAAACTAAAGAACTATATACAAAGGCGGCGGGCAAGTCCAGCGGCTCACTCCGTGGTGTCCCGGGACAGGGCATCATCGAACTCCTGTTCGATGTCCCGGAGGCGGTCCAGTTCCATGGCCCCGAGGGTCCGCAGGGACGACGCTGTGTCCTCCTCCAACACCCTGCGGATTGCCTCGAGGCACTCGGCCCGCCTCAGGGCCCTCCGCATGGAGTTCTCCGCCCTGACCATTGTGAGCTGCGCCTCTTCCGCCCGCCGCCGCTCCGCACCTATGGCGTGGCCCAACCGCTGCCACACGGAAGACACTCTCTGTCCTGGGTCCCCCTGCCCTCCGGCCGATGCCTGCCCCTCCGATGTCGAAAGCCCCGAGCCTTCATGTCTCCCACCATGTTGCTGCTGCTGCTGCTCTGCCTCTGCCCGTGCACTGCCTCCTGCTGCCTGCACATCCTCCGCCGGCTGGGGTGCAGTTGTTGATGTGGCCACCCCTGCTGGACCTCCGACTCCCGACTGTGGCAGGGATGCCTCCTCCACCAGCCTGGCCGCACCGTCAGAGGCAGCTCCACAGGGCACCCAGGTGACTGATGGGTGGGAAGATGGCACAGAGGACGACTGGCGCGTAGGGGGTCCAGTTGAGGAGGGGGTCGGAGCAAGCCCCATCAGACGGAGGAATCCGGCCTGGGTGACCTGTCCCAGCAGGCTGACGTGGTCAACGAGCCATTCGAGATGACGTGCAGTCTCTCCATGAAAAACTTCAGGTCAACTCGCATGGCCCGTTGACGCAACACCACACCAGCCAGGACAGGCTCAACCCGGACCTGGATGGCCACGTCCGCAGGCAGAGGAAGGCCAGTTGACGTCAGCTCATCCCCTGCCTGAAAACGGGTCTGGACGTAGGCATCCCTGCTGGTGCAAGATGATGCAGGGACAGGATCGGGGACAGGATTGCACACAGGCACCTCCGCGGCAGCCTGTGCTGCCTCCTGTCCCTGGTCCTGCACTGCACCACTAGCACCAGTGGGATCCCCACCTCCAGACCCCGTCTCTGGTGCTTGCACGGCCTCCTCCTCCACCAAACCCCCCACCAACCTGGATGACTCCGTGCCATCTTCCCCTGTTGGGCCCTGTGGGGTCCCAGCTGCCCCTTCTGCTGCCGAGGAGTCCAACTGCAACCTCCGCCTCTTGGACCTCCCCCCGGCAGCTGCGGCCTGGGACGCGGCACCGGACTCCTCACTCCCCGACGAGATGACAACACGGGAGGGGAGCCGGGCCTTGCGTCTCCGGCTGGCGGTCGGATCCCCGCCGCTGTGCTCCACAGCACCTTCTCCGCCCTCTTCATCAGTTGACGCTGCAGACAGGGAGAAACAAAACACAGGCATCAGGGCACTGTACAATGGACACATACACGCATGACAGTTGCACATGAGTGGCATTGGCAAACCTCAGACATGTCATCACAATCCCCAACACACATGTCACTGCAACTCGCACACATCATACCACAGCCATATCGCAACTGCCACCACCATCCATACACATACAACAGCATGAGCAGCCAAAGGGGAGCCAGACATCACATGCAACACAGGAAGTGCACCACACATGTACACACACCACCACACTTGCATGCATGTCTACACCTCTGCCAAGTGTCGCACTGTTCAGACGGGCATCCATGTCACATCTGCCAATCAGGCTTCCACATACCGCTGTCACATGCATCCATGTTGCATCACTGTTGCACCCTTGTCAAATACACACACATGCACATGTACACAGTGCTCATACATGCAGCCGAAAACAACATACATGCCTGACATGACGGACATGTCTACTTACATACACATTCATCCAAACATGTGTGCACGCATAACTGCATTTGCCATGCAAGCCCACACACACAAGCACCATCCATGTCTCACACATTACAGCCCTCGCATGTGTCAGCCCCACGGCCCTGTACACCCCCACCCATACTCGACCCCATACAAACAGATGTGCAACCGGCACAATGCCGAATAATCACCACACGCACTGCTCACAATCAGGATGCATGTACACTCACCGCTCGACTCCAGACGGGTCTGCTTCTCTAGGACCTGGACGTGGAGCGCTGGGGATATGCGTTCCAGGACCCCCATCTGTTCTTCCGACAAGTGGCCCCGGCGCCCCTTGGCATCCGCTGTCTTCAAGAGGCGCCGGGCCTTGTTCAGGGTCCTGGACCTGAAGTCCTCCCAGCGCTTCCTGACATGTTGTAAGTCCCGGACTGCCACCCCCTCCGCGTTGATGGCAGTCACGATGTCAGTCCAGATCCGAGTCCGTCCTTCCTTGTCGGCGCGGGAACTTCCAAAGAGGGCATCATACTGCCCCAGGACTTGCTCCACCAGGACACCAACTTCGGTGGCACTGAAGCTGGTGCCCCTCTGCCTCTCTGGCCGGGGGTTGTCAGTGGTCACAGATGGTGTTTGACCCGACATGACAACCCCAGAGGCAGGAGTGGGTGGGCAACTGGGTCCTGGGGCTGGGCTGTGGAGCGATGGAATTCCAGTCGGGAGTCTCCGCTTCCAGCAGGGGTGGTCACAGCAACAGCACCCCTGGCTGATGTGCAGGCAGCAAATGGCAGTGCACGTGGGCAGCAGGCAGTCAGGCAGCAGCAGATGGCAGGTGGGAGCGTGCTCGGGGCTCTGGGGGGCAGTAGTTCGGCCTTCTGGGCAGGAGCGTGGTCTTCCGTGTGCTTACGCGTGGCCAGCTTGGTACGGAGTGATTTGGCACGTGAAAATCCTGCACGTCAGCGTGAAAACCGAGGAAAGGCCCTTAGCGCGTAAGCACGTCAGCACGCATACGCGATTCTATTGGACCAAAGGCCCTCAGCGCGTAAGCGCGTCTGTGACGTGACCCGCACGGGTGTTTCCCACACAGCACGTGATGACAGAGCACACGTGGAAAGACTGCACGTCAGAGTCTCATCGCGTGTAATTGGACAGCACGTCAGAGTCTCATCGCGTGTAATTGGACTGCACGGCAGAGTCTCATCGCGTGTAATTGGACAGCACGTCAGGGTGTCATCGCGTGTAATTGGACAAAAGTGCGCGTACACGCGATTGGCCTATGTACGTGTATGTCAGGTGTGCGCGGACACTTACACACGCAAGTACGTCAGCGCACCTGTATCCCGGTGTGCGCGGGAATTTCCACACGCTATTGGACTGGGTACTGGATTTCAGGGGTGCGCGGGTCACACGCTCGCCTACAACACGCGCAACGCATTAATTTGCGCGCTAACAAAATAACAAGCTCAGACCCAGGATGAACATACCGTTCCTAGCAGCAGTGGGCGTAGCCTACCAAAGGAGGAGGAGGAGGATAGTCAGGGCCAGAATATTCACACCCAGAACCAGCCTTTTCGGGATGCCTGATGACCAGGTGCATGGGAGGTACAGGTTTCCACCACACATCATACTGGACCTGGTGAGTGAGTGGGAGGATGACCTCACATCACCCTCCCTGTGCTCCCAAGCACTCAGCCCCCTGGAGAAGGTCCTCAATGTACTGCACTTCTTAGCCACTGGATCATTTCAGCGGACAAGTGCCATTGTGGGTGGTGTATCACAGGCCACCCAGTCACGCTGCCTACACCAGGTCTTGAACATCATCACTGCACGCCCATCAGTCCGCAGGCACATATACCTGCCCAGAACCCCTGCAGAAAGGCATGCTGCCGCCCTGGATTTCTACGCTGTGGCACGATTCCCCAAAGTGCTAGGTGCCATCGACTGCACCCATGTGGCTCTACGTCCCCCCAGGGCATCTGAGCACATCTATAGGAACAGCAAGCACTGGCATTCCATCGACGTGCAGGTAGTATGTAATGCCAAGGGAATCATCACCTCAGTATATGCCAACTATCCCGGGTCAACCCATGACAGCTTCATTTACTGAATGTCCACCCTAAGCCGGGACCTAGAAGCTGGGCGGCATGGCGATACATGGCTGCTTGGTGAGTATGAATGCCACTGCACATGCATGCATGTCAGATACTGAGCAAGGTCACAACCCCACCAATGATACCAATCACCACCTCCACAGGGGACAGTGCCTACCCTCTCAGCCCCCACATGATGACGCCAATTCGGAACCCCACCACGCCACCCCAGGTAAGATATAACGCAGCCCACATTACAACCCGGGGCATAGTGGAGCGCACATTCGGAGTGCTGAAGTCACGCTTTCGCTCCCTTGACCGTTCTGGCGGGCAGCTGTTGTACGCTCCCCCAGTAGTGTGCAGGATCATAGTGGCAGCATGTGTCCTGCACAACGTTGCAACACGCCGGGGCCTGGCCGTGGACATGGTGGTGCCCCCCCATCCCCAACCACATGCACAGCCGCTACGCATGGGAGGGGAAAGGGCACGGGGGGAGGCAGCCCGTACACAGCTAGTGGCTAATTACTTCACATAGAAATCACACCCCTGTGGAGTGCACACTGCCCTGGCACATTCCATCTGACAATCAATGATGACTCAACCTGACACTGATCCTGAATGTCTGGAGAAAGAACCGTGAAAACCATATCAGCCTGAGATTGTTCACCTGGAAGTGTCACAATGTGTGCATCCCTACCCACACAGACACCACCAATGCAGTTTTGTGAAGTTACACATTCAAGCAGCTAAAATGAATACCCACTTGCAAAATGCAACAAGAGGACAGTGCCATGTCAGCCAACCCAACCCCAGCACCGCCACACGACACACCGTGCCATGTCATGCTATTTGCAGGTAAACAAAGTAATCCCCACAACATGACACTAGTGTCACAATGTACAGTGTCCCTATTAGAAACTTGCAACACCTGAAATGCTCACAGTAATGCCTGACCAACAACAAACTTGAGCACGTACTACCATTAACATGACATCACTAATGTTAAATATTAGTAGTCTCACAACCTGGAAATGCCTGCACTCCCAGCACTACCAACTGTGCAGTGTTGGCGCCATGTAGAGTTGTAGGTGCACTGCTGCCAACATGGACCACATCTCCAGACTAGAGGTCCTTGTGTAGACATGAGGAAGGGACCTGCAAATTGGGAGGTAGACACAGAAGATGAGTTACACATCAATGCAACATGCAGTGTACAACACAACAGCAATATGCACTAGGAATGTATACACAGTATTGACTACAGACTGCCCACACAGCTCATGGGAGTCCAACGTCACTGTGTAATTCACTGTCACTTGGGCACACCCTTTGCAAGCCCATGGAAACGGGAAGCAGGAGGGGTGTGTGTGACTCAAACCCAAGCATCTGAACCAAATACATTACAAGCCTGCATGTGCCCAGCCACAATGCAGCGTATGCCCACAGGAACCACGGAAGCCAACAAATCGTCCCAAAAAAATTGGGAATAAAATAAATAAAAATAAAAATAAAAATAAAAAAAAATAAAAAATGGCCATTGAAGGGCCCGGGGGGGTTGGGGAGGCCACCCAGGAGGTCCGAGGACAGGATGCACACCAGAACCCACCTGCGTGGATCCTGTGAAAATAAAACACCTCCATGGGCTCATGGCCCACACGGCTACCCTATTGTGGGAGTATCACTGCTGTCGCTATTATCACCCTGTGCAGCTGCATCCGGAGGTGGTTGCACTATGGGAGGCAGCCCACGCAAGGCCCTAGTCTGCTCCTCCATGGCTGCAAGCATGCGGGTGTGATAGGTCTGGTTCTGGAGGATGAGTGTGCGGAGGTCCCCATGCAACAACTCACGGGATGCCCGGACCTCCGCCCTCGTTGCCTGCATCTCAGCTGAGAGCGTACGGGTGAGACGCTCCAGCTGCTGTTCTGTCCTTTGGTGTGTTGAAGCCTCAAGCTCAACAAGAGTCGTCCTGAGGTGAAGGAGCTCCTGCCTCAGGGCTTCCCTGTGGCCCTGGGACTCAATGGAGATGGCCTCCTGCAGAGTCGCCAGTGCCGCCCGCCTGTCCCTGTTGGACCCCAACATGTCCTCCCTGTGTGACTGGCAGATGGAGTCGGTTGCCTGCTCTAGTCGCTCCATCAGCCTTTCAGGGGGCACAATGGAAGTGGCCACCCTATCCATGGCCTGAGCCATCATCTCGGATGATGCTGCCTGTTGGGTTGCCATACCGTAAATGGATTGCTCCCATGCGGTATTGCCAGGTGGCGTACGGCCACCACGTCGGCGGGCACCACACCTGTCTGGGGCAAGGCGAACTGCGCCTTGCTGTGCCGGCACTGCCTGAGGCTGCAGGACTGCATTCCCCCTCTGATCTGCTGGCCCAGGAACAGGATCAGATGTCGCGGAGTGTGACCCTGCATCCGTAACCACCAAAGGCGTAGCTGCCAACACTGACATCCCCATTGAGGGTTCTGACCCTGGTGCAGGTGGGTGAGACAGAACAGAATCCCTCCCTGGAACACTCACCTGCGACGGCACGTAAGTCTCATCCGAATCAACACCTGAGTACAGCTCGGGGGAGGTGCAGCCAGAGACACCCCTTGAGAGCACGACCTGCAGCACTTGTGGGTTCTCACCCACCACCACACCACGTCCCTCACTGGTGGTTGGTCGGCCCTCGGACCCCTCCTGGGTCTGCACCATCTCCACAACCCCAGCAGTATCAGGTGCGTCTTCCCCTGCAAAGACATAAAAACAAAGAAATGGAAACAGGCATTAGCACCATGGCACACAATGAGGGCTGAGAAGCAAGAGAACCAGTACTTGTTTGACACATGTCCCACATGACTAAAACCCTCCCATGCATGCACCCTCACTGCGTATGAAGGGCAGGCAAATGGCACACACTGATGACACCAAGATGGAAGATGAACACATTTTCTGCATGCTGCCTGGCAGTGGCATCACACATTGGCCTGTGATTGGCAGGTGAAACACACATGCCATCACACGGATGGCATGTACCATTGCTATTGAGTGAAGATGGAGAGGAGGGCAGCACCTATTCATTCAGTCCAGTTCCCACATGTAATAGCTTTTCTAATTCAAACAGGTCAGATTCTTCACCTGGAGCTGCCAGTCCGAAATGGTGCAATTGCACAGGGACATGTCTGAAGAAATGATATCCAGGTAACAAAGTCACTCCACTTTACCATAGCCATGTCAGACATGTGACTAGAGGACTGCGACATGCCTAGTAAAAGTGGTGGAATGCAAACAATCTGACGAAATGAACAGTGAAAAATTAAGCAACAATGTTGTGGCAAGGTGACACTTCAAGGGCAACTGGCGTGCAGTTGGGCTAGATGTCTACTGTTGGCAGAAGGGATACTGCTATGGCCAAATGCAGCTGCGCAGGATGTATTGCATGAAGCACATGGCTGACCCATACGACTCAGGCGCACACACTCTCACCTGGCACACAAACAGAAGCCCTCACACACACCATGCACATGGATGACACACACATGCATGTGCATTCACCGGACAATGCCTCGTAATCAGCCAAATCTCCCACGCCTTGGATCTGTTCCTCCGTGACGTAGGTCCCAGCGACTGACTCATGTGAAGTGAGTTCCATGTCTACTACTGGAGACCCACCTCCAGTCACTAGAGTTGCGGCATGACTTGAGGCCAGCTTACTCTTTGCCCTGCGCTTTAGATCATTCCAGCGCTTATAGCAATCATTGGCTGTGCGCCTCACGATTCCAAGGGCACTTACGATGTCCGCAACGGTCTGCCAGTGTGCCTGGCGTTGTGCAGGTGTGGTCTTGGATCCTGCAACAATGACCATCTCGTTGTCATGTGCGGACACATACTCGACAAGTGCATTCAGTTCGTCATCCGTGAAGCTGGGCTTCCTGGATGGGCCGGACTGTGTAGCCGTGTCTGGGGCATCAGCCTGTGCCGGACGAGCACTCTTCCTCTTCCGCTTGGAAGGTGGTGGTGATCCTGAGTGTCCTGCGCCGCTCTGGACACTAGGGGCAGGAGCCCTGGTGGACTCTGTATCAGGAGTGTGGGATTGCACACTCAGCATGGGAGTTGGTGCAGGCATTGGCTCTAGTGTGATGGTGTCAGGGGGAATGTCAGCAGCATGGACTAGGACCGACACTGTCCGGGCTGGGTGTGTGAGGGCTGGGGTGGATGGAGCCGCAGCTGCCCCTGCAGCCTCTACGCCCTGCCTACTTGGTGCAGCAGATGACCTTGCTGCCCCAGATGCACGTGGCATGGTGACATCAACGTGCACCAGCGCACGTGTCATAGGCCTGCTGACCTGGAAGTCAGCCATGGAGTCAGCCAGGTCTGGTGCCACAATGGGCTGGTCCAACAAGGGCTGAGCATGGATGGTGTCAGCCACATCAGCCTCAACGGGAGGGGGGGTGGGGGGATTATGGGTGCCCTTGACTGGTCCTCCACACATGGGGGGACAGGCTCACCCTGCAAGTAACGACCACGTCCCCTACCGGATCCACCACGGCCACCACTTGTGGCTCTTCCACCTTTGCCACCCTTACGGAATCCTCGCCTCCCAGCCATGGCACTGATGTTAATGTGCGTATGGGAGTGGCTGTAAAATATTGTCCTGGGCAATTGGGGGTCAAAGGGGTTGGGTACCAGATGGTAATTGTACCCTAGTGCTCTTGCAAGGCTGATTGTAACCCCTGGGGAAAGATGACGGGTCACGCTACGCACAGGAGCCCCAAAAAAGGGAGATGACGTGCACGCAACCCCTCCTAGACCACGTGTGCAGAAAGAAAAACCTGCACTACGCTGTGGCACCCAGTAACACAAGAATGAACGTATGCGTGTCACACGCAGCCTAGAATGACCTCTGAAGGGGTAGGCTACACACGGGGCAAGCACAGATGTTAGATACGTGCGTGACTCACCATCTGCCAGGTAAAAGAGCGTGAAAAAGGAGCGCATTTGGTTGGCAACACCCCCACCAAAAGAAGATTTGTACGCTGTCTGAGGAGACAGGACAACAGTAGAAGGGAACACTGTTTGAGGGAACAGGCCCAGGTAAACCAGTAAAAGAGAAAAAAGAGAAAAAGCTGTCAGAGGTAACAGGGAATACGAACTTGAAACGCCGTGAAGTAAATCGCGTGTGAAACGACAAGAAGTACAGAATTCACCCACTCGCTCTCCACGAAAAGCACGTACAAGGAAATGGTGTTCTACGCGTACCTTTTATACAGGCCCACACGTCCAGCGTCACTTACGCGGCGTGTACGCGCTAGGGCCATTTCCACCAATTACACGCTTTGTCACTTATGCGTGTAGGGCCATTTCACCCAATTACACGCTTTGTCACTTCTGCGTGTCGGGCCATTTCCACAAATCACACGCGATGAGACTCTGACGTGCTGTCCAGTTACACGCGATGACACTCTGACGTGCAGTCTTTCCACGTGTGCTCTGTCATCACGTGCTGTGTGGGAAACACCCGTGCGGGTCACGTCACAGACGCGCTTACGCGCTGAGGGCCTTTGGTCCAATAGAATCGCGTATGCGTGCTGACGCGCTTACGCGCTAAGGGCCTTTCCTCGGTTTTCACGCTGACGTGCAGGATTTTCACGTGCCAAATCACTCCGTACCAAGCTGGCCACGCGTAAGCACACGGAAGACCACGCTCCTGCCCAGAAGGCCGAACTACTGCCCCCCAGAGCCCCGAGCACGCTCCCACCTGCCATCTGCTGCTGCCTGACTGCCTGCTGCCCACGTGCACTGCCATTTGCTGCCTGCACATCAGCCAGGGGTGCTGTTGCTGTGACCACCCCTGCTGGAAGCGGAGACTCCCGACTGGAATTCCATCGCTCCACAGCCCAGCCCCAGGACCCAGTTGCCCACCCACTCCTGCCTCTGGGGTTGTCATGTCGGGGCAAACACCATCTGTGACCACTGACAACCCCCGGCCAGAGAGGCAGAGGGGCACCAGCTTCAGTGCCACCGAAGTTGGTGTCCTGGTGGAGCAAGTCCTGGGGCAGTATGATGCCCTCTTTGGAAGTTCCCGCGCCGACAAGGAAGGACGGACTCGGATCTGGACTGACATCGTGACTGCCATCAACGCGGAGGGGGTGGCAGTCCGGGACTTACAACATGTCAGGAAGCGCTGGGAGGACTTCAGGTCCAGGACCCTGAACAAGGCCCGGTGCCTCTTGAAGGCAGCGGATGCCAAGGGGCGCCGGGGCCACTTGTCGGAAGAACAGATGGGGGTCCTGGAACGCATATCCCCAGCGCTCCACGTCCAGGTCCTAGAGAAGCAGACCCGTCTGGAGTCGAGCGGTGAGTGTACATGCATCCTGATTGTGAGCAGTGCGTGTGGTGATTATTCGGCATTGTGCCGGTTGCACATCTGTTTGTATGGGGTCGAGTATGGGTGGGGGTGTACAGGGCCGTGGGGCTGACACATGCGAGGGCTGTAATGTGTGAGACATGGATGGTGCTTGTGTGTGTGGGCTTGCATGGCAAATGCAGTTGTGCGTGCACACATGTTTGGATGAATGTGTATGTAAGTAGACATGTCCGTCATGTCAGGCATGTATGTTGTTTTCGGCTGCATGTATGAGCACTGTGTACATGTGCATGTGTGTGTATTTGACAAGGGTGCAACAGTGATGCAACATGGATGCATGTGACAGCGGTATGTGGAAGCCTGATTGGCAGATGTGACATGGATGCCCGTCTGAACAGTGCGACACTTGGCAGAGGTGTAGACATGCATGCAAGTGTGGTGGTGTGTGTACATGTGTGGTGCACTTCCTGTGTTGCATGTGATGTCTGGCTCCCCTTTGGCTGCTCATGCTGTTGTATGTTTATGGATGGTGGTGGCAGTTGCGATATGGCTGTGGTATGGCTCATGTGCGCGAGTTGCAGTGACATGTGTGTTGGGGATTGTGATGACATGTCTGAGGTTTGCCAATGCCACTCATGTGCAACTGTCATGCGTGTATGTGTCCATTGTACAGTGCCCTGATGCCTGTGTTTTGTTTCTCCCTGTCTGCAGCGTCAACTGATGAAGAGGGCGGAGAAGGTGCTGTGGAGCACAGCGGTGGGGATCCGACCGCCAGCCGGAGACGCAAGGCCCGGCTCCCCTCCCGTGTTGTCATCTCGTCGGGGAGTGAGGAGTCCGGTGCCGCGTCCCAGGCCGCAGCTGCCGGGGGGAGGTCCAAGAGGCGGAGGTTGCAGTAGGACTCCTCGGCAGCAGAAGGGGCAGCTGGAACCCCACAGGGCCCAACAGGGGAAGATGGCACGGAGTCATCCAGGTTGGTGGGGGGTTTGGTGGAGGAGGAGGCCGTGCAAGCACCAGAGACGGGGTCTGGAGGTGGGGATCCCACTGGTGCTAGTGGTGCAGTGCAGGACCAGGGACAGGAGGCAGCACAGGCCGCCGCGGAGGTGCCTGTGTGCAATCCTGTCCCCGATCCTGTCCCTGCATCATCTTGCACCAGCAGGGATACCTACGTCCAGACCCGTTTTCAGGCAGGGGATGAGCTGACGTCAACTGGCCTTCCTCTGCCTGCGGACGTGGCCATCCAGGTCCGGGTTGAGCCTGTCCTGGCTGGTGTGGCGTTGCGTCAACGGGCCATGCGAGGTGACCTGCAGTCTTTTCATGAAGAGACTGCACGTCATCTCGAATGGCTCGTTGACCACGTCAGCCTGCTGGGACAGGTCACCCAGGCCGGATTCCTCCGTCTGATGGGGCTTGCTCCGACCCCCTCCTCAACTGGACCCCCTACGCGCCAGTCGTCCTCTGTGCCATCTTCCCACCCATCAGTCACCTGGGTGCCCTGTGGAGCTGCCTCTGACGGTGCGGCCAGGCTGGTGGAGGAGGCATCCCTGCCACAGTCGGGAGTCGGAGGTCCAGCAGGGGTGGCCACATCAACAACTGCACCCCAGCCGGCGGAGGATGTGCAGGCAGCAGGAGGCAGTGCACGGGCAGAGGCAGAGCAGCAGCAGCAGCAACATGGTGGGAGACATGAAGGCTCGGGGCTTTCGACATCGGAGGGGCAGGCATCGGCCGGAGGGCAGGGGGACCCAGGACAGAGAGTGTCTTCCGTGTGGCAGCGGTTGGGCCACGCCATAGGTGCGGAGCGGCGGCGGGCGGAAGAGGCGCGGCTCACAATGGTCAGGGCGGAGAACTCCATGCGGAGGGCCCTGGGGCGGGCCGAGTGCCTCGAGGCAATCCGCAGGGGGTTGGAGGAGGACACGGCGTCGTCCCTGCGGACCCTCGGGGCCATGGAACTGGACAGCCTCCGGGACATCGAACAGGAGTTCGATGATGCCCTGGCCCGGGACACCACGGAGTGAGCCGCTGGACTTGCCCGCCGCCTTTGTATATAGTTCTTTAGTTTTAGGTTTCTTTTCGTTCTTATTATGATTTGGAGTCGACGGACACTGCTCCACTTTTTGTATATAGTTGATTTTTAGGTAGGTTTTTTAGTAGGTTTCCTTTGTTCAGTTGGGCTCATGGACCCTTGTTGGTTTTGTACATAGTTCTTTATTGCATGGAGATTTTTTTACATTTGACTTTGGACAACATTTTTTTGGATTCTGATTTGCAGTTTTGTGTTTTTATACGGACATGCAGCTGCTTTTTTTTTTCTCATTCACATTGTAGTTTGTTTTCTTTCTTTCGCATTCTTTATTTTTTTCAATACAATTTTCCATACTTCACTGTGTGGTATCATCACATTGGTTTCATGCATGTCATGTTGTGTGTTTTCCCATTAAATTGCAACCATTGTGTGTGACGGACATGGGTTCATTAGCTTCATGAACATTGGGGGTGTAACATGTGATTTCCATTTCCATGTGGCTGAATGGGTTACTTGGTAGGGCTTTTTGGCTGTGGAGGCTGACCATTACGCACATGATTGGGGATTGTGAGGACCTGGTGGGGGCTGCCCATGGTGGCAGGGGGGTGGGGGTGGTGGGAGACATGAGTGGGGGCCTGGTGGAGGGTGACCCTGCACTGCTGGGGGGTGGGGGTGGTGGGAGACATGAGTGGGGGCCTGGTGGAGGGTGACCCTGGATACTGGGGGGTGGGGGTGGTGGGAGACATGAGTGGGGGCCTGGTGGAGGGTGACCCTGGATGCTGGGGGGTGGGGGTGGTGGGAGACATGGGTGGGTGCCTGGTGGAGGCTGCCCCCGGTGGCAGGGGGGTGGGGGTGGTGGGAGACATGAGTGGGGGCCTGGTGGAGGCTGCCCCTGCACTGCTGGGGGGTGGGGGTGGTGGGAGACATGAGTGGGGGCCTGGTGGAGGCTGCCCCTGCACTGCTGGGGGGTGGGGTGGTGGGAAACATGAGTGGGGGCCTGGTGGAGGCTGCCCCTGCACTGCTGGGGGGTGGGGGTGGTGGGAGACATGAGTGGGGGCCTGGTGGAGGCTGCCCCTGCACTGCTGGGGGGTGGGGGTGGTGGGAGACATGGGTGGGGGCCTGGTGGAGGCTGCCCCTGGTGGCAGTGGGGTGGGGGTGGTGGGAGACATGAGTGGGGGCCTGGTGGAGGGTGACCCTGGATGCTGGGGGGTAGGGGTGGTGGGTGACATGAGTGGGGGCCTGGTGGAGGGTGACCCTGGATGCTGGGGGGTGGGGGTGCAGGGGGACATGAGTGGGGGCCTGGTGGAGGCTGCCCCTGGTGGCAGGGGGGTGGGGGTGGTGGCAGACATGAGTGGGGGCCTGGTGGAGGCTGCCCCTGCACTGCTGGGGGGTGGGGGGGTGGGAGACATGGGTGGGGGCCTGGTGGAGGCTGCCCCTGGTGGCTGGGGGGTGGGGGTGGTGGGAGACATGAGTGGGTGCCTGGTGGAGGGTGACCCTGGATGCTGGGGGGTGGGGGTGGTGGGAAACATGAGTGGGGGCCTGGTGGAGGCTGCCCCTGCACTGCTGGGGGGTGGGGGTGGTGGGAGACATGAGTGGGGGCCTGGTGGAGGGTGACCCTGGATGCTGGGGGGTGGGGGTGGTGGGAGACATGAGTGGGGGCCTGGTGGAGGGTGACCCTGCACTGCTGGGGGGTGGGGTGGTGGGAGACATGGGTGGGGGCCTGGTGGAGGCTGCCCCTGGTGGCAGGGGGGTGGGGGTGGTGGGAGACATGAATGGGGGCCTGGTGGAGGCTGCCCCTGCACTGCTGGGGGGTGGGGGTGGTGGGAGACATGGGTGGGGGCCTGGTGGAGGCTGCCCCTGCACTGCTGGGGGGTGGGGGTGGTGGGAGACATGGGTGGGGGCCTGGTGGAGGCTGCCCCTGGTGGCAGGGGGGTGGGGGTGGTGGGAGACATGAGTGGGGGCCTGGTGGAGGCTGCCCCTGCACTGCTGGGGGGTGGGGGTGGTGGGAGACATGAGTGGGGGCCTGGTGGAGGCTGCCCCTGCACTGCTGGGGGGTGGGGGTGGTGGGAGACATGAGTGGGGGCCTGGTGGAGGCTGCCCCTGCACTGCTGGGGGGTGGGGGTGGTGGGAGACATGGGTGGGGGCCTGGTGGAGGCTGCCCCTGGTGGCAGGGGGGTGGGGGTGGTGGAAGACATGAGTGGGGGCCTGGTGGAGGCTGCCCCTGCACTGCTGGGGGGTGGGGGTGGTGGGAGACATGAGTGGGGGCCTGGTGGAGGCTGCCCCTGCACTGCTGGGGGGTGGGGGTGGTGGGAGACATGAGTGGGGGCCTGGTGGAGGCTGCCCCTGCACTGCTGGGGGGTGGGGGTGGTGGGAGACATGGGTGGGGGCCTGGTGGAGGGTGACCCTGGATGCTGGGGGGTGGGGGTGGTGGGAAACATGAGTGGGGGCCTGGTGGAGGCTGCCCCTGCACTGCTGGGGGGTGGGGTGGTGGGAGACATGAGTGGGTGCCTGGTGGAGGGTGACCCTGGATGCTGGGGGGTGGGGGTGGTGGGAAACATGAGTGGGGGCCTGGTGGAGGCTGCCCCTGCACTGCTGGGGGGTGGGGGTGGTGGGAGACATGAGTGGGGGCCTGGTGGAGGGTGACCCTGGATGCTGGGGGGTGGGGGTGGTGGGAGACATGAGTGGGGGCCTGGTGGAGGGTGACCCTGCACTGCTGGGGGGTGGGGGTGGTGGGAGACATGGGTGGGGGCCTGGTGGAGGCTGCCCCTGGTGGCAGGGGGGTGGGGGTGGTGGGAGACATGAGTGGGGGCCTGGTGGAGGCTGCCCCTGCACTGCTGGGGGGTGGGGGGGTGGGAGACATGGGTGGGGGCCTGGTGGAGGCTGCCCCTGCACTGCTGGGGGGTGGGGGTGGTGGGAGACATGGGTGGGGGCCTGGTGGAGGCTGCCCCTGGTGGCAGGGGGGTAGGGGTGGTGGGAGACATGAGTGGGGGCCTGGTGGAGGCTGCCCCTGCACTGCTGGGGGGTGGGGGTGGTGGGAGACATGAGTGGGGGCCTGGTGGAGGCTGCCCCTGGTGGCAGGGCGGTGGGGGTGTTGGGAGACATGAGTGGGGGCCTAGTGGAGGCTGCCCCTGCACTGCTGGGGGGTGGGGGTGGTGGGAGACATGAGTGGGGGCCTGGTGGAGGTTGCCCCTGCACTGCTGGGGGGTGGGGGTGGTGGGAGACATGAGTGGGGGCCTGGTGGTGGCTGCCCCTGCACTGCTGGGGGGTGGGGGTGGTGGGAAACATGGGTGGGGGCCTGGTGGAGGGTGACCCTGGATGCTGGGGGGTGGGGGTGGTGGGAAACATGAGTGGGGGCCTGGTGGAGGCTGCCCCTGCACTGCTGGGGGGTGGGGGTGGTGGGAGACATGAGTGGGTGCCTGGTGGAGGGTGACCCTGGATGCTGGGGGGTGGGGGTGGTGGGAAAAATGAGTGGGGGCCTGGTGGAGGCTGCCCCTGCACTGCTGGGGGGTGGGGGTGGTGGGAGACATGAGTGGGGGCCTGGTGGATGGTGACCCTGATGCTGGGGGGTGGGGGTGGTGGGAGACATGAGTGGGGGCCTGGTGGAGGGTGACCCTGCACTGCTGGGGGGTGGGGGTGCAGGGGGACATACGTGGGGGCCTGGTGGAGGCTGCCCCTGGTGGCAGGGGGGTGGGGGTGGTGGGAGACCTGAGTGGGGGCCTGGTGGAGGCTGCCCCTGCACTGCTGGGGGGTGGGGGGGTGGGAGACATGGGTGGGGGCCTGGTGGAGGCTGCCCCTGGTGGCTGGGGGGTGGGGGTGGTGGGAGACATGAGTGGGTGCCTGGTGGAGGGTGACCCTGGATGCTGGGGGGTGGGGGTGGTGGGAAACATGAGTGGGGGCCTGGTGGAGGCTGCCCCTGCACTGCTGGGGGGTGGGGGTGGTGGGAGACATGAGTGGGGGCCTGGTGGAGGGTGACCCTGGATGCTGGGGGGTGGGGGTGGTGGGAGACATGAGTGGGGGCCTGGTGGAGGGTGACCCTGCACTGCTGGGGGGTGGGGGTGGTGGGAGACATGGGTGGGGGCCTGGTGGAGGCTGCCCCTGGTGGCAGGGGGGTGGGGGTGGTGGGAGACATGAGTGGGGGCCTGGTGGAGGCTGCCCCTGCACTGCTGGGGTTGGGGGTGGTGGGAGACATGGGTGGAGGCCTGGTGGGGGCTGCCCCTGGTGGCTGGGGAGTGGGGGTGGTGGGAGACATGAGTGGGGGCCTGGTGGAGGCTGCCCCTGCACTGCTGGGGGGTGGGGGGGTGGGAGACATGGGTGGGGGCCTGGTGGAGGCTGCCCCTGGTGGCTGGGGGGTGGGGGTGGTGGGAGACATGAGTGGGTGCCTGGTGGAGGGTGACCCTGGATGCTGGGGGGTGGGGGTGGTGGGGAACATGAGTGGGGGCCTGGTGGAGGCTGCCCCTGCACTGCTGGGGGGTGGGGGTGGTGGGAGACATGAGTGGGGGCCTGGTGGAGGCTGCCCCTGCACTGCTGGGGGGTGGGGGTGGTGGGAGACATGAGTGGGGGCCTGGTGGAGGCTGACCCTGCACTGCTGGGGGGTGGGGGTGGTGGGAGACATGGGTGGGGGCCTGGTGGGGGCTGCCCATGGTGGCAGGGGGTGGGGGTGGTGGGAGACATGAGTGGGGGCCTGGTGGAGGCTGCCCCTGCACTGCTGGGGGGTGGGGGGGTGGGAGACATGGGTGGGGGCCTGGTGGAGGCTGCCCCTGGTGGAGGCTGCCCCTGGTGGCTGGGGGGTAGGGGTGGTGGGAGACATGAGTGGGTGCCTGGTGGAGGGTGACCCTGGATGCTGGGGGGTGGGGGTGCTGGGAAACATGAGTGGGGGCCTGGTGGAGGCGGCCCCTGCACTGCTGGGGGGTGGGGGTGGTGGGAGACATGAGTGGGGGCCTGGTGGAGGCTGCCCCTGCACTGCTGGGGGGTGGGGGTGGTGGGAGACATGAGTGGGGGCCTGGTGGAGGCTGCCCCTGCACTGCTGGGGGGTGGGGGTGGTGGGAGACATGGGTGGGGGCCTGGTGGGGGCTGCCCCTGGTGGCTGGGGGATGGGGGTGGTGGGAGACATGAGTGGGGGCCTGGTGGAGGGTGACCCTGGATGCTGGGGGGTGGGGGTGGTGTTAGACATGAGCGGGGGCCTGGTGGAGGCTGCCCATGGTGGCAGGGGGGTGGGGGTGGTGGTAGACATGAGTGGGGGCCTGGTGGAGGATGCCCATGGAGGCAGGGGGGGTGGGGGTGGTGGTAGACATGCATTGTTGATCAGTAGTGCAAGGTGACATGTGGGTTGGCTGGGGGGCATGCCCATGGTGGATGGGCTGCCTGCGGGACATGAGCATGGGTGCAGGGTAGTCCCCCGTGGTGTGGGCTGCCTGCAGGGTCCGTGGAGGTTGTGGAGCGTACACCTGGGAGGGCCCACACGGCCAATTCACGTGTGGTACTCCCCAGAACCCCTGAAATACACATACCCTGCTGAAATCGCGTGTGGAACTTCCAGCGCACCCCTGAAATACACATACCTTGCTGAAATCGTGTGTGGAACTTCCCGCGCACCCCTGAAATACACGTACCCTGCTCGCACTGGGCCAATCGCGTGTGGAACTTCCCGCGCACCCCTGCAATACACGTACCCTGATGAAATCGCGTGTGGAACTTCCCGCGCACCCCTGAAATACACATACCTTGCTCGCACTGGGCCAATCGCGTGTGGAACTTCCCGCGCACCCCTGAAATACACGTACCCTGCTGAAATCGCGTGTGGAACTTCCCGCGCACCCCTGAAATACACATACCTTTCTGAAATCGCGTGTGGAACTTCCCGCGCACCCCTGAAATACACGTACCCTGCTCGCACTGGGCCAATCGCGTGTGGAAATTCCCGCGCACCCCTGCAATACACGTACCCTGATGAAATCGCGTGTGGAACTTCCCGCGCACCCCTGAAATACACATACCTTGCTCGCACTGGGCCAATCGCGTGTGGAACTTCCCGCGCACCCCTGAAATACACGTACCCTGCTGAAATCGCGTGTGGAACTTCCTGCGCACCCCTGAAATGCACATACCTTGCTGAAATCGCGTGTGGAACTTCCCACGCACCCCTGAAATACACGTACCCTGCTCGCACTGGGCCAATCGCGTGTGGAACTTCCCGCGCACCCCTGCAATACACGTACCCTGATGAAATCGCGTGTGGAACTTCCCGCGCACCCCTGAAATACACATACCTTGCTGAAATCGCGTGTGGAAATTCCCGCGCACCCCTGAAATACAGGTACCCTGCTCGCACTGGGCCAATCGCGTGTGGAACTTCCCGCGCACCCCTGAAATACACATAACTTGCTGAAATCGCGTGTGGAAATTCCCGCGCACCCCTGAAATACACGTACCCTGCTTGCACTGGGCCAATCGCGTGTGGAACTTCCCACGCACCCCTGAAATACACGTACCCTGATGAAATCGCGTGTGGAACTTCCCGCGCACCCCTGAAATACACGTACCCTGATGAAATCGCGTGTGGAACTTCCCGCGCACCCCTGAAATACACGTACCCTGCTGAAATCGCGTGTGGAAATTCCCGCGCACCCCTGAAATACACGTACCCTGATGAAATCGCGTGTGGAAGTTCCCGCGCACCCCTGAAATACACGTACCCTGCTGGAATCGCGTGTGGAACTTCCCGCGCACCCCTGAAATCCACATACCCGGCCAAATCGCGTGTGAGACTTCCCGCGCACCCCGGTATACACGCACACGTATATTTTGTCAGCGGGTGTCCGTGTTTGTGGGTACCCCTTTGCACGTCATTTGTCCTGGAGGGCCACAGTATAGGACATTCATCATGGCAGTATATAGGTGCTATTTGTTGGCGCTTCTTTTGGCGCACATTTCTTACAGCCGCAGAGACGCTACCGCCTGCTTTCTTGTGGCGGTCGTGTTTGTGCCTGTGCGCTGGTTTGAGCGTGCGCTTTTTTGCCCTATTCTATTCCATGAATACGTGTTGTAGGCGAGCGTGTGGGCGTTCCGCGCACTTGTGCCCTGTACTTCCCCCGTGACGCCCACGTTTTGGCAAGTTGTTCCCCATTCCGAGTGTTACGCCCGTGTTCCGCCTACTTTTGTTGCGTGCGCCGCGCTATGTGCGAATTTCGCTGTGGCATGTGCGATTTTCGCTGTGACCTGGCGCACGCTGTTAGATGGCCTGTGCGCCAACGTGCGCCGTGCACTTTTTTATCGCACATCCGCTGGTTTTCTCGCGCACGGACTTCCATGAATCGATGTGCGCTGCTTTTCGTGCGATTTTCGCACTTGCACTGCGATTTTCGCTATTCCACTGCGATTCGCACGTTTTTGCCCACTTGCGCCGCGCTAATTATTCCATGAATCGGCCTGTGAGTCTGTGATCACCTTCACTTTTCCCCCTCACCAGGAACCTTCAAGGATAGCACCCTGAATTGCACCCCGGTCATGCTTACAGTTTATTATTATTATTATTATTATTATTATTATTATTATTATTATTATTATTATTATTATTATTATTATTATTATTATATTGGTAATTCTTCTTTTTGCAAGTCCATAAATCTATTAATATGTTTGTGTCTGCCCTGTCTGGAGTATGTACCCAACAGGCATTCCATCGAGGCCCAGTTGTACCTCGAGACTCCAGCCACTCTGCAAGCCTGTTCAACTCCGGACCAGAAAACCTACACCTTCGTGCATTTCCAGAACATATGTATGAGATCTGTATCTTCCGGGTGGCACCAGGGGCAAGCAGACCCAGTGTTTTGGTTAAATTTGACAGCCCTGCAAGGGGTCATATAGGTGCAGTGAAGGACATTTATCTGCAGCAGTCTAAACCTAGTATTCTGTGATACGCTCTTGGGGAAACCAAGCACAAGCTCCCATTCCGCGTCAGTGAATGCAATGTCCATGCCAGTTTCCCACCTAAGTCTCAGACCAGGGTTTCTAATGCTGAAGTCACTTAGTAGGCAACCGTATAACCTCATTACAGGCCTCCAGCCGTCACCCAGTGAGTAGACCAGGGCCAGGAACGTTGATTCACGTGGTTCCTCAGGCCACCCATTCCACCTACGTTTTGCCACGCCCTCACCTTCATGTACCTGAGGAACTGTCGCTTAGGCAAGCCAAACTGTCGATTCTGGTCTGACAGGTCATTGAATTTGCCATTATCATATATGTCCCCCCAGGTGTATATACCACATTCTTCCCAGAGTCTAAAGGTGCCCAGGTCGTCTATATTTGCACACACATTGGACACTATTGGTAAAGTAGGGAGTAGGGGCGGCTTGTCTTAAGCACCTTCAGAGTCCTGGACCAAACTCGCCTACCTAGCCCGACCAGTGAGGGGAGGGAGTTGATGCAGCAATCTGGGAGCCACAGTACCTCTTTGAGCTTAGCTGGTGTCACTAAGTGTCGGAGCAGTGTTGTTTCCAATGTAGTGTTGTCAGATAGCCATTTTACAACAAAGCTCAATTAAGCAGCTAGATAGTACAATTCTAGTCGAGGCAACTGTGCCCCACCGTCAGTCACAGCGTAGCAAGGGACAGTTTGTGGCGAGCAGAGCCCCACAGGAAATCTCTGATCAAAGACTCCAGGAGGCGGAAAAAGGCCACCTCTATATAGTGATGTTCTTAATGAAATTATAAAGGAACCTGGGAAGGACAATCATTTTAACTACGGCAATTCTGCCCATATACAAAAGTGGCAGCCGAGACCAGAAGGATATGATCTCCTGAGATCACCCACCACTTTGAGTGTGTTATGTTTATGGGTATCTACAGGTGTATGCGTGATCTGGATTCCCAAGTTCTTAAAAGAGTCTCCCAGAGGAGGCCCAGGTCAGGTAGAGCAGCCAGGCTTTCTCTGCAGAGGCTGCCCAGAGGGAAGAGGCAGGATTTCCGCCTACTGAATGAGATACCAAACAGTTCCGCAAATCTATCCAGCACATCTAGGATCATGGGGAGGTTGTGGTGCAGCTCACATAAGTAGAGCAGAATGTCATCTGCATATAGTGATATCAAGTGTTTGGACCCACCACCATGATGCCTATGTCCAGCTATTCCTGGTGCAAAAATACCACTAGGGGTTCCATAGCTAGTATGCATAGCATGGGTGAAAAAGTGAGCGGCCCTCGCGGGTCCGCCAGCATATGTTATACACCCTAGAGATTTGACGACCAGACTTCACTCGCGCTGTTGGCGAGGTATACAACAACCTACCCACTTGATAAAGCTCTCTCTCAGCCTGAAACACCTCAGTGAGGCAGGAAGACATTACCAATATACTGAGTCAAAAGTCTTAATGGCATATATGGACACCACCACATAGTTCCCCTGACTTGAGTTGGTTTGGTTAATGACATGCTGAAGTCTTCAGAGGTTTAAGGCAGTGCTGCGACCTTGCACAAAATCAGTTTGGTACATGTGTATAAGGAGCAGATAAACCTACATGGGCACACCGCCAGAACCATTGTGAGTATTTTGATGTTGTAGTTCAATATCGCAAGGGGTCGTTAAGAGTCGCACCTGTCCATTGGTTTCCCAGGTTTGGGGATAGGTATCACCAGGGTTTCCCTCATGGTAGCCGGCAGTATTCCCTTCTCGAATGCCCCTTCAAAGACCTTCAGGAGTACTGGGGCCAGGGTAGGACCATACGTTTTGTAGAACTCTGTCTGGCGTCCATCACTATCCAGCACCTTACAGGTTGCAAGGGATGTGATTGCCAATGTGAAAAGCTCATAAAGCAAGTAAGAAATACCCATGTGAAAAGAATAAAGAGAGACTGGAGAGAGTTACCTTGGGATGAAGGGAACAGGTCTTGTGAGCAAGAAGACAAAGACTGGTTAAAGCAAATCCTGTAAGAGGATTCAATTCAACACTACAGCTAAGTCAATGCCTAGTCTGGGATACTGAATGGAAACCCTTATTGATATATCTTTATGTCCAGTTCATGAGTTCTGGATGACTACCCCTATATAACACCCCTCTCTTGGAATCCCCCTGACCCCACTGAGCCAAGAAGTAGTTCTGTTTTGCAAGTTAAAAGGTTTATTTGAGAATTTAAACAATATATATATATATCACACTTTATAATAAATTAATAATTGAATATCACACTTAATCTGAGCAATAATCAATAATGGATAGTCTGGCACTAGCACACTTCTTTATAATCAATGATGAGTGGTTATAGGATGGATAGGATAGCAACAATACTTTTATGGTTTCAAATGGATGCAAGGTGGAATGAAAATGCAGTACAGAAAAAAAACTTGATAGGGTTTCAGCAAAAGACAATGTAATCACTTTCTTGGACAATTCTTTTATGCAATGTAAGGAGATGAAGATGAAGATGACACAGTTCTTAGGAATGCAATCAAATAGAATTCAGTTCAATTCCCCCCCAGCAGCTTATACAACAGATAGGAGTTTTGAAACACAGGCAAAATGCTTTGAATATGGTGACAATGCAGTGAGAAATATCCTGAAAATGCTTTTAATTCCCTTCAGGAGGTTCAGGGTGAGTGGTATCTAGTTAATATGAGTTCAGGCTCACTCTAGCAATGATTCAGGGATGGTTCTTAATAGGCAAACGAAATTTAGCAGTTCAGGCAAAAGCAGCTATCTTTTTACAAGTAAAGAAATCGGGCCAAATCGAAATCGCGGCAAAATTTGCGAGTGCGAGAATCGTGATTACGGCAAAAGTATAAGGAGTAGCAAGTCGGTTCTAAGCTTGTTGAAAAGCTGAGATTCTAAGCTTTCAGAGGAAAGTTAAACCAAGTTCCTAGCACAAACTGTCCCATAGATACAGACGATTAAATAAAGGTAGTTTTTCGGATTTGAAATTTTAAAAGTTCAAAGCGACAGGTTACAGCTTGCAGCTAGAAAATGACAGGTGACAGCTTTGCAAATGACAGGTGACAGTGAGGAGGCAGTTCTGGTTAGATTAAAATAGATTGAATTATATTATTTTAAGAGATTGGTTCTGCACAGTTCTGCTAGGTACTCACAATATATTTTGAAATAGGCCTCCCCACGGATCTGGTCAGGTTTTGGACTGGACTCCGGTTCTGGTCTCGGCACTTCACAGTGATCTGGGTCAGCTCTCTGGTTCTGCTAACAGCGGTCTGGGTCACTCTGGATCTCTGGCCTCTGGTTCTGGATACTGCTCTGCTTTCTCTGGGTACAGCACTGCTTCTGGATCTTTCTGGAACAGGGTTTCAGGCCAGAATCAACACCTGGGTCCGGCTGTGAATAGTCTGCAAATGATTTTTGGGCCTGCTGACAAATACTTTTGCTTGCAGTGGGCCTTCTTGGTTCAAAGTTCTGTAGTCTCTGTTTAGCTTGGAAGTCTAAGTGTAGGATCTCTGGATGTGAAGTCGTCGGTCAGCATGCTCCGCAGCAAATGGAATTGAATGTCTCTACCTGTCCCAGCAGTCTCTTTTTATGTGTTTTGAAAGTGGGTGGAGAGGCTATCTTTCTAGGCCCAACCCCTTCAGAGTTCTGATAGGTTGGAGAATTCTTTGCGTTCTCACTGGAGAGTAGGATTGTGTGTCAGAATGATGTCATTTAATGGCTTGCAGAAAGGACACTCCCCTGTCAAATTGCACACAAATCTATATTTGATCAAAATACACGTTTCTCAAATATATAGTGGTTTGTCATTGCATGTACATATTACCTATCACATGAGGTATACTCTGTTCAAACTCTGCTCTTCCTGAGGGCTTGCATTCAAAAATGGCAACTTATTTTCGATTTTAGTGGGTTATGCAACCTTGGTTCTTCATTAAAAATTATACACATATACACGGCCTGTCCATACATACTTCAGTAAATTCACATGTCTCTAGCTTAAACACAGAGTCGGTAGTATCAATAAATGGCGGGGTTTTGCCCCAGAACATCACACAAATTGGAGTTTGGGCTTGAATCAAAGGTACATTTTTTAAATTAAGGCTCTCAAAGTTATACATTCCTGTCATTTGATTACAAAGAGTTATCAGTACTTTTAAAAACTATATATTTTGCTTTCAATTCAGTTCTCAGAGTGTTGGAGTCCGCCTCCAAGACTTGGGTGGGTCAGTGACCACATGTGTCTTCTGGCAGGCAAGCCTTTGTTGACAGGAAACAGTCAAAATCAACATATTCTATTCAAGTGCGAGAGCCTATTGTGTGGTCTCCAGGAGGCTCCCAGCCAGTCTGCCTTCTATCAATCAAGAGGTCATGTGAGATTCTAACTCCTGGTGTGAATCTCTGGAGGTGAGAAGTTTCCCAGCCTTCGGCCTGTTAATTAAATCAGATTGTCTTCTGGGAACAGCATGTGGTTAAGATTTTAATTAACTCCCAGCCTTTGATGTAAAGGCCTCTCCTGCAACTCCTGACATGCGGTTTCCCTGTCAGAGTTTAGACCGCTAGCGCCGCCCTCAGTCAAAAGCGGGTACTGCATGCAATTTTTTTGGATCAGTCTTGAATTCAAGCATTTCAAACAAGAGATATTACATGGAAGTATATTATCCAGGTTCAACAAATGGCATTGGTGTAGTTCTGCAGTAACACAATTTTGTGCCCATACATTAGCCATGTTTGACCTGAAGAAAACAAATTCCCACCAGTTATGGGTTGCTTTTGGCAATCAGCATTGCCCCTTTTACAATGGTTTTAGGCTCTGTGCCCTTCTGTGCTCACAACATAGGCAAACATGGGTGGCAGCCTATTCTTCATGCATTTCCCTGTGCATTTTCTGGGAAGTTTTGGCCATCATGATGTTTTCCATGCCAGTACTGCACAGTTTTTGTGGTAGGGCTCGGATGCATGGGTAAAAACATCCCACAATCCCCTACACAGCCTCTAAGGAATATGAAATAAGACTATCACGAGAACCAGAGGATAAAAGAAAGAGTATAAAAGAAAGAACGCAGAAGTGGGGAAAGTTAAAGGCATGGTCTAGTAAAAATATTTATTGTCCCTATGGTCGGCCATGTTTTTTTAAGCCTAAGTGGCTCGATTTTAGAAAACTTTCCTATGGACCTTTCCCGAGTTTTCATCCATTAAACGCACGCGAAAACAAGCACCGGGGAGCTGCCATTTTGTGGTAATCCTATCATTTCCCCCATTGCCCTGGCTGACCTGCTTTTGCGGCACTAAATCATATCCCCCGCCCCTGAGCCTGTCATCAGCAGACTAGTACCGCCCATTTCCCAACGCCAAAGCACGTCTTGTGTCAACATTTGCTGCGCTTCAGCTAATGACGTGTCGCCATGGAAATGGCAGGACGCCTCTTTCCTCAATAAGTATAAACAGACCGTTTCACAACACACAGCAGCAGATTTTCGATTCCATTCCTCTCTCTGTGTTACTTAGAGTATTCTGTGACTCGTTTCTGTGCTCTGGTCAGCTACCTTCGCCGCTTGTAGCCCGTGTGAACACCTGTACCATCTCAGTAAATTTCTTTACTTTGTTTACCACACAATGGCTACAATAATGCCCTACATGTACGAGCCCGAGTATACCGAGGAGGAACTACTGGAAAGGGAAGCACGCGAAAACGATGGGGATTCGGACGGCAGTTGGCAGGACGAATCAACAGATGAAGAGCCTGGGCCTAGTCGCATGGACGGCGTCTCCACCTGGTGCACATGCAATCGGTGCGAGCTAATGGCAACCGAGGACGAGAACTGCTGCTTCTGAGAAAACTCGGGATGCCTGGCCTACATTTCGGAAGGCGAGCCACGACTGCAATGCATCACCGAGCTGCCAGACTTCAGGGCAGCCTGCCTCACACGGGCCGTGTTGAGAATAATGATGGTGCTTATGCACGAACTTCGCGCAACTGTTCGTCCTCGTAATCCGAGTAACGAGTAAGTATACTCTGCTTGTCATGCCACTCCTATTTCATGTTCTTCTACTATATCCAAAATTACATCTACATATCATTGTAACGCATGTCAGTCGTTCAATAGTGTGCATTGTCTAGATAGCATTTGTCCGTGCAGAATGCCATTAGTTACAAGAATTGTCATTGACAACAAACGTTTATTAAACTTATCTTGGTCATTTAAAAACAGTTTTTTTCATTCCTTTTCACAGGTGGTACAGGCTTGTGGCCTATCGTTCCTTTACATGGTGGCTCCACGGGAGGCTTGGACACCGCGTTCGAAGAGTGATACCCGCCTGTGCCGTTCGTGCCATTAGAGAAACGTTCCTGAGTGACAGTGGTCAGTACAGGGGATTTTCTCTCGCTGTGCTGCAACCTGACCTGTATAATCTTTAAAGTCTTGTATTTTTGTGTCATGAAAATAAGATACAAAATAAAACACCACATATATTTTAACAACGGTTGTTTCGATTTTTTAAATGAATCAAGTGTGTCTCCATTCAAGGATGGACGTCAGACATCTGTGCTCCGAATGGGTGAAGGTCTGGTCGCTGTGAAGCAGGGTGGTCACTATCTATCTAAGCTAACATAACATATTCTCGATAATGCATGCACTAAATAACACTTGTTCAAAGTCTTTCAGTAGGTTATTTCTCTATAAAAGTCACACATATATCTATACTAACAATTACCATTGCATTATACAGGCCTTAGGGTCTTGACCACTATAATACACTGGTTGAAGTGTGGGTCTGTGCTCACAAGAATCTCCGGTATGTGGCATTTGTTATTGATAAGCAACGATATACTATCAAAGGCGGTTCACGCCAGTGGATGAGCGCTGGCATGGGGGGCTGTCAGGGGCGTGAAAGGCCAAGGTGCCAAACTGCATGTACACTTCAAAAGGTATCCCACGCCAAGGGGCCATTGCTCACATGGCCTCCTCAGACCCCGTGTCTCCAGCCAGGCCTCCCCTTGAAGCAGGCCGCCCCCCTGCAATCCACATAAGTGTGTCTCCATTCAGCAGTCTTCCTGTGCCTTATCCTCACGCCCCAGGCCCATCCATCCCACCCCCATCTATCAAAGGCGGTTCACACCCGGGGATGAGCGCTGGCATGGGGGGGCTGTCAGGGGCGCGAAAGGCCACGGTGCCAAACTGCATGTACACTTCAAAAGGTATCCCACGCCAAGGAGCCATTGCTCACATGGCCTCCTCAGACCCCGTGTCTCCAGCCAGGCCTCCCCTTGAAGCAGGCCACCCCCCTGCAATCCACATAAGTGTGTCTCCATTCAGCAGTCTTCCTGTGCCTTATCTGCACGCCCCAGGCCCATCCATCCCACCCCCCTCTATCAAAGGCGGTTCACACCGGCGATGAGCGCTGGCATGGGGGGCTGTGACGGGCGCAAATGGCCACGGTGCCAAACAACATGTACACTTCAAAAGGTATCCCACGCCAAGGGGCCATCGGTCACATGGCCTCCTCTGACCCCGTGTCTCCAGCCAGGCCTCCCCTTGAAGCAGGCCGCCCCCCTAAGACCACGACATACATACATCATTCATTCACAAACACACCCCTTTTTCTAATACTTTATAAACCACTTGATATGTCTCATGAGAATATCTTTGTGCTTTGCAAGTCAACTCCTGAACGTGTTACCTGGCAACCACTGAGATCTACGCTAATCTGCTCGTCGTCGTGCTATGCGTGAACTTCTGTGACCGCTTAGAGCAAACCCATCAGTGTGCTACCTGTGGCCACCCACCTATTCTCCTGCAACATACTGCTCTGCTTGCTGAATCCAACTGTTTGTTGGTCAAGGTAAGGCCATGTATCCTAGTCATATTTCGCAGATTTTTAAATTTCTATCTATTGGCGAGTAGAGTACACAATAGTTCTATGTTCATTGGTCTCATTGCTATTGACTTGAGTTTCCATTGCTATGAATAGAATAGAATGAATACATCTATTTATTTTCATCTGTGTCTATTGTCATCGAATTGCATCCTTCGGGGGTCCAGTCTATAATGTAAGCATGTTTCCTTCTCGTGCAAGACAGAACATCCAAGGGACGAGTCACATGTTCAGATTTTAGTCACATCATTTATACATTTCTGCAATTTATGCAAATTCTAAGCCACACATAATGAACTGGTATAGTTCCTGCGACCAAAACAAACCTTGCAATGATCATTGTATGATTCATTTACTTTTGTATCAAATCTTTATTCTTGAAGATTGTATAATAATGTCGATATTTACTTTTCAGATTTATCAACAATGCCTGCCTGTTCGATTAGCGGTTGCCCTTCGAAGACCCATGCGAAATCTGAAGGCACTACAATGCATGTATTCCCGAAAACTGTTGATCGAATAAGAGAATGGGTCAGACATTGTGGATAACCACTGGATGAGCTGGAAAGTAGAGTCCAACAAGTCTTACAGGACAAGAGGGGTGATCGATACCGCATCTGCAGCCGGCACTTTTCCTTGGACATGTACACAACATCTTGGGTAACAAAGAAGAATAAACGGCGAACGACACGGAAATTGCTCGAAAACGCTATTCCCACTCTATTCGTCCACATTCCGCCACCGGTGAGTCAAGTGTCCGGATTTAGCTTTAGGCCTTGCGGTAGTGTGTAGGTAGCCGAATGGATGAATTGATATTGTAGGTGTTCTATCCCTTGTAATAATTTCGATATTGATATGAGTGTATAGTTTTTTGAATAATGACATTTATCAATATATTCTTTTTCGATTTCATAACCCACAAACGCAATGTATATATATGGGAACAGGAAACTGTGCTGTATTGAGCATTTTTCAAGTATTCTGTCGCCGTACATGGCTATTTTTAATATTGGCATTTCATTATCAATCATTAATTTACCTTTACAACTTCTTGACTATCCCTTGAATCTGAAGCAAGAACATTCTACATCCTTGACGTGGTCGCAGTTATCAACCACTTCTAGCGTGTATCAGGTAATCTTACTAGGCTAATCCGCTACAGACTTGTTTTATGCATGTCAAGTAATAATTTTATTTTATCGTGTAATTATTTTACCGAATGTTTGGTTAGTGCTTTCCAATTGATATACACCTTAGTTATCGTCCACTGGTGTTTGTTTTCAGTTATAATTAGTGTTATCCATACTAATGCAAGTACTGTCTTTCAGGGAGATGCTGAAGCGACCGCCACATCTACAACATTTCTAGATGTTCTTCACCAGCAGGAGGTATGGATACTGACAGCTCCATCGAGCGTCATCATCAGAGCTGGAATTCTTGTCGTTTGATTGTTCTACACAATGTTTCATTCGTGGTTAGCCGTTGATATGTACCTGTGCTGTCGACCCCAGGTGTGTGTTATGTTTTCACTATTGTAATCCTCACTAATGCAAGTACTTTGTTTCAGGCAGTTGATGGAGCGTCAACCCCTGCACTTGATGCAGAGCCTGACATTCAAGTAATTCCAGGGGAAGTGGAAGCGGGACCATGCGTATACGAATCGGCGCAACAGCTTTCGGAAGTGCGCACTACATTTGCAACATCCATAGATATTCTTCAGCAGCACGAGGTATGGATACTGACAGCTCCATCATGCGTGATCATATAACGTGATTCCATTTGCTATACTTTCTTCCCTATTAACGCAAGTGCTGTTTTTCAGGGAGACGACGAAGCTTCCACTACAATCACAACATCCAATTTAGATGATGCAGATGTAAATAAATTGGAGAAATAAGCCGATGAAATGTGATCATATTTAGATTTTCCTTGATTCTTTTGGACAATGCATCATTTGTAGTTATCTCTTTATAGGTACCTGTGCGTTCGACCCCAAGTGTGTGTTATGTTTCCAATATTGAAAACCATACTAATCCAATTACTTTGTTTCAGGGAGACGACGGAGCTTCCACTACAATCACAACATCTCATTTTGATGATGCAGATGTAAAGGAATCGGAGAAATAAGTCGATGAAATCTGCATACTTAAATTTTCCTTGATTGTTTTAGACAATGCATCATTTGTGGTTATCTCTTTATATGTACCTTTGCCGCCGACCCCAAGCGTGTGTTATGTTTCCAATATTGAAAAGCATACTAATGCAAGTACTGTGTTTCAGGGAGATGCGGATGCCTCCTCTCCAATACAACCATTCATGGCAGTCCATGCAGAGCCAGAGGTATGGATACTGACAGCTCCATCGAAATAGATCATCACTGGTCGAATACTTTTCGTTTGATTGTTGCACACAATGTTTAAATCGTGTTTGGCTATTGAGATGTACCCGTGTGTTCATCCTCACGTGTTTTTTATGCTAACAATATTTTGATACATAATAATGAAAGTACTATGTTTCAGGGAGACGATGGAGCCTCATTCCGTGCTGTCTATGCGGATACAGAAAATATAGTCGTTGCAGCGCAAGAGGAAGGGAGGACATGCAGAAACGAATCGGAGCTACAGCGTGCAGATGTTGAAGGTCGAGTCAAAAAAGTTGCAAAGAAAAAAAAACAAAAAAAGGTTAGTTACAAACAGTTCATAACTTTAGAAAAATGTTTGTGCTGGGGACTATTTTATGTTTTTTTCCAGTCAATTGTACTATACTTTATCTTGTGTTTAAACTGAACATCCCTTTTCCGATCTGTCCTCTAGTTACCCATGGGTCTACGAAATATACATACACAGACAGTGAAGCGAATGAGAGATGTTGCTTGCCAGACCATGTACACTATGGAGGAACTATTAATTGAGGCGAGGCGTGTTCAGGCTCGAGATGCTCATGTCCAATGGTCAGAACATGAATTAACTGTGTTTGGAGACTACAGCAAAGTTGCATTGGACCATAGCTACAGTGCGACCGCACCACCACAAGAAGATGTTATTGAATGTATTGAAGATAGCTCTGAAGTAGTTGCAGATTAATTCACACAATCTACACCCGCCAAAAATTTGCCACCAAAAAACCTGTCGACATTGCTGTGTTCTCCCATCAATGTTGAAGTAATAGATGTCGAAATGACAGAGAATGAACCAGCCGCAGCATCCATAGACGCATCAGAACTTGATATCAGCGATATTACTTTCCAATGTGTTGAAATCTCCACAACGTCACAGGCCGAAACAACGTTCACGCAGGATGACAGTCTAATGAAAGAGAGCAAATACATTGTATTCGACAGTTGTTTGATGGAAATTATAAGTATGCTGAAATGTGTACATTCCAGAGCCGGTCAAGTGGCACAGCGAGTAGAGCGCGTTCGAATCCCGGCGGGGCCAAACTCAGCCTTTCATCCTTCCGAGGTCGATAAATGAGCACCACACACCGTGGGTAATAATAAGCAGCGCTCAGATACCTGAGGGTTCGTAGCGCTATATAAATGCGAAATTATTATTATTATTATTTATGTGGGAAGCCATTGATTAATGTGACTCGTCAAATAAAAGGCAGTAACGTCAAAATAAATGCCGCCTGTAGATTAAATCATATATTCTCATGGTCTGCACAACCGATGCTGGGGAAACTGCCAGCAGGCAATCTACTGTGTGCAGCTGCATCACTTTTTAGTGGCTCCAGTTTTAGAAAGTTAGAGGCTTTCTTTCAGTTTGTGGGACTCCATTTCATTTCTAAAGCGCTGTACTACATATACCAACGTGATTATCTGTTTCCGGCTATTAGTGATGCTTGGAAAATTGAACAATTGTCTCTAGCAAGTACATTCGAAGGCAAACGATTCAGGCTAGCCGGCGATGGACAGTGCGACAGCCCTGGATTTTCTGCCAAGTACTGCACCTACCACTTTCAGGACATGGATAGTAAGAAAATTGTGAGTTCGGTGGTCGTGCAGGTAACACAATGTACATCGTCAGTGGCCATGGAGAAACTAGGATTTATAAAATCAGTGGAATATCTACAATAAAGGGGAATGCACATCGACCTCATAGCCACGGACAGACACGTTTCAATTGCCAAGACAATGAGAGAGCAGTTCCCACATATTAAACATCAATTTGACGTATGGCATCTTGCTAAATCAATCAATAAGAAAATCTCGGCTGCAGGGAAAAAAAAAGGTTTTGAAAGTATTTTGCAGTGGTCCCATTCTATCACCAACCATCTTTGGTGGAGCTCAAAAACTTGTGACGGGTCAGTGGAAATACTACTTTAAAAATGGCGGTCACTGATGCACCACTATACCAACGTTCACCGCTGGACAGCAAATCAACATTTCCACCAATGTGAACATGGCCCTTTGTCCCCAGAGGAGGCACAGAAGAAGAAGTGGTTGATTCCATCTTCACTGACACACAAAGCCATTGAGAAGATTGTTTTCGACAAAACTCTATCAAGAGATTTGAGAGGACTGACAGAATTCTGTCACACAGGAGATTTGGAGGTGTTCCACAATATGTGCCTAAAGTACAGGCCAAGGCGCTTGCATTTTAGCTTTCAGGGCATGAAACATCGCACTCTACTAGCGGTCTTGGCCCATAACAGCAATGTCGGACGTGAACAATCTAGGACTAGGGGTAAAGTAAGGATGCCTCGCTACACTAAGGTGTTTTCAAAACGAAGTAAGCAATGGGTGATCAAACCAGTCTATGATGAAATGCAGTTCGACTTTGTGAAAGGCCTTACTGTTGCTGTGTTAGAGAAGCACAGATATGGAATTGTGGACATTTCTGTGCAGAGCAGTTATCCATTGCCACCGAACATTGCGACTGTGCCATGCCCACCCGAAGCACAGCTGGTTGTGAAGTACAATTCCCGGTTTAAATAATTGCAATACGATTGTCTTTTTGTAAATAAATGTTATTGTACAGTGTACCTGTAACCCTAACCCCTACCTTCACCATCATGGGTGGCGAACAAGCTGGGTGTCATCTTTGAATTCTCTCTATTCACCTCATATATGTGTATGTATATATTATTCTCATGTCTCATCTCAAGTAAATGTAAATGCTGCGCACTGTTAACGGAGGGGAGGCTTGCGTATTGCAAATAATAAAACAAACAAACAAACAATAAATCTCACTTTTAACTCAACTCCTGTGGTACTTTATACTTTCCCTGACCTTCCGCCAAAAATTAAATGTCTCAATTTGGGCTGCAAAGCTCGCAGACAACAGGGACAAAATTGGGGCACTTAGAACGCGCCAAGCAAGCCGTGGCATTTGGGAGAGAAGCCAGTTCGCATTTGCACATTGAGGCGCACTACATAGACGGATTCTAAACTTCAAGTTCTCACAGATGCCTATACTACGTGATGTTGCAAATAAAGAATGCGAAGGACAGTGGCTTTGATTTTCAGCTCGCGCCCAGATGAGGCCCACAAGTCGCACTGGAAGTATAAGGGTCTATTGCTTTTTGACCTTGAGACAGGGACCATGCCGAAAGAACTACATTTGAAGGGGGTGCGCAATAACGTAGGAGACGATAAGGCAGAAAATTCAGAAACTAGACCGAGCTTCATTTTAGTTCAGTATACGAAAAATCGTTGTCAAGAGCACGGTCCATTTTACAGACTGCATTACGAAGAGACACAATGGAAATTTCAAATACAATGTAAGTAAATCTTTACACGCTTTTATACCGGAATGAAGATTTAATGAATGGATGCATGAATAAATGAATGAATGAAGAGCTAGGAAAAGCAAGGAAAACGTGTTCGTAGTGGGCACATGGGCATGCAGGTCCACTGGTCTCACCGATCTCGGTCCTTGGCCCAGCCACTTTTCCCTGCACTGCCTACCTGCACTACGGGACTGTCTCTGTATCCTTTAGCCCCTTCTCCCGGCATTTACCTTGCACTTGCCACCAGCTGGCCCTATTATTTAATTTGTATTCAACTAACCATGTACAGCACTTTTACCCCCCCTCCCCTCTTCCCCATGCGCGATCAGAAAGACACCTGGCCTAGTAGGATCGTTGTCTGTCTGCCCTTGTTCCCCACCTGCCTCGTCGCGCCTAGAAACAATTGAGTATAGGCGCGTTACAAATGCCATATCATATATCATATCATTCCTCACGCATGTAGACTAACTGTCGTTTATCATTGTGTGTTGGCCTCGATTTATTTTGTTACTTTTCGCATTGATTTTAGAGCCGAACATACTCCATTGAACTATCCTTGCAAGCAAATAGTTTCTGATCGGCTGTAATAAATAAAATGAGTAATATTAATTAAGATCGGCTGGCGAGACTAATTATAATTTTTTTGTTTTCATAACAGGTATTTGCTCCCCTTCTGCTACTGCCATCGGTTTGAGACACCAGCAGATGGCTTTTACAGTAGACACCTGCAGCTTCGTGTGAACAACTGGAGCACACTGACAATTTTATGGGACAATCGCCAAGGGCCCACATGCCCTTACGCTGTACTAGTGGCTACAAGCAACATATCAACCTTTACGATGGACTAGTGCCTAGTTGATGGAACAGCCTTGCGGTTCACCGTGCTTCCAAAGTGCTTCTTTTAATGAAAAGCAACACCCTGTGTACCATGGCGGATGCAGATAAAAGAAAATAAATGGCTTTCGGAGTTCATATGGCAATTGCTGAATGTTCTCTAAACATTTAATGTCAAATAAATGTACTTTACCAAATGTACCGTGTTGCTGTTTGATTTTAAAGTACAGTTTCATATTCCGAATTGTGGCGCGCTGTGTTGTGAGATGGTCTGTGTTGGTTTCCGGGTTCTGTGTGGAGTCGCGTAGAAGACGACTGGGCGCGTTTGCCTACGCAGCACAGTAACGTCACGGAGAGAGGTGGGGAATATGAATCTTTGGATAATGTCAGGCTCAGGGGCGGGGGAATTGATTTAGTGCCACAGAAGCAGGTCAGCCAGGGCGATGCGGCAAGTGATAGGATTATCACAAAATGTCGGCGCCCTGGTGCTTGTTTTCGCGTGCGTTTAATGGACGAAAACTCGGGTAGGGTCCATAGGAAAGTTTTCTAAAATTGAGCCACTTAGGCTTAAAAAAACATGGCCGACCCGTCGGGACAATAAAAAGTTTTACTAGACCATGCCTTTAAAAGGGGATCAAGTTCCATGCAAAGTAGCCAAGGAAAGATTGAGGGACTGTGAAAGAGTCCTAAGTTAAGAGAAGAGTGTGAGAGACTATGTCAAAACAAGCTGTAAGCAGCATAAGCATAAAGAGAGTATCAAGCTCAGAAGTGTTTTACAAGAGCTACAAAAGCTCATGCAGGAGATATTCAGAACTTACCAAAGAAGACTTTATAAAGAAACTCAAGTATAAGAAAGAGACATTTTTCACACAGAGACTATCAGGAAGACCGCGAAGACCAGGCTAAACTGGACCTTCTCTTGGAGGAGTTTAAGTTGGTTAAACTAGTGGTAGGGTCAGGTAGAGTTAGGTTTGGACTGAGGACATTTTTACTTTGGGACTTCCTGATGACAGACGAGCACCCTTAATGTATTTAGATAGGGTGATCCCTCTAGCAATAGGAAAAGTTAGGCCTTTTCATATAAGTTAAATAAATAGAGTTCATAATGTCCTTAATGATTCTGACTCCTTCGACCGACACGCCACGCGGTGTGAAGCATACAACGTGTTCTTCTATTTTTTCATGTGTTATTTCATCAGAATGTCCCAAACCCAGTTTCTCCCTGAGTTTAGTTTTAATGTTGCATCATTGAAAATTTTCTGCAAATCTTTTCCTCATATCGAAGAATCTCCTTCCAATTCTTTCTGTGGACTCTTTAAAAACAATCTCCATATAAACTGCTTCATTGCGCATCACAAATTCACAGGTGCTGTACCAATTTTGAGATTTATAATAAATGCTTAATAAAATAATAATTAAACCAAATTTTAATGTGAGACCTTCTTAATACTAGATTTCTTAAATTGAGAGGTTCTTCTCAGAATCAAGCTTTCAATTTGTTTTATCCACTTCATTTTCTCATTAAATGTCAAGATATTACTTACAGTGAATATGCCTTTCTTTTTCACATATGGCTTGTTGAATGATAATGTATATTGTGGTCTATTATTATGCCTAAGTACTTACACTCAGGTAAGACTTGTATTAATTGCTTATTCAAATACCACTTAAATGTTTTTTTCTTCCTTCGCCCATGGTAGACAATAATTTGTTTTTGCTGTGTTCATGGACACTTTGTTTAATTAAACACCCATATAGTTCTTCAAAAAAACTTTTGCAAGCCTAAAGGTGTTAAAAATCAAACTGACAGTATCATCTGCCAATGATGAATAAGGAAGATTAAGCTTTTCAATTTTCATTGTATTATTTTTAAGTATCTTGCAAAGTGTCACCTGAATCTGCTGTATACACATTATTTAACACTAATGTGTACACAGGCTTAAGTGCAGGTTTTCATTGACAGAGTAGGACCACTATATATCCTCAGCCAAAAGCTCTCTCTAGCGGTAACAACAGGTAAAGCTATGCAAATTGCCATTATTTCTATTCCTCCTAAGGCAACAGCTCCTTCTAGCACTGACAACAGATAAAGCTATGACTGTATCGGACAAACATACAGGGACAAACATACATCTGGCCTTTTAATATATCCATAGATTAGATTGGAGCCAGAAATCAACCATGTTCTACTCCATTATCACTTGGGATAGATGTCTATAATTTGTGTACAAAAATTCTACTCTATCATCTTAAGTATAATTCTGTTATCAGGGCTAGCAGTTACCATATGAACCCCCAACTACCCAGTTTCTGCCCAAAAGGTATTTAGTAATAATATGCTTCGGCGTTAATACGTGCGTAGCCATAGGTGATCCTATCACAAAGCCTGTTGTATTTAAAGGTATATCTTTGTTTCCCTACACCCTTTAATTAAAACACTTAACTGTGGGAGTGGGAAGAGCCTATAATGATTTCTTATCGTCCTGAAAGTTGTTCTGTGAAGATGATTGGCATGGTATCCGGGAGGGCTGTAATCCAAATGTGTGTCATGTCTCCCGATTTAAAAATGAAGATTATTACATTTCCCTTCCAATTTCTGGGCATTCATTTCACATAACACAGTCAATCCTGCAGCCCAAAATATACGATTCCTTTTAAAATTTTACTACCAGAATTGCACCTGTGCCTGCTGCTTTCGATATTTTCATGTCCTAATAATATCGTATTATTTGATGCTCATTTACAGTAGTGTTCTATTCTTCTTTTTCTCACCAGTATATTTTCTTGATTCCTCTATTGACACATCCGCCGTCATTACCCGATCTTCTGCTCGTAATCCGATACTCAACATTTGACAGATTCCTTTTAACCTTATTTCATGATGCCTTAATACCCTCTACCAAGTGTGTATCTTAATATGCTTTTTCTTATAGACAGTACTAATGCTGTACTTTTGTCTTAACGTTTTATTTTGCAGCTGTATTTCTTGATTGTTTTATTTATGTATCTGTTTAATTGTGGCATTTATATTTTCCTCCTCAGACATCCTTCTTTATGAAATCAGCTCCCTTGGTGTGTATAGGTTTTAGTTATGGTGCACTATTTATCACTGATAGGTTGCAGAGTATTGTATACCACCTCTAGCTACACGGACCTGCATTAGAGATAATATTCTGTAGCAAGTAGGAATGGAATGATTTGTATGTCTAGGAGAAATGATGCCACCTTCCTCATCAGCAAAGAATACCAAAAGTGGTTGTATACCTCTCAGTATGAACTATGAGAAATGTTACCAGACCTTCAGCTCTGTTGTACAAAACAACCTTGAAATACACTCAACCAAACCATGGTTTGTAAATGGAACAATGAATATACTTTCAACCAAGCCTATTAGTCATGAAAAATGATTACAATTACATTTCAATATATAAAAAGAATGTTCATTAATGATACACATCTAATTATCTGTGCATTAATTATATCGCTAATCAAAATATAGATATGAAAAGAACTGTTTATATTATTTATCATTGATCAAATTAAAATCTAATGGTCATTTATACAAATTGTTTAGTTCAAACAAAATACTTTCTTTAAGAGGAGAATGAAAATATATAAAATAAGAACAGGAAAAATGATTCAATAAAATGTTAGTCTTATTATTTTTCCAAATAGATTTTCATTGCCCATTTTTTTATTAGTGTATATCAGCCATGCAAAAATTACCTTTAATACACATTTATTTCAATATTTACATTGCGTGATCAAAATCAAAATTAGTATAAGGAAGCACTTGACATTTGCCCGCTTATTTTTGTGTCCATCTGGATATTTTTTTCAGTGGTAATTGTTATAATATCACTCTCAGTAGCCATCACATGAAAGACAGCATCAATGTGTGGCATGTTACTCTTTTCAGTTCCTTGTCATTTCATCACGGGATGTTTTTTCACAGGCTTTTTTACTGCAGATTTTTTAAAGAAAAAACTAATAGCATTTTTCATTTTTTTATTTTTGGGGGGTTCCCTCCCCACCCCACATCCATTTTTTTTATATCCCAGTACGCCCTCATCCAATATATATATATATTTTTCCAACCCCCCCAAAATAATTCAATGAGTTTTTTCGGCAAAAAAATCACAGTAAAAAAACCTGCGAAAAAACATCCTGCGATGAAAGGACATCGTACCCTCTTTTCCTTTCATTAAGTTTCACGTTTGAAACATCATGTGCATTCGTCAACATGCATGGTTCATGTCAGTCTGATTAATTCAACCTCATGCCACATTTTTATGGTTACTTATAATTGTTGCCCGTAATCATGTTGTGCTGCATGTTCAGTTTCTCACTTTCACATAATTCACAGGTGTGGTACTTTGTATAATACTTCCAACCCAAGTCGGTAGTTTTAGCGCAGTATAGGATCAAATGTTTCATGCTTTCTGTATTTCCTGCTGAACAACATTGTCTTTGGTCAATAGGAAATATACGCAAAGCTCCTGTAAATTGCAGTTAAATTTGAGTCCAATATAGTCCCTCCTTATTGAGTTATTGGGGTATTACAGAACATATAGTGGTGTAGGCTTTGTAGTTTTTACCTGCTTCTTGTTCTTTTTTATCCATGCTATCCAGAATATTAGTCTTCGTGTATTTAGACCATATCATGGCAACTTTGCATAGTATATTTAGGGTCTTGCAAGTTCTGTAACTCATGTCAATTATGCTTTGTGTTGGTAGTTCGTCTGACAGGCTGCCAGCTTCTACCATGTATAATTTGTTCATTAACCTCAATCTCTCAGTTGTTACCAGATGGGATGTAGGTGAGAGTGTAAATTCTGACCTAATGTATTCAACTGGTAGGCTTTGGCAAAGTGTGAATAGATTGCTAAGGCAGTAGGAATCCAGTATCTTCAACTGTTTAAATAGTGTATCTCTCCATATTTAACAGCCATATAACACAGTAGGTACCAGTTGTAGCCCGCAGAGCTGTGACCTAACATTTAAAAATGCACCAAGACACTGTTTTGCCACACCATCAATGTGCACCATGTGGTAATTCCAGGACAGCCTTTCATCCATGATGAACCAAAGCTATTTGTAGGGTATGACGTCCTTTCATCGTCTGCCTTTTCATCCCCAGGGTTTTCAAAGTGCACATTCCATCGAATGTGCTCATCACATTTTTTAGGGGGGGTGGGAAAGGGCAGATAAGGGTTTGGGCGGGTGGGCAATGGCAAAAAATAAGTGTGGGAGGGGGGGTTTGCGGGGGTCCCCCCAAAAAAAACAAAAAAAACATGAGCACATTCGATGGAATGTACACGTTTAAAAGCCTGGGTATGAAAAGGCAGGCGATGAAATGACATGGAACCATTTGTAGTTGGTTACAGCTTCAAACCCGATGCAGTTAATTTCCCAGGCTGTCACTTTCCTGTTCTTGTAGCCTTTGAATATCAGGGCCTTACATTTAGTGTGATTTGTGACTAATGAATGTTATTTGGCATAATCAGAGAAAACGTGCAGTATTTTATGTAGTCCTGCAGGTGTACAGTCTGTACGAATAATGTCATCTGCATAGCCTAGCCACTGCGTTGCATGGTGGGCGATCTTGGGTGTATAGACTTCCGCCGTTGTTAGGGCAGTGGTTAGATCGGCTAGGATTAGGTCAAAAAGCATTGGAGCAAGTACGCACCCTAGCTTAAATCCTGTCTGAGTGTTTATACAATGTCTTAATAACCCTTCCTTGTTTAGCCTAATTTCCACCCTTGTGTTATTATGTAGACCTATTGTCATCTTGAGTAGACCGCTGGGTAGTACCCATTTGCGTAACTTACTCCTTAGTAGACCATGGTCCATGATATCAAATGGAACACTTAGATTGACACAGGTGACAGAGACAGGGCTGTTCTATATAGATCTCCCATGTTCAACTCTGGTTACCAAGGTCAACATCTTGACTAGTGTGCAAGATGCCTCATGGAAGCCTGTTTGTTGTTGTGGTAGTATATGGTTTGGTGAGATCCAGCTGTTAAGCTATTTTAATAGAATTCTAGCAGATACATTAGAGGAGTCATCAATCATGGCTAGTATTATGTAGCTGGATGGATTTAACCTGCTTCCTCATTTGTATACCAGGACTATTATGCTTAGTCTCCAGATATCTGGTATTACCTATTATTTGTCATAATTTCTTAATTAATTTGTTTTTTCCAATGCACAAATTATGGTGATCAATTTGATATCTTTGTTTAAGTATTGATTTTTAATGTGACTCAAAACACATACTTGATATAGAAAGCTTGAACCAACAAGTTTTGGGTATGGTGTTCTTAATTCAATTAATTTTCCTTTGTTGATACGGTAAAAGATAATATATTGGATATTTAAGTAGCTTGAGATTCTTATATTATAAAAACAAAAGTGCTGTAGTTATACTTACTATGCATCCTGAATGATTTAGAATATTGTCCTTTTAATTTTGTACACATTTGCTTCCTTTCCCCAGTAGGGTTCTGCAAATGTAAATAAACTCTCAAATATTCTTGCCATTTAGGTACTTCATCAATCAGTTTACCTATGATAATTAAACTACTCTATTTTTAATAAAATACCGTCACATTTCTGAGCTCATAAATCGACTTTAAAGAAAGACTATGTTGAGTAAATTTGAATTTGGGAATTACTGCGGAATAATAACCACGTGCGACACCGTGTCCTAGTTAGTATGTGACACCATTTTGTGAATGCTAAAGTGCTGATAAAAATAGGAAGAGCGCTTACATAGTCTTAATAGTAATGCAAATATGTCTGCAATCTTTAAATGTGCTGTATAATCAGTGTTGTATTTTAGTAACGTTAGCCAATTTGCATAAGTCAATTTATGGCACAGTGTGTTCTCTCTAAGAAATCTTTCTTCTATTTATAGGCATATACTCCCATCAACTTCTACAACTCCCACCATCTGGTTCAAACGAATAAATTGCACCCATGTATAATTAACGATTAGGTAAAAGACCTATGCTGCCTCTATGAGTTTCCCATATATACTTAATTTGGCCTTTATGGGATCTTTTGGATAACATTTTGATCCATTATGTTAGTACTCACTATGTTTTCAATATTGTGATGATACATTGTATTAATTCTCATATATATTTTTAGGAGTTAATCACCATTTTTAATCGTTATCTTTTCTTATTGTTACTAATTATCCTATATATAGGATAACTCGCTAAATAAAGGACTAGGCATGCTTCTTTCAAATTAAATACCAATCATCATCATATTGTATCTAATCATTAACATTAGCCTGCAACTGGTGGCCTGATTGTCCTGCCAGTATAGATTTGTTTACATTTACACATAATTGCATCTATCACAAGTATACTTTTATAATTCATACATTTTATAATTGTCCACTTTTTATTTTTCGTATCTGCAAACACATATTTTTTTTATTTTCATCATATTTGTACATGCTTCAATTTACACAATTATTAAAGCCCAATGGCTGTGCATTAAACCACTTTATTCTATCAATGTATTTAATTGTCTTTCAGAAACATCAGTGACAACTTACGTTTTAGCTTTTCTTTTTAAATTATCTGTGGTCTACGGTCAATGAATGAGATTAAGTCCTTGTTCAATAATAGTGTGCTGCAATGATTGGTAATAATCGTGTGGATTATATTCCTTTGAGTACTTTATTTTGTAATGGACAAACATTTTGATCCATTCTAATCTGTGTTCTGTGGCAGTGTCAACAATTGGTTTCTCCTGATTGCAGTTATTCCTGACGTTGTATCCTCTTTCTTTGAACCTTTCTTTTAGAATTGTGCATTGTTTCTCAAAGAAAAATTGCTTACTTCAATTTCTTCTTGCTCTTACATATGCTCCCATCAGAATGTTCTTAATAACTGTCCCTTTATGGCAACTTGATGTAATTAAAATAGTGTGTACTTTGCGTACAATGTTTGTCTGGATTTTGCTATTAATTATACAAATGAGTAAGCCTAAGAATGAAATATGTGTCCTTGAATACAGTGAATACAGATATGCAGTGTGACTTGGATCTTGTAGTTGTTATTGTTTAGAAAACACAGATAGTTACACAGTTATAGTTCTGTATCTGCAAGCTCAGGAAAAAAGGGATGTACACAGAGTAAAAGATAATGTGAAAATATGATTGAAGCAGGAGAACGTGAGGAGAAAGACAAATAGAAAGTTATACAAATAGTGACATACAAAGAGTAAGACATGCATAGAAAGCCCAGTTGCTGAGAACTTGCACTTATTTTGTTCTATTTAGAGCACTGTTACCCAATTGGTTAGGCTAAAAAGGACTATTGTAAATATATTTCATAAACCAAAACCATACGTTGACAGATTGGAACCCTATGCGGATGGTTGTGCATAGGAGGAACCTTTGCCCAAGGTGTCCAAGAAATAATGTAGTATAAGAATGGAGACAACCACACTGCGCAATTACATTAGTGATTTATGATCAATTTAATAAGACGAATACAGCCGACACGTGTTGCGACCATCAGGTCTTCTTCCTGGCTAGTATCCACAAGATAACATGGTCAAAATGAAATACAAAATCATACATAATAATAATTTAGCATTTATATAGCGCTACAAACCCTCAGGTATCTGAGCGCTGCTTATTATTACCCACGGTGTGTGGTGCTCATTTATCGACCTCGGAAGGATGAAAGGCTGAGTTTGGCCCTGCCAGGATTCGAACCTGCGTCTGCAGGCTCTGCACAGGTGTCAAAGTGAGCGCTCTACTCGCTGTGCCACTTGACCTGCAGTAACATGCATGTTTTGCACATAAATTAACAAAACATTTCACATTCATGAAATTTGTTAGGTACAGACATTTAGTATATCATGAAATGTTCAAGGGCAACACAGAAGCGATAAGGGGGGGATAACAGTCACAGATTAAAATATGTCAATCCGATATGAATATAAGAAACGAGGAGTATAAAACAGTACATACACTTAATCATAAGCAATAACCATGAGTTAATGTAAAGGGTACAAGGATATCATCCCGGTCACATGAAAAGGGCAACAAAAACAAAGGAAAAGAACCTCATTATAAAAACCTATTAAAAATAAAGCTCATAAAGGAGAGTATATTACTCACAAATCTCACATAACCAGTGAGATTGCACGGTACATGCATTATATTGTGTATCACCAAAGCCAACATCGCAATTGTTCCAAGATGATACTATCATGAGTCTCCAGATTACACCAATGAAGGAACATGTCTAGGTCAGGTACCCATTGTGCATGAACCAGTGTATTGACCTCGGAGTACTGATACATAGCATTGTACATACTTATAAGAATACTTGTAAAACCCCCTCTGCTGTGATATAGGCTGAACCGCCAAGTTACACCATGTAGGTGACTAGTTAGGTCAGATACCCCTTGTGCGCATCCCAGTGTTATTGGACTCCGAGTACTAACACATGAGTTGTGCATACCTGAAATTATTCTTATTAAACCCACTCAATTGGGATATGGGCTAAGATACAGATAGAGAGGCAAAAGAGGTGGGGTTATGTTGAAGAGAACTTCGTCAAACTGCACTTGGAAATCTGATCTTACATGAGTTGAAACAAGTCAACCGAACTAACCAAGTGGTATGGTTGCTTACCTAGTAAAATTAGTAAAATCTGCTAATGTGCAGAGGAAATCTGAAATACTGATAACAATAAAGGTCTCACATTAACATCCTCAAATTAAGTAACATACGGCTTGAATTTCTTCCCGCCCAGAATTCTACTCGTATATTACACAAAGTGTTAAACTTTAACCTCTGTTATAGATGCACAGTCTATGTCATAACTAATGTACAATTCTAAACAGTTGGGTCTGAGATAACTAAGTATCCACCCACCCATGTATTGTTTACTTGTCTCGTATAAATCCATTACCCATTGGACACCAATTGCCTGCATCTTGTTAATACAGTTACATTACAGAAAAACTGAAAGTTCATGGTCTGTCTTGAGCCTAGTATGTACAGTCCCATACTTACAAATAAGTAGAGCTTCCATTTGTCTCAACCGCAGTAGACGGTTACCACCTCTTGGTGGTAAAATGGCTGTGGTCATGCCAACAAAATGTATGTCCTTAGTATCATTCATCTGGTGATGACGTTGCCAATGTGTTGCAAGCATGGATCTGGCATCCTGGCTTGATATGGTGCTCATGTGTTCTCTTATCCTGATCTTAAGTGCACGGATTGTGCTGCCAATATAATGGCTTATTGCTATTTTTGTCAAGTTCCCACCTTTTACTCAAACACACACAAATCACACATAACATCTTTTTATTCTGATGTATCTTCTTGTAAAATCCATGAGAGAAATCATCCAGAAGTTAAAACCACAAAGAAAGTTATGCACTTCAACTCCCATAATGACTGAGGTACTGAGACGAGGACAAGGGAGTTTCTTCAGAGTGACAGTTGCTCAAAGAGCAACATTAGGTATAGTTGTTTTTCCAAACCTGTGATGAGTCAGACATTTCAAAATGGCAACAGTGTTACATTGACGATAGGTGCAGGAAGCAGTGATGAAGGAGATGCCACCAACCATGCGCAGGCTTTGTGACGCTGAGCTCACTGAGAGAGCTAGAAAAGCAGAGCAGACTACCGTGACAGGGAGAAAGATGCTGCATGCAGGCGAGGAAGACCATGGAGAAACCGGTAGCAGTGCAGAAGCTCCTGTTGGTCCAGCCGCTGAAGAAAACTGAAGTCTTCAACCCGGGATGCAAGAGAAAGCTGGCAGGTGACCGCAGAGCCACGTTGGATATCGGAGAAGCGTCCGCACACTCCAAAATGGAAGGCAGAAAAAGAAGCCAAAATACATAAGCGCGAACACCATCTGAGACACTGCATAAGACCGGTGAGTCCAGATAAAGCAGCTGGGAACCCCGGGGTGTTCTGACAACAAGTGATTGAATGGTACATCAGTGCTAAGGCAGAAAATATACAAAGGCAAAGTTTGTTTAAATGCCGTCAAAGCAAAGTACAGATTCAACACCCAATATGAAGAATGTTTGATTCAGAAAATACACAAAGAGAACGTTTGTTTTGTATGTAGCCAAGGCAAAGTGTAAAGGCCAAATTCAATAAGAAAAACATTTGGATGCCAACAAGACAAAATATAAAGGTAAAACCCAATCGCATGAGATGCCAATGTGGGGAAGAAGATTGAGCAAGCATATTTGAGTAAATTATTGTCATAGATAGTTTTGGGAAGGAGATGAACCTATCCCACCCCCAAAGTCACTTTAGAGTAAGGCGAAATGTAGATGCTTAGACTTAATGCAAGCAAATAAAGAAGCACCATTTTGTAGTTATGGTAGAAATATTCGGGCCTGCATGCCTGCGCTGTAGACACAGGCCACAAACCTAACAAAGAAACCTGAATAGGCCCAAGTGCTGATGATAAAGCGATCCACACTGTTAGCCTCCCTAGAAACTTTCCTTTATTCCACAACTGTTGCCAATACATGTTATCCCAAGAAGGAATGTGCCCTGCAAGGCAACAAGACAGTACCAGGTGCCTCACAGTGCACGTTTTTCGCAGCCAGGCCAAAGCAGGCATCCGACCCCCACCCAGCCAACCATGAGATATAACACCCACAAATGTCCCAGTCCAAGACACCTGAATTCCACATTAGTAAGTGACTCCAGACCACCAACCATAAGCCCACTGGCCATAAAATATCTAAAAGAACATTGCACCTTATTTCATAAATGACAGGATTTGTAATGCGAGGTACAGAGTAGAATAAATTATAGTCCAAGCGAGGGTGGAAGCCTTGGGTGCGGATAGTGCGATACTGAATGAGTGAAGCATGTGTGGGTCAGCTCGATCTTAAGCCTCCCCCTGTGTCAGCCCCCGAATCTCCCAGGTGCATGCCATAATGATAGAGTAGCATTGTTTTACACAGTAACTAATTGCAAACTCGTCCTTGGTTCCCTGGAGATGATGGGCTCAGCAGACCCCAAGTGATGGAATATGGACAGACGGGGCTGGGGGCAATGGCTTGGGATCTCCTACGGAGCAGACTGACCATGTTAAGGGTCCCACCAACCAGCCATGCAGGTTTTACTGTATAGGTTTTACATCACTGATGACGATTTGACGATTTGTTTCCTTATAACATTATGCTGTACCATTTTTTGGCAGAACGTTCTTGAGCAGCAGAATGCTTTGCTGGCATACCTATTTTTGGTGTGATTAAAACCTGTTATCCTTGCAAGAATCTCTTGGCCTGTTTCCCTAGTGGGTTGTATTTTTCTGGCAGGAGCGTTTGTGGGTGTGCCTTCACTTGGTGACCTCGATGTGATCCCAGCACCCACTGTACCTGTGGAGGTGTCAGACAGCCTCTCCAAAGGGCCATGCCCCCTACAGCAACCAGTCCCAAAAACACATACTTCCCAGTGGCCGTACATGTGCCGTCTTTGCAGAATTCCTGTCTGCTCTTTCAAGCGGGGCATGGCTCTCAGGTGAAATGCAGGCCGGTGTTGTTGGAAACCTGTGACGAAGGAGTGTGTTGAACATGCACACGTGAGTATGGCCCTGCAAGGGATAACGAAGTAGGTGATAGATATATGGGAGAGTGTGAACATTGTGAACACGCAGATGTTGAAATTGTGGGTCTGGCATGCATGTGGATCATTTTGTTTTTTGGTAATATTAATTTTTGATGAGTAAATTAAGGAAAGGAAAACTGAAAGGTAGGGAGCATCTCATAGTGAGGTGAGAAGGTGGCGTCACTCATACTGAGTAATGGAGGAAAAAGGAAATAGGAGCCCCGCATAATTAGAGGGCGCAGTAATAGTAGTTGTTGTTATTTTAGATGTTTTATTGGTGTTTTTATCGTGTAGGTTGGAGGCCCAGGATAGCCAGTGTTTGATTTGTGGTATATTTGAGTGTGTGGAGTGTGTGAGTGGCAGTGTGGAGAGAAAGAGGCGAGGGGGGAGAAAAGAGCATTTTTTGAATTTTTGACAGAAGGGAGGGGGCAGAAAGTGATTGTGCTTTTTAACAAACTGTAACAATGTGTGCAGCTCGTTAGTGCAAGAATAAGGATAGCAAGGGCGTGACTACCACCATCATGGGAGGAGAAACCCCAATAGAGAATATGTGTAAGCTCCCTACCGCTGTACCGAGACAGACTTAGGAAGAACCGTAAGTAGTGAGTGACGGAAACAAGAGGATGGGGGATGCCCAGCTTGTGGCCAGAGCAGGGCTGCCATAATAAGGGTATGCTAGAACCCATATTCCTAACAGCCAAATATAAGGGAAAACAATTACAAAAAAGGAAGGAAATATTAGACCTTTGGAAGATGTTCGAAGACACTGAAGAGTTTAAGGGAGAGGATGGACAGGACGATAGCATGGGCAATTGTCCAGGACAAGAGGGTGGGGCAGCAACAGAGCATGAAGGGATATACCCACTGACATCCTTCCCCGCTGTGGGCTATACTAACCATTTTAACACAACATAGACAGAACTGCTTACTTAAAAAGTTATTCCTAATGGTCTAAGCCCCTACATCTACATAGCTACCCCTGAAAAGAGCATCTTGCTGTCCCTTAGTGTGATTCAAGTCATCCCTAGGTAGCGCTGGTGGAGCACCTGTCTATGGTGAGGGGGACATGCATGAGGCTGACCCTGTCCTCTCTCACTACTTTCCTACATATCTAAAAAGAAGTGCACACCTTTTGGAGGGCGATTTTGGATTTTATTTGTATCACCTTCAACACTGTGTGTTTTATTTCTGCTAGTACTTAATCAATATCAATCAAGTTTTGTAAAAAAATGGCAGCAATTCTTCCTATGGTTGCCAATCATTAAAATATAGTTGGGTTGATGTTTCTTAACCGAACCCACAGCTCATTCGTAGTGGGTATCAGGGTTTGGGTCATCACTCCCAGACCTATTATTCTTGTGTCAACCCGTTTCAGCGGTTCTAACTATGTTTCCGCTTTCTACAGGACATCAAAATACTCTGCATGTGTCAAAGCATATTATGTAACATCAGAAGACAATTTTTCATTAATGTCTCATTGCCCAATTATTGGGCTGGGGGAGATTCCGGGTTGCTGTCGGGCGTTGAAGATTATCTTTCATATACCCTGTCTTCGTGTGGTGGTTAGGTCCACTTTCTCACATGTAGACTAGCGTCATACTTCTTGTAGGCCTGGCTATTTTTATGTTTCCAGGTAACTTGTGCATCTGATGTCATTCACATCCAATATTTGTTTGTTCTTTTACGCCTTCAAGGGTTTGTGAGATCATTTTCTTCCATTGCACCCTTTCTTCTTGGTCTGTGTTGTGATCAGTGTTCACACACTGTTTGTTCGATGTTACTCCCCCGTTATTCCGAGTTGTTGGCTGTTTTATGTCTTGCTGGCAAATGTGTATCCACCGGTTTTGATCATGTCAGGGCTATACTAACCCAACATATGTGCTCACAGCAATGACAGCCCCACTGCCCCCATATGTGGCCCCTCCAGACGCCGCAGGACATGCTGATGTCAATAAAAGAGGTGTAGAGGTGGCATTGGCCTCAGCAAGAGCAGAATTAAATAAATTGCAAACAGTGCAAAACTAATTGAAAGCTGACAGACAGATAGAGCAGGCACCAGATGGATGGAAAGCAGGAGATTTCTTATTCAGCGACGATAATACACCCATAGAAAATGTGCAAGTAGAAAAGGAGGGAGAAGGAAGTGAATTGGCTGACAGCCTAGGAAATGACAATGCTGACGGGTGGAGTACATTTGATGAGTTTGAGGATGACGAGAATGAGGAGGCAGAACAGGCACCCGAACGACTCCTAGGGCGGAAAGCTCATGGGATGGGAGGTTAAGGAGTAGGTTTGGCTGGATAGCATTAGCAAGGAAAAAGTAAAGTGAGAAGAAGACAGAGGGGATCAAGACACAACTGCAAATGCCTCTCATACATAAGGGGACCAGCAGGCCTCATTATGTGCCAATGGGCCCTGATGGACAAAAACAATCTAATAAAAGCACACCCAGCCCTTACAGAGGGCACAGGAAAGTTGATCTATGCATTTGAAAAACAGACGGCGGGAGTGCCCATAGCAGTAGGAGACATCAAAAGCCTATTGGTAGCTACTATCTGAGGTCAGGCTACCAATGTGTGGGTAAAAGTGGGGTACCTGGGAGTAACTATGGGAAATGCTGCACATGATGGGGCCTCCTTTAATAAGATTTGAGCAAAAATATGGGATACACTGCAGCAACCATTCCCTGACACACCCAATTTACAGTCGACCATGCAATGTACTATGGGCGATGATGAAGATGCCGGTAAATTTATTCTTAAAGTTCAGGAGATGGGGAGAGCAGAAACAGGTAACGCATGGGATCAATCCATACCCTTTCTCTACTTCATTGTGAAACAGAACCTCCCCAAAGAAGTGCAGAAGGCACTAGATAAAATTGAGGGAGTTGAGGCGAAGGTGTGGCCTGAAATACAGAGCATAATAGTACACCATTGCAGACAAATAAAGAAGCATGACAAGGAAACGTCACAGAGGCGACAAGCAAAATAAATTAGCTCAGGTCGCTGTGGAGGCATCAGTCTTGACGCCTACACAGACAGAATTAACAGTATACACCCCTAGTTTTGCAAACGTCAGAATAGCCATGGTGTGAAGGAGGACAAGGAAAGTGGGGCAGGAACACACAGTACTCTAGTCCGCAGTGGCAAGGCGGACAGCAGCGAGGAAGAGGTGGGTTCTGAGGACAAAAGGGAGGGGTATTTGGAGAAATGAGACCCAGGGGAGGAGGAATGGGACTGTCACAATGTTGGAACTGTGAAAAATGGGGGCATTTGTCAAGAGAGTGTAGAAGCAGACAGCGATGGTATACAGTTACTGTCATCAAAATTATCCTAAAGAGGCCCCTCAGGGGTCAATCCCCAGAATAACCTCCATACCCCATGAAATACACCAAGCCTACACACAGATGCCCTCACAAATACCAGGCCCTCCAGCAGCAACCACAGCAAACGATGCAACAATACATGTCCCATAACACTTTCCAGCAGACAGGTAACATGAACCCCTTTGATGGAGCGTCCAATGGCATGGTTGCCCCATTCCAAGGTGCAACCGTGGTGGGAGGAAACCCCTTTCAATTTCCAGGGACAAATACTTACCCTGATTAGGACAGTCCACAGAGAGCACTTGAATGTCCAGTCCTGTCAATGACCTTTAACCCTGAAGAGGAACCCTTGGTGGGGCAGACAAAGGAAACAAACAATTCATTTTTATGGTTGACTCCAGCGCTGAGAAATCATGCACCAGTAAAGGAGACTTCCCATTATCTGGAAAAACTCTCAAAGCGCAGGAGTTCTCTGAGGTTATTTCTATGGTTCCATATACTACAGATTTGGATTTAGAGGTGGGGAAGGTGGTGTGCACTCCCCTATTGTACTCTTAGAGTTCTCCTGTTAGCCTGCTCAGCAGGGATCTGCTTAGCAAGTTGAACATGACAATCTCATTTACTGATCACAGCATTGTCTGCGCCACACCGGAATGTGCACAATGAGAATGATGGTCATAATACATGCCATGGCACATGAGGTGGTGGTCCGAGGGATAACTGTAGACCCAGACATGTTTATCTACGGCATAACAGTACTAGAGGAGGCAGTGCCACAAATTGTTAAGCCCTGCTGCAGTGTGCCAGAATTGATGGCAGGTATAATTTTATCTCTGGACTTGCAAGGGTTAGTGGTAGCCGAAAAAGAGTTGTTGTCCTCGGAACAGACAGGCAAGGGTGTGAATGGCATACTGTGCTGGGCATCAATCCTACCGTACCCATAAAAGAAGTGACAGATGCAGACCTTTTCGAAAACAATGACATTGATGGAGAAATAATCTTAGAGATCTGCATCCCCTGTTAGATTATGGTGCAGTATAGAAGGGTGCAGTGCCCCCTAATAGCTGTTGTTGCACCACTTCCCTTCATTGAGGCTGACTTAGAGTATCTGCCCACACAACTGTAGATGACCAACCCACATGACGTAGGGCTTCTAAAAGAAGTGACCACAGTACACATTACACAAAAAATTGGAGCAGTATTACCCGGAGTGAAACAGTACCCACTATCAAGGGAGGGAGAAGAGGGAATAAAAGGCACAGAACAGGCCCTATGTAACCAAGGGATAATAGTGCCCTGCACTTCACTGCGCAATACAGACATCTCTACCTTGTCTAAAAGGCCACAGAGGCAATTGGAGAATGATCCAGGATTTACGCCCCACTAAAAGATGTAGTACAGAAAGAATTTCCTGTAGTTCCAAACCCGGCCACCATTTTGTGTAGTGTCCCCAAGGAAGTGACCAACTTCATGTTAGGATACTTAAAGATTGCCTTCTTTTCAATACCTTTGCATCCTGATTCACAGTACCTCACAGCCTTTACCCATGGCAGAAAGCGATACAAGCACACTCGTTTGCCAGTGGGTAGTGTGAAAGCCCAAGCATTTTTAACAGGATACTACACGCTGACTTAGGTAACATCCAAGTGCCCAGCACGGTCATCCGGTACGTAGACCACTTGCTTGTTTGCAGTGACAGTGAGCAGGATTGCCGAATGGACTCTATTACTCTCTTACAACTTTAGGCCTGCAAGGGGTACAAAGTTGACAGGGCCAAACCCCAGTATTGCCAACTGGAAGTACTATATTTGGGTCAACTGGTATCAGCAAACGACAAGAGAATAATACCAGACAGCGCAGCATACGTGCGCATCACGCCCAGACCTGTGACAGTGAAACACATGCGTAATCCGTAAATACCTCCCCTCTCGTGCTCTTCGCTCCTCTACCTCTAACTACCTCATGGTTAGTCGTTTTTTAAAGAAATGAGCTGGGGATAGATCTCTGTCTTCGGCTGGGGCCTCCCTCTGGAATAGCCTACCTGCCACTCTAAAACTTCAGGAGCACCATCTCTGGTTCTGGAAGCACCTCAAGACCTTCCTCTTTGCTTCTGCCTTTGCTCCACCTCTCCCCTGCTGATCTGCTTTCTCTTGGCACTATGCACCTGGCCACCCTCTGTCCCCAGGGCCCAGGTACCGGCTCACCCTGCTACCCTCCTGCACTGCCACCTGGCCACCTTGAAATGTGGTCTGTATCTGTACCCATACAGTAGACATTCTGCTGCCGTAAACACTGCATTTGTCACTTGCTGGCTGCACTACCACTGTTTATTGCCTCTATTATTGTCACGCTCACCTGGGTCTCTGCAGGAGCAATGGATTCCTCTGGTCTCTTCCTCTCGTTACCCCTGGGCTGGGAAGCTGACCTGCCGAGAGAATAGGTGTTTAGAGTGTTTTCTGTAATAAGGTATTCCAACCCTCCCTCCACCCTCCTGGTGTCCCTAGTGCAGTGTATTCCTTTGCTTTGGGTGTGGCTCACCTTTTGGTTTAGTGTGGTGCGCTCTCCATCCTGCATCTGTAGGGGCACAGTAGTCTGAGGGTCCGGAACCAGTTGCTTCACTAGGTTCTGGTAGATAATGTCCTTCTAATGAAACACACCCTCTGTGGTATTTGCCCAGTTACAGCACTGGGAATTGTTTGTAAATTCTATTCACAGGCTTGATTCCGGGAGCCCACAAAGCAGAAGCGGCCGGTAAGTTCAACAGCGAGTGGAGGGTAAGTTCAATGAGGGCCAGTTACTCCATTGGACATGCGAGTTGCAAAGAAAAAGGTGAGTTGTTGATTGTGAGTATGCTGAGTGTTAATTAGAGTTCCTTGTGGTTGCAGGTCACAGAAACGGAGCTGCTGGCTGGATGCGGCCACAGAGAGGAGTATGGAAGGAGCACTTTTCAAGCTTGGCCTATAGATGGTTTTTGCGTAGCTTGCGGAGTACAGCTCGCACAAGTGTAATATGTTCTTGCAGGTTAGACGAGTAGATGAGGGTATCGTCTATGTACACTACTGCACACACGTTGAGTAACTCCCGTAGAACGTCATTCATGAAGTGATGAAATGCCGCCGGGGCATTACAGAGCCCGAACGGCATCACTTGGTACTCATATAAGCCGTACCTGGTTGAAACGCGGTCTTCCATTCATCAACCTTTTTTACGCGCACCAGGTGATAGGCTCCTCGAAGATCTAGTTTTGTGAAGACTTATACTTGTCGTACTTGGTCTAACAGTACTGGAATTAACGGCAGCGGGTACCTATTTTTTATGGTGACCTGATTCAGTGCCCGGTAGTGAATACATGTTCGGAGATCACCCTCCTTTGTGGGAACGAAGAATAGGGGGGAAGCTGCAGGTGATTTTGAGGGACGGATGAAGCCATTTGCTAGGTATTGGTCCAGATACTTCCTTAAGTGGGTGTTCTCTCCTTCTGTCAACACGTAGATGCGAATGCATGGTACTTGGGCCCTGGGTAGTAAATCAATTTGGCAGCCGTAAGAACCATGAGGGGGTAGTGTATTAGCTTGCTCTTTCGCAAATACGTCTTGATTTTCCTGGTATTCGGTGGGCAGGACTCCTGTTATTCCTAGCACCGGCACCGACTTGGGAGATGCGAGTAGCGGGCGTACAGAGGAATGATGCTTCTCGTAACAGCGTTTGCAGTCCTTTGAGAAGACTAGTGTTCTAGCTCGCCAATCAATTTGAGGGTTATGAGCCTCTAGCCAGGGCATGCCGAGAATCACCTGAAATTGTGGGGCCGCAATAAGATCAAATGAGATTTCTTCTTCTTGACCGTCTTGGCAGAGAAGTGTGACATCAGCAGTACAGTGAGTAATGGGGCCGGAAAGTAGTTGGGAACCACCTACCACGGTCACATTGTTGGCTATTGTCTTTGGGCAAACCGGTAACCCTATCCGGCCAGCAGTTTCTAGGTCCATGTAATTACCAACGGCCCACTGTCTATAAAAGCCTCAATGGCATGCATCTTGGACGAGTGTTGTGGATTAATGATGATAACCGGAATAGCAAAGTGGGAGGTCTGTGGGGTCTTCACCGCGCTCGACAAACCGACCTCTATGTCTGTCGGGCGTTGGAGTTTTCCGTCTCCTCCGTACTTTTGTTCCCTTCCATTGCCCCTTCTGTCTTCCCAGGGGGTTTTGCTGGGCAATTGCAAAGGAAATGACCGGATTGGCCACATTACAGGCATAGCTGTTCTTGCAACCTCCTGTCTCGCTCTGACTTAGTGAGAGGACCTCGTACTGCACCTAATTGCATAGGTTCAGGATGCACTTCTGCTAAGGGGCGGGCTGACTCTTTGGGCCGTACATAGAATGTTCTGCCTTCAGAACAGGCGCAATCCGTTTTCCGGTTTTGTAACCGATGATCGAGCTGGAGTGCTAGGTAAAAGTACTCAGAACAACCATCTGGATGGTTCACTACTTGTGCCAACACATCTTTTAGTTCTCTGCGTAAGCCTCTGTAAAACAAGGTAACTCGCTTTTCTTCCGGCCAATTTGCCTCGAACATGAGCCGCTTAAACGTGGCCACATATGCCAGGTGGTCTTGACTACCCTGTCGGAGAGATAACAGCTCATCATCTAAGGCCTGTCCTTGTGTGCGACGAGCGAAGAGCTTCTCTAACTCATGATGGAAACCGGCATAATCGCGTAAAGGGTCATCCCTATTTACTGACGGGACAGACCAGTCCGCTGCATGGCCCCCTAGATATGATAGCACAAAGGCCACCTTAGACTGGTCGGTAGGGAAAAATCCTGGTTTACACAAAAAATGTAAACGACACTGGTTCATAAAGGTTCCAAATTTCTTCGGGTCTCCCACAAATCTCTCTGGTGGTGCAAGTGGGATATTACCTGGTAGTACTACCTGTAAGGGGGTTACGGATTGAGACTGCGGTATTGAGGCTGCAGTAGCTCCCCCCGGCAGTGGTGACCAACCTGCCTGGGTTTGGAGTAGCTGCCAGGCTATCTCATCAGTTTTATCTCTATTGACAACCAATTCGCGTCTCAGAGCGTTTGTCTTGGAGCGAGCTGCATGCACCTCCGCCCGCAACTCCCCCAGAAGCTGGGACAACTGATCTACTTCCAAAGTTTCCATTGCTCAGGCAGAGTGGTTTACGGTAGGCTTTGTGTTCTGTCACGCTCACCTGGGTCTTTGCGGGAGCAATGGATTCCTCCGGTCTCTTCCTCTCATTACCCCTGGGCTGGGAAGCTGACCTGCCAAGAGAATGGGTGTTTAGAGGGTTTTCTGTAATAAGGTATTCCAACCCTGCCTCTGCCCTCCTGGTGTCCCTAGTGCAGTGTATTCCCTTGCTTTGGGCGTGGCTCACCTTTTGGTTTAGTGTGGTGCGCTCTCCATCCTGTATCTGCAGGGGGGCAGTAGTCTGAGGATCCGGAACTAGTTGCTTCACTAGGTTCTGGTAGATAATGTCCTTCTGATGAAACACACCTTCTGCGGTATTTGCCCAGTTACAGCACTGGGAATTGTTCATAGGTTCTATTCACAGGCTTGATTCCAGGAGCCCATGAAGCAGAACTGCGCGTAAGTTCAACAGCGAGTGGAGGGTAAGTTCAATGAGGGCCAGTTACTCCACCGGCTACGCGTGCGTGTTGCAAAGGAAAAGGTGAGTTGTTGATGTTGAGTACGCTGAGTGTTAATTAGAGTTCTTTGTCATTGCAGGTCACGAAAACGGAGCTGCTAGGTGGATGCAGCCGCAGAGAGGAGTATTCACTAGGCTCGCATACGGAGGTAAGGTAAATGGTGGTCGCGCGGGAGACTAAGGCATTACTTGCATACGCGCGCTTACTATTCTAACTTTTTTTCTCTTCTTTTGTAGATCGGGTCCGGAGCGCTGAAGTGAAGAGCTGAGAAGAAACTTGCCTCGATCGTGAAGAACAAACAGGTGAGAGTTCCACTGGATGACCGGGCTGCGATGAAGTGGAACACGTAAGGATCCACTGGATGTCTGGGCTGGGATGCAGAGGAAACAGGTAAGGATCCACTGGATATCCGGCTGCGGCGGAGCGGAAACAGGTAAGGATCCAATAGCGGTCTGGGCTGTGGTGAACGTGTGCTCAATGCTACAGAATGCACACAAAGCATGGGCTAGTTCTTGGGTGTGGCTTCTATAGGCAGCCACGCCCAGACACTAGAGTGTGCTACACAGTTCCACAGTTCCTGGATGTCACACAGGCATCCATGTTGGAAGTACAGGAAGTGACTAGATAATAAAAGGCTATGCCAGAACAAGACACAATGCATGTTTTGTTTGCCAGGCCTTTACCCATTTAGCCCCTATTTGTATTTTCAGTCTTCCCCCATGTGCTTGTGGTAATGAGGTGTGGGTTCCTATGCTAGTGCCCATGACAATTATCTATATATTTGTATTTATTATTATGTATCTGCTCTCCTCTGCTCCGCACTCTCCACTCTCCCCCTTCCATGCACTTTCTCCCCTTTCCCTTTCCCATGCACTTGCACATTCTCAATGTCACTGGGCCTAGTAAGATTGTTGTTGTGTTCTCCCCTGTTCCCCTCCATTGCCTTGTCGCGCTCTGAAACACTTGTGTATGAGCAAGATACAAATAAAATATATTATATCATGCACAAGTTCCTAGGGTTATGCAATTACTTCTACATATTCTCGCATTCAAACGTCACACTTATGACCGCTGTACTGAACCAGAAGAGTACAATGGGCCACAAGCCATTGGCCAATTAAAGTGGTACACTTGATTTAGTTATGCAAGGCCAGTTCGCCTGCAAAAAAACACTTGCTGCAGCTGCCTTCACAATTGAAAAAAGCTCCACAATTGTAACAGGATGCTCAGTAACTTTGTACGTGGAGCATTCCGTATTCACCATCTTAGAAAGATCAAAGTCTACCCTGACCACACAGAGAGCATCAGCATATGAGATTATCATCTCAAACACGAACATTTGTGTTGTATGATGCAAAACAGTAAATCTTGCCACATTCTTAACTGAACTGTGTATCAACGAGGATTTGCAACAACACAACTGTGACACATATGAAGGGGAAGAAGATGACATCCTCAAAGCAAATGATAGCCCATTGCAGAAAGGGGAAGTACTCTTTGTTGATGGTTCTGCAACAATTAAGACAAAAGACAAAGGCATATGGGTGCAGCAGTTGCGCGCCTCAAAGGAGGAGACTATACACACTAGAAGAGTTCACCCATCCACTATTCAGCACAAGCGGCAGAGCTCATGGCACTTATCGAGGCACTACATGCCTCACAAGGATGCCACGTGACCATTTATTCTGACTCGGCACACGTAACTGCAACAGTGCATGCCAAGTTGTTACAATGGAAAAGAAGAGGTTTCTGCAGAGCAAACAGTTCCCCAGGATAACACGCTGTACTGCTAGATGCACTAATTTCCACATTGTCACAACCGTCTGTGGTAGCGGTTGTTAAATGTGCCACCCACACAGGTAACACTGATGAAATTTCATTAGGAAATGCTGTGGTGATGCTGCACCGAAAATGGCGGACAATCTCCCAATCCCAGTCATTTCAAAATATGTCATAACTACACCATAACATGATCAACAAAACACACCATACACAGCGCTACCTATTAAACAACTCATCGAGCTACAGGGCAAAGCACAGAATGAAGAAAAAGAAGTATGGTCTAAGAGAGGGTTTAAGCAATCCCCTACCGACATACTATGGTGACAGCAATGCACTGGCAAGGCAGTTATGCCTGTGGAGCTCTTAGCACTTGCATTCGATCAGCTACGCCACCCATCCCACAGCTCCAAGCTGCACATCGCAGCAGACATACAAGAAGATTGGTTTATACCAAACCTCCAAGAACATCTCACAAACATGATTATACACTCCACTACCTGCCAAACTTTCAGCACTGGCATGATGGTCCTTATATCACGAGGCACTCTACCCCGCCCCATTGGGCCGTTCTGTTCATTACACATAGACTATGCAGACATGGGGGAAAGATGTAATGGTCCCGATATCGAATTGTAGTAGTGTGCCCTTTTTCATGATGGGTTGAGGCTGGATCTTGTGCACACCCAGATGCCAAATGCGCTGCTAAATTTTTGGTGCACAAACTGTGCCCTTGATGAGGGAGTGTTGTATTGAAGTTCGACAACGGCACCCATTTTTTCAATGAGCCATTCAAGGAGATCACAACGCTACTTGGCATTAGACACCGGATGTGCCCAAGTTACCATCCCCCAGCAAACAGCTTGTTGAAATAATCAACAGCCCTCTTAAAATCAAACTCTCCAAGTTCTGCATCAAATTAAAGAAAAGCTGGGTGCACTGATTGCCCTTGGCACTCTTCAGCTTACGCAAACAACCAAGTAGAGACCACTACATGTCACCTCACAAAATAGTAACTGTTAGACGCATCCATACCCCCACTTCCCCAGTTAGCAGGGCATCAGATGCCCACAGGACTGCAGCAGATTTAGGGGAAGAATTCAAAGATTATTTGACAAACCTAACATGCACAATTAAACATATCTCCCGACAGATTGCAACAGCCTGGCTAGAGGACGCACCAGACACTGCAGAGCAGCCAACAGCAGATCCCACGCCCACCGAACCGATGTTGCCAGGCAAACTAATATACATCAAAAGCTTTGTGCGTAAGTGTAATAACCCCATATTCCATGGCCCCTATGAAGTGGTGTTTTCCACCCCTCTTGCTGTAAATGTGAAGGGGCTTCAGTATTGGATCCACCTGTCTGATGTTCGTAGAGCACCCCCAAATACCTCACAATTGCGCTAAACATACTGCCCATCTATCATGAAAGAACTACCTCAGAAATAATAACCTGACTACCTGTCCCAGATAAAAACATGTATAGCTGCTACAAGCATAAGCACTTTATAAAGAAAAATCTCTCTCTTTCTCTCTCTCTCTCTCTCTCTCTCTCTCTCTCTTTCTCTCTCTCTCACTCTCTCTCGCCTTCTCTCTCTTTCTCTCTCTCTCTCTACTACCCCATTTTTATTTCCCCTACAGGAACAAAGAAAATAGAACCCCCAACGCCAAAAGCTTCATTGTATAATACAAAATTAACTAAATATAATTTTAATTCTAGATGGTTATATTCTTACTCCTGTGGATTGCACTTTAGTGCCTTACTATTTAGTATATTGATGTTTATGTTAGGAATGTATTGGGGTACATCTTTTATCTGGGCAAGCCATCTTAAAGAGGTGGCGAGGGGGAACATAAACAGAATTGGACGTCTAAACAGAACCAGAAACGCATATGAATGACATTTCCCATGAGAGCAATAACAGTGTTAACACACAAGCAAATGCATCTGGACGAATGAGTGTGAGTGTGAGTAAAATATTAGAAAATGTATGTTCTACCATTTTTAGAAACATCTTTTGCAACGCAAATACCAGTAACAATGTTAGCAGTAGTGCACTAACAAAAAGATATATATCAAGGCATGATAGAATGAGAAGGCAAGCACATAGGCCCAAATATGATGCCTAGGCCTGGATGCTAATGCAGATATTAGGCAACTTAAGCTGTCCAATAGCTGGTATACTGATATGCCTGCGGTAGGAAGACAAACAACCAATGCCAGTTTCTATGTATGCTCATTAATACTGCATGCATCGCGGGCATCCGAGGTTTTAGTACCACAGGAAGTTCCAATTATAGAGGCACAATGCCTGGTTCATCTTGCGCTATGTAGAATAAAAGGCAACTTCCAGGCACACAGTGTGTGACTTTCGCTTGTGGATCCAGACACCCTGCAATGCAACGAAAATCCAAGAACCCTGCTTACACCAACCATATTTAGCTATAGACTACTCAAACATGTAAATATCAAGTGGCAAGAAACAACGCTCAGCTGCCTAGCAGAAACCCTTCTGGGGTACAAGGAAGAAGTATTGGCCTTAGTGGGCTAAACCTGTACACAAATATGGACAGAACACATTACAAAACTGACATGGATTGCAACAATGGAAAAGCCAGTGAAAGTGCACCAAGAAGAGACTTATGAACTATATTTCCATAGTGATTGAATTCTCTTCATCGGCTCTAATGAACGTTGCAACAGAACATTGCTGATTCCAGACTTGAAAAGGGGTATAGTGGCAGTGATGGATTTTACTGGGTTTGTGGCCAACAAGCGTACTTGTACCTCCCACCATCATGGAGGAGCTATTGTTTGCTGGCCAAGTGGCGCTCAGCACTATTAGTAGTCCCAGAAGAACACCTGAAAGGGGGGGGGGGGCATCCAAGATACCTCCCCAGCTGTTTCTCCAACATTCGAAGAACAAACCAACTACCATCGCCTGAGTTCTGCATTCTACCCAGAAGAGGGCAGTATGAAAAATTGAAAAGAAGAAAGAGGTTGAACTACTTATCCAAAGACTCATCTGCACTACTAGCAAAGATATTCCAGCTGTATACCGCCTTTTCCATTCAGCTGAGGCATTCTTTGCTTCACTCCTGCTACCCGGTGTACAAGCAGCAACCAACGTCAAATGGTTGAAAATTGTGCAAAATTGTGCACTGGCAACTGGTCCAGCTGGCAAATGATACTGAACACATATTCAACATCATAAAGGTCGAACTGAGAGCACTAAGACTGATGACAATGCAGAACAGGCATGTACTCGACATGCTGACAGCGATGGAAAGAAGTGTTTGCTGCAGGATTTGCAATTCTTGTTGCACAATCATTCCCCCCGAAGATTCAGAAAATGGGTCACTATCTCATATAATCACAGCAGTACATGGAGTGGGAGTTCTTATGAAGAAAGAAGGAGGAATAAAGGGGGCAGATTGGTTTGGGTAGATCTAGCTGAAGATGCAGGATGTATTCATATGACATGCAAACCCGAAGAATATGCGCAAGCAGGAGAAAGTTTGTGGTCAGTATGTAAAGCTTGGATGTCAATACAGGGAACACCGCCATATGAGACCGCAGTGAGAAGAGAAAATGAACGCGTGTATGTGGGGGAATTTTGGGAAGGAGATTAACCTATCCCACTCCACCTTAGGTGCTTTAGAGTAAGGCGAATCCCATAAATACCTGTGTGATGTGCAAGGGGTAAGAGGGGCATATAAAGAGACCCTGCACAATCACAATACTATGCGAAATGTAGATAATTAGACTTACTGCACTCATATAAACAGGCGCCATTTTGTAGTTATGGTAGAAACATTCAGGCATGCATGACTGTGCGGTAGACACAGACCACAAACCTAACAAAGAAACCTGAATAGGCCCAAGCACTGATGATGAAGAGAGCCAAGCTGTTAGCCTCCATAGAAACGTTCCTTTGTTCCACAACTGTTGCTAATACGTGAGACAGTACCAGGTGCCTCACAGTGCATGTTTGTCGCAGCCAGCTCAAAGCAGGCCTCCGACCCCCACCCAGCCAACCATGAGTTATGACACCCACATCTGTTTCAATCCAAGACACTTGAATTCCATCTCCTATAGAGCAGGCTGACCATGAATAAGGTCTCACCAACCAGCCATGCAGGTTTCTACTGTATATGTTTACGTCACCGATGACGATTTGTTTCCTTATAACATACTGCTTGTACCATTTTTCAGCAGAACGGTCTTGAGCAGCAGAGTTCTTTGCTGGCATACCTATTTTTTTGTGATTATCATTGGAAACTCTTGGCCTTTTTTCCCAAGCAGGTCGTATTTCCTCTGGCGTGAGCATTTGTGGGCATGCCTTCAATAGATATACCAAGCGTTGCAAGGTATATGCTACTGTGGCATAACAAGAAACTGTGAAATACAATAGAAGCCTTGGCAGGCCAGTACACCAGGCATTTGAAGTTGAATCAAGATGCCTGGCAGGAGAGTACACCAGGTGATTTGAGAATCCTAAAGAGAAGTCCTGGCAGTCGAGTACACCAGGCAGCTGCAAATTGTACAAGGTTTTCTGGAAGGGGAGAATACCAGGCAATCTGGAGAGATACAAGAATGTTTACAAAAAGACTCTTACAGAACCTTTTGCTGGAACAAAATGTTTTAGTTGAACAGGAACTTTGTGATCCCTTAAAGACAACACTGAACTGTTAGCTAAAGAGACATTTTGCCATCCTGTTAAAGAATCTAGGGGAAGGGGGCCATCTTCCAGACCCTAAAGCTACTTCCTTTGGATAACATTTCTGTTGGATTAATTCTTACACTTTTGATTTTTTCACACTTTTTCATACATCAAGTCAAAGAAATGTCCTTGCACCTTTTGTTGTTTGTTTATTAGTGTAAGGGACAGGATAGGTTGTTTAGGACAACAGGATGGCTTTTCAGTTACTGACATCCTGACACAGACAGATCCTTAATTTTAGTTTCTAGGTACAGAAGTTTCTTTTTTAGAATAGGGCTAGAGATGTATTTAATAAGAAAATCTCTTTACTTAACAAAACAACAACCTTATGTCTGTCTCACATTTCAGACCCCTCACAGTGAGCTCAAGGTGACTTTCTGTGAAAGTGCTTTAAGGCATAGCATCAGAAGGCAAACAGTAAAACAATAGACGGGCAGGATGCCTACAGATTCACCAAGAGACAGTCATTTTCTAATGCACCCTTTGACTTTATAGCTGTGGGGGAATGTGCACCCCAACAAGTTGTTCAAATTCCCATTGTATGTGTCACAACCTGTGGCCTGACTTCAATAAAGTAAAAATAAAATGTAGAATAAAAGGCAAAGAGCACTTCAGACCTCAAGGAACTGAGCTTAGAGTGATCCTTTTTAACCACCTAAGACATCAGACATCTGCCTATTATGTGACTCATTAATCAATAGGAAAAGATCATTGATCTTCTATGGGGACTGACATTTTAAATTCTAATTAATCAAAGCTACATAAAAACTTCTCAAACATAAATGCACCTAATTACCAATGGGTGAAGTACAAAAAACACAGTTTTTGTGGTGAGGACCAACCCAGGTGCCATGATGATTTGCTACACTACACAAGCAAGTATTCTCACTTCTGGCTCACTGACTTGGTTGCTGCTGCCCTCATACAGTAGATGTACGATCAAAAAGCTAATGATGCTATTACCCGGTGTGTCATGATTTCCATTTTTTTAAATTTACGAAACCAGAGATATAATTGATAGAAAAATGAAAGCCCAAGACTGAGTTAAACAGCCCAGATTATTCAAGCCATCAGTTATTCTGAGTATCAGTGAAGGGGACTGGTGAACAGCAGCTAAGGACTAGCCACATTCGAGCCACAGCAGCCAGGTGGAATGGTTGTGAAGAATGCTTGGGATGCAGAAGGGCAGACACTGGACAAGCTATAGCTGGTTCACTACCAGAAGCACTCAGGTTGATGGGGGATGTTCATTGCCAAACCATCACTACTCGGATGAACACTGCCAACATCGTCAGAATGGCTATACAATATTCTTTGAAAAGGTGTCATGGCATAGAAGAACAACATCTAGCATTTGATTGGACAGCTTTCATAAGAATGTTAACTCTTGCCCTGTTGCACATAAAGTACGCCTTTATAGCGAAGGCCAGTGGGGATGTAAAACAAAACGAAATTAGCATTGTTCCTCAGGGAGATGATGTTTGACAAATGAAGGGCCTTGTGTGCTTGTTTTGATTCCTTATAATCATTGTCACCTAGGAGGAATTGAACTGGATAAAAGGACAAGTAAAGGTTGATGAGCACATTCTATGGCATTAGCCAGTTCTCCTACACTACCAAATGCCCCCCGAACACATATGTTGGTTTTAAGTACCTACACTATAATATGACCTTATTCTCCTACAATTAATATATTATATGTAATGTAATGTAGTAATGAAACCCTTATTTTATATCTCATTAAATGTAATGTTTAGAAATATATAAGGCATGTTATTTGATTTTTGAATAATTGCATTCTATTGGTGTTTTTTGGTGTCAGGTTAACCATGAAAGTGTGGATTAGCACCCTGCATGTAAGCCTTTCCTTGGGAAGCAACCACGTAAAGGACCATTGATGGTGGTTGTGCGGACATTAGATTGGCAGAAAAGAATCAACTGGATATGTTACTGCAAGGTAGGATTGGAGCCAAAGTGGAGGGATAAAGAAAGAACGAAAATCAAGAGATTATTTAGAGGTGTCAGCGGTCACATGGTGTTCTAATTTGCTTTATCTGCACTCCGAAGTGGACGAGGCATTTTTGGCAGTGGGCTACCAAGACTGATACCGGATTTCCTTGAAGAAGCAAAAATCACGTTTGAAATGGTGGCTCTTGGGATGGAATCAATGTTTTTTAGTAGCATCCCCCTTTTTCCTTGACTGACTTGAGAAGTGTGTTGAGGTGAGATCAGTTTGATGTTGTGTCAGGATGTAAGAGACAGCCCGGCTCACAGTTGAGGATCAATGTGGACTTGTGATTGGACGAAGATGTTCTTTCTGGTACTAGTGGTAATGGATGAGGCTGTCATAGAGGAGCAAACAGAGGCAAGAGGAGGGTGGATTTAAAAGTGGATGTCTAGTTGATCTGACCTGGGATCAGGGTGAGGTACAACCAGGTGACATTTTGCGCATTTAGAGCTAAGGTTAGGGTGCATAGTTGTTATGCAAGTGGAGACAGAGACATGTTGTTTAATGCCCTGAGTGTCATATTGTTATTGAATGGGTTATTCTGTTTAATGGGTGTTCAGGAGATGTTACCTCAGCCCTTTGGTCAGAGTCTTAGGTGTATCTTCCTGACTTAGGTATTGCTAGTGATTCCCTCAAGGTTACCAGGCTGTCTAAGAGCTAGTCATGAAATAGCAGCAAAGGCATGACTCTCGCGAGGTGGAGGGGGGTGGTTAACAGGTACATTATACACTTTTCATTTCAACCCAATGAGAGAATGTCCATTCACTATATTTTATTTTAAACACTACACTTACAGGTAAGTAAACATTTTAAAACAAAAGATGCCACAATGTATCAGTTAAGAAGAAACAGTTTCAGAAGAGTTATTTAGGTTCACATGAAGTGTCTTTTCTAGAAAAAATAAATTCAATAACAGGTAAGCAATACACTTTTGCTGTCTAAGTGAGAAAGGTAAGGAGCGACCAAGGGAAGTCAGTAGTGCAGATTTGGGGAAGGCTTTGGCAGGAAAGAGTTACCTTCTGTGAAAGTGTTCCAATTAACCATTTCTGGAGGGCTGATGTAGCGAGACCCACAGAAAATCTTTGATGATGAAGAGCAGGCCCAGGAATGAAGAAGCAAATGAAGAAAAAGTTCACCAACTGTGCCGGAGAGTCAAAAGAGAAATACCCAGGGACTGAAAAAGAAGCTGGTATTTTTTCTGTTTGCAGATTCTGTCTCTGTGCACTTTGCTTGGTGACCACCATAGGTTCCAACGACAAAGCTCCAGTTCAAGGAGCACTCCAAGACCCTTGGAACGAAAGATTAGTCATGATTTGAGATTTCCAGTTCAGTGCCAGAGCAGCTGAAGTGTAGAGCAGCTGCCATTACCAGCAGTCATTGATGCAAGGTTCCCATGCCATCCCTGGGTGCACGATTCATCTTCTGAGGATGGTGTCTGATTGAGAAGACCCAAAGGAAGAACAAATATGCATGTCAAGTCACACTGAAGAGGAGGCAGCCACGCAAGAAAGAATGGGATGCAGGTTTGTTGGTGCAATAGCAGGATTGAAGGCATCACAGATCGCTGGAGATTCCCAGAGAGGTGAGATGGAACCAAATGCTTGACTGATGTCCTGGGATGAAACAACTCTGGTCAGTTTGACATGGAGAGCCTTCAGAGTCCTGGCAGCAATGGGGCACACATTTCTGGATCTGGCGATGTTGGCACAGTCAGGAACTTCACAGAGACAAGGACTTTGAGCAGGATCTGTAATCCAGTTGGCTCCACAAGATCATAGGGAAGGAGCATCCTGGAGAGGCAGTAATTCACTGCCCGATTTGTTCGAGAGTCAAAGGATGCTAGTGTGGAGCTTCAGTTCTTCCTCAAGAGCATGCTTTCAAAGGTCATGCACACAGTAGCAACAGTAGACAGGATGAGCAGGTAAGAGGCTCTGCTTATATCCCCATTATGAAACAGTGAGTAAAAGCAGTCCACAATCACACACGAGGAATAATTGAAATAGAGGGGTGCTAAGGCAATGACAAGCCACTATTCCAAGGGCATCCATGTGTTCTTGAAGGGTATCTTGCACAAAGTAAGGAATCCACCCTATCCCAGACAGGTATTTGCACATGTGCCAGTTGACGACAGCCGGAGGCAAGGTTCAGGTTCTTGCATGACTACTGGTGTCTGCCATGGAGACTTCAGTAACAAAGACATGAGGGAAACTAGATTTCCCAGAAGGACAGCATTCCATGTTGGTGTGACATAGTTTCAGTGACATCATTATGTTAACATTCGTCAATCAATAGTGAATGAGGATGCTTCCAAACATGAGAAATGAGATGTTTAAAAGCAAACTGATACCGCATCTCGGTGCTTCTCAATGTTATTTCGTGAGTGGCTAGTTCTAGTGTATTTTGCTTCTCAATTTCCCTGTTCCTAGATCCTTCCTCTGTTTCTTGTATTACCTTTCTGCTTTCCATGTTGACATTTGTTCTTGGATTGCTTTACTGTCTTTGGACCCTGATTGTCTCATGGTATGCTGATTATGCTTCTTACTTGTTGGCTGTGAGGATTGATATTTGTGTGCTGCTCAGGGACACATTGTCCCTGGTGGCTGCTCATTCCAGACCTTCTGCTGGATTCCTGTTTCCCTGGATCACTGCCCTTTGCCTGAAATCTTCAACTGTGTCCTTTCAGATCTGGATCCATCTTCCTTCCCTCAGGATCCCCATTCCTCCTTTTAGGCATCCTCGTGCCATTGGCTGTGTGGTGCCTTCAGACTTCGTTGACTTGTTGCTGGGAATATTGGGCAGTCCCTCTGATCTTTGGACTATTGTACACCGTACTTGCTTAGGAGACCAGAGAGAGGGGGATTCACAGAAATATAGATAATTTGTGAACCAATGCAAACTTCATTTTCTGTGTAGAACTTCAGCATTTATGAATGTGGTAACTAATGTGGCCTTGGTTCTCTCTCATTCAGGGGGTTTTGAGGCCACATGGGCGAATCCTGTGATCAAAACAAATTACCCCATTCTACATGATGTGGATGCCTTATGAGATGCAATGGGCTGTATGTTTGACACCAGATACAAGGCTCAAGCCCAAGATCTGGAATTATTGGATCTCACACAGGGAAAGCAAGATCTCCTACAATACGTTGCACAGTTTAATCAATTAACTGCAGAGACCAACTGGCCGGAACAAAAGAACGCTGCAATATTTCATAGGGGTGTCTCAAAAAATCTGAAATATGTTATGTCCATAATCCCTGCTCTACCACAGAACTACGCAGCCTTGTTGAATTTAGTTTTGAAAGTAGATGCACAGAACATAAAGGAGAATGGAGCCAGTCTTTCGATTCACCGTCCTCTGCAGAGGGTTCTCCTGCTGATACAAGCAATGCTCCAGATCTTATGCAGATTGGTCTAATATGTGGCCCTTGATGCTGGAGGAGCAAGAAAGGTGGGTGCAGAGTCTCTAACCTCTGTCTGTATTGTAGCCAGTCTGGTTATTTTATCCAATGTTGCCCTCGGCGACCCACCAGAAAGTCAGGAAACGCCAAGACTCATCCCTACTTAATACCAATGGGACGGGTCAAACAAAGAATGGTCCTGAGTCACCTTCAGAGGCTTCCCATGTGTATTTGGCGGTCCAATTGTCTGTTTTGGTGGTCCCAGATAAGGAAGTAAAAATCACGATTGATTCCAGTTTCATTTGTCATTATATGGTTTCCACTTGGGCAATGCATGCAGGTATTCCTGTTTGCCCAAAACGTGGCCTGAACCAATGAGGGTAGATGACGGTTCTGATTTTCTGTCTGTACCGGTTACAAATCAGACAATTCTTTTGTGTGTGTTAACTCAACTGTGACATCGACAGTGGATTTGTTTTGGTCTGAATTCTGCTCCCTATTTTTTATTTATCCTTGGGATACCTTGACTACAGGAACAAATCTGGTAGATTTGGTACAGACAAAATAGCCTTTACCTCTGACTATTGCCAAGGCTTCCCAGGCGCTTTTGAATACCTTTGTCAGGCATTATTAGCCATATGATTGACCCATTGATCTGATATAATGGGCCCCAATGCTTTGTGGTATAATCTATTAATTAACTGAGAAAGAAGACCAGTTCTTACACGAATATCTGTCTTCTGCCCAAAATAATGGAGTCAGACATCCTTCACATCCCCCAGCAGTGGCACCCTTCTTTTTGTTCCTAAGAGAGAAGTGAACTTGAAGCCATGCATTGACGACTGCAGTTTAAATGTAATCATCATTAAAAAATGGTATCCTCTCCCTTTGATATCGGTCCTCCGGGACAAGCTCTGGAATGCTGTGATATTCACAAAACTAGACCTCTGTGGTGCATACAATCTTTTGTGGATTCGAGAGGAGGAAGAGTGTAAGAAGGCCTTCCATAGTCTCTACAGGTTATCTGACTAGCTTGTGATGACTTTTCGCCTCTGCAATGTTCCGGCCAGAGTTTAACAGTTATTAATGATGTTTTTTGGGGTATTCTGGACCTGCATTTGGCGGTTTACACACTTCCCAAGTGGAATTCTTAGGGGTAATAATAAGCTCTGCAAAAGTAAAGGTGGTCTTATATTGGCCACAAACATAGTCGATTAAATCATTGCAGTCCTTTCTGGGCTTCTCACATTTTTGTAGGAGGTTCATTTGCTCATTTTCTATGATTGTTACACCTCTAAACGATTTGACACAACCTTTGGTGTCTTTTCAATGAAACAATCAGGTTCAGGATGTTTTCGACGCACTATAACAAGCCTTCATGACTGCTCCAATTTTACAGCACCCAAACACGCAGTTGCCATTCATAGTGGAAACAGATGCCTCCGCTGTGGCTGTAGAGGCTTTTCTGTCTCAGACATGGCCCACCTCTAACAGAATGCATCTGGTAGTATTCATTTCTGGAAAGTTCTCATCTACAGGAAAAACTATCAATTACTAGAGAGGGTCTCCCTCTCCATTAAGGAGGCATTCAGAGAATTGAATCATCATCTATTAGGCACCCGACATCAAATCACTGCGTTTACCGACCACCAAAACCTACAGATGCTAACATCCCTCTAGTGTGTAACAGCTCGACAAGCATGTTAGCATTTACTTTTTGCTGTTTGATTTCATTGTCACTTATCAGCCGACTGGGAAGACAGATGCTTTATCTCACTCCTATAAGATTACCCTTTCTCTTGACCAACCACAAACAATAGTGCTACCACACCATTTTCTGTGTGCTTGCACTCCCACTGCTTGCGTACAACAGGATATCCGTTCTTGTATTACACGAAACCCTCGGGGTCTAGAATTGCTACTGTGAAAATAGTGGACGGTCTGCCTTATGTTGATAGTAGATTGTATATCCTAATGATTATGGCCCGTGTGTTGGCCATGCAATAGTGTCATGACAGAAAATTCAGTGGTCACTGGGGTGTTAAAAGACAGATGAACTGTTACATCACTTGTGTTGGTGGCCAGGCATGTCTACCTCAGTGAAGGAGTATGTCTCCACTTTATCAGTGTGTACCCAAGGAAAAACCATCCTGGTAAACCATTGGGGATCTTGGCTAACATGTCAATTCCACAGAAACCCTAGGCCATGATATGCCTGGATTTCACTGGGGAACTCCCAGAAATACACAGGTTGAATACCCTGTTGGTGGGGATGGATGTCTTCACCAAAATGAGCCACTGTTGCACAATGTAAGGGCTTATCCTTCTCTCTTGGCTGACCTATTTTTCAAAAACGTCTTTTGTTTATTTGGGCTTCAATCGATGGTGATCTCTGACGGAGGATCACAATTCACCACTTATTTTAGGAGGGCGTTGAGCAAAACTCCTATTTGTTTATGTGCACTATTCTTCTTCCTACAATCCCCAAACTGATGGGTCCACTGAAATGGTAAATAAAATGCTTGAGCAATTCCTCAGGTACCTTTCTATTCAGTACCATGAGTCTTGGGTTTCACTCCTACCATTTGCTAAATTCGCTTACAACAACTTGATGCATTCGGATACCAAGGTGTCTCCTTTCATTGCTCTTTATGGTTAACTCCCGAGAGCCATACCCGGGCAGGGGCTCTCAGGCACAGTGGCACCTGCGGCCAATGACATCATACTGTACATTCAACATTGACATTTACAGGAAACACAATGGTTCATGATTCAACATGCGAATGCACACCAACAGGATTCCCTGACCTACCAGAAAAGAGACAAAGGGCCTCATTACACGTTGTGCGCTAAAAACCGCATATTAGCGGCATGGCGCTATTAACGTGTCCGCCCTCGTAAGAGGGCGCTAATTACGTACCATTACGAGTACGCGGACACGAGCATAGCGCCATGCCGGTAATGACCCTACCGCCATGCCGCAAAAGTCCCAAAAAAGTCCCTTACCGGCTTTGACGAAAGTGCAGATAGCACCTCTGCCCTCACGCTACATGCAAATTGCGGTGACCGCAATTAGCGGTCACCGCCATTAGCGGTCACCGCTATTAGCGGTGACCGTAAAATTGCGGAACCGGAAATAGCGTCATCGCGCCGGAACGGGAAAGAGCCCGGCGGCCATCTTTAAAAACACAATCCATTGCCATCCTCTGCCCCCTGGACCTGTATTGATTCGTGAGCCGTGCCAAACAATTGTGGACACCTGCATCATGCCTAAGGCACTCAAGAAATCAACTGACAGGCAGCGCAAAGAAAAATACACCAATGAGGAATTGGTGATGTTGACACAGACCCTTGCGGAGAATGCTGAGGTGGTCTTCGCGAATGACATGCGCCGGCCAACCCTGTTGAGGAAGAAAGCCATCTGGGAGGAGGTCGCGGCCAAAGTCAGTGCAGTGGGCACCAGCACGCGCACTGTGCGCGAATGCAGGAAGAGGTGGGACGACCTCAGGCTGCGGGTGAGGGGCATCCTGGCTGAGAACCACCGCATTGCCAGTGCTGGTGGAGATGGATCCCCAATCCGGATGAAGGAATGGGAGGAGACGTGCGCTAACATGATTGCCGTCGAGTCAATAGAGGGAGTAGGCAGCATGGAGCTCGGCGTGGGTACCACTTCTGATGGAGGTGAGTGTACACATGACAGGATGCGATGTGAATGTACTGTACCCCCCATATGTGAGCACAGACTCCTCTCATGCATGGACACACATCCACACATGCATCCATCCCTCACCATGCCTGTGTCAGACCCACACACACACACATGCATACAACACCACAGACAAGTCCCAAACACAACCATGCATGGATGAGGCACTGAACTGGCACATCACCTGCATCCACAACCACTAAGTCCCAATTGCCACAACTGCATCATTCATGTAATCTGCATCAAGTATATTGAAACGCAACCAATGCCATCCCCCCTCTCGTCCCTGACAGGCTCACATACAGATGGGGAGGATGCCGCTGATGCAACACAGGCAACAGCTACATGCAAGAGGCCAAGGGCACAGGAGCCGGCGGATACCCCAACAACATCAAGGGGCAAGGGGGGCAGGCCCCACCAGACGAGTGCCAAACTTCGTCGGAGTGCCACTGCCACGGCAGTACTAGCTGCACCACCAACTGCGGCCCCACCACCGGTGGTGAACCCACCCGCACCGATGCCAGCCAGCGAGGGCCCACCATCAGCTGCGGCAAGCTCCACTGGTGAGGCAGCCGCCACTGCCCCCCTATCCGATCTGGAGGACACCCTAGACCAGGCCATGGAGATGCACACCCCAAGCCCCCCTGGATCACCAGAGCCAGTGCCATTCCAGACCCATGCGTCTGATTCCACAGTTGAGGACACCAACCCTGCAATCATGTCCCCCATGTTGGCATCACCTGCTGTAGTGGATGCATCCGAGGGCACAGCCTCAAGTGCACAGTCACCCAGCACTGGCCTCAAATTGACCACCATCCTGCAGCGCCAACAAGAGCTGTCTGTGCTGGTTGGCCAGCATGTTGAGGAGGCTGCCAATCGCAGTGAGAACATCGTGGAGGCGTTGAGGCACTCCACAGAGCGGATGGACGCCAACACCAACAGGCTGTGCGATGAGATAGGGAGGCTCAGGGAGGTCCTGGTACGCATGGCTGACACTATGGACCGCCACATTTCCCAGCAAGGCCAGTCTGCCCCATCCTCATCTTCTGGGTCGAGACAAACAAGCCCCCTCCGTCGCTCAACGTGCACCACCAGGCGCACATCTGCCAGCCCTCTGAATCCCCCCGAGGACTATTGAAAATAGGGGGTCGATAGAGATCCCTATGTGTGCATAGGCCAGGGCAAACTTGGCAAACACATGAGGGACTGTTGTGGGGGGGGTGGGAAGGGTGTTATGGGTCTGTTGTGGGGGTGGGGGGAAGGGTGTTATGGGTCTGTTGTGGGGGGGGTGGGAAGGGTGTTATGGGTCTGTTGTGGGGGTGGGGGGAAGGGTGTTATGGGTCTGTTGTGGGGGTGGGGGAAGGGTGTTATGGGTCTGTTGTGGGGATGGGGGGAAGGGTGGTGGGATGTTTTGGGACTTGCACTTTCACACCTTAATGTTACTCAATACACTGGTTTCTGATCTAAACACTGGCTTGGACAACTTCATTGTGTGTGTGTACTTTATTGGGGACAGGGTCCATTGTGTGCTCGAAAACATACACCAGTGCATTACTCCCCATTACCATGTGACAGTACGAAAACATGTTCCTCAGAATATTTGGTTGATCAGATGCTGTCTCACAGCACGTCCCTCCTGCCCATCCCCTCTTGCAAGACCTGCATCCCCTTCACCTCCGTCCTCATCACCATCATCATCCTCATCAGGTGCTTCTATTTCAACGTCAGGGGGCAGTGGCACATTCCGTCTGATACACATATTGTGCAGCATGACACATGCCATGGTGATCTTGGCCACCTTCTCATGTCCATACAGGAGAGCACCACCAGACCTGCTAATGCACCTAAAACGTGACTTCAAAAGTCCAAAAGTCTGCTCGATCACGATGCGGGTACGGGTATGTGCATGATTGTATTCCTCCTCGTGCCTGTTCTGTGGGTTCCGTACAGGTGTGAGGAGCCAGGTCTACAGGGGATAGCCCGCATCACCTGTATGGGGGAATGAACAGGGTCCTGTTACTGTTCACCTCAAGAGCGGCCTGTTCACATCACACTAATTGACATTGCATTGTGATTCAAGTACTGAATTGACAGCATACATGCAGATGGTCTGTGTGGCAGCAACGTGCAAGGGGGAGGTTGACCCTGCAAGTAGTAATGCAACATTAATGCCTCCAACTGTATTTGACATGTCCTGGGTGAGGCCAGGTCTTAGGTGTCCCTGTCCCAGGCAAATTTGGTACCACACTGCGAGTGTACTGACATTCTGACACCAATGTGGCCATGCTGTGAGGCATCACTTCAGTGGTGCTATAGGTGTGTGGTTCAGTGCTATGTCTAGGGGTGATCCCTTTGCATGCATTCAAGTGCGCATTGCTGGATTGATGTTGTGCTGCGCTGATTGTGTATTACTATCTTGACGCCATGTTGCAGATTCGTGTGAAATGTGGCGTGGTAGGATGTTCAATGTGGATGGATGTGTGATATTTAGCAACCTGCATTGTTGTCGATGTTGTGCAGCTTCAAATTGCATGTGGGTTCTTCTCAAGTACATCGTGGCCTTCCCGGATGCACATTGGTGTACATCTGTATGTCCATTTCTCCTACGGACGACAGTCAACACCCAGTTGCAGTATGTATCTCCCCCCCCCAATCACTCCCAGTTGCAGTATGTATCTCTCCCCCCCCAATCACTCCCAGTTGCAGTATGTATCTCCCCCCCCCAATCACTCCCAGTTGCAGTATGTTTCTCTCCCCCCCCCCAATCACGTTGCCATGTGCTTGCCCTGCTACTCACCGAGTAGCCACAAACGTTGTCCGGGGTGTCGCTCCATGTAGCGTGGGATAGTTGAGTTCCGCAGGACCATGGAATCATGTGTTGATCCTGGAAATCTGGCACAGCAATGTGTGATTATCTTGTTGGCGTCACAAACCATTTGGACATTGATAGAGTGGAATTGCTTCCTGTTTCGGTACACTACTTCATTGTGATGTGGGACCACCAATTCCACATGTGTACAGTCGATGGCCCCAATGCAACTTGGGATGCCTGCCAGTGAATAGAAGCCAACTTTTGTGTTTGCAATCTCCTGGGCAGTCCGTGGCATGGATATGTGTTCAGGTGCATGCTTCAGGAGTGCATCGAGTACCTGGTTCAGCGTGCGTGAGAATACTGGTTGTGAGATGCCATGCATGTGTCCCACTGTATGCTGGTAGGTGCCTGTGGCCAGAAAGTGGAGCACACTCACCACCTTCAGTAGCGGGGGGATGGCAGTTCTGATGTCTATGAGGCTCACAATGTCGTCGTGGATCATGTCCACGATGCTGGTGATGGTAACCCTGTCCAGACGGTACAGGGTGTGTATCTGCTCAGGGGTTAGGTTGAATGGACTGGCTCTGATCCTGGGGATTGGTGGGTGCCTCTGTGGTATGAATAGGTGCCGGTGTGGTGCTTGCTGTGCCTGTCTTGCCCTCCTCCTCCTCCTCCTCCTCCTGCGTCTCCTTTGTGCTGCCTGTTGTAGTATCAGCTGCGCTGCAATGAGGTCCCCCAGGCCGTGTATTGCTGCCAGTATTGGAACCATCTTTGTGTGGGAAGGGGTGTGGGAAGGGGTGTGGTGTGCTCCTTTTGAGCTGCCACAGTCTCCATTGCCTCCACCTGTGCTGATTGTGTCCACCTGTGGCAGGTGGGAACACTGCTCATTCCTCTTAACGGGTGGTCCGCGATGCCGGTATTAGCACCATGGCGGTAAGGGGTTTGGGTGGATTTACCATGCCGCTATTAGCATGTCCACTGGCCTTGTGATGCTGTGCTAATAGCGGCATGGCGTAATTTACGGGATGGAGGGTCGCGCGCACACGGCCTGCCCGCTATTAGTGGCACCGTAATTTGCGATGCCGCTAATAGCGGTGTGCCGGGTCGTGATCCGCATGGGGATTTAACGTTACCGGTATTCCATTACCGGTAACGGTAAATCCCTACCGCCATCCGTGTAATGAGGCCCAAAGTGTGGCTGTCCACTAAGAAATGGTCTCACTTAGGGTCCCGAAAGCTCATATCTCAGTTTGTCGGTCCGTATCGGGTGGAACGGGTTATTAAACCAGTTACATACTGCTTGGTTTTACCATATACGTGGTCAATAGATCCGGTTTTTTACACATCTCTCCTACGTCCATGTCTGTCCTCATCCTGACTTCCTAAGGTTCTGGTTCCAATAGTACTGCATGAGGAAGAGGAATATGAGGTTGCGAATATCATGCACAATATCACGTACTCCAAATTCTGTCATGGGTGCTTGTATTACCTGATCGGTTGGAAAGAATACGGGCCAGAGGATCGAGGTAGGAGCACATGTAAAATGTACATGCTTCCTGCCTTCTTAGATGGTGTGGTGCTGCCCCCTTAAAGGACGTGCATGCGGTGGCGTGACGTTGCACGCCGCCGCATGCATTATAAATAAAGGGGGCGTTCCCAGCCGCGGCAGTGCAACCGGAGAGCCCGAGCTGAACAGACGTGTGTGCCTGAGTTTGTGGGGCTGGGGGCTCACGGGAACTGCCTAATCGGTCACGGAGAGACCCCCAACAGTGGCGATGAGGTCGGTGCGTTGCCCGGGCCCGGCAGTGATGCAAATTTCAATTGCAAATACATAAATGTTGATTGTTTTCACAATTGAATCGGTGTGCAGGGGTCGGGAGAGCTCCACAAATGTGTGGACATCTGATGTTTTTACATAGGTTAACACAACCCAGTGTCAAGGTTGTTATTCTGCCTGGCACCCCACTAATTTCCCATAAATTCTTAAAAGAATCTCTAACATAGGTGTGCGCTAGGCGATACAAAAATTGGACAGCTGTACCTGCCCACACATGCCCAGATTTTGATTTTTTTTTTTTTGGGGCTACGTCGAGTGAAGGCAAGGAAAGAGGGGGAAGATGCCAAGGCCTGCTTAACCCTTACACCTCCCTGGCTCCATTTTTGAGACATCCATGCTGGATCACAGCATCCTGTAGCTGAGGACTTCCAACTTCATTGTCACCTTCCTCATCATGCCCAGCTGCTGTGTGTGAGTGAGGCACACTGTTGGTCTAGAGATCTTCTGCTACCCATCATCATCATCATCATCATCATCATCATCAGGTCTGGACTTGTGATTCCTGTGTGTGTCTGGACTGGTGCACTCCATGGCCCCCAGTAGGGACTGTGCTGGTGGGGTGAGTTGCGGCCCCGGTTCACTGGGGGTGTCTGTGCGCTCTAGCCCATGAGTGCACCTGGCAACCAGGACGGTGGGCAGCCCTCAGACCTACAGCAGCCTCAAGCCAAGCCCCAGCCTCAGGCCCAGCCCCAACCTGTGGCACAGCCCCAGCCTCAGCCCCAACCTGTGGCACAACATGTCGTGCACAGATGCAGGCCCCAGCGGCGCCACAGCCCATTCCGGAGTTTGATGTCTCGGGCCCCCCATCCAGCCTGGGGCCCAGGTGAAAGCGGTGGGTAGACCGTTTGGACATGTATTTCAGGGGCACCATGGAGACAGATGATGACAGCAAACTGGTGACCCTGCTGTATGCGGCTAGACCTGCAGTGCAAGAAATCTTTGAGTCCCTCCAGCCAGCCAATGCCTCCTATGTGGCGGCAAAGACTGCTCTTCAAGATCACTTCCTGCCTCTCGCTAATGGCGATTATGAAAGGTTCGTAATGCTGTCAGCACGGCAGAAGGAGGACGAGACGCTGGACACCTTCTATGGCTGTCTCAGACACCTGTCCTTTGCATGTGCCTGGGGTGATGCAGAGGACATGATTAGGACTATGCTAATTCAGGCCTGTGCATCAGGAAAACTGAGACGGCAGGTGCTGAGAGAACCAGGCACTACGTTTACCTGCATCCTTGAACTGGGGCGCTGCCATGAGGTGTCGGAGGCTGGGGCGTCCAGGATGGAAGCTGGGTCGTGCCCGGTGAAGACGGATGAGGTATGTGCCATGTGGGGGGGTAGCAGAGGTGTCAGTAGACCAGGTACCATCTTCCGTGACAGGGGCGGGAGAGCTGGCGGGTCCTGCCAAAAGTGTGGATATGAATTGCCCCACCCTGCTGAGTGCCCAGCAGCGGGGAGAACTTGCGGGAGGTGTGGACTGGCAGATCACTATTCCTGCATGTGTAAGGCGGCCCTGCCGGTTATGGTCCCCAGAGGCCCAGTCCGGTCGGGGTTCCTGCATCAAAACCACCCCCCGAACGTGGCTCGGGTCGACCAGGGTGAAGAGGGTGCCCCTGTGGAAGAGGAGGAGGAGGAAGATGAGGAGAACATCTTCTTCGTGCCCAGTGTGGGGGCTCTCAAGTCAAAGAACAGGTGACAACCAAGGTGTGTGGTAGAAGTGAACAAGTCGCCCATCCCGGTGCTCGTGGACACAGGGGCATCTGTCAACATGATGGCCCTTGGACACTACGATGCAATGGACACACCACCCAAACTGGTCAGTCCGAAGGCCTGCATTTTTGCTTTCGGTGGGTTGGAACCAACCTCCCTGGACGGCGCTTTTGTGGCAAAGGTGGAGCATGACGGCTCGAAGATCACAGCCCGCTTCTACGTCATACCATTGAGCACAAATACCCTCCTGAGTTGTGCTGCGGCAGAGGCCTTAGGCATCGTCAGCTTTACCTACTCTGTATATCTTGAGGACATACATGATCTGCTGGACAAATACTCCACCTTGTTCCAAGGAATTGGCCAAATTGCCCATGACCCGGTGAGGCTGCACATTGACGAGTCTGTGCAGTCCATAGCCCTGAAACATCAGAGGGTGCCGTTACATCTCCAGGAGCAGGTGGACAAGGAACTGGACAATCTAGTGAATCTAGATATCATCAAGAAGGTTGAGGGTCCCAAACCATGGGTTTCACCAATCGTGGTGTCAAGGAAGCCGAAGCAACCCGACTCCGTCCGAATATGCGACGACATGAGGCTACCCAACAAGGCCATTAAAAGGGAGAGACACTTGACCCCAACCATCGACGACATCATTGCGGAGGTACAAGGTGCTCGCTTCTTTTCCAAGAAGGACCTTTGGGCCGGCTACCACCAAGTTGTCCTGCACCCAGAGTCAGGATATATAACCACGTTCACCACTCTTCGTGGACTCTATAGGTACAAGAGACTCAGTTTTGGCATGTCATCAGCAGCAGAGGTGTTTCAAAACATCATTAGAGGTGCCCTCGCTGACCTGGATGGAGTCTTAAACATTAGTGACGACGTCCTAGTGTTTGCCAAGACTGAGGTGGACCATCTGCGCAAGTTGGCCAGGACTTTTGAGAGACTGCAATCACTGGGCCTCACGCTCCACAGGGAGAAGTGTGAGGTTTTGCGCCCGACCATCGAATTCTTTGGATTTGTGTTCAAGGAAGGAGGTGTGTCACCAGATTCGAGGAAAGTGCGGGACATTAAGAAGGCCCAACCACCTGAGTCTGTATCGGATGTGATGAGTTTTCTCGGTATGGTAACGTACTGTGGTCGATTCATACAGCACCTAGCGTCCAGATCCAAGCCCCTGAGGGCCCTCAAAAAGAAAGAAACAACCTGGCATTGGGGCCCTCTCGAACAGGCGGCGTTCAAAGACATCAAGAGCACCCTCACAGCTGAGGACACCATGGTGTTCTTCGACCCCACCCTTCCTTCGGAAATCATTGTGGACGCCAGCCCGTTCGGCCTAGGGGCAGTATTGACACAAATTGATCGGGATGGCGGTGTTCACCCCGTAGCCTACACTAGCAAGGTACTGTCCGACACCGAGCAGCGATACTCGCAGATAGAGCGGGAGGCCCTAGCAGTACTGTGGGGATGCAGGCATTTCAGGCTCTACGTCCTGGGCCGTCCGTTGACTGTCATGACGGATCACAAACCTCTGCTGCCCATACTGGCGGGGTACTCTTCCAAACCACTGGCGAGGATTGATCATTGGATGCTTGCCCTCCTCGAGTATGGTGTCACCCTAGTGTACAAGCCTGGTGTGAACAATGCGACAGACTACCTGTCCAGGCATCCCAGTGTGGACAGCAAGGAGGAGCAAGACATGTGTGCCGAGGAAGCGGATGACCACGTTCACATGGTGGTTGAAGCGGCAAGCCCCAATGCCATGCCCCTCGAAGACCTAAAGGCAGCCGCAGCTCAGGATGAGTGTTTTCAAATACTGAAGCACGCGATGCAGCAGGGATCATGGAAGACCGTACTGGAGTCCCTGGCCGGGTACACGCAAGAAGCCAAGGTGGGGCTAGAAAAACTGTGGAAGGTGAGGTAAGAGCTTTCGTTCTCGGCGTCTGGCCTCCTATTAAGGGGTGACCAGATAGTCGTGCCCCAAGCTAAGATCAAAGACGTGATCAGCCTGGCCCACCATGGACACCAAGGAGCCACCAAGACCAAGGCCCGGCTACGCCTCAAAGTGTGGTTCCCTGAGCTGGAACGGAGGGTCGATGACTTTGTCCCCGCTGCAAAGAGAGCCGGCGATTGAAGCAATGCCCCGGGTGACGCAGCCATGGGAGCTGGTGTATGTGGTCTTTGGATCCACCACACTGGGCACACATTTCCTAGTGGTGGTGGATGAGTACTCCCGCTATCCGGAGGTCGAGTTTGTGGACTCGGTGGCCTTTGAGCACGTGGTGGTGTCCATCGAGAAAGTGTTTGCCTCCCACGGTTTCCCCCACACCCTGTTCTCGGACAATGGGGCGCCATTTCAGAGCGAGCGCTTCTCAGAACTAATGGAGGGGTCCAACATCGAAAGATCACCCCTCTCTGGCCGCGGGCCAACGGTGAGCCTGAGAGGCTGATGAGAACTGTTAATAAGACTTTCCGGATAGCGCAAGGCCAGGGGCAATGCCTGCAGAGGGCTCTCTACCAGTTCCTACGAGTCTATCGCACTACCCCCCACGCTTCCACGGGAGTCACTCCACCCGAGGTCCTGTTCAAACGGTGCCACAGAGGGCTGCTGCCCGAGGTGGGCGATAAAGAGCCCGGAGTGATCAATGATCAGCAGTGGAGTTGGATCGCCGGGTGCGGACGGAACAAGAGAACGCGAGAAGAGGACTCCGCCCTCAACGGCTGGAACTGGGAGATGAGGTGCTTATAAGGAACAGACACCCCCATGGAAAGCTCTCTCTCCCATACGAACCTGAACCACTTGATGTGGTGGCCGATAAGGGGTCCATAGTGATGGCCTCGGACAGGAGGTCGGCCGTCACCGGAACGTGAGCTTCTTTACGAAGCTAGGTGACCCCAGAACTGAGCCTCCCCTCGAACCTGACAGGATGGAAGTACCGGATGAGGGCATAGGTCATCTCCCCATGCCCGCATCCCCAGCCCAGGATATGCCACCGGATGGACTTTCTACCTAGCACCCTACACCATGCTAATGACAGGAGAACTAATATCCCAGTGGATGGGTGCAAGGTTCTGGCCATTTGTAAGGGCCATCTGCATTATCATGGTCATGACCAGGCTTGTGCTTAATATTACAGTCCTTATCTTTTAAGCTGATGGCCCATCTGAACAATTTTGAGTTTTTCCCCTCCATGTTCAATAAACACTTGAAGGATTTGTGGTTTGTTTGGGTTCTGATGGTGGCTCCAGCGAGGTAGCGTCAAATTCTTCTACGGGCATACACAATTGCAAAAAACTAATTCTCATCTGTGGCCCACCTAAAGTCTCTATCCTTGAGATTCTTACTAATGAAGATGATGAATTGGACCCTGCATTTTCATCAAGTTGAGAGAGTACTGCACCTGCCCAAACTTCAGAAGCATCAGTTTGTAGAATGGTAGGATCTCTGTAATCGGGAGCCAGAAAACTATTTATTGGGTAAAACGTGGCCTGTCTACCTAACAATGTGTATTTGAAGTGATGTATGAATGCAAGGTTCCAATAAGAGATGAGGATCAAAGACATTCGGCCTCATTAGGAGTGTGCCGGTTGTGGTAACAACGGTGCCGGTAAGGTACCGGCACCGTTGTTACCAGACCGGCACACTCCAAGTTCTGTGGGTGAGTGCCTACCAGGTCTGTTAGAAGTTAGAAGTTTGGTAGCATTGATGGTGGGATCTACAAGAGTGAGAAAGAGAGTAGATATAAGAAGAAAAGGAACAAGAAGAGTCAAAGTGAATGCCAAGATTACAGGCAGTAAAAGAGATGGGTAGGAGAGAAGGAGGAAAGTACATGGAAACAAGAGGTGGGAGAATAGAGGAGGAAGGAAAACATAGTACCTCGGTTTTGAAGGAATTAGGTACCAAGTAGTGTTCAGCCACCCAGGACTGAATGGCCAATAGACAGATTGAAATGGTGACATGGATCTAGGAGGAGAAGGAAGAGAAGGATAGAAAGGGATGAGTGTCATCAGCATAGAGGTGGTGGGAAAGACCAAAATAAGAGGTAATGGCAGCAATAGGTTGAGTGTAAAGCGAGAAAGGGAGGGGTCCAAGTACCGAGCCTTGTGGGGCCTCGTGAGAGAGGGAGAAAGAACAAGATACATTGCCCGCCCAGGAAACCAAATAGGTTTGATCAATCATATATGATGCAAACCAGGCTATTACACAACTGGAAAAAAAGCCCAAGGAGGACAGAGAAGAAGAGAGTAATCAACAGTGTCAAAGGCTGCTGGCAGATCAAGGAGAATTAGCAGAGAAAAATGTTTGGCATAGTGTGCAGAAAGAGCAGAATTAGATACTGAGAGAAGAGCAGTCTTGGTGGAGTTATGAGGACAAAAGACAGATTGAAAATAAGGAAGCAGTGTGTTAATGGAGATAAAAGATGAGATCTTGGAGTACACCATCACCATGTGCTCAAGAAGTTTCGAAAGATAGGGAAGGAGGGAAATAGAGTGGATACTAGAGGGAAGAGAAGGGTTCAAGGACATTTCTTAAGTATCGGAAGGATAGTAGTATGTTTAAAAGGACAGTGAACACAGCGTTCAGAAAAGAGGTATTGAACAGAGCTGAAAGAAAGGGAAGAAGGAGAGGATAGACTTTGAGAAGAAGAGTAGATGGAACAGGGTCAAGAGGAGCCGAGGTATGGTGGGCTGTGGCCAATAGGGTGACTGTGTCAGAGTCAGAAAGAGGTGTGAAGGTGGACAGAGAGGCCACAGGCGAAGGCAATGAAGAGGAAGTGCAAGAAGAGGACAAGATATTGTTACTGAGGAGAGTGACCCTTACAGGAGAGGCACTGGGTCAGATCATGAGCAGAGAGGGAAGAAGAAAGAGCCGGATCAGCAGAAGGTGGTGTAAGAATGTGAGATAGTGTTTGGAAGAGACACTGAGGATGTGAAAAGTAGGAATAGAGAAGGTCAGAATAGTATGAATTTTTGGCAGAAAGAAGGGCAACGGCAAAGGCAGAGTGCAGAGAGGAAAGGATAGCAGGGTCTGAGTCCAGACCAGAATAGCTCCAACGACATTCAGCATGATGAAGACCACTTGGCTGGGAGCAAAGTTGGAGAGTGATCCAAGGTTGAGGAGACTTCTGGGTAGGACGGTATGTAGCAGCAGGGCATAGGCAATCAAGAGATGTGGATATAGAGGAAAAAAGGGAGGTGATAGAAGATTCAGCAGACACAGGGGCAAATTCATTTAAGGAAACAAGAAAGATGTATAGGTGGAGCTAAACAGAGAAGAATCAAAGGCACAAAGATTGAGCTGGCAGAAAGACTTAGTGGATGTTGGAGCAGGTAAAGAGAGAGAAAGAATGATAGAGAAGGAGAGAAAATGGTGGGCAGAGGAATAAATACAAAGAGCAGCAACAGAGGTCATTGAGAGTAGGGAGCCGCAAATCTGGCTCTTCCCTCGACCAAAAAAAGTAGGTTGAGGGAAGAACCAGATATATGGGGGACAGGTGACAATTGACAGGAGCCAAGAATAGCGATAAGAGGAACAGAGGAATGTGTCGAGGAATGGGTGATATTGAAAACTCAGAGGAGTAGAAGATGGGGATCAAGAGGTAAGAGAACAGAAAGAAGAGAGTCAAGATCCTTGCAATATAATTAATCTGTCATTGCTTTCAGGATATTGGCCCAGGCTGCAGTAAATTATCAGAACATTAGTAGGAAAAGAACTTGAGGAGCATCACATATCAGCAAACCTTTATAAAGAGTTAGAAATAACAGGTGTATAACAGTTCCAATATATTTTACTCGATGATGAAGGCAAGGCCACTAATCTCTTGAATTGTCTTTTTTTAAAGGTTCATTGAATTCTTGTAGGATAAAATCAGCTATCACAGGGATGCAGGTTTCAGTGTGTTACAGTTTGCTAGCACTGAGTTTGTGCAGGAAGTTGTCAATCATGTAGTTGTTGATATCAATGGGATACCTGGCTGCATACTGAGCATTGAACAGCAGGCATAGGAGTGAACAGAGCTTATATGGTGACAAACTGAAGGTAAGTAGGTGAGAGTGGAGCATTGAAGTAGAAAGTAGTTGTAGCTTTAAATGTACATATCAACAAAGTGATTTTACCAAGTTGATTCAGAATAAGGCAGGTGTGGTAATTTGAAACCAACTGTTACCAACATGTAGATGGTGATCACAAAGTGTTGGTGGCCAATAAGTAAAGAAATAGTGGGCATGTGAATGTGATAAGTGGAGGGAGGTAGCATCTTCAACTTCAATGAACTTACTGCTAACCACCAGCTGAAATACAGATGGTGGTTGACTTTGAGTGCAGTGCATCAGATGATTTTAGCAGTGTTTAGTAAAAGGCAGCTGTGATATACTTGTTGTTGTGGCAGCCCTCATGTGAATTATAACCAAAGAAAGTGATGGGTGGTAGGTTTTTTATAAATCTGAACACTGCTCTGGGCAACCTTCCACACCACCATTTTAGCCCATCTGCGCTATTGCAAAAGGGGTCCGGCCGTATGCAAATCAGTCAGGTAATGCCACCAATGGGAGAAGCCCAACCCTACCTGCTAGGCCAGGTCCCCTCTGCATGGAAACACAAGCAACCCCCAACATGTTTCGGCCTTGATGGGCCTCATCAGTGAGGTGCAGCTTGGTTCCCTATAGTGCAACAAGCAAGGGACCCATGTCTGGGCATACCCTCTCTCACACAGAGAGCCAAACTTTAATCAAAGATATGATGGGTGGAAAGTTTTGAATACATTTGAACCAGTGACACTGCTCTGGGCAACCTTCCACACCACTGTTTTTAGCCCATCTGCGCCATTTCAAAAGTTGTCCAGCCATATGCAAATCAGTCGGGTACTGCCACCATTGGGGCCATGCCTGGAGGGTTTCCCAGAGCTATGCCAGAGGTTAAGAATAATTCTAAAACTTCAGGTCACCACCTCTTTTGTTTAGCTATGGTCCTCGTGAGAATGTCATCACCATGCATTCATTGGGATCGGCATTCCAAACCCCCTTCTTAATGCTATTAGATCCCTATACTCCAACAACGAGGCCATGGTGAGATGGAGCATCGGGGAACAGCAGGGGGGGCAGAATCCCACAACATCATTTGGAGTACAGAAAAGCATGTGCCAGGGCTGTGTCCTGGTGCCCACTCAATGTAATCGTTATATAAGTGGTATTATTGAAAACCTAGTAGTTCACACGACAGATGCTCTTTCTCTGGCAACAATCATATATCTGGTGCTTTTATTTGCTGATGATGCTGCTATGGTGTCTTTGACCCCTGCAAGGCTAAGAAAACAGCTTCACTTAGTCTCAGATTTTTGTAAACCCAAGGCCTGCTGATTAATTGGACAAAAAAAATGTATGGTTTTCAAACTATCCAGATGCAAATACTCTAAGTTATTATACTCTAAATACTCTTTACTGTAGAGCCGGTGTCCTCCTTTGATTATTTGGGTATCAAGTTGGCATAGTCTGGCTCCTGGGAACAGCACATAGGGCCTCATTACGACCCTGGCGCTAATGGGTTAACGGCGCCATAAAAGGCTGCGGCGCCGTTAACCCATTAGCGCCTGATTACGAGATCCCTTTGCGGGGCCCGACCTCGACGGCTGGTCTACACCAGCCGTTAAAGTAGGGACCCACAAAGGGACCTTGGTGCTAAGTACGGTACGGCAATTTGCGGTACCGTACTTAGCGCCTTCCCCATTCCCATTGAGCCTTATGGGGCAAAAATGGGAATGGGGAAGGGCCATGGAGGAAGGGGGAATTACCACCCCGCCAAACTTGTAATGGGGTGGTAATTCCCCCTTTCTCCATGGCGGAGTCGGTAAGTTACCGGCATGGACCATGGTGTTATTAGCACCATGGTTTTCCGCCTGGGTCGTAATGAGGCCCAAAGACAAATCAAACCTTACATTGTCCAGGAATAGTTAAGCAGTGGCCAGATTCATTAAACCACATGGCAACGGTGCATTAAACCCGGCCCGAGCATATATAAATTGCAAGTTCGTCAGGCTGCAATTTATGTTGCAGACATCTGGGGACATACTAATATTACACACTTGGAGGTCAAGGCGAATACAGTCGTGAAACAAATTCTTAAACTGCCCAGTAGTACCCCCTCCATCCCACTCAACAAGGAAATGGGCCTTGCGTACATTTGCCATGAAGTCACTATTAAGCCGTTGCTCTTTAGGGTTTGCCTGTGGTCTGCACCATCACTCACAATGTTAAGTGAAGCTATGCAAGATGTCTTAGCCTGGAATGGACCCAGCGGCTTACCCTGGTTATATTAAAGCCCTCCTCCACAATTTGGGCTATTACACAATTTGGACTCATCCTTCCGAGAAAGATTCTCATACCAAGAATCTAATACTTACAGAATTCAGACATGAACATTTTGAAGGCATGTTAAATAGGAACATCAACTCGGACCTCGATATCTCTTAGAAGGTTTTGGGATTGTTAACTTTTCTTGGGCTATGAACCTTACCTCGACCAGATTAACCCTTCCCTGACACGTACATTTTTCTTTACGTTTAGGAGTGGCCCTTTGCAGTTAGCCACCTGTAAATACAAGTGGGGTATTGCTACCAATGACTGGTGTCCATATTGTTTAGACAAGAGAGGGATAGATCTCAATTGTTTGCTGTTCTGGCCCATGTACGATAATCTGGGGAGAGTATGGTTAAAACCTAGATTTATTGAAGCCAGGACGCGTAGTTCGCTAGTTGCTATGGTGGACTGTAAAAGCACAACCAATTTGTCCTTGGTTTTTGCTGCATCCAAATATATGTATCGTGCATGGATTATTAGAACCATATTTGTGGCAAATGATGCTCAAATAAATTCCTATCTTTGAGAATTGGTTGTTCACCTCTAGAATGTTCGTTGGTGAACATGTATTCTTTGCCGCCTAAATCATTTGATTCTGCTGATTTAGGTTTTCGGGAGAATAGCCTTTGAAGGATCTAACTGAATCTACCTTGTGTTTAATTTAGTACTCGATTAAGCACTTTAATTATGTGAATATCACAAAGGAACAATGTATCCAGTTTCTCATTAATAGGCAATTTATGAGGTATGCTTTTAATGTGTTTTTTGTGCTTTTTTGACTAATTGTTTTGTATGTTAATTTACTATTGTATGTGACTACTGTATTTGATGTTAGCCCATATGCTATTTTTCTATGTATTTTATTTTTGTATATCATATTAATTGTACCATTTATTGCAATTGCACTTGTATTTTAACTTTGATGGCTTACGCCGAATATAATGAATATGAAACACCATGCATTGTGGAGTCCTGCTTGAAAATGTAAAGCAAGCCGGGATTTCCTGAGGGGTTTCTGGGGCAATTTGTAGGGTGATAATGAGGCTGACGACTGGGCAGGGCGCTGATCTCCATCCCACTACTTGGCCTTAACTCTGATCACCATTGGATCTTTCCTTTACACCACACAAGACAGGTGTGTGCACAGATCAAATCAAAGTACCTGAGGTGCAGGTGGTTAGCCGGTTAGGTTGACCTGTTTTTCTCCCTTGATAGAAATTTTCTGTTGGGTAAAAATACAGAAACATTTGTATTCCCTCTTGCAGTGGTTATGCAATTCCCTTTACTGAGCTGTGGGTCTAATAGGTAGGTCTATTCTGCAAGTTTAGTGCATCATTAGCAACTAGATTGTTAATGTAACTAGGGATGTCTGTATATTTAGGGTTGGTTTTCATGGCTTCGTAAATGATACTGCCTTTGGCAATTAAATAATTTCGCCTGTCGACGGTCTTCTCAGCATCACAATCTTGCTGCATCTGACATTACCCACTAGAAGTGCAGAGTGCAAATGACCCAGTACAGCTGGAAATGGGGTATGCTCGCCAGCCCCCAAATAGGTCAGTAACTTGGGCTCAGTAACTTGGGCTCATGAGGGTGATTGTGATGGAAGATGCAGACGTAGGTACAAGGTAAGTCCATTATTGTATGGTATGCCAGATGGACACAGAGAATAAAGGCACTGCCTTACCGACACTGGTGCCCGCCACCCAGGCTAGACCCCAACTGTTCTTCCAGCTGTCACCAAAGGACTCTCATGGTCCCATGTGTCTTCTACCACCGGCATCATCAGCATGACACAGTACAGTACAGGGAGAAAGAGGATCCCAGGCATAGAGATCCATGAGAGCGTGCTCAGGACAAGCACACAATCAAGCCACTCCAGTGATTTAGGCAACTCATTTGTCTTGTAGGGCAGAGAAGAGAGCCTGAAACACAGCAAAGAGTGATTTGGCTTGCCTGATTGTTAAAAGACTCATTAGAGGCTCTGTGATGAAGCGCTCCCAACCGGGAATAGTAAACAGCCAACATTTTCCAGCCGGTCCAATGACCTAGCATGCACAGCCACTGGTTCTAAAATATTTATCCCAGACAGCTGATGAAAGTATAAAACCTGCCAGCATTATGATGCGATATTATGTGTGGCGGGCAAAGAAGTTAGGTAGTGTGGGCTCATGAGCTGTGAGCTGGCTAATAGTGGGATAGAGTAGGTGCTCTCCTTCAAAGCCCCTATCCAACGCCCCACTTTGGGAGCCACTGTGCACAGTTTAGTGAGTTGAGGTTTCCACAGCGCTCCATTCTGGCTCATGTACCAGTGAACTGTAAGTACACATCAGATAGAATTATAATCTTCGCCTTTGCAAATTAAACAATCTGCGAACTGTGAAGTTTGTTTTCAAGCTTGCACACATTGGAGGGGAAGGCCGTCACATCTCCTGCGTTTTCTAACACGAAAATCGGTACACTGAGTAAGAAGACATTTCCCAAGCCAATTTTCTAATGTGTTCAACGCCTTCCGTCACAAGTGCACAAAGATCATGCTGTTGATCACCGGCTGTTAACAGGGTCTCTTTCGCTACTCTGTTCTGATGGATGCCAGTCTCCATTTTAGAATATCATATCTTCCATTTTGGAAAATAACTGCGCTCAGTGTTTCTAGCCAGGATGGATGGGCTAATCCAGAGCTTGGCTGGTTGAGCAGCGCAGACTCAATTACTCCGATTGGTTGTTCTGCGCCAACAAAGGAGCGTGAGCAATGAACGATACAGATGTTTTCTCAACAAAGCCGCTGGTGGGCGGGTTTTGCATATTGTACGGCGACAATTTTGACAAATTCGCAATGCATTAGCATCACTGCCTTGAAGGGTCTATTTCCTGTTAGATTCTGTATAAATAATTGATTAATTTATCAGCTGTAGCAAATTCACTCTACGTTCCCATTCATTTTTGTCACCGACCTTGATGTCTTTGCCTTCCATTGGCCTTCCATCATCAAGGCACTATTGACAAACTCAAAAGATTTACACTTGAAGGTGATTTCTAGAAGGGGTGTGTGGGCCAGTTTTCTAGAAGCCCACCTAGTGGTATGGAAATAAGGAAGGTACTTGTGGCATGGACCAAAAGTGAGTTCATCTTTGAAAATAGAAAATTGACATCTTGGGCAGCGTAAGCGATTGGTCAGAGAATTGACCTTTTTCCACAAAAACATATGCAATGTTTATATTTTTTGATACAAACAGTTCATGCAGATTTTCAGACCTTCTGGCACATGTGAATTGCAAAAACCGGTTTCAAAATTCTCAAATGAATGCTTTTTCTTTAACTAGACACCGTTCCCGTCGTATGTGTTTTTATCTGTCTGCCTCTCACTGATTTCTGAATAAGTGCTTGTGTTTACATGTTATCAGTTATACGGACAGGCTCGCTGCACGTTCTCTCATCTGCAATGTCCCTGGAGGCCCTTCTCATTTCTCAATGTCATGGGTTTAATCGTTGTGGCTCCAGAGCTTAACATTATTGAATATAATCTCACATATTTGTCTTCTGCGACATTATTACGTCCGCACTCGCCTGCCATTAACGTAAGGTGTTCGTTTGTATCTGTTTGAAAGCATACGCTTATCTGTCCTTCTGCCAGACTATCAAGATCTGCCCATCTCATGTCATATCGGCAATAGTAGACTCTGCGCTATCATGGGCCAGGGTTCATAGTTATAATATCGAGAATTTAGTTTTTAATACGTTTTTTATTCGAAATAGGTGGGTTACCCCAACCACCCCTCCCCCCTTTTTTTTACTTTTTTTTATCTACGAGAGCCAAAAAATAAATATAAATAAAAAAATAATGTGACTTTTTTTTAAAACTTTTTTTTCGATATTTTTGTCATTCGACATTTTCTTTCTCGATATTTTGACTGCACACCATGGGCCAGATTGCAGAAGCATTGCAACGGTGCAAGTGCAAAGTTGTAGGGTATTAGCAGTAGGGCAACGGTTGCCCTATTTTTAGAAACACTGGGACATATTAGAAAACTATTGCACAATGACAAGTGCAGTTTGGCATGGAATAAGCGCCAGAGCAAAAATTGCCATAGTGCAAAAATGATACATTTCCGATGAATTTTACTACCAGGGAAAAGTTTACCCTGGTGCTAATACCATTCCGTATTAGCACTAGGGCAAACTTTGCCCTGTTTCAATAATGCAGTTAAAATGTATCCTTTTTGCCGAGGGCAATTTGTGCCTTGGTGCTTATAGCATGCCAAACTGAACTTCTCATAGTGCAATAGTTTTCTAATATGTCTCAATGTTTTTAAAAATAGGGCAAACTTTGCCCTAGTGCTAATATCATGCAACTTTGTACTTGCACCAGTGCAAAAAGTTTGCACTTGTACCGTTGCAAAAAGTTTGCAAGGTATTAGAACTAGGGCAGAGTTTGCCCTATTTTTTAAAAAACTGGGACACATAAAAAAAAACCTTGACAAGTGCAGTTTGGCATATTTAAAGCACCAGGGCAAAAATGGCCCTAGTGCAAAAAAAGATGCATTTTCGCTAAATTTGTGCACTAGGGCCATTTTAGTGCTGGTGCTTTTAATATGCCAAACTGCACTTGTCGAGGTGCAATGTTTTTTTTTAATGTGTCCCAGTGTTTTTAAAAGTAGGGCACACTTTGCCCTAGTGCTAAACCCGTACAAAAGGTACAAATGTCAATGGACACGTACCAACCCTCTTAGCATTTAAATGTAAAATACTCTGAAGAAAAACAACCAATCCCTTCCAATGGGGACCAGTTACTAAAAAAGTGTGAGTATAGGCAAAAATCACGAATTAATTTATTTTGTTTTATTTTCTTATTTTAGTAATCTCACCGATATCATCATAGAAATGTGTCTACAAAAAACATTACAATCAATTAATTAACAATTGTTAAAAACTGAGTTATAAAAAAGCACCACACCAACCCGCAACCTTAAGTTTCAAGTGTAGTGCTAAACCCGTGTATATTTTGCACTTGCACCGGTGCAAACTTTCTATAATCTGGTCCCAATTTCTACTTTCAGTGCTGCCCACTGACTGCTTAAATTATTCAAAATGGAGAATTAGACATATAGGTTACAACATTTACTGCCAACATCCTTATTTGGTGGCATACTTGAATTGTCACGTGGTTCTCTACAGTAATTGTTACCTCTCTGTGATTTTGCTCCCTGATACACTAATGTGACTTTTTCCACACTCATTTATGCCCTTGTTTGCCACCCACAATAATTTCTGTTAAATCGTGATTTTTCTCTTGGTGACTCACAGTAATTGTTGCTCCAATGTGACTTTGCACAATGAAGCTCTAGTGTGATCTCCGTGCCATCATGTTCTACAGTAATGCTACCCCCTGGTACTTCACAGTCTTTTATGCTGCACTGTGATGTCCACCATAGCGGTCCATTGTACTTTGTGCCCTATTATGAGCTGTGCCCCAGTCCACAGTGCAGTTAGTTCCACATTATCATTTGCCCCTGATACCCAATGAAAATCACATGACTGGCTTCTCCATATCGCACCTGACCTTGTACTATACTGAGTTGTTCCTACCTACCCCTTAAGCTCCTCAGAAATATTCTCACTCACTGTTTCCCTGGTAACCACAGCTGCATGCTCCCTATGTTTCCCCACATCCCGGTACTCACCCATTCTCACCCTGGACCAATCACTCTACGCTGCACACTGCTACAAATAGCAGAACACACCCTAGTGCCTCGCACAGTGTCTCGGGACATCCCTTTGCAAGTATCTTTCCTAAAGGGCAACTCTCTTGGGATTTCTCGCAAGGGGCACTTGCTACACGTCATCAACACAGACACATAAAATGATCGCTCTAGCCACTAGGACCTTACACTGACCCACCTGCGGTAACCTACTCCTCACCTACCCTCAAAGGCACTATACGCAGACCAACTACCCCCCCACACACACACAGGGATGTATTATCTCTACCAACAGACATGAAACAACCAAACTCTACACTTCTACAACCATCTTAGATATCACAGCCCCATCCAGTGCACCCGGAAATCAGACACACACAAAGCTCCCCTCTCAGTACACATGCATTTATGCTGTTGGCACACAACATTTAGAAACAAACCCACACCAGATTTCAGGGTACTTATGGTCTGCACACATCAATGTAACCCACAGCGCTATCTTGCATTTCTCCCCACTAATCAAACCTAACCCCCCTCTTTCAGATCCACCAGAGTACCTGGATACAATGGTATCGGGTAATAATGTCCCCACACATAATGTCCCCATACATAATGTCCCCATACATAATGTTGCCGGGAAAAGCCATTGGTGATATTATATATGGTGCCAGTAGGTAAGGGGGCGGGTTGCGGGGATGTCCCCTGCTCCCCTTGTAAAAATAAATGTGGGGGTTGCAGTGGTGTCCCCTGCATGTTCAATATAGTAATGTCTCTGCCAAAAATAGTGACATTTTTGTCAGGAGACATTTTTGTGGGGACATTAGTACATGGAACCGATACAATGTACTAGAATTCTCAGCAACGTAACATACGAATAAATATGAATGCTTTAACACATGTAGTGAAAATATGCACTAAAGATATTACTGAAGGATCGTAAAGAACACATATTTGTAAATGTAGAGTGTGTGACATCATGCAATCCTAACTCAGCACCCAAGTAGGACCTAATCTGTGATGTTATATAGTGTACATGATTAATGAAGATTGAAAAGTGTAAGCAATGTCTAGGCGCATGACCTGACTAAACACAAACTCTTAGTTACTTTCTCTCTCACTCTCTTAACCCACCATTCACCCAGCAACAAGTATTTGTGGTATCTTTGTTCAAAAGTATTTTTCCTGTAAAATCTTCACTCTGCAAAACTTCTGCAGCTGCTTTTCTTTGTCCGGAAACAGCTGCAGTCTGCAGTGCTGACCCGTGCCAAGAGAGTGAGCTGCAACTAAGGCGATTCCCAAGGAAGGTCCGAACTGCCCGGCATGAGATACTGCAGCACTTCAGGACAAGAGGTCTCGCTCGGTCTTCCAATTGGGCCTTTGTCTCTGGTCAGGCAAAAGAAGGCATCTCCCTTCTTTTGCCTTCCCAGGGCATTGGCAGTCAAGGGTTTGTTTTTAGTGGTGTATGCGGTGAGGTCCCTTTAAGAGACAGAGAGAGTGTGACGTCACGCTGTACGCTAAATAAATGGGCACCATGTGAGGCACATTAGTTAGTGCAAGAGCGGAGCCCGGAGCAAACATCGCGGACTCAGTTCTTTTGGTGTCCTGTCTCCCCGAGCTACCAAGGCCCTACTGTCTCAGAACATTGGCAGTGAGGAGGTCTTGTGATGTGTGAATAATTTCACTACATCAACACACCCTGCGGTGCTCTCCGGCTATGCCGCTGTGCAGACACAGTGGTGAGCAGCGTGCCCATTATGTATCCATCTGGAAGGTGCTGTTGGAAATACAGTGTCAGACGGTGAGAAAAATGTGCGAAGAGCAGGGTCGGATTGGCCCCTTGGCATTTCGGCCCGTGGCCGGGCCGAAATTGTCCCTAGGGAGTGGGGGCCGGTTTGTGGCCATGCCTGGGCCGTTTTGGAAGAAAAAACAAAATGTAAAAAATAAATATTTTTTTTTTCTTTTTGTTTTCAAAAAGCCTTTAATCCTTCTTAGGTGGATACATGAGTACCAACACAGGTTGGGTGATATTGTATGCATATTTGTTCTATAAAAAAAGCTTACGGTTAGGTACCATGCAATAGCATATTATCATTTGGCCTTGGACGTCTGCTTGGATTCACAGTAATTTAGTGTACTTAGGGACAATGCTATTTGATGCCACTTTCTGTTTTGTCAAGGGGTGAAAGGTCGTGTTTCATTGCTTCCCAGGATGTCACTTTGGGGTGGGGTCAAATGACATAACTTCTGGTGATGTCATCAGAGGTCAAGGGTCGTGAGGCGAGGGGTGGGCCACTTTTTTTTTGAGTGACCGGGCCTATTTCTTGTCCCAGTACGACCCTGGCGGAGAGGCTCTGAATTGGAGCAGGCACACGTTAGACTGCCCCATTCCCCTCACTGGCATTGCAGCTACATGAAGAATTAAAAATAAATAAAATAAATAACAATGGAAACAGAGGAATCTTTCTCTTGCTGAGGAACCATACCTTGGATCGGGAGGATAGCTCAAGGGCAACGCGATCACCTTGGAAGCAAGACTATGCGGAGCAACACAGGTTCTATCCCGGGTATTAAGCACGTTATAAATAACCACTCATAAACTCATCCAGTACCCTGCAGGCTCACAGTCGTGGTATGCCTGGAAGTGCCCACTCCCCTGATTCACGTCTGCCCTATATAGTGCTCGTGACCTCAGTGTGTGTTGAGACTACGTCTCAGTACTGTAATGCACAAGGAGAACATGAACAAGGTGCTGAATAATGGCGGATGATGCAGGAGTGGCCCCAGTGCCTGCAGAGATACCTAGACAACATGGGTCTCTGGCCCCTTTGATGGCATTTGATGTTGCTGGTGCCCCTTCCAGCCTGGGCCCATGGTGGAATTTATGGATGGAGAGGTTGGAAATGTACTTTGACACCTTGGGAGCATTTCATGATCATGGGATAAAGTAGATGGTGCTGTATGCTGCACGTCCGTCAGTGCACAACATTTTTGGGACAGTGCGTCCTATTGATAATTCATATGTGACTGCCAAGGCTGCACTGAAAGAATATTTTACTCCAGTGGCGAGCCTTTATTATGAATGCGTTGTAATGTGCTTAGCAAAATAAAAAGAGGATGAGTCACTGGATGCGGTTCATGGCCGATAAGACAGCTAGCAATCTCATGTGCAAGGAACAATGAGGAGGAGGTTGTTCGTCAGCAGCTAATTCATGGCTGCTCGTCCATCAAAATAAGGAGGCACATTTTGTGAGAGTTCCCATGAGTTGACAGATGTACAGGCATCCAAAATTGATGCTGCAATGAAAACAATCAAGTTAGAGGATGCGTGTGCCAGTTCAGGCCTGTCAGGAAGGCAACGTGGCGCAGAAAAGAGAAGGGGGCAGAGGTACCGCGGTGTGTCCAGCAAAAGGACACACGTGTGGGAGGTGTGGCATTGCAAGCCATTTCACAAGAGTGTGCCCTGCACCTGTGTACACCGTCCATATGTCCAGCCAGGCCGCATCCATTCGCCCCAAGACAGCCCCAAAAGTGGCACAAGTTGAACCTTTTGAGGAACAGATGGAACAATTTGAAGATGATGATAAAGAAGATGTATTCTTCATATCGAGTGTATGGGAAATCAACAAGATAAGAAATCGACAGCCCAGGTGTGGTGTGCCAATAGAACCGAGGTCCCTGTTTTCATTGACACTGGAGTGTCCGTGAATGTCATGGCCAAGTCGCACTATGTCGCCCTGGATGGTCCTCCAGCCCTGGGCGATTCCAAGTGCATATATTCACGTTTGGGAGCCAGACACCACTGCTGCTAGAAGGCATGTTTACATCAAAAGCTGCTCATGAAGGGAAAAGAATGAAGGTACTTTTATTTTTCACGCCAGTCAGTGAGGACCCGCTTTTGAGCTGTGCCAAATCTGTGCCAAATTTCGCATTTGGGGTGTATAATGAGGATGTCCAATCACTAGTGGAGAAGTTTACACAGCTGTTTTCAGGAATTGGGAAACTAAAAGGAGAACCGGTTCACCTGCACATAGATGAATTTGTGCAGGTGGCTGCATTAAAACACTGCTGAATTCCTTTTCACTTGCGGGAGCAAGTTGAGAAAGAGCTGGACAACCTTGTTCATAATAGAGCCTGTGGATGGTCCCACCCCATGGGGTTCTCCAATTGTGGTGGCTCTGAAGCCAAAGCAACCTAACTCTGTATGTATTTGTGTCGACATGCACCTCTGAAACAAGCAGGAGAGGGATATAACGATCAACAACATTGTTGCGGACCTACAGGGAGCAGTTTTCTTCTCCAAATTGCACCTAAGAGTGGGATAACATCAGTGGGTCCTACACCCGGAGTCTGGGTATATGACGACATTTACCATGCACCAAGGACTCTTACGCTATAAGAGGCTCAATTTTGGGGTCTCATCACGGGCCAAGGTATTTCAGAACTCTATAAGGGGTGCGTTAACTGGTATCCCTGGTGCTTTGAACATCAAAGATAACATTTTGTTTTTTGGGAGCGCAGAGGTGGAACACCTGATGAAGTCGGAGAAGGTGTTAGAGCGCATTCGCTCACTTGGTCATACACTTCACAAGGATAAATGTCAATTGCTGCAAAGGATAATCAAATTCTTTGGTGCTGTGTTCCAGACGGGGGGAATCTTGGCCGATCCAGTCAAGGTGAAAGACATCAAAGAAGACAGACCCCCTGGAAATCTCTCAGTGGTGCAGGGTTTTCTGGGAATGTTGACTTACTGTGAGCGGTTCATTAAAGACCTTGCCACTATCTCTAAGCCATTGCGCAGCCTGACAAAAAAGGAAAATCTATGGCAATGGCTCCAGTGGTGCAGTCAGAGTTCGAGGAGATTAAGACGGTCCTCATGACCAACAGCACAATGGCATTGTTTGACCCAGCAAAGTCATCAGAGGTGGTCGTGGATGCAAGCCCTTTTGGTTGTGCTCACCTAGTCCAACAGAAGTGGGTGTGTGATGCCAGTTTTATTTGCAAGTACAGTGTTGTCTGTGGCTGAACAATGCTACTTGCAAGTTGAGCGAGAATCGCTTTCTGTATTGTGGAGGTGCAGGAACTTTCACCTATACGTTAATGGGAGGCCAGTAATTGTGATCACAGACCACAAACCGTTGGTTCCACTAATGGATGGCTCATTCTCTAACCCGCCGGTGAGGATTGAAACATCATTGTTGGCATTGTTGGAGTATGACATAAGTCTGATCTATCTTCTAGGGAACGACAATGCCAGCGACTATTTGTCAAAACATCCCCCCCTCTTAAGAGTCAACACAAGATCGAATGGGGCAGAGACGGAAGACTTTGTTCGTCCGCTCACAAAAGCGGCAACACAGAATTCCATGTTGGTAGAAGAGCTGAAAGAGGCCTCTGAAATTGATGATTGTTTCAGGTTTCTTCGTGACGTCCTCATGAAAGGGGACTGGAAATGGGCACTGACGAGTCTGTACAAGAAAATGAGCACTGCGCAAATTGTGTTGAAATAGCTCTAGAGGATCAAAAGTGAGCTGACTTTCACAGAAGATGGACTGGTATTGAGGGGATCGAAGATGGTCATCCCATCTAAGCTTATCCCAAGGGTGATTGAGTTGTCCCACCATGTACACAAGGGGGCAGCTAACACCAAGTCTTGGTTACAAATGAAATTATGGTCTCCGGGGCTAGAAGAAGGTGTTGATGACTTTGTGAAGAGCTATATCTGGTGCCAGGCATCTGCTCCGGTAATAAAAGGAGCCAAGGATTGAATTCATGCCACAGAGCTGCAAACCATGGGAGATAGTGCATGTGGCTTTTGGGTCCACCAGCAGGACACACATTTCCTGATGGTGATTGTTCAATGGTCACGATATGCGGAGGTCAAGTTCATAGCCTCGACTGCTTTATCAGATGTCCTGCCAGCTTTGCAAAATATGTTAGCTTCCCATGGCCTGCCTGAGGAAGTGTGCTCAGACAATGGGCCAACCTTCCAGAGAGAAGGTTTTGCTGCATTCATGTAGGAGTGTGCAATCTGTCACCGAAAGGTATCTGCTGTATGGCCAAGAGCAAATGGGGAGGCTGAGTGGTTCATGAGAATGGCAAACAAAGTGTTCAGAATCGCCCATGTTCAAGGACTGTGCCTCAAATGGTCACTGTATCAATTTCTGCGTGTATACCGCTCCACATCTCATTATTCTACAGGAGTTCCCCCGGCTGAGGCTGTATTCAGCAGATGCCCTGAGGTCTGATACCAGACACAGAGCAGAGGACCCTGGGAGAGATTGATAATCAGAGGGTGGTGGAGGATCGGAGAGCAAGAAATTAGAATGAAAGCATCAGAAGAGGACTTTGTGTTGTGATCTAGCCCTGGGTTACACTGTACTGGTAAGATGACATCATCCTGAAGGCAAGTTGTCCCTGACCTATGCACCCCAACTGTTGGAGGGGGTGGATGTCAAAGGATCATTGGTCACTACGTACTATGGTCAGGACACTGTTGTTACGCTCACCTGGTATTTACACAGACGCCACCCAGCTGGGTTAGTCACTGGTATGCTTCTCAGCTTTGCCCTGATGTGGTCTGCGGGGAAGGTTCTGCGTGAAAATACAGGAGGACTGTGTTCAAGACTGACCGACTGGGGTAAGTATCCTCCCTCCACCCCCGTATGCCTTTAGTCCCTCTGGCATCCTCTCCTCACCTTGTGGTAGAATTAGGCGTGCTCTCCATCCTGCCTTCTTTGCAGGAGCGCGTTGTCTTTCATGGGCGAGTGCGGTCCAATTACTTCACTGACGCCGGCCTGTTTGATATTGTTCAGGTAGGTCTTATTGCTGTTCTTTAGTTTTGCTGCTCTCCTGTATGCCTTTCTTTGCTTAAAATGTCTCTTTTTTCTCCCTTAGGTATGCAGAGCTTCAACGCGGCGAACTGGCTTGGTTGAGCCCCGCTGGTAAATGATGGCGCATTAAGAGCGCTATGATGCGGTAAGTAAGCGCTATGCGCAGCGCTGTGAAGTCTTGCCTTTGCTAACCTGTATTTTCCTTCCTTGTAGGCCGCAGTGTTCTTCAGTGCAAGTGGAATGTCCGGAGTGGTGCCAGCCGAGAGGCGACCAGCCAGGTAAGCCTTTTGAGCAGTTCGTAATTTGTAAATGTCTCTACAGCTTTCTTTAATGTTGCCTCTATCTTCCTCTTACAGGTTGTTCTGTCCGGGAGGTGTGCAGATTCAAGGAAGCTGTTTTTAGTAGCTGCGAGTGTTTAAAGGTGAAGACTGCGGGTAAGATGCTGCTGCTAATGATGTTCCTTTTGTCTGCTTGCAGGTTCTGCTTCTCCGAGGTTCGAGGGAATAGCTGGACACGGTGAGCATCACGTTGCAAGCTGCAAAGTAACACGAAGCATGTTCTGCAGTTAGGGTGTGGTTTATATAGCCCAGGTAAAGTAGTACCAGGGAAAGTAGTTCCAGGCCTGCCACACCCAAAACACTAGACCGCATAGCTTGGTTCTTAGGAACCAAGCTATGTGGATGCCTCCATGTTGGCTGACAATACAATGAAGTAGTTCCCAAGCACTTTGTTGTTCATGGTGTATGAGCCTGGCACCATAGGACTGGCCCCATGAGGGCTTTTGAAGAGGATGCCAGGCTCTAGAAGCCCGAGTCCTGACTCTACCTGGCCTGTGGGTTTTCCAGAGTGGGTCTTGAGCGAGGGTCATGACAGCACTCCCCCCTAATGCCCCTCCCATGGTGTTCCTTCTGTCTGGCCCAGGTTTGGTTGGGAAGTTCTGATGGAATGTCCTGATTAGACGTGGTGCCTGGATATTTTCACTAGGCTCCCAGGATCTATCTTGTGGTCCAAATCCTTTCCAATCGACGAGATAATATAGCTTGGTCCTAGAGAGTCCAAGATATCTTTGACTTCGAATTCTGGTTCTCCGTCAACAAGTATGGGCTTAGTTGGTGTCCCAATCCGTGTGCCGGGTTGCATTGGTTTCAGGAGGGACACATGGAATACCGGGTGGATGTGTAGATTAGGTGATAAACCCAGTTTCACGGCTGCTGGGTTGATAATTGCCTTAATGGTATAAGGTCCTAAGAATCTGGGATGAAAGGTCCGGGTTCCCTTGATGGGTACGAATTTAGCGGCTAACCAAACTTTGTCTCCTACTTGATAATCAGGGGCCTTTTTCCGGTGTTGGTCGGCAAATTTTGTTTTTCTTTAGCATGAATAAGGTGTTCCTTTGCCCTTTTGAAAGCCTGAGTAATGGTTTTGTGTAGAGTCTTTACCGCTGGCATTTCCAAGCTGGCTGGAAGGGCTAGTTCAGAGGTACGTGGATGCCTGCCATGAAGGGTATAGAAGGGCGTTTGTCCCGTGCTTGAATGCAAAGAATTGTTATATGCATATTCTGCTATCCATAGTAGGTCTTTCCAATTCCTTTTTTCGTGGTGCAGCATGCACTGTAAATATTGCTCGAGTGTCTGATTGGTTCTCTCGTTTGGCCGTCCGTTTGGGGATGGTGACTGGTAGATAGCCGAACGTCGATCTGCACCATTGCACAGCATTTTTTCCAGAAGTTTGAAACAAACTGGCTACCTCGATCAGAGACCAGAACCAAAGGGAAGCCATGTAGCTTAACCACACCCTCTAGGAACACTTTTGCTGAGGTGGCTGTTTCTGGGAGGCCTTTGAGAGGAATACAATGGGCCATCTTCGAGAATAAGTCCACAACTACAAGGATGGTGTTGAACCCTTGGCTTGGAGGTAGATCAGTGATGAAGTCAAGGGAAAGAGTGTGCCATGGAACTGGAGGAATGTCCAATGGTTGTAGGAGACCAGATGGTTTTTGTTTCTGTGATTTATTTTGTACGCAGACACCGCAGGACCGAATATACTGAATGATGTCCTTATGCCAGGTAGGCCACCAAAAGTTCTCTTTCACCTTAGCTAGGGTTTTGGCGATCCCAGGATGCCCTTCGATCAGTGAATCATGATAGTTTGAAATAATATGCTGTTGTAATTAATTCTTGGGTACATATAGGCGATCCCTAAAAAAGGGTTGGTGGTCCTTGATGGTATATTGTTCTCCTTGAGTTTGCCATGCGAGGTAGGCATCAGGATTCATTGTCCATTGGATTTCTTTTCGTAGTTCTGCTTGTGTTAAGGCTGTCGTGATACCCAAGAGTTTGTCTTCAGGTATAATAGGTACTGGGTCTGGAGTTGTATATACTATTTCATCTATGCCCATGTGAGATAAGGCATCCGCCTTTCCGTTTCTGACTCCTGGTCGAAATGTGATTACATAATCATATTCGGTGAAGAAAAGGGCCCACCGTAACTGGCGCGAGGACTGGGCCTTGGCTGTTTTGAGATATTGCAGGTTTCGGTGGTCTGTGATGACTGTAATGGTGTGTCTGGCCCCCAGAAGGTAGTGCCTCCAGGCTTTAAATGCGGATTTGATAGCCAGGAGTTCCTTGTCCGTGATGGCATAATTAATCTCTGGAGGTGAGAACTTTTTTGACCAGAAGGCAACAGGATGTAGCTGGCCAGTTTTCGGGTGTCTCTGTGAAAGGACAGCCCCCATTGCGAGACTGGACGCATCAGTTTCAACGACATAAGGGAGGTCTGGACGAGGATGTCGCAGGATTGGAGCGGAGGTAAACCTTTGTTTATGTTCCTGAAAAGCTTCTTCTGCTTCTTCGGTCCAAGCAAACTTTTTATTGTTTTTTCGTAATAGTACTGTGATTGCGTGCACAACCTGAGAGAAGTCTGGGATGAAGCGGCGGTAGAAGTTCGCAAAGCCCAACATGTACCCTTTTCAGAGACGTCGGTGAAGGCCATTTCAGAATGGCATCTACCTTGTTCACGTCCATTCTGATGCCTCCTGGAGTAAAGATAAAACCAAGAAATTCTACTTCGGTGATGTGAAAAAAGCATTTTTCAAGCTTTGCAAACAAGCGATGTTGATGGAGTTTGGTGAGGACTGAACAAACGTGCCTGACATGATCTTGTTCCGAGGCTGAGTATACTAAGATGTCGTCTATGTACACTAAGGCGCACACATCAATTAACTCCCTTAAAACGTCATTCATTCATTCATGAAATATTGGAATGCCGCAGGAGCGTTGCATAACCCGAAGGGCATGACTTGATATTCAAACAAGCCGTACTTAGTACGGAAGGCGGTTTTCCATTCATCTCCTTTTCTGACTCGGACCAGGTGGTACGCTCCTCGAAGGTCCAATTTGGTATAAATCTGGGCATCTTTAACTTGGTCTAGCATCTCAGGGATAAGTGGCAAGGGGTAGCGGTTCTTCATGGTGATCTGGTTCAATGCGCGGTAGTCAATACAGGTTCTCAAGTCTCCTACCTTTTTCGGTACGAAGAAGAAAGGACTGGCTGCGGGGGACTTCGAAGGACAGATAAATCTGTTTGCAAGGTACTGGTCTAAATAGGATTTCAAATGAAGGTATTCTGGTTCTGTGAGAGCATAGATCCTGCTGCAAGGGATTTGTGCACCAGGAACAAGGTCGATCTGACAGTCATAGGGCCTGTGCGGCGGCAATGTATTGGCTTGGTCCTTTCGGAAAACATCCTGGAAATCATGGTATTCACTTGGCAAGGTATTAGTTGCTCCCAGGGTTGATACTGTCGCTCTGGGAGTCATGGGGATACAGACGTCGGGTTTCTCCTCTTGGTAATAGCAGGCAGGGGAGCAGTCACCGGGGAAGGTTAATTTTCATGCCCGCCAGTCTATCAAAGGGTTGTGAGCAACCAACCATGGCATCCCTTGTATTAGCCTGAACTGAGGTGCCTTGATGAGATCGAATGAAATAGACTCCCGATGTCCGTCTTGACACAGCAAGGTTACCCTGGCTGTGCACTGTGTTACTAGTCCGGAAGCGACTTATGTCCCATCCACGGTGGTTACCTGGTCCATAGTTGGCTTAGAACACTAAGGAAGCCCCATCTCTGCTGCCAGATCTTGATCAATATAATTTCCAACTGCTCCACTATCAATGTATGCTTCAACGGCATGCATTCTTGACGACTGTTGGTGGTTAATTAAGATCACTGGTATTGCAAAGTGCGAGGTCAGCAACTCTTTCTTCTCACTCGACAAACTGACCTCTACGTTTGTCGAGCTTGGTAGTTTCCCGATTCCTTAGCTTCATCCTTCTCTGTGGCCCCGACTGTTCTTCTTGGGGGTTTTACTGGACAGTCAGGAAATGTCCTGGTTTCCCAGAATACAAACAAAGCTGTTGTTGTCTTCTTTTGTCCCGCTCTTGTTTTGTTAATGGAGGCCATATCCCTCCAATCTGCATGGGTTCTACAGCATTTTCAGGTACACGGGGTGTGTTTTCCCTTGATAGAACATACACGGTCCGAGAGTCCGTCTTAGACTGGTCTGTCTTTCGGTCCTGCAACCGGTGGTCTAGCTGCATGACCAGATTTATGAATTCTGCACAGTCTCTGGGTGGATCAACCACCTGGGCTAAGACGTCCTTTAATTCACCAATGGAATAACGTGGTTCTTTTGTTTTCTGGCCACCTAGCTTCGGTAACCAGTCTGTTGAAGGAAGCAATGTACGTTAACAAGTCCTGATTCCCCTGTCAGAGGGTCAAGAGTTCATTGTCTACTGCTTGTTCCTGGGTATGGCGAGCAAAAAGTTTTTCCATTTCTCTCTGGAACCCCCCAAAGTCATGTAATAGACGATCATCATGGGTTACCAACGGCACCAACCAATCTGCTGCACTACCACTCAGGTATGATAAGACAAAAGCTTCCCGAGCTTGTTCGTTTGGAAATGCTCCAGGCCTACAAAGAAAATGAAGGCGGCACTGATTGATGAATGCTGCATACTTCCGTGGGTCGCCTGAGAACCTTTCTGGTGGTGCCAGGGGCACTGTTCCAGGTAACGTGATCTTTACCGGAGTGGCTGGTATTGCGGGGTTTTGCATCATTGGATTGCTTTCAGGTAGAGGCATCTGTCCTGCCTGTGATTGCAAGTATTGCCTGCTAATCTCTTCAGTGCGTTCTTTGGTCACTATTAGGTCTCCCCGGAGGGCATAAGTCTCTTGTCGGGCAGAATGAACCTCAGCACGAAGCTCTCCTAGTAAATGGGCCAATTGGTCCATTTCTGGTGTCTCCATGGCACCCAGGTGGATTTGTTATGGATGCTTCGTGTTCTGTTACGCTCACCTGGTATCCACAGGGATGCCACCCAGCTGGGTTACTCGCTGGTATGCTTCTCAGCTTTGCCCTGATGTGGTCTGTGGGGAAGGTTCTGCCTGAAAATATAGGAGGTCTGTGTTCAAGACTGACCGACTGGAGTAAGTGTCCTCCCTCCACCCCCGTATGCTTTAAGTCCCTCTGGCGCCCTCTCCTCACCTTGTGGTAGAATTAGGCGTGCTCTCCGTCCTGCCTTCTTTGCAGGGGCGCGTTGTCTTTCATGGGCGAGTGCGGTCCAGTTACTTCACTGACGCTGGCCCGTTTTATATTGTTCAGGTAGGTCTTGTTGCTGTTCTTTAGTTTTGCTGCTATCCTGCATGCCTTTCTTTGTTTAAAATGTCTCTTTTTTCTCCCTTAGGTATGCAGAGCTTCAGCGTGGCGAACTGGCTTGGTTGAGCCCCGCTGGTAAATGATGGCGCATTAAGAGCGCTATGATGCGGTAAGTAAGCGCTATGCACAGCGCTGCAAAGTCTTGCCTTTGCTAACCTGTGTTTTCCTTCCTTGTAGGTCGCAGTGTTCTTCAGCACGAGTGGAATGTCCGAGTGGTGCCACGCGAGAGGCGACCAGCCAGGTAATCCTTTTGAGCAGTTTGTAATTTGTAAATGTCTCTACAGCTTTCTTTAATGTTGCCTTTATCTTCCTCTTTCAGGTTGTTCTGTCCCGTAGGCGTGCAGATTCGAGGAAGCTGTTCTCAGTAGCTGCGAGTGTTTAAAGGAGAAACTGCAGGTAAGATGCTGCTGCTAATGATGTTCCTTTTGTCTCCTTGCAGGTTCTGCTTCTCCGAGGTTCGAGGGAATAGCTGGACACGGTGAGCATCACGTTGCAAGCTGCAACGTAACAAGTAGCATGTTCTGCAGTCAGGGTGTGGTTTATATAGCCCAGGTAAAGTAGTACCAGGGAAAGTAGTTCCAGGCCTGCCACACCCAAAACACTAGCCGCATAGCTTGGTTCTTAGGTACCAAGCTATGTGGATGCCTCCATGTTGGCTGACAATACAATAAAGTAGTTCCCAAGCACATTGTTGTTCATGGTGTATGAGCCTGGCCCCATGAGGGCTTTTGAAGAGGATGCCAGGCTCTAGAGGCCCGAATCATGACTCCACCTGGCCAATGTGTTTGCCAGAGGGGGTTTTGGGCGAGGGCCATGACAACTGTCACCAGAAATATGAGTGTTTTTAAGAAGATATATGCATGGGACCCCATGCAAGAAGGATATGACTCTCACCTCTCTGTTGCCGAGAGGGTTGGTGATGAGGGTGTTCAAGAATTCTCTGGTGGAGAAGATGGCTGGTGTCCAGAGGAACATGGGGATCTGAATCAGTCGGCATACATTATCCTGGAACAGACAGATGGGAAGAGGTACCCTTAGAGAGAATAGAGAATGCAGCCAGCACGTTTGCAGGACTATGTAGTAGATGTGTGATGAATAATATTGTTATCTCTATGTTCCAAGGATTTTGTGAACATGTTTGTTTTGGTTAAAAGAGTCAAGGTTTGTTGCTCAAACTCTATGGAAAAGGTGAAGTGTGGTGAGGTCCCTTTTAGAAACCAAGAGAGTGTCAGGTCAGTCCGTATTCTAAATAAATTAGTGTTACGCGAGACCTGTTAGTGCACAAGTGGAGCCCGGAGCAAACATTAAGGTTTCTGTGTGGTCCTTTGGTATACTGTCTCCCCGGAATACACGCATTTCACTGCAGTATTTTTCATCGTGTGTTTTTTCATCGCCGTTTTTATTCTGAAAAAAACTCATCGTTTTTTGGTTTTTTTTGTGGGGGGGTTAAAAAATTAAATATATGGTTGTGGGTCCAAGGGAATAAAAAAAAGGGGGGTGGGGGATTTGTGGGGGTAACCCCCCTAAAAAAAAACTAAAATAAAATGAGTTTTTCGAGAAAAAAAACAGCAATGAAAAAACCCGCGATGAAAAATACTGCGGCGAAATAACGTAGAACCGTCTCCCCATGCTACCGAGGTCCTGCTGCCTCAGAACAATGTAGTCTGGCAAACAGAAATCAGGTTCTTGAAATCTGGAGGCTTAGCTATTCGACTTTAATATTCCATCGCAGTCATCTAGAACGTTCCTCTTGTTTGCCCATAATGCTAGTGGAGGTCTGTCTGGCAATCATCTGTGGCGAGATAAACAGTCACCCCAAAACTATAGGAATTGATAACACTTCTGTTGTGACACGCAAAGCAGATTATTGCATAGATACTGAAGTGCACTTGATGACATGTATGCCGATAAGATTTCTACTAATATGAGCTCAAATACATCACTCTCACTCGGAGAAACACAAGCAAGCACAGTATACAAGAACATGTGTCAACTATTTCAGGTCTCAAGAAAGTGATAGACACATGTTTAAAATGAGTTTCCTATATTTTTAAATGTGACCGTATCGGCCATAAATATAGATCATTAGCCGTATCCACGGAGCCTGCTGGACGCAATGTAAATTCAGAGGCGGAACCCGTTAGTTAAATCAGTGATTGATGTTATTGTAATGTGCATATTGCCAAGTCGGCCTGGTCACATTCTACCACCTGCGACAGGCATGCTAAAAACAAAGCTAAGCTATTGTTATTCAAACAACAGGTACTTTTGATTTGTGTGAATCCCCATTTCATTATACTATAGATATTGAGTAGCCGATGGCTGTGTATTTTAGCTGGAGATGCTGCGTCAATCCCATTATGAACGCCAAACCTATTTGACTCACAATATTGGAAGTGGCAGAGCCTTCTGGGCTTTGTAACATAATAGAGACCCTTCATCACACTGGATGCTGTACTGTGACCAGTCTGTACGGATGAGTCACTGACCAAGGGCAGTGTGCAGAATTTCACTTATGTATCTCAATTGATGGATTTTATATGTATATATTAAATATTCTATGTACATACCTATATAAATGCAACAGTTCATCTAAGACATTCTTCTATGTGCAATAGGGGACTGCAGATTTGAAATTGCATGCAAAGGACGTGCCATTGACATTTGTAATATCAGTTTACACATACTGCAGCCTTTCTCACAATGGCGAGCAGCTTCCGAGACAATTCTTTCTTTATCCTCATCGCTGATAGGACTAGATGCAACATTAACTCGACCTCTCCACTCTCTCCATGGTGGGGCACTACATGTAAACTGCACTTCCCATGCAAAAGGTTTGGCTTTACCCAACGTGTCACATGACCCATGATACTACATACTAGGCACTGAATGCCATCCCCAGGCTAGTGCTGATTGCATGGTGGTTTTCCATGCTTGTATAAGCTTCACGAATACGGCATTGGTAGTAAAGAGCTTTAGACACTCGACTCAAAAGGAAGGAGCCTGGGATCTGGAATCAATGACTTTCTTTAAAATGGGAACTGTTATGGACTAAAATGGAACATAATGGCCTTCAATTAAAACAAAATATTAATTATAATCTGACAACTTGTCATTGTCATCATCCAGCTTGATTTCTGGACTACCGGATATAGCTGGTGTTGCGCCAAAAGAACATTAAGGTACTTTTTTTGTTGTTGTTCTTTATTGATCGGAACCACTAGCTATAAGCTGAAGATACTCACTGTTATAAAGACCTTTTTGTTTGTTCGTTGGAACTACCAAACCAGGAGCCGGAAGAGACTTTCTTGAGAACTCTTCGGTAGGGGTCAGAAAAGCAGCCACCACCCAGTGTACCAAGAGGGAGAGCAACCCTAATTTAAGTTGAAACTTAGACTGTCCTTCTTTTCATAGTGTTAGGCCACATGGTAGGATACATTAGGTTTAGACAGATGACCACGTTTATTTGTTTGACGTGACGAGCAACCGTTTGTTGTTTTTTAGAGCATGGAACTCATCATAGTGGTAGGGTTTAGAGAAGGATTTCTTTCATTTCAAATAAAACCTGTGTTTAAACATGTCATCTTGTCCGTCTCTTATATCTGACTTACCACAGTGTAAAGGTTTGAATATTTAACTTTAAAGAGAGCAATTTATGGAGCTGGGTTCAAAACTCTCTGAGGAGAGCCACAGCTTTACATAACATTACTATTGGTCAAGTCTGTACCATCGAGGTGACCAATGCCATTTTCCCACTTTCCCCATTGAGGATTGCATCATGCCAGACTGCCAGTGAAAGGGCCAGAAAGTAGGCTAGTGTAGAGCCGGCTTCCTCCAGGAGACCTGTGCAGCCATGCAGAACTTGCTGTGTACAGTACAAGAAGAGTAATAGCCACAATATAGAGATTGCTTTAAACAGTAATGAGCATTGCCTTAGCTCCAAGTACAATTACAGCTCAGCAGTAAATAAAAAGAAGGGAATAAAGAGAAAGTACATCAGAGAACGCATCTATTGCACCCCGAAATTGCGGCAAATGCAATTATAGAAGCATTTTATTTGTTGATCTTGAAGTTTTATTTGACCTACATTTACATTGTCTTTGAGGCGTGCAGGGAAATGGCGCTCCACAGTGTTCCGTCATCTCCATTTTTTCTACCTGAAGTAGGAGAACCAGCTGTACCATGGAAAAGGTGGATTAAATCTTTTGAACATTTTGCCAATGCTGTGTGTGGTGCAAGCTATAGCGTGGAGAGGAGAAAGTCACTTCTGCTACATTGTTTGGGTTCAGCAGGGCAGGAAAGGTTTGAAGACTGGCCGGAACTTCAGAAGAGGAAGGAGCAGACCTCAATGAATATGAGAGATCTGTCAAGAAAATGGAAAAACATTATGAAAAAAGATTGAGCACTATATTGGAACGTTACAAGTTTGGAAAACGTACCCAGGAAGAAGGGGGGAGTGTGGAACAATATATTACAGCACTAAGGAAACTTGCAAGGACATGTAAATTCAACCAACAATTAGACGAAAGATTGAGAGACCAATTTATGTTGGAGTGCGGTAGTGGTAAAGTTAGAGAAAAATTGTGACCTTAGGATGACCCACCTCTTGACACCGTCCTATTGACTTGCAAATAATGTAGAACACACTGAACATTGCATTAAAGTGTTGGAGACCAGATTAAAAGAGTCAGCCATAAAATATGAGGTACCCAAACAGGCAACTGCTCCAGCGATTGTGACGGCTGCGATTACGGCTGTGAGGGATGGTAGTTCCGCAGAAAGGAAGAACTTCTCCAATGACAGACTGCATAGGGGAGATAAAACTTTGAAGGAAGGGGAAGGTTTACAGGTCGTGAATACACAAGGAGATGTTTCAGATGTGAGTGCATCACACTGAGCGAATAATCTGGAATGCTCAGTTTTTTAGATTCGTTTGCAGAATTTGCAAAGGGAAAGGACACTAAGCATACTGCTGTCATATCAGGAGGACCACTTATTGGATTGGGAGTGATCACAGAGAAAGGGAAGAAGAAGAGTGTGTCCATTTGGTAGTAGATGAAAATGGAGAGCTGGATACCCCAAGGGCATCTGTTTCTATTAATGGAGTCTCCACAATGATAATGATTGACTGACTCAGGGGCTAAGTGCACACTGATGCCAAAGAATATTTGGGAAGATATGGGACCCAAATATCTTAATGAATTTGACATATGCCCCAGGGCCTATGGGAGAGTGACCATAGACCTGTTGGGTTGGTTCGATGAAACTCTGAGCTTTGAGGGCAGGAATACCACTGAAAAAGTATATGTCTTGAAGAAAGGAGCTACGCCTCTACTTAGCTGGACACACCAAAAGAAGCTTTGGTCAAACTTGAGCCAAATGCAGAAGACGCAGTCCTGTCAGTGGGAGCATCATCAGAGAGGATGAATGTGGTGCAAGACATTTTCCAGGACAAGGTTTGATATTTACAGGGATTTGTTCACCAAATCAGACTCAGAGACAATTGCATACCTGTGATGCAGAGAATGTGGAACATACCTATGTCGATTAGAGATGAGATGAAGATGGAATTGAAGAGATTGGTGGAACAGGACATAATTGAGAGCAATGATGCCTTAGAGTGGGTCTCCCCTTTGGTTGTGGTGAGGAAAAGTTCAGGGAAGATACAGATTTGTGTGGACATCAGGGAATTGAACAAATGCATTGTACCCGAAAGACATCCACTGCCCATTATCCAAGAAATAATAACGACTATGGGCCAGCAGGTTTTTTCTCCACTTTAGACCTCACTTCGGCCTATCACCAAGTAAACTTACATGAGAATTCCAGATATTTAACTGTTCTTATAATGCTGGAGAGTCTATTCCAATACAAGCGTATGTCCTTTGGGCTGATCTCTGCAGCCTCAGTTTTCCAGAAGATTATATATTGAATATTTGATGATGATCAGGTGTTCTTTTCTTTCAGGGTGACATACTGGTATATGCAGACAACCTAGAAGAACACAACAAGAGGCTGGAGGGTGTGTTCAAGAAATTACATGAAGCAGGAATGACACTTAGTAGGGAGAAGAGCAAAAGTAACAGGAGAGAAATTGATTATCTAAGTCATGTCATTTCTAAGGAAGACATTCGACCAAAGAATAATTTATCAGATGCGATTGAGTGGATAGCAAGTGGCAGAGATTAGCTTAGAACATTCTTGGGAATGGCTGAATATTATTCAAAATTCATTCATAATTTTTCCACACACAATGTCAACATGAGGGAGCTACTTAAGAACATAGGAGGATTTTAATGGAATGATGACTGCAAGGAGGAATTTGCACCCATAAAAGATGCCTTAGCAAAAGCCCCCACATTGCAGAACTATAAAAGAGGAAGGTCCACTCTCATCACAACTGATGCTAGCAATGTGGGGTGGGAGTTATGATGACTCAGGTAGAAGGCTGTAGAGAGAACCTGATAATGTTTTCCTCAAGACCATAAACTATTGGTCGAAATTATTACATCAAAAGGTTTAGAAAAGGTATCAGAAGGATTAGAAGATGGGTCGCTCACCTGCAGGAGTATGACTGCATTGTTAAGTACATTCCAGATATAGAGAACCATGCTGCTGACTGTTTATCAAGGATGTCATCTGTTGATGAAATGGTTAAATAAGGACAAGGACAATGAAGTGGTGTTGGAGATCAATGACTGCTCGTTTTCCCGGCAGGAATGGAAAAAAGCGGTGCAAGATGATTTGAAGTAAATTCATGAGTGTCAGATGGAAAGCTATAACAAAAAACAGTCAGAATCTCTGTGATTCAGGTGTTTATGGGAAGTGAAAGATGAGCTGTTGATTCAGAATGGCCTGCTGTGGAGAGACGATAAGATCATTCCACCGGAGGGCATCAGGAAATGCCTAGTGGAACTAGATCAATATGGACATCAGGGCATAGTGAAAGCGAGCTAGAGGATCCGAAATGACTACTGGTGCCATCGTACAACCTTCAAATTGTGAGGACTGTCAGGGATTGCATCCATTGCAAAAGAAGTGATAAAGTATGTGTGTGAAGTGTCCCATGGCAGGAACTGATATCCCTAAGCAGCCATGGCAGAAAATTGGCATGGATGTAATAGGTCAATTCTGGTCTGATAGAGTGCAATCATCCTGTTTGATGGTGTTGAATCCGCTCATTAGATGGGCATTAAGTATTTGTGACTGACAGGATGACCTCGGTAAGAGTGGTTGAATTTCTTGAGGAATTATGCGGTAGGGAAGGTTACCCCAAAGTGATAGTGACTGAGAATGGTGCCCAAATCAGGTCAAAGGAATGGAGCGACAATTGCCGCATGCATGCCATCATGAATAAAACCAGTGCCATCCGCAACCCACCGACTAAAGGGATGGTGAGACACCTCAAGAGGGTGTTGAAGGAAAAAATCAGGTGGACATCAGCAAATGGGTGCAATTGGGAGGAGGCTGTAAGGAAGACTGTGAGAGCTTATAAGTTCACCCATACAGCAGCAATGGCATGTTGCCTTTAGAACTTAGTAGGAGGAGCAAGGCGAACACAAAGGTTGTTTCCTCATGAAAGGGTCTGTCTTTTCTGGCTGCAGAGATATTGGAGAGTGTGAGAAAGAATATCTCAAAAAGTGACCTGTGGAATAAGGAATTGTATGATCATAGTGGATTCAGAGAGAGGGTTTCTCCGAGTGCAGAGGACATGACAAGGATCAAGTTACCCTGGGCCCTTCATGTTGGGGCATGTAAATGGTCAGATCCAATCAGGGTAAAGGAGGTGTTCAGTTTTGTGGTAAGGGCTGAGGACAACAGGGTGTGGAACTTGGAACGACTGATGGTTGAGAGAGACATATATATATATATAACTTAAATAAATACTAAGCAATTATCTATCTGCCGTTCTCCGTGTCGCCTCTATTACTACTATTAGGGATGAGGAGATGGGTGAGAAATCCCAATCCAAGAATGTCTCCACAATGGCAAAAGATGCTTGGACAACTCAAGCTTCATTTTGAACAGGAAGTGATGTCATAGAAACACCATATTTAAAGGCATCAGGAATGAAACTCATTGTTTTTGCATCTATTTTCAGCATGGTTTTCTGGACCTTCCTTCATGTTTACAGATATGTTACGCCCGTCTTCTGCCTGCTTTGGTGTATCTTTAGCTATGCCTATTCCTGTTGTACCTTTTTGGTTCCAGTTTTATGAAGTTTGTGCTGCTTTTAGTGGAGTTTTGGTTACCCACTTATTTTTATACTCTGGCCATTTGATTATTCTATCCAACCAGCCACCTTACCTGGAAATAACTCCCTCTTCTTTTGGTTTATTTCTTGGTTGTGAACGTGTAACCTTCCTCGCTCCCATTTTCTTTTCTATCAGTACTAAGATTCTTACTTCAGGTGCGTCTGTGATTCACTGTTAGTTAGAGTTTTCTTATATTATCTAGCCCTTGCATTCCCTGCATACTCAACCTACCACCTTTCCATTATGTTTATTTCTCACATTGCTCATTTCCTTTCTGCAAGTATAACAGAGGTGTTAGGAGGATTTCAGTCTCCTGATGTTCTTCCAAATGTACACCTTCCTGTCCTCATGACTTCCTGATGTATTATCTGTTATTTCTCACTCCATTTGCTTGGGAAAGTTAACATGCTTCATAATTGTGGGCCCATGAAAGTATGCAATAATTATACTTATCTCAGAATCCCTTTAAGTGTAGAAATACAGTTTGAATGAAGATCACTGTATGAATTGTAGATTGAGCAGCATTTGGATTTGATCACCATCAGAAACCATGAAGGTAACATGTTCAAGCCAGGTCCCCGGTAATAGATTGGGGTGCTGTAAGAATAGTCAAAATTTCAAGCACAGATATGATATGATATGATATGATATGGTATTTGTAACGCGCCTATACACAAGTGTTTCAAGGCGCGACGAGGCAGGGAGGGGGGGACAAGGGGAGACAGACAACGATCCTACTAGGCCAGGTGTCATTCAGATCGCGCAAGTGCAGGGGTAGGGGAGTGGGAAAAAGTGCAGGGGGAAGGGGAGGGGGAAAAAGAGACCTATTGTTACAGAGAAAAAGAAGGACTGGGTAAGCTCCTCTACATGACCTGAATGTGTCAAAAAGGTAGCAGGCGCTCCTCTCCAGAAAGAACACTGCAGGATAACCTGTTCTGTGGTTTCTTTCCACTTTGAGATGAGAGTTTGCTGCCATCGCTTTTTGCTCACTGTACCTTTCACATATGAGAAATACCCATTTGCATATCAGTCTTTGTCCCCCCCCACTTGGGCAGTCCAGCACCGAAATGCTATGGAAATGCCCTTCTGAACAAGAGTACCAACAGCAACCCCATACATGTGTTTCAGCCTTGATGGGCCTCATCAGTGAGGTGGGGCTGTGCCTCTCCGAGCACAGTGAGCAGGAAGTCCACATCTGGTTTCCCCCAGGTACCTCAGGGTGACCAACCCCAAGTTCCTTGCAAATATTTCAAAAAAGGTAGCAGGCGCTCCTCTCCAGAAAGAACACAGCATTATAACCTGTTCTGTGTTTCTTTCCCACTTTGAGATGAGAGTTTGCTGCCATCGCTTTTTGCTCATTGTACCTTTCACAGGTGGGAAATATCCATTTGCATATCAGTCTTTGTCCCGCCCACTTGGGCAGTGCAGCACCGAAATGCTATGGCAGTTCCCTTCTGAACAAGAGTACCAACAGCAACCCCATACATGTGTTTCAGCCTTAACGGGCTTCATCAGTGAGGTGGAGCTGTGCCTCTCTGCGAACAGTGAGCAGGGAGTCCACGTCTGAATGTGTCTTTATCCCCTCTTGCATCCAGGGCCTCTTACACTCCCTGTACCTGGATAATAGTGCAAATTACATTTCAACTAACCCATGAAGTCCAATTACTCATTATCAGATTTCATACAAACAAATTACCCGATTGTGTGTGATGGTTGGGGCAGTGGAGCCTGGTGTCATTGTGATGATGTCTTTCTCATACGCTTTGTAGCATTGACTGGGGTGTCACAAAGATATGGGACTATATGTTAACTTCCTGAAAAGCACCTGGGATATCATAAAGGTTTTTTGGCATCTCACTGCTAGCATGGAGGTTTTTCACTCCTTTTCAGATGGGTGATGTCTCTCTAATCAAGTTGCAAAGGCCAATTGCACTCCCCACTTACCTATTGGGTGGTAGACCTCCTTCTTCACCCGAAGAATCCCCGCCCATGCACTTATCTGTTGCCTCCCCAACAGGCACTTCTGGCACCTACTCCTCTAGGGGAGCCTAATATCACTTACCCTCACCCACCACCCTTTTTCCCCCCTTTCTATACACTGCACTTGCATGCTCCAAATTTCACAGGCCTATTAGGACCGTTGTTTATTTCTATTTATTCATTGTTATTTTCATTGTTTATTTGCTCCCTTGTTCCGTTCCCTAATGCCTTGCGGCACTTTGAAGCACTGGGCCTCATTACAAGTCTGGCGGTCCAGAAATAAGGGTGCTCGTAGCAACGTTCCGGCACCCTTTACGGACCACCAGACTACGGGTTTGCCTGCAAGGTGCCAGATCTACCGGCAGTTCTAACCTACAGGGAGTACCAGCCCCTGCAGGCATTGTTTTCACGGAAGCACCACCACTGTTAGTAACACCTTTGGTGCTTCCGTGTCCCCATTCCCATGCACTGCTATGGGACTCCGCAGAAATGGGGACTTACACTTTCCGCCGCCTGATATCCCAGGTCTCCGCAACTTGTAATGCCCCGATGGCACCGGGATGTCAGGCGGCGGAACAGTGTTATGAGGTTGGCGGCAATCTGCCAGTAGCACCAGCAGATAACCGCCGACCTCGTAATGAGGCGCATCTTGTTGTATAAGCGCCATATGACTAACCAATAAAATACAAAAAATAGAATGTGTGCCCAGATTATTAAGGTGCAAAGTTTTGATAAATGTACTCAACCCAGTACTTTAAACACCTTTGTGAATCTTTGTTCCTCCTCATTCCCATACCTTTGGAAAGGACTTCTTTTGCAGACAATGTTCATTCATTTTGCAGTTAACCTTGTGTGCTACTGTGCCTAACGTGTACACCACTTTTCTGGAACTGCACAATGCCTATCATATTCAACCCAGAGATGATCATCAAGCTTACAGAGTTTTCAGCACTGGGTATGCAATTAAATAAATTATTTAATGACTCATAACTCTTGTAATGTCTCCCTTGCATGCAGTCAGACACCTTCTGCTACACTGGGGTTGTATATTTAAGCATCAGGGTGAGTAAGTCTTTTGGGGAGATGAGGTATATTGTATTCTACGGGGGTAATGTATTGTGAACTGTATTTTTATATGTACATGAGATGTCCAATAGATGTGTGGTTTTGAGTGTTTCTGAACACTACTGTAAAATTCTGTTTACTTAGTGGAAATGTTAAGCACCTGTGTAAGAAAATTGACTCCTTGCTTTAGGAAGATGATAGCAAAAGAGAGAGGAACGCAAAAGGACGAAACAAGGGATTCACTGGCATCTGTTATCAATAAAGTTATAGGTACATTCGAGGCGAATATCCCCCAGGGAAGAAAATTATGAATTCCTCCAAATTAGACCCCCAGAGATTACTGGAAATGCTGCACTCAAAGGGGTGCTACAAGCCTAGAACTTTTGACACAGCACTGATACACAAAACGCAGGAATCCCCCCTCTCTTTAGCTGATTCCAAGGCCCAAAGGAAATTCAGAGTTTTCCTCGTGAATGTACGAAAGCTAGACATTTCTAAATATGAGAGCAATGACTCACTAGTCAACAAAGTAACTCACTGGCTAAGGAATAGAATTGGATGTTACTTGCTTATAAGGGAGGACATCATGGGATGTCTTCGATGTCTGGTATTGGGCAGCTCTATGGGAGATAATATCAGGGTTGAACTAATAAGCGAATATCTAGCCGACTGAATATAGAATGTTTCCTCCCAACAGTGTCAACATAGCGATTAAACAGAATCCATCATCCTACTATCCAAGTATACAGACCGTTGACATGGAAACATGCTCAGACTCCTGGTGAGGTAATACTGCTCACAACTAACTGAAGTGGTTCTGGAACCGGCAAGCATTGTTTCGCCTGAAGTACTCCACCAGACTTTAGCAGAAAAAAGCTATGGTAATGTTAGGCCCAGTAGAGAAGAGCGGAGATTACACAATCTTCCCCATTCTTAAAACCGTTCATGCATTCTAAAGGAGAGCACAGATTTGGGAGCCATCCCAATTATAGTTGACAGGGAAAAAGGAACTGCATCAACAGGGATATGCTGACCAGTGATGCACCTCGGACGTAGCTCTCTTCCCCAAGTAGTTAACGCAAGGGGTTATGTCTATAGACACAAGGTGCAAAACATGTAATGTATTATAGCGGGACTGGCTAAAAAAAAAAAATGGATCCTCTGTGGTGCCAGTTTGTTAGAAATCATCAAATCATATGCCTATACGAAATATGGGCCTCTCAATGTATTCATCTTCAGGGACATGCAATGTATACAAATCTATCCCAACAGGGCCAAAGAGGAAGACCAAGCAGGGGTCTAACTACCTGGGTGGAATCAACCCTAGGCGCATCAATTAAGACTGTAGAGAACAGCTCCATAAATAATCTGGAACTGCACATCTCCATGAGAAATGGTAACAAGATCCTATTGTAAAATCTGTATAATTGACAACCAGTAGGGACAGGGATGGCTTTCATCTGCTTAGTAAAATCTTGCATAGAGATCTGGAAAAATAGGTAGCAAAGACAGGTCACTGTAATACTAGTTGGAGCCTTAAATCTCCAATTCGAACCACTGAGGATCATGAAAGGAGTTATGGAGGACGAAGAGCAGATTTGGGATCTCCCCAAATTAGATGCAGCCTATCCTAAGAGACAACTCAAGCATGCCCTAAAAACCACATAGACATGGGTATCTTTAAACCTAAGGGCATGTAATAGCCGAATTAACAGTGATAGACCGTCCAAGGCAACCTTAGTCTCAGTAAACCACAAAAGCCACATTGACGTTTTTGGTGAATTTGAAGTCTTGGAGCAGTATTACCAAATTCGAGGTATTACCTAGAGAGGAAAGCGATCATCGCCCCCGGGTCCATTCATTTTATCTAGGAACAAGACCTCCTCTCATGGACACAGTACGAGATAGGAACATTCCAATAACAATAGTGGGCTCACACAGGCAAGTGGTGAATTAAATGGGAAATGAGCAATAGAGTTGATTTATAATGAACCGTTGCCCTTTATTGAGTCAACGTTTGGGGCTATAGAATCTCCTAAAGCAGTAACATTAAGCCTATATAGACTTAACATGGGAAAAATGAATACCCTGGTGACTAAACACCTACAAGAAGTAGGTTTGCGGGCAATAAAGTGGACCGCCTGGTATGGCAAAGACTGTAGACAGGCTAAATCAACTTTAAGCCAGTGTGCCAAAAATATGAAGAACCAGGGGAGGGAATCACTAAGGGAGGCCAGAGGGAGATATACAAAACTCCTAACTACAAAACAACGAAACACACATTGCTAAAACATGGGGCTCATTACTTGAGGGAATTACTTATAATGATATTGCCAAATTCTGGAAACTGATTAAAGGAATGGTTTGGTCAAAAGTTTTTATTGTCCCTAGGGGTCGGCCATGTGTTTTTAAGCCTAAGTCACACGATTTTAGAAAATTTTCCTATGGACCCTACCCTAGTTTTTGTCCATTAAACGCACGCGAAAACAGGCACCAGGGCGCTGCCATTTTGTGATAATTCTATCACTTGCCCCATCGCCCTGGCTGACCTGCTTTTGCGGCACTAAATCATATCCCCCGCCCCTGAGCCTGTCAGCAGCAGACGCGTACCGCCCATTTCACAACGCCAAAGCACGTCTCGTGTCAACAATCGCTGCGCTTCAGCTAATGATGTGTTGCCATGGAAACAGCAGGAAGCCTCTTTACTCAATAAGTATAAACAGACCGTTTCACAACACACAGCAGCAGATTTTCGATTCCATTCCTCTCTCTGTGTTACTTTGAGTATTCTGTGACTCGTTTCTGTGCTCTGGTCAGCTACCTTTGTTGCTTGTAGCCCGTGTGAACAGATACCAGTACCACAGCTATAAATTATTTTTGTTTGTTTACCACACAATGGCTACAATAATGCCCTACATGTACGAGCCTGAGTATACCGAGGAGGAACTACTGGAAAGGGAAACATGCGAAAACGATGGGGCTTCGGACAGCAGTTGGCAGGACGAATCAACGGATGAAGACACTGGACCTAGTCGCATGGACGGTGTTTCCACCTGGTGCACATGCAATCGGTGCAAGCTAATGCCAACCGAGGACAAGAACTGCTGCTGCTGTGAAAACTCGGGATGCGTGGCCTACATTTCAGAAGTCGAGCCACGGCCGCAATGCATCACCAAGCTGCCAGACTTCAGGGCAGCCTGCCTCACAAGGTCCGTGTTGAGGATAATGATGGTGCTTATGCACGAACTTCGCGCAACTGTTCGTCCTCGTAATCCGAGTAACGAGTAAGTATACTCTTATTGTGATGCCACTCCAATTTCATGGTCTTCTACTGTATCCAAAATTACATATACATATCATGTTAACGCATGAAAGTTGTTCAATAGTGTGCAGTCTCTAGATAGCATTTGTCCAAGCAGAATGCCATTAGTTACAAGAATTGTCATTGACAACAAACTTTTAATAAACTTATCTTGTTCATTTAAAAACAGTTTGTATCATTCTTTTTCATAGGTGGTACGGGCTGGTGGCCTATCGTTCCTTTACATGGTGGCTTCACGGGAGGCTTGGACACCGCGTTCGAAGAGTAATACCCGCCTGTGCCGTTCGTGCCATAAGAGAAACTTTCCCGAGTGACAGCGGTCAGTACAGGGGATTTTCCCTCGCTGTGCTGCAACCTGACCTGTACAATGTGTAAAGTCTTGTATTTTTGTGCAATCAAAATAAGATACAAAATAAAACACCACATATATTTCAACAACGGTTGTTTCGATTCTTTAAATGAATGAAGTGTGTCTCCATTCAAGGATGGACGTCAGACATCTGTGCTCCGAATGGGTGAAGGTCTGGTCGCTGTGAAGCGGGGTGGTCACTTTCTAAGCTAACATAATATATTCTCAATAATGCATGCACTAAATAACACTTGTTCAAAGTCTTTCAGTAGGTTATGTCTCTATAAAAGTCACATATATATCTATGCTATCAATTAACATTGGATTATGCAGGGCTTAGGTTAAGGGTCTTGACCACTATAATACACTGGTTGAAGTGTGGCTCTGTGCTCACAAGAATCTCTGGTATGTGTCATTTGTTATTGATAGGCAACGATATACTGTGGTCGGGGTCTAATGTTAGTTGGGGATCTGCTAGGTGGGCATCATGGCGTGGTCAGTGGTCTGGCACATGAAGAGAATACCTTGCAGGGACACAGGGCCAGAATGGCAGTAAGTTTCCACTGGCGAGGGTGCGTGGGCAAGGACACGTTTGTGGAGATGAACGAGCTATGTGCTTAGTTCAGGCTGGTTCACATGCAGGACAGTGATCTCAGAGGAAGAGTGTTGTGTTACATTTATTAGCTGTTGTAAATACCTCCAGAGTTTTCCAGTCAGAGTGGGAACGAGGGTGGGGGTCATGTGCTCTGCGCGCTGTACTATCGCAGTGAGGCCTGGTCACCAAGATGGATGTCGAAAGGGGGTACAAATATGGATGCCCCGTGTCCTGCTCAGTGGTCCCATCTACGCGAATGTCAACCAAAGTTAACATCACATAAGGGCAAGGGGCGAACCCACTACTGGAGGCACTTGGTCCGAGTTTCTACTGAGAAGTAAAAGATGAGAGGGGCCTGATGGCCCCTCGCTCCTACACACTTGCCTGCATGCCCACCGGCCCATCCCCCCCCTATCAAAGGCATTTTGCACCCGTGGATGAGCGCTGCCATGGTGTGCTGTCAGGGGCGATAACGGCCAAGGTGCCAAACACCATGTACACTTCAAAAGGTATCCCACGCCCAGGGGCAATCGCTCACATGGCCTCCTCAGACCCCGTGTCTCCAGGCAGGCCGCCCCTGAGGCAGGCCGCCCCCCTGCAATCCACATAAGTGTGTCTCCATTCAGCAGTCTTCCTGTACCTTGTCGGCATGCCCACCGGCCCATCCATCCACCCCCCCCCTATCAAAGGCATTTTGCACCCGTGGATGCGCGCTGCCATGGTGTGCTGTCAGGGACAATAACGGCCAAGGTGCCAAACACCATTTACACTTCAAAAGGTATCCCACGCCCAGGGGCAATCGCTCACATGGCCTTCTCAGACCCTGTGTCTCCAGGCAGGCCAAGCCTGACGTTGGCCGCCCCCCTGCAAACCACATAATACCACGACATACACACGTCATTCATTCACAAACACACCTCTGTTTCTAATACTTTATAAACCACTTGATATGTCTCATGAGAACATCTTTGTGCTTTGCAAGTCAACTCCTGAACGTTCTACCTGAGAAGCACTGAGATCTATGCTAATCTGCTCGTCGTCGTGCCATCTGTGACCGATTCGAGCAAACTCGTCATTGTGCTACCTGTGGCCATGTACCTGTTCTCCTGCAACATACTGCTCGGCCTGCTGAATCGAACTGTTTGTTGGTCAAGGTAAGGCCATGTATCCTAGTCATATTTCGGTCATTTATAATTTCTATCTATTTGCGATTAGAGTACCCAATAGTGCTATGTTCATTTGGCTCATTGCTATTGACTTGAGTTTCAATTGTTATGCTATCGATAGATCTATTTATTTTCATCTGTGTCAATTGTCATCAAATTGCATCCTTCGGGGGTCCAGTCTATAATGTAAGCATGTTTCCTTCTTGTGCAAGACAGAACATCCAAGGGACGAGTCACATGTTCAGAGTTTAGTCACATCATTTATACATTTCTGCAACTTATGCAAATACTAAGCCGCACATGATGAACTGGTATAGTTCCAGCGAGTAAAACTAACTTTGCATTGAACATTGTATGGTTCATTTACTTTTGTATGACATTTTTATTCATCAAGATTGTTTAATAATGACGATATTTACTTTTCAGAATTTTCAACAATGCCTACCTGTTCGATTAGCGGTTGCCCTTCGAAGACCCATGCTAAATCTGAAGGCACTACAATGCATGTATTCCCGAAAAACTGTTGATCAAATAAGAGAATGGGTCAGACATTGCGGATATCCACTGGATGAGCTAGAAAGTAGAGTCCAAGAAGTCTTACAGGACAAGAGGGGTGATCGATACCGCATCTGCAGCCTGCACTTTTCCTCGAACATGTACGCCACATCTTGGGTAACAAAGAAGAATAAACGGCGAACGACACGAAAATTTCTCGCAAACGCTATTCCCACTCTATTCGTCCACATTCCGCCACTGGTGAGTCAAGTGTCTGTTTTTAGCTTTAGGCCTTGCGGTAGTGTGTAGGTAGCCGAATGGATTAATTGATATTTTAGGTGTTGTTTCCAATTTGTAATAATTTCGACATTGATATGAGTGTATAGCTTTATGAATAATGACATTTATCAATATATTATTTTTAGATTTCATAACCCACAAACAAAATCTATATATGGCACAGGGAACTGTGCTATATTGCACATTTTCAATAGCATTACTCAAGTATTCTGTCTCCTTACATGGCAATTTTAAATATTGGCATTTCATTATCAAACAATAATTTACCTTAACAACTGCTTGACTATCCCTTGAATCTGAAGCAAGAACATTCTATTTCCTTGACGTGCTCGCAGTTATCAACCACTTCTAGCGCGTATCAGGTAATCTTACTTGGCTATTCCACTACAGACTTGTTTTATGCATGTCAAGTAATAGTTTTTATGTATCCTGTGATTATTTTACCAATTGTTTGGTTAGTGCTTTCCAATTGATATACACCTTAGTTGTCGTCCCCTGGTGTTTGTTTTCAGTTATAATTAGTGTTATCCATACTAATGCAAGTACTGTCTTTCAGGGAGATGCTGAAGCGTCCACCACATTGACAACAGCCCTAGATGTTCTTCAGCAGCAGGAGGTATGGATACTGACAGCTCCATCGACCGTGATCATCAGGACTGGAACACTTGTCGTTTGTTCTACACCATGTTTCATTCGTGGTTAGCCATTGATATGTACCTGTGCGGTCGACCCCAAGTGTGTGTTATGTTTTCAATATTATAATCCTTACTAATGCAAATACTATGGCCCTCATTACGACCCAGGCGTTGGACCATGGTGCTAATAGCACCATGGTCCATGCCGGTAACTTACCGACTCCGCCATGGCGGAATGGGGAATTACCGCCCCATTCCGAGGTTGAAGGGGCGGTAATTCCCCATGCCGCCATGGCCCTTCCCCATTCCCATTTTTGCCCCATAGGGCTCAATGGGAATGGGGAAGGCGCTAAGTACGGTGCCACAAATTGCGGCACCGTACTTAGCACCAAGGTCCCTTTGCGGGTTGGTTTTTAACGCCTGCTAAAAGCAGGCGTTAAAGTGCCACCCGCAAAGGGACCTTGTAATCAGGTGTTAAGGGTTTAACAGCACCGCCACCTTTTACGGCGCCGTTAACCCCTTAACGCCTGGGTTGTAATGAGGGCCTATGTTTCAGGCAGTTGTTGAAGCGTCAACCCCCGCACTTGATGCAGAGCCTGACATTCATGTAATTCCAGGGGAAGTGGAAGCGGGACCATGCAGATACTAATCGGCGCAACAGCTTTCGGAAGTGCGCACTACATTTGCAACATCCCTAGATATTCTTCAGCAGCACGAGGTATGGATACTGACAGCTCCATCGAGCGTGATCATATAACGTGATTCCATTTGCTATACTTTCTTCCCTATTAATGCAAGTATTGTGTTTCAGGGAGACGATGGAGCTTCCACTACAATCACAACATCCCATTTAGATGATGCAGATGTAAAGAAATCGGAGAAATAAGCCGATTAAATCTGATCATATTTAAATATTCCTTGATTCTTTTAGACAAAGCATCATTTGTGGTTATCTCTTTATGTGACCTGTGCTGTCGACCCCAAGTGTGTGTATGTTTACAATATTGAAAACCATACTAACGCAAGTACTGTGTTTCAAGGAGTTGCTGATGCATCCTCTCCAATACAATCATTCATGGCAGTCCATGCAGAGCCAGAGGTATGTATACTGACAGTTCCATCGAAGTAGGTCATCAGAGCTTGAATACTTGTCGTTTGATTGTTCTACACAATGTTTAAATAGTGTTTAGCTATTGAGATGTACCTGTGTGTTCGTCCTCGCGTGTGTTTTATGCTAACAATATTGTCATACATAGTAATGAAAGTACTGTGTTTCAGGGAGTCGATGGAGCCTCATTCCGTGCTGTTTTTGCGGATACAGAAAATATAGTCGTTGCAGCGCAACAGGAAGAGAAGAGAAACTAATCGGAGCTACAGCGTGCAGATGTTGAAGGTCGAGTCAAAAAAAGTTGCAAAGAAAAGAAACAAAAATAAGGTTAGTTACAAACAGTTCATAACTTTAGACATTTTTTTGTCCTGGGGACTATTTTATGTTTTTTTCCAGTCAATTGTACTATACTTTATCTTGTGTTTAAACTGAACATCCCTTTTCCAATCTATCCTCTAGTTACCCGTGGGTGTACGAACTATACATACACAGACAGTGAAGCGAATGAGAGATGTTGCTTGCCAGACCATTTACACTATGGAGGAACTATTAATTCAGACGCCGTGTGTTGAGACTAGAGATGTTCATGTCCAATGGCCAGAACATGAAATGAATGTGTCCGTAGAATCCAGTAAAGTTGTAAAGGACCATTGCTACAGTGCGACTGCAACACCACAAGAAGATGATACTGAATGTGTTGCAGATAGCTCTGAAGTAGTCGCAGATCAATTCACACAATCTACACCCGCCAAAAAATTGCCACCAAAAAAGCTGTCGACATTGTTGTGTTCTCCCATCAATGTTGAAGTAACAGATGTTGAAATGACAGAGAATGAACCAGCAGCAGCATTCACCAACGCATCAGAACCTGATATCGGCGATATTTCTTTCAATTCTGCTGATATGTCTGCAACGATGCAGTCCGAAACAAGTGTGATGCCGGATGACAGTCTAATGAAAGAGGGCAAATACATAGTATTCGACAGTTGTTTGATGGATATTATAAGTATGCTGAAATGTGGGCATTCCGTCAGAGGAAAAGTATGTGGGAAGCCATTGATTCATGTGACTTGTCAAAAACAAGGCAGTAACGTCACAATACATGCCGCCTGTATATTAAATCATACGTTCTCATGGTCTGCACAACCGATGCTGGGGAAACTGCCAGCAGGCAATCTACTGTGTGCAGCTGCATCACTTTTTAGTGGCTCCAGTTTTAGAAAGTTAGAGTATTTCTTTCAGTTTCTCGGACTCCATTTCATTTCTAAAATGCAGTACTACAAATTCCAACATGATTATCTATTTCCGGCCATTAGTGATGCTTGGAAAATTAAACAATTGTCTCTAGAAAGTACATTCGAAGGCAAACGATTCAGGCTAGCCGGCGATAGACAGTGCGACAGCCCTGGATTTTCTGCCAAGTACTGCACCTACCACTTTCAGGACATGGATAGTTAGAAAATTGTGAGTTTGGTGGTCGTGCAGGTGTCCCAATGTAAATCCTCAGTGGCCATGGAGAAACTAGGATTTATAAAATCAGTGGAATATCTACAATCGAGGGGAAGGCACATCGACCTCATAGCCACGGACAGACACGTTTCAATTGCCAAGACAATGAGAGAGCAGTTCCCACATATTAAACATCAATTTGATGTATGGCATCTTGCTAAATCAATCAATAAGAAAATCTCGGCTGCAGGGAAAAAAAAAGGTTTGGAAAGTATTTCACAGTGGTCCCAGTCTATCAGCAACCATCTTTGGTGGAGCTCCAAAACTTGTGAAGGGTCAGTGGAAATCCTACTTGAAAAATGGCAGTCACTGATGCACCACTGTACCAATGTTCACCGCTGGACAGAAAACCTACATTTCCACCAATGTGAACATGGCCCTTTGTCCCCAGAGGAGGCACGGAAGAAGAAGTGGTTGGTTTCATCTTCAACCACACACAAAGCCATTGAGAAGATTGTTTTTGATAAAACTCTATCAAGAGATTTGAGGGGGCTGACAGAATTCTGTCACACAGGAGGTTTGGAAGTGTTCCACAATATGTGCCTAAAGTACAGGCCAAAGCGCTTGCATTTCAGCATGCAGGGCATGAAACATAGGACTCTACTTGCGGTCTTGGCCCATAACGGGAATGTGTGCCGTGAACAATCTAGAACTACAGGTAATGCAGGGATTCTTCGCTACACTACAGCCTTTGCAAACCAGTCTATGAGTAAATGGAATTCGACTTTGTTAAAGGCCTTATTGTTGCTGTACTCGAAAAGCACAGATATGGAATGTTGAGCGTTTCTGTGCAGAGCACTGATACATTGCCACCAAACATTGCCACTGTGCCATGTCCACCCAAATAAGAACTCGTTGAGAAGTACAAATCCTGGTTTAAATCATTATAATCTGATTGTCTTTTTGTAAAAAAATGTTATTGTACAGTCTACATACAAAGTATGTAAAACCTAACCCCTACCTTCACCATCCTGGGTGGCGAACAACCTGGGTGTCATCTTTGACTTCTCTCTCTATTCGCCTCATATCGCTGACCTTGTCAATATGTGTATGTATATATTTTTTTTGATGTAACTAAGTTTCGCAATATCATGTAAATGCTGCGCACTGTTAACCGAGAGGAGGCTTGCGTATTGCAAATAATAAAACAAACAAACAATAAATCTCACTTTCAACTCAACTCCTCAGGTACTTTATACTTTCCCTGACTTTCCCCCAAAAAGTCAATATCCCCATAGTTATGGTTCTCTTGGGCTGCAAAGCTCGCGGACAACGAGGAAAAAATTGGGGGCCTTAGAACGCGCCAAGCGAGCCGTTGCAGATGGGAGAGAAGCCAGTTTGCATTTGCACATTGAGGCCCAGTACATAGATGGATTCGAAAATTCAAGTTCTCACAGATGGCTTTACTACAGGATGTTGCAAAGTAAGAATGCATGCTCATTTCGAGTGAAGGTCAGCGGCTTTGATTTTCAGCTCGCGGCCTGAAGAGGCCCACAACTCGCACTGGCAGTATAAGCTTCTATTGTTTTTTTACCTTGAGAGACAGAGACCATGACGAAAGGACTTCATTTGAAGGAGGGGTGCAATAACGTTAGAGACGATAAGGCAGACAATTCGGAAACTAGACCGAGGTTCATGTTAGTTCAGTATACGAAAAATCGTTGTCACGAGCACAGTGGGAGTTACGGACTGCATTACGCAGAGACACAATGGAAATTGCAAATATAATGTAAGTGACTCTTTAGACGCTATTATACCGGAATGAAGAATTAACGAATGGATGAATGAATGAATGAATGAATGAATGAATGAATGAATGAATGAATGAAGAGCAAGTAAAACGTTTGTGGGATCGTCTTTGTACCGGGCACATGGGCATGCAGGTTCACATTACACACGCATGTAGACAAACAGTCGTTTCTCATTGTGTGTTAACCTCGATTTATTTTGTTAGTTTTCGCATTGATTTTAGAGCCGAACATTCTCCATTGCACTATCCTTGCAAGCAAATAGTTTCTGATCGACGTAATAAATAAAATGAATAATAGTAATAAAGATCGGCTGGTGAGACTATTTATAATTTATATGTTTTCAAAACAGTTATACCCTACCCTATTGCTACTGCCACCAGTTTCAGACCCCGGCAGATGGTTTTTTCAACCGCCAGCTGCATCTTCTCATAAACAACTGCACCACTTTGATGATTTTATGGGACGATCGCCAAGGGCCCATATGCCCTTACGCGGTACTAGCGGCTAGAAGCAACATATCAACCTTTACGCTGGCCTAGTGCCTAGTTGATGGAACAGCCTTGCGGTTCACCGTTCGACCAAAGTGCTTCTTTTAATGAAAACCAACTCCCTGTGTACCATAAAGGAACAGCGCGTGACTCACCATAAAATGGAACAGCATTTGCGGATAGAGAGAAAAGAAAAAAAATCACATTCCGATTTAATATGCCAATTGCTGAATATTCTATCAACATTTAATGTCAAATAAATGTACTTTACCAAATGTACCGTGTTGCTGTTTGATTTTAAAGTACAGTTTCATATTCCGAATTGTGTCGCGCTGTGTTGTGAGTTGATCTGTGTAGGTTTCCAGGTTCTGTGTGAAGTCGTGTAGAAGACGACTGGGCGCTTTTGCCTACGCAGCACAGTAACGTCACAGAGAGAGGCGGGGAATATGAATGTTTTGATAATGTCAGGCTCAGGGGCGGGGGATATGATTTAGTGCCGCAAAAGCAGGTCAGCCAGGGCGATGATGCAAGTGATAGGATTATCACAAAATGGCAGCACCCTGGTGCCTGATTTCGAGTGCGTTTAATGGACGAAAACTCAGGTAAGGTCCATCGGAAATTTTTCTAAAATCGTGCGACTTAGGCTTAAAAACACATGGCCGACCCGTAGGGACAATAAAACATTTTGACCAAACCATTCCTTTAACTCTCAACAAGAAGTGGGAATGGTCCTATGTGGAAACATAATGGAAAATATATGGGTGGACCATTTCAGGGACCTGTATAGTGACAAAGGTGAGGCAATCCCGGTAAGCAAACCCAAAGAGGGACGATTGAAAACAGATTTTATTCCACTTGCCTTTGATATGAAGGTGGTAATAGAGATGATAGCGGGCCAAAAATTGAGTAAGGCACAGCTCCTGATAAAATACCTACGGACCATTCCAATCTAGAGGCAAAGGTATGGGTCCGTACCTGACTTGTGTATTTTCAAGCCATTGAAGACCTGAAAAGAGTCCCCCCATCATGGAATAGGGCTGAAATATTCCCGATATATAAATAAAAGGGCATGTGAGGAACCTGCAAATTATAGACCTATCTCACTCCTGGATCCAGGAGGCAAGATAATTGCAAGGACAATGCTAACACACCTGGAGACATGGGCAACAAATAACAGGGTCATGCATCATCTGCAAGCACGGTTCCAGGCTGGTACTAGCACCATCGACCAATGCCTTACATTGTATGTATTAATAGCGAAATAGCTAACGCTTAGAAAAATAAACCTATACTTGATGTTTATTGACTTAAGAAACGCCTTCAATTGTGTGCCACATGAACTGCTTTGGGATTTGCTAAGGAACCTGGGTATACGGACTTATTTGCTTCCTGCCATTCTGTTATTATACACTAACAACGAAGCATCTGTAGGATGGGAAATGAATTAAGGCCAAAACGTCCCGCCCATTCAATATGCATAAACGGTATGAACGGAAAATCAGACAAAAGGACTCAAGTCGTAGTGGAAATGAGCAAAGTAAGACATTGGGCATCATTAGGAGTATAGCGGTAAGGCAACAACGGTGCCGATGGTGCTACCGGCGCCGTTCTTACCTCGCTGCAACATTCCAAGTTTGCTTGCGGGTGCCGCTCTGGACGCCTGGTCAGACCAGGCATCCAGAGCGGCACCCGCGAGCAGACTAGGATGGTAGCAGCAGATTTACCGGGCCATTCCGACCTTGGAGGGCCCAGTAATTCCCATTCACGGGACCCGGACCCGGACCCGGTACGTCCCCATTCCCATTTGAGCTCCCACAGGGCTTAATGGGAATGGGGAGAATGGTAGCAGCGGTAAGTCCCCTTTTGCGGGACCCAGACCCGAGTTTGGAGGTAGCCATGCCCTTATTAAGGGTATGGCTACCTCCAAAGTCGCAATGAGGCCCATTGTTTTATTGGTTTGCAAACCATCCAAACAAACTACACCGTATCAACTAACTGTCCAAACTAACTCAACCCGCCTCCAGATCGCCTACTCCTTATGATATACATAATATCTGTTTAGCTTCCCCTGCCCTTCAAGGTTTAACAATAGAGTTTATTGTGTATCTCCATAGTGCGGCTTCTACTTCCCTTTGGTCTCCCATCATCACATGGTCCCTCACTTTCAGTAAAGCTGCTGTAGTCTGACAATATCAGGGATAGTCCTCTTCTAGTGAAGGGTGTGGGGCTAAAGCCCCCTGACGCATATCTGGTCGAGAATAAGGTCCCATTGCTGGTTTAAGTCTGCATGATCCAAGATGGAGACCCTAGTGGCCTTCACCCAGTACACCAGAGAGTCATCCAAAGCACTGTTTCAGCAGTCTTTCTGCACATGTCCATTTTATGGAGCTCTGGGGGCAAGGGTTACCTACAGACAAATGTGGGGACTTCACTATCTATTGTTCGGTCTAATAAAAGAAAAATAACAAACTCTTGGTCACATATACCATACAAAATAACAGTACCAATCTCCTTTATGATCATAGTCCACTTATTGCCTCTATGGCATCATCGCAGCACAAATCATATCCCCATGCCCCCTTAGGGGTCATCAGCATTCACAAGGGGTACGCCGAGGGTTCATGCTTGGGTGCATGCTTGCACCAACACTCTTTTCCATATGTTTTAACCAAGTGATTTTAAAATGTTTGGTCATTGACTCAGACGCGCCTTCTCTGGGTGCAGACAAATATCCCAACTTAATTTTTGTAGACAATGCTGTTCTCATTTCAACAACAACAACTCCTAGTAGTAATAGAAACAGTTGACTGTATTCAGTAATTATGTGAAAGATAACATTAATTACTCTGAAACCAAAACCATGGTGCTTACTAGGAAAAATATACCGAATCTAACCAGTAGCTTAAATGGAGAAACTATAGAGCAGGCAAGCACCTATGACTGCCTTGGAATGAGAATATCTTCCAGAGCTCTTTGGTATAAGCACATTGAGAAAGCTGGGGTGACCATGACAAGATACAGTGGGGCGATAGACAAAAAGGCGGGGTCTCGTTGGGCTAGCATGATACACGTACCACTGGAAGCATACAGGATCCAAGCAACACAGGCAGCCTTATATGGCATAGAACTGTGGGGCTTTACGAAATAAAGCTTACACCTCTGATGTACTGGGTCAGACTATGGGGTACATCGTAGCTAAGCAAGTACAGAGACAGCATGAGGGGTTTAATGTCACACGAGGGAGGAAAATTGTTAGCTTGGTGCGTGCACATTAAAAACCTTTGTCATGATATTAACCACAATGAGGCATGGACAAGACCGTATGGGCTGAACAAATCGGCCAAAGCTATTATTAATAAGGCATTGCATGAATCAAAAAACACAAAGGGCCTCATCACGAGTTGGGCAGTATCCCCGGTTGTAATACCGGCGACTGTAATAACCTTAGCACCCACCGGTCTGGCGGTATTAAAGCTGGGATCATGGATTGGGCACTAACGGTAAATCCCCATTTCCCATTGGGTCCATTGGATCCAATGAGGCATTTTTGGTGCTAATACTGCGGGCCAATACAGCCGACGGTAATACCGCCGGAAATAGGGCACTAAATGGTATTTTCACCTTCAGAAAAATGTTGGAGGTAAAACAGCCCATTTAGCGCCCAAATTCTGATAGGGCAAGCCCTTAAATGCGGCTGTAATACCGTTACCACCTCATTTAAGGGCTACAGTCCAACTCGTGATGAGGCCCAAAGTCATCTCAGGCAATACAGAATTCAGCACTACTTAGTAGGCACTGGGTTTTATAAGGAGTGACTGGTTATGAAACTTATCCCAACCAAGGCCTAAGTTCCTTCAGTCATGAGTCATCAAATTTAGGATAGGCATTCTGCCTCTAGCAGGAAGACTACGGGCCTCATTACGACCCAGGCGGAATGGGTTTAAGGGTGCCGGTAAAGGTGCCGGCGCCGTTAAACCCATTCCACCCTATTACGAGGTTCCCTTGCGAGACCCGCTCTGGACGTCTGGTGAGACCAGACGTCATTTGCGGGTCCCACGAGGGGACCAGGGAGCTAACAACAGGCCCGTTAACAACGGGCCCGTAATGGGGATGCGTACATTGAATGAGGAATTACCGGGTTCTCCAAGGTTGATATGGGCCGGTAATTTCTCATTCAAGGAACCCAGACCCGAGTTTGGAGGCAGTCATGCCCTTATTAAGGGCATGGCTGACTCCGAACTCGTAATGAGGCCCTTGTCTGAAATCCAATCACTGGTGTCCTCAATTCACTAGATTCAAACTACAGAATAATGAACTGTGCTCTACAAGCTATGGGTTGGAAATGTTGGATTGTGATGCGAGTTAGACTTTGTAAATGTTCTGGCAGTGATGGGGTTTAGAAACTTTACTTGTGTTTATGTGAAGTATTTATGTTTCTTAACAGTGGAGTAATGGTGTGTTCCTGGGGACATCACACGGTCCTGGAGCACTGAGAGAGTTGGAGGCTGCCTGTGGTTGTCACCGGAGGGGTTAAAAAGGAACCTAACGTTTTGTGCACTGTTTTTATGTATTATTTCTGTGAAGTTAAGTAATGGTGTGTCTTTGTTATGTTCAAGGCTGTCGCCTATTATCTGTGATGTGGGCAAAGAGAAGCGGTTGTTGCATGCAAAGCATTGGATGAAGGGATGCGAGGACTTCACATACATGCTGTTAACTGACAAAACATCCATCACACTAAAATGGTTCAACGGGTTGACAGAGCACTTCTCTAGTAAACTACAGCCGACAGCTAAACTCCCTATCTGGGGCGGGTGGGGGGCCATTGCCAAGCATGACCCAGGACTCATAGTCATATTCGAAGTCATAATCGACACAGCCTTTTTCCAGGAGAACATTGCGTGTCACTTGTCCCCATTTGAGAAATGTTTATGTTTAGGACACCAGTAAACTCAGAATAAAAAAGGGGAATGAACCAGAACATTCTTCAGCTGTGACATTCATTGAGTGCCAGGGCCTTTGCTGACTCTTTTCTATATCCCTGGACCAAAATACGATTGAGATGATCTAGGTGCAGTTCAAGGGTTATTTGAAGCATGTTTATATACTTGTGACCATACTGAGACAACAGGATGGAATCTATGTGATCACTGCGCCACCCATAATTCCGCCAACAAAAATGTCGACGACCATTACGGCACGGCGCAATGATCAAATAGAGCACTGTAGCCCGCATCCCCACCCCACGCCCCCCCTGGCCACTTAACTTAATGGGTCACACACGGAAGTGTGCCGCCAACTTCCCTCGATCCCTGCAGTATCAGTTCCCACCCACTTACGTGGGTCAGCGCTGGCGCCGCAGGGTCCTTTTATTTCTTTTTTTTACACTCTTGTGTCCCTCGCTCTCCATTTAATGGCAGCGGGGGAAAACCTTGCAACCCCTGACTTCCATTTTCATGACTAAGAGGAGGGGGGACAACCCCGCAACCCCTGCTTCCCTTGGTCGCAGTAATGGGGGTCGGCACTTTTGTAATGCGCAAAGGCGCAGTTTTAGTACCAGGTGACCTTATGAGGTTGGAGTACTGGTACGATTCCACAAGATACTATCAAAATGTTTTGGTTGGAAGCACAAATACATTTGCAGCAAAGCAAATGGGCAAGTTAAAAAGATCCTACCAACAGTTATTAAACGGAGTGGGACAGAGATTAAAATGTTATCCGGTATGATCATGAATGTATTCAAACTCCAAGTTTTTCAAATAAAATTAGCTAATAAATAAAACATGTTGATTGAACGCTCCCATCTCCCGATTGGTATTTTATCCCAACACATAGGTTTAAAGAGATACATTTTCATAATAAGATATACACGTGATTTCTGGGCAATAGTTCACAGTGGTGATTGATATTTTTGCATCAATTCAAGGTACAACATGAACTCTCTAACTAAAATTATAATAGAGCCGAACATAGTATCCATCAGTTGTCAAATAACATAGAAATTCTTGGTCCTCTGCGGGAAGTCAGTGCGAAAATATTAAATCATTTTTCAGCGGTAGAACCCGGCTGAAACGTCCCTCATTCACCTAGTTGCAGACACAGCTTCCATTTTGTTTCTCAGTGGCACTCTGATATTGTGGAGTAGTTGAAAAGTTCTGACTAACCACATGCACTAATACTGAGTTAAATAAAATAGAGACAATGGGCCTCACTACGGATTTGGAGGTAGCATGCCGTTTTTAGCGGCATGGCTACCCCCAAACTTGGGTCCGGGTCCCGCAAAAGGGGACTTACTGGGCCATTCTGACCTTGGAGGGCCTAGAAATTCCCTTTCCGGGACCCGGACCTGGTACGTCCCCATTCCCATTTGAGCCCCCATAGGGCTCAATGGGAATGGGGAGGATGCTAACAATGGGCCTGTTAATGACGGGCGTTTGTTAGCATCCAGTACTGCTTGCGGTCCTGCTCTGCACGTCTGGTCTGGCCAGGCGTCCAGAGTGGGACCTGCTGCAGAACTCGTAATGTCACGGGCCGGAATTAACGGTGCTGGTCCCTTACTGGCACGTTCATTCCGCAGCCGTCAGCCTCGTTATGAGGCCCATTGTAAATACACGCATGCAGCATTTTTAGCAGACCCCATCTTTGCTCTGGTTTTCGTATTTTTCCCTGTGCTGAAGATTCGGATGTCGGAGTGCTATTTATGATACAAAATGCATATTTGCCAATTCCAAACACTTGGACAAGAAATCCCTTGAAGTGGCTAAATGCAATTTGGCACACTATTAAACTTTTAAATCGTTAAATAAAGGGGCACCTTAAAACTACTGCCCATACTGAAATTTCATTGTGTAACGCCCTAACGCTACCGGAAGATGAAGGAAGCGTCCTCTGAAATGCCTCTAAATACCTAAAAGAGATGTGGCAGGCGCTGCGAGAAATAGCACTTTGCAAGCCAGGCGTCAGACGCAAAGGGGGAAATGGATGGCGGGCCTGTCATTTGATGAACCGGTCTCCCTCCAAACTACTGGAGAAGAACATTTGTTCTGAAAAGGTGCAAGTAATAGGCCGATCCCATTAAAACAAGTCTTGCATCTTCCTAAAATAATCGCGCGAGTGCATTAATTTGCACATCCCTGTTCTGTTTGAATCACACGCAGACCCGCTGATCGGCCCACACACCTCCTGCCGCAGGCTCCTCTGTGAGGAAAGGTGTGCAACTCGGGCTATTCTGGAGATGGAGACTCCATTTTCATTCCAACTTATGAAATAGATCTCCCCAGGGAGGGTTTTCTTTCCTCTTAGCAGTACAGGGGCTCTGAAAGGGTGGGACTCAATGGCAGCCACCTCAGGTCCAAACTCCCAGTATGTCACTGTGTGTTGCGTTGGACTTGAAGATTTGCATTTTTTAACAATGCATTAAAGATGTGCTCTGGCAGGCTCGGCCCAAGCATAACTGGTCATATAACAATGGCCCAACATGCTGGTGCGTTCCACTTTTTGGTCCAAAGTGGGACACGAACATGAGACACTGAAATGTACAGCTGTTTTATTTTGACCAATGTCGCAAACCAAATGTGCTTCAAAATGCATCATTTGTAACATATTGTGGGTAGAACTCAAGCAAAATGTCATGAAAAGTAATGGATTTCCATTTGCGATTAACAACCACTTTGTCATTGGTGCCCGGCAGTGATGTCAATTCACCAAAATGCTAGGGATAGCAGAAGTGAAGTCACAAACCAGATGACGTCACAGAAAGTGATGCAATGTGACCTTTGACCTTGGTAATATCACATGGAATGCAATTTAACCCTGATGTCATCACCTGAAGGGACTGATGGGTGTAAAAACTTAAGAAATCTTACATTTCATAAAATAGCAAACCGGCACTAAAGCATAGATAAATACCAAGCACGTTTTCACTCGGTTGCTCTCTTGACTAGCCTTGGAGGCGGTCATGGTATGACAGAGGTAGACCAAGTAGAACCAACATAGGCCAGGGGCACTGCCATGCATATGCCACTATAGCCTCATATGGCCATTTACTGACAATGTATGCCAATTATTGCTGCACATGTCAGGTCTAGTAATATGCCAAGTAAAGCCCCACATTTGCAGGTGCTGCCATAATACAGTGTGGCTAATCTAGCCTCGAGGATACAGCTATCTCATGTCTTTTATAGCCTTACAGCATAGGTATGGTCAAAATATGTAAGTTACAGCTTTGTATTTTCAGTTGCTTCTTTCATATTTCAAGTGTATCCTCAAATGCCCAGTAATGCCACCCGATGTGAGTTAATACTCGGTACACCTGGTATGGCACAACGTCAGAGGAATAGCCAACTGACACAAAACCCCAAACACTGTAGTAAGTAACAAAGAACCCTTTATTTCTTCGTTTTACCGCAGAAAGAATTTCATCATAATATCAAGTTTATAGAGGCAATATCTGTCAATCAAATTTTAATCCAAATGTTCATAACAAAGAAACTGAAAGCGAACCCATGAATACACGTGTTTCGATCCGTACATGGTTCATCATCAGGAGGACCAAGAGGCTGACCTCACAGCTTTGTACTCTTATATGAAGCTGACCATAAATGTCATTGACCTTACAGTCCTACGCTATATGGTGAGTGGCATACACAGTTGAGTAGACCTTGCTATGATTCACATGCAGAACACACATAAATACCAACAGTGAGCACTTACAGCATTTGGTAATGTATTGCCTCTGGTTGTTACATGTCTTATTATCATAACACATATTCCTACTGCTTCTAAGAACTGTAATGATGTCATGGCCCTATTGTAAACCTGATAATAGTAGTGCTGTATTTTCTTTATAAAAGGACTGGAGGAGACAGAAGAGGCTGATGGGTAGATATCCTGATTAATATTTTTAACTGCACAATTGATTAAACAGCGTTACTTGTCGAAATTGGATAGCTCAGCAAGTTAAAAGCTCATCTCTGACACGTGCCAGTCTGCACTTTCCATGTTCACATTTCAGCAGGGATAAATCCGTACTGCATCCTTCTAAGGTTGATAAACTAGGCACCATTACACTTCGCACTAGTAACTATTTTTACACCGCTTAAAAAGAGGAGGTATCACGAGTCATGCATGAAATGTTATATATAAAAATATGATATAATACTAGTTTACTTGAATATGGGAAAATCTAAGCCACGGTAACTTCAAAATATGGAATATCATTGCACAAAATGATAGGCCGCAATGAAATAAAACAAACAAGTTTACTCTAAATAAATAGCTCTTCATGTGGAGCATCCAGTTTGTCTAGCTTATTCAGACAAATACTACCCTTCAGTCATGCCTTTGCAAATATGGCACATTAGAGAAAGAAAGCATGTACTAAGAACTCACTGGCCCTCATTATAAGTTTTGCGGTGCAGGAAAAGTGGTGGTAAAGGTGGCAGTAATTCCATGGGCACCACTTTTCCTGCACCAAAAAACTACAAGTTTGTCGGTGGGGGTTCACTCACTTACCTCCAGCCAAGAGGTGGAGGTAAATCAGGCCACACTGGCAAAAAAAACTCAGGTATTTCCGGCACTTGTATTACCGGTGCCAGAAATACCACAAATTCCCCTGATGGAATCCTACTGGATTTGATGGAATGGGGAATGACCGCTGTTGGAAGCACCTGTACTTTTCTGGAATTACCAGGATACCAGGTGCCGGTAACGGTAGGTCCGTTTCCCGCTATCCCGCCACAATTACCAGCGGGATATCGGGAAACCTATAATGAGGGCCACTATGTTTGTTTTCACACAGCCAGTGGCAGCTGGTGGATTTATTGATTGGTGGGGTGTACATATTTGCCACAAATTTGCAAGAATGACCGAGCACAGCGACAGATCCTGAGCCAACCATGGATGTTCCAGGAGGCTTCATAATAGGTTAAAATGGTGCATTATACAGCACATTGGGCCTCATTACGGGTCCGGCGGTAACCCTGCAGGTGCTGCTGGCGGGTTGCCACCAGGCCCGTAAAAAATGACTGGCGCCTGACTTCCTGGTGTCACTGGGAGATTCCAAGTCCGGCAGCCAGGAAGTCAGGCGCCAGTAATTTTGTTAATCCCCATTCCCATAGAGAAGTGCTGGCTGGGATGTTAACAGTGCCAGTGCTTCTGTGACGGCTTTGCCTACTGTGACTGCTGTACCCGGCAGGGTCAAAACTGTTCGGCACAGCGGCTGTGGCAGGCAAACCCATAGTTTGCTGTTCCGGAAACCAGGGTGCCTGTGAGCTTACCGACACCCTTATTTCCGGACTGACAAACTCACCATGAGGCCTACTGTCTGTGAAAAATTGTCTAAAAAGCCAAACAGTTTGCAATCAACTTTATAATAATAAATATATGAAAAGAATCTAATAGATGCAAGTTACCAACAGTGCCCAGCTGCGATTCCCAACACATTGTTATGGTGTCTTGTCCCACAAGATATGCCAGTATAAAAACATTGTCACACTGTCTGTGCCCATACATTTCCATGCTGACTGCACCTATAAATGACAGTATTCCCATGTAAGAACATACTCGTTGCACGTAATGCCAGCAATGATATTATAAAACACATGTATAAACTGGCTGTGTCAATACATGCCAGTAGCTGCACATAAGAACATACTCCTGTTGGCATTGCCATTAAAAAATGCCATGCCACAATAAGAAAACATGTTTCAACTGGCTGCTCATCCAGGCATATAAAAACACTTAACATGTTCGCTTCATCATAGATGTTCAGTAAACAATGCTGTGCCATAGTAAAATCGTATAGCTTCACCAAAATACAAGTCTAGTCATGTAATAATGCTTAGCATACCTGCTTTATCATAGATGTCAAGTAAAAAATGGCATGGCACAATAAGAAAAGGTAAGACTGATTGCATCAAAATGCCAGTGTGGCCACATAATAGCACTTTTCATGCTTGCTTTATCATGCCTTTAAAGCAAGCATGATCAGTGTTATTATGTGGCTTTATTGGCATTTTGGTGTACTTACTGTAGCCATTTCTTACTGTGGTATTACAATGCCCAGTAAAGAAATGACATGCTATTGACATGACTGATTTATTCAAAATGCTTTCTGCCATAAAATAACAGTTCTCATGCTTGCTTTATCATGATCTTTAATAAGTGTTATTATTTGTCTAGACTGGAATTTTGGTGTAGTAAGTCTAGCCAATTCTTGCTGTGGCATGACATTTTTTACTGGCTATCCATGAAAGTGTATCGCAGATGGTCAGTAAAAAATGCCATGCCACTGTAAAAAATGGCTTGACGGATTTCATCAAAATGCCAGTCTAGCCACGTAATAACACTCATCATGCTTGATTTATCATTCTTTTAAAGTAAGCATGTTATTAACCCAGCACAAACTCTCCCACATTCCAAACTCATGCAAACACACATTCATGTGTCATTCAGACAGCATTCACACACTCATTCATGCATTGAAACAGCATTTACACATGATATGATATGATGGGTTATATATAATGTGCTTAATACCCAGAGGTTTCAAAACACAGACCTAGGGATCGAACCTGTGTTGCTCCGTGTCGTTTTGCTTCCAAGGCAAGCACGTTGCCCCTGAGCTATCCTCCCAGTATATCATGCACTTGCTCTTTCAAACACACATTCATGCATTCAAACAGCATTTACTCGCTCTTTCAAAGAAATATTCATACATTCAAATAGCATTTACACAGCACTCACTCACTCACACGCACCCAACCACCCATACATCAAATACTCACTCATTCACATATGCATACATGCATACATACAATGAACACATCCAAAATCACATTTTCCTTGCACTTACCTCTGAGACAGCGGCGGACCAGATCCTGCTTTTCAGTTCCTCTCGGCTCCTGTGCACAGGAACAGAAACCAGGTAACACAGGGCACTTCCTGGTTTCTGCACTTGCACGCATGGGCTCTGCCTCTGCACTCCTTCAGCAGGTGTTGCAGAGGCAGTAGCAGGGGGTCGCAGTTGAGTCACACGGGATCGCAGATGCGACCCTTGGGGACCCCTAAATGACAAACGTGGTGCCCGGGCCTATTGTATGCCCTATTTCAACGCTGTGTTCTACTGTGATATCCATGCAGGGTTTTCCATAATTTCTAGGCGCCCTCTCTTTAGTCTTGTATTAAAAAAAATGAGCCTGAATGTATGAGGTGATCTGGAGCAAACCTTTGTGAATGGAATTTGCACATGAGAATCTCAAAGATGCACCAGGACCTGATTTGCTCAAGTTTAAGGCTTTGGGAATGAGGTTTAGGGGAGCAGATGCACATCTGAGATGCTCACAGGCATCCCATAATTTCCTCCATTTTGCGTTTGTGATAATCTGGCACTTATGATATGATTATTTATAATGCGCTAAATACCCAGAGGTTTCTAATCGCGGACCCGGGGATCGAACCTGTGCTGCTCAGTGTTGCCGCTGAGCTATCCTCCCGAGACTTACAATAACTATTTGCGTAATTTCCTAATCACCCACTTGCAGCGAATCAAGCAACGACTCATTCCATAGCTACAACCATCTTTCCGCTGCTCTCCGGGAAGCAGCATGCATTCATGAGGTCCGGTTGATACTTTAAATTAAATACATTGCACTGTAAAGTGATGGGGAAAAAGGGCAGATTTGTTAAACCAGCTTTTTCATAATTTAAAATGTAACCTTTCAGGGAACACAATGCCTTCAAGCATTGGCACGGATGTTGACAACATTAATATCACTGTTTCTGTCACTAAAATCTATAGCAAACACATTAGTAGCAACAAGCCTGGCTAGTTTTTTCTAAGGGATACTAATTGCATTGCGGTAAACTACATTAAGCAATGTCAGTGCAAAAACCCATCACAACCTGATGACATTATAGGGCGCCCAGTAGGAAGCGACCCACATGCAGTACTGATTGAACATGCGCCTGCCCCAAAAGCTAAAGCAATGTGGTAAAGCAGAGGCGGAAGCAGAGAGGCAGCATGGCTGGCAATAGACATAAAGATCCCTCATGACAGCTGTGTGGATGCTTTTGGAGTCAACTATAATTGTTATAATCATTAGATTCCATTGTCAGAAACACTTCTCTCCCTAGTCGAGCGTGGTTGCTGTGTCCCAACTCTGTGTACCAAGCAGCCATGAACGGGTGTGTGCATGAGGTTAACTGAACATCGAGTACTAGCCCAACCAGTCAAATGCTTCTTATAAAAGCCACTGACATAGGAGAGGCCAGTCCTCACCCATCATGTGCAGGCTGGGCTGGGGCTCGCATCACGAGGTGGATGTGCTCAGTAGGGGTTTGGCGCGTGACATGTGGCACATGTCACATGCCACATTCAGCTCCAACCCCTTCTCCTTCGGCTTCCTTGCGGCTCATACACAGGAACCTGGAAGCTGTCGCAGGTTCCTTGTTCCGGTTGTGGGAGGCAAGGAGGAAGCGAGGGTGGCCTGGAGAGTGACGTACCAAAGCTAAAAAAACAGATAACAAGGCTTTTTTGTTTAAATTTGATGTGTATATTGTATGTGTGAAATGCATGTCAGATGTATGTATATGCTATCGGTCAGTGAGTGGTGGGTGAATGAGAAGAAATGTGGTAATGTAAGTTTGAATGTTCTTGAATGCAGTGAGCGTGGATGTAAGAGAAGGTTTATGCGTGAGCGTGAATGACTGGTGGGAGAATGAGTATGGATGGCATATATTTCCAGAGCCAGCTTTTTGCCTAGTGCCAGAAATGATACTATAAAAAACATCTCTAAGGGAACATTAGTAAGTTCTTAGTTGGGAACACTAGCATATGTTGGTGGAGCCAGCGTCGAAATGAATGGGCACGGCCAGCATGAAAATGTTTTTTATGCTGGCATAAATTGCAGGGGCCGGCATTACAATGTATTGGGAACAGTGCATGTGCTCTTTTAGTGACTTGCATCTGTTGTCCTTTTTCTCAATGAATTACCCTAAACCCTACAAAACCCATTGCAAACTGTCTGCCCTTTTACCCAATTTTTCACAGAAAATGTGCTGTGTAATGCACCTTTTTAACCCTTTATTCAAAACATTTTCTCAAGTGAGGAGGAAGAATCCCCCCGTCTGCCCCAAACCCGGTGTCGTTAGTTCGGTCTGCTCGGTCGCAATCGCATACTTGCCACTGGTGGCTGGTATATTTGGGGACCAGGCGCAGCCTCTTTCTTTCTAGGTTAGGTGAAACATCTAAGCTTTGATTAAACAACATATCTACTTCTTTCACCTGGAGTAGTACATGCCCCTAGAGCTGCATAATCATCATGGGCACTGCGCACACGTTTTGATCCGGGCGGCCGGGGTGTGGCATGCATTGTGCTTTGCTAAGGAGCTTGTGGGGGAAGGGGGCTCAGCATTCATATGATATGATAGGTTATTTATAGCGCTTAATACCCAGAGGTTTCTAAACGTGGACCCGGGATCGAACCTGTGTTGCTCCGTGTTGTCTTGCTTTAAAGGCAAGCACGTTGCCCCTCAGCTATCCTCCCAAGACCAGATTGCTTGCAGGGGGCCCCTAAATATTGTGTGACGCTACCGATAAAAAGCTGGGGAAAAGGAGTGTTGGGAGGCAGATGTAGTGTGGCGGGAACCCAACCATAAAAGAAAGAAACAAAAGGGATGATGGTCAACCATGGTCACAAAAAAAGGTGGTGGACCAAATTAAATTGATCAAACGGACGCTGATTTAACAACATAGAACAAAAATGTGCTTTGCAGAAACATATTTTTCTTCATTTGTTCTCCATCAGTCAACAAGAGAGGTTAATTGACTTTTCTTTTTTGTTCTTGGAACCCATGTCACTGTGTTGAAATGAAACAATCGAAATTCACTAGCACAAACCCCTGTGATTTTAGGATCCTGAAAATTTCTGTGGGGTCTTTATGCCTGTGCCAGTCTTGGATCGCATGGTGGAAGACGAGTACTTGTAAAAGGCGTTGGGTTTTACGTTGGGCACAGGCGTTGTAGTTAGGAATTTTCTTAAGGTAGCTTTGTCGTCTGGTAACTAACACCACAGCAAGATCTTCTATAAGTCTGCACTGAGCAAAGACACTTACCCTTGACAGTATCATTATTATTATTAGTAGTAGTATTAGTATTATTATTATTATTATTACAGTTTTATTTATTGAGCGCGGACCTAGCTTCAGGAAGCAGTGGAGCGCTTCACAGAGGGATACAACAATACAGATACACAATGCAGTCCTTTACAGAGGTATACAACAGTACAGATCAATAACCGAGCGCTTTTCAGAGGTATCAATAGAACAGATATACAGGGGGGGTAGGATACAGAGGGGCACAGTTGTACAGGCTGATAGGGAGGAGAGGGCAGAAAGCGCCTTGCAAGTCAGGTAGCCTTTTCCCTTACCTTTCCCCACTAGTGGTGTTGTTCACTGGTTGACCGCTCCATGCCAGATACACCTCTACACTACTAATCACATCAGGGAAACCCTCCAACTCTAATTGCAATAATGTGTCAGTGTGTGTTTAAGACTGAGTGAGTTGACAGCTTGGTATACATCTGTCTTTTGGTGCACCTAATGCTGGCTGCATAGCAGAAGAAAAAGGGGAAGTGCCCAGCTTCAGATATCTTTATTCGAATTGTTCAATGCAAAAAAAAGTGCCCAGCTTAACAGCATGTGCCAACTGAGTGCTCCTGCAGAAAAGAAAGGCAGGTTAATTTTGACACTGGCACATATGCATGTGGTGCTTGCCTGCCTGATGGATTAGGGAGCTGCATCTAGTACCGTAGCTCGTATTACCCAAATTGATCGAATACCAAATTGAACCAGTCAGAATTGACCACATTTTTTGGGATGAATTTGTTAGGTATTTTGGTTAATTTGTATTAAAAATTGATGTGGGGTGCGTTAAGGGAATAGGTTAAGGTAGGTGGAAGTGAGGGGTGCAGGGAGTCTCCCCCCGCATTATTAAACAAATAAATTCAGTCAATTCTGCAGTAGGTCAATTTTCTTCCGATCAAACAACCACAATCCCTGTAGCTGCCTTGCTGCAGCCCTCACTTCAGCCACCCACTAGAGTAGCAGAGTGGCACCAATGCCATGCAAGCTGACTAGAGCAGTGTGCTGGCATGACCAGCATGATCGCTCAGAACTATCCCCTTTTGGCTCATTGTTATTCGAGAAACTGGATAACTAGTACAGCAGTGCCAGCGAGACTCACACTGTTGATTGTTATGTGGCTAAGACTTACTGACAGTTAAAACACGTTGCCAAACACCACATAATTTAATTGAGTCTGAGACAATAAGTGCTGGTGCATGTAAATACGCCTGGGGATCAGCTCTGACAAACACCACTACAAATTAGGCATTTAGTTGTCTTGGGACCCAATTCAGTCTATGCCACTTATTGGACTTCCACGCACCTAAGGAAGAGAAAAGACATTAGTTAAACCAAAAAGGCATTCAAAGAGAAAAATTTAGCACACCAATAAGACCTACCTGAAAGACTCAAAGCAGGCCGGCATCAGTGAAGTAACTCGATCGCAAACTCCCACCAAGCACAATGCGCCCCTGCCAAGAAGGCAGGACGGAGAACACACCTGCATTAAAAACAAGGTGAGGAGAGGTCCAGTGAGGCCGCGGGTATACGGGATGGTGGGGGAATGCTTACCCCAGTTACCCAGTCTTGAACATTGTATTGTATGTATTCCAGGCAGAACCCTCCCGCTGGTCACACCTGGGAACCGCAGAGAAGGATACCTGAGTCCCAACTGCTGGGTGGCGTCCCCGTGGAACCAGGTGAGCGTAACAGAAATCAAAGCCTGCCAAACCAATCCACCTGGGCACCATGGAGCCCTTGGAATTAGACCAAGTGGCCCAATTAATAGGAGAACTGCGCGCTGAGGTTCATTCTGCCCGACAGGAGACTAACGCTCTCCGAAGAGATTTAATAGTGACTAAGGAGTGCACAGAAGACATTAGCAGACAATACTTGCAATCACAAGCAGGACAGACACCTCTGCCTGGAAGAAACCCGACGATGCAGAATCCTACCCTGCCATCCACTTCCTCTACTCCAGTACAAATTATGCTACCAGGAACAGTTCCTTTGGCACCGCTGGAGCGGTTTACAGGTGATCCACGGAAATACACAGCTTTCATAAATCAGTGTCGCCTTCACTTTCTTTGCAGGTCAGGAGCATTCCCAAACGACCAAGCTCGGGTAGCCTTTTTTTTATCATACCTAAGTGGTAGCGCAGCAGATTGGTCTGTACCATTGGTGACCCATGATGATCCTTTATTACATGACTTTGGGGGATTTCAGAGGGAAATGGAGAAACTTTTTACTTGCCATACCCGAGAGCAAGAAGTGGACAATGAACTCCTTTCCCTCCGACAGGCGAATCAGGACTTGTTAACGTGCATTGCTACTTTCAACAGATTGGTTGCTGAAGCTAGGTGGCCTGAAAACAAAAGAACCACATTTTTTCATCGGGGCTTACGAGGCGAATTAAAAGACGTTCTAGCTCAAGTAGTTGATCCTCCTTGAGACTGTTCTGAGTTCATAAATCTGGTCGTACAACTAGACCACCGGTTGCAAGACCGAAAAGCAGATTGTTCCAAAATGGATCCTCAGGCTGTGTATGTCCGGTCTAGAGACAATGTAACCCGAGCACAAGAAAGCACTGTGGAGCCCATGCAACCTGGGGGGGAGGGTGCGACCTCCATTAACAAAACAAGATCGAGATAAAAGAAGGCAACAACAGTTATGTCTGTATTGCGGAAAACCTGGCCATTTCCTGAAGGACTGCCCGGTGAAACCTCCAAGGAAGAACGTCGGGGCCACGGAAAAAGATGAAGAGAAAGAATCTAAATCGGAAAATTACCCAGCTCGGCAAACGTAGAGGTCGGTTTGTCGAGTGAGAGGAAAGAGCCACCAACCTCACACTTTGCAATACCAGTGATCTTAATCAATAACCAACGGTCGTCAAGAATGCATGCTGTTGAGGCATACATCAACAGCGGAGCAGTCGGGAATTATATAGATCAAGACCTGGCTGCAGAGATGGGGCTACAGATAAGGTGACTGTGGTAGATGGGACAGAAATCGTTTCCCGACCCGTATCCCAATGCACAGCCGAGATAATCTTGCTGTGCCAGGACGGGCATCGGGAAAACACATTTGGTTCGATCTCAACAAGGCACCTCAATTCTGGCTTATACTAGGGATGCCATTGTTAGTCGCTCACAACCCTTTGATCGATTGGTGGGCCTGGAAATTAACCTTCCCCAGTGACTGCTCTCCAGCCTGTTATTATCAAGAACAGAAACCAGCTTTCAATATTTCTGCAACTCCCGGAGCGACAACATCAACCCTGGGTGTAACTAACACCTTGCCAGAGGAATACCGCGATTTCCAGTAACTAAACCATCCCAACCTCACCCTTCTTGGAGACTTCAACATATGGCTCGACATCCCCATGAACCTTATGACACACTCTCTGGTTGACGGTTTAGACGCAATTAACCTCCAACCCCGCATAAATGGCCCGACTCACTATAAAGGACACACTCTTGATGCCATCTTTACCTCCAACACTCTGATTCATTTGAAACCACCCACCCCTATCATCTGGTCCGATCACTTTATTCTCTCGTTCACCTTTCGCTCACCCGACCCCCTTCCCATGCTCGAATCTGAACCTCCGAATCTAGGCAAATGCTGGAAAAAACTAATAATCTCCCCGGACCTAGCCGAGGCACTCCTCCAGTCTCCACCACCTACCAACCCTCTCATCAAACAACTAACCCCTGACGCCTTTGACTCATGCAAACCATCAGCCCGCTGTGGCCTCTTCCCCAAATGGTTCACTCCTGAGTTGAAGATCACTAAACAACTATATAGATACCTAGAACGCAAATGGCAGAAAGACAAAACCCAGGAGAACAGGGCCACCTTGGCCCGCCACCTCTATCTGTACAAGGCCGAAATCCGTAAAGCAAAAAAAAGCCCACTACAACTCACGAATCCTAAACTGCAAAAACCCAAGCAAAGAACTCCACAAAATAATCTCCGAATTCACCAATCCAGCCTGCACCACGACCATCCCGACCCCCTCACAATCACTATGCGACTCACTCTCCCTCCATTTTTACACCACGGCTCTCGAAAGAACAAAATCCCCAACCACCAAACTGGCTCTCTTACATCCACCAGGCAATTCCCCGCCCGTAACGGCCAGCCCACCAGCTGCGACCTCCACACAACCAACATTCGAATCCTTTAGCCCAATATCACCAGAGCAATTTCTCAAACTTCTATCTGCCCGCAAACCATCTGGATCGCTGCTCGACCCTTGCCCAGCCACAACCCTCAAAGAAATGTTCGCATCCACCTGCGCAGGAGAACATGCAAGATCCATCATAAATGCCTCCCTTTCCTCTGGTATCTTTCCCGACGCATTCAAAATGGTTCACATCAAACCTCTAATTAAAAAACCCTTGCTTGACCCTCTCAAGCCCAAAAACTATCGCCCCATCTCAAACACCAGGTTCCTTGCCAAACTCATTGACCGAACCGCCTACTCCCAACTAAATGCCTTTGTTGAAGCCAACAATCTCCTAGACCCCACCCAATCAGGTTTCAGAGCCCGTCACAGAACTGAAACCACCCTAACCTCAATCTGGGATGACTGTAAATGACGGAAGACTCCGCGGGATGCACCGCAGTAATCCTTCTCGACCTATCTGCAGCCTTTGACACGATCAATCACTCAATCCTCCTAGACTGCCTCCACTCCCTAGGAATTTGTGGAACCGCTTTTAAATGGATTGCTTCATTCCTCAAAGATAGGTACCAAATAACGATACTCTCCACCTATACCTCCCAAGCCCGACCAGTCGACACAGGAGTCCCACAAGGAGTATGCCTATCTGCCCTCCTGTTCAACCTCTACCTGACCACCCTCCCACCGATAATCCGTTCACACAACATCCTGTGCTACAACTACACTGACGACACTCAGCTAATTCTAAACTCATGAACTCAAAACTCAATCTCCGACCTGACCTGGCCTCCTGCCTCCTTGACATAGAACTCTGGATGACCCAAAGCCACCTCCTGTTATACCCCTCCAAAACGGAAATCATGGTATGTGGCAACTCCGAACTTCTTCCGCACCCACTACCATGGCCATCCGCCATGGGCAACTCTCCGACCACCTCCAAATCAGTGAAAAATCTTGGTTGCACCCTTGACTCTGACCTAACTCTCTCGCGCCAAGTCAACAACGTCTCAAAGTCCTGCCACTACCACCTTAAAACCCTTAGACGCATCTTTCCATATCTCTCCTTTCCCAACAGACTCTCCGCCGTCCAATCAATCGTTATATGAAGACTGGACTACACAAACCCCCTATACCTCAGAATCCACGTGTACCAACTGAATAAACTCCAAAGGACACAAAACGTGGCAGCCAAATTACTACTTGCACTTGGCCCAAGAGACCACGTTTCTCCAGCCCTTAAGACGCTGCACTGGCTTCCAGTAGCCCGAAGGGTGACTTTCAAAACCTTATGCATCTCCCATCGAGCACTGCATAAAACCGGACCTGAATATCTCCAAGACAAACTAAAACCCTATCACCCCCCACGCACCCTAAAATCGAGTTCAGCCGGCCTCCTAGTCATACCAAAGACAAACTCAGTCAGGCTAGGCGAAGCATCATTCTCAGCCTTGGCCCCCACGCTATGGAATTCACTCCCACCCCACATCCGCCTAACTGAGGATTTAACGTCTTTCTGCAAGCTGCTGAAAACCTGGCTCTTCCCATAAAACCAACCCGCACCATACTATCCCAAAACAGACTAACAACAGCTCAATGACACCAATCCAACAAACTACTGATGCGAGAAACTGACAGCTAATAACTCCTACTTTAAGCTAGAAGGACAAACAGAATTAAACGAATAAAGTAGATCAAAGCAGTATAAGGGTTAATAAGAGTAAATCATACGGAAACAGTAAAGAAAGTTAAACTGTTGAAATGGACAAATTGCATGAGGTGTAAATGAAGTGAATGGCTTGGATGATATAGTTAGAATTGATGAAGCCGGTAGAACAGATGAATGTGCTGAGTCGATGAATGCATGAGTGGAAGAACAGACAGCTATATAGCGAATGAGTGTGGAAATCAAAAGAATAAGTAAACCGGATGAGTGTATAGAATGGATGAATATGTTGAACAGATGAGTGTGTAGAGCGGACGGGTATGTAGAGCGGATGAGCGTGTAACACGGATGAGTGCGTAATATAGATGAGTGTGAAGAACAGATGAGTGTAAACCGAATGAGTGTGTAGAACAGATGAGTATGTGGAACAGATGAGTTTGTAGAGTATGTGACAGCTCCAGGTCATATTCTGCAGGTTTCCGCAGGAGAGGCTAGTAAAGTACATGATTGAGTGGATAGCGGAAGAACTCGGAAGTGCAGAGCGGATGAGTGTATGGAGCGGTTGAGTGTATGGAGCGGTTGAGTGTATGGAGCGGTTGAGTGAATGGAGCGGAGGAGTGTATGGAGCGGAGGAGTGCATGGGTGCATGGAGCGCATGGGTGCATGGAGCGGATGAGTGCATAGAGCGAATGAGTGCGCAGAGCTGATGAAGATATAGAACAGACGAATGTGTGAGATTGAATATATAGAATAGGATATCGCTTTTGATGCGTGAAAGCACAAGTGATTAAAGCGGATGAGTGCATTGGAGGGGGTGTGTGCACAGAGGGGGTGTGGGCGCAGAGGGGGTGTATGCGCAGAGGGGATGTGTGCGCAGAGGGGGTGTGTGTGCAGAGGGGGTGTGTGCGCAGAGGGGGTGTGTGCGCAGAGGGGTGAATGTGTAGAAGGGCTGAGTGCGTAGAAGGGGTGAGTGCGTAACGCGGATGAGTGCATACATTTCAGAGAAGCAAGTAGAACGCAAGAATGCGCAAACCGGATGAATGTGCAGAACGTAACATAACATAACATCCAAAACGTGTGAACAGACACAGCTTGCAGACCTTTGCCCTAAAATAATGGCTGGGGTTAGATGACTAGAGCAATGTTGGTAGCTTCAAAAGTTAATTATTGCAGATAGTGTAGGGGAGAAGCTTTGGTGGGAACATATCACCAAAATAAAGTAGTTAATTGGCAGCACATATGAAAAATAGAAAGATATTCAGGTCCATGTGACACCCAACCATTAGGAATGCACAGTTTACAAAATGATCAGTGAAGCTACATTCTAATGCAGGATTGTGCAGAAGTGTAGTTACATGGACTAGAACAGAAGAGATACACCAAAGACGGCAGATCTAGGGAAGTGTGGTGGAAGTAAGAGAGGAGGTCTTCTGTTGTATGTGGGAGTTATGTCAAGAACTGTCTAGCAGGCTAGCAGGCAATTCCAGAAAATGGGTTTTCCCACATGAACAGAATGAAACCCTTTGTGGGTGATATAACTCAGTTATGTTAGAAGGGCTAGAAGAGCCCAGGTGTTGCAGAGTATGTACTAGTGCTTCCCAAGATAAGTGCAACTGGTAATCCAAATGTCCAAACACAGTGGCAGTGTCCTTCCCATCCACCTGATGAATACAGATAAGGCAATGGGTGAAAATGAAAGTCCATGCAAGACAGCAACCAGAGGCATTAGTTTAAATCACAATGATAACGCAGGAGGACTCAAAGAAGCAGTAAAGGATAGGGGGTGGATTACCTCCCTGGTGGCCCAAGTACACTACTGTACGAAGAGTAACACAAATAAACAGCAGAAGGGCTAGGTATGAGACCCTCAGCAAGACTCAGACATGTCCGCAGTTATTGCTACACCCACAGCAGCCAGCAGCAATGATGAGCTAGTGCACCTCCGACGACTATCTACAAACATTCCAACACAATTATTTTTAAGGTGATGCTGAAGGGCGTTGAGTCACAGCATATGACTAAATGCTGTAAAATGATGGCCCAAGCAATGATTAATGCCATAGAAGCCCACAAACACTATTAGGAAACCCAAGAAACTGAAAAACTACCACCACCAGTAGCGGTTACATTGGCAGTCAAAGATCCAGAAACAAAAATAACTGTACCAAGCACAAAGAAAATAGCTCTGCCCCACACTTTAGGTCATCCTAACCCCTTCCAGTTATATGAAGACTCCACCTGAAAAATACCAAGTTAAAGCAAATCATCAATGAATATGTTTTCACCTCTTTCAGGTTACACATTGAATATTGAGAGAAAAAAACCCGATCCATTGTTGCTTACAAACTGCTATATGAAAGAAGCCTCCACCTAAGCAGGCTGTATAGCAACCTAACAAATACCTGGGGAAATAAGCATTGGAATATAATTCTGATAAACACCTTGTAAAAGTTAAAAACTCTCTGAATATATAGTCTAGCTTGCCTATATTGTGATGAATAGGGAAATGATTTCTCCGATATTATCATAGCACTAAGCGATATTTCCTATACACACGGGAGTCCAAATATTATAACAGAATCGACTCTACTTAATATTCGTATCTGTGTGTAAAAGTGTACTTTGGATAGCACCGATGTATAGATAAGGTAAGGAATTTGGAGGAGTCTTCTTTCAAAAATCTACAGTAGTCTGCAAGACCTTTGATAAAAAAGAAAGCTTTGAAGTGGCTATGGGTGTCAGATGTGGAAAGAGGGCTAGCTCACCAATATTGGCTGGAAGGAAGCCTGTTCAATCACTTCAGGTGGCAGAATGCTTTGCAATGAAGCTAGTTTAACCACTTCACATGACAGAGTCCCTTAGAAGGGAGTTTGTTCAATCACTTCAGATGAGAGCCCTATGGAAGGGAGATTGTTCAACCACTTCAGCTAACAGACTTTCTTTGGAAGGAGGCTTTTTCAATCCCTTCAGATGACAGAGTCCTTTGAATGGAAGCTTGTTCAGTCACTTGAGATGACAGACTTTCTTTGAAGGGAGCCTGTTCAATCAATTAATTATTTTATTTCTATGCAATATAAGGCTGTGCATCTGGTGAAATTGTGCCTGAGATCAAAAGCAAACTAAGCAACATATTTCATTTGACACAAATAAAAACACTTTCCAACAAATAAACTGACATTTAAACCGAAAGGCCTACTTGGAGTTCTAAAGTGGACATGGGCTTCCCATGGTAAATAAGGGCCTATGTGTGGAAAATACAGACGGGATACTTGTGTCATTTCAACTGTTACATTAAAGAAATACCTTACACATGGACAGAAGGCAGAAGCAATGTATTGAGATTTAACTGTTACATGTAAAACACTTTCTTTTGATTCAAAATGCCATTTATTTCAGTAGGGCACATGTAGCTTGCTTTTGAGGCATCCCGTACTGAACTGCCGGGCTGGGCATCTGAATTTCAGATCTCAGAGACCTTTGGCTGAGGCCCACCAGGAAAACAGGTCTGTTTCAGTTAAATCCAAAGAAATACAACCGTTTTTAGATCAAAATTGTGCAAGTGTCAGATAAGGAAATACAGGCCTGAATTTTCAGGACTGTCATGGCCACAATAAACTGTTTATCTGTTTTGAAGAGACAATTACTAATGGAACTTAAAAGATGGTTACATAAACATCACTGCCAATCTGGATAAGCACATGTCCAAGTCATGTGACTTTTGAGAAATAGAAACTCAAGGATGCCCATGTTATGCATTGCCATTTGATTAACATTGCATACCTTTTCATTAATAATAGGAGAACTGTGTGTCGTAATGGGCTCATTCGTCACTCATTTTTAAGGTCACCAAAGTCCTATGAGTTCTATGTAAATATGAACAATATGCAATGTGGGTAATTTGAGTTAGATATGAAAATGGGTTTGTAACACTCCTATAAATCAGAGAAATCCAAAACTTGGTGCGCTGATAGAAAGTAAAATTAATATGTGTTTTGTGAAGTTTGATGTTAATAACTATTTCAGCTCATGAATAAACCATGAAAAATGATGTCTTCCCCCAGGAAGGTCGTGCCGATATCAAATTTGTGGCACCAGATCTGTCATAAATAACCGAATCCAAAAATATATACTTAAATGTAGTTATCTGAAAAATGCAGAAAGTTGTCATGAATTTTTTTTAACTTAAATGTCGTTTTGAAAGGATGCATTTCTCTCCTCCCCTCATTATACAGAACCAGACCTCCTAAACCCCTTGCACTATCAGCTGGCAGGGGCCGGATTGGTGGGAGGGAAAGGAAAATGAATGTCCAATCCAAAGTGTGGGAATATTCATAGGGCCTCATCACGACTTCGGCGGTAACCTTTAAATCTGGCAGTAGCGCTATTACCGCCGGATTTAAGGGTCCGCCGAATCAGGGCTTCGGCGGATTTCGACCCAGCTCTGAGCTGGGGGGAAATCTGCCGAAAATTTGCGCTATTACCGCCAGCGGTAAATCCGCCGGCGGTATTAGCGCAAAGATTCCCCATTGAGCCCAATGGGGAATGGGGCATTCCCGAATGGGCTCAGTGGGGAATTGGGACTTACATTACCGCCGAACTCATCATCCGATGCTATTAGCGCCGGGGAGTTCGGCGGTAGGGCTAATACCGCCTGCACTAATAGCGTTACCGTTACCGCCCAAGTCGTGATGAGGCCCATAGTGTGGATGTGTCACAGGTACTATATGACCTTAAATGCTCTATGAGAAAGGGGGAGCTGTCAAAAAAACATGGTTTGCTTGCTAAGGGAACACAGCTAAACCAATGCCTAACTAGAGGTAGAGAGAAAAGGAGATGCTGGGACACTTACTGGGGACTTTTGCTTGGAAAACTGTGAGCCCTATTTGAAAGAGGGTCCTAAAATCTGGCTAGCCTACTGAGCTAAGAACAGAGATCTCTGATGTAAGTAAATATATCCCAAAGCTATCAATTGTGTAGGGAGGCTACCTGCCTTAATCCCTCTGCATTCGTGGGTGGGGGGCTAAAACTGTGTAGACCCTAGCCATATTTGACTAGAAAAATAACTTAATGAATTCCCCTATAGAAAAACACCATATCCATTTTAAACTGAAGTGTGAGGGGAATCTGTCTGTTTTAATTCATCCCTTTTAATTGGTGGGTGCTCTTCCATTAGTGGGGGAGGGGGATAAAAGCATGGATACCCTTAGCTTAATTAACTAAAAATATAAATTAATTAATTCCTATGGGGTCATTTATCACAGGGTGATGTTTTTGGCAAAGTTCGAAATGGACAAAAATTCTCCCAGTGCACAGTAATTTACTCTAGTCTTTAATGTAATTGGGTAACCCTGCTGTTCATTTGAATGTGCTAGTGTCCCCAAAATGAAAACCTCAACACCATGCATCCCCTTTGAAAACGAATTGGCCCTAAAACAAAAATCCCAACACCCTGCATTCCCTTTGTAACAAATTGTCCCAAACAAATTTTCCCTTTCATTCCAAATCCAGAAAAACCCTGCATTTCATTTTAACGTTTTGTGTTCCCAAACAATATTGTCCATTGCATTCAATTCCCAAACCCTACCTTTCAAAATAAAAGCCAAACGAAATTCCCAATATATTCCCACTCCCTCTACCTTGTCTTCAAAACCAAAGAGGTCACATATAACTGATGCATGGGGAGGGGTGCTGGGAGAAAAGAGCATTGTGATAAATCAACCTAACACTGTGTGTTTTTAAAGTTTTCCTATGTGTCTAATGTGCAGGGAAATCTGACATGTGCTCCGATTTGAAATTCAATCTGTGTTGTTGAAATTGAAGGATTATTAAGAAATGTATGTCAGACGATAAATGCAAGTACATTTAATATGTGATTATTGTATTGTGCCACGGAGTTGGTGGCAGGGGATTGTGGTGAAGGTATTATCAATTGTGTACATTTAAAGACTATATATTATTATTTCTATACACCAGCCTGGTTCCTGGTTTATTGGTGACACAGGGGTCACAAGCAGAGTGGTATTATACAGGTTGGAAACTGGGCCAAGTTTGAATCTGCTAAGCGCTTTGTTGTGCAACACCTTGATTGGGGTGGGGGGACTCCCTGAGCTGAGAGTGACAGTCCACTAAACTGTGACAAATGGGGAGCTTGTGCTGGGAATTGGTTGAAATGACTTTTGACATTTGAACTAGCAGCAGACTAGTCATTTGGGTGCAATTGCACTGCAGTGGATAGAAAGTTGTGTTTGCATTGCTAAGGTGCCACTCAGACTTGAACCCTGGGTTTCGGGGAGGTGTATAGAGTAAATATAAGATTGAACAATATTGATATTAACTGGTCATTGTGAGTGGAACCTAAGCAGGAACAAGGTGGGTTTTTGCCCCTGCATGGAAAGTGTATAAGGTTGCAGAACATATTTCCAAAATGAGCACCATAGAAATCAATGCTGCCAGGAAGCACCTCCTATCCAAATTATTTATTAAAGGTCAATGTTTGGAGGAAGAACATGAAAGGTGGCAAGCCAGAATGATGCAGGTGGTTACCTCTGTAAACGCTGACATGTGGCAGAATAATGATCTATAACATCAAGCTCTGACAGACTTTTATATGACACAAACTACTAGCGATGAGCAGACGGAAAATGGCTTATATGTAGTTCCATTTGTTGATAGCGGAACAACCACATCAGCACAGTCTTGCCTGTCTGCAGAATCAGACTGTGGTATTGAATGAAGCCCAGCAATAACTCAAGCAGTTACAAAATAAAGCTCAGCAAGCCATACTTTAGAGTTAAAACAAGAAAGCATCATCGAGCAGCTCAAAATGAGTTGAAAGCACAGCAACAAGAAAATGCAGGGCATGAAATGCAGTTTTATGCACTGCAAGATGAGCATAAACAGTGTGTGGAAAATCTGAGTGGACTGCAACACAAGCTAAATGACCAGGCTGCCCATAATAGAGTATTTCTAGAGGACATTATCGCATTCCAATCACAAATAAAACCATTGAAAACTGAAAATAGTTAATTAATTATCTAAGGAATTGAGTCACAATGGCATTGTGATCAGATGCACCAAGATCCGAACACCTTGAAACAACAAGTAGTTGAGGAAGGAGAAAGACCTATTGAGCAAAGAGAATCTTGTCCTTTCTCAGGAAGTGCGTCAGTTAAAGATGCATATAGATAGAAGTGAGTCAGGTTCTCAGGAACTGACGCAAGAAGAGGCTGACCTATTGCAGACAGCACAGTGCAAAAATGCACAAGAGGAAGAGATTAGTCTTTTGAAAATAAAACAATCTGAATATGCGCACACAATGCAACCCTCACAAAATGAAAATGAGTCCAATTGCGAAGAAATCAAGGGACTAAAAGATCGATTGATGGCCCAAAGTAAAGTGCTCAAAGCCACTCAAGCACTCGTCTAAGAATTGAAAACCCGGGTCTCTGCCTCCTAGCAAGAGATAGGCAGAGAGAAAAACAGTTGTGAGAGGTTGTCAGACGAAATAGCAGGATACAAACAGGCTTTGAAGCACCCTGATCAGTCAGGGTATGGGAAAGCACCCTTCGCTCACGCAGTGGTGATCTCTCTACCAGGGGGCTCAAGCCAATTAACCACTTCATATGTCCAGAGTGCAGCTGACCTTATGCATACTACTTATCAAGAACAGGGAAACATGAGACAACTGGACTAATCCAGGTATAGTCAAACTGTGCCAAAAGGACAGTCCTTATCTGACCTCGATGAGTAATCACTGTTACTAAGCAGAAGGAAATGTGGCCGGACCAGTGGGTCCTGGGAAATTAAAAATACCCTACCAAGTACTTCTGACCATGAGGACTTCTACGATGAAAAGATCACGGAGTTGGACTGGCAGAAAATGAAACTACAATGGGACCACTTAGTCTGCTTTTCAGAAAGAGAAGAGCCAGTGCTTCGGCATAGAAATGGCATCTTGAAAAACCTCTACACATTAAGGGAGAAGGTGGGATGAGGAGGATGAGTACTCTCTTGTGCAAAAGGGGGATTACAAGGGAAATGACGCTCAGAGTTCATGGCATCACAGGAGAGAAGAGTCCAGACCCTGTAATTCTGGGAGGCTTTCCCGGTCTCATAAAGGTAGAGAGTGCCTAGAGCACAGGCAATGGACCACAGACAGTAGCAGCTCTGAGTCAGAGGGTGAATGGACTGAGGTGCAGTGGGAAAAGAAGTCTGCCAAAAAGAAGAAAGGTCTTGTGACTCCCTACCACAGGAATGCAAAATATTCAGTATGGGAGCATTTAGAGCCTTATGAACAAATGATGACATCATTTGGAATTATAAATGATGGGAATTGGATGACGTCTATCAAATGGACATTCTGCCCCGAGCACTCCTGCTTCTTTGCAGGGCTGGAGGATCAAGATCACTATAAATGGTCCACCTACAAGACTGGCATCTTGTAACATTTCCCTACTCACAGAAACCCGCAGGTGGCCCGCAATGCAGTATACAACCTGCAGTGTGGGGAAGACCAGGTGCCTAGAAAGTTTGTGCAGGATTTGAAACAAGCTTTTGCCCAGACTTCAAGGTGGGTGAGCACCAATAGTAGGGAGTTCATCACTAAATATTTTCATGGCTCCCCAAATATATAATGACCTAATTAGTGAGATACTTTCATGAGTGTAGGACTCTGGGTTGGGTCATTGAACAGGCCACCAGGATCTATGAGGTTCAAAATCCGTCCTAAAATAATAATAACCCGAAAACCCCCAAACCATCTACTACACCTGCCGGTGCCAAGGTGGCAGAGGTGAAAACTACCCCTCCATTGGATCTTGAGACGGGGCCTAAAAATACTACTTCTGCCAACAAACAGAATGAAAGGCTGAGGAGACCTTCTAACCCAGCCCAATTGAACGGTGGTCAGGCAGGATAAGAGACCAATGCTCCATCTGACCTTGTCACCTATGTAGGCACGAGATACAAGGGTAATAGGCCAATCCTGGGGTTTGGATACACACCCCCAGCACAGAGGGCAGGGGCCCAACCAGCTAAATACTGCACCAGGAAACTTCCCTCCAAACTTCCCTCAGGAAAGAAGTCTCACTCCAGCTCACAACCTAAACTTTTTCCACAGGTAGCCCGAACAAGACTTTCCATAATAATCCCCCTCTCTCTTCCCGCTTTGAGGACAATACATTCCTGAACCCTTGAGAAGGGAGTCCTAGGATGGAAAATTATGGGGAAACTTCCTATACCCGAGCTACTCTTGGGGGAAGGGACAGTTACCCTTTCCGGGAGCACCAAAGGTATGAATCAAGACCTCCCTATCACCCAGAAAAGGTTTTACAACTGGAGCGTCAGGTCCAACAACTAAACCAAGAACTGGGTTTCATGCTGAGGGCTCAGTCAAACCCTCAACTGGAACCTGCTGCCCAGAATAACCCAAGCCTGGGTCAGATACGCCGGGGGGAAATGACTGGAAGAAACATCTCATAACCAACTGCTTTCTGAGGAGGAGGCACAGGTGGAAGGGAGATGCACAGCCCTAGAAGAAGCTTCCTTTCCCACCGCAACAAAACCCCCGGCAACCTCTGAGCCTGAATATGAATCTTCTACCCCTGACAATGTGGAACCTAAAGAACAGGGGGTAAGTAGGAGAAGTTCACAATCATCCCCTTTGAAGGAGAAGAATCCCTGGAGGAGTCAGGTAAGGAAATGTTCTCTTTCAGCAACAGAGGGATCCCTCCCAAAGTAAATGGGTCACTAAAGGCCCCAATTTTGACTGGGTAAGTATGGAGATCAACCCAGGGCAAGACATTCTTAAACCCCAACAATGTGAGCCAGATAATACTGAAATTGAAGTGGTATATTCCCCCACAGTGGTTCTGCGAACTGTCTCCAGGGAAAGGGAGACAGAAAAGAATTGGAAGAAAAAAGGGACTTCCCAACTCCATGTGTTTCGAGGTGCCAAATCTTTCTTACAGATTTCCGATCTCCTACATGGAAAATTGCACAAGATCAAAGTGTTGAAGTTTAACATAAAAAGATTAACTGCCATGCTGGCACATAATGCACCTTTTCTTAGTCCCCTTGAGGAGAATGAAGGAAGATTGTATGCCCCGGTCAAGGTATAGGGTCACTGAGCATTATCGGCATTGGTGGACACTGGATTGCAAGCCACCCTCCTGTCCAAAAAAGCCTTCAACCAACTGAATTCCAGAAGGGGAAGGGACACCAAATTCCCCTCACACCTCTTCCTGGACAACTCCAAAACTTCAATGGGAATGATATTTCCGTTGAAGGGACTGCAGATCTAGAAATAAAAATTGGGTGCCATAGGGTGAAACACCCAGTGATAGTTGTGACTTCAGAGGGCACACATTGTCTATTGGGGAATAACCTCCTTTGGAGGTTATCACTGCTGATTGACTGTGTGAACAAGGTCCTCTGGACCCAGACAAACTGGCCGATCAAACTAAAACAAGGCACACATTAGGTGAGCCATGTGATTGAACAATGTTCAGAGAAAGTGGATATTAATTTCCAGAACAATCAGGGCCGAGACATCACTGTCATCTCCGTATGAGAACAACCTGGTGATGGGTACACTTCTCGATTCTTGATAAATCAACTTTCCTCCCAGTTTTAAGTGGCATTCCACACAAGAAGGGAATAATCTGAAATCTTATGATAGTCGAAAGCCAGAAGAAACCCTGAGTTCCATTAGAAGGGATGATGAAAAACCAGCTCAAAGTCTGACCGAAATTCAGAAAAAGGGTGAGCAGTTGTTTTTCCCCATTCAGATAAATGTTGAGGAGGAGCATGTTCTCGCCAGAGTATGCCTGAATAACAGAAGAAGCTTCATCAGCGAAGCATTATTCAGGAAACTCCCAAAATATCAGACCATTCCCACATGTAAGTTGATTGATAAATGGGAAGTAGGTCTGGAAACCCCAAATTCCAAACAGCTCCTGCCTAGCAGATTTATGCTAAAAATGTCCATTGGCAACAGAAGTATAGAACAAAATTGTTGGGTCGTGAGAGATGTCCCCTCTTGTTTTATTTAGGTAGTGACATTCTCATCCGATTTGCAATCAATTTGGACCTGATTAATTATAAAGCCTGGCTAGACTGAGGGGTAACCCCATGGGCTTTGACCACACTGAGAAAGCTTTGTGATCAGCTCAAGTGCTGCCTTATGTGGTTCAAGTTCAAGTGAGAGAAGAGGTTACCATCTGAGAACAGGTGCGACAATTTACGATTCCCCTCAAAATTAAGCGAGGACAGAACCTCAAACATCAGGATGCCTATATAAATCTAAATTCCCATCTCCAACAACAAGGTTTGTATTTAACTCCAACACCTTTAGTCGACTTAGAACACAACACTGTTTGAATACTGGTGGATAACAGCGACCCTCAAAGTATCACCTTGGGAGCAGACACCTTTATTGGAAAGGAGGTTGATGCCCAACATTATTCTATTAATTTAGATAATGAAATCGTTGGACCAATCCCAAATGACTGCTGCTTCGACATCAGCGATGGTATTCCTTTGGAAAAGATTTTTACCAGACAAGGGAGGAATTTCTTGGTGTACTCTTCCTGCCCCTATGGAGTGAAAGAGGTGGCCTGTGACATTACAAGGGATGAAGTGGTATTCAGAGTAAATACCGACTACCTTGAACGCCTGGAACCTTCTGTCCAGGTCAACACCATAAAAGGAGATCTCTCCACCCAACTAGAGGTTTGCCCAGCCCAAGGTCTTTCCAGGCTTCAAGCAGATGGTTGAAGAAAGGATCCGTCTTGCTGATGCCTGTGAGACCGAGGAGCAGAGATAAAAGCTAAAACAGGTCTTCCTGGAATTCCAGGATATCTTTTCAGTGAACTCAAATGACTGGGAATGCACATAGATACATTTAACCACCATACCCACAGACACTGAGATGGCTCCCATATTTGTGTAACAATACCAGTTATCTCTAGCATTCATGGAGTCACTCACAGAGATTATTAAAAAACTAGAATCCTGCAGGATAATTCGTCCAATCCACAATACCTTCAACAAACCCAGTATTGGGGATACTCAAACCAAATGGTCAATGGAGTCTTTGTGCAGACCTGAGGGAGTTGAACAAATGAGTCCACATGTCAAGATTACCTCTTTCCTATATCAATCAGGGACTGGCCCAGGCCCAAGGTCAAAGGTGTACACCACCATTGACCTGACGATTGGTTACTGGACAGTACCTGTGAGTAGGGAATACCAGTACAAGCTTGCCTTTACCTCCAGGGGGCAGCAGTACATGTGCACCCGAACCCCCTTTGGATACACAAACTCTGACAATGAGTTCAACATCTTTCTACATAAGGCCATGTCCGATTTGGGAAAAAGGGGAAACCTGGCCTATGTAGATGATGTTCTGGTCAAGAGCTCAACTGTGGAGGAACATAAAGCAGAAATCGGCTATGTTATGACCCAGTTGCAAAAAGCCAGAGTAAAACTGTCCCATCAGAAGGCAAAGTGGTGTAAAACCCGAGTGAACTTCTTAGGGCATGAGATTATCCCTGAGGGTCTTAATCCCCAGGCGAAGAAGGTGGAAGCCTTATTGAAATAAAAATACCCTAGTACTCTGCAAGAATTAAGAAACCTTCTTGGACTCACTAATTATAGTCGGAAGTTCATTAAAGACTTCACAGAGGTCACTCGACCCTTGGTCCATTTATCAAAGGCTGGAGTCAAGTGATAGTGGGGTCCAGAACAAACCAAGGCAGTTAAACAACTGAAAAGAAGCTTTTCCTAAGCTCTTTGTCTTACCCCATGAAGAATAAGAGTTTCATCTCGGAGACAGGATTTTCAGATACCTGCCTAACAACGGTAGTGTACCAAAAGCATGAGAAGGTCAACAAAGTAATCTCAGATGCGAGCAAAACTTTGTTCTCTGTGGAGGAAAAATTCAATGATTGCAAAAAAGTGGGCATTGAAAAATGACCATCCATTTATCAAGGGAGAGCACATCATTGTGGAGAATCATCACCAACCTTTGCAATATCTCCAAAAAGAGCAAATCCAGGGGGGAGATGTTAGTAATTCCAGAATTACTTCCTGGATTTTGTCTATGTAAAGCTTTCCTGTGGATGCCAGATATGGCCAAAACAAGAAGAGTTCTCTAACGCAAAGATTGGCTGACTTGCATGACTTTGCTCAAGAAAACTGCCTCAAGGATGAAAGTCTAAGGACCAACGACAATATAGAGGCGTACCTTACTTCCCTGCACAAAGTCTATGACAAAGACGCCTGTCAAGGGATACCCACAGTTTATGTGAATGGGTGCTCCTACCACGCTGACAATAACGGTGCAAAGGAACTAGTGGCTGGCATTGGGAAAACCTGGAATACCTGGGCGAATGATAACCCAGAGCCTTCTGCTGGTTAAAAATTAAGTCCCAGAAGTAGTCAGGTAGCAGAGTTGATGGTGGTACATCAAGCCATCCTCACTGCAGCACACTGCCAACTCAAAGAACTGGTCATAATCACTGACTCGGATTATGCCAGGAATGGTTTCATGGAACACCTGATTAACTGGAAAAATTAAGGCATTTTGTGTGCGATCAATAAACCGCAAAATCATGGCAAATGAATCTGATCAATTGATGATCTGGTAACCTATAATGAGATGGCCATCTATTGAAAAAAGGTCAGAGGTCACTCCAAAATAGAGGGGCCATATAAGACTGGAAATAACCTGGCTGATCAGCTGGCTAAAACCAGAGCTCTGCAGGAGGATTTCATAGAACGAGAATACCTGCTGGGCGAAATCCAAGTCACTGCTGTCACCAGGTCCCAAACCCATGCCACCAATGAACTCTCAACTGACCAGTGGAGTAAAGAAACCTCAGGTGCAGATTTTATCACTGCACAAAAAGAGGACCCTATTATTGGGAAATGTTATCAACATAGTGAATACCCTTTCCTCTGAAAGAATCTTATTATCTCGGGAAAGTGGATATCTGGGTGTTGAGGACGTTTTCCAAAATGGTTCGAATCGAAGACAGTTTGTTGGTACGGAGATCATTATCTGGATGTGACCAGTGAGTGGTACCTACCTCGTTCTGGAGCCTGATGTTGAGTCACACGTATGCCACGGACACTGCTAATCATAGGGGGTTTCACATGACATTAGACATTTTGTGAGAGGTTGCATACTGGCCCCACAAGGGTCAGCACCTCAACATCTACTAAAAGGGGTGTCTTGTGTGTGCTCAGTTCCAGCCAAGTCCTCTCACACACAAGTTCCCCTAAAGAAAAAGGGAATTGCACTGCTTTGGTCAGATTTGTCAAGTCTATTTCGTCAGGCCATTGCTTCACTCCTCTAGAGGAAACAAGTGCATGTTGACTGTAAGATGCATGTTTACCAAGTGGGTAGAATATCTTCCGGCCCCAAATTGTAAGGTGGAGACAGCTGCCGCACTGATGATAAACCACATCTTCTCTCATTTCGGCATCCCACAATGGATTGAGTCAGACCGAGGAAGTCATTTTACCAAGATGTGGGAGTTTCTAGGGGTAAAAAGGAAACTCCACATTGCATACCAAACATCCTCGAGCCTGGGAAGTTGAAGGTAGAATAATAGAATTGTGGGCATTTTGAAGAAGTTTGTGGCGGACTCTTGACCAAGTTGGGACATATGATTACCTCTTGTCCTGGTGGCTATTAGGTCCACACCATCTTCTGCAACAAAAATTTCTCCATTTGAGCTCATGACTGGACGAAATATGGTGCTACCTCAGCATCTGCTCTAACGAACTCAAGAGCAGACACTGATAAATGCATCCACTACCCATGAGTACATTGAACATTTAACAAAACCTCTCCAGTACGCTTTTGCTTATGCTCAGTTTATGCTCAGCGCAACCTAGGAAAGTCGGCAAAAGGAATTAAAATATACTACGATCTCAAGACCATCCAGAAAGAGTATGAAATAAGTGACAAAGTCTACCTGTACAATTTACAAAAGAACCAGGCCAAGGAGCAGAAGTTCATTCCATCTTGGGGTGGTACCTATGAAATTGTTGATAAACTTTCACACGTTGCCTATAAGATCTGCATCCCTAAAGGAGAACACATGGAAGACAGATGTGTCGATACTAATAAGTTAAAGAGCGGGCATCCCAGACAAGCTTCATGACTGGTTAAGGTACCAGTGACGGAAGAGCTCAGGAACCATCTGACGGATGAAAGGAAAGAATGGAAACCCGGATGGAGAATACAACAGATATACAGGGAGTAAAATAATTCATACTCAAACATAATGTATAAAAATCAGGATGAAAATCATAATGTTTGTAGACATTTTCAGGTAATTCTGCGTTCTACCTCTCTCTCCTCTGCTGACCTACTGACCTTCCTGTCTGCTGTACCAGCTGGTTGCTTGGCTACCCTCAGTGTCACTTGGTAACAGGCTCTTTCTTGATCAGTCACCCTTGCACTGCCGCTGGGCCTACCACGCACTTAGGGGCTGTAACCCTACAGTCCCTTGTTCTCCTTGCACTACCCGGAGCCATGGTGCCCTGGCTGCACTTACTCAGAGTATTGCTGCCCTGTTTTCCCCTCTCCTCCCCCTTGCACTTCTCCCTCTCTTTCCCCTTGCACTTGACATACGTTCACAATCTGAATGACACAAGGCCTAGTAAGATTGTTTGTCTTGTCCACCCTCTGTCTTCCCTGCATTGTCTTGTTTGCGCCTAGAAACACTTGTGTACAGGCACGTTATAAATGACTTATCATATCATATCAAATGTTAATGTGTTGTTTTGGTTGTTGGGATTAGGTGATGTGGTATTGTTTCGTTTTTTGAACTGTATGTCTGTAACACCGGGGAAAGGGGTATTGGATAATATACTTAACCACTCTTTTACTCCTCTCCGCAGACCCAATTACTCCATTACCTTCACAGTCTGGGGAAGGGGGTACCAAAAGGGGAGAGGATCACAGACGATAGCCCAAAGAAATGAAGAGTGGGGTGCAGGCCATAGCACCCACTCCCTCTGGATGAAAAAGGAGCGGATGTGCTCCAACGAACAAAAAAATGAAAAGAGCGAAAAGAAAAACCCAACTCTCGCTTACTCTTTCTTGTGAGTTATCGGAGTCAAAGATCCAGGGGGCGGGGGACTTGTGGGGTGTAAATTCAGCCCCAAAGTAACAAGGCCATGCAATGCCACTATTGCGAGATTAATGTGGGCAGATGTATTGGAACATGCAGGCCAGCCCAAAACACTTACGTTCCAACATGAGGCCTGTTGAATGTGAAATATGTGCCTCACTCAACATTACCAAAATGGGAAGGCATCCAGGTGAAGAAAAAGTGTGCTTTAAAATGTAATACTGCTGAATGTGCCCAATGGATTCCAAAAGACATGTGTTTCTGCAAAGGCTGACATCATGTATAATGGGATAAGGGACCGTCCGATTGAGAAAAATGAAACAACAGCATGTTACATTGAATTCTATGCAATATAAGGCTGTGTATCTGGTGAGATGGCGCCTTAGATCAAAAGCAAACAAAGCCACATATTTCATTTGACATGAATAAAAACACTCGCTTTCCAACAAATAAACTGACATTCAAATGGAAAGGCCTATTGGAGTTTTAAAGTGGACATAAGTTTCCCATGGTAAATAATGGCCTATATGTGGACAATACAGAAGCGATACTTATGTCTTTTCAACTGTTAGATTAAAGAAATACCTGACACATGGACAGAAGGCAGAGGCAATGTATTGAGATTAAATATGTTACATGTAAAACACATTGTTTTGATTTAAAATTACATTTCCTTCAGAATTATTCATGTAGCCTGCTTTTGCAGGTTCCCCCACTGAACTGCTGGGCTGGGTATCTGGATTTCTGACCTTAGAGACCTTTGGCTGAAGCCCACCAGGAAAACAGGTCTGTTTCAGTTAAGTCCAAATAAATACAACAGTTTTTAGATCAAAATTGTGAAAGGGTCAGATAAGGAAATACAGGCCTTTCAGGAATGTCATTGCCCCAATAAACTGTCTCTCTTTGTAGAACAGATAATTACTAATGGAACTTAAAAGACTGTTGCATAAACATCAATGTCAACCTGGATAAGCAAATAAGCAGATGTCCAGGTCATGTGACTTTTGAGAAATAGAAACTCAAGGAAGCCCATGTTATGCATTGCCATTTGATTAACATTGGTCACATTTTCATTAATAATAGGAGAACCGTCCGTCATAATGGGCTCATTAAGCACTCATTTTGAAGATCACCAAAAGTCTGTCAGTTCTAAGTAAATATTAACAATATGCAATGTGGGTAATGTGAGTTAGAGATAGAAATGGGTTTGTGCCACACCTATAAATCAGAGAAATCCAACACTTGGTGAGCTGATAGAAAGTGCAATTAATGAGTGTGTTGTGAAGTTTGATGTTAATAACTATTTCAGCTCATGAATAAACCCCGGAAAATGATGGCTCCCCAAATTAGTATCACCATATCTGTCATAAATCATAGAATCCAAAAATATATACTTTGTTGTAGTTATCCGAAAATTGCAGAAAGTTGTCATGTTGTGACTTTCTGATGAATCAAAAATGTAACTTAAATGTCATTGTGAAATGATACAATTCTCGCCTCCCCTCATTAACATAATCCAGACCTCCTAAACCCCTGGCCCTATTGACTGGCAGGTGCCAGATTGGTGAGAGGGAAAGGAAAATGAATGTCCAATCCAAAGCATGGGAATATTCATAATGTGGATGTGTCAAAGGTACTGTATATCCTTAAATTCTCTATGGGAAAGGTGGAGCTGCCAAAAAACCATCAGGGGTACCGCCTTGCCAGGGGAGCAAAGCTAAACCCAGGCCTACCTAGAAGGAGAGAGAAAAGGATACCCTGGGACACTTTCTGGAGACTTTTTTTAAAAAAACTGGGGCCCTATCTGAAAGAGCGTCCTAAAATCTGGTTGGCCTCCTGAGCTAAGAACAGAGATCTCTCATATAAGTAGATATAGCCCAAAGCTATCAATTGTGTGGGGAAGCTACCTGCCTTACTCCCTTTCCATTAGTAGGGAGGGAACTGTGTTGACCCTGGCCATATTTGACTAAAAATAAACTCAGTTAATTCCCCTATAGAAAAACACCATATCCATTTTAAACTAAAGTGTGAGCGGAATCTGTCTCTTTTAACCCATTCCTTTTCATTGTTGGGTGTTCTTCCATTAATGGGAGGGGGATAAAAGTGTGTATATACTTAGCTTAATTAACTCAAAATATAATTTTAATTAATTCCTATGGGGTCATTTATCACAGGGTGAGGTTTTTGTCAAAATTGGAAATTGACTACAATTATCCCATTGCACAGTAAATAACTCCAGTCTTTAATATAATTTGGTAACGTTGCTGTTCATTTGAATGTGCTCTTGTCCCCAAAACAAAAATCTGCAAACCCTGCATTCCCTTTGAAAACAAATTGTCCCCAAAATGAAAATCCCAACACCCTGCATACCCTTTGAAAACAATGTGACCCAAACACATTTTCTCTTTCATTCCAAATCTCCAAAACCCTGCCTTTCATTTGAATGTGCCGTGTTCCCAAACAAAGTTCACATTGAGTTAATTTCCCATACCCTACCTTTCAAAATAAAACCCAAACTAAATTCCCAATATATTCCCACTCCCTGTACTTTGCCTTCAAAACCAAAGGGGTCACATCTAACTGATTACTGGGGGATGGGTTCTGGGGGAAACAGCATTGTGATAAATAAACCTATGATTGTGTGTTTTTAAAGTTTTCCTATGTGTTAATGTGCAAAGAAATCCCACATGTGCTCTGATTTCAAATAAAATCTCTGTAGTTGAAATTGAAATACATGTCAGTCTATAAATGTAAATACATTTCATATGCGATTATTATCTTGTGCCACAGAGTTGGTGGCTGGTGATTGTTGTGAAGGTATTATCAATTGTGTACATTTAAATAAAAATATATAATTATTTCTATTCACCAGCCTGCTTCCTGTGTGGAAACTGGACCAAATTCTAATCTGCTAAGCACTTTGTTGTGTGATACCTTGATTGGGCGGGTTGGCAGGGATGAACTCCCTGAGTTGAGAGTGACTATCCAAAAATTGGTAAAAGCAAGGAAGCTTTTTTGACCACGTTAGCTGACAGAGTCCTTTGGAAGAGAACATGTTCAATCACTTCTTATCAACCATTTCAGCTGTCAGACTTTCTTTGGAAGGAAACCTTTTCAATCCCATCCGATGACAGAGTACTTTTGAAGGGAGCTTGTTCAATCACGTCACATGAAGGTCATTTGGAAGGGAGCATATTCAGCCACTTCAGATGAGAGCGTCCCTTCGGACAGAGCTTGTTCCACCTGTCCAGCTGACAGACTTCCGTGAGAGAAAGGAGTGTTGTTCTGAATATTGGGGTTTTGAGTGTACCTGGGGAAGAAACTTAAACTAGATTGTGGAAGGTTACTGCCCTCCTGAGGGATGTTTGGAGGGAAGTTTCCTGGGACCGTACTAACCTGATTGCATCCCCCCTGAGCCCTGAAAATGAGTACAATATACACCTGACGATGAACAAAAGCAAAGAGAAAATTGAATTCCTAGATCTGGAACTATATATTGAAGGTGGCAAAATCATAACAAATCTATTTTGTAAGAAAACAGCAATGATTAGCATTCTACACGCAGGAAGCAACCATCCCATTCACATAATAAGAAATATCCCATATGGGGAGATACTGAGAGTTAAAAGAAATTGTAGCACACAAGTGAAATTTAATAACCATGTGAAACATCTAAAGACAAAATTCATACAAAGAGGATATCAATCAAAATATATAAACAAAGCACTTACAAAAGCGCAGAAAATCTCAAGAAAACATCTGCTGAAGGATAAACAAAAAAAGAAAGAATACAAGTCCAAAACTAAATTCATAACTATATACAGCAGTGACGCACAGATCACAAGAAGTATTCTCAAAAAACACTGGAACATCCTCAAGATGGACGACACCATTAAAAAAATAGAGGATGAGCCAACAATCATTTTTCGCAAGGCACCCACTCTAAAAGATTAGATCAATCCCAGCAATCTTAGGAAAAATCATCCAGTAGTTTAAGTAGCTACTCAAATGTATCACTACCCATAGGAACATACAGATGTGGAATCTGTAAATTCTGTCCCTAGTTCCTAAATGGAGCAAAGAATCAACTCCTACCAAATGGTAAAAGCTATTGAACAATTAATCAATTGTAACATCCAATTTATGGTTTACGGCATCATATTTGTGTGCCACAAAATGTACATAGGGAGCACCATAAGGTCTCTGAAAATTAGACTTTTTGAACATCGCGGATAAATAAAAAATAGAGATCTGCGATACCCGCTCTGCGCCCATTTCAGTTCTGAACATAAAGACAGAGATATGGACAAGATCAAAATCTTAGAATTAGAAAAAGTGGAAACTCCTGAAAGAGGTGGAAACAGAGAGCTCATATTGAGAAGAATCAGAATGGATTTGTCTCAGGGACACTTGTTCAACAGGTTTGAATTCGGAGCACGAGATGGCCTATTGGCTTTAAATGGTTCATTTGGACATATATCAAGGGATGGCTGATGGGAATGGGTAACTCAAAAGATGCATGGAAATAGTTATACTTGAATGCTACGCTATGTGCTTGTGCTTAAATATTGTTTGTCTTATTTGGAAAACTAATCCATATTCTTTTTGATTTTTGCAAAGTTATAAGGAATGTATACGTTTGTAAAACATTAGATCATTAGAACAAAAAGGCAAAGAATGGTACCTGAGTTAATAGGAGCCTACAGCAATAAAAATATAAAAATCGTGGAAAGATAGTATCTAAAAGTAAAAATAGAAGCCACATTCGAATTACGAGCTTGTCATGATGCCTACCCCCGGAGCACCAGGCCAGGCCCAGCACCCCCGGGAGCAGGCATCACGCCCCCGGGTAAAAGCCCAGCGGCCCTTTATAGGGGCTCTTTGGACTCTGTCCTGGCGCCGTTGGCGCCAGGCTCATGTTGGGCATCAGTCCTGGCGCCATAGGCGCCAGGCTCATAAGGGGAAGTGTTTGGTGCACTTACCTGAAGCAGACCATGCTGCACACTCACCTGATGCAGACCATGCTGCATGAAGAACCAAGCCAAATGAGGCTTAGGAGGGACTATTTTTCTGAAGGAACTATTTTGTTACTTGGTTGGGGCTGTGGAAGAATACTCACCTGGAACTTCTTCCAAAGCTATTTAAGCCACGCCCGGACAGCCACACGTGCTTCGCGTTGTTCTGCATCCCAGCAGCTGAACGCTCACCGTGTCTGCTCCTGCACCTGGACTCCAGCCACGCCCGCCTCAAACCTGGAACACATGTAAGGGAATAAGAGAAGAGAAAGGTGAAAACCAAGAACTTATTCAACCTTCTTACCTGCATCCGGAATCTTCACGCCAGCATTCCTGAAGGAAGACTTCCATTTAAAAGCACCGCGTTGCTCGCTGCAGCGCCGCGCTTCACTCACCTGTTCCCGAGACACCGCCTGACTCCATCGCGGCTCTCAGCACCGGTCACCACATCTCTGCACCTAGGGGAGAGAAGAAGAGACAAAAGGTGAGCAAGGGAACACAAGAGGAAAGCCGAATTTTCAGCCATATTACTTACCAGCTTTTCTTGGTGAACCATTCCATATCTCGGGTCGGCGCCGCATCTTTGGCAGGTACCGCACCCCGGCCCCTATGGGCAAAGGACAAAAGACATTACTGGGGAATTATAAAGACATTTAGAGGGGTCGCCCTCATCACTAACTCACCTGATCTTACCACCTGCAATTTAACCCCTCAACGCATCGCCTTTGTTCTGCACCTGAAATAAAGGACAGAAAAGACAACATAAAAGGAGGCTCACACTTGAACTTTTGCATCTTCATGCTTACGGCATATCGCTCAGAAAAGTCAAGTGGATGTGCCAGCGCCATTCTGAAAACCAGTGAAGTAACTGGACGAACGCGCGCCCCTGCACCAGAAGCAGGATGGAGAGTTCATCCTTCCAAACCATAAGGTGAGCTTAAACCGGGGGTTTTGGAGGAATCAGAGAAGAACGAAGGGGGAAAGGGGGGAGCAAGCACACTATTCAGCAGACAGTTAATCCCCTTTCTCATCTGCAGAAGGATATTCCTACGGGCCAGACAAGCAAGATTTGGGGGTCCTGTTCAATCGGTGGTCCGAATTCTGCGCATCACGCTTGAAGAGGCCACAGCAACCCAGACCAGACCAGCGCCTCCGTGGAAGCCAGGTGAGCGTTACAGAGCTAGAGAATATGAGTAAAACAGGTAGAGCAGCATCTAAAATGGCAGTGATACGCAAATGCATGATGATGTCATCGTGCACTCACGCTACGGATACAAGGAAGTACAAAATCCGAAAAATACAGTGCAGTATGGACGCTGTATTGGACAATCGTATCCAGACAAATGGTCACTTAGGTAAGGAGAAGGGGTTTCTCTTTTAAATTACTTTCGGTGCTTTGGATTTTATAGTTTTTCAAAACTAAGAGGCCTATATCAGTACTAGGATTTGGGTGCTTAACTATTAGAATCTACTCTTTTGAAAAAGATTATTGGCAAGCATTAATCTTAACCTAAAAATGTATGGCTTTTCTAACAGCTCTAGAATCCCACTTTACAAAAATACTGATGACCGAAGGTAATTTCAGAGACTGAATGTAAGACTAAATGAATGGAAAAGGAATACAAAAAATAATAATTTTTTAATCTTTTTTTCTTTTTTGTCCATTTATTCAAAGGCATTAGAACCACTACACGTGAAAGAAAATGAATAAGATTAAAAATAACCAAGGAGCCAAAGAAGGAAGGAAAGGAACTAGCACATTAGGGTAAGTATTAGGGAAGAACAGACTGCTTACTAATGGATTTAAGAATGGGTAATGAAATGCCATACATAAAAAGGCCAAAATGGTAACTTTGATAACATTTCTTTCCCAATTAGATTCTCTCCTGAAGAACCATGGCTATTATCCGATGGGGAAACACGTCTTGGGAGAAGGGAGAAGTGACTAAATTGAGAATCAAGAGCATAACTATAGAAAGTGAAAAGGGAAATTACTGTAAAAATGTGGTAGCAATCAATGAAGATATTATATTTGTGTAAGGCACATTCGACAAAGACTAACAAATGTGGAAGCAATCAATGAAGATTTAATTGTTTTGTGGAAGGCACATTTGAATAAAACTTGAAGTATTGATGGACAAAAATAAGAGGAATGAACCTGTGAAATTGACAATGTTTCAGAGTAAATAATTTCTAAGACAAAAAAATATATCATAGTGGCGCACTGCAACAGGGCTCAGACTGGAGAAAAAAAGATATTGCACATTATTGTAACGGTCCCAATAAACTGGGTCCAAGTGTGCTGACAATGGAAATAAAAACAAAAAGAAAGGACTCGCCCAGTAACAATACCTTAAATTGACTGAAACTACTCAATCTTTACAGTGTAACACATCTTTCTAACCACCAAAAGTGACACTACCTTCAATGGGTTAGTCTGCTGTGTTGGACTGTCATGGGTAAAAACGCTAGCCTCAATCACGGCATGAGCCCCCACTTTGTCACGGTTTTATTACACAGCACACTCCAGCCAGGGACTCCTTCCCCGACAATGAATGTGGCAAACAATAAAAACGCTTTTTATCTTTAATATACTACGGATACTTTCTGAGTAGGCCTCCATCCCATCTCGCACCCAACATTCACAAACACCTAGTGTCACAATGGATTAGGAACCAGTCTGTGTGTATCCATAATATATTTATTAATATATTATTTACTGGAAAAGGAAAAATACTCAAAATACAGCAGCCACCAATAGGTGGCAACACAAATGCTATTATTCCTGCAGAACAATTTGTTCATATATCCTATCACAGTTTACACAGATTTCTAATGGCAAAGCAGGAAAAAGAACAGTTTTTAATCAAATGATAGCACCAAAGATTAGCACTCCCCTGTGCAACACTCACCCCCAAATATCAGCTTACTTAATTCCTTTGAATGGAAGGCAGTGGCAAGGAGTAAGTATAGAGAGAGAAAATCGGATTTGGTAAAAAGCCCATCACCCCAAGATGGGAAGCCAGAAAAGAAAGAGAAAACCTGTTTTTGGTACAAAACGGCAGAATCACATTTTGAATATTACTCACACGGCTACTCACAACTACTCAGGGACAGATTGAAAGGAAATTCATTTTGCTTACACTTGAGGAGATAGGGAAGCTTAGAGACTACTAATCAGTGCACCAGGACCACATGGAAAGAAACTGAACAATCGGTTTTGGGAGAAAGCAAATGCAAAAGGAAAAATACAAACAGCAAATGGAATGCAAAAGGAAAAATACAAACAGCAAATGGAAATTCGTTTTGCACAGGATTTACAATGATGGACAGCTAACGATGGGGATTAGCTTTCAAAATTGGAAATCGGTTTTCAAGGACAAGGACGGATGCAAATAACAGATGAGATTCTAGGCAACATGGGTTGCTCTCAATGGGACTACGGTTTGGGTTTTTAGCAGGACAGATACAAATTAGGAGTGTGTGGGGTAATGCACACAATACACGGGTACATTCGGTTTTCAGTACACACAGACTAATTCTTTTGAGGCAATACTTTAATGGCTATAATAATAAGATAAAAACACTCGACAAGATTGTTCAATTGGAATGGCAACAATTTTGAATGTGAATTTCAATGGGGAATTGATTTACTTCAAAATAATACCAAGGATTTATACAGACAACTGAGAGATTTATCAAAGGAATACGCTAACATACACATACTAATAACAATTCTTCTTTTGGGTAGTGAATAAATTATACTGGCAATTTGGGACTTTCAATGTGATTTCAATGGGGTTTCAATAGGATTTTCAATGGGTTTCAAGGGGGAAATATTGGATGCAATGTTACAAAAAGGAAAGGTGTATGCAATTTAGGGCTGGGGTTATTTGCTACTTACAAAGTAAGCCTTGTCTTGGCATTCTGGAAAGCCAGCTGGATCTCAGGACACTCTGGACAGCTAGGGCAATGGTTCTGGTCACTGCACTCTCCTGGATGGGATCCTGGACAGCCAGCTGGATCTCAGGACACTCTGGACTACTAGGCAAGGGTCTGGTCTCTGCACTCTCCTTGGTATGGTTCAGCTGCATCCTCTCTCTGCTCCTTTTCCTGTCTCCCTGGATTTTTGTGTGCGTCTGTGTTTGGTACAGTCCCCCCTTATATAGCACAAATGACATCACTAGGGAGAGTACTCTATAATTACCCCTACCCCTGGATAGGACAGTTTAGCATTCCTTTCTCGGCCCCCTGGCATTATTGGTTCCAGGGGAGAGAGCACCAACTCTCTGTTTGGCATTTATCACAGCTCTTTGCTCTCAAGTCATCATTTTTTCAAAACTGAGTTATACCTCATAACTTCAACTTATACTCGCCCCGGCCATGTGAACCAGATATGCAGTTGTGGCTGGTCATGGGGATTTAGATAAATTGATTGCCAAATCCGTATGAAGTAGCGTGGCCATTTGGCATATTGTTGTCCTTTTCACACAATGTATAACAGTTATAACTCTGCAAATGATCATGCATATTCATAATGTCCATCTCCAACTTTTCACCAACTGTCATTTCTCCCATTTTCAAATCAGCCAGAAACTAGTCTTTACTTGGCATTTCAGTCCACAAAGTCCTAGGAACATGCACTTAGTCTTTAAAAAACCTCTTGGAAATTGCATGGAAAAATAGCTTTAAAAAAATGTCTTATCCTGATTGCTGTGACAAATACCTAAATTGACATCAATCTTTAAATGTCAATTGAAAGGATCTGTCCTTCTCTGTGGGAGGGGCGCATCTTCCCCCACAGCCCACTGTCTTCCTGTGTCAGCTTGCAACCAAAGATTTTTATGATCCTCTTTGAAGTTTGTCAGTTCATCTTTAGTAGGGGGTTGGAGGAAAGGCTCACCCCTCCTAGTCATGATCCATGTACACTTTTCTCTCTTTGCCCTCCCTGATCCCCTGCCTTAAAGTCTGGCAAAGCAGGGAATTATGTCACCCTTAATCGCATCACATGTTACAGCAGAATAGTTAACTGGTAGGTGCAGCTTTCAGTGAAATCGGGGCTTTTCAATGTGAAGTTTCTGGTTTGTCCGGTGTTATGGGCCACTTCAAAGGTGATTGAAGAATTGTGGGGGAAAACATGATGTACCTTGCTTTAGTCAACCTCCCCCATAACAGATTTCCCTGAAGTGGTGCTGTCTTTTCCCTGGGGCTTTTGAAAATCATTTTTCTTTTGCCGTGTGTAAAGTGCTGCTGTTCACATGAAAGGAAAACGAAAGCCATTTCTAGTTGGAGTGTTGAATTTCTTGCCCCTCATGTGAATTAAAAGTCAAACAAAGGCAGTTTTGGATGTAATGCATGCTTCTTGTCATTTAGATGAAGTCTGAGTAATGCAGGGCCGTTTTTAGTGAAATGTTTAACTTTTTGTCATTCAGATGGAACAAAAGCAAACGCAGAGCTGTTCTTGGTGCAGTGTTTTAACTTTGGCCACACATGTTCCAGGGAAAGCAAAGCACAGCCGTTTCTGGTGGCAATGTTTAATGCAGCTTTTCAAGTGACAGGGATTTCTGTTTAGGGCCTGTAAATGCACTCCAAAGATCCCCCCTGATCTTCCAGGACTTTTTGTTGGGGAAGAGTAGGGCAGAGTGGGGTTTCCTTCTGCGTACATTTCCTTCATCAGGGAGTGGCACTCCAGAATCCCCTTCCGTCTTTGGGTTGGAGATTGTGGCATGGCACCCCCTTTCCTCCCTTCCCTTCCAAGTCCCCGGGACCTTTCTCTCCAGGCTGGAATTTAAGGATGTTAATTCTCTAATAGAAGATAGAAAAAAAACAAGTTTTAGTACTTTTTATAGACACCTTTCCTGGATAATTTACAAGGAATTTACAAAGACGATAACTTTCAATTTTTATATGACATTTATTTTTATTCTTCCTACACCACTTTACTTTTCTTTTTCATTTTTATAACAACACCAAGAAAATTACTCCCTGTAATATATATATTAATGCAGCATGCAATCATATATAATATCAAATGTTATACATATTTTTTTGACATTATTGCACTTGCACACTATATATAACTTATCCAGAACCACGTTGCCAAAAATACATCTGTAACTTTAAAATGTTGGCGGCAGAATGGACTCATTCAACATGGCCGCCACAAACAGACGAATTACAATGGTTAAAACATTTGTCTAGTGGTGGCAAAACAGGAAATAGATCTAAGCCAAACAGGAAACACAATATAATCCAATGTAAACATGGTGTCAGTTACAATCCAACGAAGCCCAGTTTGGGGTGAAACGCCTTATTGTATTTTTTCACGGGTGTGCTTTCTTAAAGTCCATACCAAACAATAAAGGACATTTTTACCAATGGAAAATGCATGAGTGGCATACTTATTCGAGGAATGCTGGATGGAGGAGTGCCGCTGGGAGCTGCTGCTTTGCGGTTCGTTTTTTGCTTTGAGTATTTAACGTGTGCCCAACACGTTTACAGCAGGCACCCCTGCAGACTTTATTTCAAGTCAATACAAAGGCTGAGCGCAACGCCTCAAGCTTTGGGAAACGAAGTTTGCAGATGCCAGAGGATCCATGGCAACGCAGCTGCCCATTTGGAAAAGTGCCAGCAAATGAAGAAATATTGTGACTTTTTTTGTGGGCAGTGAGGTGGACGATAATTGCTGTTTTTTTTCATTTGATGAGTCGGAGGGCCCATGAGTGGAGGACATGCAGTAAGATCTAAACCTTACTAACCTATGGAAATTACATTGCACGTATTATTAGATAATGTAAAACACATAGTCTATACAGGCACTAGGACAAAAAATATTCCAAACGCTATGCACGCCCAATAAGCCCATCCAAAGCGCAAGAGTGAAAGCTTTCCTTTCAAAGCGCTGTGCACACATAGTCCAAAAAACAAATAAAGGTTCAATATGTTCGACAAAGAAAGCAGCGGGGATGCAAGCTTCTTCCTTATTCAGTGAGGCTATAGGACCTAAAACCAAGAAACCAACACAATGCGGACAATCAAAAACCATCCAACAAATGATGTTTACATTAGAGAAACTACATAAAAAAGAAACAAATAAGTGGTGGGAAATAAAGTCTCTTCAAAATTATATAGACAATCAAAGGATCCCAAGAGGCTTAAGAATCTTAATTATTCCTATCTATGAAGATCCAGACCCTGAAATGTTGCAAGAGTGGAGCGAGGCTACAAATGAATGTTCATTTAAAATGCTCCATACATTAGTAAAATACGCCAAAAGCGACAGAGCAAAACCCTTAAAGGACATAGAAGAATTGGAAGCAGCAGTCTACACAGGAGGAGATGCAAGCACTGCTAAGACTTAAAAGTATATATGGATAAGAATATCTCTAAATATGAGGAAGAGATTAGAGAAAAGAAACAAAGAAAATTTATAAGAGATAAAAAAGATTATGCAACAGGACGCATATATACTTTTGCCAAGAAATATGATATAATAAGGAAAGGTATTCAAACACAGAAGCAGTTGCAAACACCAGTAATCTCAGAGGGATACTCGGAAACGGAAAATAGTGCAGGCTCCTTGACAGACTCCTCTATATCAAGCAACAATGATGAGGCCCCTCCCAGGTTAAATTTTTTAGAAGAAATTAGGTTGTTACATCAAGTGGGCAAAACAACACAAGGAAGAGGACAAAACAAGAACAAACCAAATCTCGCCACTCAAACAAGAGGAAGAGGAGGCGAGGGAGAAGAGGACAAAGGAAAACCCAAAAAAAGAAGTCGTCGACAGGCCGTCTGATGCGCTCTGGGAAAAACAGGAAGTAATACCAACAGATCAAAAACTTCAAGTTGTTAATTTGTCAAAAAAGAACTAAGTAGTACTGAAGTAATGGTACTTGAAAAGGGATTATCTTTTTGTCTGACGTCCAACTATGACTATACACAATCACAAATTGATCTACACTGTTTTATTCAAAAACTAAGACTGGTGAAACATTTCGCCAACAGTGACAAAACAAAAGGCAGAACAGAGAACCAGGAAATACCGTCTGAATTAACAATCAACGATATTCCAATGTTGAACACTCTTGATGCCATGTATAGGGAAAACGATATTGGACACAATGACAGTAATCCCGAGCAAGATCGATGGACTACCAGAATTTCAACAAATTTAACAACAGATATAAGACCTTTCTGTGATCTTAAAAAGAAATTAAAGTTTTATCCGCAAGTAATTAACACACCGAATATTGATTTATTTGAAGATCTGATTATAGAAGAAATGAAACAACTTGCTTCCTACCCAAATAGACCTAACCACAATGTAAGACAAAAAGAACAACAAGCTATAAAAAATCTACAAATGGATGATTCGATAGTAATAAGAACGGCGGATAAAGGAGGCAATGTGGTAGTTTTAAATTCAGAAGACTACAGAAAAGAAGCTCTACGCCAATTAAGAAACAATGAAAACTATCAGAAACTCTCCAAAGATCCTTACAAAGATTACAAAATTAAATATGACATGAAATTACACAAGTGGTTCGAAGCAGGTCTAATTTCGAGGAATGATAAAAAATATTTAACGAAGGATTTTCCAACTCCTATTATTCATTTAATTCCCAAATTACATAAATCCACCACCAGACCTCCTGGCAGGCCAATCGTTGCATCAATTGACTCCCTCTTAGAGAACACTTCCAAATATCTGGACAGATTTCTGTTTCCTTTTGTAGAAACTCTACCATCATATACACGAGACACAACAGACTTCCTGATGCAGATAGACCAAATACCGTGGAAATCCAGCTATTTGCTGATCACGTTAGATGTAGTCTCGTTGTACACGTGTATTGAACATAATGAAGGGATGGAGGCAATAAAGAGATTTCTATCAACAAGATCATTAAGTTATAGAGAACACTCCTTAATGCTACTTGGAATGTTAGCATTCTGTTTGACACACAATTCTTTCATGTTTGATGGCCAATGTTATACCCAAATATGCGGCACAGCGATGGGCACAGCAGTAGCCCCCACATTTGCAAATCTATTTATGGGGGCATGGGAAGAGAAGTTATTTTCACAAGAATCAATGGATATATATACCAACAAAGTTATTTTATGGCGTTGATATATTGACGATTTATTCATCTTATGGGAAGGTTCGGAAACAGAGTGGAAAGACTTTGAAATCATAAATACCTGCAGTAGAAGTCTAAAATTTACAGAGCACCACAGCCAAACAGAAGTGATCTTTCTGGACATCAAGGTGAAAATTGGAAACAAAAAATTCACAACAGAGGTATATAGAAAACCAACAAGTACCAACACAGTTCTACACTCTAAAAGAGCTCATCCAATGAATCTCAAAAACGGCATTCCATATGGGGAGTTTCTCCGTATGAAAAGAAACTGCAGTGAAACCTCTACTTTCATTGAAAATGCAAAAATAACAGCCAGTAGATTTCAAACTCGAGGCTATAAGAAAGCAGTCATTAACAAAGCCTACAGTGAATGCAACAAACAGACTAGGCAAGAACTTCTGACCAAAACAACAACAAAAAAGTAGAAAGAAGAGCAGATTATAACAGCAAAGAAAAAATCATCAGGTTTATCACAACCTTTGACAATGGCGCCAAAGAGATCAATAAAATATTGGCCAAATATTGGTATATCCTGAGAAAAGATCAAGACCCCAGACCAGTGATAAACGTAAATCCAAGTGTCACTTTTAGAAAAGCCAAGTCTCTACAATCCAAAGTGTCTCCCAGTATGATTCAGTCTAAATCAAAAACAAACTGGTTAGAAAAAGCAGCAGGATTTCAGAGATGTGCAAAATGCAAAGCATGCAAATTTGAACAAAATACAAAACAATACATCGACCCTCGAACAGGACGTGATGTTAGGATGACCAAAATCATATATTGCAGTACCAAATTTGTTATATATGTGATAATTTGCAGTTGCAACCTCTGGTACATAGGGAGTACGAAACTGGAAGTCAAGGCAGAATTTTGCAGCATCTCAGAGCAATTAAAAATTTAGACCCCACTTATCCTCTAGCCAAACATTTTTCTGAGGTTCATGGAGGAGATATCCAGTCCCAACTGCCATGGGTTTCTCCCCCAGTGCCAAGGCCTTTTTTGGTGATTTTGGTATTTCACCATGCAAAGCCGTCTAACATTTTCTCCTTCATTAACCCCTTCCGTGCCAAGGACGAGCTATCTCATCCTTGGCACTGGGGAGGTAATCCCAAGGACGAGATACCTCGTCCTTGGCACTTAAAGGGCTAAGTACTTTGGTATAGATCATGCACAGCCAAAAATAAGAGGGGAAATAGGGAGCGATAATTGCGACAATTGGAAAGCCGATATATAATCGACTATAATACCAAATCCCCCGGTAGACACAACAAAGATGAGGAACTGTACACGTTCATAGGGGATAAAATGACCAGGAAAATAGTCTGACATCCTGAGATGGATATATATGGGAAAAAGTAAATCCAATATTAGAATGGATCCAGTTTGAATGAAAATAGAACTATGCAGTTGAGATAGCCATGAAATTGTTAATGTAAATATTGAACTACAACGGTAGTGGCCATGTAGTTATGGTTAAGTTGCTGTTTCCATAGAAAGAGCACTTTTTGGGCGGCTTATAACTTTGCTCCCCCCTGGACGATTCCTTACCAAAATTTGGGCCACTCTGATTTTTTTTGCAAAGTTTGGAGATGTTTGGGTCAGGGGGGGCAAAGTTATAAGGGGGGCCCCAAAACATCTTTTTTTCCCATAGACTGAATGGGGGGAAAACTTTGCGCACAGCTACAGGTGAAACCGCTGGACGGATTTTGACGAAATCTGCGGCAGGTACAGGGGCTTGGTCCAGAAAGCGTGCTTTTGTAAATTTGGTAAGCATCCGTGCAGTATGTTTCTTTATAATGATCAAAAAGTAGGTCTGAAATAATTAGTGATACCTATGTTCGCTCTGTGGTCACACTTCCCTGTTCGGTCGACGAACAAGATACCGATTGGCTAAGGGGCTGGCGTCATGACCGCGCACACGCAACGTCTCTGCCCATTGGCTGCTGCGAGACGTGTTCTGCGTCAGATGGTTTGGATGCACCCAACATCTTGGATCCGCATGGGTGATCAATGCATTTGTTCTTCGGTCGTCATGATGTAATATCTATGGACACCTTGTACGCACTATAAATGTGGGGTGTAATAATGATAGCACTTCAGTCCATGTAGTGGGCAGGACATTTGTAACACTTCGGGTCCATGTACTGGACAGGAAATTTGTAACTGTTGAAAGCACACGCGTATTGGTAGGCAACATTGAAATTGACAACATGCCGTGAATGCATTATTTTTTCCAATGGCTATTATTATATTCATTAGTACGCCACCATGGGTAGCAAATGCTATGGTGCTTGGGGCCAGGGGCTAGAGTCTTAAGATATGGGTGATCAATGCATTTGTTCTGGGGGTCGGTCGTCATGATGTAATTTGTATGGACATCTTGTACGCACAGTACACTTATACCTACTTAATGATGTATGTCCTATGGCCTCCTTGTACGGACAGAAAATGAGGGATTCAATAAGGCCAGTATTTCAACACGGGGGAGTTGTTACATTTGTAAGGGCACGTGTGGTGTTAGGGAACATTGTAATTGACAATATGGAGTGAATGTATTATTTTTTCAAATGGCTATTATTATATTCATTAGTACGCCGCCATGGGTGGCACATGCTACGGTGGTTGTGGCCAGGGCCTAGAGTCTTGGATGCATGGCCGTAGGCCCTGGCCACAACCATCGCCACATGTGTCACTCATGCATACATCCGTAGTGTCGCATTTTGATTGGCAAGTTGTGGGGAGTGCGTGCAGTTTTGGGTGCATGGCCGAAGGCCATGCAACCAAGAACAAAGTGGTAAGTAGTAGACTTGGAAGACACTGCACACCCATCCCATGTAAGATCTACAGACATACAGCTAGGAGGGAAGCCTCTGAGCAGAGGTGCTGAAGGATAACGCACTGATAGAATAACCCCCACTACCACACATCATCAAGGCAGTTGTGGGGAGACCCTGCACTCTTGGGTGCATGGCTAAAGCCCATACACGCAATAATGAAGTCATAAGCAGTGGAGTTACAAGTCAATATGGGTGTGGTGAAATGTGCTAGTTGTGTTGATACCCTAGTGTCTTACCTTCATGGCTGTAGACGATGGTCCGAAAAGTAAATTTATAAGCAGCTAATTGACAAGGACCATGGTTTCCATATGTAGCGATGGTTGTGGATAGGAACTATACTTCTTGTACCTTGGTTGTAAGGCGCAGGTGGTAGGTTACTCACCAAAGATGGAAGGGCAGCCTACAGGCACTGCAGCATATTAGTACCATAGATTAGACGTGCAGATTCCCATGTGTAGAAAATGCCTGCCAATATACTTACTCCTTACTTTGTTCAGATTCCACATACTTTTTTTTTATTGGCTATCGTACTTGGCAGAAGTATCACTTTTCCATTTCTGTGATGAAAGAAAAAGGTGTGTTAGTGTTTGCGTTTTTTTAAAAATGTACTACATTGCATAATAGACAGTTAACTTTTTTTTTACCCTCATATTTAGTTTACAAACTAGTGTACTGTGCATTGCGCTCAGTTTCTGTGTTTGCTTTTCTAATCCTTCAGTCTGGGGAAAAAAATCCTTGTTGGATTAACAAAAAAAAACTTCATTTCCTATGGTACTAACTACTTCATTTTTTGCTTTCAGTGTTTTCTTCATCTTTCTGTTCAATGTTATGTTTGTTGCCTTCCTGGCCATTTTTAAAAACAGTTAGATACCAGTAGGCGTATTCTAACTGTGCATTTGTTCCTACAGATTTGTGATACTCATTCATTTGTGTCGTGGTCATATCCTGTTTCCTTTATCTTTCCCATTAATGTTTTCTTTGTTGCCTTCTTGCCGATTTTTAACAACAGTTAGATACCTATAGGCGTATTCTACCTGTGCATTTGTTTCCAACGATCTGTGATAATCATTTATTTGTGTCATTCTTCCATCCTGTTGGGTAGTTAGATATACCTGTGGGCGTATTCTGTTTGTAGTCTTTCACAAACTTTGTTGACAATTTTGAAGTACACATTATTTCGTAAATTTTGGCTTCAAGAACATTAAATACGCATTTGTTGGGTTAGCTGGCAACCTTTGCTTTAGAGTAATGCTGCTATCATTACATTCAAACCATCCAGAATTCTTTTTAATGTATGCCGTGTAGTGACCTGCATTGGTTGTAGGTCCTGCATGATAGATTATTCCTACTGTTGTAAAGGTTTTCTTTCCAAGTGAAACTTGACCGTGTGTGAATCCAGTCAGTTTGCAGTTGTTTTTGGTGCCATCTGCATTGTTACGTAGAAGCATGTACGCACTATGTGATTGTATCAGTAAGGTAGAGCGATTGTCTGAATTGCAAATACTACATAATCTGCCATGGTTTGCATTTTGTACAAGTTGCTGAAATGGAATGCTCTCACTATTTGGTATGGAAACATACACAAATCGCTCATTTGGGATTTCTTCCTGCATCACTTTGTTACAGAGAGTGCTTGTATGTTTCCACATGTATGAAATTTGGAAGATTTCATTTACAGGTATGCTTTTGTTTTCCTATACTAATAGTATGTACATTAGAAATTCTTGTGGATCTTCTTGTGAGTTCATAGTGAATCTCACCATTCCAGCACAGTCGTCCAATTGTTGCCTTACTCCATGAACACTGTGTGTATGTGTTGTCAGGATTGCTTGTTGCATTTCTATGCAGCACTAACATTTGCAAACACAAGTGGTCTGTGCTGTGCAGGTAAATATTGTTAACAATTGGTGGCAATTGAAATAGAATATTCATTGCTCCATTTGCATAGCAACTTACCCCACTTTCATTTTTAAATTTGAATGGGCCAGCAAGTTCTGTATCTGAGCGCATTTTTTGGGTTTTCTGTTGCTTATTTGCCGACGTGCCTGGTTTACATTCCCTAATAGGTTCTTCTATGTTTGCGGCAATTGATGAAACTTTAGCTTATTTTCCTTTCTTTGCGGAATTTTCTGTTGCATTATGTTGCATTTCTGTTTCATTTGCTTTTCTTTTACCACGTTTCACTTTATCTGGACCAGGGTATTGTTTCAGATGAGGGGTGTACAGTGAACGCAATCTATTGTATTCTAGAATGCAAGGAATATCAGCTTTGACTTTACTTAAATCAAAGTTTATTAGCAATAGACCGTCAAGTGTACGTAAGCGTGATAATGCTACGTAGCTCATGCCTTCCTTAAAAACTGTCTTTCCTATATCTATCAATGCTTTCTCTAGGGTAATACCTTGCGATTTATGAACGGTAACTGCATATGCAAGAGTTAGAGAAAATTGCTCTCTACGTACATACATGTCTTTGGAGAGAAGGAATCGAGCAACTGAGCGCCCTATCCTTTTCACTTCTGGAACTTTATCAAAGCGAATATTTACAAACTGAATGTTGCTATCACGTGGGTATGATTGAAAGTAAACAACTGTGCCCAGTGCTCCATTAACTAGCCCTTGCTCTACATCAAGGTTACGTTTCAGCATTACTCTACAATTTAATGATAATTTCAATATTTTTTCCAACCCAGCTGTGTTGGAGATTGAAATTTCTAAACTATTTAGTCTTGTTGTGGCTTGCTCACACATGGATACTGTCATACCATGTACGTCTAGTTTGTCTGTGGCGCTAATTTCTATTATTGCTTGCATTTCTTTCTTTAACATTGTTTCATTGAATTTGAAACAGCTTGCAAGAGTTGGCATTAAGGCCATACAATTGACATTTTTGTGCGCTATTTGTTCCATAACATCAGTTGCACATGCATTATCGCCATAAAGTGTATGTATATGCCGGTTTTTCAATACAGCTTGTGCTTCTTGCGATAATACACCAACTCTAATACTAAGATGTTGGCATAAGTGAGATCTGCAGATTGCCGCATGTTCTCAGTTAATTCTCTATATTGGAAATGTTGCCAAAGGTTAACATTACCTATGCTACGAACAGTTTTCCGGCAGAGTTTGTGGCCTAAGGTTTTAAAAATCGGTTCACCTTTCACTGGTGTCAATTGTAGAAGATCTCCGAAAACGATAATGTGTTTCCATGCAAGGAGTTCTTCGTTATTACTTTTAAGTACTTCGTGCAATCTGAGATGAATCAAAGCCAACATTAGGTTGGAGACCATGCTCAATTCATCTATTAGTAGCATTTTCATTTGTTTCAATACTCTACGTAATTCCATTGCAGCTTCTGCAGAAAGTTTGTAGTAGTCTGATTTATTTTGATGCTCTACTGGAAGCAGTAGTAATCGGTGTAAAGTCACAGCGCCTATGTTGTAGGCAGCTAAACCTGTGGGGGCTGTTACAACAGTTGACAGTTTGTTGTTTGTCAATTGTTGAAGGAACTTGTTGATAATTTTGATTAAGAATGTTTTCCCTGATCCAGCTTCACCACTGACAAACAGCAGTATAGGTTTGTAATTTTGGCAGGTACATTCTTTATTTCCGTGTTGTACACCATGTACAATTTGTTTTGTTACGTCTTCAAAAATGGTGCGCTGATCATTGTTAAGTTTTGCTTGTTGTACAGTTAAGTCTTCTGTATCTTCTTGATACTGATACATGGTGTTTTCTGCTTCTTCCAGAGCTACTTCAGCCTCATTTGCTATTAGTGGTTGTCCTAACGGTTCTTGCCTTCCTGTTACAGAAGGTTGACTACTGTCGGAAGAGTCTTTATCTAGTTGGGCCTGAATTTCTTCTTCCTGTTGCTGCTCATTTTGTAACATTGTTTTTTCTGTTGAGGAGTTTTTAATGACAATTTCACATGATTAATTAAGCTTTGTTTGTTAAGTTTCACTAAGCTCCCTTCACAATTGGTCACTCTATATCTACGTTTGCTTTCATCGGGTTTTACATTATTTTTGTATGCTAAGTTTTGAGCTATGTGGTATAGACACATTCTTTCCAGAGTGGTACTCCTGTTCGGATAGTATGTGTCCAGTGAACTGTATTTTAGAATGTCTTGGCTGTTGGGATTATTTCTGGCAATTGTTTCTATGTCCTCATATGATTTTAGCACTCTTTTTCTAGATTTTGCAAGACCAAGACTGAGCCATACTATGTTGTCTGATTTTCAATACAAAGCAGTGTCGGTTAAACGATCTGCTGCTTCATAGGCCCCACATTCTCCATGAGAGAGCATTTATTTGCCTGGGCTGTACAATTTCTGTGATAATGTTTTGTCTGATGCTAGGTCATCCCAGAGGTCTTGCAACTCTGTTTTTTCTGCTTTTCTTAAATAGGCTGTAACATATCGTGCAACAGCAGTTGAATTGTCTGCAATTTTCTGCACATCTACGTTTGCATTCCATAATAGGGCAATGATTGCATTGTAATCATTGATATATTTTGATTATTCCCTTCTTTTTATGTAATACGTGTTTTTAGGTGATTTACCTTTAACACTATGTCGAACTGAAGACATGAAGTTGTTTACTTCACCTGTTTCTGTAACTGGTCTAGGGAAACCAAAGCAGCATTTGGTGTAGTATTTATCTTTGTTTTTGTATTTACGACGACAATACTTGCCACATTTGTGTCTTTGAAACTGTAAAATCTGCCCATGCAGCTCACTATGTGTCTGTTGTGAAGGGATTTCACATATAACATATTTTTGGATAAACTGCAAAACAGTGCTATCACTGTCGTGCCTACATTTCGGTGCACCTTTGATCCATAACAGCATGTGAATATGTGGTGCTCCTCTCGCTTGATATTCTTTTCTCAAAAAGAAGTGTTGCACTTCTCCAAGGAGAGGAACAGTTTTATTGCAAATAAAGTGTAGCATTGCAATGAAATGATGATGGAAATATCTTGAGACATTAACTGGATCTAGAGAGCAAATTTCTCCAGGTGTTAATATATCTATGTTGTTTTTGTTGCTGTTTGCTATGCGTAGGAACTCATGTAAATCTTCCCATGCATATTCTGCACAACTTAGCGTAACAAACCAATTTGGTGGTCCAAGGTTTCTGATCATGCAACGCACGTCTCCGTGCCGTCTGAACCGGTATTCTTTTGTACCACGCATGTTTGCAAACAAATTTGTTATACTTGATTGTAAAACCTCATCTTTTTTTTGTACTTTTTGTATTAACTAAGTAGCTGACATATTTTGAAAGTGCATTCCAGATTTAAGAATGTGTGCAACTCCATAACATAGTGTTGCTAATTCACTTTCATAGAGTAGGTGGAATATGTATTCCACATTTTGTCTAAATCTGGGATCTTGCGAATACATTCGTAATGAGCGGTATTCTGATGCCCCAATCTGAGTGGGTCTATCATCGTATCTCCCACCTTTTCCAGTAGGAAATAGCAGTGGAAAAGCATGTGCTTCTATACTTTTTTCCCAAATACTCATTGGTGACCCTTTGGTTTGTCGCATTTGTTAAGTTTCTAGTGCATCATCTATGCTTTCATTGGAATTCAATGGATGAATTGTGTAATGGTCCAAAAGAGTGGATACTGTAGCTGGATCCAGAAGTTCGAATTGTCCAGTTTCTGATGGCTCTTGAATTATTTCAGTTGTTTGCCTTAAGTCTTCATAAATATTTATTTCCTTGTTGTACTCATTATTGTCTTTTAGATATTGCAATGCTTGTCTAACTTTGTGTAAGTCCACTAATGTGAGTAGTTGGTAATAAGCAGACCACTCATATAACTCTTCAACCTCAACTGGCTTTTATTCGTGGAAATAACACCCTTCCTTAACTTAGGAATTGAACGGAATTATATTTTCCTTTCCTTTTAAAATGAAACTTCTGTATAGGCAAAGTCACAAAAATCTGTTAAGGCAACTACAAGAGATTTGCTGGTTTCCTCCAGAGGAAGGACTCCATTGCTAACAGTTCTTGTAATTGTCCCCCAAAGTTCTTATCTCATCAAGCCTTTACAGTCTCACACTGCCTTTAATCACCTTATTGTCTTTTCACACTGTCCATAGAGAAGGTATATTTGCCAGAGTACCTTTGGAATCGGAACCAACTCCAGTCTCCTTTCTCTTTCACTCGTTTACTTCTTATCCTGACAGAAAGGCTTTCCTGGTAACCTTTATCACGGTCGTCTGCCTCCCTCCACACACGCTCTCATCTGAATCTTTGTTGCCGCTCACCTTTATATTGTTTTTCATCGGCGCCTCTCAGCGTCTCGTATTGTTCCTCTCCCTTTTCTCTCTCCCGTAGGATTCCCTCGTACGGCTCTGACAAGCCGTCAGCTGTTCCCTCGTTCGAGGCAGGTGATAGGCTGTGAGGGTCGGCCCGATGCGTCAACAGGGGAGGCTTGCACCGCGGCTCCTCCTCCACGAAGGTGGGGGCTAGGGAGGAGAGCAGCGGACCCGACGGCTTCTCTGTCGAGGCTCCTGGATGTCAAACGCTTCCACCGAGGTGCAACAAGACCGTTAGTTTCGGTCCGCGCAGCGTTACACATGGTTATCTTCTTCTCTTGGCAATAAACTTGGCTACTTATTTAAAACTGGATTCAACACAACTAGGGCACAACGGGTGCCATATGAGCTTCCACTTCAGTACAGCCTCGAATCAATAGGCCCATTCATACGTCGCCTCCTCCTCGGACACCGGATACTCCTCCAACTCCCCTCTCTAATTCAAAAACAACAAGCACAGAACCACTTGCATCAGGATAGAATTCTTAGAGTCTTTCTTGTTCAACAGCACTCTCATTGGTCCAGTTGTCTGACTCTCCTAGGCACAGGCTGTGATGTCCCTCCCTCCATTATGACCTCATCCCCCAGGGACTGATGTGCTTCTTACATAAGGCCTTGACCTGACTCTGATCTTCCTTCCTTTCCACCACCTTATCACAGTAAGTCCACTAATTGTTGCCAAATTATTTTGTCCTTTGTTGGTACTCCATTTACCAAGACTATTAAAGAATTCTCTATTGAATGTTCCACTCCTAGAGTGTGTACATTTTCCGTTAGATCTAATGGCAAGTAAACTACTTTGCTACGAATGCCTTTCACCAATTCAGAGGAAGGTAATTTTGCTGTTTTTGCATGAAGGCGTATAATTGCTTGAAATGGGTGAGCTGTTTGAATTATTATGCTCTCATACAAATTGAGCTGTTGCAGGATTTTTGGTAATGGAAACAATTCCAAATTATTTGTAATAGCACGTGAAGGAGTGTGGTTGTTGTCTCATTTTGCAGTACAGTAACTGCAACATATTAGGCGTTCAGTTATTGCATATTTGTTTTCAGCTAAAAGGTACAAAGCTAATTCAAACCATTTAGAGTCTTCATTGTTTTCTATTTTGTATGCTATGTCCTCATTTTTTGTGTTCCTTTTGTAAAACGTTCTGCGGCCACACACACACATGGTTTGGTACTTCAGCCGATGACCTTTTAAATTTTACTATTTCTTTTCTGTATGCGTGTAGTAGAAGGTTGCTATGTGCAGAATTGTCACTACTTTGTTCTAAAACTGTTGCATTTTCTACGTGGCTCTCACTTCCAAAATACTTTTTCCGAATACGGTCCATTTCTTCTTGTAAGTATTTGGGTGTAACATGTAGAAGAGTGGTATTTAAATTGCCTAATTCTGAAGCTGGATGTTTTGCATAATATATTTTATACACTAAATTTCTTTCATTGGAATGATGTACTGATATTCTTTTGATATCATGGAAGGTACTTTTGCAAATAGGCCCAGATATGCAGGCTAATGAGTGTCCTTTTAGTCCTGTGTCTTTCCGCACTGCACAAATATCCATATTTTGCAGCACTTTCATTTTACTTTTGTCTTTACCTTTTACATATTGATTGAGGAACTGACGTAAAGATTTGAAAGCTTTGTTTGGAATGGCACACATTGATGTGCATGGCCATTTGTATACTGGACGGTGTGGTTCTGCTGAATCGAGAGGTAATTCTGAGTTTTCAGGAGATAGTTTTGTAAGCAGTGTTTCTTGTTCCATGATGGTAGTATTGATTTTCTCATACCCTCGTCCACTGCTATGGATGGAAATTGTGTTTGTTTGATTTTGTTTGTATTCTTCTTCATTAAAATATGGCTCTGTGGTTGTTGTGTGACTCCATTCACCACCACAAACATGCAAGAAATTATTTTTGTTCACATTCTGTTTATTGCTGAGTTTCTTTTGTAATGTGGTACTTAGTTTTGTTAGTGCTTTCATCCTATTTAACACTAATATGAACAACTTCCTTTTGAGAAAGATTGCACTGTCCACGAGTGCTTGTAGAATTACCTTTCTATGGTACGTTTGAAGGGGTGAGGATGATTTTGGTCCTCTTCTTAGTAGATTCTGAAGGACACTGTGACGAAACATTTTTGCTAAAATACTTTTTTTACTATGGGTTCTTCTTAGACTATCAGGATTATTAGGAACAATGTTAGATGTACTGGCAGCTTTTTTTTTTACAACATTTTTGTGTTTTGTGACACTTTTTGATGGAGGAGGTACAGTTTCGGTAGTTGAGACTTCCTTTAATATGTTACCCAACTGCATTAGCTGGTTTGTACCAAGATTCTCTACACACTCTGCAACAGGTGGATGCTTACATTGGGCACCTTTATTTTTCTTTGCTCTAATTCTGTGTTCCTTTCTACAGAGTTGCTTTTTGGTAGGCATTCTTTGGTGTCTGTTGGGAAAAAAAAGTATACTTTGCTCTGTTGTCCAATGTATGTGTGCAGTGTGCATGTGTGCATAAGTCTGATGGGGAAGCTCTTTGTCATGGTGTGTCAACGTACAGTGAACTCTACCAATAATTTGGTAAGGCTACTTTACTGTTTGTATACTACTATAATGTGCTTCAGATGAGAGTACAAAGTGGCCTACTTGTGACGAGACCCATTATTAATAACCGAAATGCCAAAAACTTGCTACAGCAACTTCTTTTCACAATCTCACCTTCTAAGGATTGCCTACGTTATTTCAGTACCAAACACACATGGATTTGTCAGCCATTCTGCCTGTTATTCTTTGTTCAATAAATGAATATTTGTAGGTAGAATGGTTTACAAATCAATGCTTGCTTTGGTGCCCAAAATAATCAAATAACCCACGCAGCCTCTCTAACGAGTAGTTACAATATAAACGTTGTACTGTACTCACTTTTTTGTACAAGATGACCAGGTTTCTTCGGATATGTTGTCTGCAGTGTAGATGCTGTTGATTCTCAGGAGAGTAGTCTTCACTGCGAATTAAAAAAACAAAATCAATTACTTTGTGTGTTTGCAGCAGTGATGATACTGCAGACATTACTTGTGCTTATTTCGTCAGAGGATTGAACTTTCATATTTCAACCCAGTGCACGTGCACATTTAACTTCACTCTGTGAAGTCTTCGCATAGTACTTGCAATATGGTAACTGTAAGTCCTTCAAAATAACTAAATCTTTTAAGGCTATGGAAATGCCTTGTTCTTTACAAAGTGTACTAAGCATAGGAAAGAGATTTGTAAACTATAGAGCAAAGTACTAGATGGGCAAACATTTTGTACTTGTTAATGAAAAGCACAATGTCGAAAAGTAGGGAGACCCTCGGAAGAAAATGTCAGCACTACAATCAGGAGCGCTTACTATTCTCATACAATCACATTGAAAGTAGCATTACTGTAGGCCATAAAGAGTACAGAACTCTGACATTTTTACATACAAAATTGAGGTCTGCCCTAAATAGGCATGCTTGCAACGTATGTACAGGTTATGCGGAAGACAGTAAGCAGTCGTACGATTTGTGAATGACAAATCGACAATCTTGCACTTTAAAGGGGGAGCCTGGTTATGTGTTCCGTATGGATATTTAGCGGCATTATTTTGTCTAATTTAAATCATAAGGCTTCACATGTTCTCTGATTAAAATATACATACCTGTACTCTATACTGATGCATGTGGACATGTATGGAGCTGTACCTAGAAATTCGCAATCCTTGTACAGTAGCTTGTGAAGTAGGTGCTTTGCAATGGTATGCGACTTGCATTCAGAATCATCAACAGTAATTTTGAAGTGCGCAATTTTGATGACGGAGTTAAAATTAGAAATGTTCTATGTGATTGGTGGTTGATTGTGCGACCGCTTAGTTGTGTCCAATGAGGGACTCGCTTTGGTACCACTGTAGAAAGGGGGGGAAGGACTGGGTAAGAGTTACGTGCCACATGAAGGCAATGCTTGTCCGCTGGTGGGGCGTGTCACATATGGGTTTCTACAGCAAATCCTGCATGGAAAGGCGACTGTAGGCATCAGCCAATCAGATGTTCACATTACTCTTTTGTGTGGAAAGACGTTGCGCACACTGAAGATGGCAGAGGTGGAGAGGGTCAGGGTTTTGATACTTGGAGACATTTTTGTGCAAGACTTACAACACTGTGCCGAGAGTAGGCATGTGGCACACCATTTCTATGTGCGAGGAGTGGAGGTCGTGTGGAGCGCTGACACTGATGCCAATGCTGCGGCAATTCTGCAAGTTTGTAGAGACATGCGTAGAATGACCACTCCTCGTGTGGTAATTTTGCACTACGGCGCTTGCCATTTGGGATACCTGACTTCACGTACTTTGTTGGCAGATTTGGCACAGTTGGTTGAAGCACTCATGACCATCTTCCCAACAACGAAAGTAATTTTTTCTGCTTTACTCCTGAGAGTACAATGGAACAACACTTCTGTTTTCTGTCCAGATCAAAGCGTCGGGAGATGTATCATCAATCGCGGCATGCGTGCATTCATGCTATGAGTTGGTATTTTTTTTGCAGCCACGAAAACATTGCTCCAAGCAATGAGTATTACTTTGAAGGAGATGGTGTTGCGCTATCTTCTTCGGGAAATGCAATGTTCTTTTGGAATGTAAGGCTTGCTTTAGAGAAGGTTCTGTAATGTTTGCAAGAGTAAAGCAAGGACAAAAAATACAAAAAAATACATAAAATACCAGATGGCTGTACGGTATCTGGGCAATTTTTTTTTTTTTAAACGTCCCTTTTCAGAGCCTTCCTTAAAGGGGAAAAAAGGGATTAGTACTTTAATGTACCATCGTCACGCTCTGATCCTGTACATGTCCGCGAACATGGCGGTAGTTAGCAGCCAGCACATATCACCACCAGGGATTCAAAGGTGGAGCCGCATGTAAATGAGAATGAGCGGCGCTAGGGATTGGTCCATAAAGTTCAGTAGGTGTGTTCTGACTGACGTACTTTAATAAGACCGCCTTCTCCCTCACAGGTGACCACACAGCCATGGCTTTCCATGCTCGAAAATAGATTATATGGATTTTGGGAGACTCATGGATACATTGGTTGAAGGTGCATGCAGAAAGCTACAGTTTATCTACAAATCTCGGATTTCTACATGCGGAAGTGCACTGGCATGGCGTGCGTGACATGAAATGGCTTGACTTGGTACATCTTTGTGTTACTTTACTGACAGAGCGTCCTCCAGATATAATGATCATTCATTGTGGAGGAAACAGTTTAGGCCATGTAACTGGAATGTCTTTGCAGTTTGCAATGAAGGAAGGACTCGCCAAGCTCATGGACATGTTTCCAAATTGTCACATACTTTTTTCCTGTTTTGCCCAATGACAAATATGGCTGCGTTTTCTGCGTTTGGTCCACAAATTGAGAAAGCGATACGCAATGTGAATAAGGCTGTGTGTGCATTTTTAAGAGATGTTGGCATGTCCTCTTTCAACAATGAAAACATTTTGTTTCGCAGCACTTTCATTTTCCGCAGAGATGGAGTCCACCTCACATATGCTGGCAATCAGATTTTTCTTCGCAATGTACAAAATGCATTGCAGCCTCTTTTGCACTCACACTAACCTATCTGACAATCCGTTTTCCCCAATCCACTGTTTTTGACCCACACAACACACCACCGAAAGGCTCTTTTCAGAGCCGCCACTTACTCTAAACGTACACTTTATTGCTTTTGCTCCGAATGCACCTTCCCTTTTTTCCTCTACGACTGTCTGCAAACTTTTTCAGAACTCCTCAGGGGTCTACAGCCGTTACTTCATAGTTCTATTGTTATACTGAGAAAGGTGGCTGTGAAAAGAGCCTTTTCTGTAATTTTTGTTGTTTTTACGTTCATTGCTTAACAGCACACGACACACTAGGAGAAGAGGCGAAAGGAGGTTAAGGAAGGGACACCAGCCACGGGGATAAAAAAGGGCAACTGAACAGAGAAAGATTTATGGTGAGCTTTATTTAGGTAAGGAGAAGATCTTCTGGTGCTCAGTGACTGCAGCCTCAAAAGCACTTCGAAAACTCTCCCCCCTGCAGAGTACTGCGTCACAGTACGTGCACACTATTGTCACCTTTGAAAAGTAAGGGTCAACAGGATTGTGAATGCTTGTGAGGCAGCTGGAGGAAGGCGCTCCCCCACAGGAGTGTCTCTTGTGGTGGGAGGATTGGATACCGAGGATGCTGTGGAGGAACACAAACGACTACGCTCTTCACATGGCACCACCTTGCGAATGTCCACAGTGTGGAACGAAGTGAGGTGTCGCTTCATGGTTGTCGTACCAAAACTGTACGCTCCAAATCTCCCGCGACTCAACACCACCTCACACTGGTTAAACTTCACCAGGTTCGCACGTGCTTTTGGTACATTCCCATAAACGGAAAACAACCGCCACACCCACGACTCCTGCCGAGTGCTCCTAGTGCGGAGTTCCTCCACTTCATTCTCTTCCGCCTTTTCTTCCTCGATCTCTACATCCTCACCCATATATTTCTCTGCAGGCCCTTGGTGAGGTGGTGGTGGTGGCGGGTTTGGGGGTGGTGCAGAGGCTAATGACCCAACAGCAGCCATGGAAGCCATACCGATTAGTTTCCTTTTGGTCACTACAGCAGTAAAGGCAACACACCTCAATCTGTTATAGCTAGAAGGACAATGAAGATGTGCTCAGGGGTGTGGCCTTTTGTAGGGGTGGAGGGGTGTGACTCATGACCGTCTTCTTCCCTACAAAGCCGTACACAAATTTTACACAGCAAGTCGTGATGTGGCCTATTGTTTGGGATGTGTGAAATTACATTTTTACACTCTACAATACTTTGTCTTGTGTCTACAAGGTCATTTGTATTGTTTTGGAAGCACACCAACCGCGGAAATTAGTCCCCACGCGTAGGTGCGGTCACATGATGACATCCTCAACACATCCGCCCAGTAATGAAAGTCTCCTGGACAGCAAGTGCAAAGAATAAAACGTGCGCATGCGCACAAGTGTCCTACGGACAGTGTTCGGGTTCTCAAACTACTTCAAAGTGCGACACAAGTGAGACGGACAGTTAGGAACAGGCGCGATGTTCGCAATACTTACCTTTCTACTGCGCATGTGCACGCATGCTATGTTCACTGTACGGACAGTTCCTGTGTCCTTAGGACAACTCCATTTTATTTGCCTACGAACTTGCCGGCAACTGTGCCTGTTCTATGGACGGCACCATTTTGGCTGCACCCGATACAGACCGCTATACTGTCCTTCACACACTCCCATTTTCCGCATTTACACCCATTCCTGACATCTGGTGTGTTCTACGAACATGTATTATCTCGTTTTCAAGCGGTACGCCGCGGTAGTATATCCTTTGGACACCCCTTTCTGTTTATGTACGCACAATTTCAACAGATGGTGCAGTCACACATCACATCCGTCTTACTTGACATTACACAGCACCCACATTCCATTCCTTGCGGATAGGTCGAATAGGCGCGCTGTTCGCAAACATTTTACGTCTTTTAAAAAAAAAATTCGACACACAAACTTTTTCTCTACAACTACTGTACAACATTTCAAAAACACACACACACACATCAATCGAAAGAAGTAGCAGGGGAAGCGGACACTGAAACAAATATGGGGGAATTAGGATTCAACAGGGGCTGGTTATGAGGAGAAGATCTGTGAAGGGAAGAAGGGATGGATATTTCGTCAAAACGTCTATTTTTCTGTTCAAGGTTTGGGGATGGTTCACTAGGGAATGGAGAAGCAGGGCAGGTGCAGGTGGGGCAATGATAACAAACTTTTCCTCTCACACAGTCCTCCACAAACTCCCGTAAACTTTGAAAATTGGCGTTCAATATGTCCATTTTCTCCTCTATCCTCTTTATCATGTCTTCTTCTGTCTCGTTTGTTACCCTTTCGTCTTTTTTTTCCTGGTCTGTTCAAAACAAAAATACATAAATTCAATGCCTCTAAAATACTAGTCACTATTTTGCATGTGCAGAGCAATGTGTACCATTATTGTCGCTGTCTTCAGACATTTCCCCATGCGGGAAATACTCCTCCAGCCACTCCAAAGTACTAGATATAACTGAGTCAAAACAACAGAAAGAAATTATTATTTATGCACCACATACCAAAAAAAAACCTCACACATATAAAAAAAAATGATCTGCACTCACTCTTTTGCTGTAATCTCCCTTCGTCCTACTGCGTCCGTCCACTGTCGTTCCAGACTGCCGAGTTTCTGTGAAGTGATTACGCTGGAGGCATCCTTTATGGTACCATCCACTTCATTCTACATGCTTATTAAATTTGTTGTTTTCTTTTCCCAGCTTCAGGTTTCCATATTTACTTATTACTAATTATAATATCTTTATGTCCTTTTTCTACGTTGCACACTTTTTGTGTAAGACAATAGTACATTTCTACTAACCCCCGCCTCTTTCGGTAATGTTGATCCTGTCCAAGCCCATCCGCAAACAGGCGCTCAGTCCGTACCTTTCCAATATCAATAGGGAGGGAGTTCTGTATGTTCCATGTTAAATATATGTCAAGTACGTAGATTATACTACATATCTCTCAAAATCACATGATTTCAGTGTATATTTTGCTCACAACTTCATTGCCACAATTTCATGCTTACCTTCCACCTTCCAAAAACCTACCCACTTCCCTACGAAAAAAACTTTGTTAAGGGGACGTTATGGTTAAGATGCCCTCCCAAAAACCAGTGAAATTCACTACAAAAAAAACTTTGTTGAGGGGACGTTATGGTTAAGTTGCCCTAACAAAAACCTGTACACTTCACTAAAAAAAACTTTCCACCTCCCCTTTATGCTTCAAATTAAAACTGAAAAACCCCTGAAATTCGCCATTTATGGTAAACTAAGCCCCCAACCCTGCCACAACCCCTGTGCACTTCTACCACTAACACCCAAACCATGAAAGATGGCATCTCAAATGTCAATGCTGACATCAATGACAACATCACTTGTTTAGCCCCTTTCTTTTCCTTCCCTGCCATAGATATATATGTACAATCAGTGAAAAAATTTCACTAAAGGAATGTTATACTTCACAGTGCAGCCAAACACCACTGCACATTCCCCCATTATAGTAAGCTAAGCAACCATAACTCGCACCATCTACGTCCATTGCTAAGACTAACACCCAGTATATCAAAGATGACATCACAAATATCATTGATGACATCACTGATGACATTGTTCTGGACCCCACTCCCACTTGACCCAAACCTTTAATAAATGGACCAGAGGTGTCGTGACCACTGCGTAATCCTCTATGACCTTTCTACTGTAATTAGACAGTCCAAAAAGGGTCCTTAGTTCACACAGAGTTGTGGGGTCTTTCAATTTTGCCTGGGGCCTTTTTCGCCTGGGGACAGAGACCCTCAGGGGTCAGGGGTGACTTCATGCCCTAAGAGGTTCACACAGGTCCTACACCACTGCGCCTTCTGGAAGGACAGTTTTGGTCTGGGTTTCTTCAACTGGGTCAGAACATAGCGGATTTCCACTATGTGTTCCTCCAGAGTTGAGCTTTTAATTAGGACATCCTCCACATAGGCCAGGTCACCCCTTTCACCCAAGTCGGGCATGGCCTTATGCAGAAATATGTTAAATTCATTGCCGGAGTTTATATATCCAACAGTTCGGGTCCATGTGTACTGCTGCCCCCAAAGGTGAAGGCCATCTTGTACTGGTCTTCCCTGCCTACGGGTACTGTCCAGTATCCATTGGTGAGGTCAATGGTGGTGTACACCTTTGACCCCTGGATCTGGACCAGTCCCTGGTCAATGTAGGGAAGAGGCCATCAGGACATGTGGACCCATTTGTTCAGCTCCCTAAGGTCTGTGCATAGTCTCCTCATTAGGTTTTAGTATCCCCAGTACTGGATTGTGAAAGGGACTGTGGACTGGACAAATTATCCCACGGGACTCTATGTTCTTTATGATTTCTGTCAGTGACTCCATAGACGCGAGAGGCAACCGATATTGCTTCATGAATATGGGAGTCATCCCAGGGTCCGTGGGTAGGGATGTAGAATGTATCTCGGTGCGACCACAGTCGTACAAATCCACAGCAAGGATTTCTTGAAAATCTAAAAAAACACCTGCTTCAGCTTTTGCTTTTGCTCCTCGGTCTCACAGGCATCAGCGAGTTTGACCCGTTCCTCAACCATCTGTTTGAAGCCTGGAAAGACCTCTGGGTTTTGCAATCTTTGCAGCATCCTCCAGCTGCGTGGAGAGATCTCTGGTTAGGGTGTTGACCTGGACAGGAGGTTTCAGGTAGGAGAGGCAGTCACTGTGGACCTGGAATATCACCTCATCCTTCCTGATGTCACAGATCACCTCTTCCCCCTCGTAAGGGGAGGAAGAGTACACCAAGAAATTCCCCCCTTGCTGGGTGAAGATCTATTCTGGCGGTATGTCATCTTCACAGTCTTAGCAGTCCTTGGGGATCAGTTTCATGATTTCATTCCCCAAGTCAATGGAGAATGTTGGTCATCAACCGTCATTCCAATAAAGGTGTCTGTGCCGAGGGTAATACTCCTAGGGTCACTGTTATCCACCCATATTGGAATAGTGTTGTGTACTAAGTCAACTAATGGTGTCGGGTTCAAACCCAACCCTTGCTGTTGGAGATGGTGATTTAAATGTACATAAACGTCCAGGTTTTGGAGTTTCTGTCCCCTCTTAAATTCTAGGGAGATTTGGAATTGTCGGGCCTGTCCTGGGATGGTGACCTCCTCTCCAATTTGAATTTCAACTCTATCCAGTAGCAATTGAGCAGACCAAAATGCTTTTTCAGGATTGTCAAAGCCCATGGGGTCGCCCCCAAGACGGCACCAGACTTTATAATTAATGTGGTCCAAATTAATTTCGAATTGATTGAGAATGTCACTACCTAAGTTGAAGGCAGAGAGGGCCATCTCGCACGACCCAACAATTATGCTCTATGCTTTTATCACCAGTGGACATTTTTAGCATGCACCTGCTAGGCAGGAGATGTTTGGAATTCGGGATTTCTAGGCCCATTTACCACTTATCAATCAATTTAAATGAGGGAATGGTCTGATCTTTTGGGAGTTTCCTGAATAACGCTTTGCTGATGAAGCTTTTTCCATTATTCAGGCATACTCTGGTGAGAACAGGCTCTCCCCCCTCATTTACCTGAATGGGGAGGAACAGCTGTTCACCCTTTTTAATGAATATCGGCCAAGCTTTGTTTGTTTGTTTGTTTATTTGTTTGTTTTATTTATTTATATAGCGCACCGAACCCTGAGGTATCTGGGTGCATTATGCAGAGCTTCACAGGTTACCAATACATAATGCATAAATGGCACTACAGTAACAAATACCGTAACAGTAGCATCCAGTGTAGAACCAGATGCTTACACTGTGACCAAGAGACATAAGAACATATATGTACATAAGAATAAATACAGTACGTGGAAATGGGACCGGAGTGGCAACAGTAGAGGAGAGCTGAGGGAAGAGGAGCTTGTTAGATATCATTCAGGACTAACCACTGTTTAGTCTTTTCTCTGAAGCTTTGGAATGTCTGATCAGATCGCAGATGGATAGGTAGGGCATTCCAGAGCCGGACGGCCTGCACAGGGAAGCTGTTACCACCTGCCTTCTTGAGGTTAAATCTGTGACCTATGATACCCTAGTAGGCGGTGATGACGTTTTTCTGATGATTTTTTCTTTAAGGTATTGCGCTGCAGCATTGTTAAGGCATTTATGTGTCATAGAGACCATTTTGAAGTGAATCCTATCTTTAATGGAAAGCAAATTATATTTCTTTCTAGCCTCAGAGATATGTTCTCTCTTTGGGATACTTAGTGCTGTTCTAAGAGCGTTATTTTGTAATGTTTGGAGTTTACATGTGATATATTTGCTCTTGCCTGCATAGAGGGTGTTGTAACAGTCAAGTTTAGAGGTGATCAATGCTCTCGCTAGTATGATGCAACTATCGGTAGATAGGTAATGTTTACAAGCCTGAATCGGCATGCAGGTATAAGCTGTTGCAGAGACTGTCGTGTTAACTTGTTTGCGAATGCTAGGTGTGGAGTCCAGATAGGATCCTAGTGTTTTGGTTGCCTTGGCAATACCGTCTATGTTAAATTTAGAGTATTTCTCATCAAGCTTGCTAAGGTTGGTCTGAACTCCTAGGATAAGGATTTCAGTTTTTTCATAATTCAGGCAGAGGCTATGGGCTGCCATCCATGCCTGAATGATTGAGTACATGTTGTTGACAAGGGCGAGGTCGGTGTCATAGTTGCCAGACAGAGGTATGAGTATCTGAGTGTCTTCTGCATAATTGGTGTAGATGACACCCAGATGATCTAAGTTGTCAAAGAGTGGCTTGGTAAATATGTTATACATGGTCGGGGAGACGCATGAGCCTTACGGAAATCCGCATGTGATAGGGGTCGGGTCTGCCACCTCCAATGGAGAGAAGACTCTCATTAACCTGTTGCTGAGAAAGGATTGGATCCAGTCTGAGGCTTCTTGGGAGAAGTTAGCCGCAGATGACAGGTGTTCGCAGAGGATTTTGTGGTCCACCAAGTCAAAGGCGGCTGACAAGTATAGAAGTAATAGTAGGGCGCATTGCCTGTTATCTTTAATTTGGTTGATTTGCTGTTTCAAATCTATCAAGGCCGTATATGTGCCATGAAGTGTACTGGAACCAGATTGTCTTAAGCCTAGTAGGGTATTTGTCTCCAGGTAGCGCTGGATTTGGATACATGCCGCTTTATTTAGTATTTTAAGCAAGAATGGGACAGTTGTGATAGGCCTATACTTAATTGGGATGGATGGGTCCAGTGTTGATTTTTTAGCAATGACAGAACCCATACATCTTTTAGGTTTGTGGGTACCATGCCAGTGCGAAAAGAGGCATTTATTAGTTTTGTGATGAACAGGAACAGGTCTCAGTCCTTAATTGGCGGGTAAACCATATATTCAGGTGAGCTTTCGGTTTACTTTTCAAAGTTTAAGTGGTGCAATGGAGTCTAATGCTTTGGTCATGGTGGAGCTGTAGAGGTCTATTGGTTCTGTTGGGTCTAGTGACTTCGAGGAAGCGTTCAGGGTGGGGAGGAGGAGGGGCAGGAGCATGTCCATAGTAATATTCAGTTTATCACTGGTGAGTAAGGGCAGAGCAATCAGCTTAGGCTTATTTGCTTGCTTGGCCAAGATTGTGAAGGATACGAGCGAATGGTCAGTCCAGGTCTGTGGTTCGATAGATGTGATTGAAATCTCACAGTTCATGTCCACAACCCAGTCTAGTATTCTACCTTTCTCATGGGTGGGTTGATAAAGGTTAGGACACTCTTAACTTTTCCGACCCTGCACTTTGATATCTGGTTTTCCTTCTGTCATTTCTCTTCATCATGATTGGCCTGTGTGATGACGGGCCTCCCTTGGTCACTGTCTTTTTTGTGCTACTTGCTTGTCATTGTTGTCTGTTGTCTGCTCTCTCTCTCTCTTCTGTGAGCGCCCTGAGGCCTTTGGGTTAGTGGCGCAATATAAGAACCTAAGATAGATAAAGATAGATAGATAGATTGACTCATTGCAAGAGACCTATTTCAGTTAATGAGTCGGCCAGTTCTTTGGCGGGTTGGTCATTAGGGTTTTGGAAACCCAGGTTGAAATCCCCTAGCAGTAATATTTGTGAGGTGGGTTTAGTATTGGTTGATAGTAGAGACATAACATCTTCTTCAAAGGAACCAATAGGGCCAGGTGGTCTGAATATTAGATGAATGGTTAATGTGCTGGACTTGGAAGTGGCAAGTTTGACTGTAAGTGGCTCACAAGAATTAACAGAGTATGTGACTGATCTGAGTGCTAGGTTTGATTTAGTGATAAAATGGCACGTAATATGGCAGGCTCTGGTGCTGCATGGAGCCAGGTCTCAGGTACAGCTAAGAAATATAGTTCTCTAGTAATGATAATATCTGCTATATTGGTAGCGTGGGCTACCAGGGATCTGGCGTTAATTAAAGCACCTTTGATTTGATGGTTAATAAGGTCAGAGGGGATAGTAATATCCTTGCTATGGTTACTTTTTGGGTTGATGGGGTCAGTAGTAGTAGGTGTGGGAGGCTTTAGTCGAGTAGGTTGGTTAATTGTTGCATGGGCTTTGTCTTGTGTCGCCGAATGCCTGGTAAATCTGCAACCTAATCTTGTGTTTCTAAGTTTTGGGGGGCAGGTTTTATTAGGTGTAGGTTTCTTGGCATAAAGGTTAGGCCATTGAATAGGTGTAGGTATTTTTAGCAAGTCGTTGGGTATGGCTGTAATAGCCGAGGTTACGTATAATTTCGGGTAGAAATGGGGTTGTTCTAATGTTAGCGTGCAGTAGACTGTCTTTCAGGGGTGGCAAGAACTTGGTTGGTTTGATCTCTGACATCATGGGAGGGGTCATGGCTGTTGTTGAGTGTACAGGCTCTACCAGAGAGCTGTTAGCCACTATAGTAAGGATAAGTCTGATTGTTGACCAAAACAGGAGACTGACTGCATGGTAGTGAATGGTGAACTTAGTATGGATGAGGCTTAGTCACAGTTCGCAGGCTCTGGGTTAGGTTTGGTAGTGTGTTCTATGCCTGGTATCACAGTAAACTCACAGCGGATCCAGGTGATGCACAGATAACGCCCTGGGCTTTATGAAGGATGTTTATGGCAGTTGGTGCATTTCATTCATAATAGACTAGGTATGAGCGTGATATAGACATGGGCAAATAGTTGGCTGGGCTAAGGGGTGGAGTAAATTACCAAGAATCTCAGTTGGTTGACTATGAGGCGGTCTAGGGCAAATCCGTAAACGGTATAGTAGACGCAAATGCATAGGTGCAGAACAGGGCAGCGCTTTAGTATGTCAGCGGCTATGTGTGAAGCAGCTCATACGCTATAACAATTGGTGTGACTATTGCTAGTCGCACAATGGAGTGCTAAGCATAGCAGCATAGCAGTACAGTCGCAATGCACTGGCCAATGATGTTATCCAGACCGCAGGGCAGGACTGAGGGTCAAGATAGGATTCAGGATTGCAGTAAACGTGATGAGGATTGCAGCAAGAGGTGCATTGGGAGGCAGAATTATAAAACAGTGTCATTTCTCACGACACCACTCACAGGGCTGGACTGAGGTTTAAAATAAGAATCAGGGTCACAGTAAAACAGGATGAAGATCACAGCAAAAGACGCATCGGACAATAGAATTATGTAACAATGTAACTTCCCGCTTTCAGCACAAGGCTGAGTGTGGGATGGTTTGGACTGCTTAAGGAAGACGGTTAGGTTGAGAGAGAGTGAAATATGCTTGCAGCTGGATTGAGCTGTTTTTTTCATCACTCTTTATCACAGGATTTGGTTTTTCAAATTGTGGATCAGTGTAGAATTTCAGGGTATGTCCTTCCAGTGTGGAATGCCACTTAGAACTGGAAGGAAGGTTGATTTTCAGGAATGGAGAAGAGTTCCCATCACAAGTTTGTTGTCCTAAAGCAATAACTGTGATGTCGGGACTTGATTGTTCTTAAAATGAAACTCAATTTTGTCAGATCGCAGCTCAACTATGTGGCACGTGCCATTTAGGCTTACATAGTTGGTGCTCGGTTTTAATTTTATTGGCCGGTTAGTCTGGGTCCAGAGGACCTTGATCACACAGTCTATTAGTGGTGGCAACCTTTGAAGGAGGTATTTCCCTAAGAGACAGGAGGTCCCCTCTGGAGTAATGACTATAACTGGGTGTTTCACCTTGTGTTGCCCAATTTTGATCTCCAGATCCGCAGTCCCCTTGACGGGAATGTTATTCCCGTTGAAGTTCTGGAGTTGTCCAGGAAGAGGTGTGAGGGGAATTTGGTGACTCTCCCCCCTGAATTAAGTTGCTCAAATGCCCTTTTGGACACAAGAGTGTTTTGGTATCCCTTGTCCACCAGCGCTGAAATTGCACACTGCCCTTGCACCAGGATGGGGGCATAAAACCTAACTTCTTTCTCCTCTAGGGGGCCTTTTGGGCCTGCTGGGCAGTTAATTTCTTTATTTTGGACTCCGACTACGTGGTTTATTGGGACGTTTTTTGTATCGAAGTTTGCACATCTGTGAAGAAAATTTGGCATCCTGAAATTGGTGAGCTTTTGTAATCTCCCTTTTCCCTTGATTCTGTGCTGTCCCCCTTTTCCCGGAGACAGTCACTTGAACCGGTTTGGGTGGGGGAATCCCTCATTCATTTCTGAGTTCTCAGGATGGCATTTCTGGGGTTCATGGATAGGCGGTTCTAGGTCAGTCCCCATACCTACTTAGTCTGAGTTATAGTCTTTTGGGACCCATTGTTCTTTGGGAGGAATTCCCCCATCCTTGAAAGAGAAGACTTTCTTTGCAGACTCCTCCAAGGATTCTTCCCCTTCAAACTGGTGGACACTGAATTCCTCCACAAAATGGGTCTTCTTTGTCCTTTTGTTTCTCCTACTTACCCTCTGTTCCCTGTGTTGCAGCTTTTCGGAGGCAGGAGATTTGGGTTCAAGTTCAGAAGCTTCTAGGGGCTTTTCCCAGGTGAGGAAGGAAGCTCCCTCTAGGGCTTTGCATCACCCTTCCTCCCGAGCCGCCTCCTCTGGAACCTGCTGGTTGTCGGGATTCTCTCCCTGTCATTGTTCCGGGGTGCCAGACCGTGGATTTAAGCTGTTTTGAGCAGCCATGTTCATCTGAGGGCTCTTCTGAGCCCTCAACACCTGATTCAGGTCTTGGGTCAAGCTCTGGACCTGGCGCTCAAGTTGTGAGACCCTCTCTTGCTGATACGGGGGTCTTGAGTCAAATCTTTGCTGCTCTCAGGAAGGGTAACTATCCCTTCCTCCAGAGTAGCCTTGGTATGGAAGGTTTCCCTGGTAGTCCTCCATTCTTGGTCTTCCTTCTCCCTGATTTGGTGGTCTAGACTCCTGAAACTGGGAAGAGAAAGAAGGGTTGCTCTTAATGTTGAGGTTTTGAGGGTACCTGGGGAAAAAACTTAAACTACAGGGTGGAAGATTAACGCTCTCCTGAGGTAAGTTTGGAGGGAAGTTCGGAGGGACGTTTCCTGGGGCTGTACTCACCTGATTGGATCCCCCCCCTGAGCCAGGGGAATCCATACATACCTCAAGATGGGTCTATTTCCCTTGTACCTCGGGCTGATGTAGCTGGCAGAGTCACGTGACCACTAGCCTGCCTGACTACCACCTGCTTGGGACTGGTCAGGGGGTCGTCTCTGCCTCTGGTTTTGTTGGTTAGTGGGAGGTGTATGTTTAGGCCCCCCCATCTCTAGGTCCAAAATGGGGTTAACCTTCACCTCTGCCACCTTGGCAGTAGCAGGGGTGTTGGTTTGTTTGAGGGTTTGGGGGGGAATTGTTATTTTCGACTGGCTTTTGGACCTCATAGATCAGGGTAGCATGCTTGATTACCCAGTCCAGGGTCCTTTCATCGTGAAAGTCCCTAACCAACTGCGTCAAAATGTACTTGAGGAGTGCATGAAAATAGGACTTGATGAACTCCCTACTGTTTGTGCGTACCCGCCTAGTGGTCTGTGCAAATGCCTGCTTCAATTCCTGGACAAATTCTCTCGGGCCTGATCCTCTCTGCACTGCAGGTTGTAGGCCGCCTTGCAAGCCACCTGGGGGTTTCTGTGCATGGAGAAGTGCTTCAAGATGGCCGCCTTGTAGGTAGACTATCTTGAATGGTTCTCATCCTCCAGCCCAGCAAAAAAGCAGGAGTATTCTAGGGAGAATGTCCATTTGTCAAATTCTATAGAATTCTGCTCATTTTTAATGCCAAATGACATCATCATCTGGTCATACAGCTCCAGATGCTGCCAGACTGGGTACTTGGCATTTTTATGGTACAAGGTCATGAAGTTTCTCATGGCTTTTATTTGTCTAATGAGGTCTTTTACCAAAGTTCTTTTTTGTTTGGTAGCCTTCTTTTTCCGCTGCACCTGAGTCCATTCACCCTCAGACTCAGAGCTGCTGCTATTTGAAGTCCTATCCCAATCCTCTAGGCGCTCCCTTATTCTAGGAGAATGAAAGTCTCGCCCAGAATGACGGTGCCTAGTCTCTTCTCCTCTGTTATATTGTGGGCTCTCTAGGTCACTTCCCTTGGACTCCCTCTTTGGCACAGGGAGTACTCATCTGACTCCTCCCTCCTCCTTGATTGAGTGGAGGTTTTCAAGATGCTCTTTTGGGGCCTAAACTCAGACTCCTTTTTATCTGCAAAGTTGACCAGGTGGTCCTTTGGAGCTTATGTTTCTGACAACCTAACTCCCTGATTTTCTGTTCATAGGAGTCTTCCTGGTCAGAAACATTGGCCACAATATTTTTGAACCTGAACAGGGATGCACGTCCCTCAATCTCTGATGGACGCTGGCCTGCGATGCAATCATGCTGGGCCTAATTGAGTCCAGCTGCCTCACGATTCCTGATTCTTGTAGACATGAAGTTAGCATCACCTTGCGCATATAAGGTGGTAAATTGGCTTGAGGACCCTGGTACAAAGGGCATCACACTGTGATCAGGGGTTGCCACGCCACTCTCTAACTGTTAGGGATTCCACAAGTCCTTATTAAATCTAGCACACTCTTTTTCTAACCTCTCAAATTTTTCTTTCTCAGCCCCTATTTCTTCATAGTATGCAAAGGCCTGAGCCTTGTGCTCTGCTATCAGGGCTTGACTGGCTTCTATGATCTTCCCTTGTGCTACTACCTGGCTCTGGAGTCCACAGTTCTCATCACCAAGGGCTTCATTTTCTTTCTCTGCTTCCTGTATTGTCAGGGAGTACTCACACCATTGTTGTTGCCTGAGATGCATCTCCTCACTCTGAGCATTTTTTGACTGTATTGTCTGCTCAAGATCACATTCGATTCGTCTTGTGTACCCCATCAATGTTTCATTCTCTAATTTAATGTTAGTCAGTTCCTGAAAACATGACTCACTTTCCTCCAGGTCTGTTTTTAATTTGCACACTTCCTGGCATAGGGCTTCTTTTTCCTGCTACAGTGTGCCAATCTGTTCAGTCAGGTTATCTCTCTGTTGTTTTATAGTGCCCAACTTGTGGCGTTCCTGGTCAAAATCTGTTTGGGAGTGGACTTCTTTAATTATTAACTTCTTATTCTCCTCTTCCAATTGCTTGATCTGATTTTGTAATTTGCTTATCTCCTCTGAGCAGGCTCTATTGTATGTCACTTGTTGGTTCAATTTTAGTTGACTCTCTTCCAGGGAATCCACCCTTTCCTGGCACTCCTCTTTCCGTGCAGACAATTCGGCCTCCTGTTCTGGATTAGTTTGTTGCTGTACTGCGAGCTCCTCGTTTACTTGCTTGATGAGGTTTCCTCATTCTAACTCAGAATTTTGTCTCTGTCGCATTTTCTCCTCTACCTGTCTTAACTCACTCTGTTTGATTTAAAAGCTCAGACTGATTTTGCACAGAGGTTACACTTTCTTGGTACTTTTCTTCCATGACTATCATGTGGAAGTACATGTACGCAGTGAGCTGGACCATCTTAATCTGCTCATCTTTGGTGGTCTGCGTCATGTAGAAGTCAGTGAGGGCTTGATGTAACAGGACACTGTCCTGCCACACATCCATGTTTATAGAGGGCACCTGTTGCATCATACTGGATAGACAGGCCTCCTGGCCCTGCTCTGCCCATTCCCTTTTAATGAACAATTTAGACAGAAGGTGCTGCCTAGTCATAGTGCTCATTATGAAGAGTGTTCTTCCTTTGGTTATCTATGCAAGGACAAACTCTCTACCCTGCTCTTGCCTAGTTTATGGTAACAATATTCTATTTTGATACACATCCTTGATACCTAGGGTACAAGTTTTTGGATGGTGCCTTTACAGTGCAACATAGCTTTGAAACCACCAAATGTAACACTACCTTCAATAGGTTAGTCTACTGTGTTGGACTGTCACAGGGGAAAACTATAACCTCAATCACGGCACAAGCCCCCACTTTGTCACAGTTTTATTACATGGCACAGTCCAGCCAGGGACTCCTTCACTGACAATGAATGTGGCACACAATAAAAACGCTTTTTATCTGTAATATACTACAGATTCTTTCTGAGTAGGCCTCCAACTGTCTCACACCCAACCTTCACTAACAATGCATCTCACAATGGACTAGGAACCAGGCCGGTGTGTATCAATAAGACATTTATTAATTTACTATTTATTGAAAAAGGGAAAATACTCAAAATACAGCAGCCACCAATATGTGGCAACACAAATGCAATGATTCCTACACAACAATTTGTTCAGATATCTTATCACAGTTTACATGGATCTTTAATGGCAAAACAGGAAAAATAACAGTTTTTAATCAAATGATAGCACCAAAGTTTAGCACTCCCCCCTGCAAAACTGTCATCAACCGTCGCCAATATCCTTTCTGGACTTCGTGGTCCCTGACCCATAGGGGATTGAATGCAGTAATCCTTCCAACATGGCCGCCTGATACGGAACGCTGCTTGCCAGTCCTTGCGCTCCACACTCTGCGTTCTACTAAACAGACACGCCCCGTGGCTCTGCGCGTCTCAACCCTACCGCTTGCTGTAGTTGGACGTGTGTTGCCGGAGTTCGCTCGGGGCTTTCTTCTGAATCCTGTTTCCCGGTTCCTTGAATCCCCCTTCCTTCCTTCCCTCAAAACTTACCTTCGAACTTGGATTTTCGCCCGCGCTCGGGTCACGGAGCTCGGACATTGTTCCTTCCTGACTCCGTCCTGGACATCTGAACGTATCCTGGAGTTGGATTGTCATCCTCACGCTGGAATCCAAAGACCAGCACACGGGTTTATACAAATCCCGGACCGTGCGAAAGAAGTCACCAAAGAAGGTCTCAAGCAAACAACAAAAACAGGTAAGAAGGGGAGAGACTTGTGACAGTTTGAGACGCCTAAAAAATGATACAGACACAGAGATGGAAGCCACGGTTCAAGACCTCATGCGAGGCATGCAGGAACTAACCACAGAAGTCCAGAACCCTAAGGCTGAGAATGCTGCATTAAAGGAGCTAGTCTAGTCATGTGACTCTGAAACTAAGGAAAGCTTGTTATTGGGAGGAGTAGTGGACAAATATGATGGTTCTTCAAAGACCCTCCGTGCCTTCCTTGATTCATGTTTGGTACACTTCACCTTCAAGCCCTACTACGTTTCCACTCCTAGAGCAAAGGTGGGGTTCATGATCTCACACCTCACTGGTAATGCCTGGACCTGGGCAACAGCCCCCTAGTCAATTCGGGCGACGCCCTCCTTGATAATTATGATGGGTTCGTGGAAGCCCTAAAAGCCATGTTTGATCGCCCAGAGCAGGTTTACAGCGCTCAAGAACGATTACTTGAATTTCAACAAGGATCCCAGGATATGCTTACCTATGTGACCCGCTTTAACCAACTTGTGAAGGAACCTGATTGGTCTCAAGAAGCCAGCCTCACCCTCTTCCGAAGAGGCCTGAATGAAGAAATAAAGGACGAGTTAGCCAGGGTAGCTCGCCCAAACTCCTTCCAGGCTCTTATGGACCTTTCCTTGCAAATCGACTTTCGAATCCAGGAAAGAAAGGTGGAAAAAAAGAAGTCTAAATCAACCTTCCAAAAGGCTGCCACAGACCACCCATCCAGACCAGAGCTCACAGCTTCTCCAACCTCGGATCCAGAACCCATGCAACTGGGGGCCTTCCGTGGACCCATTACCCCACAAGAAAGAATGCGCCGGATTCACACTGGTCTATGCATGTATTGCGCCTCCGATAAACATCTCATGAGAGAGTGCCCTATTACTCCTCCACGACGTTCGGGAAACGCCAGCTCCCAATCCTAGATGGGGTTCAGTTTCGGAGAGAGATGTCTGCTCCACATCAATTCCTTCCTTGAACTCTCCTGGACAAAATAATCTTGTGATTCTACAGGCATTCCTATCGCCTTCAAAGAAAGAATCTTGCCCCATCCTGTCATTAGTGGATTGCGGAGCCATGGGCATATTCATAGATCATGATTGGGTCACTACTCACAACATTCCAAATGAAACTCGAGAGACAATGCAACCTGTAGAAGCTATTGATGGGAGACCCCTGTCTTCGGGACCCATAACCCTTCAAACTAAAGAGATCCTACTTTCCATAAACCACCATCACGAGAGGATTAAATTTGACATTATAAGATCAGCCCACTATTCAATGGTTCTAGGCATGCCCTGGTTACAGAAGCATAACCCCTACATCAATTGGGCAGCAGGCTCCTTGTTTCTTGGTTCTGAACATTGTATGTGCCACTGCTTATCCCTAGATACCATACCAAGGTCCTCTGAAGACGCTCAAGAAACTCAGCAAATTCCAGTCACTGTTTCTAACATCAACGGGATTCACAGGGCCTATCAGGCTTACACAGATGTATTCTCGACAGCCATTGTTCAAGCTCTTCCACCACACAAACCTGAAGTTTGTGCCATTGATACTGAACCTTCAGCAGTAATCCCTTTCGGGAGAATGTTTATTTTGTCATAACCTGAAAAAAGGGCCCTCCGGGAATACCTGGATACCAACTTGGAAAATGGAACTATACGACCATCCAAGTCCCCGGCGGTTGCTTCTCTATTTTTTGTCCCCAAGAAGGATTCCTAGGAGCTTAGGCCATGCCTAGATTACCGTGGCCTTAACTACGTTCTCTCAAGGATCGTTACCCATTGCCTCTCATCTCGGACATCCTGGAAGCAGTCAGAGGTGCAGTCGTCTTCACAAAATTAGATCTCAGGGGTGCCTACCATCTTATTCGTATAAAGGAAGGTGAAGAATGGAAAAAAGCCTTTAGAACACCCTTTGGCCACTTTGAATACTTGGTTATGCCCTTTGGACTTGCTAATGCCCCAGCAATCTTCCAACGTTTTATGGATCAGGTGTTTTCTGATATGCTGTTCCTCTTCGTCATTGTATATCTGGACGACATACTGATATACTCCAAGGACCACCTGAAACATGAAGAGCACGTAAAGACAGTCTTGCAACGTCTGTGTGAACATAAGCTCCTGGCTAAACCCGAGAAGTGTCTTTTCCATGTATCAACTGTTCACTATCTCGGATTCATTCTTAGCCCAAAAGGAATTGGAATGGACCCCTCAAAGGTTGATTCCATTCTATCCTGACCTGTTCCAACCACTGTAAAACAAATTGAATCCTTCCTAGGGCTTGCTAACTTCTACCGGAAACTTATACCAGCATTTTCTGAGATTGTGCATCCTATTGTTACATTGTTAAAGAAAGATACCCCCTTTTGGCGGACCTCAGCCCAAGATTCAGCGTTCCTGCGGTTGAAGTCAGAGTTCACACAAGCACCCATCCTAGCTCAACCCGACATTGAACGACCTTTTCTTGTCGAAACTGATGCCTCCAACTACACCATTGGGGCAGTCCTGAAACAGGAACTTGGCGACAAGTTAGAACACCCCATCGCCTATCTCTCTCGCACCTTGACCCCCAGTGAAACTCATTATTCCGTCCTGGAAAAGGAATTGCTAGCCATCCGTCAAGCCTTCACTGATTGGTGTCATCTTCTTTTGGGAGTCAAACACCTGGTACAAGTCCGCATGGACTGTCGGAATCTTCAAGTCCTGCAATCCCTAGAATGTAGAAACAGTCATCATGCCCATTGGGCCTTCTTTTTTGCCCAATACCAATTTAAAATCCATCATGTCCCTGGAACACATAACATTATAGCCGATGCCTTATCCAGACATCCTGATTATAAACCCCTTGAAGATCGGACCTTTCCTAAGATGTTTCCCCACACAATATTTGTTGCCCAAGCAATTACCCTCCTGGAGGATATTCGAATTCAAACCCAGTTCTCTGAACCTTGGAAGGAGTTTAAGAGGAACAATCGATGGAATCTCAAAACAAAGGATGGATACCTGTTCACGGACAATCGCTTGGTCATTCCCACTCCTGGACTGAGACAAAGCTTCACAAGCCTATGCCATGATACTTTCCATTCAGGACATCGTGGCATCACCAACACTCTCCATCTAATACAAAGACAGTTTTGGTGGCCAAAGATTAAGGATGATATCAAGATCCATATCCAGACATGTGCAGTCTGCAATCAGAACAAACATGATAACAAAAGACCAGCAGGTCTCCTGTTCCAACCAGCAATACCAACAAAATCCTGGGAAATCATTGCCACAGATTTTATCGTGGAACTACCCTCTTCCAGGGGCTACACAACTATTATGGTTAACATTGATTTGTTCACTCATATGGCTCATTTTACACCGTTGCACAAACTGCCATCCTCATCTGAACTTGCTGGAATTTTTCTGGAACACATATTTCGGCTTCTTGGGCTACCTTCCAAGATCATTTCTGACCGAGGACCCCAGCACATATCCCAGTTCTGGAAACACTTATGTCGTATACTGGGAATCCAATGTGCCATGTCTTCGGGTTATCACCCACAGACCAATGGAACCACTGAACGAGTAAACCAAACCCTGGAACAGTATCTTCGTTGCTTTGCCACCAAGGTCCAGGATGATTGGTCACTGTGGCCTGTGTCACTGTGGTACCTGTGGCCGAGTTTGCATACAACAATTCGGATCATTCAGCTATCAAAACTAGTCCTTTCTTCTGTAGTCAAGGATTTCATCCTTCAGTCCTACCATCCATTCTTCCACACCCTACCCCAGTTCCTGCGGTTGATTCCTGGATTGAAACACTAATTAATGTGCACTAAGAAGCAAAGGAACACCTAGAAAAGGCCCGAAGAGACATTAAACATTATGCTGACTCCCGAAGAAGACCTGGGCCTTCCTATTCAGTAGGCGATAAAGTCTGGTTATCCTCGAAACTCCTTCCCCGTCACCTACGACCAAATAAATGGGCTCCCAGGTATTACGGTTCCTTTTCTATAAAAGAAATCGTCAATCCAGTGGCCTTTCGACTTCGACTACCAGAATCATGGAAAAGGATCCATCCAATCTTCCACACCACTCTGTTAAAACCATATGTTCAGCCCTCTCAAACTGCTCCAAGATGTACCCCAGTGATTGTCAATGACCAACTTGAATATGAGGTCTCCAGATCTGTGACTCTAGGTACCGACGTGTTCAATTACAATATTTGGTGGAGTGGAAAGGTTATCCTCCCAGTGAGCACACTTGGGAACCCGTGTCAAACATGAATGCCCCCAGGCTGATTCGAAGATACCAGCTTTTCCATCCAGGCAAACCCGGAGGACCGGGCTTCAGAGGAGGCATACTGTCATGAACCGTCGCCTATGTCCTTTCTGGACTTTGTGGTCCCTGACTCATAGGGGATTCAATGCAGTAATCCTTCCAACATGACCACCTGATACGGAACACTGCTTGCCAGTCCTTGCGCTCCACCCTCTGCGTTCTACTAAACAGACATGCCCCCGCGGCTCTGCGTGTCTCAACGCTACCGCTTGCTGTAGTTGGACGTATGTTGCCGGAGTTCGCTCTGGGCTTTCTTCTGAATCCTGTTTCCCGGTTCCTTGAATCCCCCTTCCTTTCTTCCTCTCCTCAAAACTTACCTTCGAACTTCCTGGATTTTCGCCCGCGCTCGGGTCACAGCGTTCCGTGTCTCCGAGCTCAGACATTGTTCCTTCCTGGACTCCGTCCTGGACATCTGAACGTATCCTTGAGTTGGATTGTCATCCTCATGCTGGAATCCGAAGACCAGCACACAGGTTTATACAAATCCCGGACTGTGCGAAAGAAGTCACCAAAGAAGGTTTCAAGCAAACAACAAAAACAGGTGAGAAGGGCAGAGACTTGTGACAAATACTCACCCCCAAACATCAGCTAACTTAATTCCTTTGAATGGAAGGGAGTGGCAAGCAGTAAGGATAGAGAGATAAAATCGGATTTGGAATAAAGCCTATCACCCCAAGATGGGAAGCCAGAAAGTAAAGTGAAAACCCGTTTTTGGAGCAATAATGGCATAATCGGATTTTGATTATTAGTCACATGGCTACTCACAACTACTCAGGGACAGATTGAAGGGAAATTCATTTTGCTTAGACTTGAGGAGATAGGGAAGCTTGGAGACTACTGATCAGCACACAAGGGGAATGTGGAAAGAGAAGGAACAATCGGTTTTGGGAGAAAGCAAATACAAAAGGAAAAATACAAACAGCAAATGGAAATTCGTTTTACACAGGATTTACAATGACAGGCAGCTAAGGATGGGGTTTAGCTTTCAAAATCGGAAATCGGTTTTCAAGGACGGAGGCACTTAACAGATAAGATTCTAGGCAACAGGGGTTGCTCTCAATGGGACTACAGTTTGGGTTTTTAACAGGACAAATTCAAATTAGGAGTTTGTGGGTTAATGCAGACAATACACAGGTAAATTCAATTTTCAGTACAAAGAGACTAATTCTTTTGAGGCAATGCTTTAATGACTATGATAATAAAATAAAAACTCGACAAGATTGTTGATTTGAAATGGCAATAATTATTAATGTGAATTTCAATGGGGAATTAATTGATTTACTTCAAAATAATACTGTGGATTTATACAGACAACTGAGATATTTATCAAGGGAATATGCTAACATACACAAGCTAATACTGATTCTTCTATGGGAAGGTGAATCAATTATACTGGCAATTTGGGACTTTCAATGGGATTTCAACAGGGGTTCCATTGGATTTTCAATGGGGTTTCAATGAGGGAAATATTGGATGCAATGTTACAAAAAGCAAAGGTTTATGCAATTTAGGGCTGGGGTTATTTACTACTTACAAAGTAAGCCTTGGTTTGGGATTCTGGAAAGCCAGCTGGATCTCAAGACACTCTGGACTGCTAGGCAAGAGGTCTGTTCTCTGCACTCTACTTGGTATGGTTCAGCTGCCCCTCTCCATCCACCTTCTCCTGCCTCCCCAGATGTGTGTGTGTTTCTGTGTGTAGTACAGTCCCCCCTTAAATAGAACAAATGAGATCATTCACTTTACAATCTAGGGGGAAGTACTCTATAATTACCCCTACCCCTGGATAGGACAGTTTTCCATTCCCCTCTCCGCCCCCTGACATTATTGGTTCCAGGGGAGAGAGCACCATCTGTCTGTTTGGCATTTATTACAGTTCTTTGTTCTCAGGTCAACCTTTTATCAAAACTGAGTTATGCCTCATAACTTCATACTTATACTTGCCCCGGCCATGTGAACCGGATATTCATTTGTGGCTGGTCATGGGTAATTAGATACAGTGATTGCCAAATCTGTACAATGCAGCATGGCCATTTGGTGCATGTTTGTCCTTTTCACTATAACAGTTATAACTCTGCAAATGATCAATCATATTCATAATGTCCATCTCCTTCTTTCCACCAACTGTCATATTTGTCCCATTTTTAAATCATCCAGAAAAGAGTCTTTACTGGCCATTTCAGTCCACAAAGTCCTGGGAACATGCCCTTAGTCTCTAAAATACCGCCTAGAAATTGCATGGAAAAAAAGTATAAAACAAAATGATTTCTTATACTGAGTACTGCGACAAACGCCTAAATTGACATCAATCTTTAAATGTCAATTGAAATTATCTGTCGTTCTCTGTGGGATGGGCACATCATGCCACACAGCCCACTGTCTTCCTGGGTCAGCTTGCAAATAAAGATTTTTATGACCTTCTTTGAAGTTTGTCAGTTCATCTTTAGTAGGGGGTTGCAGGAAGGGCTCACCCATCATAGTCATGCTCTATCCACACTTCACTTTCTTTGTCCTCCCTGAGCCCCTGCCTTAAAGTCTGGCAGAGCAGAGAATTATGTTGCCCTTTATCACATCACATGTTACTGCGGAATAGTTCACTGGTAGGTGTGACTTTCAGTGAGAGCACTGCTTTTCCTTGTGAAGTTTCCTGCTTTAGGCCAAACGGGTTTGCCGGTGTTGTGGGCCACTTCAAACGTGATTGAAGGCTTGTGGGGGAAAACATGATGTACCTTGCTTTGATCAATGCCCCCTACTCCCGCAACAGATTTCCCTGAAGCTGTGCTGTCTTTTCCCTGTGGCTTTTGAAAGTCATTTTTCTTTTGCCGTGTGTAAAGTGCTGCTGTTCACATGAAAGGGAAAACAAAGCAGTTTCTAGTGTGAGTGTTGAATTTCTTGCCCCTCATGTGAATTAAAAGTCAAACAAAGCCATTTTTGGATGTAGTGCCTGCTTCTTGTCATTTAGATGAAATCAGAGCAATTCAGGGCCGTTTTTGGTGAAATGTTTAACTTTTTGTCATTCAGATGGTATAAAAGCAAATGCAGAGCCGTTCTTGGTGCAATGTTTTATCTTTTGCCACACATGTGCCAGGGAAAGCAAAGCACAGCCGTTTTTGGTGGCATTGTTTAATGCAGCTTCTAATTTGACAGGGATTTCTGTTTAGGACCTGTAAATGCACCCCACAAAAGGAAACCTACAACTAGTGAACTATATACACCAGGCAGCGGGCAAGTCCATGTAAATGTCAGCCAATTTTTGACAATGCATGTGCCAAGGCCAACTCTCCAACAACATCAACCTCCTGCAGGCAGGGCTCTGTTGTTCCCTGGAGGGCTTGCTGGGCCTCCCTCATCCGACACTCAATCTCTTCTGCTCCCCTGCAAAAATCCTCTAGGATGGCAACCCACGTTCGTGCCAACCTCTCCTCCACATTGCTGCCTCTCTGCCTCCTGCTGCCTCAGAAAGCTCACCTGGGAGGACACGTGCATTCATGTGCAGTCGTGTCTCCTGACTCACTTGCACCAAGCATTTCCCCCTTGCCTCCTCCTGATTGCAATGCCTGAATATATTTACCTCCTCAACAACATCGCCTTCTGTCTGGCAATGTGTCTGTAGCAGGCCCTCCCTCCGACTGGATGACAGTCTGCATCGGGGAAGTACACCACCTGCACTGCCATCACGTTCCTGCTGTTCTTCCACAGCCGGTTCCCCTGTATGTTTCTGGGCAGGCTCAGTAACCACCTAATCTGCCACACTATGAACTTCCACCTCCACCAGGCACATCGGCAGATCCAGACTGGCCAATGGCGGGAAAGGGGCACATGAGGCCATGGTGGTAGCCTGGATGGAGGCCTCATTTGAGGTTAACTGGGGCACATATAAGAAGTAGGAGGAGAGGGCCATTTCAGTGGCATGTCCAAATTGGCCACTGGAATGCAGTGCTGCTTCCAGATGGGACAAGAGGCAGTCTATGTGCCTGTGATGCTCTACAAGCAGCTTGTGGAATGGCCGGAAGTGTGGGATATGCCTGGGTGGAGGCATCGCTGAAGGTGGGCAGTGCTGCAGCAGATGGCCCTGGGAAAGGAAGCTGTGCTGACCCCTCCACAGTGTACTGCACAGCCTCCTGTCTCATGGCCAGGTCTGCAGCCTGCACATCACCCTCAGAGCCCCTACCTGACACTGCAGGAAGCCCTGCAATGGCCTCCTCCTTCTTCTCATCCTCCTTCAGCCCAGATACCTCCAATGTGGTTTTCACGGCTTGGGCCCCTTTGTAGCAAGTCGCCACCACCCTGTCCCACGGCTGCCGAGGTGTCCAGCACACTGATGGAATCGTGGGACTCTTCGGCAGCAAAGCCCGATGTATGAGACTCTCCCCAGGCACATCACACATAGTAGAGGAGGAAACAACAATCCTTGTCTGGGATCTGCATCTGGAGGCCTTGTCCCTGGGTTGCAGCTCCACAGCACTGCTCGTGCCCTCTTTCCCAGCCACTGCAACTGTGGAAAGGAAACAAAGAACATAGGAATCAATCATAAGTGCCAATGCATGTGTACTCTTCTCAATAGTAGCAGTAGCATGCTGTCAGTATCAGTCAACAAACAACTGCCTCAAACACACAGGCCCATGCTCGAAAATCTAACAGATTCCAGTCTCACAACTGAAGGCAAAAGGACAAGTAACAATGATGAGACATGCAGATGTGAACATAACACATTGAGGTCTGGCCACATACACATGACAACAACTCATTTCACATCACAAACACAATGAAAGAGTGACCCAAGTGTATCCTACAAGCAGGACCATGTAAATTGCAGCTGGGGATATTCATCCATTGCACCATAGGAACATCACAATCCAACCACATCTAGCAACATGCACCCCTGACAGTCCAAAATGGAAGAAAGCAACATGTACATCCACCCAAACAGCAATTCTCCAGCTCCCAACACAAGCAAATATCATAATGACATACGATGGATGCCCCCTCATTCAGGCCTGACAGGTCCCAAGGTAGATCCGGATAGTCAAAAGCAATAATTTGCTCAATTCATGCATACCCATGCAGGAAATACTACATCTGTTGGAATGTTTGCCCTGTGAGTACTCGCCAGCAGCTTGGATGCGTGCCTGCAGGTCAAGGACCTTGGCATGGGCCTCTGGGTTTATCCTCCCCAGGATCCAGATGTGAAGGGGTGACACCCGATGGCGGCCTGCACAGTGCAACTCCAGGGAGGCACCTGCCTGAAGGGCCACCTTTGCCTGGCTCTAGAACCTGAGGTAGACTCAGCAATTCTTTACATGGTCCACTGTCTGGAATGCCACCCTCTCTGTGTTGATGGCATCCATGATGTCCATCCAGATCTGTTGACACCCACATGTTCCAAACTGCTACTGGTGCAGTAATAGGGCATAATAATTCTCTAGGACCTGGTCACCAAGGATGTCAACTTTTACAGCCCTCAGTCTCATCTTGGGGGTACTTGTCATCAATTGTGTGGATATGGTGCACCTGAGGCAGGTGGGGTGCAGCTGTGGCCTGACTGTGCACACTGTGGAGCTGTGTTGGTGGTATAGAGAGGTGGACGTCCTTAAATGGCAGATGAGGTGGTCAAAGAGCCTTACAGGAGTGGAACAAAGGAACAGGCTGTGTAGGAATAGCAGGCACTCCAAGGCACTGCTAGTGGTCAGCAGCGAGTGACACACTAGCAGGCAGCAGGATATGTTAAGCTTTACAGGCAAAATAACGATGGAGGAGGCAACATATGGCACGAGGCAGGAGCGACAGAAATGAAAGGTACGGGTGCCTCCTCTTCATGCAAAAGGTAGCCCTGATGAAATCAGAGGTAGTGCCCCGTGCGTGTAAATTACATGCAAACCAGTGTAAGGCTGAATATAACATGCCTTTCCTGGCTTGAGTAGAATCCGCAATATTTTGGGGGTATGACATAGACTTCCCTTGCGTGCATGCACGTTATGATATTTTGGGGGGACGATGCAGACTTCCCTTAAGTGCACGGTGGTAGCAATGTTTAGGGGGTACAACATGGATTGTGCCCCTGAATTTGCGGGTACATTACCGTGAATGCCACTTGCACCATGAGTGGGAGGGCTCAGTGGACCGGACAGGGATGTGGAAAAAGGCAGAAGAGGGGTACACCTGCTGAATGTGGTGTTGAGTCTATAGGTGCTCCTGTACCACCAAAGCCCACCAGGGCTATAAGGGCCAAGCCTGCAGAACAGGAACAGGCAGCACCCCATGACGAGGCACAGGTGAAGGAGAAGGGACCACCAAGGAAGAAGCACTTTCCAGATGAGGAGCTAGCAATCCTCACTGATTATGTCGATGATCACGAGTTCGACCAGTACCCTTGGGCTGTGTGAGAAATCTGAGGGCATCCTCACTTCGTTCCCCAATATATCCTCCTCCCAGGTGGCCAGGGAAAGGCTGTCACTATCGAGTCTTGACCCTGGGGATGTATATGCGAGGGAGGATCACTTGGGTGAAGGATACTTGGGGAATGGGGATGAGACGCCCTTAGGGGAGACGCAGTATCCCACATTACCCTTTCATAGGGAGTCAAATATCCACCAGACTTTTATAGGGAATAACGAATCCTGTCCGTATTTTTCCAGAAAACACTCTCACAAAACACATCAGTCAGGTACTGAGATGAAAAGAGACAATACAGAGTTATACATCGTTCCTTTATTAACTCAGACATGCACAAACACAACTCTGGTATTGGAACTAGGAAGAGGGATGCCGAGTACTCAGACTGTTATGCAGTTGAGGAATATTGCCTGCACCTGGGTCCTAGAGGGTGGTATAATTGGCCTGCTCAGATGAGGCAAATGAGATCGCTGGTGGAACGCCTGCAGAAGAAGCCAGAGGTGAAGGCAGGGAGACGTGACACAAAGCGCCAAGGAGCTGCAGAATCGTTGCAGTGGAAGCGGATTGTGGCTGGAGCTTTTGGAAGGTCTCCGGTGTCAGGGCTGACCTGCCTACCTCCTGGAGTCAGGGAGAATCCCTCTCCATTAACCTGAGGTGGCGCAGACCCTGGAAGAGAGGTGTGCCAAACAGGGAGCAGCGACAGCCACAGAGAGCCTGCAGACAGAGAGAGCAGCACCCGTAGACAGCAAACCGGGTGAGTCAAAGCAGGCTGAATAACTCTGGGATGATGTGATACAGGCCACATGATTTATACAGGCTGGATCGCTTGCAAGTGAGCGAGGGGCTGTGTAAGCAGATGGAATATTGGTCCAGTTTAAAATACAGATGATTGATGCATATGCTAATCTGTAAGCAGAAAGAGATGAATAAAAGGATTTTGGTGAATACCGAGCTGTGAATGAGATGAAACTAATAAGGCCAAGGAAGGACCAGAGAAACAGTGAACTTTGAAATCATGACTAAGCCAGTGAACAGGGTGCAAGTTCCCAGCAGGAGAGTAAACTGGGAATTTAAGGTTGTTCTACTATTTTTGAATGACGAATCGAAAGAAAGCAAGTGTGACTGAATTGAAAGCAATTAGTAAAGTTCCCTGATAAAAAGGAGCAAGTAATTGTTTAAGCTGAAAAGAACAAGCATTTTTCAAGAGCCATAAGAATAAGAGGAATTGTGTAATTGGAAAGCATAAGCAGTGGCAAAAACCTTTGAGATGATTTGATAAAGCTAAAAAGTGAATGGTGGCAAAACAAGTATTGATAAAGCTGCAAGAGGATAAGGCAAATTCCACTATGAAGCAGAAACCGTGGCAGTGTAAGTGTGAAGAAGAAGCAAGGAAGGTGTGTCGGTTGTGTGACCTGTAATGGGTGGATTGTGTGTTCCGACACCTGCGCCTAGACCAAGAACACACATCTAAAGGGAAAAACATCTTGATGCAGCTATACCTTTGTGATTGAAAGTCAAGGTGAACTTGTGTGTTTTGAACTGAACTTGGTGATAGTACTGAAATTGGTGAAAGACACCGAAACCTGAAAAGCTGGGAAGGATCCCAAGGAATTGTGTTGGTTTTTCTGAACATTTAGAGACTTGAAAGATTGGGGAAGGGAACTCCTCCGTTTTATATAGTAAACTATCTTGAATCTTGTGGAAGGGAGAATCCCTTTCCAACTGAGTGCTCTAAGAAGTTCTGAACTTGGATGTGAACACTTTTCAGTTTGACGCTGACGTCTCTACATTTTATGCATAAGTAGATGTGAGGGCAAGTACAATTTTTGGAAACAGCCAGACATAGTTAGGTAGGGAAATCCCAATTTAGCATAGGGCAAGTAAGGCCTTTGTCCAACCCTCCTTTTGATTTGAATAAAAGTTTGTGGCCCAATCGGTACACAGCTGTCTGTGTCTGCTTTATGAAGCCTTCACATATAGTACCATTCCTGTGACCCAGCAGTGGAGGATGTGTCAGGAGGTCACATACTTGATAGATACCTGTGGACTGGAGCGGCGCACTGCATAAGACTTCCACAAGAGGCACAGGGACCTCATGCGACGGATCAAGGAGAACCTCAACAGCAGTGTGGCCTCTGCTCAGGATACTGTAGGTGGATCACCACATGTGGATGAGCTGAGTTCATTTGAAGAGGTCACCAGTGGCCTCATAAGCAGTGAGCAGTTGCTTGGTATTGAAGGAATGGACACCTATGTAGCCACAACAGGTGAGTGCCATGTGTACATGATATATATGCCAACCTCACCACATGATGTGCTATCACATGTTGTAGTACTGTTGACAGTGGTCCCTCTCACCGCTCCCTACCCCGTGCACTACAGTAATGCATCCATGTTTGCACATGACATTGATCTTACAGCACACATCGCTGAATACAGGATTCTCTAGTGATGCCAATACACCTATACGTGCCAATGGCCTGCAAGACACAAATCATTGTACAAACCCGCAGTGTCATGCTTGTGGATAGTGTATCGTGAACACACATTTGGACTCTCAGTAAATGACACTATGCAGTGGATGATGTCAGAGTCATCCATTCATTGGCATTGGCAACCAGTGGACATGGATATCTGACAATGTCAGTGAGAAGTTGAATGAGGGTGTGTTCCACTGGTCATATGCATGTTGCACTCTCCTCACACATGTAAAGGTGCATGTAAGCATGTTCAACAACACATCTGGACTTGGCCAATAAGGTGAAAGGGTTGATGGGGATTCTGGCAACACAAATGTCTGCATGCATGTTTGGTCAGCAGGTGAAAACATGATACTGCCACACGTTTCATGTTGTCATGGATGAATTTGAGTAGGGACTCAGCAATTTAGAAAGGCACTCCATCCACCCACTGTAGGACCTTCTGCTCTCACACGTGAATGTATATATGTATGGTCACCTACTCCCCCAATCTTTGGCTTGATGCAGGACCTAATGTGCAATGACATGATTGCACAGAGCATTGAATGTTAGTCACCTGTGCCTTCAACATTTCAAAATGCCCACTTTAAAAGTCTGATGAATGTGTGGCTGGCACAATTGTGGCTGTATGCATTTGATGTCACATGTGCATGTACAGCTGGGTAGGTAGGCCTCTGAATCTTTTTGTCTGAATTTGTGTGTGTGAGAACGCAGTGGATGAGGAGAAGGAGGAGGAGTCAGAGGAGGATGAATCACAACCATCCACCTTTGCAGTTGAGGGTGCTGCGTCTGGTGAGAATCCCCTCAAGTTGCAGGTCATCATCAGCAAAACTGCTGACTCTTACGATGATGCTGCTGAATTTGATGTGGAGGGCATACTGGGGGACATGTTGGCGGGTACACCATGGAGTAGTCTGGATGCCACAGAGCTCCTTTCCTGATGCTTCTGAGATGGAGGAGGAGAGCTAGGAGACCCTGGGCCTGGCAGTGCAAAGCCCTGCGTCAATGGTGGGTTCAGTGTTTGCAAGATTGCCTTTGCCCATCATGGAGCCAGCAGCAGAGGCTGGTGTCGGTTGGAGGGTTATAGACCACCAGCCAATGACAGTGTACTCACTGTGACGGGCCCGGGCGTCGTCATCCCGGCTTGGTAGGCCCCTTGTTGAACATGTGTTAGGATCCCTTCGCGCTCCATACCTGAAGCACCCCTCCCTCCTGGGTAGATTTTGCAGCCCCAATGGACTTGCCAGTATCTGGTCTCGGCAGTCCGTCACGGTCGCAAACCCAGTAAACCAGATAAACCAAGATCCTGGTTACTGCCCCACACAAGATGACTGCCTGGTAAGGACTCCCAAGACACATCCAAGCTGGCTGCCATGATGTGTCGATGCTAGCATCAGAATGCATTGCTGGGTATAGCAGAAGATAAAATATTGATTCCGGAGCAGAGCAGCATATTGCAAACGCTGTGAAGACGACGATCCAGAGACGCAATACAAGGTATTTAGAAATAGTTCTCGTATAAGAGTGACCCACGATCTTTTTCGTGACTTGCTTGTGGGATTTACTGGTGTGACAATAACATTGGCTACTTTATGGATTTGGTGGTTCTTGCGAGGATACAGGGTAGTAAGGTACTTCTGGGAAGAAAGGGTCTTACTAACCCTTTGTTATGAAATCTCCCTAACCAGTACTTTTTGTTTGCCTTGCCCTCTGTGCAGCTTCTGCTCCTGTTACCAAGAATCCATATAGAGGCGTAGTTAGGCCCCTCAACCCAGAGAGACAGGTTCTGATTAAGTGTTTATTGTCATTAGTCAGACCTCATATGTCAGGGGCGGGAGTAGGGCAATATCATCTGTGGCTCCCAGAGTATTCTAGTGCTTCAGGAATGATCCTGTAATAAGTTCCAGTGCAACAATGTATCCTGTCGGACACTCAGAGTGGTAGGAGGAGTTGCTGCATGCAACTGCCCCACAGGGCGAAGTCCTGCAGGAGATGGCCAGCGACATCAATTTCCTGGTCATAATGCCATCTCCTCAAATGCTTCACACATTGCTGAACTCTGCATATTGCATCAGGAGAGTAAAGAGGACACACAACAGCTGAGGCAGGCGATCCGTGATAATGGTATGGCTTTGAGACAATCCCTGCATGATGAGTGGTTGGCCTCAAGGAACCACCATTAGCAGGTGATGGACACCTTGGGGACTTGCAGAGATGTTGTCCTCAAGGGAATCCTAACATCAAGACACGGATACCCTGAGTAAATGCCTGCATGCTGAGATATTGGCCTTAAGACATGGGGCCTCATTACGAGTTTGGAGGTAGCCATGGTGCTATTAGTGCCATGGCTGCCTCCAAACTCGGGTCCGGGTCCGGGTTCCTTGAAAGATGAATTACCGGGTGTAAAGACTGGTAGGGGGTGTCTGTACTTCTGCTCTCTATATGGTAGAAGAGAGGCACAGAAGACCCCAGCCAAGATTCTCTATTACGGTAGCAATGGACGAGCAATCAATGTTATGTTGTTATGTTATGTTAATATATTTGTACCGCGTCAAAGCCCGTAGGCATCCAGACGCCGAGAGCAGAATACTGTAGCAAGAACTACCACGGGATTACTCTAAAAGAAAGAGATAGGTTTTTAGTTGTTTGCGGAAAGTAAGGAGGTCTGAAGTTTTACGCAAGAAGGCCTAGCCTCTCAGGAGGTGATGCAGGCTGGTTCTTAAGTACAGTGTAGTCCCCAAGCTCCCACAAAGGAATGTCCACACACTGTATTGGTTAGAACACAGTCTTTATATAATCAATATTCAAGGTTATGTACACTTATCATAATAACTCACTTTGTACTTAGGAAAATCAACAATGGCAAATATATACAATTCTAAAGTGGTACCACCCTTTGTATTAGATCTCATTAAAGTGCATCAACAATACTGTAACAATGTCACACAGATCAATAGAGTGAAACCAGCAATAGAGAGAGGAGAGAAAATAAGATGGTTGAGCAATGGGCAGAATACTGGCCCCTACCACTAGACACAGTTCTGTGTGGAGATCCCCCCACCTGGGCAACCTGTAAAATAAAGATATAGCACAAGCCCAGTCCATATATTGTTCTGTAAGTCTTATTCCCTCCTATAATGTTTTTACCCCCCCAATGTACCTTGTGGAGTCGAGTTCTTCAAAGAGGTGTCGACAGATCCTTCTTGAGCGACCCCCTTTCAAGCGGGAGTCACGGATCGTCGAGAGGCGTCGAGAAGCGTCGAGGAACTCGGCGTTCGGCGGCGGGGAATCGACGGCCCTTCTTGAATGCCTTCCCTTTCAAGCGGGAGACACGGGGCGTCGAACGTCCGTCGACAAACAGGGTAGAATGGCGTTGATGAGGCGGCAGCTTCATCTGAGCGGTGCTCGTCGGCGTCGGAGCGTCGGCGTCCTGCAAGGCAGAGGCGTGTGGGGCACCTCGGTGACAATAGTTCTGGACCGCAAAGATTGTGGAGACGGAGGCCCAGCAAGGGCGTCGAGTCTTTCGAGTCTTTGTGGTCTTCGGGTGGCGGGAAACCCACCGGCAGGTTTCTCCTCGGCGCGTTGGTCGTCCTCGACTTTCTCCGGCAGGATAAAGCGGTCGACGGTGCGGACGAGGGAGTCCTTCGATTCAAATGTTCTTAGGCAAAGGAGCGGGCAGCTCCGGTCGTCGGCGGCACGGCGTCAAGTGGTTCCCACGGCTGGGCAACAAAACTTCGACGGGCCTCCAGCGGTTACACAAACCTGCGAACCCTGGTCGACGGCAATGGACTTCGACGGCGGCGATGTCCGGGTGCTTCACTTCGATCTCCTCGGCGGTCCCGTCTCGGGTCGGCAGCCTTTCGAGGGTCTGTCTTCCAGGGAGCTTCGGCGAAGATGGAGCGGTGCTCGATGGTCCCTCGGAGCACGGGAAAATTGCGCCTTACCAGGTCCTCTCTCGGGTCAGTCTTCGACGATTTCGGCAGCCTTCGGATCAGTCGAAGCAAATGCAACAGCAAGTCTTCTTCTTCCAGCTGGACGTCGAGGATCAGCAGTTCCAGTTACTCTTAGAGTGGAGACTCAACTCCAGAACGCTTCTGAACGCTTCTGAACAATTACCAGTGGTGAGAGGTCCCCAGATATACTATTCTGTCTCTCATCCACACTGCTGGCACACACTTAGCAGCCAATCATACAGAAGGGCATTCATGCAGTCAGTCAGCCAATCAGGCACACAGTGCATTCAGGCCACACTCCTCCCTTTCAGACACTCACAACAAGGAATGTGGATTGGGACAAGTACCCAGCCATTCAACACTACACACTGCATTCAGGCCAGTTTCGGGCAGGGCTGTCTCAGTCTTTGTCTCTCATGCCAGAAATCAGACAACCACAACAAGGAGTGTATATTGGTCAAACACACCATTCACCCAGGTCCCACCCACAGGAGGTACCCACAACATACAGTCACTGGGAAGGCTCCAGTCGGTCTAGCTGGGCCTTCACAACAACACCATATATGTAACTTCCACCCAACAGCCAGTCAGGGGGAAGGGACAGAGTCAGGGCTTCCCAGGACTTTGGGAAACAAGGTAACAGGCAATAGAAAGCAAGAGGCCACAGGGGCCATCTTGTTTCCTATCAGGAATCAACTGATCCCAATGGCAGGGCCTGGGTATCCCAAAATGGAGGACACCCAGAGCACCTGTCAAATTGAGCATGGAGCTGCCACCAGCCCATACCCTGCTCTGTGGGCCACCCACAGGTGCCGAAAAACATACACTAGGGGCACAGGGTTGTACCCCTACCCATGGGTGCCATAAGGGTATCCCATGGGTCTGTTCACCAAACCAAAAGAGAGAGCTGTACTGCAGGAGTCCCACATGGACTCCTGGGCAGAAAACATGACAGAACACACTATAAAAAGCAGTAAAGGACAAGGATTCAGAGGCCCTGTCCCTCTGATGCATTTCCAGCATCACACCGGGTCATTCCAACCTTGGAGGACCCGGTAATTCCTCATTCAAAAAAACCATCCCCATTCCCATTTGAGCCCCAATAGGGCTCAATGGGAATGAGGAGGGAGCTAATAATGGGCCTGTTATTAACGGGCCCGTTATTAGCTCCCTGGTCCCCTTGCGGGACCCGCAAAGGACGTCTGGTCTGACCAGACGTTCAGAGCGGGTCCCACAAGGGAACCTAGTGATAGGGTAGAATGGGTTTACCGGCACCATTACCGGCACCGTTAAACCCATTCCGCCCTCCTGGTAATGAAGCCTATGGATTCCGTGAGGCAATCTCTGCATGATGAAATTTTTGCCACAAGGGACATCCACCGGCAAGTGAAGTATTCTTTGAGGCAATCTTTCAACATGCAGATGTCAAGGATCAGCATGCATATTTACTCTTTTGCTACTCGCAAAACCCTCACCATGACCTTGTTACAGTTGGGGGCCTCATGCACGCATCCCTCTCATGAGTGACCCCAGCCAATGAGGGCCAGGCCTTGGCATTGCGTGGTCAGAGTGCACCGCCCCAAGATTCACCACAGAATGGGTGTTCCAGTTGAACCACGCAGATGATGCCATTTGCATGTCTTGACATGCCCCTACACTCTTGCCTCCAACACTCCTCAGTCATGCACCCTGGTGTCCATGAGCCCGTGGAGGGGGCATGGATCTTTACCATTTTTTTTTACACTCTACCCCCCACACTCATCCTCCAGGGTGGACAGGTTTCTTTTCAAACTTTTTTTTAACACAGTGGACTGTATTTGTTATTTTTCCCTAACCAAGGTGGACTGTATTTGTTTTTTTTTCCTGGCCAAGATGGACTGTATTTGATGTTTACCCATGTCCAAGGCGGATTGGATAATTTGCTTTTTCCTTGTCCGGGATGGACTGTGTCATTCTTTTTTTTGTCCTCATCCAGGATGGATGGTGTCATTCATTTATTTGTCCTCATCCACGGTGGACTGTGTCATGTCAGGGCCATTGTGATCTTGAGGGCAGTGAGTCAACTGCTCATGGTAGAGGGCACATTTTCGATCTGGGCGCCTGGACATGTGGCCATGCACAGTGGAGTCAACTGACATGGTGTTGTGTACTGCTACAGCCTCCCACATACATGTGAACAGTTCATTCCACATTGATCTGGATATGTGCAGTCTGTTAGACAAACTCCTTTAGCTGGTCCAAACATATGTCCAATGTAATTCCAAGTATCTTGCCTCATTTGGTGCCCACACTCCCTGTGAGAACAGCCCCCCCCCGCCCCAGCACACTATTTCCACCCAAGTCCCCCTTCCCTCTACTGGACACTCGTCCTCCTAGCACTAATGTGGAGGTGGAGGGGTGAGGGATTCACAGCACCAGAGCTGTACCACCAAGTAAGGTTGTGAACTGTCATTCATTTTCATGGCTGAAGACATATGCATCCCAATAGTGGCATGAAGTGGCACATGTAGGGTTTGCAGGAGTGATGTAATATGGTGTTGATTGGGTGATGGTCACTGTCATTGAAGATGTGAGTTGTCCTACATAATTGTGTGTGTGTGCATGTCTCCTTGATCAGCTGTGCTTGTCCCTTGTGGTCCTGGATGCACATCCACAACTTGCTGTCAGTCTCTTCAGATGTTCCTGTGCACTTGTTTTTGGTGAGGGCTGATGTAGTGGCTTAATTCTTGTGTGGCATTACATTTGCACTCCTGTTGCCAGTCTTGAATGCCGTCTCCTGACATGTGTCATGTTGAGTAAACACTGCATGATCAGGGGTGGTCTGGCCTATAGGGAAATATGGTGCTTTCATGGTAGCTTTCTGCACTCCTGGCCCACACTTGTGTGTGGTATTTCCACAGTTTCTCATGGGAAATGGGTTGGCCTTGTTGTGGGAATGTGCTATGGGTCCAATCTGTGAATTATTTCCAGGACCTATTTTGTTTCCCAGTCCACCCCTCTCCATGATGCATGGGCATGCAAACTACCTTACTCTCACTTTCTACATAGGTAGATGATCCATTTGGCAAGTATGCATGTGGGTGATGTGTGCAGCATGCAATGTATTGCTGGTTAGGTGTGGGATGCCTAAATATCTTTCTCATGTGTCATGTGTACTGTTGCAGCTGTGTTCCATTGAATTTATCAGGGACTATGGATAGTGAAGGGTGTGTAACCTTGCATCATATTTTAATGCGTTTATATCCTGTGAGTAGTTAGACAGCTTTCTGTGAGACAAGGGACAAGGGACATGTTGAGGGTATTGAAGCATGTATTGGGAGGGGGCAGGTTGGCAACTGTTGATTTTCTCCATTGCAGAGCACGTACATAGCAGTGGTGAGTGGTGGTGAGCAGGACCCTGTGTGATGGTACTGAGAAACCCAGCTTTAAGATGGCAGTCAGATGATACTTTTTTTCAACTTACTGTAAGGGTCTCAGAGGAACACACATGGTGGAGCCATCATGCCAGGAGCTGGCATTGCAATGTCATGTATTTTGGGCATGTTATATGGAAAGTTCACTTTAAAACCTGACATGAGTCAACTTGACATGAATGTGGACATGGTTTATGCATTTTATGTCAAGGATATCAATAAGGTTGCAGTGTACATTTATTGTTATTTAGCACACCACACACATTTTGAACATCCAAGAGGCATATTCACAGGGTGCTATTAGGGGCAAGCTGGATTAGTCTGATTGCATCATTGAAGGCCAATAGGGATGTGGCTTTACTCTGTGTGTTCCACGGGGGTTGCTATTAATGTGAAGTGGGTTTGTACTAGCTGGTTGCGTGTGTCCTGTCCCTGTGCCCTTTGGCCTGCTAAGGGGGTGGGTGCTGGCTGTGGATGAGGGCAAAAGCCCTCTTGAAGATCTACTGCTATGCCACATGTGGCCATATTATGGGGCACAACATGCCACAATATTTTTGCATACTACAGAGGGTACATATAACAATATCCACCTGAGTGGTCAAGAGAGCGGAAGCACTCAGAATGTGTGCTCCACTATGCCTTTAGTGTGCATGTGTGCTGCATTGTAGCACACCTCATCTGGTGGGGGCTGATTTCCTGATGGGTGTCAGCAGGAACGGTGACAGCGGGTAGGCAAAGTCCCCTGGAAAGGAGAAAATGGTCATTAATTGCATGCATTGTTATTTCTTGTTTTTCTGTGTGTCATGTGACTGTGCGTGTGATAGTAGATACTCACCCAATCAGCTGTTGTCAAAGCTTCCCTATTCCGGGGCCAGGCATATTGGTGAATAGCCCAAGATGTAGTTATCATGCATGCATCCTGGGAAATTGGCATTGACATGCATGATGTGTCCCTTGGCATCACAAATCACCTGCACATTGGTGAAATGCCAATGTTTCCTGTTGCGATATATGTGCTCTGTCTGTCGGGAGGGTTGCAGCGCTACATTAGTGCAATCGATGGCTCCCAGGAACTGGGGAAAGTGTGCACTGCATAGAATTCCTGGACTGCTCTCTGCCTTGTCTGCAGTGTGCATGGCATATCAATGTTCCTATGAACACATGCTAGGATGCAGTGTAGGATCTGGTGGCGGCACCTTGAATGCATGGGCTGTGATGCACCCCCAATGATGGCTGTGGTATGCTGGAATGATCCAGTGGCCAGGAAGTGTAAAGCTGCTAGCACCTTGACCAGCAGTGTCACAGCCTGTGAGCACATGGTGGGGGATACCAGGTCATTCACCCACTCCCTGTCTAGGATGACATAGGGAGGGAAGCGGTATCTTACATGCACCTCCTCATCGGGCATCCCAAATACTGTTGTTCGTGGAAGGACGATTCTGGCCCTCCTCCTCCTCCTTCCATGTAGTAGGATTAGTTCTAGCAATGCAGGATCTGGCATTGTGGCAATCCTAAGTTCATTGGGGTTGCATACAGCTTTGTATACGTGGTCCTTCATTCCGTTTTATGCTTTGTGATGGGTGAACGGTAGCGGTAAAATCGTTTTCCTTTGGAGTCGCAAAGATTGCATGATAGTTTCTGTGAATGCGGTTAACTTAGCGCTTGATGGGGGTGTGTTGGTTGTTTGTATGGTGCCTCCCTCCCCACGCCCATTTCCTTCCTCATTTTCCACCTTGAACAGGGATTTTGCATATTCCGCCCCCTATTTAGCTCTTTGCACTGGCCCTTACTGCACGTTGCGTTCATTGCCGTGCAAAGCGCTCCTACACAGCGCAAAGTATGAAGTGCTAGCGCAAAGTCCGATTTGTGAATTAGGTAAATGCATTTAACGCTGTGCAAAGTGTACGTTTGGGTGTAAAGTCACTTAGCGCCGCACTGATTTTTTTAAAAATGAGGCCCATTGGGTGCTATTACAGAAACAATGTATTGTTGCAATTGCAATGAGCACAAAGGCAAAAATTGCCTTACCGCAAAAACATATACTTTCAATGCACATTTGCACGACAGCAAAGTACTAGGACCAGGGTGAACCGTTCCCTTGTACAAGCGCACATTGAAAGCATATGTTTTTAGCAATAATGCACATTTTGCACTAGTTCTTATTGCGTTTGAACAGATGAACATTTTGTGCAATACCATCCTTTAAAACTTAATGAAAGTGTATACAATTGTGCCATTCAGTAATTCATGTTTTGTTAATTAACTACACTAATGTTAAGCATACTTTTTAATAAATTGAAACTCAAATGGGCCTATCAAGTCATACATAATATTGATTATTACGGAGAAGTATTATTGTTGTTTCTTCCCTTTAAATAGTATCAGACAAAATAATGCTATTACTCACAATAATACAATGTGAAACTAATTTTGGAATTAATCCAGGCACTGTATTATTATCATAATTACTTAATAATTCACCATCCCAGAATAAATTAATAATAAATAGATTTGGTGGTTAGGAGGGTAGTTCAGGGTTCTATTTAGACAGGAACATTTAGAGACTTATATTAATACAAATATTTTAAAAAGGCAATGTACACCTGTGTATATGCTCAGATCTAAGCTGTTCTCCTTCAGGGTTCCATGTCTTTCCTCCGATTGTATTTATTGCTGGGGTCACTCCTGCACAGGAAATACACCGGAGCACTCCCCTCACTGCCCGGTCCCACTCTGACCCGCCTCTTTGATGGGAGAGACCACTTTACCCCACACACCGCATCCCCAGCTCAAATTGGGGTTTTATCCCCCTTCCCATCACTTATCTCATTCTCCCGATGCGTCTCCATTTCCTGCTCCTCCACACCGCAGTGTTGATATTGCCTTGATGCCCAGCCCCACTTAATGCCCACTACCCACCCCCCACCCACCCACTCCTTGCCCACCTCCCTTACACATATGCCCCCACCCCCTGCCTCTCCCCTCCTCCTTCAGCAACCACAAATGAAGTGGACAAAATCTCATTTTGAGGTAAATATACAGGTCCTCCCCCACAATGAGTAGTCCAGCTCAAACTGCTTGGTAACTTTCCTTTTGCACCAGGCCACAAGCAGTCCCACACTTGTTTTGGACTCATTGGACGTTCTCAGTGGCCTCTAGACCAAGCAGGCTTGGGACCCATGTCTAGGCATTTCTGTCCGACTTGGTTTGAATTAAGCAAAGCTTTGGTGGTCTGCAAGGAACTGGCCAATCCTGGTTGAATTAAGCAAAACAAAAGAGTTGATGGTTGGACGATTTAGAATTAATGTTAACCTCTGGCAATTGCTTCCTAGTCAAACCTCTCACACCACTCTGTCTCTAGATTCTCAACAGCTTTCCTTGATCAGAAAGCAAAGACTCCCATCGTTATGATCGACCCCTCAGTCTCCTTGACCCACCACACAAACACATTCTTAGTAGCCCGACCTACTATATCAGTCTGTTCTGACAGATTTGTCAAACTTATCCAAGGAACACATTGGCATGGTTGCAAGGGCTATTTTCGGTGCTAAGCTCAATATCACTAACACCATTTATAGAGGTGGGATTAAATATTGTATTCATTGACTCCAGGCAGTAAAAAACAGTATGGAAAAAAATAATGTCCAAGGCACCTTCAAGAGCTCATGCTGCACCAATACTCCACCATCTACACTGGCTACCTATGAAGACTAGGATCAAATTTAAAGTAGCCACATTGAGTTACATATGCCCACATGAAATAGCTCCTAAGTATTTGACTTTGTTTTTTTTATTATTATTTACATATTTATAAACATGACAGAACAGTTGTCAAGAACCCCACACACCACCAACTTCCTTCACAGTGTCACAGAGATTAGTACGTTTCTAATAATCTGCCCCTCGGATACTCTCGAACAATTTGTTTTTCTTCTGATGTCTGTAAATAACTCGCTCCATCATCCCAAGCTTGCACATTTCTTCAATCCACGTGCTCTCTTCGGGATGAAATGTTGACTTCCAGTGTCTCAAGATTCATTTCTTAGCCATCAAAGGGCCTCCAAAAAACCACAGTCAGGTCATCAATAAGCTGATCATCTCCCAATATTAAGGTATCAAAATCATAATCAATTGACATTCTCAGCATCTTATTGCATATCCAAGTTAACCTGTCCCAAAAGAGCTTCACTTAGTCACAAGTATTTGACTCTATTGATCGACTTTCATGGATCTGCTCAAACTGTATGCTCATTCTTTCTACCCCTATTAGATTTAATATAAAAAATGGTGGGGGGGAGAAGATTTTCCATCAAGGGTGCTCGCACTTGAAGTCCCTTGCCAGAATTTCATCTTAACATTTCGTTTTTTCCACATACTCTCTTCCTTCAGTTACTATCACAAGCGCACATATGCCTTCAGGTTTTGGCATGAGCAACAACTATCATAAAATAACACAATGGGAAAACATGAACACAACCTCTAATTTGATGAGAAAACAAGAAAATGATTTTTAAAAAAGGTCTTTGATTCAGAATTCTTCATTATGAGTTGTTCGTAATTACTCATATTACCTGCAAATATTGCTTTGAAATGAATTATTCGTAAAAACATTAAAAGAACAGATTCGGATATCAACCACTGCAGGGACGTCATTTAGGGGTCACCAGCCTGAGGCTTCCCTTGCTGCCCCTGTGGTCTCCCTTGCTACCCATAAAAAAAAATTTCTTTTTTCTTTTCTTTTTCTTTTTTTTACAAATTGAAGCTTCTCTTTGTTTCTAGAGTGGCTGGCTTTCTTGTTCAGGCTTCTTAAAAAAACAGGGAGTTCCACAGTTCCACAAGTGTAACACTTTGAGCACTGACCCTAAATAAGAAAGAATAGGAATAAAAAATAATGTGTCTTTATGGAATTCTATACAATAATTGCTAGACTCATTAAAGGTTTATTTCAAGCACACTTCAGGGGGTGAGTCACTGATTTAGTGTGTTCTTAAACACCTTAAATTCACAATGCAGACATAATCCTCCAAAAAGCATTTAGAGTAGAATAAGCATCTATTTCGGACTGTGTATTTTGCTTTTTGCAAGTTTCAGTTACAGCATGTTTTTTTTTCTTCTGCCGATACATATGGTGATCCATCCTGATATGAAATGTATATCACATTACAGTGATATTGTAACCATATTTTTCATAGTGTACTTAGAAACAATGCTATGTGATGCCACTTCCTGTTTTGTCAAGGGGTAAACCGTTGTGTTCCATCACTTCTTGTGATGTCACTTTGGGGCAATGTGTGATGCCATCAGTGATTATGAGTCATATAATGTCACTTCTGCTACCCCTGGCATTTTGGCGACATGACATCCCTGAACCACTGTGATTTTAATTTCAAAGTTTTCTGTAGCTTGCATTGTGACCAAAGGGCACATCAGGATCCGAATAAGCAAACACAGAGCTTCGCCTAGCACAGCGCCCACAAACCTTTGCACCTGGTGCACCATGTGGTTTTGCACCCCCTTACCTATTGTGCATGCCACTTTCAAGCAGTGCAGTATGCTTGTCCTGCAGCTGCCGGCATAGTCTCTTCCTAAAGCTTCCAGCATAGACATCTTAAGCGAAGATCAAAGCAGAGTGCTTATGCTAAAGTGGCAAGGGCTCTCCAATAGAGAAATTCTTTCCGTAACTACAACCCAGAGGGTCCCGGGGAAATATCTCTTGCCCATTCCTGTGTGCAAATTTGTGGTGCACAGCACTGGCGTAGTGGGTCCCCCGCACACTCCGTGGTGCGGGGCTCTCTGCCACCACATGTCCTGGGGCGTGGGGGGCCCTCAGATTTTATTTAAAAAAACAATTTTTTTTTTAAAACAAACAAAAAACAAATCTTTTCTTTTTGAAATCATTCTGCCTACATAAAGAAATTATTACTGTTACAGCGTAACAGAAATGATTTCTTTATGAATGCAGAGTGACTACAAAAATAAACTATTTCTTTTTGAAGTCCGAGGGTGCCCCCCACTCCCTCCCAGGTCCAACGTGGATCTTTTCTCTCCACCACCTCTCTCTCCTTATGTGGTGTTCCCCAGGGCTCTATCCTCTCAGCCTGGCTCTTCAAAGTCTACTTGGCCCCTTTGGCCCACCTGATCTCTACCTTCTCCTCTAACTTTCAGTGTTATGCGGATGACACTCAGCTCTTTTTCAGGCTCCCCTCAGCCTCCTCTTCTCTCTCGATCATTCCTGACTGTCCATGCGCGCATCAGGAATGGTGCGCCTCCAACGATCCCTGCCTTAATACCAGTAAGACAGAGATGCTTCTCACTGGGACCCTTCCTCCTGCTTTCCCTCTCTTACTCTAGCCGCCCTCGTTGGGCCCTCTTCCTTCGCCTTCCTGTGAGGCAAAAAACCTTGAGGTCATCTTTGACTCCACTCTCTCCTTCTCTCCTCACACCATGGACCTTGCCAAGAAGGCCCATTACCAGCTGCGCCTACTCAGATGTATTCTTCCTTTTCTCACCTTCCCCCAGAAGTTCACTGTTTATTGTTTGCTTGTTAGGCACTAATACTCCAGAGCCCTGGTTCTCTCTAGGCTGCACTACTGCAACAGCCTCTTTCTCAATCTGCCTTCCTTTACTCTGTGCCCTCCGCAACTAATCCAGAATAGGACTGCAAGACTTATCCTTGGCCTCCAGCCGAGGGATCGTATCTCTCCAGTCCTGAAATCTCTCCACTGGCTCCTGGTGGCTGAAAGGATAAAGTTCAAGACACTCTGCACCGTCCACAAGGCTTGCTGCTGCCTCCCTCTGGAATGTCCTCCCTGCGCCTCTCAAACTTTAGCCGGACCACCTGAAGTTCTGGAAGCAGCTCAAGCCCTTCCTTCTATCCTCTGCTTTCTCTCTCTCCCTCCCCTGCCAACCTACCTGTCTGCTGGGAAAAGCTTTGTGAGAGCGCAAGGGAGAAGCTGCATATCACCAGCCTAATTCAACATACTGGTGTCTCTTTACAATCTCAAAATTAATAATAATGTGTTTATGTGCGCAAGTGCGCTGATATTGCATTAAATGGTTCCTGTTTTGATCACTCATGATGAAAATTACAAACCATTACACCCCATGGCTTAGGGTGATCAAACAGGAACCATTTAATGCAATATCAGCGCACTTGCGCACATAAACACATTATTATTAATTTTGAGATTGTAAAGAGACACCAGTATGTTGAATTAGGCTGGTGATATGCAGCTTCTCCCTTGCGCTCTCACAAAACTTTTCCCATACAGTATTTTGCTGAAACGGGATGTACTTACATGTATATTTAGCTATATGGAAATCATTCCAAGATGGCCGCGGTTGTATGTATGAGTTACCACGGCATTTCGGTGGTCACATGACCGGCTATTTTGTAAGCAAAAGGGAGGAGCCTAGTATCAACGCCGGTTTGGCGTCTGGTTTCTATAAAAAGAGAGTGTTTGCACGAATTTGGGAATAGAAAAGCCTGAGGAAGCTTGGTAAGCAAGCAGAACGTGTGGCGGTTTCCACCCTAGTGGGTTGAGTGTCCTTACAACATGTTTTGTCAATGAGGGAGGCATGGGAATGATGCTAAACCCTTTTTAGCCATTTGGCAATGTTGGTTGCACAAGAACTTTTTGTATTGAAATAAATATATTTTTGGAATAAGCGGCTTGGTTTTGTGTGCAGGGTTAACTTTTACATGTTTGGGGTACTACAACCTACCTTGATACACGTGTATTGTGCATATATATATATATATATATATATATATATATATATATATATATACACATGACATTCTATATATATATATATATATATATATATATATATATATATATATATATATATATATATATATGTATAGAATGTCATGTGCATGAACGATTGAGTGCATGATGTATGGGTGGCTGCCTGGGTGTGCCTGTGTGAGGCTATGGGGAAAGAGTGCACACTTCAATGTATTGGTGGCTGGGCGTGCGTGTTTGAGTGTATGGTGAAAGGGTGCACACTTAAATATATGGCTGGCTGCCTTGGTCTGCCTGTATGGTGAAAGGGGTTGCACTTAAATGTATTGGTGGCTGCCTGGGTGTATCTGTATGGTGAAAGGGCACTTAAATGTATGTGTGTACGTGTGTGTATGGTGAATGGTGTGTGTGCACAAACAAAACCTAAATTGCACGGGGGCTAACTCTTCAAAGGTTGGGAGAGATGCTAACTTCACAGGTGGTGGGGGAGGGGAAAACTTATTTGTGTAGGGCCTCTAACTTCTTTACGCATTCTAATGAGACTATTCTAGGGCAGCTTCAATGTTACAAGCTGGAAACTCTCCCCTTTAAATCTGAAAGCACCCACGTATGGACTGTTGTGTGAGAATGAGCGGTCTGCTGTCCCCTCTCAACACTTCCAATTTTGCATGCAAATACCAAACCCACATCACAATTTTGCCTAATCAATTATGCAGTTGAATGAAGGTACTAATAGTGAAATACTCTATGTTAGTAATTGTTGGGCCTTTGTTAATGGCAGAACCCAGGCGCTGTTTAACATATGTGTCCTGTTCTGTCCACAGCCAGGTCAAGTCAACATAGCCCAAAATTTCAGGGAGGGGAGGATAAAGCCCAGTCAGCTCAATGGTGTTGTGCTAGTGGTTGTTTTTAATGCCTTGATTGCTTATTGGTCATCTTCATTACTCCTATCCATATTTTTCCTCATCCCAGTACTTGAGTATGGGTCACTTTGCCTCATACACAAGTACTGGGTGTATTTCTGAGCCGAGGAGCTGATTTTGGGGTTTGGGGCAGGGGGTGGGAGCGAGAGGGGATGTGTGGTGATGGGGTGGGACATGGGAGTGTGCAATCAATCATAATGGTCATGTATGTCCAGGCTAAGCAGGCATGTTATGTGGTATTAGTGGCTAGAGAGGCGTTTTGGTGCAGCCAGTCTTGTCATGTCTTAGTTTGGCTGCACTTTTCTTTAACTGAGCATCCCTGATAAAGCAGTCCTGCTAAGTGTAATTGCCTGGCAAGACTGGCATTTGAGTGCTGCCAGTCTAGCAGTTTCATATGATATGATATGATATGGCATTTATAAGGCACGAACTTACTGTGGCATTGTATATTTTTCTGGCATCTGTGTTAGAACAACCATGAGAAGCGTTATTGCTTCGACTGGCATTTTGGTGCCACCAGTCCAGGTATGTGTAAATGTGGCCTGGTATGCTTTAATTAAATATGTTATAGACTGGTCTACATTGTGCAGCCAGTTGGACATGTGTTCATTGTGGCATGGCATTTTTAACAGCAACACATTAAATAAATTAAAGCATTAATGTTCATGTGCACTGTTGGTGAGTTGCATGTATTGGATTTTTGGATTGATGTTACCCTACAAAACAATTGCAAACGCTTTGGCGTTTTATCCAATTTTTCTCAGAAATTGTGCTGTATATAATGCATCAAAACACATATACATCTTTCTCCTAGTGCGGTGTGCGGCTGTACCCCTGTAGCAGCGCGTTCATGCGTGTTGCGCAAGCGTGGTAATCGAAGGCGGCCCAGAGTGTGGTGAAACCCGTGATTTGTTGCCGAGCAGGGGGGGCCTCAGGATGACTCGCACGGGGGCCTCCAAATGTTGTGCTTCAGCTTTTGGGCATAGCCTTCCAGTTGACAGACACACACCTAGGTGCTGATCGCGATAGCCCAGACTATGATTATACCAAACATGAGCATGCGCAGTCATAACCCATCATTTGCACGGGTTCACCCATTGCAAATCAGGGAACGCACCCCATAAAGAATTATCAAGCTTAGTTCTGTGATTCTCAACACGGGGCGACCATTCATGCCAATGATCACTAACATGAGATCACCCCGTTTCACAGCAATACTACAAAAATGGCAGGGCGGGTTTCCGAGAGTTTAAGAATAGCAAGGTCGTTTGACGTCACAGCCTCCATGTGTTATCGAATATGTTGGCTCCTTCCTTGAGCACGAGCAAGGTTGAGTAAAGCATCTGGCCCGCCTCTCTTTTCTTTTAAGTTATATGGAAAAAAACAATGACACCAGACTAAAACCACATTCAGGATCTTGGAATGAATGCTACTTGATTGGCAAGGTGTTCGGCATAAACCCGCGCCATCGAGTGTCGCAGTGGATAATAGATGATGCGAAATATTTGGAAGACACCCTCCAGTCCATAAACGATTCCACCTGCACGGTGCAGCCCGCCAGTCTCAGGAGTACTGGCGAACTTCAGATGGCTGACAGGTTTTTAAATGATGTGCTCCTCTGGGCCACAATGCATAATTATACTGTACATCCAGGGAAGCGCGCGCGGGTCCTCTATGGCAAAACTGTGGTAAATGATACGACTTCCTCAAAAACTCATTAATATGTCATTAAGCAAGCAGACATTTACTAATTAAACAATTAGCCCTTTGTTCTTTGGCTCTCTTCTACCCTAGAGACATACCCATTTATTATGCGCATCCCGAAAACAATATTCCTTCCATTTTGCACTCCCAATTATGGCGAATCAGCACCTTTGCGTTTATGGAGATTCGTGATTCTGGACACTGTCAACAGAACAAACTATAGGAACAATATATGACCAAGTTGGCAACAAATTACAGTTTCGCAGTTTAGAGGATCCCTCGGATATCGATTTTCACATATTTGCTGAATTATTTTCAGATCTCAAACTCACATCATGGAACTAACGTTAAGCAACTTCTTGATTAGAGCCAACATGAACTGTGGCTTAAGCATTATTCGGGAAAGTGCATTTTACAGACCCGTTTCTACTAGAAATGCCACAATCATTTGTTTTCTTGTGTAGAGCTTACTTCTAAGTGCTGTACGGTCAGATTACCCAATAGCCAACTTGTTGATCTCTGAAGGTCTTAGTTGACCCTGCCAAGAGGGTAAAATGTGCAGGGTTCAGGCTGACCACATGTCAAGAGGCAAGTGCGTAACCCTTGAGCTATCATCACTTGAGTACCGTGATTGTCTTTCGAAATATAGGGTTTGTTTAAAAAAAAAACGTGTATTTTGAGGATACACAGAATATGTTAAAATTGATACATTTTGTGTCAGTAAAACTAAGTATTGTGGGTGGAAGAGTAGGATTTGCCGCAATTGTGATTAATCAAAATAGTAGCTAAAAAACTTAAATAAATGAAGTACTTTATTTTATTTGATGCTCTGATCATTTGATAGTTCTTACAAATTGAATCGCAACATCTGATACTAGAGTCTGTCATGGGGAGGCTAGGAACGTTCGAGTCAAATAACCAAATACTGACATCAAAGCGGCAAATTAAAATCCATTTGTCGATTGTCCTTTCGAAGGTAGAAAGAGTGAGCATCTCATGGATCCATTCCTCGATGTCAACGCTATTAGCTAATTTCCAAGCACTTAGAATTAGCTTCTTCGTCATCATGGAGCCTTTGGACACATGGGCGTAGGACATGCGAGTGACAGAGGGGACAATCCCCCCCCACAATTGTAAGTGGGGTGATGTATGTCATTTATCCCCCCCAGAATATGTTTGGTGTGTCATACAGGGATCTGTTTTTGAAGTGGGGGGGAGGAGCTGCTTACTATGTAAGCAGCCCTCTCCCCCCCCGACCCCCAAAGCATGGGGGCAATACCCTGGGGGCAGATGGGTGATCATCTGCCCCCAGGGAAGGGGGAAAACAAACAATATAATTTTTTTAAACATAGTTTTGGGTGGGTGCGGGTGGGGCTACTAGCCACCAGGGATTTTTGCAAGGGGGTGGCCCTCCCCTCCACCCTAAGTGGGTGGGGGCACCTTATGTAGCCCTCCCTAGGGGTAGATTTCTGCCCCTAGGAAGGGGTACATGAGATGCCCCCTATCCATTTGGGGTGAGGGGAGAGGCCACTGTAAATATTGGCCGAACCACCCCCCCCCCAAGATTGGGGCAGTACGTTTTGATCCCCCTCCCTGGGGGCAGATGGCCACACACATGTGCCCATTTGCCCCTAGAGAAGGGGAAAAGCTAAAAAATAAAAATTATTATAACTTGTTTAGGGTCGGTGTGGGCGGCCACCATGGATGTTATTAGTGGAAAGGGGGTGGCCCTCTCCCCCCACACCAAATGGATGGGGGGCATCTCATGTAGCCCTCCATGGGGGCAGATTGCTAGATTGGGGTTATAAGTGGGTTAGCCTTTTCCCTTTGCGCCCAGGTAGGTGCACCCACACATATGAGGTACAGTTTTCGTCGGGACGCCTGTGGGAACGCGAGAAGGTAGGACATCTGTTGTTGGCGGCATGTTTCGGTGGGTGGGCCGAGGGAAATGTCTCTGAAATTTGGTGGAAAAAAACACATTTTCAGACATTTCACTCTGGACACCCACCGAAAATCCCCGGCAAAGTCTGAAACGTTACGACCACCTACATTTGGGGAAAAAAGGGGCCAAATTTGGCCGAGATATTTTATGTAACAAAAAAGTTACAGGGGATTGAATGGTGACATACCGAAATCACCAAAAAAGGCCTTGGCAGAAATACCCATGGCAGTTAAGGGGTTAAGACGTAAAGCCCCAGAAGAGATATGATTTGTAAGGTAGCTCAGTGAGTTAATGCTCCAAATACATATTGTGCACAAGAATATGTAACACCTGTGTTCAGCACCTGCCTTAATCTTCCGGTGGGATAATATGCGGAGTGAATGCATTCAGCTTTCGATACAACACAGCATTTTCCAGGTCAATTGGTTCAGAAAAAGTGGTGGAAAACATTATTACTGTTTTTTTTTCTAACTGGCCGGATTTTCGTGCATTTTCTGGGTGGAGTTCGGGAGCCGAGTGCACACACCAGGACCCCCTGTATTTCCTGCTCCACCAGACAAATGCAGCCTTACTGCCAGCATGGATTCTCATGCTGGAAATAAGGAAAGGGATTCCTCTGGGATCTCCTTGGAAATTAAACCTGGTAAAAGCGGGCGGAGTCCAGAGAAGGCCATTGTCAATTTCGCCAGCAATCGCTAATTGTGTTAGGTATTTACACTCTTCCAGAGTGGAAAAGCAATGTGATTTCACCTACCTTTTACGCTAAAATCTTCAATTTTGTGGCAGAAAAGTAAAAACTTGCGCCAATGGAAATGGTCCACTCCATGTAGTTTACTTTGCGCCTTGATGCTTGTGGGTTTTGCGTGATGCTACACATGTAATACATAAATAAATATGTTTAACCTGACCCCAGATAAATGGCAATTCGTGATCAGAATGAGTGAGCATGGCATGTTGCTGGTAAGAGGGTGTCCTGTGGTTCTTGAGTGTGTTGGCAAATGCCCTTAATTGCCATCTCACATTAAACAGGTGCTTAAACCCATCAGTGTGGATTGCGCAGTAATAATTCGACAGAGGTATTTTAAATGGCCAATTTATCTCTTTGGGTGATATTGTCAAAGTGGGAGAATGTTGCCCAGAATGTGCCACTTTCTCTGCAGAGTGAATTGTGCCCACCCCGAGGAAGAAGTGTGAAAAACCCACAAGGGCACCATGCCCTACTCTTTCTGTGTGTGCCTTCCCCACAGGGCGACAGATGCCAACTCAGACATGGGTAAGTCTCAGGTGGCAAGCCTTGTACCCTAGTTGATGCAACAAAGAATTCCAGACTTTCGAGGCTGATAACATTAGTAGCATTGAGTTACATGCCACCTGACAGGTATGTGTGATAAAGTTGCAAAGCAGTGCTGTTAGTGGGCTAAAGCAGGAGGCAATGTCTGCCCACCCTCAAAGGGTACGTATGACCAAAAGTAATGAGCCCCTCCCCACATCATGGCTGTAAGGGTCAGGCTCCAAACCAGGGCAAGAATGCCCTCCAATCATCCATGCCCACTAGTAGGGTACCCCTCATGCTCCAGGAACCCTGTTGAGCAACCTCTGTGCTTTCCAGGTGATACTAACATTATTTAAAGCCAGAAGTCTAAAGGGTAATCGCTTAATTGCAGCTGGAAATGAGCTCCTGGCGTGATCAAAATGTCTTAACCAAGTATGACATCATCCCCTTCAATTATAAGCAATATGTGTGTTCTCGCGTTTCTTCGTCCACTGAATTACTGTTAGAAACAAAGGCAAGAGTTGTGTCTCTTGTGTAGGCATCAGGAAGGCAGTTGCCAGCCTCTGGCATAATATGCCCATGTTCTTCCAATATTGGCTAGCTGTTGCCCTCTTATGGCCAGGTAAAACCATTATGGCAGTGACTGGCAAATGCCTTTCGCCGGCAGACAGTAAAGCGGAAATAAGAGGCCAATTCAAGACACGGAACAAATAGCAGTTAAGACAGACTGCAGCTGCCGTTGCTGTGTTAGGGAGAATATGTTGAGTGTTCAAGCAAGGAGGCATGTATTAAGCAAGCAAGCAGTGAGACAAGGGAGAGGCAAAGAAAGGCCATAGGGGCTCTTTGAATAGTGTAACAGGGCAGAGGACCCATGCTCTGCCATCCTAGTAACATATGAGAGAATCAAATAGATCAGGCTTTGCAGCAAATGTTAAAGGAACAGAGTGCAGCTCTGCATTCAGAATAACAAAGGCAAAGAAAGGCTAGGCTCTAAAGCCAGCATGAGATGGAATAAGAGGGACCAGACACATCGTGAGAGGCTGACCCGGCCCTCACAGTAGTGCTAGAGGGGCAGCCCACATAGCGGGCTGCCCCTCTGGCCACCCCCCTTGGTCTACATATACCCCACTTACTAGGCATCCCCCGGGTCCGACACATCCGGCCGGGACCTAGGGAGTGCTTATAAGGGGGTGGGCTTGTAATCGCTCATCCTCCTTGTTTACTGTACCCCTCGTCCCCCAGAGGCCCCACACAATAAAAGTAGCAACTTGCAGTTGGTAGAAAAGGCTGCAACTCCTTTATTTGGCAGGAATCCACTAACAGGTGATCAACCTCTTAACGAGCTGGCGTCCTAGCTGTGGCCCACTGGAAGTAATTGTTATTTCCTCTCTCTTACCATGAGCTCATAGTCAGATGACAAATCCAGAAATGAAACATGTAAAGACATGTTCTTTGCAGCTGCATCCTTTAATTTTATTCTGTTTTCTTTTCTTCTTTTCTCTTGTTTTATACAGTGATGATATTTGTAATTTAATACGTACTGCTATTTTAATTTTAATGTTGTGAAAAGTCGAGTTCTTTGACTAAAACACAAGCAAAGTTCCCAAGGTATCCCCTGTCCCCCCAGATTTTATGTGTCTCCTACGCCCCTGTTTGGACATCCAGGCCCTGCTTGCTTTCGGTAAATCACGCAGCAATATATAGACACTTTGGGCGCTTGGGCGAATCTCTCGGTATAACCATGGGTACTCTACAACGCATAGTACAAAGGTTTGCCTGATTTAGTAGATTAATGTCAGCCGAGTTGGGATACTTGCCTTCTGTATTTAATTTTTACGATTGCAGGATTTTAGGATATTTTTTTGTTAATTACATTTTTGCTTGATGTAGTTCTTAGATTAATTACTTACACATTTCATATTGACTGTACATACATTCAATTATGTGATCACAATGTGTTATGTATCACCTTGTCTGTATCAAAGGTGTACTTAGGGTCTAAACTTTAATAAAACAATGCAAGGCTTATGGGTAAAATGCTGCATTTTGTACCCTTCCGTTGGTAGACTGCCTTGCCCTAGATTTCTTTATGTAATGGCATTTCTAAAATTCTGCTGCACATTTTCAAATTCAAAATTGTTTAATTTTTGTTGTGAGCACAGCATCTTTATAAATTGGATGATCTGATTTTTGGCTGGCCACAGTGGATACAATTCAGCCTGTTGTTTGTACCTGCCGGGACTGAACGTAATACAATGTTATCCTAGAATCTGATACATCCAGGCTCACCTGGCAGAGCTTGCTATTGATTCTTGAATCCAAAATTATGTAAGAAAATGTGCCATAACTTGGGAGCTATTAAACATTTCCTTTGGATGCCAGAGGTGACGACACATAATCCTATATGAGAAAAATAGGCCTTGCAGGAATCTTTAAGAAATGTCCTCCAGTTTGATATGTCATTTTCACGGTTCCATGTCATTTCATCGTGGGATTAACCATCGCTGGGTTTTTCTCTGTGGAAACTCCATCGGAAAAACTCATCAAATGTTTTATTTTTTTATTTTTGGGGGGTTCCCCCCCCGAACCTCATCCCCTTTAATGTTTTTCTATACCCGAATACCCACACCCCATATATATATATATATTTGTAGCCCCCAAAAATTCTATGAGTTTTTTTTATAGAATTTCGTGGAGAAAAGCCCAGCGAGGGTTAATCCCGCGATGAAAGGACGTCGTACCAGTTTCACATTGTCAACTGCTGTGATCATACAGGGAAATTTCACTCAGTAGAATTAGATGCCATTTCCACGCATGTTCAACTGCTTTCTTTCTTTGTCACTCCTGTGTACAGAACTCCCATTTGCTTGCTAATCTCACACAGTAACATACACAGACAAGAATACGTTTCCAAATTCCCCAAAGTATTTATTTTTGAAATCATAGGAAAAGTAGGCAGGCTCATATGGGCTTGGATAAAGAATAATTCTAAGACCCTCACTTTCTTGACAGCTGATGCAGTAAAAAAAAAACACAGAAAGTCTATTTCCGCTATCTGTGTGGACTAGCAATAGTGTGTGGGGGTTCACTGTGTGTGTGGGGCAGGGGCGTTGCTAGGGGGGGGCTAAGGGGGCTATAGCCCCTGATCTTTTGGTTGTAGCCCCGGATAGAATCTCAGGAGCTACAGCCAAAAGACTAGCTAGCCCCCAGTCCCAACAGTTCCGACATCAGTTTAGCCCCGGGTCTTTTACAGACCTAGCAACTCCCCTGGTGTGGGGGATACACCACTTCCAGAATTGCAGAACAGACAAGCACCACGATTCGGCTGTTAGTGACAGTGTCAAGATTGTGCAGTGACCTTGCTGAGATTCTGCACCACCCCAGATTTTGGGTGTCCCTCAGGGAAAATCATTGGTGAGGCCATGTTTGGATTAAAACATGGTTTCACGCAGAGGTGCAGTGTGTGTGACCATGATCTTTCTGCGAGTGGGCGAAATGGAAAGAAAGGCACTTACCTTTCTTTTCTCTCAAACATGCCACCCTACTGGAAAGCATACAAAAACAGCAGGTTTGTCCACAAGCAAGGCCACTCAAGGGAGCTCTGATTTGGGCAATCACTGACCCGCATCTGTGTGGTGCGGATCAGCCGGAGACCCGGAAGCAGTTACAATATTTCCCAGGGATTTTATACAGTGAGCAAAATGAGGCTCTTATAGTACCAAAGATGGGATACAGAATGAATCTTTTTTAAAGTGGTGAGCCAAATGTGTGTTATTAAACATGTTTTTTTTTTATTCTGCTGTGTATGCTGTTCTTCTTAAATATTAGAAGTACTTTATTGTATAACATAGTCTTCGCAGTGGTTCAATTCATATTAATTCTAAGGTCATATATAACAGTGTTGACGTAATAAGGAAAGTGGGTTACAGTATAAATATGCTCAGCTTAAAATTAACATTATATAATGTAAGGGGATCTTGTTTAAGGTGCAAACACCATTTAATTGTTTACGTTAATTACTTAACAAAGCCCTTGTAAATTGCCTGCAAAAATGCAAAACCACTATAGCTATACTATGTAGTTAGGCAGATGCTCACGATTTAAGAGCACCCAGATCTTTAAAACTTGGAATGATGCGTTTAAAAACATGTTAGGCCGACCCTGCTGGTAATCTCACTGCCTTCTGTGTTAAGGGGGCCTCACTTCGCTCGGGCCCTTAATGTGGGCCTCACTCTGTTACAGGCTGTGGCGGCCTGCTGCCTCAGTGTATATTGCCTGAGTAAAATAAAAAAACAAATACAAAAGAAGCATACACAGGGCAAATGAAAGACAAATGAGAGATGTTCTCCTCAGAATGGACACAGAAGTAGCACGTATTGGGGTTCCTTACTCTGCACCCTTTTGTCAGCCCTGTGACAGGAAGGAGCCCTAAGCTGTCACGTGGGGGCATAAGTAGCGGGTGCACACTTGGGTCAAATATCATTCAGAGTCACTTGCTCTTTTATGATCGGGGCAGTCCAGGGAACGCCTGCTACCCGGGCCTCCACAATCCTCTCATCCCCAGGCAATTTCCAGTTAGCTGCTTTGGCTTCAAGCTCTGTGCTTTTAGTTAGGTGCTGAGGTTTCATCCAGACCTCAGCCAAGCAGGTTCTTTTGTTCATTCTTAAAAGACAATCTTTAGCATTTCCATGCAGACTTATTTCAAGTAAAAATACATAAAACAAAAACCAGATTAGTTCACCACATTTATTTGCAAGTAAATTAAAATTCCCACAAAAAGTTGAATATTGCATCCTGCGCATATTGCACTAGCATAAATATATTAAAATTGAAACCTATTGATCGTAAGCCATTGATTTCAATGTGTGTCTGTTTGCTTATTATAGTATTTCATAAACCAGTACTTAAATGACGTGTATTCTCATGTAACCTATGGGTCTGCGGCTAAGAATTACATTTCAGTATTGCGTACTGAGGTGCCACTCACCTCCAAAGCTTGGGTATTAAAAGCCACCACTTCACGAAGTGTTTTTTGTTTTTTGTAACGTTTTTATTTGAAACAGCAAGTATACAAGGTATATACTAAATGCAACAAATGTTTTAAGATATAGAACGCATACATAGAGTGTGCATTACAGAATAGACATCTGGTGAATGTAAGCCAAGTATAAATATGCTGCTACAACCAATAAGGCAAGTGTAGCCAAGGGGACTCCAACCTCTAAAAATATCGACTACTTATTCATAAGTCTACGACACACTGAATAACCATTGCAGTCCAACCTACGTTAAATTAGTATATGTCATAGACTCCTTGAACTGCCTCCTCTTAGCCTGTTACACTTCTAGATAGTGCACTAAAGATCACTGTGTGGCACTCTGCCCCTTATCCTCTATCAAATCTAGATTGTGTGCTCAAAGATTACTGTGTTGTATTCTGCCTTTTAAGCCTGTGTCGCATCTAGATTGTGCGGTCAAAGATTACTGGGTTGTATTCTGCCTCTTAAGCCTGTGTCACATCTAGATTGTATGCTCAAAGATAACTGGGTTGTATTGTGCCGCTTAAGCCTGTGTTGAATCTAGATTGTGCGCTCAAAGATTACTGTGTTCTATTCTGCCTCTTAAGACTGTATTGCACCTTGATAGTTCGCTAAAAGATCACTGTATTGTATTCTGCCCCATAGCCTCTATCAAATCTAGATTGTGTGCTCAAAAATTACTCTGTTGTATTCTCCTTCTTAAATCTGTGTCGCATCTAGATTGTGTGCTCAGATTACTGTATTGTATTCTGCCCATTTGGCCTTTCTCAAACCTAGATTGTGTGCTCAAAGACTACTGTGTTGTCTATCCCACATCTTGATAGTTTACCCAAGAGATTAATGTGACTGGTTGCGCCAGGCTCACTGATTTAAGATTATTGTGCCTAAATTAGGGGAGAGGCACATAGTTACCACTGACTGGTAATCCTGACTGGTTGCACCTGGTTGCACCTGGTTGCACTGACTGGTAATCCTGACTGGTTGCACCTGGCCCACTGATTTAACATTGTTGTGCCTAACTTAGGGGAGAGGGACATAGTTACCACCGTGTCATAGTCTTCCTATTGCACCGTGGCCAGTACTGTGTTGTACTCTGCCAGTAGAAACTGCTCTTGCTAGCATCTCTTACATCTTGTTAGTCCAGATCGCTTAGAAAATGCTACCTTCTAGCATATCTTGCATTTAGTTAGTGTGCCCAAGAAATTACTGTGCTATATTCCGCCTGTCTAAAACACTTTTAATTGTTCAAACTAGCCTATCCCTCATTTGATCTTTAGATCCAGGGCCCACTTACTACCACTAGCTCTCCACTACCAGCTTCGTATCGCCAGATGAAGATTCCATCTCGCAAGATTCCTCCTCTCGCATCCGTCCCGCTCCTGTTTTCCCCCACTCCCGCCCTCCCCTCCTCACTCATGCCCCTCCACACCTGGCCCGCATTCTAGCACCCACCTTCTCAAACCCCCCCAATTCACCCCTTGAACTCAACCGGGCACTTCTCAACAACCTAATCCCACTCGCCCACTCTACTGCCACCACCCTGCTTCCAACTCCAAATTCAGAGGTGCACTCTGGTGCGCCAACCACCTCCCTCCACAGAAACCTAATCCCATCCACACAATCCCCCAGCCCCCAATCCTCCCTCTGACCGCTATTGAGAACTCCCTAATATCCTACGCCACGGCACCTCGTCCCCTTTCAAACTCCCAAGCCAGAGGAGCCCACGGGCGCTCCAAACAGCCCAAACCATCTTCTTCCTCCACTCCTCCCGTGCACCCCCTTCAAACATCCCTCCCTCACTTTCATTCACCCTCACCCACAAATCCCTCCCCTAACTGACCTCAGATATGCCCACCCTATCACCACCACCCCTCCTCCCCATCCCATTACCCTAACCCCCTCTTGACCCCTGCCAACAAACACCCCCCTTTATATCCCTTCCTGTCTCTAAAAACTGCACGGCTTGTCCTCGCAAGAACGGTAGCTTCATCTCCATTACCATCCAACCCCCCTACCCTCTCTCACACCCCCTCAGCACCAAAAACCTTAAAAAGCAGAAAGCGTGTCTGGCCCCCTCCACGAATGCTCCACGAATGCCTATTCCTCACCACTTCTTCCTCAACCCTACCTCCCAATCTCTCCCTCCCCATCCGCACCACAATCCCCCTCCCCTCACCCTGCTTCCACCCCCACTCTCTTGACTTCTCAGCCTCCACACCGGACCGCCCGATCCCTTCAAGACCCACTCCAATCTCTTTCCCCCTCAAACCCTCTGAACAACTGCCCACTCACCTGCCCCTCCCCAACTCTACCCACTCCCCCATGATATCCTCCTCTGCCTGCCTACTCTTTCCATCCTCCACCGATGTAGCCCCATCCACCGCCACACAGAATCCACTGACAGCCACCCGCATCTCTACCCCCCTTCTCTCCCAGTCTCGACCCTGAATGCCCTACCCGCACCCCTCCTCCAAATCCCCATGCACCTCCTGCTCTCAAATGCATCCTTTTCAATGCCCGCTCGGTAGCAAACAACAGATACAGATCTTCGACCTCCTCTCCTCTGACAAACCTGACCTAGTCTTTATCACTGAAACCTGACTCTCCGACGACTTTGCCCCTGTTGCACATGAAGCATCCCCCCCCCCCAGCTACTCGCTTATCCCACTCAACAGACCTTCCAGAGGAGGCGGCGTGGCAGTCCTCTTCAAATCCCACTTCTCTGTCTCACTGTTTGAATCACAGACATGAATTCCATCATGCAAATTCCTTCTAGTTAAACTCTCGCTACCTCAGACATTCTCTCACAGCTTCCTACTCATCTACAGACCTCATGGTTATGACAGACATTTCTCAAACAACCTCTGTGATTCTGTAGCCAACATTCAAGTAAATCACCCTCTCTGACTCTCCTAGGAGACTTCAATATCTGGCTGGACATTCCCACCAACCCCATGACCCATCCTCTCACTCGTCCAACTCACTTTAGAGGGCACACCCTAGATGCAAACTTCAGCTCCCACGACCTGATTCTTCTACCCCCTCCCTTTACCCCTCATCTGGTGCGATCACTTTGTCATCTCTTTCTCCATCTTCACCCCCGTCACTCCCCCTAAACCCCCTCTGGCGTTCCCCCGAGACCCCAAATGCTGGAACAAAGTAAAGTTCCTTCCTGACCTTGCCGAAGCACTACTTCTTAGATCCTCTACAATGCCCCCACCAGATAGATCCCTAACCATAGACTCCTTCGACTCTTGCTTCAATGAATCACTGATTCCTCTCACCCCCTCATGCCCCGCTTCCTCACGCAATGGACCAGTTCCCAAATGGTTCACACAACCGAATGGAGGAATGCCAAGAAACAAAATAAACTTCTGGAACGCAAATGGCGAACATCAAAACATATCTCAGGAGATGCGCTTTCACCTTAAACCATCGTCACTACAAAGCCAAAATCCGGATTGCCAATAAAGCCCATTATAACAACGAATTTTCAACTGTGGAAACAGCAGCAAAGAACTCCATAAAATAATTTCTGAATTCGGCAAGCCCACTTGCACCTCTAACCAATCTACCCCAACACAATCGCTCTGTGACTTACTATCGCTACACTTCTACACTACCGCTCTTGACAGGATGTACGCCCTTAACACCAAACTATCCCCCCAGTCCCACCCAATGACCAAGCAACCCTACAACGCCCGCCCTCCTCCGCCCCGATGCACGATGCACCCACCTTCAAATCGTTCAGAGATGAGTTTCTTAACCTACTATCTGCTAGAAAACCATCTGCCCTCCCTGCAGCTGTCCTAAAAGAAATATTCTCATCCACCTGCGCAGGAGAACATTCGAGAACCATACTGAATGATTCTCTCAGCTCTGGCATCTCCCCTGATGCCTTCAAAATTGCGTAGGTCAAGCCTCTTCTTAAAAAGCTATTCCTCAACCCCCTCAACTACAGACCCATCTCGAACACCAGATTCCTTGCAAAACTCATCGACTGAACAGTGTACTCCCAGCTAAATGCCTTTGTTAAAACCAACAACCTCCTCGACCCCGCACAATCAGGCTTCAGACCACGGCATGGAACTGAAACCATGCTGACTTCAATCTGGGATGATCTTAAGGTCACTGCGGAATCTGAAGGATGCACTGAACTAATCCTCCTCGACCTCTCTGCAGCCTTTGTCACGATTAACCACTCAATCCTCCTTGACCGTCTCCACTCCCTTGGGATCCACGGCACCGCTCTCAAGTGGATAGCCTCTTCCTCAGCAACAGGAAATAAATAACCCTCCTCTCCCCTTTTGTCTCAGCTGCTCGCTCGGTTATTACTGGAGTACCACAAGGCGCATGTCTATCTGCCCTCCTATTCAACCTCTATATGTCCACCCTTCCTGGAATCATCCGCCCACACAACATCTTGTGCAACAACTACGCTGACGATAACCAAATTATCCTTAAAATCCACAATTCAGACACCAACCCCCAGCCCAACCTTGATGCTTGTCTCCTAGATATCGATGACAATAAATCACCTCCATTTAAACTGCACAAAAACCAAAATCATGGTGTGTGGCAACTCTGCACTTCTACCTCATCCTCTCCATTGGCCCCCTTCCCTGAGCCAACCCCCCACCCCCTCTGACACAGTAAAAAACCTAGGCTGCACTATGGACTCCGGCTTAACCCTCTCCCAACAGATCAACAATGTATCTAAATGCTGCCACTACCATCTCAAACTTCTCAGATGTATGTTCCCCTACCTCTCCTTCCCGAACAGACTTTCCGCTGTTATGTCAATGGACTATGCCAACTCCCTATACCTAGGAATCCCAGCATACCACCTTAACAAACTCCAAAGAGCCCAAATCACTGCTGCAAAGCTGCTCCTCGCCCTGGGTCCAAGAGACCACACCTCTCCTGCTCTCCGAACCCTCCACTGGCTCCCAGTAGGGTGAAGAGCCACCTTCAAGACCCTTTGCATCCCTTACCATGAGGTGTACAAGACCGGCCCACTATACCTGCAACAAAAGCTAAAATCGTACCTCTCTCCACGCACCCTAAGATCAAGCACTGCCGTCCTTTTAATGATCCCCACCACTAACTGTCAGGATCGGAGGGTCCGCTTTCTCAGTCCCGGCCCGACTCTGTGGAACTCGCTTCCCCCACATATTCGACACACCCAAGACTATATGACATTCCGCAAAGTACTAAAAACGTGGCTGTTTCCATGACACCAACCTCATCCTTAAGAAGCGAATGGACTCCCAAGTAACTGAAAGACTAAATATTATGTGATCCAACCATGTCTTCAATGAACAGAAACATTGATTCAGCCATAGACAACCCTATCCCGAATAAAGAAAAATGTATCTCCTTGGATCAGCACTTGTCCCAAGTTGTGTCCCTCAGCCCATTCGGCCCCTGTAGTTGCTCTGTACCCCCCCCAGAATCCCTGTGCTATCACCCAGGACCCCCATGAGATCGCTGTGTACCCTCTGGTCCAGTACCACCACTATATGCCCCATCCACTCAAGCCCACAGTCTATCACTACATGCCCCCATACCTCGTGGTCCCTGTGCCTCACTGTCCTCCACGCCTTTAGCCCGTGTTATCACTGCACAACACACCCTGGCTCCAGTGATATTGCTATGTACCCTTGTGCTGGCGCCATGCACCTCTAGTCCCTGTGATGTCTCGATACACCTCCAGTCCTTTGTCTTGTACTATTCCTGTGTACCCTGCCCACTTACTACCCATATATTCATTGTAGCTATTGTTGTATTGTTGGGTATCTTGACCCACATTTGAATTATTATGCTACAACATTTGGTGCTGTGGGCTTAGAAAATCCAAGATGGCGGAAACGCCCACATTTGCGCCAGAATCCAGGAGAACCGTGCAGTTTTGCGCACACAAAAATGGTCCCCTGACCTGCCACCCACTAGTGCAAAGAAAGATGGTTCTGTTCAAAATCCGTTTTATTAATGTCAAAAATTGCTAAGATCATGGGCCCGGAACCACCAAACAAAAATCCAACTCTGGTTGAGTGTTTTACTTTACTCTACTGCAGATCCACATCAATGCCATGTCAAGCAAGGATCATATACTATCAAGTAAAATCCTTTCTTTTTGAAATGTATTAATTCAAGACAGCTGTCAAAAACAGGTGCAGTACCGGCATTGGACACTGACCGGCACTGGCGCTCTATAAATCCTGGCAGGAGAGCTGTCTTGCAGAACTGTGCAGTGAACAGAAGGGGGTCTTATATAATTAAAAGTTCAAAAGACTTGCTTTTCCTGAGAACCATTAACACCTCAGAGACACACACAACAGCCCAGGATATCACGTGGCCCTGTTGATTGAGAGGGAGGAGTTTCCCCTGCAGCCTTCAGGACACAACACAATAAACCCTTTCAATTGAATGGGGTATGCTGATTTTGGGTGTGGACTGTAAACAGTCTTCTGGAGAAAGGAGAGGCCTGTGATCTCTGACTCACCAAGCTTCTGGGGGCGGGCCAGACTGGATTGTGGATTCATATTGCAGCAAATATATGTTTAAGTTAAATGCTTCTGAAATATTGTATTAAGCTTACAAAAATGTACAATTTGGAGATCCTTAATCTGAGAAATGTACCCACAATTTGAGACCAGACTCAACTCTGTACCATGTTCTGAGGCAAAACCCCATGAATTATGGAGATTGCAGACACAGGGCTTATGCTAGAAAAATGAAAATTTACTGGAATATGTGTAGAGAGGCGGTGTACATCTGTGTAATTTTTGGTAAAAATCCAATATTGGTAAACCAACCAAAAAACGGAAAATGCTGGCATTTTTGAACCCTAGCACTTAGGAAGATCAGGGTTAGGCAAGAATATACCTTGAGCAATCTGCAATTTAGGTAATATTAACAAGTGGGGTATATTGCAAATGTGGGTTTTATGAAAAAGAAGATATGTTGCACGGACACAAAGGGGCGTTTCTTTAATAGATTGTAAAATGATGACTCACTCTGACACACTATCCCTTCTCAAATCAGGTCACAGAGAATCCTTGACCTATCAAATCATGAGAGGGTTGTGCATGCAGAATGAGCCGACCCACCCACTTTCAAAAGACATAAAAAGAGAAACTGAAAGCCAGACAGGGACATTCACTTCCCACTTCAAGCTGATTTCTTGCGGAGCACTTTGCCAGAAGACACCTCAGCAACGAGAAATAAATAACCCTCCTCTCCCCTTTTGTCTCAGCTGCTCGCTCGGTTATTACTGGAGTACCACAAGGCGCATGTCTATGTGCCCTCCTATTCAACCTCTATTTGTCCACCCTTCCTGGAATCATCCGCCCACACAACATCTCGTGCAACAACTACGCTGACGATAACCAAATTATCCTTAAAATCCACAATTCAGACACCAACCCCCAGCCCAACCTTGATGCTTGTCTCCTAGATATCGACCGATGGATGACAATAAATCACCTCCATTTAAACCGCACAAAAACCAATATCATGGTGTGTGGCAACTCTGCACTTCTACCTCATCCTCTCCCTTGGCCCCCTTCCCTGAGCCAGCCCCCCGCCCCCTCTGACACAGTAAAAAACCTAGGCTGCACTATGGACTCCGGCTTAACCCTCTCCCGACAGATCAACAATGTATCTAAATGCTGCCACTACCATCTCAAACTTCTCAGATGTATGTTCCCCTACCTCTCCTTCCCGAACAGACTTTCCGCTGTTATGTCAATGGACTATGCCAACTCCCTATACCTAGGAATCCCAGCATACCACCTTAACAAACTCCAAAGAGCCCAAATCACTGCTGCAAAGCTGCTCCTCACCCTGGGTCCAAGAGACCACACCTCTCCTGCTCTCCGAACCCTCCACTGGCTCCCAGTAGGGTGAAGAGCCACCTTCTAGACCCTGTGCATCCCTCACCATGTAGTGTACAAGACCGGCCCACTATACCCGCAACAAAAGCTAAAACCTTACCTCTCTCCGCGCACCCTAAGATCAAGCACTGCCGTCCTTTTAATGATCCCCACCACTAACTGTCAGGATCGGAGGGTCCGCTTTCTCAGTCCCGGCCCGACTCTATGGAACTCGCTTCCCCCACATATTCGACACACCCAAGACTATATGACATTCTGCAAAGTACTAAAAACGTGGCTGTTTCCATGACACCAACCTCATCCTTAAGAAGCGAATGGACTCCCAAGTAACTGAAAGACTAAATATTATGTGATCCAACCATGTCTTCAATGAACAGAAACATTGATTCAGCCATAGACAACCCTATCCCCGAATAAAGAAAAATGGATCTCCTTGGATCAGCACTTGTCCCAAGTTGTGTCCCTCAGCCCATTCGGCCCCTGTAGTTGCTCTGTACCCCCCCAGAATCCCTGTGCTATCACCCAGGACCCCCGTGAGATCGCTGTGTACCCTCTGGTCCAGTACCACCACTATATGCCCCATCCACTCAAGCCCACCGTCTATAATTACATGCCCCCATACCTCGTGGTCCCTGTGCCTCACTGTCCTCCACGCCTTCAGCCCGTGTTATCACTGCACAACACACCCTGGCTCCAGTGATATTGCTATGCACCCTTGTGCTGTCATAAGTGCTGGCGCCATGCACCTCTAGTCCCTGTGATGTCTCGATACACCTCCAGTCCTTTGTCTTGTACTATTCCTGTGTACCCTGCCCACTTACTACCCATATATTCATTGTAGCTATTGTTGTATTGTTGGGTATCTTAACCCACATTTGAATTATTATGCTACAACATTTGGTGCTGTGGGCTTAGAAAATCCAAGATGGCGGAAAAGCCCACATTTGTGCCAGAATCCAGGAGAACCGCGCAGTTTTGCGCACACAAAAATGGTCCCCTGACCTGCCACCCACCAGTGCAAAGAAAGATGGTTCTGTTCAAAATCCATTTTATTAATGTCAAAAATTGCTAAGATCATGGGCCCGGAACCACCAAACAAAAATCCAACTCTGGTTGAGTGTTTTACTTTACTCTACTGCAGATCCACATCAATGCCATGTCAAGCAAGGATCATATACTATCAAGTAAAATCCTTTCTTTTTGAAATGTATTAATTCAAGACAGCTGTCAAAAATAGGTGCAGTACCGGCATTGGACACTGACCGGCGCTGGCGCTCTATAAATCCTGGCAGGAGAGCTGTCTTGCAGAACTGTGCAGTGAACAGAAGGGGGTTTTATGTAATTAAAAGTTCAAAAGACTTGCTTTTCCTGAGAACCATTAACACCTCAGAGACACACACAACAGCCCAGGATATCACATGGCCCTGTTGATTGAGAGGGAGGAGTTTCCCCTGCAGCCTTCAGGACACAACACAATAAACCCTTTCAATTGAATGGGGTATGCTGATTTTGGGTGTGGACTGTAAACAGTCTTCTGGAGAAAGGAGAGGCCTATGATCTCTGACTCACCAAGCTTCTGGGGACGGGCCAGACTGGATTGTGGATTCATATTGCAGCAAATATATGTTCAAGTTAAATGCTTCTGAAATATTGTATTAAGCTTACAAAAATGTACAATTTGGAGATCCTTAATCTGAGAAATGTGCCCACAATTTGAGACCAGACTCAACTCTGTACCATGTTCTGAGGCAAAACCCCATGAATTATGGAGATTGCAGACACAGGGTTTATGCTAGAAAAATGAAAATTTACTGGAATATGTGTAGAGAGGCGGTGTACATCTGTGTAATTTTTGGTAAAAATCCAATATTGGTAAACCAACCAAAAAACGGAAAATGCTGGCATTTTTGAACCCTAGCTCTTTGGAAGATCAGGGTTAGGCAAGAATATACCTTGAGCAATCTGCAATTTAGGTAATATTAACAAGTGGGGTATATTGCAAATGTGGGTTTTATGAAAAAGAAGATATGTTGCACGGACACAAAGGGGCGTTTCTTTAATAGATTGTAAAATGATGACTCACTCTGACTCACTCTGACACACTATCCCTTCTCAAATCAGGTCACAGAGAATCCTTGACCTATCAAATCATGAGAGGGTTGGGCATGCAGAATGAGCCGACCCACCCACTTTCAAAAGACATAAAAAGAGAAACTGGAAGCCAGACAGGGACATTCACTTCCCACTTCAAGCTGATTTCTTGCGGAGCACTTTGCCAGAAGACACCAGATCCAGCACTTAGACTTCAAATCCAGACAGAGACCAGCACTTAGAACTCAGACTCCAGAACTTAAAGCAAAGGCCTAACCCACAAGCTGAGTTCTCTTCAGTAGGCCTCAAAATCCTTTGCAAACTATTCAACCACCGGGCTGCGCGGTTTGCTGCTTGCTAAGAATCCTGTGTATCCAGAACCGTCAGATCCAATTCAAGAGACCCCGATCACTGTCCAGTGCCGAGACCAGAACCAGAGATCCAGATCCACAGACCAGACCCAGACCAGATCGCTGTGAGCAAAACCGGTGCCTGACCGTCCCGTGGCGAGGGAAGTCCAGTCCAAAACTGATCAGACCCTGACGGCCTATTTCAAATTTATAGTGTGAGTACTCAGCTAGAACTGTGCCAGAACCAATCTCTTAGTTTAAAATAATCTGATTCAAAACATTTGAACCTGTCCAGAACTGCATCATAGGAATTGTGTGTTCATTCTGTCATTTCAAAGCTGTAAAAGTGTCATTTTGTCATTCTGAAGTTTACTTTCATTTCAAAAAACGATCTCCACAAAATCGTCCGTATCTCTTAGACCGCGCATGCTAGAAAGGAGATTTAACTTTCATTCTAAAGCTAAGATTCTAGGCTTTCCTAGAATCTTACTTTCTATTCATTATAGTTTTTCCGTAATCGCGCTCGACGCACTCGGAAAAAGTGCCGCGATTTGCCATTTGGTCCAATTAGCTCCTGTCAAAATAGCCGCTTTTGCTTGAACTGCTAAAATTTGTTTTCAACCTGCCAATCCCTCATTGAGCATTGCCAGTGTGACTTGAACTAATCTTAAATACCTATCACCTACCCTGAACCTCCTACAGGGAATTAAAATCATTTGTAGCATATTTTTCCCTTCTTTGCATACCACATTTAAAGTATTTTGCCTGTGTTTTAAAATCATCCCTGTTCTCTAAACTTGCTAGGGGGGAACTGAAATTCGTATTGTATTGTGATTGTATTCCTGAAAACCGTGTGCTTCACTTCCATCGCCTTATATTACATAGGGGGGGAGTGAATTGCCACCAGGGGAAAAGTGAACATATTATCTCTTGTGAAACCCTATCAGTTTATTTCTGTACTGCATTTTATTCATCATTGCATTTCCTGGAAACCCTAAAAGCATTCTCAGTTACCTTTTCCTTCCTATATCAACTCCTAAGTAATTAAATAAGTGTACAATTGTAATATTATCCATTGTTGATCACTGTCATATTCTTAAGTGTGATATCAAATATAAATGTATTATAAAAGTGTGATATATATATATATATATTGTTTAATTTTCCAATAAATCTTTTAAATTGCAAAACAAACCAACTTCTTGGCTCAGTGAGGTCAGGGGGATTCAAAGAGAGGGGCGTTATATAAGGGTTCATCATCCAGAGTATAACTTGTCATAAATATATATATAAATAAGGGCTTCCCTTGGGCATCCCAGACGAGGCACTGACTTAGTGGGATTGCTGAATTGAAGTCACTTAACAGTATACCCAACCCCTCTATGCCCATCTAGTCCCTCGGACAACTCATCTATGCCCTGTGATGTTGCTTTGTGCCCTGTGGGTCGCTCTATACCCCTATCCCTGCTCCCATGATGCATGTATCCCTCTCTATTGTGCTTCCCCCTAGTCCCTGTGATGTCACTGTATGCCCCACTGCGCACGTGTGTCGCTGTGTTCCCTACCACTTTCCACACGTCATTAAGTATCCCTCTATCACCTCTGTCCTATCAGTGTATCCCCAGCCCTCTGTCCCTGTGTGCCCCTCTGTGACCATTTGTTGCTGTGTACCCCTGCCCCCCTGTCCCTGTAATACCGCTATATATCCTTCTGCATAGCCCCCTCTAGTCACCATGATCCTGCTGTGTACCCACTGCGCCTGTGTGTCCCTGTGTACCCTACCCTCCTGTCCCTGTAATTCCCTATATATCCCTCTGTGTCCCCCCCTGTGTAATCGCTATGTACGTCTGCCCTCAGGCCCAGCCCGTATCCCGCTGGCCCCTGTGACTCTATGCCCAGCCTGCTAGTCCCTGCAATGTCCCTATAGTGCCCTACCACTCCAGCCCCGTACTATAGCTTCATACCCCCCGGTCCAGTGATGTCATTGTCTACCCATCCCCTCACCTCCCTTCGAAGTCACTGTGTAACCACTACCACTAAGTCCTCATGTTCCAATGCTGCCCAGACCATCCCTTTGCTGCACCTATCCGTCGGTACAATATGACACAACCATGTAAACAGTCCTTGCCTCCCTGTGGTGACGCAATAAACCCACCCTCCTGGTCCCCATGATATCTCTGTACACCCATGCCCTCTCGTATCCCACGTAGTGACTGCCTGCTCAGCACCTCCAGTCCCCTAAGTCTCTTATACCCAGCCCTCTGGTCCTGTAAGGTCTCTCTGTAACCCTGGGCCCTGCATGCTTACTGTTACTCCCTACCACAGCTCCCCTCGATGTGTACCCAGCCCTCCCTGTCCCCATGAACAGTCCCTAGCATGTCCTCACTGTCCGTACCTCACCACTTGCTTCAAAGAGAATTATGCATAGGCGCTTTATGCATGAACCATCATATCATATCACTACGCTTACTCTCTACTCCACCTACCAGAGCTTTGAGGTCATACCAATGATATATAGAGCGCTATATAAATGCCAAATAACATAACATAACATAACACTATTGTATTTTGGAATTTAGAAACATTTGAATAAGGGGGTAAGTATCACACAAACAGAAAGGCATACAAGATAGTACAATAAACAGGAGACAGGACATGTACAGGGGGGAATGCAGAATCATACATGAAATAGTTATGCTAAAATCATATTTATGGATATTGATGTTAGATAGAAAACTGCCATTTCAACTGATGTTTAAGTAGTGGGCCAGGAGAGGAAGCATTACAACCTTCCATCTTGTGGATAGTACAAATAGAATTCCACCATATTTTGTAATGGTTACAGTCTAAATGTTTCCAATTGGCATTGACAGTTTGTATCTCAATCAACATAGAAAATCAAACACATAACAGGTATTCTTAATGATAGTATCTTGTATAAATGAGCTACCAAAAATAAGAAATTCAAAACAATAATCTTGTTGAAAGTTAAAAAATACATTTGATAGTATTCCAGCTTCAACATCTGTCATTGAGTGTTATTTTACATTTGAAGAGTGATACTGGGGTGATAAATGCTCGATGATGAAAAAAGAAGAAAGTTTTAAGCAAGCTGGCTGAAGAGGTGACCTTGGAGATATATTTCCATTGTGGGGGCCAGCATAGTTGGTTACAGGTAGCATACAGTCTTGCTGCCAATGAATGTGGAGGCATTCCGCTATTTGAGGGGTGGTTGTGTCGACCAGGGTTTTGTAAAACATGGAGGCGGTAATGTCAGAGTTGAGCAGATGTAGTAGTCTTGGCACGTTTGGAACATTGGAATTATACATGAAAACCTCATTGTTTTTTAAAATTGCATAGCTAATGTTCAAATATTGCTGCAAAAACAGATAGGAATATGAAATTTAGTGGCAATTTCATTAAAAGTGATTGGAACACAACATAAAAAATGGATTAAAAATATAATACCCCTGGAGAGCCATAGATTTTGCATTAATTAAAGGATTAAACCAAATAAATGGAGAGGTGGACAAGGAGGGTTTTGAAATAGAAGGGAACACAGTTAATCTAAGGAAATAGGCAGATTGTCCGAATACAAGAGCATTTTGTGAATTTATTTTCTCCCTTGATGAGGGAAAAATCAGCAAGGGTTATGGGGGAAACCATAGCTCTTTCTACGAGTACCTAGTTAGATGCATTACTTGATTCTTCGTGGATAAACCATAGCTGCTTTGCCTGAGAAAAAAAGACATGTGGTATTTTTTTAAATCAGGGAATCCTACTCCATCATGTGCACAAGATTTTTTTCATTTGCAGAGAGATATTCTATGTCTTTTTTTTCAGCATAGCAATTTAGTTAGGCAGGAATCTATGGATTTAAAGAAGGAGGGGAAGAGGAGTTGGTAACATATCAAGTAGATAGAGAATAATGGGGGAAATCATCATTTTAATAGATTCCAGCCGACCCCACCAGGAAAGGTAAAGGGGAGACCAAGAGGTTGTTAGTTCAGTAATTCTTGTTAGTAGGGCCTCAAAATTCTGCTTTCGGATGTCTTTACTGGATGCATATAGATGGATACCCAAGTATTTAAAGCCTTTGGGACACCATTTCTTGTCTACGGTTTTGGTGTGATTTTTTGTACAATGCACATTGAGGGATAGAACCTCAGACTTGTCGATATTTAACTTATAACCAGACGCTAGTGAGAACTTTGAGATAATATCTAATAGGTGTTGAGCACTAGTCTCCGGATCCTTCAAGAACAAGAGTACATCATCTGCATATGCCGCAGTTTTGACACATAAATGTCCACATTGAATTCCTAGAATAGTATCATTCTGTCTTAGTGCTTCTAAGAAGGCTTCCAGTGCTAAAATGAAAAGAATTTGGGAAAGGGGCAGCCCTGATGTGTATCTCTAAACAAGGGGAATTAGGGGGACATGTGTCCATTGACAAAGAAAGCAATCTTAGAATTAGAGTAGAGAACTCTAATCAGGGAGAGAAACAGGGTGCCTAAGCCATGCCACTTAAGAGCTTCGAACATGTAGTACCATTCTATCCTATCAAAAGCTTTTTCTGCATCTAGAGTTACAGCTGTGTGGGGATCTTTGGAGTTCATATCTAGGACATCAAGAACAAGTCTTATATTGGAAGAGGATAGCCTGCCTTTAACATATCCAACCTGGGCATGTTTAAGTTAGCTGGGTAAGAAGGGAAGAAATCTATTAGCTAAATTCTTGGCAACAATTTTACAATCTGTGTTGATAAGAGAAATTGGACGATCATTTTGGGGATGTTCAGTATTTTTGTGAGGCTTTGGGAAAACAATTAACATGGCTTCCAGGAAGGATCCCTATGCTTTACTTTCCCTGATGAAATGGGTATAGAGGTCATTGAGTTTAGGTACTAATAGATTGCAAAAATTGGCAAAAAAGTCCTTAGGGATCCATCTGGGCCAGGGGCTTTGCTCTTTTTAAGGTCTGTATTGGCTTAGTGTATTTCAGTAGAAGATATAGGCACATTCAGTGACTGGAGATCCTCTTGGGGATATGTAGTGTGGGAGTGTGGGAAATGTGATGAAGAAAGTCTTGAATATGAGCGTTATTTGGAGGGGCCTCAGAGGTATAAAGATTAGAATAAAATTGAGAGATGAATTGTATGATTTTGTTGTCTGAAAATTTCCTGTTACCTCTGTGCTCTTCTATAACTACTACCTTAGCTTTTTCTTTTTTAAGTTTAAGATATGATGCAAGGGATTTACCAGTCTTATTAGAGAATTGATAGATCTTTGCTTTATATTTCAGCAGGTTGGTGCATGAGTACTGCGTGACAATTCTATTGTATTGCAATCGTAGCCTTAAAATATCCCTAATGATGGAAGGGGATTTGGTGAGTGCATATTGCGTTTCAAGGGGCTTGAGTTGCTTGAGTATGGTGTTAGATTCTTTCTTTAGTTTTTTATTTTTATTAGCGACAAAGGATATGATTTGGCTTCTAAGAACAGCTTTATAACAGTCCCAATTATAGATGTGTCCTGACTTTTATTCTACAAGAAAAATTGTTATGTTGCTGTGTAATGAAGGGTGTAAATGATTCATCGCTCAAAAGGGTAGCATTACATTTCCATTTATTGGAGTTGTGGGTGTTTTGTAGGGCTGCAAGTTGGATGTTTCCTGGGGAATGATCCAAAATTGTTATAGATTCTATTTGGGCAGCAAGAAGGAAATTGACCATAGATTTGGAAATTAATATATAGTCTAATCGTGAGAAAGATTTCTGAGGATTGGAGAAGAAAGTAAATACGGAATTGGTAGGATGAGTGATACGCCATGCATCACTAAGACCTAACCCTGATACGAAATTAGTAAATTGTGTATGGGAGGTGGTGTTTTTGAAGCATACACTGGATTTCCTATCAAGGAAAGGGTCCATAATCTGATTACAATCTCTGGAGACAATTACATTATGAGGGTTGCTTTGAATAATGCGGTTTCTAAGTTGTCACCAGAAAGAAGGGTCTGCAGATGTGGGGCCATCGATGTTCAAAACTGTATACTCAATGGATTCCACTAATATCCTGAGCAGTACCCATCTACCTATATCACCAGATTCCTTTACAATCACTTTGCATTTAATTGCCTTGTTAATGAGTGTGATAACACCATTCTTTTTTCCATTTGCTGCACTTGAAAAGACCTGACCAACCCAGTGACGACTACGTTTAGCTGCTTCTTCATTTGAGAGATGTGACTCTTGTATGCAAGCAATTGATGGCTTTGTTCTGCTGAGGTGTGATAGTACTTTTTATCTCTTGACAGGATTATGCAATCCTTTGACGTTCCAAAAGGTTATGTTAAGTGGCATAAATTAAGATAAGGTTAACATAAAATACAAAGAGCATATGAAGTGAATAACATTTGCTAACATAGTAAGTGTTGTAACAGCATATTTGAGAGAGCATTTGAGCAATACGCCCATAGGACAAATATATAGAGCTCTGCATAATGGACGGAAACATAAAAGGGGTGAAACGTAACGGAAAAGGGGAGCTGAACAGAGAAAACATGGATTTTTGCAACAACAAAACATGACCGAGAGTTATAGACAGGAATTTGGCTAACAGATAACAGCCACGCCAATCCATGTTGGATATACGATAAAATGGGGTGGAGAGCCAATTGAAACAAGGCGCGCCCATCCAAGCTCCGGTGGAAGATGATCAAAGAAGATTCAATGCGTTGACTGATTAGATGTTGTGATTCTTTTCAAGTAGGTGGTCTTGAAGTGTCCATATCGTCCCTTTGTGAGATTGAATATAGTGTCTTATATCCTTTGGGTACTGGAAAGTAGAGGTATGCCCATTCAGGGTGACTTTGAGAATAGCTGGATGAATAATGCCATATCTCATATTTAACTGTCTCAGGACAGGTCTAAAGGTGAGAAGTTATTTTCTTCTAGCCGCGGTAACATTGGAGACGTGTGAAATAAATATTTTCTTGCCTTCACAAGACAGCTGCTTCATTTGTTTCACTTTATCCATTATAAGAGTAATATAAGTGTAATCCAAAAGGGCTAGGATGAGAGTTCTAGATAAGCCTGTAGATTTTCGGACTGACTGGGTTGGTCCAACACATGGGCTCTTTGGATATTGAGATGCATTGACACAGGCAAGTCAAGGAGCTGAGGTAAGAAGGCATATAAGAATGAAATAGGATCATCATTTTCTATTCCTTCCGGAAGGCCAACAATGAGTACATTATTTCTCCTGTTTCTGTTCTAGAGATTCTCAGTCTGTATTTGTTGAGATTTAACAGTTGTTTCCAGTGTTACTACTCGATTAGTGATATCCTCAGCATCACTAACACGCCTTTCCACTTCATTCATCAGAGATTCAAATATAGATCACTTATTGACAAGCAGCTGCACTTTAGCATTAGTATCCTCCATAAGTGGTTTCAAAGCTCTTATCTCTGACAGAATAATTTGCATGACAGGGTATAAAATGTCTTCTTTTGGTTTGGGGGAGTCACTTTTCTGCCTTTTGAGGATAGTAGGTAAAGGCGAAGTTATTTATTTGGTCTGTCTCTTCTTGGATGACATAATGAACAAACTGGGCGTTTATACAGGCATGATATTATGGCTCTATTTAGTTAAAAGCTGCGAGAAGGTGTCCTTCAGCTGCAAGCACACCCGAATAATAGTACTGGAAATAAAGCAATTCTGCTAATTCTGCTTGAAATAGTGATTGGAATAATTTGGTGAGAAGTATGAAGCACTAATCTGATGGAAATGCTTTTTAAAAGCACATAAATTAAACTATGTAAAACATTATTTCTTTTAAAAAAAGCAGTCTGTGAGCAGGCACACCCTCTAACAGAAAATAGTTTGAACAATTAAATCCTTAAAGGGAAGATAAATGTATTCATATATTGTTATAAGTGAGCAAACATTAGCAACCAGGGTTTGTTTATAAAATTGGCCCGTATTGTGAGAGAATTCAGTTACGAGCGTGAAGCGCACCTCCCATGCAGCAGAATCCAGGCAGCTGTCAGGAGATGCCGACTGTCTAAGACAAAGGATCACTCAGCTGCCGGCACGGCCCACACACAGCTCCAGCCGAGTCAACGAGGCTAAACGTAGCCCTCAGGCAACGTACCATGGAACACCAGTAAGTCACAGAGTAAGTAGAGGAGAAGCCGCCAAAAGTTATTTAAGGGTCGTAAGGGTATATAATGACAAATTTAGGCCACCGGAGCAGAGCACCGAAGACTAGGCAGCCATTTGAGTTGTCACCAAGCCACGCCCCACTGGCAGTGTTTTAAAATATTTAGAAACAAACTGTCCAGAGCTTTCTTTTGTGGTGGTGTTATCTATACCTGGATACTTATTTAGATGTTTGTGTGACCTCTTGACTTCAAGTGTGACCAAGAGAACGTTTTTTTTTTTATTTTGAACTGTTTTTTATTGACAATCTTGCAATACAATGGTAAATTTCTAACATATCACCTAGAGCTTGCATGCATTTTTATCACTGTACACTGCATCAGTAGTCATTTGACGTTAATACTTTGGGGCTCATTTTCCTCATAGTGGTTCCTAAAAAAACATGCAGAAACAGTATGAGTAACACTTTTAATGAACAGGCATGGATTGAATCTGCCGGATACATCACCCCCATCCACTCCATCTGTGAGAAACATGGTTTTCCAAAAGCATCTGGTTTCTACGCTAGTGTTAAAGCATTGTATTCCTAGAGAATCCTCATCATTTTAGCCAATACTAAAAGCAAGCAGATTCCACAGGAATCCATAGTAAATTCTGTGTGCATAAATGGCAGGCCATATTTACACTGTTTGCACTTCAATGTGCAATAAGAAGATGTATGTTTGCATCTTTTTTGCACTTTGTAGTACAAATGAAAATGTAATGGAGGTGATCTAAGTGTAAACTTAACAGGTTACCTCTGTGCAATTCAACCATTTGAATAAAATGACCTTATGTGTCTCCCAATTTCCCATTTTATCCAGCTGATTCCCTAATTGGCATATCCAAGCATGTGACAACATTCACGCAAAAAATTGTCTGAAAGGTTCAAGCATTCCCTTCCCAATCCTTTATTTGTTTTTTATTTAAGGAACCTGATTCGTAATGCCAAGGGTTTCCACATGTTTCTACTAGGGATGTGAGCTTAATCTCAAGGTCACTGCTCTTAATCTTGATTTCTACCAGCAGTTGAAACATTCATTAAATAGCAGGTTCTTGCTCTCACTTAACGATAGTTGCTGAGTAGCTTATGCCAGGAGGCACATATCTCCAGAGTTCTGCAGCAAAGAGGGATACTGAATTTGAATGAGCATTATAAATCGCTCTTCACCATAATTCTTTTCAAATTTGAGCAAAATCAGTTCCACTGTGGGTTAAATTTAACTTGATCCTCAAAGTTTTTCCGACGAAATGGTGTTTTTCAAAGGCATATACCAAGATTGGCAAAGACGTGTACTCTTCCCAAATAGTCAGCCCTAAAATAATATTATCCTTATATGACTTGTTATCTTCATATCATCAATTTTGTCATGCTGATTTATAATGGACATATTTTAACTCTAATCTTTGATTGGTGCACTGTGAACAGCGCAAAATGCAGTTATTCCAAAATATTAAATGAAAGGAATTCCATGAATACCCACTTGTGTCAAAAATGAATTGTTTACTAGAGTTTTGTTTCAGTTCAAAACGAAAGAACAAATAGTAAACATTAACCACTGGTGCACATGCAAATATTTCACCTATACAGGTTTTGTCTAGGCTGAGTCATAAACATTGTAAGTAATTTGTTTTAGGTAATCAAGGTGACATATTGTCCATTTATATGTACTTTCATCCACAAAATGGTGTTTTTGAAATATCATTTAATTGTGTTGAATCAATTTCCTGCAAAAGTGTTGCATGCGACTCAATGTCTATCTGTCATGATGCCTACCCCCGGGCATCCAGACCAAGTCCAGCAACCCCGGAAGCAGGCATCATGTTACCCAGAGAAAGCCCAGCAACCCTTGTTAGGTGCTATATGGGTACAGTCCTGGCGTCTATGGCGCCAGGCTCATATGGGGAACAGTCCTGGCGCCGCAGGCGCCAGGCTCATATGTTAAGACTTACCTGATGCAGACCATGCTGCAAGAGATCCAAGCCCATGTGAGGCTTGGAAGGGACTACTTTACCTAGGGACTATTTTGTTACTCGGGTGTGGTTGTGGAGGAATACTTACCTGGGATTACTTTGGAGGCTATTTAAACCACGCCCGAAGGGCAGCACACGCTTCACGTTATTCTGCATCCTGCAGCGTAACGCTCACCGTGCCTGCAGTCAGCATCCAGCCTCGTGCCACGCCTGCCTCGAGTCCAGAGCGCCTAGAAAGAAGGGAAAGAAGAAGAAAGGTTAGAACAAGAACATTATTGGGTTTCTTACCTGATTCCGGATTCGTCGCACCTTTGAACGAGAAAAAGACTTTATTTTAAACACGGTGCTTTGCCAGCAGCAGCGCCGCGCCATATTCACGGTTCCTCGCAGCATCTCTACGATCCGGCGCGGTCTCCATCATTAAGTTGCCGCATTCCAGCACCTAAGGGGGACAAGAAAACAACAAGGTGAGCCGAGGGGAAACAAATAAGGACAATCTCTTGCCACCATATACTTACCTGATTTTACCACCGGAGGTATTATTCACCAGCACGCCAAATCTTCTTAGGCCACACCTGTAAGAAAAGAGATAGCAGCGAGTTAAACTTTGGCATCATTTAATGGACAGTGTGGGATAGCACAGACTCTTACCTGGACGCTTTCAGCTGCCACAGAATTATTTTCTTTTGGGTCTAAGCTGCAGGATAAACAAAGGAATTGGACAAGAGTGATTATTCAGATATTTTTGAACTCTTTAGAACTATATACTTACGGCCCTTCGCCAGGAGTTTTGGAGCCAAGATTTGTCTAGAACTCTTCCAATATCCTCAAGCCAGTGAAGTAACTGGCCATCAACGCGCCACTGCGTTCCTCGCAGGATGGAGAGCTCATCATTCAAAACTATAAGGTGAGCTTTGTGAACGAGAATATCAGAGGTGATAAATGGGGACACAGTGAGGGGCTATTACTCAACTCCACTGGTGGCTAATTCCCTTTCTCCGGCTTTAGGAGACTACTTCTGCTGGTCAAGCAGACGAAGCTAGGTGGGCCAGTCCAGTCATCTCTGCACTACGCATCACGTTGGTGGAGACCGTGGCTGTCCAGTTCCGCCCAACACCCCTGTGGGAACCAGGTGAGCGTAACAGAACACGAAGCCTCTCTACAAATCCTCACCCGGGTGTCATGGAGACCTCAGAAACTGACCAATTGGCCCTATTATTAGGGGAACTTAGGGCTGAAGTACATGCCGCTCGTCAAGAAACTAATACCCTCAGGAGAGAACTGATTGTTTCTAAGGAACGCACTGATGATCTTGCTAGACAATTATTGCAAAACCAAGCTGGGCAAACACCATTACCTGGACTCGGGGGGAATTCAACTCCTGTTTCACCGAGCAATCCTGTGCAAGTGGTTCTACCAGGGAGCATTCCTTTAGCCCCGCCGGAACGTTTTGCTGGGGACCCGAAAAAGTTTGCCGTGTTTATGAACCAATGCCGCTTGCACTTTTTATGCAGACCTGGAGCCTTTCCAAACGACCAAGCCAAAGTAGCCTTTGTATTATCATATCTCAGCGGCAGTGCAGCGGATTGGTCAATTCCACTAGTTAATCAGGATGACCCTATTCTTCGGGGTTTTCAGGGTTTTCAAATGAGCATGGAAAGACTATTTGCTCGGCACTCCCAAGGACAGGCCCTGGATAACGAACTTTTGTCCCTACGACAGGGTAACCAGGACCTTTTAACCTACATCGCAACCTTCAATAGGTTGGTGGTGGAAACTGGATGGCCCGAGGTAAAACGGATTACGTTATTTCATCGAGGTCTTCGAGGAGAACTCAAAGATGTTTTGGCTCAAGTTGTGAACCCACCTCAAGACTGTGCTGAATATATAGACTTAGTGGTCCAGTTAGATCAAAGTCTTCAGAACAGAAAGGCCGACCGAACCAAGTTCGAGAACCGGGTGTTGGTTAAACCCAACGCTACCCCCAAAGGAGCAGATGCCTCAGAACCCATGCAAATCGGAGGGGTTAAAGGACCCTTGACTCAGAAGGAAAGAGAAAGAAGACGGCAAATGCAATTGTGTCTATATTGTGGAACTTCAGGACATTTTCTACGGAATTGCCCTGTAAAACCACCCAAGAAAGTGGTAGGAGCTGCTGATAAAAGCCATATGGAGTCTGACTCGGGAAACGACCATGCCCGACAAGCGTAGAGGTCCGCTTGCCGAGCTTGAAGAAGGATACTCAGACCTCGCACTTTATCATACCAATGGTGCTTATAGATCCAAGGCAACCATCACTTATGCACGCAGTAAGGGCATACATTGATAGCGGGGCCATGGGAAACAATGTGGACCACGAATTGTCTTCTAGCATGAATCTACCTCTCTGCAGAATGACCACTTCAGATGTCATCACCACAGTCGATGGAACTGAAATTGCCTCTGGGCCTGTAACTCATTCCACCGCAGAAGAGATGACACTATTGGGTCAGGATGGGCATCGAGAGACTATTGTGTTTGATTTAATCAAAGCCCCGCAGTTCCAAACAATACACGGGATACCTTGGTTGGAAACACATAGGGCCTCATTACGACTCAGGCGGTAAGGGTTTTACGGCGGCGTTAACAGCGCCGACCCTTACCGCCTGAGTACGAGGTCCCTTAGCGCCATGGCGGACTTAACACCTGCTTTTAGCAGGTGTTAAAATCCATGGCGCTAAGGGACCATGGAGTTAATTACGCCACCGTAATTTACGGTGGCGTAATTAACGCCTTCCCCACTCCCATTATGCCCTATGGGGCAGAAATGGGAATGGGGAAGGGTAAATGGGGATTGGGGACTTACCGCCCCGCCAAGGTCGGAATGGGGCGGTAAGTCCGCCAACCACCATGGCGTAAACATAGTTTACGCCATGGTGGTAAAGTCACGGCCCAGGCGGTAACTTACCGCCTGGGTCGTAATGAGGCCCATAATCCTTATATTGATTGGCGAGAGAAGAGGATAACCTTCCCGGATTGTGCACATAGTTGTTACCCGAAAAAACCCTTGAACGAAGGCCTGGCCGCAGTCGCTACTCCAGTCATGCAGTTACCTCAGGAATATCAAGAATTCCAGGATGTTTTTCAAAAAGAACAGGCAAACACCTTACCACCTCACAGATCATACGATTGTCAAATCGATCTCATTCCCGGTGCACAACCTCCATGTAGTAGGATCTACACCCTTACTGAACCTGAAAACCTTCACCTACGACAATACTTGGACCAATACCTTGCCAATAGCTTCATTCGTCCATCCAAGTCCCCTGCATCTTCAGCTTTGTTCTTCGTGCCAACAAAAGGAAGGTGACCTCAGAACGTGCATAGACTACCGCGCATTGAATCAGATCACGGTTAAGAACCTATACCCATTGCCTCTGATACCCGAATTACTAGACCAAGTAAAGGAGGCTTGCATCTACACTAAATTAGATCTCTGAGGGGCATATCATCTGGTACGTGTGAAGAAAGGCAACGAATGGAAGACTGCTTTTCGCACTAAGTATGGGTTATTCGAATACCAGGTGATGCCCTTCGGGTTGTGCAATGCACCAGCAGCCTTCCAGTATTTTATGAACGATGTCCTTCGTGAACTCATTGACGTCTGTGTTGTCGTATACATAGACGATATTCTAGTGTACTCCTCTTCAGAATCAGACCATATGAAGCACGTTCGTGAAGTCCTAGAGAAACTACGCCAGCACAAGTTATATGCAAAATTGGAAAAATGCGTTTTTCATGCTACAGAAGTTGAATTCCTTGTATGTATCCTTACTCCAAAAGGAGTCCGAATGGACTCTCGAAAGGTGGACGCAATTCTCAAGTGGCCATCACCCAGTTCAGATAAAGGAGTACAACGCATGCTCGGATTTGCTAATTTCTACCGCAGATTCATTCCGGATTTCTCACATGTTGTACACCTTATCACAGCACTCTTGCGAAAAAACAAACGCTTCTTGTGGACTGAAGAAGCTGAAAACGCCTTCCAAGAGTTGAAAGCGAAATTCACGCCTGCACCTGTATTAAAGCACCCACGCCCTGAACTTCCATATATAGTTGAAACTGATGCATCCAGTTTAGCCATGGGAGCTGTCCTGTCCCAGAAGGATCCTAAAACTGGTCAACTTCACCCAGTAGCATTTTGGTACAGAAAGTTTTCGGCACCCGAGTTAAACTATGCGGTTACCGATAAAGAGTTATTAGCCATCAAATCCGCCTTCAAGGCTTGGCGGCACTATCTTCTCGGTGCCAGGCATACCATTACTGTAATCACTGATCACCGGAACTTGCAGTATTTAAAAACAGCAAAGGCCCAATCGTCACGCCAACTTCGATGGGCATTGTTCTTTTCCGAGTTCGATTTCGTGATCACTAATCGACCAGGCTGTAAAAATGGCAAGGCAGACGCCTTATCCCGAATAGGGATGGGAGAAGCATATGTGAACCCAGAACCGGTACTTATAATTTCAGAACAAAGAATTCTTGGCATAACTACTCTACAGACACTAGAGCATATTCAGGTAAAGATCCAACAACTCTTCGATCCAACAGCCCTACAGGACTGGGTAAAGAAAGGCCCAGACTACTCAGTCATCAATGATCTACCTTATTATCAAGGGCGACTATTTCTGCCACACAAGGAACTACAAGAACTAGAAATCTCCAATTATCATGACACCCTGATGGAAGGGCACCCAGGTATCGCAAAGACTGAAGCTAAAATTAAGAGACAATTTTGGTGGCCCACCTGGCGAAAAGACATAAAGTCATTTGTAATGTCTTGTGGTATTTGTGCCCAAAACAAAAGTCAGAAGAAAAAACCAGCTGAACTTTTACAACCTTTGGATATCCCGCCTACACCATGGCACACCTTATTGTTAGACTTTATTACAGACCTACCTCCATGTAATGGATTTAACACCATTCTTTTTTCCAAGATGGCCCACTTTATTCCTTTAAAGGGATTACCTTCTGCTTCAATCCTGGCCAAGGAGTTCCTTGAAAACATTGTTCGCATACACAGATTTCCTTCCATATTGGTCTCTGACCGAGGTAGTCAATTCATTTTTGGAAAAAATGTTGTCAATTGGCGCAAACCAACGTGAGGTTATCCACCAGTCACCACCCCCAGACCAATGGTCAGACGGAGAGGACCAACCAGACTCTTGAACAATACCTGCGTTGTATGTTACACCAGACTGAAGGTAATTGGAAGGACATTCTATGGATTGCCGAATACGCATACAATAGCTCTGTACATTCTGGAACTGGACAAAGCCCCTTTTATACCGTATACGGGCACTATCCTTGAACCTCAGAACTTGACTCACCTCAACACTTAGAAATGCCCGCAGTGAACCATCTGCACGCTACTATTACACAAGCCTTTAAGGAAGCGACTGAACATTTGAAGCAAGCGAAAGAAAAATACAAGAAAAATGCAGATCAGCATAGAAGTGATGCTCCACAATACCAGATTGGGGATCAAGTTTGGTTGGCCACAAAACACATACCTTTAAAGGGAACGTGGACCTTTAACCCTAGATATTTGGGACCTTACTGTATTAAGGCCATTATCAACCCGGTGGCCGTCAAATTGGAATTACCTGCTAGTATGCGGATTCACCCCGTCTTCCATGTGTCGCTTCTGAAGCCAGTACAACCTGGAACAAGACTAACCAAGCAACCTGACCCCATCCTTGTAGACGGGGAACCCAAATTTGAAATTAAAAGTATCCTGGACTCCAAATGGTTAAGTCAAAGCTTTTTTATTTAATCGACTGGAAAGGCTACGGACCACAAGAAAGGTCATGGGAACCTAGTGACCACGTTCATGCACCTCGGTTGGTGAGAAGATTCCACCGGAATTTCCCAGACAAATCAAGACCAAGGGGAAGAACGACTTTAGGAGGGGCCTTGGGGGGGAGTGCTGTCATGATGCCTACCCCCGGGCATCCAGACCAAGTCCAGCAACCCCGGAAGCAGGCATCATGTTACCCAGAGAAAGCCCAGCAACCCTTGTTAGGGGCTATATGGGTACAGTCCTGGTGTCTATGGCGCCAGGCTCATGCGGGGGAACCGTCCTGGTGCCATAGGCGCCATTCTCATATGTTAAAACATACCTGATGCAGACCATGCTGCAAGAGATCCAAGCCCATGTGAGGCTTGGAAGGGACTACTTTACCTAGGGACTATTTTGTTACTCGGGTGTGGTTGTGGAGGAATACTTACCTGGGACTACTTTGGGGGCTATTTAAACCACGCCCGAAGGGCAGCACACGCTTCACGTTATTCTGCATCCTGCAGCGTAACGCTCACCGTGCCTGCAGTCAGCATCCAGCCTCGTGCCACGCCTGCCTCGAGTCCAGAACGCCTAGAAAGAAGGGAAAGAAGAAGAAAGGTTAGAACAAGAACATTATTGGGTTTCTTACCTGATTCCGGATTCATCGCACCTTTGAACGAGAAAAAGACTTTATTTTAAACACGGCGCTTCGCCAGCAGCAGCGCCGCGCCATACTCACGGTTCCTCGCAGGATCTCTACGATCCGGCGCTGTCTCCATCATTAAGGTGCCGCATTCCAGCACCTAAGGGGGACAAGAAAACAACAAGGTGAGCCGAGGGGAAACAAATAAGGACAATCTCTTGCCACCATATACTTACCTGATTTTACCGCTGGAGGTATTATTCACCAGCACGCCAAATCTTCTTACGCCGCACCTGTAAGAAAAGAGACAGCAGCGAGTTAAACTTTGGCATCATTTAACGGACAGTGTGGGATAGCACAGACTCTTACCTGAACGCTTTCAGCTGCCACAGAACTATTTTCTTTTGGGTCTAAGCTCCAAGATAAACAAAGGAATTGGACAAGAGTGATTATTCAGACATTTGTGAACTCTTTAGAACTATATACTTACGGCACTTCGCCAGGAGTTTTGGAGCCAAGATTTGTCTAGAACACTTCCAATATCCTCAAGCCAGTGAAGTAACTGGCCATCAAGGCGCCCCTGCGTTCCTCGCAGGATGGAGAGCTCATCATTCAAAACTATAAGGTGAGCTTTGTGAATGGGAATATCAGAGGTGATAAATGGGGACGCAGTGACAGGCTATTACTCAACTCCACGGATGGCTAATTCCCTTTATCCACCTTTAGGAGACTACTTCTATGGGTCAAGCAGACGAAGCTAGGTGAGCCAGTCCAGTCGTCATCTCTGCACTACGCATCACGTTGGTGGAGACCGTGGCTGTCCAGTTCCGCCCGACACCCCTGTGGGAACCAGGTGAGCGTAACACTATACTTTCACTGGTATTGCGCTCAGAAGACGGCATTTCTTCTATTCAAAGACTTATTGAAATAGATTGGAGTGCCACCCATATGAGGAAAGGTCATAATGGAAAGCACACTTCATTAGCTACCCAGTTTCCGTTGAAGGTTTGGTTTTGAACTGATACAAAAGGCTATCTGTTCTTTTGTTTTGAACTGATAAAAAATTCTAGTAAAAATGTAATTTTGGACACAAGTGGATGTTCATGGAAAAAAAATTGCTTAAGCTGTGGTGCTGTGCTGTGCCATTCTTTCCGAAGACCATTTCTATGTTTATGATGTCACAAGCATCAAAAAAGAAAACTGATTTTAGGAGCTAGGGCGTGGTGCCAAAGTGCCCCACAAGGTAAGTGTCTCTTTTTTAATGAAAGACCCTTACCACCTGCATAGGAAACTACACGGGTGTTAACAGTGATATAATCCATGGCACTGGGCTTAGACTGCCGGTGATGGTACCACTCCCTGCATTTAGGGAGCCTTGTTAAATGTGGGCCTTTAATTTGGGTGGTGGTTAGCGGTAGGATTAGCCAATTGCTGTGGTGCTGAAGCTTAATGTGAAACTCATGTCCCTCCAGTTTAGATCGTTTAAAAAACGTTTTGGGTGATTCTGAAAATAACCTTTGTGGAGTTAAGGAGGGGATGGGAGGGGGATGGTGTGGTTGTCGGATAGATAGGTGGAAAGTAGGCCATTTTGGGGGAGCAAGTTTTATATTTTTTGTGTTTTTTGTTTTTTTTTCATTTACAGTCAGGTAAAACCAACCTTGAAAAAGGGAGTAAAAATCTCCCAAATAAACAAAATAAATACTGGCAATTTCACCCATAGTCGACCCAGGCATCCTCAATTTTCTCAAAAGTTGCTGCATTCAGTGCTATCAGCATGTAGCACTTCCGGCAGGTGAAAATGCCACCTACTGGAGACCTGTGTTTGTGTGGAGTGTCCAATGTTCGGGTGGCAGAGGAGACACTCTCATCATCGGCCCCAGATGAAGTAGATGGGAGATGTCTAGAGGATTACATAGTAGGTGATGATGATCCTGCTTCCTCTGTGTCCTGCGGCATTGCAGGTCTGGCGGTGGGTTGCATTGCATTGCAACAAAGGCAGATTACCTATTGCCAGAACCTGCTACTGAACAGTTCATCCACTTGCCACCAGTGTAAACAGATCAGGTGATTGACGAATGTTGTGTTGCCCATGCTTTGTGCAGGAACCATTGAGAATACTCCCCTTTGTACTTTGCCACAAAAAGTGCACTGTCCCTTCTCAACGCCTGACAGTGGAGTCTCTATAGGTACATTGAAGCACTTACTGCCAGCACAGGGAAAGTGTGAAGCACCTGCGTGGTCCCCATTGAACCAGGGCGGACTGGGTACCGGTATTGGAGGTAGTCATGGCACAAATAGCGCCATGATTACCTCCATACTCAGAATGAGGCCCAAAGCGTTCACTGTGTCCACCTGAATTTGTGTCCAAAGCAAAAAGAAAAGGTAAGGATTTCTATAGCATATATTTATTTATTACGATTTTTTTCAAGAGCTCACACAGCCCGTGGGCAACGAGACGCTGTTCCAGGAATATGTCTCTTAGTTGTGTATTTATAACACGCTTAATAGCCAGAGGTTTTTAAGTGCGAACCCAGAGATCGAACCTGTGTTGCTTCGTGTTGTCTTGTTTCCAAGGCAAGCATGTTGCCGCTGAGCTATCCACACATATAAGTGTGTGGAATCAGTGTGTCTATGAACCTATGAATGTTATATGTATTGTGAGGCAGGCATGGTATCACTAGTTAGACACAGACACAATGAATCAAGTTTCAACACATTTATTTAAGTTCTGAATGGGGTTGGAGACTACTTAGCTAGCCCTATCTCTATAATTGGAGTAGTCTCTACCTCAAAGTAGAATGAAGGAGTCAATGGGCCTCATTCCGAGTGCAGCGGTAAGGGGTTAACGGCACCGGTAAGGATGCCTGTGCCGTTAACCCCCTACTGCCGCATTCCGAGGTCCCTTAGCGGGTCCCACTAGGGCCAGCTGGTTTTAACAGGGACCAGGGCACTAACAACGGGCCCGCAATTATTAGCTCCTTCCCCATTCCCATTGAGCCCTATGGGGGCTCGAATGGTAATGGGGAATGGTTTTCGGAATGGGGACTTACCGGGTCCGCAAAGGTCGGAATGTCCTGGTAAGTCCCCATTCCAACACCACTGACCCAGACACGGATTTGGAGGCAGCCATGCTATTAGCACCATGGCTACCTCCAAACTCATAATGACCCCCAATGTCAGTTAGTCAAAATAAAGAAAAGTCTATGTGAGAAACCTATGCTTCCCCTAAAGCTTTTACATTAACTAAGTGTAAGGAAATGTATCAAAACAAAAAGAGTGTATCAAAAGAAAGTCAGAATGGCAATGGAGCTGGACGACATCTCCCTTCCTCCAAGTAAAATCACTGGGGTTTTTAAAAGTTCCTTTTGGGGGAATAGTTCACACAGTTTAAAGAGTTCACACAAGAATTTCAGACTTCCCTCGTCTGATTCAACTCAATTCAACATCTCACAGTTCTTTCAGGTTTCCCTCACCTGATTTACCATCAATTCAATAAAACACAGTTTCCTCAGGCTTCCCTTGCCTGCTTCACTTTCATCATAACATAACAAAGTTTTGGTACCACAAGGTTTCAAGGTGTCTCTTTTGCCATAGGCCTCTCAGGCTTTCCTCACCCAAGTCTGGACCTTCACTTTAGACAGCAATACAACAGTTTCCACAATAGGTCTCTCAGGCTTCCCTCACCCGAGTCTGTGCCTCAAATTATTTCCATTTGTATTCTAACTTTAGGCTTCCCTTCTCCAACCTTCTTGGTTGTCATTTCACATTTACATCGAAGACTTTCGAAACCGCATGGATTTACTCAGGCCTATGCATGACCACTTGCAATGCATCCTGGTTATCGTAGTTTCTGTTCATCATATTCACACGTGCCCTCTTAGCACGTTGCTTGCCTGCGTGCTTTCCTAGCACCTTGATTTTGTTAAATGTTCACTTTAATCCTCAACAAGCCCTTTTGGGATCACAGCTTATTCTGTGACAGCCTCCCGTTCCCACTTGCATTTCAAAAACAGTTCCCCAAAATTACTTTCAGCTCCCTTGGGCCGGGAGAGTCTTTTTACAGTTCACAGAGACTTTCGATAATGCATCTTTTCTTTTCCGCAGGACCACTCTGTAACTTTGTACTTCTGAACAACTGATTCTTTCTCACCACCTGTCTGTCATCAAATGTGTAACCTTGCGCGCAACATTTTTATCACTCACGTTTTCACAAACCGGGCTCTCCCGTCATTCAAGAATTCACCAGCTGTGATTGTTGCAACACACGTTTCACTGTTATCATGTCTGAGGTCAGGGTCTCTCCCTTTTCTCCCTCAGACTTTCCCGGATACTCTTGCTTCTTCGGGGAAACGAGCAACCATCAGACACATCAGAGAAAGGGTTGCGCCAGCTTCTTGGCTTTCCTTTGTGAACCTTTTCTGCTTCTTGGAGATGCAATTCCCTCACCTTAATCTCCCTTGCTTTCCCTTGCTCTCACTCACAATCTGTCAGCATCTCGCCTTTCTGTTCTCCTCAGCCAGTTGTAGTATCCCATAAAGGTAGAGGGAACGTGGGCTAAATAACCATTAGGAAATGGGGGATACCACGTCTCACCTTCAGGTGTCTCCTCCCCGCTCCCCGTGGACCCCCTATCCAGGTGATCCTCACTTGCTTGTCCACCCCCAAGGTTGGGATCCAATAGTGATGACCCTTCCCTGGCCACCTTTATAAGGTATCCCCGGGGACGAGTTGTGAAACACCCTCAGGTTTTTCACAATTTGTTTTTCCTTACATGAATATTCTGATGAAACATAATTTCAGAATCAAATGTCGAATCTCAGTGTTGCTCAAATTGTGTTTTTGAATCACAAAGTCAAGCAGCACATTGCATTTTCGTCTGTGTTTTTATTGACATTTGTCCTTGTTGCATGCACCATATTCATGACAGGGGGTGGAGGCAAACTAGGCGCAATGTTGCAATGTTATATGTATTGAGCGTAGTTAATTATGGATGGGATATGTTACGTTTTAGTGTTACCATTTGTCTAGAACTGATACATATTAGAGTTGCACGCATATTAAAAGATACAATGTTAAAACCGCAAATGTAACATGAACATGATTTACACGGGGTGCTCTGAAACACATGGAAACTGGGAGACGGAGAGTGTCTGAGTGCGCATGTGTAGGGGGGCCTGTCCTGCAATCCTGTAGTAAAGAAGGAATAACATTTATAAAACATATGCACAGGGAAATCTATGAAAGGATTTTTGATCACACAGAGAAATATATGAAAGAAGCTTAAAAGGGAGTTTATATAAATCTGCATGCAGTGGGGGTTTTGTGAGTTTATTCAGACTCTGCAGTTAGCAGCTGCACAATGAATTTCAGATAGCAGGGACATTCTGGTTTTCAGGGTCTGGGAGGTTGATGGACGAAAGTGTGAGTCATCTACTAAAAGGTCAATTTGTGAACAGGACGAAGGTTTTTGATTTAACAGTTCCTCATGAAACAGATGTAATCCTGCTCATTGCATTGAAGTCGCATAGAGGGGGGTTGACCATTTGCATAGATGGGGCCAGAGGCCAGGGGGTCCAGAGGTCAATGTTTTCACATGGTGAAACTAGAGGCTGTACGTGCTGGAGTAGTGGTTGCATAAATTGGTATGACTTAAGAGGACTTGCAATATAAGAAAGGTAGGGACAGAGGGATTGTCAACAGTCACCTCTTCTCTTAATGATTAGATCACATTTAAGAAAAATATAAAACGACTTTAATAGTGATGGTTTTAGAATTCTACATCGTCCATATATTAATACAATAAAAATTCATTTATAATTTCAATTTTAGACACTCTAAAATGCATGCATGATCAAGACATAAATAAAGACTAATTGAGACTCATCGATCTAAAAAAGATTAGGGGCATATGATGGTGTAGCCATTTGTTTTTAACCTTGATTGTAAATCCTATAGTTTTCGTAAGGTGTTAGATCTTACTAGATCTCTAGGTAAATTAATACAATCTAAGTAGACTCGTAGATTGCCAACTCAACATGTTTCAGTCCTCTGTAACGGGTGTTGGGACTTTCTTCAGGAGTAGTCTTTAACATCCAGATAGAGTAGTCAGACGAGTGATATAGAGTCTTCTTTAGGTGAAGAGTCTTTAATTCAAAAGCGAGGTAACTGTTGACAAAACCAAACAACCAGAATCAATATTATATAGTATTCTGGTAACACGGTTAGGGTGTTATGAAACGGAGTAAGATAGATAAATTACCTTTCCGTTTTCGTGTAGAGACTCCCTTAGATGGTAGAGAGGAATCCACGTTAGTTGGATCAATTCTCTTTTGGGCTATGGGTATTATTCCTTGAGTGCCTAAAAGGGATTAGATATGGGAGTCAGAAAAATCTGTTTTTCCTATCTAGGTCGGGATTTACAAAAACGTTTGCATGAATTAGATGTTAATTTAAGAATTAAGAAAAAGTCATTATTTAGTAGGTATGTATTGCCTAGCCTACCTACCTTCTCAAACGTAGGCAGGAAACTTCGTATGGATTTATATCGCTTGAGAGTAATCTCGTAGTTGGTAAAGGAGCTCATCTAGTTTTCACAGCTTTTTTTAAAAAATCTTTATATTTTTTATATCTGCTATTGTAGAAATATGAAAAAACATGCACTTTTGCAGAACATCTAAAGGTTCTCATAACAATGCACTCAATTGTCAGCACAAATAAAATACTAGTCGAACAATCGACTGGTAAATAACGCCGTCCCTGTGGAACGGTTCAACACCAAAAAACAAAAAAGAAGGACTAACAGAGAATTAGGCATATACACATTTATACACCTAAAATGGCAGCCGACTCGGGTTTACCTTCGACATCAATATACGTTCCGCGATCCACTAATAAGACCGCGTAGCAGATTTTTCTTTGCGTACTAGAAAAGGTATTCACGAGCTCCATCATCTTGAAACAAAGGTAAATAGTTTCTCCACATGAACAGGCTTCTGCATTACAATACTAAACACTACGGCAACATTAACGGCTCCTATCGATTTTTTAGGTGCCGTGCACAAGCTGTGAAAACTAGATGAGCTCCTTTACCAACTACGAGATTACTCTCAAGCGATATAAATCCATACGAAGTTTCCTGCCTACGTTTGAGAAGGTAGGTAGGCTAGGCAATACATACCTACTAAATAATGACTTTTTCTTAATTCTTAAATTAACATCTAATTCATGCAAACGTTTTTGTAAATCCCGACCTAGATAGGAAAAACAGATTTTTCTGACTCCCATATCTAATCCCTTTTAGGCACTCAAGGAATAATACCCATAGCCCAAAAGAGAATTGATCCAACTAACGTGGATTCCTCTCTACCATCTAAGGGAGTCTCTACACGAAAACGGAAAGGTAATTTATCTATCTTACTCCGTTTCATAACACCCTAACCGTGTTACCAGAATACTATATAATATTGATTCTGGTTGTTTGGTTTTGTCAACAGTTACCTCGCTTTTGAATTAAAGACTCTTCACCTGACTACTCTATCTGGATGTTAAAGACTACTCCTGAAGAAAGTCCCAACACCCATTACAGAGGACTGAAACATGTTGAGTTGGCAATCTACGAGTCTACTTAGATTGTATTAATTTACCTAGAGATCTAGTAAGATCTAACACCTTACGAAAACTATAGGATTTACAATCAAGGTTAAAAACAAATGGCTACACCATCATATGCCCCTAATCTTTTTTAGATCGATGAGTCTCAATTAGTCTTTATTTATGTCTTGATCATGCATGCATTTTAGAGTGTCTAAAATTGAAATTATAAATGAATTTTTATTGTATTAATATATGTACGATGTTGAATTCTAAAACCATCACTATTAAAGTCGTTTTATATTTTTCTTAAATGTGATCTAATCATTAAGAGAAGAGGTGACTGTTGACAATCCCTCTGTCCCTACCTTTCTTATATTGCAAGTCTTTCATTTTTCCCAAATTCAAGGTAGGACTCCACATACAGTGGATGTTTGGGATCTCCCTCCTGTTGTTCCTTCTTCTATAGTGGCTAATTTGTCACGGAGACTCACACAGTGTAGTGATCTGTTTTTCCTTTTCTTGAGCGGGATTTCAAAGCTAACCGGTCACATTTAACATACAGAATACACGTTTCTACTGCTTTGCTTAAAATGACAGAGGAAAGATTACTCGCCTACAGCGATGACTACGCCACGGCACTCATGAATGCCATTTCAATCATTAATAATAGTGATTTAGAAGAAAACAGCGACAAACTCAATGACTGGGATGAAATAATCCAACTACGGAAAAGATTGATTAGAACAGAATTACATGGTGCCATCATGTTAGAATATCTTAAGAACAAGGCCCTACCACAAGGGTTAACTGTACCTAATGAACCACGACTATTCCTAGACAACCCTAAATTCATACTACAATGGAGTTATATTGCGAACCGCTGCGGAAGAGACTGGCTTATACTCATAATAGACACAGCTAAAGAAACCACAAGTAAAATAGAGATCGATCTTAAAAAATTGGAACTAGATATTAAGAAACTGATCGCTCTAGACATACTAAAGAAAAGAATAGAAGAAATTGATAAAGAAATGAAAGAGTTCAAACAAATAAATACTCAAGAGAGGATACAAAGACTTAAAAAAGACCTTGCCAACTACTCACATGAGAAAGCATATCCGTATACTAAAGATGGATATAAAACACAGGCAACACCCACATATGGCCAGCCACGTCAAAACAGACGAGTAAGATTTAGAGCTACATCATACAGCTCGAGTAACTCCAGTAACGACCAAGATAACTCCAACCCAGGCCCTTCCAGAAATCCACCTAACAGAGGAAGAGGGAACCCCAATTACAGACAAAGAAGAGGGAACCTGAGTACTCAACCTTTTTTATACAAGGGCCCCAACAGGGGCAACTGGAACGGAGACCAGAGATACCTCCGAAGCGGCAACAACTTTTAGTTAACCTATCCACCTATGAACCAACTAATACTGAAAAACAACTCTTGGAAAAAGGTTTAGGATTTGTCTTTTCCAACAAACATGACCCATTCCAGTTCCGCATGGAATTTTTTAAATTCATGCGCAAGATTAGATTAAAAGAGTTTTTCGCTACAGAACCAGCCATACCAAAAGAACCCAACACTATGAATCATTCAGGCTTAAAGAATCCATCTACCTTCTGCCCACCTACTTACACCTATTCTCCAGAATCCATAATTTTTGAGAAGAAAGTGCTGGCAGAAGTTAAAAAGCTAGAACAGCAGAATATACCTATGTATCATAATCTAACGACACAAGAAAGATTAGCCATGGAATCGTTAGCAATGAATGATAAAATAATCATTAAAAGAGCCGATAAAGGCGGAGCCATCGTGATGCTAAACAAGATCGATTATATCGCAGAATGTCAAAAACAACTAACAAATGGAAACTATTACAAGAAACTAAGTACAGATCCTACTAAAGATTTACAACAAATGATCGAACTTAAAACCACCAAAGCCCTAGAAAGAAACTGGATCAGCAAACAGGAATGGGCATTTCTAAATAATCCAGAACCCATTGTACCAAAATTCTACTGTTTACCTAAAATACATAAGTCACTAACGAATCCACCAGGCAGACCAATAGTCTCTGGTATCAACTCCATCCTGGAACCCCTCTCTAAATTTGCGGATCACTATCTTAAAAGCTATGTAGTAAAAATGAAGTCTTATCTTAAAGACACTAAAGATGTGATAACTAATATGAAAATCTACCATACAATCCAGAGAATTCCTACTTGATAGGACTAGACATTGCCTCTTTATATACTAACATCCCACAACAAGCTACGCTTGAAACAATAAGCGAAATTTTACTTAACAGACTAGATAATGATCCCGTACCCAGCTCATTCATTTTATGGTGCATAGAACTTGCACTTACACAAAACTATTTCGAATTTCAAGAAACCTTTTTTCAACAGGTTGAGGGCACAGCAATGGGAGCCACTATGGCTCCAAGTCTAGCTAATCTTTTTGTTGAATTCTTTGAAAAACAATTCATCTATACGACGAACCCTTTTGAAAACAACATCCAATTCTGGGCAAGATACATAGATGATATACTTATGGTCTGGACAGGAACAGCAGAAAAAGCCGGAGAATTTCTTAATTGGCTTAACAACTGCAACCATCATCTGCAGTTCACCATCAATATTCAAAAATATTCGATTGATTTCCTAGACCTTACCATCTTTCACGAAGAAGGGCGTTTACTTGTTAAACCTTTCCATAAACCCACAGAGAAAAACTCTTTGTTACATTACGAAAGCCATCATGTTAAACACCTAAGAGACAATCTACCCTATTGTCAATTTCTACGTCTGAAAAGAAACAGCAGCCAAAGATCAGCATTTGAAAAAGAAGCTGAGAACCTAACAACCAAACTGAGACAAAGGGGATACCCGAAAAAATTAGTAAAGAAATCTGCAAAGAGAGCATTTAATAACAATCGTGATGCCCTGCTGGAAGATAAGTGTAAACAACCGATCCATGATCGCCTTGTATGTGTGAATACTTTTACCAACTTGAGTCTAAAAATTAACCAAATAGTAAAGAAACAATGGAAAATCTTTGAAAAGGGTGACTCACCCATACCAATACCAATGTTTGCATATAAAAAATCAGCCACTATAGGCAATAGAGTTAGCAGTAGTAAACTCAAGACGAATAGACCCCTAATGCCAAGCCTCACACAAATTTGGGGCCACAACCCAATAGTGGGCCACTATCCATGCGGTAAATGTATGATGTGTAAACAAACACAAAAAACCAAAGAAGTGGATATTGGACTACCAGAAATGTGGCAACAAAAAAAGTTTACAAACTGTAATTCGGAATATGTCCTATATATGATCACTTGCCCTTGCAACAAACACTATATAGGAAAAACAAATAGAAAAGCAAAGGTTAGAATGCAAGAACATAAAAGCTGCCTTAAAAACAAAACAATAAATGCCCCTCTAGTAAAACATTTTCTAGAAGCTAAACATGGATATGAAGATTTCAAATGGACCATACTGCTAATGATTAAAGGGAATGACCACCTCACTAAGAGCAGAATCCTTTTCAAAAAAGAACAAAAACTTATTTTCCTGACACAAAGTGACAAGAAAGGGCTAAATGAGTCCATTGAATGGCTAAAAATCTAAAAAAGTTTTTTTAAAAAATCTTTATATTTTTTATATCTGCTATTGTAGAAATATGAAAAAACATGCACTTTTGCAGAACATCTAAAGGTTCTCATAACAATGCACTCAATTGTCAGCACAAATAAAATACTAGTCGAACAATCGACTGGTAAATAACGCCGTCCCTGTGGAACGGTTCAACAGCAAAAAACAAAAAAGAAGGACTAACAGAGAATTAGGCATATACACATTTATACACCTAAAATGGCAGCCGACTCGGGTTTACCTTCGACATCAATATACGTTCCGCGATCCACTAATAAGACCGCGTAGCAGATTTTTCTTCGCGTACTAGAAAAGGTATTCACGAGCTCCATCATCTTGAAACAAAGGTAAATAGTTTCTCCACATGAACAGGCTTCTGCATTACAATACTAAACACTACGGCAACATTAACGGCTCCTATCGATTTTTTAGGTGCCGTGCACAAGCTGTGAAAACTAGATGAGCTCCTTTACCAACTACGAGATTACTCTCAAGCGATATAAATCCATACGAAGTTTCCTGCCTACGTTTGAGAAGGTAGGTAGGCTAGGCAATACATACCTACTAAATAATGACTTTTTCTTAATTCTTAAATTAACATCTAATTCATGCAAACGTTTTTGTAAATCCCGACCTAGATAGGAAAAACAGATTTTTCTGACTCCCATATCTAATCCCTTTTAGGCACTCAAGGAATAATACCCATAGCCCAAAAGAGAATTGATCCAACTAACGTGGATTCCTCTCTACCATCTAAGGGAGTCTCTACACGAAAACGGAAAGGTAATTTATCTATCTTACTCCGTTTCATAACACCCTAACCGTGTTACCAGAATACTATATAATATTGATTCTGGTTGTTTGGTTTTGTCAACAGTTACCTCGCTTTTGAATTAAAGACTCTTCACCTAAAGAAGACTCTATATCACTCGTCTGACTACTCTATCTGGATGTTAAAGACTACTCCTGAAGAAAGTCCCAACACCCGTTACAGAGGACTGAAACATGTTGAGTTGGCAATCTACGAGTCTACTTAGATTGTATTAATTTACCTAGAGATCTAGTAAGATCTAACACCTTACGAAAACTATAGGATTTACAATCAAGGTTAAAAACAAATGGCTACACCATCATATGCCCCTAATCTTTTTTAGATCGATGAGTCTCAATTAGTCTTTATTTATGTCTTGATCATGCATGCATTTTAGAGTGTCTAAAATTGAAATTATAAATGAATTTTTATTGTATTAATATATGTACGATGTTGAATTCTAAAACCATCACTATTAAAGTCGTTTTATATTTTTCTTAAATGTGATCTAATCATTAAGAGAAGAGGTGACTGTTGACAATCCCTCTGTCCCTACCTTTCTTATATTGCAAGTCTTTCATTTTTCCCAAATTCAAGGTAGGACTCCACATACAATGGATGTTTGGGATCTCCCTCCTGTTGTTCCTTCTTCTATAGTGGCTAATTTGTCACGGAGACTCACACAGTGTAGTGATCTGTTTTTCCTTTTCTTGAGCGGGATTTCAAAGCTAACCGGTCACATTTAACATACAGAATACACGTTTCTACTGCTTTGCTTAAAATGACAGAGGAAAGATTACTCGCCTACAGCGATGACTACGCCACGGCACTCATGAATGCCATTTCAATCATTAATAATAGTGATTTAGAAGAAAACAGCGACAAACTCAATGACTGGGATGAAATAATCCAACTACGGAAAAGATTGATTAGAACAAAATTACATGGTGCCATCATGTTAGAATATCTTAAGAACAAGGCCCTACCACAAGGGTTAACTGTACCTAATGAACCACGACTATTCCTAGACAACCCTAAATTCATACTACAATGGAGTTATATTGCGAACCGCTGCGGAAGAGACTGGCTTATACTCATAATAGACACAGCTAAAGAAACCACAAGTAAAATAGAGATCGATCTTAAAAAATTGGAACTAGATATTAAGAAACTGATCGCTCTAGACGTACTAAAGAAAAGAATAGAAGAAATTGATAAAGAAATGAAAGAGTTCAAACAAATAAATACTCAAGAGAGGATACAAAGACTTAAAAAAGACCTTGCCAACTACTCACATGAGAAAGCATATCCGTATACTAAAGATGGATATAAAACACAGGCAACACCCACATATGGCCAGCCACGTCAAAACAGACGAGTAAGATTTAGAGCTACATCATACAGCTCGAGTAACTCCAGTAACGACCAAGATAACTCCAACCCAGGCCCTTCCAGAAATCCACCTAACAGAGGAAGAGGGAACCCCAATTACAGACAAAGAAGAGGGAACCTGAGTACTCAACCTTTTTTATACAAGGGCCCCAACAGGGGCAACTGGAACGGAGACCAGAGATACCTCCGAAGCGGCAACAACTTTTAGTTAACCTATCCACCTATGAACCAACTAATACTGAAAAACAACTCTTGGAAAAAGGTTTAGGATTTGTCTTTTCCAACAAACATGACCCATTCCAGTTCCGCATGGAATTTTTTAAATTCATGCGCAAGATTAGATTAAAAGAGTTTTTCGCTACAGAACCAGCCATACCAAAAGAACCCAACACTATGAATCATTCAGGCTTAAAGAATCCATCTACCTTCTGCCCACCTACTTACACCTATTCTCCAGAATCCATAATTTTTGAGAAGAAAGTGCTGGCAGAAGTTAAAAAGCTAGAACAGCAGAATATACCTATGTATCATAATCTAACGACACAAGAAAGATTAGCCATGGAATCGTTAGCAATGAATGATAAAATAATCATTAAAAGAGCCGATAAAGGCGGAGCCATCGTGATGCTAAACAAGATCGATTATATCGCAGAATGTCAAAAACAACTAACAAATGGAAACTATTACAAGAAACTAAGTACAGATCCTACTAAAGATTTACAACAAATGATCGAACTTAAAACCACCAAAGCCCTAGAAAGAAACTGGATCAGCAAACAGGAATGGGCATTTCTAAATAATCCAGAACCCATTGTACCAAAATTCTACTGTTTACCTAAAATACATAAGTCACTAACGAATCCACCAGGCAGACCAATAGTCTCTGGTATCAACTCCATCCTGGAACCCCTCTCTAAATTTGCGGATCACTATCTTAAAAGCTATGTAGTAAAAATGAAGTCTTATCTTAAAGACACTAAAGATGTGATAACTAATATGAAAATCTACCATACAATCCAGAGAATTCCTACTTGATAGGACTAGACATTGTCTCTTTATATACTAACATCCCACAACAAGCTACGCTTGAAACAATAAGCGAAATTTTACTTAACAGACTAGATAATGATCCCGTACCCAGCTCATTCATTTTATGGTGCATAGAACTTGCACTTACACAAAACTATTTCGAATTTCAAGAAACCTTTTTTCAACAGGTTGAGGGCACAGCAATGGGAGCCACTATGGCTCCAAGTCTAGCTAATCTTTTTGTTGAATTCTTTGAAAAACAATTCATCTATACGACTAACCCTTTTGAAAACAACATCCAATTCTGGGCAAGATACATAGATGATATACTTATGGTCTGGACAGGAACAGCAGAAAAAGCCGGAGAATTTCTTAATTGGCTTAACAACTGCAACCATCATCTGCAGTTCACCATCAATATTCAAAAATATTCGATTGATTTCCTAGACCTTACCATCTTTCATGAAGAAGGGCGTTTACTTGTTAAACCTTTCCATAAACCCACAGAGAAAAACTCTTTGTTACATTACGAAAGCCATCATGTTAAACACCTAAGAGACAATCTACCCTATGGTCAATTTCTACGTCTGAAAAGAAACAGCAGCCAAAGATCAGCATTTGAAAAAGAAGCTGAGAACCTAACAACCAAACTGAGACAAAGGGGATACCCGAAAAAATTAGTAAAGAAATCTGCAAAGAGAGCATTTAATAACAATCGTGATGCCCTGCTGGAAGATAAGTGTAAACAACCGATCCATGATCGCCTTGTATGTGTGAATACTTTTACCAACTTGAGTCTAAAAATTAACCAAATAGTAAAGAAACAATGGAAAATCTTTGAAAAGGGTGACTCACCCATACCAATACCAATGTTTGCATATAAAAAATCAGCCACTATAGGCAATAGAGTTAGCAGTAGTAAACTCAAGACGAATAGACCCCTAATGCCAAGCCTCACACAAATTTGGGGCCACAACCCAATAGTGGGCCACTATCCATGCGGTAAATGTATGATGTGTAAACAAACACAAAAAACCAAAGAAGTGGATATTGGACTACCAGAAATGTGGCAACAAAAAAAGTTTACAAACTGTAATTCGGAATATGTCCTATATATGATCACTTGCCCTTGCAACAAACACTATATAGGAAAAACAAATAGAAAAGCAAAGGTTAGAATGCAAGAACATAAAAGCTGCCTTAAAAACAAAACAATAAATGCCCCTCTAGTAAAACATTTTCTAGAAGCTAAACATGGATATGAAGATTTCAAATGGACCATACTGCTAATGATTAAAGCGAATGACCACCTCACTAAGAGCAGAATCCTTTTCAAAAAAGAACAAAAACTTATTTTCCTGACACAAAGTGACAAGAAAGGGCTAAATGAGTCCATTGAATGGCTAAAAATCTAAAAAAGTTTTTTTAAAAAATCTTTATATTTTTTATATCTGCTATTGTAGAAATATGAAAAAACATGCACTTTTGCAGAACATCTAAAGGTTCTCATAACAATGCACTCAATTGTCAGCACAAATAAAATACTAGTCGAACAATCGACTGGTAAATAACGCCGTCCCTGTGGAACGGTTCAACACCAAAAAACAAAAAAGAAGGACTAACAGAGAATTAGGCATATACACATTTATACACCTAAAATGGCAGCCGACTCGGGTTTACCTTCGACATCAATATACGTTCCGCGATCCACTAATAAGACCGCGTAGCAGATTTTTCTTCGCGTACTAGAAAAGGTATTCACGAGCTCCATCATCTTGAAACAAAGGTAAATAGTTTCTCCACATGAACAGGCTTCTGCATTACAATACTAAACACTACGGCAACATTAACGGCTCCTATCGATTTTTTAGGTGCCGTGCACAAGCTGTGAAAACTAGATGAGCTCCTTTACCAACTACGAGATTACTCTCAAGCGATATAAATCCATACGAAGTTTCCTGCCTACGTTTGAGAAGGTAGGTAGGCTAGGCAATACATACCTACTAAATAATGACTTTTTCTTAATTCTTAAATTAACATCTAATTCATGCAAACGTTTTTGTAAATCCCGACCTAGATAGGAAAAACAGATTTTTCTGACTCCCATATCTAATCCCTTTTAGGCACTCAAGGAATAATACCCATAGCCCAAAAGAGAATTGATCCAACTAACGTGGATTCCTCTCTACCATCTAAGGGAGTCTCTACACGAAAACGGAAAGGTAATTTATCTATCTTACTCCGTTTCATAACACCCTAACCGTGTTACCAGAATACTATATAATATTGATTCTGGTTGTTTGGTTTTGTCAACAGTTACCTCGCTTTTGAATTAAAGACTCTTCACCTAAAGAAGACTCTATATCACTCGTCTGACTACTCTATCTGGATGTTAAAGACTACTCCTGAAGAAAGTCCCAACACCCGTTACAGAGGACTGAAACATGTTGAGTTGGCAATCTACGAGTCTACTTAGATTGTATTAATTTACCTAGAGATCTAGTAAGATCTAACACCTTACGAAAACTATAGGATTTACAATCAAGGTTAAAAACAAATGGCTACACCATCATATGCCCCTAATCTTTTTTAGATCGATGAGTCTCAATTAGTCTTTATTTATGTCTTGATCATGCATGCCTTTTAGAGTGTCTAAAATTGAAATTATAAATGAATTTTTATTGTATTAATATATGTACGATGTTGAATTCTAAAACCATCACTATTAAAGTCGTTTTATATTTTTCTTAAATGTGATCTAATCATTAAGAGAAGAGGTGACTGTTGACAATCCCTCTGTCCCTACCTTTCTTATATTGCAAGTCTTTCATTTTTCCCAAATTCAAGGTAGGACTCCACATACAGTGGATGTTTGGGATCTCCCTCCTGTTGTTCCTTCTTCTACAGTGGCTAATTTGTCACGGAGACTCACACAGTGTAGTGATCTGTTTTTCCTTTTCTTGAGCGGGATTTCAAAGCTAACCGGTCACATTTAACATATGAATACACGTTTCTACTGCTTTGCTTAAAATGACAGAGGAAAGATTACTCGCCTACAGCGATGACTACGCCACGGCACTCATGAATGCCATTTCAATCATTAATAATAGTGATTTAGAAGAAAACAGCGACAAACTCAATGACTGGGATGAAATAATCCAACTACGGAAAAGATTGATTAGAACAGAATTACATGGTGCCATCATGTTAGAATATCTTAAGAACAAGGCCCTACCACAAGGGTTAACTGTACCTAATGAACCACGACTATTCCTAGACAACCCTAAATTCATACTACAATGGAGTTATATTGCGAACCGCTGCGGAAGAGACTGGCTTATACTCATAATAGACACAGCTAAAGAAACCACAAGTAAAATAGAGATCGATCTTAAAAAATTGGAACTAGATATTAAGAAACTGATTGCTCTAGACGTACTAAAGAAAAGAATAGAAGAAATTGATAAAGAAATGAAAGAGTTCAAACAAATAAATACTCAAGAGAGGATACAAAGACTTAAAAAAGACCTTGCCAACTACTCACATGAGAAAGCATATCCGTATACTAAAGATGGATATAAAACACAGGCAACACCCACATATGGCCAGCCATGTCAAAACAGACGAGTAAGATTTAGAGCTACATCATACAGCTCGAGTAACTCCAGTAACGACCAAGATAACTCCAACCCAGGCCCTTCCAGAAATCCACCTAACAGAGGAAGAGGGAACCCCAATTACAGACAAAGAAGAGGGAACCTGAGTACTCAACCTTTTTTATACAAGGGCCCCAACAGGGGCAACTGGAACGGAGACCAGAGATACCTCCGAAGCGGCAACAACTTTTAGTTAACCTATCCACCTATGAACCAACTAATACTGAAAAACAACTCTTGGAAAAAGGTTTAGGATTTGTCTTTTCCAACAAACATGACCCATTCCAGTTCTGCATGGAATTTTTTAAATTCATGCGCAAGATTAGATTAAAAGAGTTTTTCGCTACAGAACCAGCCATACCAAAAGAACCCAACACTATGAATCATTCAGGCTTAAAGAATCCATCTACCTTCTGCCCACCTACTTACACCTATTCTCCAGAATCCATAATTTTTGAGAAGAAAGTGCTGGCAGAAGTTAAAAAGCTAGAACAGCAGAATATACCTATGTATCATAATCTAACGACACAAGAAAGATTAGCCATGGAATCGTTAGCAATGAATGATAAAATAATCATTAAAAGAGCCGATAAAGGCGGAGCCATCGTGATGCTAAACAAGATCGATTATATCGCAGAATGTCAAAAACAACTAACAAATGGAAACTATTACAAGAAACTAAGTACAGATCCTACTAAAGATTTACAACAAATGATCGAACTTAAAACCACCAAAGCCCTAGAAAGAAACTGGATCAGCAAACAGGAATGGGCATTTCTAAATAATCCAGAACCCATTGTACCAAAATTCTACTGTTTACCTAAAATACATAAGTCACTAACGAATCCACCAGGCAGACCAATAGTCTCTGGTATCAACTCCATCCTGGAACCCCTCTCTAAATTTGCGGATCACTATCTTAAAAGCTATGTAGTAAAAATGAAGTCTTATCTTAAAGACACTAAAGATGTGATAACTAAATATGAAAATCTACCATACAATCCAGAGAATTCCTACTTGATAGGACTAGACATTGTCTCTTTATATACTAACATCCCACAACAAGCTACGCTTGAAACAATAAGCGAAATTTTACTTAACAGACTAGATAATGATCCCGTACCCAGCTCATTCATTTTATGGTGCATAGAACTTGCACTTACACAAAACTATTTCGAATTTCAAGAAACCTTTTTTCAACAGGTTGAGGGCACAGCAATGGGAGCCACTATGGCTCCAAGTCTAGCTAATCTTTTTGTTGAATTCTTTGAAAAACAATTCATCTATACGACGAACCCTTTTGAAAACAACATCCAATCCTGGGCAAGATACATAGATGATATACTTATGGTCTGGACAGGAACAGCAGAAAAAGCCGGAGAATTTCTTAATTGGCTTAACAACTGCAACCATCATCTGCAGTTCACCATCAATATTCAAAAATATTCGATTGATTTCCTAGACCTTACCATCTTTCACGAAGAAGGGCGTTTACTTGTTAAACCTTTCCATAAACCCACAGAGAAAAACTCTTTGTTACATTACGAAAGCCATCATGTTAAACACCTAAGAGACAATCTACCCTATGGTCAATTTCTACGTCTGAAAAGAAACAGCAGCCAAAGATCAGCATTTGAAAAAGAAGCTGAGAACCTAACAACCAAACTGAGACAAAGGGGATACCCGAAAAAATTAGTAAAGAAATCTGCAAAGAGAGCATTTAATAACAATCGTGATGCCCTGCTGGAAGATAAGTGTAAACAACCGATCCATGATCGCCTTGTATGTGTGAATACTTTTACCAACTTGAGTCTAAAAATTAACCAAATAGTAAAGAAACAATGGAAAATCTTTGAAAAGGGTGACTCACCCATACCAATACCAATGTTTGCATATAAAAAATCAGCCACTATAGGCAATAGAGTTAGCAGTAGTAAACTCAAGACGAATAGACCCCTAATGCCAAGCCTCACACAAATTTGGGGCCACAACCCAATAGTGGGCCACTATCCATGCGGTAAATGTATGATGTGTAAACAAACACAAAAAACCAAAGAAGTGGATATTGGACTACCAGAAATGTGGCAACAAAAAAAGTTTACAAACTGTAATTCGGAATATGTCCTATATATGATCACTTGCCCTTGCAACAAACACTATATAGGAAAAACAAATAGAAAAGCAAAGGTTAGAATGCAAGAACATAAAAGCTGCCTTAAAAACAAAACAATAAATGCCCCTCTAGTAAAACATTTTCTAGAAGCTAAACATGGATATGAAGATTTCAAATGGACCATACTGCTAATGATTAAAGGGAATGACCACCTCACTAAGAGCAGAATCCTTTTAAAAAAAGAACAAAAACTTATTTTCCTGACACAAAGTGACAAGAAAGGGCTAAATGAGTCCATTGAATGGCTAAAAATCTAAAAAAGTTTTTTTAAAAAATCTTTATATTTTTTATATCTGCTATTGTAGAAATATGAAAAAACATGCACTTTTGCAGAACATCTAAAGGTTCTCATAACAATGCACTCAATTGTCAGCACAAATAAAATACTAGTCGAACAATCGACTGGTAAATAACGCCGTCCCTGTGGAACGGTTCAACACCAAAAAACAAAAAAGAAGGACTAACAGAGAATTAGGCATATACACATTTATACACCTAAAATGGCAGCCGACTCGGGTTTACCTTCGACATCAATATACGTTCCGCGATCCACTAATAAGACCGCGTAGCAGATTTTTCTTCGCGTACTAGAAAAGGTATTCACGAGCTCCATCATCTTGAAACAAAGGTAAATAGTTTCTCCACATGAACAGGCTTCTGCATTACAATACTAAACACTACGGCAACATTAACGGCTCCTATCGATTTTTTAGGTGCCGTGCACAAGCTGTGAAAACTAGATGAGCTCCTTTACCAACTACGAGATTACTCTCAAGCGATATAAATCCATACGAAGTTTCCTGCCTACGTTTGAGAAGGTAGGTAAGCTAGGCAATACATACCTACTAAATAATGACTTTTTCTTAATTCTTAAATTAACATCTAATTCATGCAAACGTTTTTGTAAATCCCGACCTAGATAGGAAAAACAGATTTTTCTGACTCCCATATCTAATCCCTTTTAGGCACTCAAGGAATAATACCCATAGCCCAAAAGAGAATTGATCCAACTAACGTGGATTCCTCTCTACCATCTAAGGGAGTCTCTACACGAAAACGGAAAGGTAATTTATCTATCTTACTCCGTTTCATAACACCCTAACCGTGTTACCAGAATACTATATAATATTGATTCTGGTTGTTTGGTTTTGTCAACAGTTACCTCGCTTTTGAATTAAAGACTCTTCACCTAAAGAAGACTCTATATCACTCGTCTGACTACTCTATCTGGATGTTAAAGACTACTCCTGAAGAAAGTCCCAACACCCGTTACAGAGGACTGAAACATGTTGAGTTGGCAATCTACGAGTCTACTTAGATTGTATTAATTTACCTAGAGATCTAGTAAGATCTAACACCTTACGAAAACTATAGGATTTACAATCAAGGTTAAAAACAAATGGCTACACCATCATATGCCCCTAATCTTTTTTAGATTGATGAGTCTCAATTAGTCTTTATTTATGTCTTGATCATGCATGCATTTTAGAGTGTCTAAAATTGAAATTGTAAATGAATTTTTATTGTATTAATATATGTACGATGTTGAATTCTAAAACCATCACTATTAAAGTCGTTTTATATTTTTCTTAAATGTGATCTAATCATTAAGAGAAGAGGTGACTGTTGACAATCCCTCTGTCCCTACCTTTCTTATATTGCAAGTCTTTCATTTTTCCCAAATTCAAGGTAGGACTCCACATACAGTGGATGTTTGGGATCTCCCTCCTGTTGTTCCTTCATGACTTAAGAGGAGCCAGGAGTCTGGGGCGCATGAGATTGCAATCTGTAGTTCAAAGAAAAACCTGTTTATTCAGGCCTTTCTCATATTGCTAAAATGTTCAAGTAGACCCTCTGCAAACACACTTAAGGTTAAAGGCTCTAGACCAGTTGTTACTCAGTAATTAACTATTTTGTATGTGAATGTTTCTTTGTAGCATGAAGTCATGACCTATCACGGACCAATCCCCAGTAAAGGTGGACTTCGAACACAAGCTGAAGATGGTCGTAAAGATTGTCAGTGACCAATGAGAATTAATGTGGAAAAAGGCTAGAAATACGCCTGTTGCTCTATGCCACCGGCTTTAAATTACTACAAAGCAAAGGTAGTTCCCTCAGTGACTTACGGAGCTGAGGCCATGCCAGCAATACCAAAGAAAACATGGCCAAAGCTTGAGGGTGTTTTTTTAAGACAAATTTTGGGCCTTCCCAACTCAACACCAACAGCAATTATACAAAGAGAACTGGGACTCCTATCACTCCAAGATGTGGTGTAGTGGAACAATTTAGCACTGTTCAGAAAAACGACCTCATCAGACTGTCCAAAAATCTTCAACATCATCAACAAAGAACTGATGGGGGGGGGGGGCACAGGCAAATTACTAACTAATTTGGCATGAAAAAACAGATTGAAAATCAATTGCTTGGAAGAAGATCTGAGATTCAACCCTACAAGAGTTAAAAGGAAACTAGGCGAGTATGACTGGATCCTCACCCTCCCAGTTGCTTCATCCTACCACTTAACGGCTAATCTCCCAATGGTCCACAGAAAACTAAATCTACCTTCGAGCGGCTTGATGAAGTTTCCTAGCAGACCATATCAGGATACATTTCTGAGCATGCTATTAAATCTTCTTCCTACTAATGAGATTATCGCAATGAGAGGAAAATCAGAACAAAATAAATGCTGATATTTTAAAGAATTGGACAAGGTTGAAACTCTGAAACATCTGTTATTGTACTGCCAAGGCTTATGCGAGGAGAGAAAAACCTTTCTGGGTCAGAATATGTCAAAGTATCAAATATACAATACAGAAGAGTGGTGGACAGCATTTATGAGTGGTGATAGGACAATTCTAGTGATAGCCGTGGTCTCTTTTTGGAATAAAGTCTTTCTACGTGAAGGAACAGAAGATCCACGAACAATGGGGACAAGAATTAATAAGGATGCAGTATCTGTGACAGAGAAAATGGATTGACATTTTTTTTAAAAACAAAGAAAGAAAGGAAAGCCTGCAAATCCCAAAGGGATAAGACTTTACACATCTTTGTCTTCCTTCTGTGTAAGTGGAATACCTAATTTGCCCAAGGAAATGTTCTTAAGATTCTTTTGTAAAAATGGTAAATCAATGAAATAAAATAAAAATAAAATAAAAATGGGCTGGAAAGCAAGTAATAGATCAAAGGTAGCAGTTTGGTGGCACGACCTTCTGAAATGGGCGGACGCAGAAACGGTGGTGTGGAGTGAAGCAGCCAACAGACGGCGAGATGAGGAAGCTGAGACATCGAAGGCCTGGAGGCACCTAACAACTACTCTGTCTGAGTCTGCTCTGTCCAACCTAGAAGACGAAGATTGCACGGGTGGGGCGGGGAGGAAGACACCCCCGATTAGGGTGGGGGAAAGTGGTGAAGAGGAGTAAACTCGAGATGTGGGAGGATAATGGGACAGCGGTGGACATGACATGATACTGTATATAACACTTGAATGTTAATGCTGATGTTCACTGTCTGTTTTTTTTTCTTTTTTTTCCTTTTGTTCTTTTTGGTTGTTTGGTTTGGTTGATAAAACTCAATAAAATTGTTTTAAAAAAAATGAAAAATATGGAACTTCTTCGTAAATGTTTTGTCCATTCATGTTTGAGGGGTGGGTGGTAATAACATATTTGGGAGTGTTTAACTGTTGCCAAAAATGTATAAAAATGTATTCATTGGATTTCCAAGATGGCCGCCGGCGGTGGAGGTCGCGTATAAATCACGCACCCGCCGGGCCTACAACAAAAAAGCACATTATCAGCACAAATCCGAGTGTTCAGGTGTCGGACTCACCCCTGCAGCACCCAAGTAATCGAGGTCACGGTAGCGAGTGGAGATTGTCCCGGCTGCACCCTGTCAGACCGCCGAGAGAGGCGACCGCCCCTCCCCCACCAAGGGAGACCCACGCGGCCCAGCAGAGGAGACAGCGCTGAGAGCAGCCTTCAGAAATTGAGCGCCCAGAGATCCGCCCCCCCGCCGACATAGGGGGAAAGTAAAGCCAGCCGCTCCGGAGCATAGAGGAGCACGCGAGTCACCCGGAGGTGCTGCATAGAGAGCAGCGCGGCAGCAGGAGCAACGGAGCACCGGCCGGGCGCAGCGCAAGCGCCCTTCCCCCGAGAGAGGCCGGCGTGTTGTACCGCGCCGACCGTTAGACCCTACAGACAACGAAAGCAGGAAGACCAGTAGCAATAAGGAGCACAGGGCCCCGGCACAGGCATACAAGAGGAGGTGGAGGCACCACTAGCTCATCCGCGGATACGACAGGACAGGAGACACGGAGGTGAGAGCACCTGACGAAGCGTCCCCCCCGTCTCCCCGGAATCCAAGGCCAGGGACAGGGAAGCATAACAGCGCGCCCCAACGGGAGTGGGCATAAGACATTTTAATAATCCTGCGCTCCCCAATACATAGGGGGGGCACGGGAAAGGCCAAAATACGCCCCTCAATAGATTCAGTCCCACGCACATCACAGGGGCGCGGCACCCCGGTTCCCGCAACACAACAAGAAAGGACAATACCAGTTATACGCAGGCCACCACTTAAGGCGTCCCACCACTACCCCCCGAGAGACATCATCCAGGCACGGCATAAGAACCCCACCAGCAAGGAAGAGGTCATGAGCGAAGGGGAAAGGGGGTGCCACTCAGCCCACACCGCAGCCCCACAAGCAGGACACAAACCTACTCCAAATGTGGTCTTTGGAACCATCGGCGGCCCCGAAAGACAGGGCAGGTGAAGAACCCTCGCCGGACATAAGCCCCCCAAGCCAGAGCACCCTCCTGCCATCAAAGGACGATATAAGGGCCTGGTTCGTGGAGCTCCAGGACAAATTCATGTCCACAGTCCAGGACCAATTTGCCACGTTGAGGAATGAGATGAAGCAGGTGGTACAAGAGCTGAAAGTAGATGTGGCCAAGCTGGAGGAAAGAACTGACACTGTGGAGAGAATCGTACAAAATATAGAGGAGGAAGTGAAACAGAACAGCGAAACACAGGAACACCTGGTCAGACTCACACATAATCTCGAAATACAATGCAAGGACCTGGAGAACCGCTCCCGCAGATCCAACATCCGCATTAAGTTTGTGCCCGAATCGTTGACGGACAAAGATCTCAAGAGCGCGATACAAGAGGTGTTTAGGGATATAATTGAGGCGCAAGAAACAGAGAACATTGGGATCGACAGAGTCCATAGGGTGGGCCCGAAAAGAACAGGCGCCCCTGGGGAAAGACCGAGGGACGTACTAGCGGCACTCACATCCTACCCACAAAAGGAACTGATACTAAGGAAAGCAAGACAGTTGGACCACATTAGGATGAACGGAGTGGACATACAATTGTAGCAGGATCTGGCCTCAGCGACACACTTAAAAAGGAGCGAGATGGCCCCACTGGTAAGGGAGTTGCTGGCGAAAGAAATCAGATACAAATGGACATTCCCATTTGGTCTACTATTCGAGTGGGATGGTAAGCAGAGTAGAGTGACCACCTGTGAGGAAGGCCTCCATATAATGGACATGCAAATGGAAGAGACGGACGCGAGAAATGCCAGGTCGAAAGGGGACCCACACAAAAGGCCAAGAGGATGGGAAGTAGTACGACAAAAGAAGAAACCAAATGGATGGGGGAAAGCTGGGAAGCTATTAGGGGACCAATAGAGAAATGTAACCAGGTCTGTCGGCCCATCCACCTGAAGGAATGGGCGGAAGAAGAATAATCAAAACCTCGGAATACCATGTAATACGAGGCCCGGCGGGGGACCGGGAGGAACACCGCTTAGGTCAGAGGATGACGCGGGGTTTAGGACTCCCAGAACAGTTAATCTCGAGTTATGAGAGGGCAGGGAGCGATAGGCGCAACGCCCTAGCTACCATAGGTGCCCAGGCCCTCCTCGGGATAGAAGTTGAATTTCTGTTAACAGTTGGGGCGGAGGTGGGCAGTTGGGGGGGAAAACAAGGGGGTGGACTCCGGAAGAGGGAAGGGAACACAACTTGCGGTAATGAAGGCTGAAACAATAGATTAGATGAGATGGGAATGCTTAGAATCTACTCACAAAATGTAAGGGGGCTAAATTCGCCGGTGAAAAGGAAAAAAATGGAGGCTCTGGTAAGAAGGGAAAGGCGGACATTCTGCTCCTCCAGGAGACGCATATTAAGGCCCAGGACAAAATGAAAGTACACCTCAGAGGGTACACGATATGGGCGCAGGTGAATGCAGGGGAAAAAAGAGCAGGGGTGTTGATAGCAGCAAAAGGGGGTCTGGTGGCAAACCTCATAGACACTCGAGTTGACAGGGAAGGGAGGTTTGCATTTGCCAATATAGCAATAGAGGGGTACAGGCTCACCCTAGCAGCAATTTACTCGCCGAACTCGGGGCAGGACGGATTCCTCAGAGACACCCTGGGGAAACTAGAGGAATTCGCAAAGGGTGAGATAATATTGGGTGGAGACTTGAACTTGGCCTGGCAACCCAGTCTGGATAGGAGTGCGGGGGGAACGCAGGCGTACGGGTCCCCATCCAAACAACTCAGACAAAGGATGGAGCAGATGGCACTATGTGATGCCTGGAGAGAACTTAAGGGGCAAGATAGCGGATTCACATACTACTCGCACGTGCATAACATGATGTCAAGGATTGACTATTTCTGGGTGTCGGGGGGATTGGTGGGGAGGATCCTGGATATCGAAAAGGGATCGCTAGCTCTATCGGATCATGCCCAGCTGTGGCTCGATATACAGACCCCTGGAAGGGGGGGAGGCCTCTGGAAATGGAGATTACCGCCCGACATTCTAATGGATCAGGTGCTGGGGGAGGAACTAAGGGACAAAATCAAAGACTTCTTTGATCTAAATGACAATGGTGAAGTCCCACTGGGGTCAGTATGGGAAGCATTCAAGGCAGTAACTCAGGGTCATATAATAGTGCTAAAAGCCGCCAAAGACAAACAGCATCAGGAATGGGAAAGATCGCTCGAGAAGAAATTAACAGAAATACAAGGGGCGCTAACGATCCACCCCACAAAAAGCCTCAAGAAAGCAATGAAACATGTGCAGGGACAACTAGAGATGCTCCGCAACAAAAGAGCAGAGAAATCCCTCCTCTACCTAAAACAACGGTACTACATTAGGGCCAACAAGGCGGACAAATATCTAGCAAGACAACTCAGGGAAATACAGAAATCGATGACGATACTGAACATCAAAGACGCACAGGGACAGCCGCACACGAACACTAGGGAAATAGGGGATGCCTTTAAAGCTTTCTACCAAGAACTATATGCAACAGAGCATCCGGAGGAAGAGAAACAAAACAAGTTCGTACAATCTATTCCCACACCGACTATAGCAGAAGAGGACAAACAGGCCTTGGAATCTAGGATCACAGAAGAAGAGGTCTTCAAGGCAATAAAGGGTGTTCCAATCTCAAAGGCACCCGGTTTTATAAAAAATATGCAGATGTATTAGTTCCGGTCCTGACAAGGCTACTCAATACATTTAAGGACAGTGGGAACATAACCCCATCCATGAACGAAGCGAAAGTCCTCGTGTTCCATAAAACGGGTAAAGACCCCACACTCCCAGGCTCATACCGCCCGATAGCCCTAATAAATTTGGACGCAAAAATATATACTAGGGTACTGGCAGCCAGGCTATCACCCCTCCTCCCGTCCCTGATAAACACAGATCAATCAGGCTTCACCCCAGGCAGGCAAAAACATGACAACTTAAGAAGAGTAACCCATCTGATAGAAAAAATAGGCATTACCCACACACCAGCTATACTACTTTCATTATACGCCGAAAAGGCATTTGACCGTGTAGAATGGTCCATCCTTTTCAAAACACTGAACCGCATGGGATTTGGGGAACATTTTATAAACATGGCAAAAGCCAATTACAACTCCCCATCAATTAGAATAGCAATAAATGGAGAAGTCACGGATAGGGTGGAGATCTCAAGGGGTACGAAACAGGGATGCCCCCTCTCACCCCTGCTATACGCTATATTTTTGGAGCCCCTTCTAATTAAAATAAGGGAATCGGAGGGGGTAAGAGGGATAGAGATGGCGGGCAGGCAACATAAGGTTATAGCATACGCCGAAGACATGCTCCTAGCCCTGGAAGACCCTGGGAATTCTCTACCGAGAATCATAGAAACACTGGAGGAATTCGGGGGGATCTCGGGCCTGAAGATAAATAGGAAAAAATCAGAAATTATGCTCCTAGCGGGAAACAAGGAGTCATTAGAAACAGTGGCAGGCCTGCTAAGTTTAAAAACAGTAGAGGAGGGCATCAAATACCTAGGGGTGACACTCACGCACAGCGTGGACAAGATCTATAAGTGCAATTACACATACCTCTTGAATAGAGTTAAAAAGGATCTCGAAAGATGGTACCCGCTTAGAATCTCATGGTGGGGAAGGATTCAATCAGTAAAAATGAACATTCTCCCCAGGGTGCTCTACTATTTCCATGCCCTCCCTGTATCAGTCCCTGACTCCTTCTTCAAAGCTCTCTCCAAAGCCATATCGCAATTTGTGTGGAACAGGAAACCCCCGAGGGTCGCCAGAGCCATTCTTACAGCACCAATAAAGGAAGGCAGAATGTCCCTACCCCACTTCAGGAAATATTATCAAGCAGCCCAACTCTGGGTCCTGAAGGAATGGCTGGGGGAGGGCCAACAGACGATCTGGGTAAAACAAGACAGGGCAGTCGCCAGGACCCCCCTGGAGGACCTACTGTGGAAACATAAACAACACAGACACCAGAATCTTCGAGTAAGTGAGGTCATGAGAACCACCCTCAACGCCTGGGATGAGCAAAACAGAAAGGGAATCATGACTACCCCAATGGCCCCCTTCACGCCTATTTGCAGGAACCCCCAGTTCCCACCAGGTCTGGAATCTGATGGCTTTGAGAAATGGGAAGCAGCAGGATGCAGGAAAATCGGGGAAATGGTCCAAGACAAAGAAATACAAACTTTTGCGGAATGTAAAAATATGTGGAAACTAACGGAAGCGGATAGATACAAATATGAGCAGATAAAAAATTGGCTGAATACACCAGAGGTCTTCCAGGCGGCCACAGGAGACCTCACACCATTTGAGACGTATATAATAACCAACCCGGGTGACAAAAAATTGGTGTCGACATTATATAATTTCATGAACACACAAGAAGAAGAAATCAAATGGATATACATGAGGAGATGGGAGACCACTCTGGGGGAAGACATTTCCAGGCAGCAATGGGAGGAACTGTGTGCAGGCATCCCCAAACTCACTAGGGCCGTTCAAACCAGAGAAATGTGGCTGAAAATAATCACACGATGGCACTACACCCCAGAGAGGCTCAAATCGATGTATCCCGATACGTTGGATCGCTGTTGGAGGGGGTGTCCGGACGCAGGAACGTGGAGGCATATCTGGTGGGACTGTCAAGGAGTGAAGGGCTTCTGGAAAGAAGTGCAAAGGGAAATGTCAAGAATATTCCCAGAGGTGGACCAAATGGGAGTGAGGGTGTGGTTGTGCGGATTTAAAGACCCACAGGCCAAAAGACTCCACATAGCACAATGCAGGAGCTTTATGGGCCTAGTCATCGCGGCATGGGCAACGATAGCTCAAAGCTGGAAGAAACGAGACCCGCCATTGGTATTCACCTGGCTGCAAAATGTGTGGTCCCAGATGACCATGGAAAAAATCACAAATCATCTTCAGGGCCAAAACAACTCTTTCATGAAGCAATGGGGATCAGTGCTGGAATGCTTGAAATCAGACTATATGGAACAATGGAGCTCAGACAACATCAAAATATCTGACATTTACAGCACATAAAGGTTCCCGAAGAGAAAACCAACGAGGACCCAAACTCTTCCAGGGTGGGGTGGGCAGGGAGCGGGGGAAGTTAGGGAGAGTAAGGGTGTTGATGTTCATTACGTGTAAAACAATAAAAACATGTTTAAAAAAAAATGTATTCATTAATGTAGTACATTGAGACTTGAGTTGGTTTGGTTCCACTTGGACTATCCAACTGCTCCCTGGATTTTTGTACAATAAAGCTTGCTTTAAGTACAGAACGTGCACCAGTTCCTCAGGTGGTGGACTCCAGTTTGGGCTGAGGTAATTAGGGGTCTGCCCCTACAAATTTGGTGGTCTCGAAAGGAACACCAAGCTTTCCGAGAAGTTGGGGGTCTTCTGCCCGTACCACTTGGCTGTGGAACCACACAGCGGGGACCAGTCTTCCGTGCACAGTGAAAAAAGAGAGTTCAGTGGACGCCATATTAGTTAAAGGTCTTTCTGCTCCCCTGAGGCTAGGTGCTGTGGTACAGCTGTTTAGGGAAACCTGACGGAGCACCACATCAGAACGCTTTGGGTCACGTGAGTGTACTTTTGGATGAAAGCAAGGAGGGAAAGAGGGTTGTTTCTTTTTGGTTTAAAGGGTATTGTAAGGGTTGAGCTGGAAAACAGGGTTTTGGAATTAGTCAAGGTTGCAGGGATTGGAAAAGTAGATGTTTTTGATGGAGTGAATTAACTACTCTGTGTCTTAAGTCGCTTGTATACATTTCATTACATAGTTTATTATTTGAGAGGTGTGAGGTGGTATTCTACCCTGCACGCCCAATGTGAGGCTTGTCCTGATACCCTTTAGTTTGCTAGTCTGGTTGGCTGTAGTCCTCGCTTAAGGGTGTGGTGGTATTTTATGGTAAGCCCAACCATAGATACCTTTCTGAAGTAAGCTCTTGACATTCCCTTATATTAGCTGTGTGGGCGGAACTCTCACCTCAGTCTTCTTGGTTAGTCGAAGTAGTGAAGGGGAAACTTCCTGTTGTCAGGAAAAGACTGACTTGTCGTAGAAAAGGTTGTACTGGTCAAAACAGAGAGAGAAGCGAGAGCAGCAGTGCTGTAGTGGAAAGCATTGCTCCCCTCCTATGCTTGAGAGGTGGGGCTATCTCAGAGATATTGGCCAGTGGAGTGTTTTTTGATAAGATGCTGCCTTCTGTGTATGAGTGAGAGGTAGAATGGAAGTAAATAGTGAAATGAGGTCATTGCAGTATAGACATGTACGGTGAATGAGTGAGAATTAAGACTAAGGAATTGGGTAAGGGAAAAGGGAGTTCTTCGGTTCACATTTCTTGTGCCGCGGGTTTGACTCGGTATCACATTTTTGTGAAAATATCTTTCGATAACTTGGGTTGGAGTATAGCGACTCTGTTGAATCATTTATGCCATGTGTTCATAGCTATAAGGCAAAAAGTTTCAAGTATCATAGAGAATAGTTTCGGGAGAGTAAGGCTAAAATGATCAACTCTTGGCCTGTTTAGGGAACCTATGTACGGTGAATGAGTGTGAATTAAGACTAAGGAATTGGGTAAGGGTAAAAGGGAGTTCTTCGGTTCACATTTTTTGTGCCGCGGGTTTGACTCGGTATCAGATTTTTGTGAAAATATCTTTCGATAACTTGGGTTGGAGTATGGCGACTCTGTTGAATCATTTATGCCATGTGTTCATAGCTATAAGGCAAAAAGTTTCAAGTATCATAGAGAATAGTTTCGGGAGAGTAAGGCTAAAATGATCAACTCTTGGCCTGTTTAGGGAACCTATGGTACAGGGTGTCTGGAGAATGTACATACCTTTTTGACTATGAAACATAAGCATTCAAATTGGAAAAGCGGCTAAATGTCTTAGAACTCTGGCGAATGTATGAAAAAGGTGGGAAAGACCATAGTGTTAAAAACAGGGTTGAGGGGCACTGCCCCCATATGGGTGCTATCCTTTATCGCCCGCAGAGATTTACTCAGACCCTGAGTTCGTACCTCCATTTTTCCCAGTGTCTACTCTAGTGGCTACGAGATGGACATAGGTAGTGCCCCCATCAGCTGGGATTCCTAGATACTGAGATCTCGTACGAAGTGGAAAGGTAACTCCTTCAATCGTTAGGGCTGCAGAGAGGTTACAAACGGAGTACAGGAAGGGAGCTTGACTGCTAGATTAGCACATAGGTTAAAAATGGAGGAGCGAGAGAGAATGAGACCGGCAGCTAGAAGTGCAGATAGAGGATTGAGAATGAGGGAGAAGGAGGAGGTCAGGCCTTTTACTGCTGGGATAGAGGATAGGTTGCAGGAAGTGATGGAGATGGAAAAAATGAAAGAAGCTCTGAGGGTAGCAGAAGAAGAGATCGTGCTGCTACGACGGCAAAGAGATGAAGCATGGAGAAAGGAGGAAAGACAGATAAAGGATGTAGAAGATGGAAGGGTGAGGCATGGTCAGGTTCTTGTGAGGCTCGATAAATCAGTCATTAGAAAAGTCGAGGTGGACATGGACGATGGGGATCTTGCCACAGGTACAGGGGTTGAGCAGGGAGGATGGGAGATGGCACCCTATAGTAGTGCTGATTATGCTGATGTGCCCGTTGTTAGGGAGAACATTAATTTCTGTTCCAATTCCCTTTAACCTTAGAAACCTCCAGCTCTTTTGCTGGATTCAGTGCTTTTTCACTTTTACTCTGGAGTGAGTGGAACCTTTATTTCTCACTCCCTCATGTGTTTTCCGCCTATGATTTTCTATGTTCCTTACTGTTTTGTTGAGTCTGGTAATATCCATAGGCATCTGCTTTTGCATTGTGAAAATACAGCACCTTTTATGCAGTGCCACTGAGTAATCCCTTGGACTTCACTTAATATTTAACTACATTTTCTTGGGTAAACTACTGCTCCCAAGAATAGTAAGATGAGTCCTGCCTTACTTACCTTTACTTTATGGGTGCAGCGCACACCACCCTTTGTGTAGTGCTGGGGGGGTTACATAGTAATTCCTTTAACCCTTAGTGTAACATTTTGTTACACTAACTCACTTGAATGGCTGGTGGCAGTGGGTTCTTTCTTTACTACCTAGTGACATGTATCTGCAGGCTGATACATCAGCTGCAGTGCTGCACCAAAGGGTGACCATTTTCCCAAAATGGCCCTTATCTTCTTTTTTGCCATTTCTTGCAAGTTAGTTTCTTCTGGGATTTTACTCTGTTGTTTGCATCAGGTTTGAGTTCTTTGTGTAGTTTGCCTTTGGCCGGCCTCAGCACTGAAGCCCGCCTAGGCTCCAGTGTGTCTGGATAGGCAGGAAGTGATGGAGGGTCCCGAAATGTCCCTATCCTTTGTCTCTAGGTGTGCTTGAGTGAAACCAGTTTCAATTGGCCGGCTGGCTGTCCTGGAGGACAGCCACCCTGCTGTGTGATTGACATACTAGGGCTGTGAATGAATGGGAACTTGCACAAAAAGCTTTTTGCAACTAAGAGCATAGTTGACCACTGGACGACAACTTCAGAAGCAGACGATAACAGAAGACGCCAGCAGCACCCTCCTGGACTGCAATGTGGCCAGTGAAGCCCTGCAGCTTTGCTGACCCTGTTTTCAGATCGTCTGGGGATGCCCGTAAAGGATGACTTCCTCCCTTATGCTGGTGGGACAACCTAGCCTCGAGACAAACTCTATTTTGGCGCAACCCCTGACTTGCTGTGACTTTCTAAGGCTGCAGAAGCCCAATACCCGGGTACCTCAACCACTTGTGAGTGCATTGTCTTCCGAAGTCTGAATCCGGCCAGATATTTGTGGGCATCCAGAGGAGCCTACAGAAGCAATACATCTGCATCCAGAGTCCCCTCACCGGAGTCCATGGCCGAGGGATTATGGACATCCTAACCAGAGCTTTCCATTCTTCATTGGCGCTTAGAAAAAGGCACCAAAACCACAAAGAGCTGCTGAATCGACTGAAATCCTTTGCTGCTGAGTTCCTCTCTCTCAAGTTCTGCAATAGGAGCCCGCCAGATGTCCTCCCTTTTTGACACATAGACCAAGGACCAGGAACAAGGGTCTACTGCATTGTATTGTGAAGGCAACCAGCTGGAAAACTTTCTTCATTTTCAAGGTACCATGGGGCTTGCACTATTTTATCCTTTTGGCATTTGGGGTGCATCCAACCATTGGGAGTGTGATTTAACCCAACACCAACTTGACCTCAACTTACCTGCATTGGCCTTACAGCTTGTGCTTCCTAAAGGTGACTCCACTTGAGTTGATATGATTTATCTTTTGAACACTGACTATTTAAGAAAATAATTCTAAGAAGAAGAGCATCAGAACTTTGACTTTGTCCATTGACCTTGACATTCCTGCCTCCCTAAAGCCCTCCTTCTGAACCTATTGGCTTTGGCAGTGCTTGTTCCCTTACAGGTTTTAAATATTGAACACTTTAATGCTGGGATAATTGACTGCGTGCATCTCTCTGGGACAATCTAACTGTTGTTATAACTTATCAGTCTGTTCTGATCTAACTATAACCTTTCCTTCCTTAAAAACTCAATATTGCAAAGGTGATACTATATAAATGCTATAATGACCTCAACTGATGTCACCTCCGGGTGCTGGAACATGTGTAACATATGAATGAATACTCACCTGCTTTATTGTTCACTTCTTAATTTGAAGCCTAACTGAGGAATACAGTTACAGCTAATTACTGCTTCTTTGTGTATAAATAAAAAAATAATTTATTATAACTCTAAGTATGCAAGTGTTTACTTGGATACCTGTATTTACTGGTTTCATTGCACTGCTCTTCAGCTCACATTACCCCTTTTAAGATAAGCCTGGCTGCTCAGTCACACTACCAACTTGTGTAGTACAGGCCTATATTTAAAGGTGGGTCTAATACCAAGGAGATAGTCTTGTGTAGTCCCACACCCGTTAGACTGCACAAATTCTTACCTAACACCCGTAGAAGGGCTAGGAGATGGGGTAGCTGGAGTAGACGATGAAGAGGAAGATGCATGGGATGTTGAGCAAGGGGAGCAGGGTGTAGCAGCCCTACCTTCTGCTCCAGCAGCAGCCATGGGTAATACACAATTGAATCACAGAATAGGCCAAAGTACTTGCATTGCCATAGCAAGTAGTAAGGGGTAGATGGGGAAGACTCCAGTTAAATCGGGTGTAACTCAGTTTCCGTTACTCCAGAGGGTCCAGGAAGGGTGTATTATGTCCCGTGGTCACACATGGACCGAAATAACCTGATGAAGACACTCCCTTTGCTCAAAGAAAGGAGCGGGGAAATGGAGTTATGTATTGGAGAAACAATCTGCCGGTGACACCTTGGCCTTAGGGTATAGGAAAGCCCAATTGCGGCTCTGATGGGTGAGTGGTCAGATGAACTTTCTAGAAAAGTAGGTAATCCGGCATTTCAGTTAGAAACAAATACTCATGACGGGGCGGCTTCAAACAGGATAGTTCAGATGGATTTGGGGAACTTACATGTGTCCAGGACAGTAATCCAGCATGTGGATGATCTAATAGTCTGCAGCACTTCAGAGTGGACAAAGAAAAATTGCAGCACTGCCAGAGAGAGGTAGTATTTCTGGGGCAAGTAATATCACCTGCAGGAAGTAAGGTAATGCCAGAGAGAGCCACCACGGTTCAGAATATGCATCAGACAGAAACGGTGAAACAAATGCAGCAGTTTTTGGGCTCTATAACTATTGTACATTGTGGATCTTGGATTATTCTCGTTATGTGAGGCCCTTACTGCAGGGAATAAAGGAAGCTCAGTAAGTGAAAGGTCCAATAGAGTGGTCTGAGAAAATGGGGAATTACTTTCGGGAACTGAAGGCAGCGATCAGCAATGCTTTGGTCTTGGCGACGCTGTATTACAAGAAGCCATTCTTTCGGTTTTCCCATTCAAATGGGTAGATGATGACAGCAGTCCTGACCCAGCAAACATCACTAGGCCCCCAACCTTAAGTGCATTGCAGCGGACTCCTAGACCCACTGATGCAGGGGCAGTTCCCATGTGAACAAGCTCTAGCAGCAGCTACTTTTGCGATTCAAAGGTCTTCGACCATTATTATGGGTTGCCCAGTGACATTGTACATAAGCATGCAGTCTTCACAATTCTAAAGTGCAAGCAGAGGAATTAGTGGCACTCATCGAGGTGCTAGAAATGAGTAATGGGATGGCAGTCACTGTTTATCCTGAATCCACGTCCATCACCTCCACTGTCAAGATGGCAAAGAAGAGGGTTTAGAAGCTCAGATGGGTCGTCCGTCCAGCATGGTGTGCTGCTCCCCAAATTAATTGAAACTTTAACCTTGCCAGCAGAGATAGGACTAGTAAAGTGTGCTGCCCACATTACCCACACTAATTCAATAGCTCTCACAAATGATGCCGCAGACTTGGCGGCCAAGGAAACCAAGTATTTTCCTTTCACAGATTCCAAGAAAATGGAAACCGTGTCCCAACAGTTACAGTCCAGCCCCGTACACCACAGCTCCGGTGCTCCAGAAAATAGAAATACAAGGGAAGGCCCCTAGAGAATAAATAGAGGATGTGTTCTCACACCCACGGATTTCCTTTGTAGACGGGAGGTGACAGTGATGGTAGTAATGCCTGTATGGCTACTTCTTTTGGCTCTAGGCCAACCACATTACCCGTTGCATACTTGCTGATGGCAAATCGCAGCAAAGCTCCAGGAGGGCTGGTTTATCCATAACTTAAAAACACAGGTAAGTATATTCATAGGGGGTTGTATAGTGTGAAAGGAGTTCAATCCCGGGAATATCATGAGGTTGTTGAGGGGTGTCCTAACCAGGCCTTCTGGTCCATTCAAGGTGCTCCACATCAATTTTGTGGATATGATCACAAGGTTCAGTAACTTTAGATATCTAATTGTCGTGGCTTGTCCATTCTCCCGGTGGCTTGAGCTTAGTCACTGCGTACATCCTGATGCTAAATCAGCAGCAAGATTTCTGGTGACAGAGGTATTTCCAAGATGGGGAATTTGCGAGGTCCTAAAATCCGATAATGAAACCCACTTCTTTGATACCTTGTTCGCAGAAATCACTTTGCTGTTAGGAATAAAGCCTAGTTTGTGCTTGGTGTACCATGTGTGGGCCAACGGGATCATGGAGAAGCTCAATGGGGTCCATAAGGCCCATTTAGCCAAACTGTGTGCAAAATTAAATAAATCCTGGTATGTGTGCCTGCCACTAGCATTATTCTACCTGCGAAATCAGCCAGGGAGGAACCACCACTTGAGCCCTCATGCAATCATGACTGGGCATAGGCTACATACACCTCTCTCTCTTCCCTACATGTATGACATCAGATGCACAGAATACCACAGCAGTCCTAGAAGAGGAGTTTAGGGAGTACCTTAGGACGTTAACAAAAAGTGTTAAGATTATATCTTCACAGATTGTGTCTTCTCACCAACAGACAACAGGAGAAAACGGTGAGACTACCGAGGATCAGCACAAGACACAGCTTCTCCCCGGGGACTGCATATACATCTGCAGCATTTCTATGAGCCGCTGCTGTGAAGATGGAGGGCAACAAAAATGGTATTCATCTGTATTCATCTGAGCGTACTCGAAGGGATACCAGCAGGCCTCCACCGGCCGAGGGGCAGGCATAAAAGTTAAGTATGCAGAAGGATTCACTATTCATTTCAGTCCAAAGAGGGGCGCAAATAGAGATCTGGAATTTAAATAATTTTGTTTAGGATAATAAATGTCTAAACTTGTAAATTGTGCGAAAATGAATGGTTTTATGGCTTTTGTTTGAGGATTACAATCAGTGTACATATAGACAATTTCAAATTGTCTAATTTGATGAAGTCTAAGGAAACGTTAAGAGTAAAAAGAAATGTTGAAAATTATCTCTTCGATAATGCCGATGGTGAATTAGATCCCGGAATGATTGCAAATGGTTTTTCAGCGAACAACGTATGGTATAGCAATATGAGGAAGTTGGGGAGAGAAAGATCCATAGGATATTGCTACATCTGCTCTCTGATCCCTCATGCTTCTGGCATTCCTAGGGTATTTATCCTGAGTGAGGTAGAGGTAGCATATATGCTATGTCTAGTGCACTGGGCCCTGTGCAGAGTCTGAGGGCAGTTTAAACGGCAGTCAATTACAGCATCAATCATACCAATTAGGTGTGTCCAAAGAGCCCAATTGACTTTGGAAGGAGCTATTTTTTCTAAAAATTGATTGGAGCATTGGGCAAAGAGTTGCAGAGCTGGAGTAATGAGGAGATTCTCTGAATAAGGGGTGGCACAAGTGAATCAAGAGTATGGAACAGTATGGAGACATCATTTGCAGTATCTGACAAAGCTCAAGGAGCCAGAAAACCTGTTAAGATACAGACACTTACCCATTTTTCTCTGTGTTTTAAGGGTGATAGCACAGTGCCCATTGGCACAAATGGGATCTGCAGTGGCATGCTTCACATCACAGATCTGTCTGGAGGTATGGCTGCTTTTTTAGATAATTTTGGGATCTGTGAACAGAATGCGTATCACCAGCTGCCTCGAGCCTGGTGAGGTGTGTGCAGTCTCTCTACTCTTCATGTGCCGGTACTTGTGATCCCTGAAAAACATCTAATTTTGGCCTGTCCAATGCCCAAAGTTACATCTGTACCTCCTTTATCCCCTGTGTCTCTTGCGTCCCTTTGCCGGTGAAAATCACACACAATTGCAAGGCAAGAGAAGATTGAATTACCTTTCAGCAGCATCATCACAGGCTTTAACAAACATTCCTGATTGATATTGGCTGTTTAGCCACACCAAGACTTTCTTTGCGTCACTCCTGGCACCTAGTGCCCAAGCAGCGGCCAATGCCAAATGGCTCCAGGTGTCTACATATGAACTACTAATCTTCATGAACCCTTCTGAGTCAGTGTTCAGTGCCATTAGGGATGAATTGAGGGCCCTCATGCTTATGACTCTGTAAATCCAGTATATACTCAACCTCCTAACAGCAATGGAGGGTGGACTATGCCGAAAAATCGGGACCACCTGTTGCACATTTGTGCCTCCCAATGATACCGAAAACGGTATGCTCACCAGAACTATTGCTGCCTTGAATTTACTGAAAGTGATCATGGAGACTGAGGCTGGGATCACCAACTAGTTATCGATTGACGCCTTGTTCTCATGGGTACCTTCTTGGTTGAGCCTTGCTGTAAATATCATGTTACCTATGTTTTGCCTTTTTTCTCATTCTTTTTTGTTCTTGTCAAATTCTCTTATGATGCTGCTCTGCCCAGGTACCAACAGCTGCTGCCATGATGCCTGTAACCCTGTCCAAGGGTAGGGCCACCACTGCTTCATCCCATCCGGGCACTGAAACTGAAGTTATCTTGTGTCTTCCAACAAATTGACATGCTTGTGTGGAGCAGATGGTAGATTGTTGAAATGTGGGTGGGGCAAGATGGGGCTGTTCGGCGTAGGAATGTGCCCATATTGGGACAGGTATGGGGAATGATTGTAGGGTAGTTCACCGATGATTATGATTTCTTAGTTAAAGCATTAACTAAAGGGGAATGTTGGGGTGGTCAGGAAGGATCCCCAGGATTACGAGGGGTTCATGTTGCATGCACCGTATTGATGAGGGGGGTGGTGGCAAACTGGGCGCAATGTTGCAATGTAATATGTATCAAACTTAGTTAATTGTAGATAGGATATTTTACTTTTTAGTGTTACTGTCTAGAACTGATACATGTTAGAGTTATACGTGCATAGAAAGATACAATGTTAAAACCGCAAATGTAACATGAACACGATTTACACGGGGTGCTCTGAAACACATGGAAACCGGGAAACAGAGTTGGTTTCAATGTGCATGTGGAGGGTAGCCTGTAATTCAATCCTGCGGTAAAGAAAGAGTAACATTTATAAAACATATGCACAGGAAATATATAAAAGGAATTTTGATCACACAGAGAAACATATGAAAGAAGCTTAATTGGGAGCTTATATAAATCTGCATGCAGTGGGGTTATGTGAGTTTATTCGGACTCTACAGTTAGCAGCTGCACAATGAATTTCAGGTAGCAGGAACATTCTGGTTTTCTGGGCCTGGGGGTTGACGGAAGAAAGAATGAGACATCTAGTAAAAGGTCAGTTTGCGAACAGGACGTAGGTTATGGTTTAACAGTTCTGCAAGGAATATATGTAACCTCGTTCATTGCATTGAATACATGTTGAGGGGGTTGACCATTTGTTTAGGCTGGCAATAAAGATGGGGCCCGAGGCCAGGCTGTCCTGAGGTCAATTGCTTTCACAGGTTGAAATTAGAGGCTGTATGCACCGGAGTGGTGGTCGCATAAATTAGAATGTCTTAGACTCGGGCAGATGAGATTGCAATCTGTAATTCAAAGAAAAACCTGTTTTTTCAGGCCTTCCTCATATTGCTAAAATATCCAAGAGGACCATATCCAAACATACGTAAGGATAAAGGCACTAGGCCAGTTGTTAGTCAGTAATACATTGTGTTGTATGTGAATGTTTTATTGAACCATGAATTCACGACCTACCACGAATCAGTCCCCAGTGATGGCAGACCTTGAACATGAGCTAAAGATGGTCATAAAGGTTGTCAGTGACCAATGGGAAAGAATGAATTTGTAAAAGTTGGATCTTCTTTGTAAATGTTTTGTCCAATCATGTTTGAGGGGTAGGTGGTAATAAAATATTTGGGAGTGTTTAACTGTTGCCAAAATTGTGAAAACATGTAGCCATTGGGAAAGCCCATGAGCACATGCATGTTATAAGAGAAGTGATTCACAATGGCATACAAGAGTGCATTATGAAGGACATTGCATTATGGGGGATATCAACGGGACCGTGCTGAGTTAAGATGGTCATGACTTCCCACATTCAAGGAATTTTAAAGGTTTTGTTGAGTTACATCTGTGCAACTTAACTGCACCTTAACTAGGGTTTTTTCAGTGAATATATAACAATGCCCGATTTAAAAGCATGTTTTGTTTTGCTCTGACATTATGTTTGGCTTAGCTATTTAACCCATTCCAAGATGGTAGACTTGAGCATCAGACTGAAGGGAAGTGTGCACGACTCTATAGACCACAACCATAGAGTCTATGTCTGAATAAATAGTCCTTTCTTTGTGTTTCTCGCGCCAAACGTGAACAAGCGGCTAGTTACCGCGAAACGCGTCGTTTTTCATGTTATTTTTTCCTGTCCTGGACATTGGATTAATTAAAGTATATCTTTTTGGCTGACCTACAATGGTTTCCTGCCTCAGTGTTTTGCCGTGATTTCCGCATCCAAGACCGCTTCCTGGAGTGCCTTCAGCCTTCCCTGCACTTCTGTAGAGGGTCTACCACATATATATATATATATATATTCAGTGAAACAACTTTGTTAAAGGGACGTTATGGTTCAAAGTAAAACCGAAAAACTCCTGAAATTCGGCAGTTATGGTAAAATAAGCAACCATAGCTCGCGCCACCGTGCAATGCTAACACTAACACCCAGGACATCAAAGATGACATCACAAATGTCATTGATGACATCACTGATGACATCACATGTCTGGCTCTCCCTTTTTTCCCTTTACTGACATATCTAGGCCACATAGTTTTCTTTAGTAAAAGTCAGGAAGTAAAAATTGAAAAGGTACTATATTTGTAGACTTAGAGTCAAGTCACATCATATGAAACATATACATAGCGGAAGACACAGGCTTGAAAGAGAGCAATCCTTTCTGTGCATGAAGATAATCATTAGGGTTATCAGCACTTTCTCATAGTTTTATTTTTATTACTCTACCTTCCCTGTATATGCTCATATTTGTATACATTGTACTCACACTCCTTAGGGTGCAGTCACATCATGTGATACACATACATATGGTAAGTAGCAGCTTTCAAACAGAGCAATTATTTCTCTGCATAAAGACAATCAGTTAGGTTATGAAATCTTTCTGCTACTACTTCTGCTTTTTTGTTTACTTCACTGTCCCTGTACATACTCATATTTGTATGCGTTGTTGTCTCTTTGTGTTTCGTCTGTAATAATGCAATTATGTATTGAGTGGGTTTTATTATCTACTTATTACATGTTTCACAGTACGCAAAACTCTAATAAGAAAGCAGTTATCATTTCACTATTCAACATGGCAAGATTATGAATATTGCACCTTCATCATGTATGCTGCACACACGCCTATGTTTCTGCATGAGTAGCTTAGTATACTGCATAGAACTTCATAATAGAATGCTATTTATATCAATGCATTGCTTAATGCACTCATTAGCTCATGATATTTATCCCAATGATCCTTGACAGTTTTTGGTCAGCATTATAAGAATCCCTTGTACAGAGTTTTCATGAAAAGTAAATGCACATGTGATGTCGTCAGTGATGTCATCATGTCCTGGGTGTTAGTGTTAGCATTGCACGGTGGCGCGAGTTATGGTTGCTTATCTTACCATAACTGCCGAATTTCAGGGGTTTTTCAGTTTTTCTTTGAACAATAACGTCCCTTTAACAAAGTTTTTTCACTGAATTTCATAGGTTTTTAGTAGCGCAACTTATCCATAACGTCCCTTTAACAAAGTTTTTTCACTGAATTTCATAGATGTTTAGTAGCGCAACTTGACCATAATGTCCCTTTAACAAAGTTTTTTCACTGAATTTCATAGGTTTTTAGTAGCGCAACTTAACCATAACGTCCCTTTAACAAAGTTTTTTTACTGAATTTCATAGGTTTTTAGTAGCAGAACTTAACCATAACGTCCCTTTAACAAAGTTTTTTCACTGAATTTCATAGGTTTTTAGTAGCGCAACTTAACCATAACGTCCTTTTAACCAAGTTTTTTCACTGAATTTCATGGGTTTTTATTATTGCAACTTAACCATAACCATAATGTCCCTTTAACAAAGTTTTTTCATTGAATTTGATAGGTTTTTATTAGCGCAACTTAACCATAACGTCCCTTTAACACAGTTTTTCCACTGAATTTCATAGGTTATTAGTAGGACAACTTAACAATAATAACTTTGACTTTATGTACATGTAATATGGAACATACTGAACCGCTTCTACTGAACTTGATGTCCGCAAGCTCTTTTAATGTCCGCGGACATGTTCGGAGAACAGTAGCACTACCTAAAAACTCTGGGGGGGGGGGTATGTTTGATTGATATATCATAACATAGGAACATTGAACAAATTCAAAAAGCAGCACACATACACATTATATGCAGTAATACATAAAAATGTAACTCATATATGTAACACACTAACCATTCATTTAAATACAATATGTTCTAAAATGGAATATACCAAAATAAGATAAATTGGCTTCCAACATAATTACCTCACAGACACTACAGAACTAAGAACAAGACTAGACCTACAGAGTACTTAGAACATATCTTACCTGAAATAGTAAGTGTACTTCGTTCTACTCATATATTTATAAACTTTCTGTATTAGATAAAACAAAATATATTATCTTTTTTTCTCACAGAAATGTCTAGTACTCTGGAATGGCTAGAGGAGCATTTCCCACATGAAGAAATGTCACAACATGGTGAAACTAATGGTAAACACTTTACAATATAAACCATTTAGTTATTATTATTTCATGTATATTTAACATATATATATATTTTTTATACAGAGCACACCAAAATAGAAAATACCTCTGAAGAAGCTTTTATGGAAAACACACTTGACAGCATAAAAGAAAAAATGGATTTATTGTTGACCAATTTTAATAATTTGAAAACATTTGTTGAAGATCATTTTAAAACAAAAACCTTGTACCATTGTCCCACATGTTCCTATCCCCCCTCACCATATCCCAGTCAATTATCCCCAAACCATCTCCATGTCCCAAAACGTTTGATGAGACTTCCATCCCTTCTTCACCTGATACCAATCATGTTGAAACCCCTAATTCTCCTATTTTTGTTTTTGTTTCTGCCTCACCTTCTGTCATAAATTATAAATATATATTAAATAAAGTTACATTTTTGTATTGTGTTGTACTTAGTTTCCATTCTTTTTTAAAAACCAATGTAGATGTCCGCGGACAGCACGGGTGTTCTGAAATGTTCGGAAATAAACGAAAATGGGGGTGTCCTGGAGAACACTATACATGTCCGTGGTGTTCGCTAGCAAGTTAAAACTGTTCTAAGAACACAATTGGTGTTCTGATATGTTCGTAATTGAACAAAATGGAGGTGTCCTAAAGAACACTATACCTGTCCGTATTGTTCGCTAGCAAGTTGAATCTGTTCTAAAAACACAATTGCTGTCCTGAAATGTTCGTAAATAAACGAAAATGGAGATGTCCTGAAAAACACTATACCTGTCCGTGGTGTTCACTAGCAAGTTAAAACTGTTCTAAAAACATAATTGGTGTTCTGATATGTTCATAATTAAACAAAATGGAGGTGTCCTGAAGAACACTATACCTGTCCGTATTGTTCGCTAGTAAGTTAAAATTGTTCTAAGAACACAATTGCTGTTCTGAAATGTTCGTAAATAAACGAAAATGGAGGTGTCCTAAAGAACACTATACCTGTCCGTACTGTTCGCTAGCAAGTTGAATCAGTTCTAAGAACACAAGCAGTGTCCTGAAATATTCGTTTGCCGTGTGACGCACTCTTAATTTCTTCAGGACCCGAACAGTGTCCGTAGAACATCAACGCGCATGCGCAAACCAATGTCTGTTCTGTGGACGCTGTCCGTATTGTTCTGTGACAAGTTGAATGTGTTCTAAGAACACTTGGGGTGTCCTGAAATGTTCATAGGGGGTGTCCTGAGGACGCTGTCCGTATTGTTCGTTGTCGAGTTCAAAGTGTTCTAAGAACTCCTGTGTTGTCCTGAAATGTTCGTAAATTAAAAATGGGGGTGTGTTCTAAGAACACACGCGTTGTCCTGAAATGTTCGTAGGGGGTGTTCTGAAGACGCTGTCCGTATTGTTCCTTGTCAAGTTGAAAATGTTCTAAGAACACTGATGATGTCCGCGGACATTAAAAGTTTCCATAGGCCATAGTTGAAATGTTTCACTCTATGGGTGTGATATGCTGCGGTGGTTGTGACCAGGGCATAGAGTGTTGAGTGCATGACCATTTGGTCATGCACCCAACACTCTATGCCCTGGCCACAACCACCGCAGCATATCACACTTATGGGAAAGTCATGGACATGTTTCCTAATTCTCAAGTAATATTTTCACGGATTGCGCAGAGACAAATGTGGCTTTGTTCTTCTTCATGTGGTCCACAATGGAAAAAGCAAGGAGCAATGTTAATAATGCTGTTTGTGCATTTCTAAGAGATTTTGGCATGTCCTCTTTTCACAATTAAAATATTATGTTTCGTAGTACATACAATTTTCGCAGAGATGGAGTCTATCTTACTTATGCTGGCAATCAGATTTTTCTGAGAAATGTACAAAATGCATTGCGACCTTTTTTAGAAATACAGCATCCATTTTGAAGTAGGTGTTAAGTATTTATAATTTTTGACATACAAACACCTCCCAAAGGCTCTTTTCAGAGCCACCACTTCCTCCCAGAGAAAAATGCAATGGTTACAATAGGGTAGCACCCCAATTTTTTTATGTTCGCGAACTGTCCGTGGACTTTCAAGAAATACAAAGGGCCCTGCTTTATTTATCTTCACTTCTATTTTTTTAACTGTGAAAGGCGGCTCTGAAAAGAGCCTTATTTTTTTTTTATTTTTGTTATTTTATATTTTTTTGTTTTTTATACACGACACATTAGGAGAGGAGGGGAAAGGAGGGTAAAGGGGGGGACACCAACCACAGGGATAAGAAAGGGCGAGCTGAGAGAGGAAGATGTAGAGTGGGTTTACTGGGTAGTGAGAAGGTCTTCTCGTGCTCTGAGACGATAGTCTCAAAAGCACTCTGAAGTCGCTCCCCCATGCAGAGTACTGTGTCACAGTACATACATACAACTGTGACCCTCGAAAGGTAAGGGTCATCAGTATTATGTATGGCCTGTGAGGCAGCTGGAGGAAGACACTGTCCCACAGAGGTGGTCCTTGTGGTGACAGGATCAGAAACAGAGGATGAAGTAGAGGAAATCAACCTACCACGTTCTTCGCAAGGTACAACCTTGCGAATAGCCCCAGAGTGAAATGACCTCAGGTGTCGCTTCATGGTCGTGGTCCCAAAGCTGTACGAACCGTGCTTCCCGCGAATGAGTACCATTTTGCACTCATTGCAGGTGACACGGTTCGCACGAGCCTTAGGACCATTCCCATGAATGGTAAACAACCGCCACACCCAAGACTCACGCCTAGTGCGGGTAGTAGGGATTTCCTCTACCTCATTCTCATCATCCTCTTCTTCCTCCTCTGCATCCTCACTCCTGTTCCCCTCTTCAGGCCCTTGGGAAGGTGGTGGTGGTGGAGGGGGTGGGGGGTGGTGCAGAGGCAGATACAGCACCAGGTGGCAGCAGTGGAGCCATGGTTGCCATCAGGTTCTTGATTGAAATCTCCAAGTGGCAGCAAAAATCGCAGTGCTCTGAAGAATAGTCAGAAAGACAATGAGAATAAGCTCTAGGGCGTGGTCTTTTATAGGGGTGCTTGTACGCGGTCCGCGGCCATGCGCTCTGTCCACGGACAGATCGAACACAAAAAAAGGTTCAAAAAGTTTCAAAAAGTATGTAGAAACTCATGATTAGTATGTGGGACTTGCGCTATGGTGAGTTTTTATGGAAAAATATTATGGATTATTTGAAAATGTACTTTTTAATTGTTCGGGGACACGAACAGTGTCCGCATTCAGAACACACGATCAGCGTGGGCACAGTCACATGATCCCTGCGCGAACATGTCCACGAAGGAAGCGCCTGTTCGCAGGACACCAAATGCACGGACATTGGTTTGCGCATGCGCATTGATGTTCTACGGACACTGTTCGGGTCCTGAAGTAATTAAAAGTGCGTCACACGGCGAACGAACATTTCAGAACAGCAATTGTGTTCTTAGAACAGATTCAACTTGCTAGCGAACAGTACGGACAGGTAGAGTGTTCTTTAGGACACCTCCATTTTCGTTTATTTACGAACATTTCAGGACACCAATTGTGTTCTTATAAAAGTTTTAACTTGCCATCGAACAATACGGACAGCGTCTTCAGGACACCCCGTGCGAACATTTCAGGACAACGCCTGTGTTCTTAGAACACACACCCATTTTGTTTATTTGCGAACATTTCAGGACACCTTGAGTGTTCTTAGAACACATTCAACTTGCCACATACCAATACGGACAGCGTCCCCAGAACAGACATTGCGTTGCGCATGCGCGTTGATGTTCTTCGGACACTGTTCGGGTCCTGAAATAATTAAATGTGCGTCACACGGCAAACAAACATTTCAGGACACTGCTTGTGTTCTTAGAACACATTCAACTTAATAGCGAACAGTACGGACAGGTAGAGAGTTCTTTAGGACACCTCCATTTTCGTTTATTTACAAACATTTCAGGACAGCAATTGTGTTCTGAGAACAGTTTCAGCTTGCTTGCGAACAAAACAGACACATATTGAGTCCTCAGAACACCCCCCATTCACTTTATTTAGAACATTTCAGAACACCCGTGATGTCCGCAGACAAATCGAACACAAAAAAGCATCTACCACATAAAAAAGCACAACATTTAACCTATCTCATACCCTCCCATCCTCCCCAAACACTTCTACACACCAACACACTCTACTAAATACACATTTTCAACAAACATTTGCTGCGCTGTCCGCGGAGGTCCGCGAATCCAAGATGGCGGGCGCTACGGAAAATCTGACGCACTTCATGCTTCACACCGCCCAATCGGGCGAACACGCCGCATGTCCGCGGACATGACGTAGGCCGCTCGGCCAATCAGGACACTGTCCGCGGAGCGAACAGGGAAGTCCGTCCGCGGACCGAACACAGATATCACAAATTTTTTTTTACCTACATTTTGGTCATTTAAAAAAAAAAAACTGGACGGATTTTCACCAAATTTGCAAAAGCACGCTTTCGGGACCAAGCCGCTGCTCTTGGTCCAAATTTGGTGAAAATCGGTCCAGCGGTTTGGGCTGTAGGCGCAAGCAAAAAAAAATTCCCATTCAGTCTATGGGAAAAAACAAAAGTTTTGGGACCCCCCTATAACTTTTCCCCCCCTGGACGAATCCTCACCAAACTTTGCAAACAAATTCAGAGTGGGCCAAGCAGTGTGTTTGCAAAGTTTGGTGAGGATTTGTCCAGGGGGAGCGAAGTTATAAGCCGCCCAAAAAGTGCTCTTCCTATGGAAACACCAACTTATCCATAACTACCGTGGCCATGTAATATATATATATATTATATATATATTTGCTTCTATTATTTTGTTAAAGTATTGAGATTTGTTTGCCATTCATTGCCTTCTGATTAAACAATTATATTTTGTTGTTTTATCATTGTAACATAGGTATTAAGACAATTTCACACGTCATGTAATATACTAGAATGGTATGAATGACACTGTAAAATAGCCGCCCGCTTTACGGGTATTACTCTACTGCAGTCACATGACCTTTAGATGCTAGGCAGGGTCTGGCAAGCAGTTACAAAATGTTGGGAAGCGAATAAACAAGTATGATGAATTTCAGCCTGATGAAACTCGAGTAGTGAGCGGAACGCGTGGTATTTTTTACCCAGAAGGGTGAGTGCGTTTTTTCCTTGTTTGCCAAGATTGGCTTTTAGCCATATCTCTTTTTTTATGTGGCGATGCTCAAAATGCAACAAACTATTTTGTACCAAGTATGTTCTATGTGTGCTCGGGCATTTGTTAGTTTTAAGTATGACATGTGAGGCTAATGCCTACACATGCGTGGGAGACTGTGTTGCTGAAATACAGAGTCTAGCTGACTCAGACCTGGAGCACCAGCTATATAAGTTTGGTAGCAGCCACACCCCATAACAATACGTTGGGATCCACTTCCAGAACAAGATAATTTGATAATACAGTTTAGAGTTTAAAATAACGGCATTGTTTTCAACCCAATCAAACGCTTTTAAAAGTTATTTTACCTTTGCTTGGTTTTTAACAAGAATATCTGTTGAGAGCCCCAACTTCCTTAATATTATTTCCACTTCCTTTTTGAGCGAATTCCTAAAATACCCTTTTGTTTCATTACCTAGTTTGAAATACATTGAATATGTTTCACTTAATACACATTTTCTCCACACGGATAACTTTTTCCAATACATAATGCTTTTGAGTGATTGCAGTCCAAGTTCATAACGTATCGCTACCATAGTGGTACATTTCCGAAGAAAAAACAAAACACTTTGCACACTGTTGCTTCTATTGTCTTTAAATATGGTGATAAAACATCAGAAAAAACTGTAGGCCATAGGATACTCGAGGAATAACCTTCATATAGTAATATTGAATGCATTGAACCAACGTAAATCTTCCATATTTTCTTTCAATCGATTTTATCTGATTAGAGGCTTCGATTGCTTTCAGCCTTAAGCTGTTTTTATTAAAGCTAAGTGATTGAGAGCTTGTAAATGTATAACCCAGCTAGCCTAGGACATGTTGGTTTTTAACCTTCTGCAACACCAGGTATGTTTAGACATTCTATTCGAACTAGCACCTGTATGAAATATTACAGTTTTTAGAGGGTTTATTAACTATTTCCTCTCAGCAAAAAAGGTTTCAAAGGTGGTAATATGTCTTTGAAGACCAACCTTGGTACAGTCTAAAAGCAAAAGGTCGTTGGCATATGCAACCCACTATAGCTTTGTTCCGCCGATCTTCGAGGCAATTAGGCCACTCTCGTTTAAGGTTTTCCTGCTAGTGATACATACAAGTTAAAAAGGGTAGTCGCAAGTGTGCACCCTTGCTTAAATCCATTATAAGTTAAGATTTTGTTAGACAATAAACCCTTACTATTTAGTGTGACTCGCATCACAATGTTTGAGTACAGATGTATTAGTAGTTCAAGTAGACCTTTGTCTATCCCAAGTTCGTATAACGTTCTCCATAGGGTAGGTCTATCAAACTTGTCGAACGCCATCGTACGGTCCATCGAAGCAATGTAAAGAGGCAAGTGACCTTTTATCTTGGAAATACTTTGTAATTGTGTGACAAGTAGCCCACCTACGGCTGTTCCCATCTTCTTCCTAAATCCAATCTGCCTGTAATCTAAAATAAATTTCTCATGGATCCATATGTTCAATTCTTCTAGAAGTATTGCGCCAAATATCTTTGACTCTACAATAATTAGAGTTTTGTGCCGATAATTGATCAGACAAAGACGATTGCCCTTCTTAAAAATTTGCAAAACATAGGACATCTTCCAAGATACTGGAATACTCTTAGTGGTTATTATATCTCTAAAGAGAAAATGTAATAACCGTGCCCACATAAATGCGTTCTGTTTCAGAGTTACAAATGATAGATTATTTGGCCCAGGAGCAGTTGTTGATTTAGTCTTTCTAATATGGCTTATGATGTTACTTACGGAAATATCCAATTGCCGTGGCAAATTGTATGCTTGCATGGCATCAGTTTCCAATCTATGTCTCTTATATAAATTCTCAAAGTACTCTGTCTACACTTTCGCATCTATTGGATTCGTGGTTAGTTGGATTTGGGATATTTTTAAACTGTTTATTGTAGACCAAAAATTAAGTGAGTTATGGCCTTTCATGGCATTTAGCATCCCTTCCCCATCTTTTAGATAAATGCATGATAGACCCATTTTTATAGTTTGTCTATAATACTTAACTTTAGTACTTATTACACTTTCTTATTACACTTTCTTCATCATTTGATTTTTTTATAACACAAATATTTTTGTTAAACTGAGCTTTTTGTAATTTGATTTCAAGATCAAATGCATGTTTGTAACTTTTATCTTGGCACAGTTTAGATGAATTCTTCACTTGAAATCACTGTAGCATTACTTCAAGATAGTCGTTAAATGAAGTGGTTGAATAAGTTACCATTTTGGCTTCATAAGAATATAAATTAAAGTTGTGTAATATCATATTATTAAATTGGTCAGTTTTATGAGGCGTCCATTTTACCCGGGTACCTGTGGTGTTGACCTTAAACTTTGCACCAAAGAACTTCTCTGTTTTAGGTATTGTGTGCCATGCTAAGTTGATGGAGACCAACGCATGATCACTATATGGGGATAAGTGCACTGCCATATTACACAATAGATCGTATAATTGTTTGCTTGCAAAAACATAATCTATTAAAGAACTAGCCCCTCTTGCTTGCCATGTTGGAGTGTTGTTATACATTAATTGCAAGCCCCAGCTATTGGCAAATGCCAGCCATAAGCTTCCTCTGTACATTTTATTCAGAGATGAAGACGTAGACGCCCCCATGGTAATCCTAGCCTCTAGAATTCCAAGAAACTAGGCTATAAGGCCTTTCTTCGCTAAAGAGGTTTACTTACTGATCTTAGTCGCTCAATTGACTCTCTTAGGGATAAAGCTAACCAGGGCCATTCTTGCATGTCTTTCAATTGCGATCTTGCTTCTGATATAATCAAGGTTTCTACTCCTTGATTTGGATTAGATTCCACAAATCTTCCTGAATTTCGTTTATAATCAGAATTCCTATTCATAGGTCCATGGTATGGAATTACATCAAAACCCCTCTTCTGAAGGGATCCCACTTTCTTCATTATTAAAGGAACAAGAGGTGAAGAAATGAGCAGCCTTACATAATCATATCTGAAATTATGAATGAAATCAATCAGCTGTATATCGGGTGATGATATCAGGCGGAGTTTGTGTATGTCACCAAATAAGTTTAGTATGTACTGTCTGTTAAGGGATCTAAGTCCGCCATCTTCAAACACCTAGTAGAGTATAAGGCTTGGCTCATTGTGGTACTCTGGCGGCCTTAGACAATTTTCGGGTGGTTTATTTTTATCTCTATCCAATGGGTCAACATCGGCCTCACATATGGCGCTCTTACACCACTATGCGTTTGGTTTGAACCAATCGGTTTGCTAGCTGCAATGGAGTCCCATACCTCCTGATTAAGTGTCTTAAGTGCTGTTGCAGTATGGTGTATAGTAATTTGAGGGTCATCCAGTTTTACTGGACCCAACAAAATCACCTCATCGCTTGGTGTAACTTGTTTAGCATCTTGATTTTTTTTGTTCAATATGCTCTCAATGAGTGAACTAACTAATGCTTCTGATAGGCCCTTATCAAGCTGCTGTCCTTGTACCGGTACATCCTTCAAATCAGGCTTTCTTTTTTGTCATTTCTGTCATCATCTACTATAGAGACAGTCGGGCCTGAATGCTTAAGTGTACTTGCCTCATAACAAGAGCCAGTCACATTATTAGAAGTTCTACTAAAGGAATGACCAGGGCTTTAAGTGGGGTAAGAACCCGAGGGGGGGGGCCTTGTTTGGGGGCGTGGCGTGTGCGATGGGCGTGGCCTAACAAAGTACACAGACCATAGTAAGGCACGCAAAAAAATATATAAATGCATATAAGCATTTATATATTTGTATGCTTACCTTACTGTGGTTTGTGTAGGATCCAAGCCATCTTTTATAAACATAGAAATATATAACATAATTCTATGTTTATAAAAGAAGGCTTGAAAAGTACACAAGCCATAGTAAGGTAAGCACATAATATAAAAATGCATACTTTTATATATATTTTTTTAGTGCCTTACTATGGTTTGTGTACTTCAAGATGGCTTGAAAAGTACACAAACCACAGTAAGGTATGCACCCAGATATATAACATTTATATATTTATGTGCGTACCTTATGGTTTGCTTACTTTTCAAACCATCTTTTTTTGAACATTTCTCTGTTTATGATAGATGGCTTGAAAAGTACACAATTCAAGCCATCTTTTATAAAGCTTTGCCGACGGACAAAGCCAAGTCGTCTTTGTCCGTCAGCAAAGATTTATAAAAGATGGATTGAATTGTTTACTTTTCAACCCATCTTTTATAAATACAGAAACAAAGAAATCCCCAGGTTCGCCGAGGGTGGAACACGCCTCGGCAACCTGGGGAAACAAAGGGACTGTAACTTAATTTGGTGACCCGAGGGGTCACCATAGGAATTTACAGTTACTGACGGAAATGCCAACCAGTCACAGCAAAGCTGTGCCTGGCTGGCACTTCTGTTAGCTCGCCTGACATTAAAATGGTGGGCGCATCTAAGGTCGCGGCTGCAGCCACGGCGGGATAATGTGTGCGGCCAATGTTGTGTGGGACTGGGGGGCCCCGGCAGGGCCCTGGCTCAGCCCCACTTTTTGGAGACTGCCAAGGTCCCTGTCAGGTCCTGGCCCACTTAAAGCACTGGGAATTACCATCATTCAGAATAATTGAGTGATCTAGATGCATTTCGTTAAGGTTAGCTGGTCCAGCTGACGTTGGTGTATTATAACGTTAGATAACACCCGGGTTTTTAAAGATATCAAAAATGTCTAGCACCCCCAATTCAACTGATTTCAGATGTCTATCAATCCTACCAGATGTTTCTTTATGTTTAAGTGCTTCGGAAAACCTTGTAGTGCCCTCTCAATACTCACATTGAGTAGCTCTACTTTCCAAATCAATTTTTGTGAGCAATGTTTTATCATTTAGAGGGTTATTGGTTTTGCGACTCTGTGGAGACGTTTCAGAAACCAAGGTGACATCTCTGTCCTTCTGGGAATCCATCATTACATCCCGCAAGTTCATAGTTCTCAAGAACTGGCTCCTCATTGTTAGACTTTGTCCAAACATTAGTACTATCAGTGTTATTTGACACGTCATTAGCACATTCAATAATACCAGGCACATGAGTGTTCAAGGTTACTGTTGCTGATGAGGACTCTGCATTAGTAGATACCCCTTGAGCACAGCTTGGTAGAGTGGTATTAGTCATAATAGCAGGCTCCGTGCTTGCTGATGAGGTCTCTGCATTAGCAGCGACCTCGTTAGCACAGCATGGTGGACTGGTATTAATCTTAGATGTGGGCTGCATGCTGGCAACCACTTTTCCACAGATCTCGGGTATCGAATTTAGAATCAGGACAATTTCATTTAACAATCTGCATTGCTTTTTTAGTTCCACGAGCATCTGAATATTAAGTTTTATATTAGAGGCTGTCTCTGCACCAGATACATTCACGTTGTATCTATTATTACAATGCCCTTTTGAGTGACTAGGCATCGTTTCTAAGTGCTGTATTAAAGCCATCAAGGTTATTTCCCATGTTCTAAAAATCAGAGGTGTGTTTGCAACAGAATAGCTTGAATTCAATTCCTTCAACACAATTACATTCTCAGGGTCTACATTATCATTTTTTAGACCCTCCGTGTGTCGCTCCTCGCCAAATAAAGATTGCGAGTTTTCTACAGACTCGTCCAGTTTATCCTCGATATTATGGTTCCCTGAGTCATGACAGGTTAATGAGCACTGTTGGGTGCATTCAATCAAATCATCATCTGTATCAGATGAGCCAGGGAGCGGCACAGCAGCCGCACGCGCTACGCTCATGCGCCGGATCATTAGTGATAGAAGAACAGCTACAGTATTTCTTTTATATTAACATTTTTCCGTGACATTTCAGCTGTTTAAACACAACTCCACTCGACGCTAATAGTTGCAAATGCTCTAACACCGAGGGCAAACAGTAGAAATACAGATTAGTTAAACCTATTCATTCCCCAGATTCAACAATGGCAAGTGTTTAGAAAAGCACATACACCGGGGCTTTGTTGCTCTTGGCTGAGAATGACTGCCTGAAGTCCGAGCTCCATCCAGTGGCCTTATCTTGCAGACATATCTGCGGCTTGAGAGTGCTGATTACAACGCAACTTTGGGAGGTTGACACCTATACCCTCCTCTACACTTCGTTTGACTCCTGGTTTATGACTCGGTTCCTGCCCGGAGATATTGGGATCTGCCTTTGTCTCTGAGCTGGTTGATCACCGTCCTCACCCCCGAACCTCGCTAAGGGCGGTTGGCACCAATAGCAGAATCTGCGGCTGCCAGGCCCACAGGGGGGCAAGGGCTCGCTGTTCGGCTGCTGCCCACTCCTCCGGATTGCCTGCGAGGGTTCCTTCCTGGGGGCTGTGCGGGGGGGGCCTCTGTTTGCCTCCTGCTGCGGCACTCGGAACTCTGACTTTGCGGCTTGTGTCCGCTTCCTCGATCTGCTGGCTGCCCCATCGGGGAGTGTCCGCTGCCGTCTCTACTCACACGCCACTTTACGGACCTCCATTCCTGCGGTGAGTCCCTGACGCGTGTCCGCCACTGAGCCCGGCACGCTGCGGTTGAGATCCCCTTCACGTTTGGAAGTAATAGACTTATTCACGCTTCCCCTACAAAGCCCGCTTGCTTGTGCAGGGGAGACTGCACTGTGCCGGTGGCGCTCTGCCTTCATATTTTTTCCGAGCCCCCCACACACCTAGTGGCCTATGGCTTTCTGAGGTCCCCTCCCTCGGGCAGTTACTGGCGGCGGCCTTCTCTTACATACTCTACCCGATTTCAGCGTCTGTGGGCTTGGCCCCCTACGGCCCATGATTGACTTTGTGTACGCCGAATCCTCCCGCTCACATGAGAGCGGAATACATGCTGCGGAGCCAGGCACTACCTTCCGGATCATTGTTGCCTGCTGCCCTCTCCTGTGGTTTCTTTCCCCTTGCGGCCCTCCCCTGATAGTAGCTCACAGTACCCGTGTTAGAGTTTGGTGGCCTGTTTCCCCCTGGAGTCATAGCCAGTACTGACAGCCCTGAGCTGCGCGCCTGGAGTCTTGGGTTGGACAACACTGCTTTCAATCACCGGGATGTTCCATTGCTGCATCCGCTCTCCTATGAATCACCCGGGTGACCCATTGTACCTCTGATTTCATCCACTCTGGGGCATATTGCTTGTTACCTGGCACCCTACTGCCTCCGGCTGTCGAACTGAAGCACACCCATTACTCAGGTTCATCAACCTATCCACATACTCTTACACGTCCTGTTGACAGCCACACACCTTCAGCTGCACCTCCGTGCTGTCGGTTGGCCCCCCTGGTGTTCTGGGTTGATGGGCCTCAATGGACCTTCGCATGACACACTATCTCGCTCCCTTGCCATGGCCGGCTTGTCTTGCTGGCTGCGCTGCGCCCGTGGGCCCTTTTATCACTCCACCAATTGGGGCCCCCCTGTGGCACTCAAGAGTTTTTGGCTCCCCTGCGGCTCCCTCCACTACTCATTCAAGTACCGCCCGTGGACACAATATCTCTACTGCCCTGTCTATTGCTCCACCTCCTCCCATTTGTGTCTGATACTACTGGGTGCGCCCGCCTCATACCATGACTAAGGGAACGGGAAAAAAACAGAGCTCCATGAACATGTTTACAAAAACACTGTCTAAGGCACCTGAGGTTGTACCCGAACTGGATCCCACCATCTCGACGCCCCCTGACTCCGCAGAGTTGCAGAGTATGATGGAGTTTGTGCGCGAGGGATTCACCACCCTGAATTCTAAATTGGATGATGTAAATGGCACCATATCATCGATTATAGCACGTATTTAGAAAACCAATGGTTGGGTTGCCGAGTTGGAGACGGGGGTTGGCGCTGTGGAGGACGACCTGGGCTCCCTCCGGGCAGAGGTCTCCTCACTCTCTAGACAGGTGCACAAGATCGCTAAGAAGAACGAGGACCTTGAATCGCGCTCCAGGCGCAAAAATCTTCGTATAATTGGGGTTCCAGAAGACGACATCAGAGAACCTATGGAAGACTACGTTGACCGCACCCTATTGACCCTACTGGATTCTTCCAAACTCTCGCCGCAATTCACAATTGAAAGGGCCCACCGGGCACTAACGGCCAAACCTAAACCCGGTGCTCCCCCACACCCTATTATTGCGAGGGTCGTGATCTAGATGCACTCCTCAGAGCGGCGAGAGCCAAGGGACATTTCCTCCTGGGATCCTCCAGGATGCATTTGTACCACGATTTCTCTGTAGCCATACAGCAAGAACGCAAGACCTTACTGGCAGCTAAAAAGAGGCTCCGCAAACTGGGAGTTAAATACTCTATGTTATACCCAGCCAAACTTAGGGTTGAACACTCCAATTGAGTCTTCTTTTTTACGATCCCGCAAGAAGCTTCCAGATTCATAGATGAACACTTCCCTGGTTGATGGAGCTTACCTATTCCACCCTTTTAATGTTACACGGCTTGTTATTACACATGTCATGTCCTGCTGATCCCTGTTTCACACCGATGGGAGATCCATTTTCTAAATTATGTGCTGATTTTGATACTTACTTAAGGTCATTGCTTGTCTCCCTTTCACATTGGTGTATTCACGTCCCACACTGTTTATTCTGAGCACCTTGTTTTCTCCTTAATCGGTTACTGGTTTGGAGCATTGCCGCCAGGCCAACTCACAGGCCCCCAGGCATTGATGCCATTGTTTTGGGTTTGGTTTGATGTGTATGCGGCTATCATTCCTCTGTTTGGGGGGGGATGTGGGTGCGGGTGGGTCGGGATGTGGGTGAGGGTGGGTCGGGATGGGAGTTATGTTAAAAAATGCTTGACGCTTGGAAAGGTAGTTGGGTGTAAGTCTACACATGGCCAGTGTCACCTTGAGGGAGGGTGTGCTTGCGGGCCCTATGATCCAGGCTCCTGGTTGTATTTTTGCCACTTATTCATATTCATGGTGTTCCTCTATCCCAATGGTTGATAACGATTTGCTATTTATGAGTTGGAATGTACGTGGGCTAGGTAATTATAAGAAAATGTGTCATCTACAGCTTTATGCTGAACGATATGGCGCTAAAATTCTTTACTTACAGGAGACACATGTGCATACTGAGCGATACGAGAAATTTGCTAGAGCATGGTAGTCGCAAAGGTTGTATTCTGAGTATTCTACCCAAAATCAGGGATTTATGACTATTATCCACAGGAGTGTTAATTTCCATTGTAAAACCTCTCATGTGGACCCCCACGGCAGATATGTACTGCTATATGGGTCCCTGCAGAGCAAAGATGTGGTGTTACTCAACATTTATGGACCCAACTTCGATGACCCGGGGTTTTACCAGCACCTTGCTTCTCTCCTGTCCAGTTTCTCCCTGGTCCCAATTCTTTGGGGCGGCATTTTGTACACGATACTCGATATAAACCTCGACAGTTCGGGATCCGAGCCCCGTCAACACTGCAAAGCTGCTCAAACCATTCTTGTATTATTGCACCGATTGGTAATATCAGACGTCTGGAGACTGTTGTACCCAGATTCTCGAACATATTCTTTCTATTCGTTGATGCACAATTCAGTCTTGAGTACTGACAAATGGTTAATATCAGATATATTGGTCAACCATGTTTCCCACTTGTCAATTCTCCCCAAGACGCTCTCCAATCACTCCCCGGTGACCATCTCTTTAAGTTGGGGTCCAGATCGTAACAAAACTGGGCAATGGAAATTGAAACCTCAGTCGTTGCTTGATACAGCGTTCAGCTCTGAATTGGAAACAGGTATGAGGGATTAATTTGAACTAAATACTGGATCTGTCCCCTCACAAGCTATACTGTGGGAGCCATTTAAAGCCTATATTAGAGGCATTGCAATCTCTAAGGAGAGCAGGATCCTTAAAGTGATTTGGAGAGACATCCATCGGAGCGAATCGGCCCTTTGATCCTTTGAGTCCAAGTATATGTCGCGGCAATCCCCCAAAACCCTCGCTGCCATTGGTACTGAATTAGATGCGTTCCGCTCACACACGGAGTGCGAACGCAAGTTCCTTGATAATCCCTGCTTGGCTCCAAAATATGGGGAAGGTGAACGGCCAGGCCGGGTTCTGGCCGACTTGTACACCAAGAGATTGGCTCCCCTAGTATCCCAGCTGTTGAGAGACCTGATGGCACTCTGGCCACATTACCGCAGGACGTTAACTCCGAATTCCAGTCTTTTTACGAATCCCTTTATTTGAATGCTGATAGTGCCACCACAGCTGAAGTTGAAGCATACCTCAACGGTCTCCCACTCTTGGTCCTTTCTGCTGAAACTAACAATTTCCTGGAAATGCCGATCACTGCTGAGGAGATCTCGGATGCTATTGATTCACTATCTTCTGGTAAGGCTCCGGGCTCAGACAGCCTTCCTGTCGAATTTTATAAACAATTCAAATTCCCTTTAATCCCCCAACTGCTGGCGCTCTGGGATGATTCCTGTGAGACTAGTACGCTGCCGCCCCTCTCTTCAGGAGGCTATTATATCGGTGCTTCTAAAATCCGGAAAACCTCCAACCATACGCGGATCGTACCATCCTCTCTTGCTAATTAACTGTGATGTGAAGATCTATGCTAAATTACTGGCCCTCCGATTGGCACCATACATATCCCACATTATTCACTCAGACCAGGCCGGTTTCATCCCTGGGCGCTCCACATCCCTGAACTTGAGATGCTTGTTTAATGTCATCAGCAGAATTAGCCCGAATATCCAGGCGGTGGCGGCCACTCTAGATATGCAAAAGGCATTTGATTCCGTATCATGGAATTATCTCATGCAAGTTCTTGAGAGATGTAACTTTGGTCCCCGATTCCGCTCCTCAGTGCAACTTGTCTATTCTAGCCCTATGGCCAGGGTCCGTACTGAGGACAGATGCTCACCCCTTTTTTGAATTGCTACAGGTACAAGACAGGGATGCCCCTTCTGTCCGTTGATCTCTGCCAAAGCCATGGACCCGTTTGCTGATATGATACGTCATTCCCACGTGCATAGGGGGTTACGAACTGCAGGCCAGCTGGATATAATTTCTTTTTATGCCGATGACGCATTACTTTATATTCGATCCCTGGCCACTAACCTTGCGCTGATTCTAGATGATGTTAACCACTTCGAATGCATTTCCAGCCTCAAGGTGAATTGTTCCAAATCTACCTTGTTTCCAATAACCGACGTTACAATAGCACCCCCCTTGATCTAATGGGATTCACTTGGTCCCCAGTTCAATTTACTTACCTTGGCATAGAGGCTGCCCGCCACTTTGATGTACTTTACGAGGAAAATTATCATAAATATTTGAAAACTCTTGTGGCAAAGGCCTCTGGCTGGGCAAAACTTCCTATCTCTCTAGCGGCAGGATCGGCTTTCTGAAAATGATTGTGTTTCCCAACTGTTTAACGATTCATCAATCTCCCTCTATGGCCCCGAGATGACTTCTTTCTAATATTGACCAACACTGTTAATACATTTCTGTGGCACTCCGGCGCTGTCAGACTCAAACTTGGGACATTGACTACTCCCATGGGGGATGGAGGGTTCTCGGCTCCTGATTTTCTAAGATATTGGATCGTTGACCAGGCCCAATTTGCTTCCCACTGGTTTAATGCTCAGGACCCTCCACCGCACGTCAGACTCAAACAACTGGCTGTCAGGGGACAAGATATCCGATCACTGCTTCTCGTCCCCCTATATCTTAGACGAGACTCCTGTGACCCTATTGCCAGCATGTCCCTTGCACTCTCCAAGGTGTGGAAAATATCTGGTTCATCTCAACCCTTCTACGGCAGGCTCCCTTTATGGAATTTCATCCCAGGAGTCCTGCGTGTCTCCCAGCCTATTGTACGTCTGTGGGCTGAGGTGGGATACAAATCAGTTTGGGACATCTTTGATCAAGGGAACTTCCTTGAATGGCCGGACCTCCCCCTGGCTTTACGGCAAAACCAGCAGCGTGGCTTCAATACTCTGGTCTCCATAGACTACTCAAGCTTCGATACCCTCATTTCCCCAATACCCCCTGACGACCCTGTTATTGCTGAATTATTTGGGGCTAGCTCCTTTAGAGGGAAGATCTCCAGATTATATGCTTTGCTACAAACTAAATCTATTCCTAAATTTGAGAAGCTGAAACCTACATGGGCAGGTATCAGGTAATATTATCCCCATATATATGGTCGCCGTAAATAATATCGCTGGGAAAAGGTCGCAGCGATATTATATGGGTGACCATATATATGGGGACAGGGGCAAAAAAAAATTGGGGGTTGCGGGGGTGTTCCATGCAATAATGTTGCCACAAAAAACAGCCATTTTTCGGCAATATTTTTGCATGGCGAGATTTTTGTGGCGACATTATCACATGGAACCCATGGGCAGAGGACATGGGAATGGAAATGTTAGATCAATGCTGGGGTTGTATGTGTGCCCGCACGCATGATGTGTCCTTCAAATCCCAATTTAAATTAATCCAATTTAAAGTTTTGCACAGATATCATTATACTCCGATTAGGCTACACCACATGTCACGAGACCACTCTCTCAGATGCCCGAGGTGTGGATTTGACAGCGCCACGTATATTCATATGATCTGGTCCTGTCCTCAGCTAACCCGGTACTGGGAATAGATATGCTCTACTGTTTCTGCATTCCTGGACCATCCTATTTCCTCGTCCCCATTACACTGTCTGTTTCATGATTTTCCTGGTCTAAAGGGCCGCAACCCCAGGAAACTTGCTGGCCTATGCATGCTCCTTGCCCCTCGATGAATCCTGCTATGTTGGCTCCGTCCCGGAGTGCCCTCTCACACACAATAGCTTAGATCTGTAACGTGGGCCTCTGACACGGAAGAAACCTGGTCCAATCAATTGCCATTGTCTACCAAGCCAAGGAGCATATGGTCGCTGTTCCCCACCCTCATGGACTCTATATGCACTGACTCTGATGATGATCGTTCTACTCCTCCCTCTCCTCCTGTTACTGACCTTTGATTGGTGCACCGCCATTGCCCACGAGTGTCCCTGGATGTTACATGTTCATCTCTACTTTGAATGTGCATCCTGTCGAATTTTGCATGCATTTATTGTTTATATCAGCCCTTGCCATTAAGTGTTCCTCGCTTCCTCTGTAAGTTGCCAAGCTAAATAAATAAAGGTTTTAAAAAAAAAAGAAAAACACATACACAAGCTGCATTATAATACTAACAAGCCAATTGCTAACAATCTGACAGATTTACAATCTGACACTTACCAATACAGGCGCTAAAGTACAATTACTCAGAATAATAGAGCGCCCCTAGCCCCAGGCTAAACAGGCATAACCTGCCACTTCCGAGGCCACTGTGCACGGGCGTGCGCATGTGCTTAAGTAGAAAAGCATGCACAAGTAGCCGTGTCCTGATTAGATACAAACAAAATATGTGCTTAGAACAGTGGATTGTTGAAACACGTTGTTGAAAAACGTTGAAAAACGTGTATAATCGATCAGCTATGAACGTTAGCCATATTATCTAAGTGTTCACCAGTCAGCATTCAATCCTCTGAAAGTCCATTAGCAAAAGTCATGAAGTGCAGCAAAGTACGGCAGAGACTCCAGGCATAACAGGCCACTTCCGAGGCCACTTCCCAGGGGCGTGCAACATATTTGTTGCTCTGCATACTGATGTGTGTCATTTTCAGCACCGCACACTGGGGATGCAAGTCATGCTGGAATTGTCTACGGCATGTGGCTCGACCATGGCACACTGCCCCAACAAACCACCCCCATTATCCACTGTACCTAGCCTGCACCCTGGTCCAGCGTCCATCATACCCCCATAATTTGACCAATTGTCAGTGATCATGGTTTGCAACCATGTCCAGTGTCCATAATCCATGGGACATGGGCTTTGGCAACCCTGCAGGCCCGAATAAGCAAATCACAGTAGACATGTGTCCTTGCCTGGCACCAGGCCCACTGCTCAGGCACCAAAGTTATATCACTTACATTTTGACACTTTGGAAAAAATAAAACACAGGATAGATTTGCAAAAGCATGCTTTCAGGTCCTTGCTGATGCACCTTGAGCACATTTGCTACAAACTCATCCAGCACTTCAAGCTGTATTTTCTTTCTCATTCAAGCCTATCCTGATTTGGAACATTTTACCACATAGCCAGTCCCTGGTGTCCATGCCCACTTTAACCCCATTGCCCTTCTCTGGTGGCCATGGCCAGCAGCCAGATTGTCCGGGGTATGACTATGCCCCGGACAATCTGGCCACTATAACATTCTTTACACCTGTCCTTGCCAGGGGCCAGGCCCACTGACCACTTTAACCATGTAGCTGGTCCCTGGTGGCCATGCCCACTTTAACCCCATAGTTAGGTCCTGGTCGACAGGGGCAGTTGCCAGATTGTCTGTGGCAGCTACATCACTATATTTTGTAGCTACATCACTTTTGGAAAAATAAAACACAGGACAGATGCTTTCTGGTCCTTGCCAAGGCTCCTCACACAAGTTTTCTGCAAATCTGTCCAGCACTTCGGGCTGTAGCTACAAGCAGAATGTGCTTTCACATTCAAGCCTCGCTCGATTTCAAACATTTTGGGGCTTCTCTACAATTTTGCCCCTCTTGACAAAATCCGTTCCTGCTTTGCACACTCATTCAAAGTTGGGTCTATAATCTTTTTTGTAAACGTTTGTGCAGATTCGTCCAATGGCACCAAAGTTATAAGCCATCCAAACATTGTGGGACCCCTCATGTAATTTGGCCTCGTCTTGACAAAACAGCATCAAACAATGTGGCAACATTCAAAGTTGAGTTGATATTGGTATTGCAAAATGTCATGCAGTTTCATTGAACAGCGCCAAAGTTATAAGGCCTTGAATACCTACTCTTCATTAACCCTGCAATTCACAAAGATTTATGCATGTCCTGGAACATTTGTTAAATTTGTGAAAATCACATCAATGTCCCCTAACATCTAAGATGTTTGCGGACATCAGAGAAGAAAAAACACATGATTTTTTGCTTTTCTGGGCATATGCCATCCTCATCAACCCTCACCTCCCCAGAGATTGTTTAATTTGTTTGACAAGTGTAATGTTGTGTTTCTGAATATGTTGTTACTGCAATGTTTGCAGACTATGGGCACAGTTTGAGTATCCAACATGACATCTGTTTTAAAAGTGTTGACGCACCTCACATTTCTCATTTGACCAATAAGCGGCTGAGTACGATGTCCACGAATGTTACGCAGCTCTCTGATTGGTACAGAGGCATCCGCCGCCATCTATCCAGGAAGTGAGTCCTGGACAGATGGAGATGTCACCCATTTATTTTGACATACTTTTTGGGCATTTTTTAAAAAATGTAGTAGATGGATTAACACTAAATTTGCAAAAGTACACTTTTGGCACCAGGCTTTACTACTACTTGCGCAAGTTTGGTGCAAATCCATCCAGTGGTTTGGGGTGTAGCCACAGGCAAAATGTATTTCCATTCATATCTATCCAGATTTCAAATGTTTTGAGACCCCCCCTATAACTTCCTCCCCCTTGACGAAATTGCACAAAACTTCACAAAATAATTCAGAGTTGGCTGAATCCTTTTATTTTTACAAACGTTTGTGAGGATTCGTCAAATGGCACCAAAGTTATAAGCCACCCAAAAATTGCTTTTCCCATAACTCAGTCATAACTGCAGGGTCGCTACCGCAGACCATGTGATATATATATGTGTGCACATATTACATGGCCTGCAGTAGCAGCCTTGTAGTTATGGTTACGGTTAAGTTGGTCAACTGTTTTTTTTGTCCATTGCCCATTATTGGGAGGGTTTCTGGGTAAGGGTGTACCGAATATTAGATTTACGTATTCGGCCGATTAGCTAATAGTTGGACAAGTATTCGGCCGGGGACAACAACAGAGAGGAATAGTTGCATTTTTAATAAATAAAGTTAAGTGGACAAGAAAAACACTTTGTAAATTAAAAACACACTTTAAAATATGTTTATCCATTCTTCATTGCATTTATTTTCTTTGTTGTCTACAGAAGATGTTTGTATAAACCCTGAAAGGAATACATTATCAGAAAATAAACTGTTAAATAAGAGCACAGTTTGTATTTGCGTGCATTAATATGTATTGCTTGTTCGGCATGGCCCAAGTAACTAAGAATAGCCCAAAAGTATAGTCTGCATGTATGCAATCACTGTGAGGGCGGGCTGGGACGTGTGTATTTGAACTTTCAAATTTTGGTTTTGGGCCTGCCCATATTTAGTCTTCTGGATCCAGCAATGCACTGAAACATGAAAGGAGTCATCACAACTTCAATTACTTAAACATTTACATATACAAGTAGGCCCAGGTAATAACAAAGAAAAAACTTAAAAAGTACTTTCCTAGTTGTTAAGAAGGATTTCTGAACTCTGTCCAGGAGGGGCAGAGGTTCAGAAGGCCAACCTAGTTTCTTGGAACAGGGTAACCTCTGAACAAACCAGACCAATCATGGTAGCTATGGCAGGCGGTCAAGACTAAGTCTCAGGAGGGGTGAGGGTGACTGAAGGACCTCAATGAGCACACAGAGCAAGGACACTTACAAATTACTCCAGACAGGTTTATATTAAAAATATAGACACATTTATTACAAGGCCTTTGTAACATAGACCATAGCAAACAATCACAGTAACACTAAGTAAACCAATATATCACACTCAATTTAATATATATATATATATATATATATATATATATATATATATATATATATATATATATATATATATAGATATATTCAGTGAAAAAACCTTGTTAAAAGGGACGTTATGGTTCAAAGTAAAACCGAAAACCCCCTGAAATTCGGCAGTTATGGTAAGATAAGCAACCATAACTCGCGCCACCATGCACTGCTAACACTAACACCCAGGACATCAAAGATGATATCACATGTGCATTTACTTTTCATGAAAACTCTGTAGGAGGGATTCTTATGACGCTGACCAAAAAGTGTCAAGGATCATTTGAATAAATATCATGAGCTAATTAGTGCATTAAGCAATGCATTGATATAAATAGCATTCTTTTATGAAGTTCTATCCAGTATACTAAGCAACTCATGCAGAAACTTAGGCAGTGTGTGCAGTATACATGATGAAGGTGCAATATTCATAATCTTGCCATGTAGAATAATGAAATGATAACTGCTTTCTTATTAGAGTTTTGCGTACTGTGAAACATGTAATAAGTAGCTAATAAAACCCACTTAATACATAATTACACTTAATACAGACAAAACACAAAGAGACACCAACACATACAAATATGAGTATATACAGGGACAGAGAAGTAAGCAAAAAAGCAGAAATAGTAGCAGAAAGAGTTCATAACCTGATTATCTTTATGCAGAGAAATGATTGCTCTGTTTCAAAGCTGCTACTTACTGTATGTATGTGTATCAAATGATGTCAGTGAACCCTAAGGAAAGGAGTGTAAGTACAATGTATACAAATACGAGCATATACAGGGAAGGTATAGTAATAAAAATAAAACTATGAGAAAGTGCTGATAACTCTAATGATTATCTTCATGCACAGAAAGGATTGCTCTCTTTCAAGCCTGTGTCTTCCGCTATATATATGTTTCATATGATATGACTTGACCCTAAGTCTACAAATATAGTACCTTTTCAATTTTTACTTCCTGACTGTTACTGAAGAAAACTATGTGGCTTAGATATGTCAGTAAAGGAAAAAAAGGGAGAGCCAGCCATGTGATGTCATCAGTGATGTCATCAATGACATTTGTGATGTCATCTTTGATGTCCTGGGTGTTAGTGTTAGCAGTGCACGGTGGTGCGAGTTATGGTTGCTTATCTTACCATAACTGCCGAATTTCATGGGTTTTTCAGTTTTACTTTGAACCATAACGTCCCTTTAACAAAGTTTTTTTACTGAATTTGATAGGTTTTTAGCAGCGCAATGTAAGAATGAAGGGAGTCGTTTGGAGTGAAAGGGTAAGTTTATTTCAACGGGGCTCGCCGAGCCCATCCACTCATACCAGCCTCCAACGGTTCACTGGGTCACGCGAACCAAGCTCTGAAAGAATACCAGGAGATTGGCTTGCGTGCCCCAACATTCTAAAATGACTTCTCTACACACCTCCCTCCTTATAGCAAACAAAATCATTCTCAATAAATATGTGAAGCTAAAATGTACATAACTACCTAAACATGAAATAGAAAAAATCATGTATGCAAAAAATATGCATAAATATAACTGACACGCTTGTATCCAAGTGAATACAAACGTAGACCAAAACTTTTTGTCAACCCCAAAACAATTAACAATTTAAGCACGGATGACACACGTTCTTTAAATGTTTCATATAAGAAGCATAGTCTTTCACTGAGATGTATAGTCTTTCATCCACACCGGTTTAGACCTGGATCTCTGATAACTACCGGAACAGTCATTTGCACTTCCACCCTCAACATTCTCACTCCCACCTTGAACACTACCACTGGAATTGTTATGAGCACCCCCACCTTGGGTGCTCTCACTCCCACCTTGAACACTTCCACCCTCTTCATCTCTTTTCTTTTTGCTGTCGTTAATAGACTCATTTGTTTCCACTCTCTTATCCACACCATATGCTTTCGCAATTTTCCCTTTCGACCAGACCTCTCCTCCTTCTAATATAACCACACTCTTTCTTACTGCAGAAATCCTTTTTGGACCCATAAACTTGCTGTCCAAACATGTGTTCACCATTCTGGGATTCTTTATATATATCATATCTCCTGCTCTCCACTCACGCTCCTTCACTTTCTCACGAGCATCAAAACACAATTTGTTTCTCTCTTGGCTCTCCCTGATACATTTCATTATCTGTTCTCTATCCACTTGAACTACTCCTGCTATTCCCAACCACCCTGGACACAATTTAGTTCCTGGTTCCCTTCCCTTAAGAGAAACAAATGGTGATATCTTTGTCACTGAATGCGGGGTAGTGAGATAATTCCATGTCATTATCTCTAACATCTGCTTCCATGGCTGCCTTACCCTCATGGCTAATTGCAAGCCTTCTTTCAAAAAACGGTTTACTCTCTCCACCAGGCCAGTGGCCCTTGGGTGATATAACGCCGTTCTAACATGTCTAATGCCATAACTGCTGAGGAATTTCTTCATTGCCAACGAGACAAACTGAACCCCGTTATCTGAAACAAGTTCAGTGGGCACCCCCTCTCTGAGGAAAATTTTCTCTAAAAACGCAATGAGCTCTCTAGCTGTGACCTCTCTTACTGCTCCCCATTCAATCCATTTCGTGTGGAAATCCATCAGTACAAACAGAAACTTCAATCCATCCCCCAAACCCATAATGGATCCCATAATATCCACAGCAACCTTAGACCACGGCTGCTCTGGCACCATGTTAAAACTTAACAGGGTTTCCCTCGTCACCTTAGTTTTGTCACTCATTTGACACTCCATGCAGTCTTTCACCCACCTTTCCGCCATTTTGTCAATGCGCGACCACCAGAAATTCTGTCAGAGTTTTCTCTTCATCGCACCTTCCCCTGGGTGACCCTCATGAGCCAGTTCCAAAAGAGTCTGCCTGATCGCCACTGGAGGTACAACACAACGTCCTCTCCTCAATCTTCCTTCACTTATGTTCAACTCCCCCTTGACTTCCCACCATATGTCAAATCTCCTATCCAAACTATTCTTATTGGGCCTTCCCTTCGCCGTCCATTCTTTGATCAACTTGAGCTCTTCATCAGAATCTTCTCCCTGCAACCACTTTTCTTGAGCCACTGCCTCATTAACTTCAGCTACCACCGATTCTTCCACCGTCTCATCCTCCACCATCTCAGTTTCACTTAAAGGCATACTCGATAGACAATCTGCTACAACATTCTTCTTCCCAGGCAGAAAACTCAGATCAAAATTATACCCTTGAAGACCCAAGCCCCATCTGCTTATCCTTGGCGAACCTAAAGCCCATCTTCCACTCTCAAACAACTGTACTAATGGCTTATGATCAGAGCGAACTACAAATCGCCTGCCCCACAAGAAAAACTTAAAATGTACTACAGCCCAAAACATGGCCAAAGTCTGTCTCTCGATCACTGAATATTTGGACTCCGCCCTCCTCAACGCTCTTGAGGCAAAGGCAATAACTCTCTCCTTATTCTCTTTATCCAATTGTACCAATGTGGCTCCCAACCCCATCAAGCTAGCATCTACAATCAGAACTGTTTTATCCATGGGATTAAACCTCCCAATAGACAGTGCTTTAATGATTGCTTCTTTAATACTTTCAAATGCCTTTCCACACTCCGGAGACCACTCAAATCTCAATCCCTTTTTCAGTATCATTCTTATTGTGGCCGACACTATAGCAAAATCTTTCACAAACCGATGGTAATATTCTGCAAGCCCTAAAAAGGACCTCACTTGATCCTTGTCCGTCGGGACAGGGGTTTTTTTCACTGCTTCTACCACATACTTTTTTGGTCTCACTCCCAGTTCATCGATCTCATGCCCGAGGTACTCTACTTTCCCCACCGCAATCTTACACTTGTCCCTTCTCACAGTCATACCGGCTTTCGACAACCTTCCCAACACTTTCCTCAAGACCTCATCATGTTCAGACTTAGAATTCGCAAACACAAGCATATCATCTTGGAACACTAAAACATTCCTCACACCCTCCATAACTTTGTCCATGACTCTCTGAAATACGGCCGCTGCCGAGGCAAGACCGAATGGCATCCTTCGATATTTGAAAGTTCCAAAAACTGTAAAGAATGCCATCAAATGCTGGCACTCTTCCTTCAAGGGAATCTGGTGATAAGCCTGAGAAAGGTCAATCACTGAGAATACTCTGGACTTATCAAGAGTCGACAACTTGTCACTGATTATCGGTAAAGGGTACCTGTCCACAAGAATGTTCCTGTTGATGTCCCTCATATCAACACAAAGTCTTATATCACCATTTACCTTGGCTGCCACGACGACTGGCGATAGCCATTCTGAACTCTCACTTTCTTCAATAATTCCTTTCTGTAATAAGGACTCAATTTCAGTCTTTAGTCTCTCTCTCAGGTTATGAGGTATTGGCCTCACCTTATGCTCTTTGGGGACTGCTCCTGCTTTTAAGCGAATCTCATGTTCAAAATCTCTTACCATCCCCAATTCTCCCTTGAAAATTGTCGGGAACTCCTCCTCAAACTTGTCACGAATCTCAGCCACTGAAACTGGCTCTTCGGCACTTGCTTGTATCCTGATCCCGAGTTTGCACTGTTCCTCCCAGCCTAGCAAAGACGAGCCTTCCTCTGTGACAAAAACCTCTGAATCACAACTTCTGCCTTTATACTTAATCACTACCTGGAATTTTCCTAACACGTCTATCTTCACATTACCATAGGCATATGGCTCTAGCCGTGCTCCTTCAATTCGCCCACTTTTCTTTGCAAACAGACCTCATATGTCTTCCTTGAAATCAGAGTCCATGGAGAGCAACTATCCACTTTCAACGCCACCACTCTCCCGTTCATCATAAATACATCGGTTGGAGCACTACGTTTGCCGGATACTACCGATACTTCCAGCACGTGTTTGGCCTGAGTCAGTTGAGCAACATCTGTGTTTTCTTCCTGCTCTGAGTTTCTTGCACCTGACCCTATGTACTGCACTTGCCCTGATTCTCTACACACTCTAGCGAAATGTCCTTTCTTCTTGCACTTCAAGCAGAAAATGTTCTTTGCAGGACAGAACGTGCTCGTAGAGATATGGCGATTGCTGCCACATTTATAGCATTTGACTTCTCTACTCAAATACATTTTCTTGAATGCTCTCACAGCCGCTACTTCACCCTCTGGTTTTTCACTTTTCATCGTGGACATGTATTTGTGGGTCTGTTCCATGCTCCGGGCGATCTCAATTGCTACATTCAGAGATACATCCTTGGTCAACAGCCTCTCCTGTATTTTCATGTTGCTGGTGCAACGTACTATTTGATCCCGTATCAATGAGTCAGTCAGCACTCCGAACTCACAGGTGTGACTTAATTTGTGTCTTTCAAATGTTGTGTTCTTTTTTGCTTCAAAGTGTATTTCCAGTTTTCTTTCAGCTATATTGTACCGGTCAACATCACCCTGCCCCTCCAGTGGGGGTTGAGGCAAGCCATCATAGACAGTACGACCTTCAGTGCCCAGGTTGTGCAGGAGAATCGATTCTTTCCTCCATGAAGCAAATTTGTCGCCCCCAATTGCCACCAGGTAGGTATCGAAAATCTTCTTCCACCTGTCCCACCTTATGGGCTGTGCTCCTGGTTCAGATAAGAAAGGCGGTGGCGGGGCCATACTAGCTGCAACCATGATGGACAGAAAATGTCACCTGCTCCACCCAGCCAGCTTTGAATTTTCTTGTCAGTACTGTCCTTCTTGATTACTTTGCAATTTACTTCCAATTGCCCTCTCTTCAGGTTAGCTTGTAGGCAGTGCTGGCAATAGTCCACAGCACCTTTGCTCTATGCACCTCCTTTCATGTTCATGTCCATTACATTGCCCTCTTAAAGCTTCAAACTTCCAACTTTTTTTTTCTTTTCTCTCTGGCCGGTTGGGCTTGTTTTCCCTTCGTGGTTGGGTGGATCCACCTCGTCTTAAGCCACCACCCTGTGACCGCCCCTGCCTCCCTTCTCTCTCCTCACCTCTATCGTGGATGTACGGCAGGGGAGCGCAGCTGAATCCACACTCCTGCGTGGCTTTCTAGAGCGGCTCTGGCGGCTCCAGCAGCGCCACCGCTCCGCACAGCCCCGGCTCGTCAGCCGTCCGCGCTGGCGAGGCCCAGGAGGGGGGGGGGCTGGGGTGGCGCTGCGCTTGCTTGCTGCGGGTCGGCTACTCCTCGCCGTGGACTGCGGACCATGTGAGTGCCGTGGCAGCCCCCTTTCAACCTCGTCGCCAATGTAAGAATGACGGGAGCCGTTTGGAGTGAAAGGGTACGTTTATTTCAACGGGGCCCGCCGAGCCCATCCACTCATACCAGCCTCCAACGGTTCACTGGGTCACGCGAACCAAGCTCCGAAAGAATACCAGGAGATTGGCTCGCGTGCCCCAACATTCTAAAATGACTTCTCTACATGCAACTTAACCATAACGTCCCTTTAACAAAGTTTTTTTACTGAATTTCATATGTTTTTAGTAGCACAACTTAACCATAATATCCCTGACTTTATATACATGTAACATAGAACATACTGAACCCCTAGCTAATGATTTCGATGTCCGCGGACTACCGCCATGTCCGCGAACATATCAAAAATCTGAGCGTGGTGAATGTAAATTTAAATAGTGTGCCCCATTTCCACTTTGAGGTTGGCTCTGAAAAGAGCTGTTTCTTTTGGGTTTTTTTGCAGATGCTTGACAGACACCTGTTATTTTGTATTTTTTTTTCTTACTTTACTCCTAAAATCTTAACATAACCTTCTCCAAAGCAACCCTTACATTCCAAAACAGAATAGCATTTCCCATAAAAGATAAAGAAATGCCATCTTCTTTAAAATAAACAGCATTACTGGAATCAATATTCTCATTATTACAGAAGAACATACCAGCTCTAAGCATGAAGGCACACATGCCTCGGTTGATTACACACCTAGCATTGTTTTGCTGAGGAAAAAAAACTGAACTATTGTCCCATATTGCCCTAGGTACTAATCCAGAAAAAATTACTTTGGCATTTGGAAGGATGTTCATTACTGCTTGAACCAAGTGTTCCAAATCTGCCAACAAAGTAGGGGCACTGACATAGCCCAAATGGAAAGCACCATAGTGCAAAACTACCACATGGGGACTGTTGATCCTGCCCATATCTTCACAAACTTGTACAATTCCCTGTACATTGCAATCAGGCACAGTGCTCCACACCACCTCCACTCCTTTAACATCAACATTTTTTGTAACATGCCTGCATTGAGCATACTGTTGTAAACCATGCACAAACATATCTCCGAGCACCAACACCCTGACGTTCTCCATTTCTGCCATCTTCACTACACACAGTCTCTTTGAATACAAATCCACAACCTCAACATCGGATTGGCTGATCCCTACAGTCTTCTTTCCATGCTGGATTTGCTGGAAAACCCCGGATGTAGCACGCCCTGTCCGCAGACTGCATAACTCTTAGACAACCCTTCGACCATTTCCACTTCATTCTTTGTGCCATTCCCTCATTGGATACAGCTAAGCAGGCACACAATACGGAGAACGTCCTCAGAACACCCCCATTTTGTTTATTTTCGAACATTTCAGGACACCGCGAGTGTTCTTAGAACACATTCAACTTGCCAGCGAACAATACGGACAACATCCTCAGAACACCTCCATTTTCTTTTTGTACGAACATTTCAGGACACCGCAAGTGTTCTTGGAACACTTTCAGCTTGACAACAAACAATACAGACAACGTCTTCAGGACACCCCCTGTGAACATTCCAGGACCCACGAGCCTTCTTAGAACACTTTCAACTTGACACCGAATCCATTCTGTTTATTTACGAACATTTCAGAACAGTTGTGTTGTCCGCAGAAAAATGAAACACAACAAAAGTGTCTAGCACATAAAAAAACAGAACATTGAACCTATCTCATACTCCCCCACCCTCCCCAAACACTCTTACACACCAACACACTCCACTAAATACAATGTTTAATCCAAGTTTCACTGCGCTGTCCGCGGTCGTCCGCGAATGCAAGATTGCGGGCGCCACAGAAAATCTGACACACTTCACGCACCACGCCGTCCAATAAGCGAACACGTCGCATGTCCACGGACATCATGCAAACCGCTTGGCCAATCAGGGCACTGTCCGCGGAACGAACCGGGAAGTCCGTCCGCGGAGCGAACGGAGATATCACCCATTTTTTTGCCTTACATTTTGGTCATTTTAAAAAAAACTACTGGACGGATTTACACCAAATTTGCAAAGGCACGCTTTCGGGACCAAGCCCCCGCTCCTGACACACATTTGGTGTAAATCCATCCATCGGTTTGGGCTGTAGGCGTGCGCAAAGTTTTTTCCCATTATGTCTATGGGAAAAAACTAAAGTTTTGGGATCCCCTCTATAACTTTGCCCCCCCCCCGGACCAAACCTCTCCAAACTTTGCAAAAAAATTCAGAGTGGGCCATATACTTTTTTTGCAAAGTTTAGTGAGGATTCGTCCAGAGGGAGGGAAGTTATAAGCCACCCAAAAAATGCTCTTCCTATGGAAACACCAACTTAACCATAACTACATGGACGCTATCACGTCCATATAATATATATATATATATATATATATATATATATATATATATATATATATACATATATATATATATATATATATATATATATATATATATATATATATATATATATATATATATATATATATATATATATATATATATACAAGACCAGGGGGGTCTAAAGGGATGACTGTATGAAATATGTTAACAAAAGGAAACAGGCAGTGCAGTTAATCCTCAGGCCCAATTCAACATCAGTTATTCACCTACTTAGGAGGCAGTCCAAGCCCTAAGAAGAGGGGAGCCTTGTGCTCAATAGTACATGTATGCCAATGCACGCGTTTGTTCCAATGGGCAAAACAGGGTCTCTTTGGGGGTCTCTAGCAGCTCGGGAAGGTGGATGAGGTGATGAAGAATAAGTTCCCACTATTCAAGAAGGACCTGCACTTAAAGGCAGAGGCAGTTCGAGAGTTTGGGATGGAGTCGCTATTTCGCAATAGCAGTGGACAGCAGAGTGGCCCCTCAGGGGCCACTCATGTGTAAAGTTGGGCTCTGGTGCTAGGGGCCACTGGTTGGGGTAAAGCTTAATCACCGGTCCATAAGGCAAGGAGACCCAAACTTCAGCAGGTTAGTCCAATTCGGTTGCAGGTTTGACGGCGGCAAAAAGGACATCTCGGCACCAGCGAGGCTTCCCAAACTGGACAGTGGTGATTTCTCCGCTCCGGGTGGATGAATCGCCCCAGTTTCACTGCAGCAGGCTTCAAGGGCAGGAGGGTCACAAATGCAGTGGACTTGCAGAGGACGTTGCCGCTGCAGGGCAACACGGTAACCGTGTTTACTCCGGTCACGGCGCGCTCGTCTCACTTCAGGCCTGGGAATGCCAAGTGTATGAAATTCAGTGTGAGGGTGCCGTGGACACAGAGCTAGCAGTATAGCAAGTTTCGAGGGCCTCCTCGAAACAACGGCGGAAAGAGAGCAAAGGTCCTGCATAAGCTGGTCAGCCCACTGGTTGGCCCACGGACACTTCCGAGAAAGCTTACTTGCAGATTTTGGTGAAGGTGCCGAGAGTAGTCGGTCCCACTATTCCAATGGGTCGAAGCATCTTCGCAGACCTTCTAGTACAACAAGATGCAGAGGGGCACACGGAACGACAGCAGGCTCAGGGTGCCAAACCTTCCAGCGGGTCACCAGCGGTTCCTCAACTTAGCTTCGTAGTTGCAGGATCCTATCCCTTGTTCAGTCAGAATTCAGGAGATCGAGCTGGTAGTGGTGTTTCCAGCCTCCTCTTATCCAAAGTTCCCTTTGCGCCAAAACGGAGAGGACCAAATGGGAGATCTGCTCACAAACACTCACTCCATACGTGGACCAATCACAGACCACGGTGGTCTCAGGCATTCAGGACACACCAGACTCTCTGGCACACAGGATGTTTATTGGGACCAGACATCCCAGCCCACATCCTGGATGCACACACACAAGGCATGCAGAAGCCCGCGAAAGCATTGGGATTCACGGGAAAATGCATGACCAAATAAGGACTGGCCTGGTTCGACTCGACCTGGGGAAGGTGAAAGGGCAAGATGGCCACAGGACAGGACAAAGAACCTCGTGGCATGGCCATTTTGGAGCCAGGCCATCTATCCGTGTTAATGCGGTTAACATGGCAGGAAAGGGTTAAAAATAATGCGAAACGATAGCTGCCACCAGTCCTGTCTATGACACATCTTCACAGTTCATAAAAAGTCCATCGAGAGTATCTAGGGCCTTTGGAAATGACTATAGACCCAAGTGTGCTGTATGGTAAGATGCATTGCACACTTGTTACATGTTGCACAAAAGTTGCAACATGAGAAAAGGACTAATGGAAACAAAGTCTCACAGTACTGACTGTCTTAAGGGCATGTCAGTTTCCCCATAAAAAGTGAGCGAAAGCCCAGAGGAGTGCAGCTGTATGCTGTGCTTCTCTGGCAAAGTCAGCCAATGGTGTCCAAACAGCAGCAAAAAGTTTACGTGTTGACACATGGAGGGAAAATTGCATACAACTATGAAATCTTTCCTAACACTCGCCCCTCCCAGACTAAGGACAGGGGGAACTAATCCTCCCCTGGATGAGTCTCTTGTTCAGGTTGGTTAAACATTCTGGACAACCCATCAGCATTGCTTTGTTGGACACCGGGCCTATGCTCGGTAGTGAAGTCAAAGCCTTGCAGACTTATGGACCACCTAAGCAACTTTGGATTCCCTCCCTTCATGTTCATTAGCCACTGTAAGGGCTTATGGTCAGTTTGCACAGTGAAGTGGGTCACATAGAGGTAGGGCCTCAGCTTCCTTAGGGCCCACACAACAGAGAAACATTATTTCTCTACTGTGGACCATCTGAGCTCTCTGTCCTCAAGCTGGCGACTAATGAAGCCAATAGGGTGTTCCTTACCCTTCTCATCTACTTGTGATAGTACAGCTCCTATCCCAGTGTCAGAAGGCATCTGTCTGTACAATAAAAGGTCTTTGGTAATCAGGGGCCCTGAGAACAGGGGCCTGGCACAAGGAGTCATTTAAGCCATTGAAGGCCTTCTCACACTCTACAGACCAAGTTACCTTCTTGGGTTTCTTTGGAGTAGTGAGAGCAGTCAGAGGGGCAGCTATGGTACCATAGTCTGCCATGAAATTTCTGTAGTACCCAGTGAGTCCCAAAAAGGCTCTCACTTGGGTCTGTGTAGTGGGGGCAGGCCAGTCTTGTACTGCTTGTACTTTACTGGGTAGTGGCTGTATCCTCCCTCCACCTACTTCATATCCAAGGTAGACCACTGATCCTGTCCAATCTGGCACTTACTGGCCTTTATGGTCAAGTGGGCCTTCTGAAGAGCCTGTAACACAATCCCAAGGTGTTTCACATGATCTACCCAGGTGGCACTGAAAACTGCTATATCATCCAGATATGTAAGACAGAATTCACCCAACCCATTCAACACATGATTCACAAGCCTCTGGAAAGTGGCAGGGGCATTCTTCAACCCAAAAGGCATTACCCTGAACTGGTAAAGACCCTCTGGTGTTGAGAAAGCTGTCTTCTCCTTGGCATGTTCTGCAAGGGCTATTTGCCAATAGCCTGCAGTGAGGTAAAACGTGCTGGGGTACTTGGAGGCACCCAAAGTATCCACCAGCTCATCTGTTCTAGGCAAGGGGTGTGCATCTGTCTTGATGACAGCATTCAGAGCCCTGTAATCCACACAGAACCTCAGTTCAGAGGTACCTGCTTTTGGAACCAACACCACTGGGCTGGACCAAGGACTACTGGAGGGTTCAATCACCCCGAGATCCAACGTTTTGTTGACCTCTGTCTTAATGTAAGACCTTACTTTGTCTGACATATGGAGGAATGGTCTTACAGCAAGGGGAACCACCAACCTCCTAAGGTCTCCTTCTGTAGAATCTGTAGGCTCACTATGCAGGAGCCCACCTTCCCAATAAATCATGTGCTGCCCAGGAGGTTCACCCTCAAGCTGGGAGCAGGCCTGTCTCCTTAGGCCTTCCAGAGATGCGCACTCACGTTGGCCTTTACTGAATTCGTCCCTATCAGGACCTCCTTCAACTAACAAGTCTTTTAGTTCAGGATGATCGTTGGGGTCAAATACTTCAGGCATCGCCACCTCCTCATCAGGCCCGGGCGATTGACCAACTTCCTCCACCGCAGTGGTAGGCGAGCTCGGGGGAATATTCTCTTTCCCTCGTCTTGACTTGTCGATTCCTTTCGCCTTGGGTTTCCCCTTCGGCTGGGGCGGCGTATTGGTCTTGGCCAATGCTGCCCGTGCTTGAGACCGTGTGTAGGGTCTTTCGGCAGTGTCTCCCACGAGCCCTAAAGCCCAGAGATCATTTCCCAGCAAGACCTTTCCTGGGACATTCCTCTGTATGCTCACTGGAATTCCGACTGCTGTACTATTCATAGTAAGAGTAAGAGGTATTACTGGGAATATGCTAGGTGGACCATCAGCCAACTTAGTGGGTGCCAGAGGAGCTCTGGCAACTTCCTCTGGGTCTACCAAGGTAGAATCCACTACAGTTCAACTGCACCCACTATCCCTAAGAGCTGGAGTATCTACTGCATTGATCAGCACACTGTCCTTAAAGTAGTGCTTGGTATTGTCTGGAATCCTCGCATAAGCCTCTGAGACTTTAGGCTCACAGGAACCCAGGGAAACTAAAACTACCTCAGCTTCTATCCCACTGGGGAAGGAGTCTGAGGAGAAGGATTCCCCTGTAATCTCTTCTTCCTCATAGGGGGAGAAGGCCAGATTAGCAGAGTGGACCCCAAGGTTTTGACCTTACATCTGGGATCCCCCTTCACATGGTCAGTTGTTCCACAAGCAAAACAAGATCCATTGGGTCTGTTTACAAAGGGAGGCTTACTATAACCTGAGTTCTGTTTTAGAGGCTGACCTCCACTACCCTGTGAGTTCTCTTGTGCCTTACCCTTATTTTTTCTTTTGTGGCCCTTATGGGAGGAAGTTTTATCAGTTTTTCCACCCTCCTTATCTTTCAACTTTTTCCCCTCCTCCTGTTTACCAGGATGAGTCATGTCTTTAGGGACACTCTATGTGACACCCACAAGTCTGCTGCTATGGCCAATTTCTTAGGATGTATCTCCTTTGAATCTGCCACATGCTGCTTAAGCTCAGTGGAAGAAGATGCAAAAATGTGTTCAAGAATGACAAGACATATCATACCTTCAAAAGTAGAGACCTTATAACCTTCAACCCAGCCAGTCAAGTTCTTTAAGAATTCAGTTACATAAGACACCCAAGTACTACCTTCTTTCTTTTTGTACTCTCTGAATCTTTTTAAGTATTGGGCAGGAGTCTTTCCAAACTTTTAGATGAGAGTGTGCTTCAACATTGCAAAATCGTCTCTCTCGGCTTTTTGACATTTCCATAATGGCATTGCAGCCAGAATGGGGCAGTCTGCTAAGTAACCAGGCAATTTTATCAGCAGTGTCAACTTGTTGAACTTCACAGGAATACTCAAATGCATTCAGCCAGTCCCAGTGGTCGAGTGTACAAAAGGAAGTAGTGGAACTATGTTCCCTACTGGCCTGCACCGCTCCCCACAAACCTCATCGCCACACCCGTGCCATGCACAATACAAACCCCAAAACACATGTGTCTGCTGTTTAGGGGAATGCTCAGTGCAGTGCACTGAAAGTGAAAGTTTAAACTTCTTCCTACACTTTTGTTTTAAAACGAAACCATTCCGGATTGGTTTCTTTTTTTTAAAAAAAGTATGGGAACAGTATAACTTAATTAAAAGAAGTAGAAGAGCACTGCTCCCGACCGCTCTCGCCCACTACGACCACTGGCCAGTCCATAATGTCATTCTTTTCCTAATAGACACTGAGCACATCCTTAGGAAACCTTGGATGAGAGGAGGCCCCAGACCCATGTCCAGGACCTTTGGATCCATTGGCAACCTGAAGCTTGGCCAGTTCCAACCAGTGATCCATGTCTTTCTGTTTTTCTGCCTGGTCTATTTTCAGTTTGGTCATGTTAAATTCAAGCTTCTTCTGCCTAAACAGCAGTTCTTGCTTCTTGAATTCAAGCATGGCCTCACCTTCAGTATTGGCAGAGGAAACACTAGACATTACATCCTCCAAATCCTCATGGTCCCATGGACAAGTGCAGTGACAGAACTGTCATTTCTGCCAGTGGGAGCAGCCCCACCCCCTTCTGTACTGTCCACAGGAGCTATGCCACTAAGCTGAGCTTCTTGCCAGTCCATGATTCTTTGGATCATTTCCACTTTTGTGCCTTGAGCAGAGACACCTCTCTCAGCACACATCTTTCTCAATGTTTCAGATTTAGAAGCATTTAAAGTTAACAAGGTACTTGTTTCCATAATGTTTGAAAGGACTATGGCATTTTTTCAATTATACTATAACATTTCACTGTGTGTCCCGGTAGGAATAACTTGAAATGCCTTCACTAGTATGTGGTCACCGTCAGTCCTATCCCGCTGCAGTACACCAATTTGTTAAGAAGGATTTCTGAACTCTGTCCAGGAGAGGCAGAGGTTCAGAAGGCCAACCTAATTTCTTGGAACAGGGTAACCTCTGGACAAGCCAGAACAATCAGGGTAGCTATGGCAGGCGGTCAAGACTAAGGGGGTCATTACAAGTTGGGCGGTAAGGGATACCGGGCACCGGTAAGGAGACCGGTGCGGGTAATCCCTTACCGCCCAATTTCAAGGTCCCTTAGCGGGACCCGTAAAGGACGTGTGGTCTGACCATGGCGCTAATAATGTGCCTGCTATTCGCAAGCCCGTTATTAGCACCCTTCCCATTCCCACTGAGCCCTATGGGGGCTCAAATGAGAATAGGGAATGGTTTGTTCAATGGGGACTTACCGGTCCCTCCAGGGTCGGAATGCACCAGTAAATCCCCATTGAACCAGACCGGTGAGGACCCGGTATTGGAGGCAGCCATGGCGCAAATAGCGCCATGGCTACCTCCAATCTCGTAATGAGGCCCTAAGTTTCAGGAGGAGTGAGGGTGACTGAAGGACCTCAATGAGCACACAGAGCAAGGACACTTACAAATTACTCCAGACAGGTGTTATATTAAAAATATAGACAGATTTATTACAAGGCCTTTGTAACATAGACCATAGCAAAGAATCACAGTAACACTAAGTAAACCAATACATCACACTCAATACAATATATATACAAGTATACAAGACCAGGGGGGTCTAAAGGGATGACTGCACGAAATATGTTAACAACCTAGAGGGGAAGGAAACAGGCAGTGCAGTTAATCCTTAGGCCCAATTCAACATCAGTTATTCACCTAACTAGGAGGCAGTCCAAGCCCTAAGAAGAGGGGAGCCTTGTGCTCAATAGTACATGTATGCCAATGCATGCGGTTGTTCCAATGGGCAAAACAGGGTCTCTTCAGGGGTCTCTAGCAGCTCAGGAAGGTGGATGAGGCGATGAAGAATAACTTCCCACTATTCAAGAAGGACCTCCACTTGAAGGCAGAGGCAGTTCGAGAGTTTGGGATGGACTCGCTATATCGCAATAGCATTGGACAGGAGCGGGGCCCCCAAGGGCCACTTGTGTGTAAAGTTGGGCTCTGGCACTAGGGGCCACCAGTTGGGGTAAAGATTACTCACCGGTCCCTGAGGCAAGGAGACCCAAACTTCGGCAGGTTAGTCCAATTCGGTTGCAGGTTCGACGGCATCAAAAAGGACGTCTCTGCACCTTTTAGTTCCAGAGATCCAGCGAGGATTCCCAAACGGGACAGTGGTGATTTCTCCACTCCAGATGGATGAATCACCCCAGTTTCACTGCAGCAGACTTCAGGGGCAAGAGGGTCACAAATGCAGAAGACTTGCAAAGGACGTTGCCGCAGCAGGGCAACACAGTAACTGCATTTACTCCAGTCCGGGTGCACTTCTCTCACTTCAGACCTGGGAATGCCAAGTGTACGAAATTCGGTGTAACGGTGCCGTGGACACAGAGCTAGCAGTATACCAAGTTTCGAGGGCCTCTTCGAAACAATGGTGGAGACAGAGCAAAGGGCCTGCCTAAACTGATCAGCCCACTGGTTGGCCCAGGGACAGTTCCGAGAAAGCTTACTTGCAGGTTTTGGTGAAGGTGCCGAGAATAGTTGGTCCCACTAATCCAATGGGTTGAAGCATCTTCGCAGACCTTTTAGGACAACCATATTTAGTGGGTTCCCACGGGATGACAGTGGGCTCAGGGTGCCAAACCTTCCAGCGGGTCACCAGCGGTTCCTCAACTTAGCTTCGTATTTGCAGGATACTTGAATCCTATCCCTTGTTCAGTGAGAACTCAGGAGATCGACCTGGTAGTGGTGTTTCCAGCCTCCTCTTATCCAAAGTTCCCTTCATGCCAAAATGGAGATGACCCAAAGGGAGATCTGCTCACAAACACTCACTCCATACGTGGACCAATCACAGACCACGGAGGTCTCAAGCATTCAAGACACTCCAGACTCTCTGGCACCCAGGATGTGTATTGGATCCAGACATCCCAGCCCACATACTGGAGGCACACACACAAGACATGCCGAAGTCCACGAAAGCATTGGTATTTGCGGGAAAATGCATGACCAAATAAGGACTGGCCTGGTTCGACTCGACCTGGGGAAGGTGAAAGGGCAAGATGGCCACAGGACAGGGCAAAGAACCTCGTGGCATGGCCATTTTGGAGCCAGGCCATCTATCCGTGCCAAACGCGGTTAATGCGGTTAACATGGCAGGAAATGGTTAAAAATAATGCGAAACGATAGCTGCCACCAGTCCTGTCCATGACACATCTTCACAGTTCATAAAAAGTCCAGCGAGAGTATCTAGGGCCTTTGGAAATGACTATAGACCAAAGTGTGCTGTATGGTAAAATACATTGCACACTTGTTACATGTTGCACAAAGGTTGCAACATGAGAAAAGGACTAAGGGAAACAAAGTCTCCCAATACTGACTGTCTTAAGGGCATGTCAGTTTCCCCATAAAAAGTGGGCGAAAGCCCAGAGGAGTGCAGCTGAAGGCTGTGCTTCTCTGGCAAATTCAGTTAATGGTGTCTAAACAGTAGCAAAATGTTTGGGGGTTGACACATGGAGGGAAAATTGCATACAACTATGAAATCTTTCCTAACACTAGTCTTTCCAAATCAATCTCTGCTCCATCAAGTAAAAGGTGAAGCCCACTTAGAGAAACAGTGTTCCTATCCTAGTGTGCTGAGAGTTCAGTAGATGCATGACTGTCTCTTTTGTTCTGCAGGGTGGGCCCTGAAGTAGACATTATGTGCACTGCGGGTGGTGGAGTCTGGAGAGAGGATGAATAGAGCCCTGCTTTCAGTGCTGTGCCAGCCCTTTCTACCTTTTGTGTGAAGCCTCAGTGATGTTTTGGGGGTGGGAGCGCCTGGTGGGTGTGCTGCTGTCATCCGTGGGTGAGTGAAAACTCCCATTGTTGCCACACCTTAATGCATATCTAGACTGTTCTGTGTTTTATGTATTGTTTGTACGAACATATGTGCCGCCATAAGTATGTTTGTTCTTTTATATGCACAGAAACCTTTACCACCAAGGTACACAAATTAGTTTTAAGCACTCACACAATTGTCGAGCTCTTCGTTCATCCGCCCCCAACTCCCTCAGCATCAGTCACTTCTCCAAGCAATGAGTTTGTGGTAGATCTCTTTCTTAGGCTGGGGTCTCCGTCTGGCATATCCTCCCTACCCCCTGAAACTTGAGGAGAACCATCTCTGGTTCCGGAAGCACCTCAAAAACTTCCGCTTTGCTTCTGCTTTCTCTCCGCCTCTCCCCTGCTGAACTCCTGACTATAACTGAAACTGCACTGGTTACCTGCCCACCCTCTGATATCGGGCCTAGATCCCCTCCCCCGCCAGTTGCACACCTACACTGCCTCCCGGGCTGCACCCGCACTTGGGGACTGTTTTTCTTTGTCCCTACAGTCCCCCACCAGCACTATACACCTGATGTCTGCACTTAGCCTTGCACTTGCCATCAGCTGGCCGTACTTTTGACTTACTGCTTCTATTTATTCTATTTATCCCATGTACTGCACTGTCCCCTCCCCTTTGCCCCTGCACTTTTCCCCTTCCTCTTCCCCCTTCCTCTGCACAAACGTGATCGGAATGACACCTGGCCTAGTAGGATTGTTGTCTGTCTTCCCTCTGTTCCCCTTCCCTTGCCTCGTCGCACCTTGAAACACTTGTTATAGGCGCGCTATAAATGCCTTATCATATCATATCATTGTATGGGGCACTTCATATATTCGCTGTGAGTGCACTTGGCGACAAATCATTTGCTTTCATTGAAAGCTGAAGTGCGATATTGCTGTGAGGAAATGTCACTACTTGTTAAGTGAACTTGATCCTTAATAACGTCAATTGTTTTCCTACGGATTGCCAAGCAGACCGACCCCATCCCCTGCCCCCAAAGCCGTGACACTACGACTGACCTTTTCGCATCCTAGTCTATACTATGTTCTACGTGTGTTTTTTTTCATACTGCACACAGAGCCTGGCATTTGCGTGTGTGAAATTGCTAAGCTCATAAAACATCTATTTACATAAAATAGAGCACGCGTGATAACGGTCTCACCGCTACAATACCGCACACTCTGTAGGGAGAGCTGTGAGGCCCCTGGGGACTGTTTTTCTTTATCCCTACAGTCCCCCACCAGCACTTTCCCCAGCACTTACTACTGTGGATGAATAGTACAATTGATGCTTCGCAGCATGCGTTAATCGCCACTTCTCTAGGAGCTATTGTACCATGCATCACTCCCTGCTTGATACACGCAGTACTTTTCAAAACTTGAACATGTGTTGGTTCATTCATTCATAACAAGGTTTTATAGAAATAGCGGTTGCTGCCACAACCAAGCGCCCAAATAGTACCTATAATATTACCCAATTCAAAAAGCACATCTTGTTCTCTCTCGCTCTAACCTACAGTAAAATATGAAAGCCGAGGGGCGTGCGCCCACTCAGCTATCTTTTGGTTCCAATCTACGCTAGGTGCATGTTTCGTGGTGTTTTCCTGTTTTTGGTGCACTTGTGCGTGCCATGTATTATTATTATTATTATTATTATTATTATTATTATTATTATTATTATTATTATGCCTTTATCTGCATTATTGCAATGTTTAAACATTATAATTATTGGTATGAATATTATCATACTTAATAATATAATGGTCATTGGCACTATTATAGAAAGTTTAAGCAATACAAGACAGTCACCATCGCTTTCTTTACAAGGTAAGGCTGGCCTCTTGCAGGCCATGACATGCATTAACCCATGCCCCTTTATGATAACCCACTGAGCAACACATTTGAGTATTTGGTTATCTGACTTTTTGTTTCCAAGGAGATGGAGAGTGCTTAGTGGGAAAGACACAGAGGTTACAGTTCAAGGTGAACATCTGCTCAGTGTTTGTTGCAGAGGGGCTGAGATGTTACAGCGATGATGACAAAATTGCGTGCTTATTGAGAAGTCTGTAGGGTGTGCAAGTGCTTGGGTGAAGTGGCTGGGCACTTAACCTGGTTACAGGAGCCGAGCCTTTCCTTCTACTGCAGCTGGTCCCCTCCTGGCACTGGAAGCTGCTGACGGTCGCTGGTTCACAGTGTCCTGCTCCAGAGAGATACCCACGGAGAGAGTGAGGGAAGGGAGGGAGGGACTGGAGAGAGGCAGGAGGGGAGGGTAGCCTCTGCCCCACTTCAAAGGCATCAGGCTGACATCACGCCCTCACCTCTATCACTTCAGATATCCTTTACTCAATTAAACTAATCGTGTAACTTCGGCTTCGAGTAAGATTCAAGTACATTTTCGGCTGAATTTGAATAGCTGCTTTTCAGCAGAATGTCGGCCGAATACTTACTCGAAGCCGAAGTTGGGTACACTCCTAGTTCTGGGTGAGTCATGTTACTTGAAGGTGTACTGTGCATATTAATGATATGGTTGAATTATATTGTTGTGGCCATGGCCAGTATCCAGATTGCAGACCATGCCCCCAAAAATCTGCGTATAGTAATTATAGATGGTTTAGGGGGAGTATCAATCTGGACACTGGCCACGGGCACAGCAATATGTGTATAGTAAATATATGTACTGTATGGGGAGTATACAGTATTTGTAATATTGTGGAAGGATATTATTGAAGTGTATATGGCATTTATAATCCTACCACAGTTATGGATACCGCATATAATTACAATATTTTGTCCTCAGTGATTTTGGCTACAGTAGTATCTTGATAGTGGGTATAATGAAGGTTTGTCCCTGTGAGCTCACCTCTGAAAAAATACAACCCTATAGGGAAAAAAGACCCAAGTCACTCTTGCAAGGATAACAAGAATGTATTCCACAAAATAGGTGCATCAGCAAAGATTTCTGCTGCTAGAGAACGTTCTGCCAAAAAAGGATACAAGCAGAAGCTTAAAAGGAGATACATCATCAGAATGACATCACACCATAGAGTAAAAGCCAGCATGGCTGGTTGGTCTAGTCCTATACCTGATCGGTCCACTCCATGGGGGATGCCAGGCCATTGATCCCAGCCCAGTATGTCCGTCTTCCATCACTTAGGGTGAGCTGGGCTCAGCATCTTCACGGCACCAAGGTTGAATACATAAGAAGCTACTATTTCTAACCAACACTGCTCTTTTATTCTACTATGCACCTGGCAGACTCAGGAATGGACACAGGTGGAGGTTTGAGGTTATGCTGACCCAAACATTATCCATTCATTCCCGCTCACGCCATCGGCGCTAAGGCTTCCACCCTCATTTTGGGTTATAATGTATCCCTCCTGATACCTCGCAGTACAAACCATGTGACTGCAAAAATGTTACCATGGGTTTAGGTCTCTGTGGTTTATTGCATTATTGTCAGTGGTTTGGTGTCACTTGGTGTCTTGGAGTTTAGAGATGTTAGGGCTGGGATGGGCGTGCAGACCATAACTCATTGTGAGCAATGGTGGGAATTTGGGGCCTACTTCAGCTTTTTCATGATAACTTGTGCACTAAGGCGCCTGGCTCTGTCTCGTGGCCTTTCAGAGCACATTCTTCTGAGGACACGATATGTTTGTGACATCTTGTATTGTGGGGAAGGGTTTCTGTGGAAATGTCTGAGCAGGCTTTTCTCACCAGGGCTTGGTCCTAGCCAGAATTCATTGTGGGATTGGGGCCTATGCTCATTTCAGCTATTGCTAATGCTACTTAGAAAAATGTCATCTTATATGCATGCACTATTGTCTAACTATCACACTTCCCATGGAATATTATCATGGGGAGATTTATGGGACTTCCCTCCTCCCCCCTGGACCATTACAGTGCATTGAATAGGGTTTGGCTTACCTTAAAGCTCTTAGGGAAGTGGGGGGGGCTTGTCCCATTCCTAACAATAGATGTTTTGTTGAATATTGTAAGAAGGTTGTAATGTAGAATTGCAGATGTTGGTGAAATGTATAATACTTTGTCCTTAGTAATTATGGCTACAGTAATATGCTGAGAGTAATTGATACTGCATGTGGATAGTTAGTTGAATATGGTAAGAAGCCTGGAATCTGTGGTTGTTTCTAAATGAAGTAAAAAAGTATAATTTGTCAAACAAGACACTTTAAAACCTCTAGTTGTATTTATATATTTACTTGCTTGACCCCCCATACATAGTACATTCTATGTACTAAGTTTGGTACAACATTTGTGCATGGTACACTTTTGTTGTGAAGTAATCATTGGGTCATTGGAAAAAGAAATCGATGGTGGATTAAAAAGACCCTACTGTATTGACATACACTTTGTGGCATCTACACGGTTTTAAAGTATATACATGTTGCAGATTGCATGTGTGTGGTAGTATGAATATATTATGTAAGTATAAGTGTGATTGCAGGTTTGAAGTGTATTGTTAAGAAGGGCATGGTAAAAGTAGTTACCCGTTGGCGTATTCTAACTCTATTGGATTTCACAAGTACTATTGAAGTACTATGGATGTATTGTGCAAGTATAACAGTGCTGGCATATTTGAAGTTTATTATAATGAAGGGTATGTTTAATTTAGTTAGATACCCGTTGGTGTATTCTGTGTATTTTAGTATAGTTTAGTCAGTAAATTTGGGTTGCAAGAACATTAGGTAGTGTGACAACCCTGAGGGTTTTTCCCTTCCCACTCCCGGGTGACCTCCAAACAGGTGGCCATGGGAGGGCCATCACTTTTGGATCCTGACCCTGGGATGTGGTGACTAGCGAGGGAGGATCGCCTGGGTGGAAGGTCCCTTGGGACTGGGGAGGAATTACCCGAGGGTGAAACATGGTATCCCCGTCTCCGAACAACCCCCTACTCCTCATACCCTCAACCTACTGTCAACCACACCCCTGGTGTTCCTTGAATGCTCCATGCTTTTCCCATCACAATGTCATCAAGATGGAACAACTACATTCAAAGGAACTTTACTCTTTCCATGAATGTCCCATTAACAATGTCAGGTGAGGTCAGGCACTGAATGTACCAGGTAAACACCTGCAGCCTGTTAATGCTCCTCATGTGTTTAAAAAGGAGCAGCCACATGAGAATCGGAAAGCAAGTTGGAGCCGGAGAAGGAACCTGAATCAGAGACCAAGCTAACAGGCTGTGGAGAAGGCCAAGCACCCAGAGAGAGTCTGTGGGAGAACGGAACGCTGAGGCGCTGATGTTAATGGGATGTTATGGTTACAAGTAAAATGTGGCAGTTATGGTAAGCTTTGCAACCATGACTCACACCACCGCCATGGACTGCTAAGTTTAACACCCAGGACATCAAAGATGACATAAAAAATGGAATCATTGATGACATTAACTGTTTTTCCGGTTACATGTCTTTTCATCAAAAAATGTACATCGAGGTGATGTTTCATCAAAATGTTTTCGATGAAAGGGTTTCGATGTATAAACTCTTTCCACTTTATGTATGGGAATTTGTTGAAACATGTTTCACAAAAAAAAGTTTTATGAAACATCACCCTGATGTAAATTTTTCGACAAAAAGACATGTAACCTACAGAAAATAGTGATATAACTTTGCTGCCTGGGCAGTGGGCCTGGCCCTCAGCAAGGATGCATGTGTATTCTGAGTTGCTTATTGAGGAATGCGGCATGGCCAAAGCCCATGCCCCTTTGATTGTGGAGACTGGCCAGGCAAACCATGAGCACTGGCCATTGGTCCCATTATGAGGGTATAGTGGTCACTGGACGAGGATGCAGGGTAGGACGGGGGTGGTTGGGTGGGGCTGGGGACATGGTCAAGTCTCATGCCCTAGGCAATTCAACCATGACTTGCATCCCCAGCATGCGCTGCTGATAATGACACACATCAGTATGCATTGCAAAAATATGTATTCTAAAGGAGGTTTGCAGTTCTTTCATATATGTTAAAAGAGAAATTATTAATAACTGATATACAATGACGTAACATCATTAAACATGTTCTCAGAAAAACCTATAAAAACCCTGAGAAATTCGACAGTTATGGTAAGCTAAGCAATCATAACTTGCGCCACCATTGTGCACTGCTAAGACTAACAACCAGGACATCACTGATTTACACATTGAAAGGGGTGGTGAGTGGCCTAAAAGGAGGAGGGGGTACATGTCGAGTGGCAGTGGGAATGGATGAGACCTTTTCATTTTAGAGCATTTGCATATTACCCAAGTCATTGGAAACCATTGTGTACACAGATGAACTATTCTTTCAGCAATACAAGGTGGAATCATGATAATTGTGGTTATGTTTCTGCAGGACATTTCAGAGGGAAAAGATTGCGGGCATGATGGGAGGGAGAAAAGGGGAGGGCCTCAGGCTTGTAGCTTAATCTTTGCAATGTGGACAGTGGCTGAGTGTGATGGCCTCTGTGTAATTGTTGCACGGTGGACATTGTCCACGGCCGAAAGCTGTGGCTAGTGCAGGGATCTGCATTATGATTATGCATCAGATTGGTGGCATAACATTTCTTCAATTGTATTTTCTGATGGAGTTAAAAACATCTATCCTCATTTTCGTGCTAAATGTTTTCATGGGTGAGAACGAGAGTACTAATGTGAGTACATGCTCTTCATGGCAGCTAGCTTCTTGTTGGAATTATTGATAACACATTTTTTAATTTCTTCAGTGTGTCTTTGTTGTTCTTGACTCCCTTGCCTCTTCTGGAGCATATTTGTCTCTGTTGCTATATCAGGGACCATTGCCCTTTTGTCTCTTCTAGTTCACCTCTTCCCCTTCCTTGCCCTTTGCGTTGGCCTTTGACTTGCGTCATCTGCTTGGTGTTCATATGAATGAGCTTGTACTCCTCCAACACATGACATCATGTAACTCTGTTATCTACATTGAACAAATCCACCTCTGCGATTGATGGCCCTTCCGCTGACAATAGTGTGTGTGTTGTAATGGTTGCCCTTTTGACTTCCTGGCTGTGTTCCTTATCAAATCTTTTGCCTAACATACAGATCCCTCCTTGTTCACATTAATTGCTGTTTCTATGGCATTTCCTCTGTGACACACAAGTCAACATCAACAAATTGGGCTCGGACTACTCAGCTTTCAGCATAGATGGAAATGATATCAAAGTCTCCAGGAAAGTAAAAACACTTGGTTTCTACCTTGATTCTACCTTGTCTTTCACCAAACAGGTCAACTCCCTAGCTTCCACCACAGCCTACACCTGTAAATTGATAAGAGCAGGCAAGGCTTTCCTATCCAATACCAGTTGTCTGATCCTAGCGAGAGCCTTAATACTTTCCAGACTTGACTATTGCAATGCCCTCTACAGTGGTGTCAACAAAGCCACCACCCAAAGACTCCAAGCTTTACAAAATCATGCTCTTAGAGCTGCACTTGGCATAAAGAAAAGGGAGCACATCTCCTCTATCAGGCGGCAACAGAAATGGCTCTCTACTGACAACAAAATCCACCTAAAAATGATCTTAACCCATATGGCTCTTAACAATGCTGCTCCTAGTTACCTGACGGACAAAATAAAAAGAAAAACATCCAATAGACCTATGAGGCTTGCCAACTCTAACTGCCTGGTAGTACCCAGATTTAGACTTGCCAAAATTGGGGGTTCTAGCTTCCCTGTGAGAGCTGCAAACTTGTGGAATGCTCTGCCACCCAACCTAAGAGTAGACCAACCTCTCTCACACTTCAGAAGGAACTTCATTACACACATCAATGCTAACAATGCCTAGACACCTGTAAATGACTCCTCCGCACGTTCATCCCTACTCAATTGTACATTGTTATTATTAGCTACCTTCCATTATGTTTTATAACTGCTAATATTGTATGTATACTCCTGTACATTACTTAGTTTCTCCTGGCAATCTCTCTAAATATATTGTAAGTATGCAATTGTACATTCATGTAATATTGTAATATTGTAATTTTATTCATGTAACATTGTAAGTCTCGCATATACTTTCTGCTGCGCCCGGTAACCTCTGGGTCTGGAGCGCATTATAAATAAATAAACAAACAAACAAAAAAACAAACACAATCCAGAAAAGACCAGATTACAAAAAAAGCATGGACCATATGAAGGGTGGGATGTTGCATATGCAAAACCAGTGCTACTCAAAGTGGGAGGTTTCACAAATGCGAAGTGCGAAGGTGCAATGAAGAAAATTAATAGTACAATTTACAACTGCCATTGCCATTCACACACATTGCAATCTTGCAAGTTGCAAGGTATCTTACATAAAAATGATTTTCGAACCTTCCTTCCAGCTGGCACATAAATGTATACATTGTTTCTGTCCTCTCATGCAAGACGCAAGTTGAAGGAAAGTGTGAGTTAAGTGGACATAATCTTCTGATTATTTTTAACGGGGACCCTGACCCCCCCACCCCTATATGCCAAACATCAGGGAGGACTCTCCCAGAGAGACAGATAGGCTGGGAGCATGTTTGCAACAGGAGTAGTCACACTTAGGTAGGCCTTAAATATGATTGTGGGCCTCATTACATGGATGGCGGTAACCATGGCACTAGTAGCGTTATGGTTGCCGCCGGAGTCCGGCATGGTGATTGGCGGAATTACCGACCCATTCCAAGGTTGGCAGGGGTGGTAATTCCCCATTCACCATGGCCCTTCCCCATTCCCATTGAGCCCTCATAGGGCTCAATGGGAATGGGGAAGGAACAAATAACGGTACCGCAATTAGCGGTACCATTATTTGCTCTGAAGTCCCTCAGCGGGTCCCGTCCTTAACGTGTGGTCTCACCACACGTTAAGGACGGGACCCACTGAGGGACCTCGTAGTAGGGCGGTAAGGTATTACTGGCACCGGTGCCCTTACCGGTGCCGGTAATCCCTTACTGCCATCTGTGTAATGAGGCCCTGTACCTTCCCAAAATGTGCAAGCTCTAGCCACCAAACTAGAAAACACTTCCAACCAAACTAAAAAAAAATACAAGGCTTCCGATTGGACAAGTTCTCCCAAGAGGCAAATATGGGTTGGGAAATGTCAGCTGCATATTGCACTGCCTAACATGTAACTGACTCACCGGCATCTCTTATTGATGTAGAAGAGGCAGCCCACCTATTGTGAAGACTTCTGATTTCCAAAGATCATAGCCTCCTACCAATTTCACCAACACAGCATAGCTCTTTGGCTATGTCCCTCCCTTACAGATTTCTCACACCTATCTCTTTATACTACTTCTGGCAGTCTGGCCCACAGGAGATCTGGAGAGAGTTCCCAACAGGAAGTGTCCCAGAAGCTTTTAAGGCAGGGGAATGTCACTCTAAATGACATATTTCTGACTACCTAAAGCCTACTGGTCTCAACTGCCTGTTATGAATTCAAATTTCTCCATTCTCACCTCTCACAAATTCTCAACACTCCTCCCCAATACACATATATATGCACCATAGTCCTATATTTAATCAGGAATCCTTTTAGAAAACCTTTAATTCCATTCCCTTTCATCCACTGTTTGCCTCTCTGAGTCGGAACACGCCTTTTAAATGAGGAGTCTAGTTATTTTGCTTGAGCCAAATAAATGATTCTGCTGAATGCTCGCACAAAGCCAAAGTTTGCATGCCCCAAATCTAAGAATATCCTCGTACGTCTGAAGCATAGTGCATATATAATAGTTTAAAAGTTACTTAACATATCTAAAACATATGTTATGAATTATATTTTAAAATTATGTGTTTTGCAATTTTAATCTGCTTGTACATGAATTGTCCCACCTTATTCTATTATAACCAATTTATTTTTTTTATTTTTATAAATAGTTTAGAAGTTTATAAACATTTAACAAATCTATTGTTTCATATGTGTATTGTTATCACACATTATCATGATTTGTTAAAAATATTAATGTGGTTGACCTTGAATTTGGTGTCCGTTTTTGTTATGAACAACATACCGTTTTGTTTTTTTTTTTAAATGTTTTTTTTTAAATGTTCAAGTTTCTAAAATCTCTTTAAAATACATTGTATATTTCATAATACAACACATTCTAATACATACTTTGCAATAGTAAGGTGTGTATTCTTAAATTTCATGTCACATTTTCATTACACATAGTTTATCATTTTCTAAATCATTTAAATGTTTCTATAATTCTTAAGCATATATCAGATTGTTAATATGCATACACATCATAATGAATTTCTTGTAATTTTAATGATCTTATTCTTGCATTTTGTATCCCTCTTTTATTACGAACAGATTATGAGTCATTATTTTCCCATTTTCAATTTTTTTACTTTCTTTTTTTACTTTCATATTCGCACTTCGAGTGACTTAGAATCATTTGAATGTAGTTGAGATTTCAGAGATATTTGAGGAGATTTGAGGGGCATCAAACTACTCATCGCAGCACCCATCATACTGAAACTATGAGATGCATAGTCTTAGAACGATCATGAGGTTGAAAGACTATCGGCAGGGACAGGCTAAAGCCTAGAGGCTTAAGACCAGAACCTCAACCATGAACAACTGCCAAAGGAATAAGAGCAGAAAAATATTGCTCGCCTTTGTCACCCAGAGGCTAAAAAGAAACCAAGATCATTGAACTGAGACCTTTGCCAACCGAGCACAATGTGGGGTGAGCCCAATGAATGGGTCATATTTTCTTGCCAGCACAGTGTGGAGGAGCACTGGCTCAAAGCACCAAACTAGATTACAAAATAACTGGGAGCCTACAGAGGCACTTCTGGAGTCAGAGAATCGGAATTGCTACTAGAATGACAATACAGAGGTTTTGTGAAGAAAGGGGCTCCATAGGACAAGCATGAATATACACCATTGCCCATATAAGAGAGTGATTGGTGTTGGAGAAACACATCGCTCAAACTCATTGCGAGATACAGGCGGCCTTGGAAGGTTGTTTACTATAAATAGCAATAGGGCCAATTTAGAGTGAAGGAGGCGGATTAAGAAAGAAGTTACTACGAGTTATTCATCGCAACCACTTTGTGATTTGAATATCCGCCTCCCGGTTTATGTAAATGCCAAGTTAGGGTAGAGTCTTTCTGAATAATCCCCTATACCATCAGATCTAATGTAGAGCCGAGGATGTACGTGAACCTCTGGATTTACAAGTGAAATCTTGCTTTATCAAGTCTTCTTCTAATGTGTTTGTAAGTGCAGATTTGTGAGGCTTGTCTATTTTAATGCATGCAAGGTGAAATGGGCGTCTTTTGTATAAAAGCTAGCATCAACCAGGGCTACAAATAGCATCATTTAACAATGTAAATCTCCTTTACTCGTCTATCTGTTGGTGGGTAAATTACACATATCTATAGAAAAGGTCATTTATGCTATTGGAAGAGCAAACATTTGCTAAAAGAAATGAAACAGCACAACCACCAATTTAAAAGAAACCAGATAGCAACATGAAGACAGTGATAACAAGTAGCCCAGAAAGAGAAATTGAAAGGAAATATGACTGAGCTATTGAATAAATGTACAGCATGTTCTAACCTTTGGAAGGACCACAAACTACAACTCCCATCAGACCTAGTCAGCATAGTCAATGGTGTGGGAGCACGAAAGTCATAGCCAAAAACACCTGGAGAGCAACGGGTTGCTAGCCCCTTACCCTAGATCCTAGGAACAAAAGACATAGAACACATGTTTGGATATCGTTTGTGCATAGCCTTTCACAACGTGAACATTAACAGAACTAGTTTATTCATGTGAGACCTGCATCAAGAGCTGCTTGGTTTAATTTAAGCGGATTAATTAACTAATAAGAAAAGAATAGAATATATAGGGAAGTAATTTGCTGACCATGCTCATATTCTTGGGCACAGAATACTCTGGGCCCAATTCTGAGGTCCATGTAAAATTAGTGAAAGGGTTGTTCAGTTGAGGAGCAACACTTTTCCTAAAAGCACCATATTCTGTAAAAGAAAGTATGTGGCATACTAACTTCAAAGCCTTCACTCTTGCATGTATCTGATTGACGGCCTGGCAAAATCCATAGTGACCATCAGAATTAAAGGGCAGGCATTTGTGAGCGCATTCTCCTTTCAACGCCCTACTTTTACACATGAAAAAGGAGTTAAAATACAGCACCTGGTACTGCACATCTACTGCACATGTTTTGCCTTTGTGAGCTAGGTTATACGGCGGATGTAAATGCCACCTTATTGATTTATTGCAGGGACAAAAACACTTTTGTAAAGCAGAAAAGTGGTACACTTTTAGAAACCCTCCCAACAACACTGGTGCACACGCTTGCCCCACAACCATAGATTGAATCATCTTATGCACCTGGAAAGCACAACAGATTCCCCCTTCCACCCACTTCAAAAAGGTGGTGCTGGAAACTAGATGGGGGAATGTCGGCTTTCCACACTACTTTTGCCCAGAGCTCAGAATCAGGCCCTCATCAGACTCAGTGAAGTATGTACAATAAAGGGCATTCCTTGCTAGGTTGATATGTTGGGAACCAAGCCTGATAGGCCAGCACCATTGTCCTCCTGCCTCGCTTCTCAGGGTCAGAACCACACATGTCTGTTATCCTTTCACAAGCCTCATGACCAGAGAAGAAAACCATTCTGTGGCTCAGAATTTGCAATTAATGCACCCTGCTCAAAGGATATGCAAGCCTCCGTTTTGCTCACGTGGCAGCCCCCATGCTGAGGTTATTACTGTGCAACCCCTTACTTCATGGACACCCCGAATCAGTTTTGAACAAGCTTAGGGGGCAATAGCACTAGCACGCCTTCAGAGAGTGGCGCTAAATCCCACATACTGACAATGAAGAGAAGGTTAGGCACTGCAGCTGGCAAAGCATGCAGGATTCCACCTCACGGGCTGCATAATAAGAACAGCAGCTGCAACATTCTCAGAAAACTGAAGTAAGCTTTTAACCTCATTTGGAAAAGTGACACAACCTGCCTTTTAATAACTGGTCGAACACTGCTGAAAAGTCCTCTATGCAGTGAATTCACAATCCTGTGATCACTGAATAAAGTTAACTTGCTTCTGACCGATGCCTCATCAGCTGTCTAGCACAATGAAGTGTGACGTTTTTGGGTGCTAAATCACAGCTGGAATTGGTGAATTCACGAAGATTAATGATGTAAAGGCAGCCTGTTGCAACATGTAGACTTCACAATGTGGATGGAGTGTGGCACAATCATTGAAAATCGCAAATTATCCATGCAGCTCCCTTTTTCTTTTTTTTAAAGTGTTTTGGTTAAAAATACAAACCTTTTAACACTATAAAAACCTTTTGTATATTAAAAAAGAAACACATTTTTTACACAGCATTAATTAATATCTTATTCACAAAATTATCAAACAATCTAAACACTATAAAAGTTTTGTGCGCCATTTCTTTTGCACTTATATACATGTTATTCTTATTACATAAGGTTGCAGTTTCCTACAGGTTATTCTCAGTGCTTAGGTTATAGTTACATTCATGTTACGCTCATTGCTTAAGGTTACATTTAAGTTAAAGGGATACTGCACTCAAAAATATTATTGTCCCGATCATTCGGGCATGTGTTTTTCAGCATACAGTGATCGATCGTAAAAAACTTTCCTATGAATCTTACCTTAGTTTTCCTCACTTTTACACAAGCGAAAAGAAGGAGTTGGGCACGGCCATCTTGTGCTAATCTTATCCGTTGCTGCATCGCACTAAGGTCGAGTGTCCCTGCGGCACGAAATTATATCCTCGCCCCTGAAGCTGACATCACTATTCCAAACGATATGCTCCACCTACTTTCATGACGTTAGTGGGCAGCATAGCCAAACACGCCCAGTCATCACCCTTGTAATAACACCAGTTGACGTAGAACACAGAAGATCAACACACACGTCCTCTCACAGCACCTCCCAAATCAAATTTGCTACCAATAATTTTACAGAAAACATCATTACTCTGCAATTTCGCAAGTGCTTTTATTTATAAAAGAACGCTCCAAAAACCACATTGAAATCCACTGATTGCGATGAACCACCAATAGTTGTGTGTCCTTAGGCTTGAGTGTCGAAAGTTTAAAATGACGCACATGGTGTTCCTTTTGGAAGAAGATGTGGATTTCACGCATTAGATTCTTGCTACACTGTAAACGATGATAGGTTGATCTTTGTCGCTGGTACCGCCAAAGGGCATTTTGGTCCCGCTCTATCGTCCCACATGATTGTGATGCTGAACAATGTGGTTAAGCATATCTACCATTGTTGGTTGAAAAAGCCATCCCACTACAGCTGGAAACTAAGGCATTCGCATAACGGTAGAATATATCTGTGTAGATAAAAGAATAAAAATATATTTTAGTATCCGTTCTTTATTCTAATTTATGTTGTAATCCTGCACCGGATGAAACAGAATAACAAACACAAACATCACACAATGAACACACACAGAAAACGTGGGGGACTATTTTAGAATACGATATGCATGAAAGGTTAGTGCTGAGAAGTCAGTATAGCTCCCAAATGTATGGATAAAGTGACTCAGAAATGGGACAACAGACAGATGGCATTGTAACAGAACTGAGAATATTACCTATAGAAAAGTGAACTAATTACCCTTGGAAAATGTTCTGACCGCGGCCCTTTCAATAATGCAAACTTGACTGCACACTGTGATATTTCATGGGACGAAGTGGTTTAGATATCACTAGCCTGCACACAGGTTGTGCTTTTGTCTCATCTATAAGTAATCGTCACAATTTGCTACAACAAACAACAAAACAACTATGTCAATGATCAATACAGGCAAAAAATCCCAACATTTACTCATAACGACTTAACCAAAACACCAATAACAATTATTTGTAGACTTATAAATAAACTGCGAGTTATGCACTTGGTATTTTAAACATGGCGCGGTTTATGGAACAACGTATACTGTCCACTCTTTACGTAAAAATACCATTTAAGCACGTCGCTAAATTCTCCAATATGCAAAAAGAGTAATTTTCCCTTTTTTCATCACAAAAATATTATGAATAGTTCAACTTACATTATGTGTGGTTGTTCCATTCTCTTGGCGTAACGTGCAGTTTCCGTTCTGAACAACGGCTTGCATAAATTGAAACTAAATATTGCAATGTCCACTTTCATAACAGTAAATGTTATCATTTTTGCAGGTATTATACAGCTTCTGTCCTTCTAGACTGGCGATTGCTCCCTTCGGTCCAAGGTCACATAACAATTGAAGCTTGTTTTCAGCGATTATGTTTGGTAGGTTTCATTTTTGTGAATGAATGCCACAATATTAAAACATACCGGAGAAGATGCCGCAGTGTGAACTGATACATTTCTTCTTTCCCCACAAGTATCATCCCACGAAAAACACAAGAAAAATAAACAAATTGTTGGTATCCACCAATGCCTCGTGATCTTGAATACTGTCTCACCCATCACTAGTGCAGGTTCTGAACCTATATGTGATGTAATTCACAACGCTGTGGCCTTGGCATAGGCAAAAGCATTAGATCTGGAGTCTCAACATTCACAAACAGCATCTACCTTTGCTGATTATTATTTAATTTCAGAATAAAGTTAGCCTTGTCAAACCCTGCAACCGATCTCTTTGCTTCTTTCACGAGAGGTTGGTATTCATTCGGTTCTGAGCGTAACATGGGACATCCCTTCACACTATCTATCCCACCTGAGGAAGCCCTGTCTAGGTTCAAGCGAGACAGGTCACATTGCTTGCCCATACCCTGTTAGCTGTATTTCTGATCCAACTATGCCTTGTCTCAATCGGCAGTGCATGTCCATAGGTTAAGCCCGGATGAGCGTTAGCCCATTTTTCGGATTCTTTCACCTGATTTTCAAAAGCGGACCTGAGAAGTCTGTAGCCTTGTGCTCCACATTGCAGTAGTGCGAGAAAAGCTTATCTTCTTGGGAAGGCCGTAGCAAGTCAAAAAGGGGCCTGAGGCAATGAAGAATTGGTTCCCATTGCAGCAGGGTGTGCCCTTCACGGCAGATCAGTTTTCGAAAAAATCTGAAAACGGCCGGTGAGCACAGGCCAAACCAGCCAACATAGAATTCCTTTGCTAGAGTCTATCCATTGTACCGTGAATCTCAGCAAGAAATCACAATAGGCACGGTATAGAACTATGAACTGGTATAGAACTATGATTGTATTCTGTATAACTGTCATTTGAGGAGAGTTGGACCTTGGGGCATAATATTCATTGACAGTTGCTTTTCGTTTCACAGAGCAGGGGAAGCCATGACTTCAAATTAGTTTTTGACCACAGTTACACTGAAGGTATGTAAAGCCGATAGTACAAGGCACTGAAAGCCTCGTGTAACCTCGGATTCCTTTTCTGTCTGTACAAAACAGACCACAATATCATACGATGATATGAAATGGCATTTATAACGCACATCTGAACAAGTGCTTCAAGGCGCGATGAGGCATGGAAGGGGAGACAGAGGGAAGACAGAGACAAAGGTCTTACTAGTCCAGGTGACATTGATATTGCGAAAGCGTAAAAAGAAGGGGGGCAATGGTAAAAGTGCAGTGGGAAAGGTGGAGGGGCCAGTGGAGTGCACAGGATAAACAGTCAAAAAAATTAAGGAATATAATAAATAAAAAGCACAGACAGCAGGTGGAAAGTGCAGAGGTAAGTGCAGACAATAGGTGTCAATTGCTGTTAGGTTGCTGTAGGGATACAGAAACAGTCCCTGAGTGCAAGTGTTGTCAGGGGGGCAATGTAGGTGGGCAACTGGCGAGGAGGGGACCTGGCCCTAATATCAAAGGGTAGCCGGTCAGACGGTATTCTGGTACCAGCACAGTTTCAGTCAGCAGATCAGCAGGGGATTGGGGAAGAAAAAGCAAATAGAGTAGAGGAGGGACCCAATTTGGAACAGGTAGGATCGATCGGAGAGTAAAGAAGTCAGACAAGCCAGGACATGATCGGTGATAACCCCAGTTATCATGGAGATGGTTGAAAAGGATGGTAGGGTTCCCCATGTCAAAGGCAGAGTAGCGATCGAGTAAGATGAGGACACAGGGGGTGAAGGAATCAAGGTTGGAAAGCAAGTCCTCAGGGATGTTCAGGAGAGCAGTTTTCTGTGTGTCCTGAGGAAGTACACGAAGTATCCAGTTGGATGTTAAATTCCCCAAGAAGGAGACTTTAACAAGGACACTTCTTAAGTAAGAGGCATTAAGTAAACTTTAATGATGACATTGCACAGAGTGGAAGAAGGCCAAGAGGGCCTCCCGCCTGGTGCCACCATTACTGTGAGAAGAATAAAAAGGAGAGATGACAGAGACCATATGTAGAGTCCATAGGTGTGGCCAGTGAACGACAAAGAGGATGTCGCCGAGGGTTTGCCTGGACGTAGCACATGTATAGACATCAGTGATAGGGCCGCCGGGGTTGGAGACCAAGAAGTCCTTCGTAAACTTCTTCCTATCAGATTTAGTGAGCAGAGCAGGGTAGTCGATAGAGAAACAGTTACAAAAGATAGGAGAGACAGAGAGCACCAGGGAGTTGGTAGGCAGAGGGAAGAAGAGGAATGGTGTTGAAGGGGCTGTGAAAATCACAAGGGAAGGATATGATATGATGTGATATGATATGGAATTCATAACACGCTGATACACAAGTGTTTTATAGGGGGGTGCATGCAAAGCAAAACACAAAGTTACACTGTATGGAAACCCAGCAACAGCGGGCACTAATTGCCAAAATGTTGACAAAGATGATACTTTTGAAAATGATATTTTGGACTCAATGGTGTGCTATGTAGAGCTATGGAGAAACCCAAAAAACTCACACATCAAAATGCTGAAAAAGTATCAGAGATTGTAAAAAGGGGTCTAAACACCATCACAGAGGTGTTTAAAAAATTTAAAAACTGCTAAGGCAGAACATTCTGGAAGTTAGGGGCTTGACACAGGTCAGTCGATTGATCATTGCTATGAAACTCTTACCCACCATAGGCTTTCAGTGCCAGTGCCAAGGACTGCATATGTGTATGGGGTTTCGGTCAAGAATTAAGGGTTTGACAGCCACCAAGTCACAGTGTCCTGTTGACTGATGGCTAATATCCAATTTGCCCATCATTATTTCAGCAACCAAAATGGACAGTGCAGCACCGATGTGTTAGGACAATTCCATTTTCAAATATATCACGAATAGCAATCACAGACATGTGTCTTATCTTTCGAGGAACATAATATTGATGAAGGGAAGGTGAATGAAATATGTTAATGAATCATACACCAAATTTAATCTGCATAATTAAATATGTTTTAATACTGTCTGTAGCATCGAGAGTTAGTGTAATAGCATTCAATTGTTGATGTACAATGTACAAACATTGGAAAACATGGATAATGTTATTGTAAGCAGATTGTGAAGACAGCTACAAATTATTTATATCAGGAAGTCAACTGTTCTCCAAGTACCTCTTTACGCAGACAGGGCTCATTTGCAATGTTTTGTGGCACTGTATGTGTCCTAGGAACAAAATCTGGATCGATTCCATGAGTATGCATGGCCAACACATTCAATGTAAAATCTTTCACAAATTCGAATTCCATATCCTGGCATATTGGCTTAACCACCCATTGTTTGCTTCGTTTTGTGAAGGCCTTGAGGTAACAATGTATCCCGAAATGTCCTGCAGTTTTCGCTTGTTCCCTCCCAACGTTCTTGTTGTGCGCGAGTACAGCTAGTCTTGTTCTGGCCTTTATACCGTCTCTGCCGAAATGCAACCTTTTGGGCCTGTACTTTAGGCACATATTTTGGAACACCTCCAAATCTCCAGTATGACAGAATTCTGTGAGTCCATTCATGTCTCTGGAAAGCATTTTATCGTACACAATCTTCTCAAGAGCTTTGTGACAACCACTTCTTTTTTTGTTTCTGCTCCTCAGATAAAGGTCCATGTGCACATTTGTGAACATTTTGGTTTTCTGTCGATGAGTGTACGTTGGAACAATGGTGCATCAAAGAATGCCATTTCTCAAGTAGAATTTCGACAGACCCAACACAAGTTTTGGAGCTCCATCAAAGATGGTTGCTGATAGACTAACACCACTTACGATTTCTTCAGAACCCTTTTTTCTACCAGCAGCTGTAATTTTTTTTATTGACTGATTTGGCAACGTGCCATATATCGAATTGATGACAAATGTGTGGAAACTGCTCTTGCATGGCCTTGGCTGTCGAAACATGCCTGTCAATGGCTAACAGCTCTATTTGCACCCCCCCTTGATTGAAGAAATTCGACAGAATTTATGAAACCACATTTCCCCAAGACCACAGAAGGTGTACATTTGAACAACTGTACTATCGCAAAACTCACAATTTGTTTACTTTCCATGTCTTGAAAGTGGTATGTGCAGTACTTTGTTGAAAATCCTATGCTGTCACACTGTCTGTCACTAGCTAGCCAAAAACGTTTGCCAGAGAATGTGCTTTTGATTGACATCTGTTCAACTTTCCAGGATTCACTAATGGTTGGGCATAAGAATTGCCTTCGATATTTGCAGTACTGGGTTTTTGCAAATTAAAGAAAGTGGAAATCTTACCGGAAGTAGACCTGCTGAAAAGTAATGCTGCTGAACACAGTAGATTTCCAGCTGGCACTTTGCCCAGCATCGGTTGAGCGGACCATGAAAATGTACTATGGAAGTGGACATAGTGGGCTTGGATTTTCAGGTTAGTGCCTTGTAATACACAAGATACATTCACCAATGGCTGCCCGCATATGCTCCCCCTTAATGTATGGACACATTTCAGCATCTGTACAATCTCTAGCAGGCAGCTGTCAAAATACTATGTATTTCTGATCCTTTATTAGCCAATCGTCTAGCATGAATGTGGTTTGTGATTCGGCTGTCGTGGACAAATCGACAAAACTAGGCAAACTGAAGTCGAGATCTTTAGCAAGTTCCTCGGTCAGTTCCGTTGAAGCTTCAACCTCTGTTATTTCAGGTTGTGATATTTGCATGCTAATTGGAGAAATAGATACAATCAAATGTTTCTTTGGTGGAACATTTTTGATGGGTGTAGATTGTGTCAAGGGGTCTGTGAGGAATTGCAATGGATCTTCATTGTATTCAGTCTCATCTTGTCGAGTTGTCACATGGTAGCAACAGTCCATGGACACTTTGCACGATCGCTGGACACATTACATTCAGTTTCCGGTCATTGGGCATAAGCATCACATGTCTGCTTAGTGATTGGAACATGCTGCGCCCCAAATAGTAGTTGCTCCATTGTAAAATCTGTTTGGCAAGCAACATCTTTTGTTTCATTTGTTGTCTGTGTCTTTATACTTCGCTTCCTTCTGGGCCTCTAAAAGATGTACTGAGAAACATGCTCAATTTATAGCACACACACAGCAGATATCACTTTATAAACTAAAACATTATATGAATAAATAAACAGCTTAAAAAGTTCTACAAAGCAAATTTGTTTGTTCGCTACCCTTGTTTTCTTTGTTGTCTTGGAAACCGTGGCATTCTCTTTTTCCATCGCACCAGCAAGCTGAACAAAATAGCGTTTTTATATGGTGTACATCCAGCACATTTCATTGTATTTCAAATGCAATGTGATGTCCAATAGTATTCAATATTAGGTTATGTACACCTCTGGTCCTCTTCTATTTCCACACCTTATGTACATTCCTTGAACAGAATATTCATTAAAAAAAGGAAAAGTGAATCGTATTAGAAAATAAAATCTTTCATCACACTGTGCACTTACACAAAAAGTAGTATTAAATGATTAAGAACCGTATAATACAAGGTTTGTTCTCGAAACACTAAGAGAACATTCGTATGAGCATAACATTCGTATGAGCATAACCTCGTAAACAGTCATAATATACCTTTCACATTGCACATTGCACCTGATAATATTCAGAGATGACACATGTGCTTCATCAGAGATCACCGTGCAAAACATACTGATTGCAATGTTGCCCTCAAACTTTGTGTAATGGATTCTGCATTAGGGAGGAAGTACGCATGCCTCATACTCTGGACAAGTTGCAAAGGATGAAGTGATTGTGGCCAAAGTTCCAGCATCCACCTGTAACACAGCACTTGTTTTAGTACGGGTGAAAACAGGGAAATGAAACTGTGACAATGAGATTCAGACAATTGTACATATAGACAGACACCCGTACATGCCACTTAGTGTTACTAACCGATAGCACACATAAACATTTTCATTTCATTTTAAATTGCAAGAATAACACATTTTCGTAAAGGACAAGTATAATAAAATTACTTGATAGGTGAGCAAACTTGATGTTGGCTCTGGGAATGAAATTGATGCAGAATCTTGTTCCTTCATTTTCCGAGCATTGTCATAAAGTGGGCCAAGGGAAAAACAAAGTTGTATTAGATGTGTGGGCAGATCCAACACTCGAGAATATCACTTTGTGCATGACGGCAGGACTCACCATTGGGACACTGGAAGTGTCGGTGGTTTCTTCACTTGTGAGGGTCTATGCATCAATCACTGTGCTCTACTCCAAAAAAGGGACATGTCAAGCAACCGATTACAAAAACACAATGTGACTTTTAAAAGGTCCATTGTCATTGTTTTATAATGGTTATAATTGTTAGATTTGTTAGAGGCTCAAGAAAGCGGGGACCGATGTAGTGGAGTGAAATCTAGTATAGTAAAAATTCAATACTATCTTGTAGCAATGGAAACCTTAGTAAGACATTTTTGAAGTAAATATACAAAGAAAGCTGAAATCCCGAAAACCACAGTATTGAACCCATTCTCTTATTAAATCAATATCCTTCGGGAATGTATGCAGGACCATGCCCAGACTTTTGGAATGGCTCTTAGAAGGGCAACCGAGTACCATACAGGCTGGCATTCTTCAATTGCCTCTTAGACCTCTATAAAAATATATAAATAAATAATTCAAAAGAATTACTGTATGCAAGTGATTGATGTGATTGTATTAGAGCTTTCTATGCAATATTAGTTTTTTTTCAAAGAGGGAAAACATGTTTAGCATTGTCGAATGAGCACGGCAATAACTGTTTTACAGATATGATTGGTATATGGCTATTCGTAACATGTTACTCGTCCGTTGCATGTACTTTCATGCATCAAAAGGGAACAAGCTTACAAACATGTCTCATGAAATATTTGATTCTATTACAATGGACAAAGATGCAATGGGGTATTTTTCGAGATGAAAATACTTGAAACATTAGACACTGAGCTAAATGAACATTACAATGGCCGGTACAACTGGAGGAAATAGTAAAACAAATTGAGATCAGCAGTCGAAGAATATAGAGAAGGAAATTGGGTGACCTACCACCCTTACCTGGACGAACAAACAAGCCGATTCCACAAGCAGAGGAGCAACTATCCGGGGAACAGGTTGCACGACGAACAGATACCTTACTGAGCACAGAGATGTTCTCCTGTTAAATGTCAAGGTGGTTGTAAGGGATTAGAAAAGTGGCTGTGTATGTGAATGTGTGATGTGTTTATTACAGGGTCTTGCAGAGGTGAGTCTGCAGACACTGGCTCTGGGGAGGCCATGAGAACAATGGTCACTGTGCAGAAGATCCCTTTTGAAGTGTACATGGTGTTTGGCACCTTGGCCGTTCACACCCACCCAGCCCTCTTGCTTCTGCATGGCCACAGGTGCGAAATGCCATTGATACTGGAGTGTGGATGGATGGGCATGGGGCGAGCGCGAAAGGCCTGGAACACCGCAGAAGGGAGAAACACTTATGTGGATTGCCGGGGCCAGGTCTTGAAGAGGGAAGTTTGTAGACACTCGGTCTGGGCAGGCCATGAGAAGAATGGTCGCTGTGCAGAAGATCCCTTTTGAAGTGTACATGGTGTTTGGCACCTTGGCCGTTCCCACCCACCCAGTACGGGAGTTGGGTATAATGGAGGGGTGATGGCTTGTTGTGGGGGATGTGAGCACAAAAAAGCACCAACCATTATTTCATGTCCCTCAGAAACGAGTGAGCGTGTTCTTGATTCACTGAAAAATTGAAATAACTATTTGTATATGCTCATTTGTATTTTATTTAGTTTGGTGATGTTGATTGCACAAACAAACTACAAATTGTATGCTTGAGGTTTCAGCAGAGTGTGTGAAAATCCCCTGTACTGTCCGCTGTCACTGGAGAATTTTGCGTGAATGGCTCCAACGACACAGGAAGGTATTACTTGTTGAACGCAGAATCCAAGTCTCCCATAAATCCACCATGTAAATGAACAATAGGCCACTAGCCTGTACCACCTGTGGAAGAGAAGCATACATACTGTAATTGAATTAACCATATAAGTGTTCCAGCCTTACTTGAAAATGCATCCTGAATTCTATGACATAGTTTCCCTTACAAACATCACTTTATTGATAAATAAACTTGGTCTTTGGAGTCTAGACACAAGAGTGAACACCCATTCAATCCATAACGGTTTGGACCACAGAGAAATATTATTTCTTAGTTGAAAGTGAAACACACGTAAGCGATGAACACTCTGCTTTGCAAAACGCATGAGAAATATATCCAATTTGAAGACTAAATTAATTTGTCAGTGATCAGTTAAAGTGACGGCAATGTAGGGTACAAACATGAAGTATTATTCATCTCAGTGGTCAAATTTACATCACACCTAGAGTACACTTACTCATTACTTGGATTGCGAGGGCGAATTGTTGCACGAAGTTCATGCATAAGCACCATCTTAATCCTCAACACGGAACTTGTGAGGCAGGCTGCCTTGAAGTCATGCAGCTTGGTAACGCATAGCGGACGTGTGTTATCTTCTGATATGTAGGCCAAGCATCCAGAGGTTTCTTTGCAGCAGCAGTTATGCACCTCGGTTGGCATGACCTTGCAGCGATTGCAGGTACACCAGGTGGAAACGTCTTCCATGCGACTAGGCTCAGGCTCATGCTCTGGTGAATCATCTTCCCAACTATCATTCAATTCCCCATTGGTAACACACCTTTCTCTTTCAATTACTTCCTCCTCAGAATACTCAGGCTCGTACTGGTAGGGCTGTATTGCTGCCATTATACAGCACATTTTTAAATAAAACACAAGTAACGATTCAAATCAATAGTAAAGCTAATCCAAGTATCTGTTTGCATGGGCTTTGTGCTAAGAAAGTAGCTGAATAGAGCAGAAACGAGTCACTGGCAATCAAAAAAAAGACAGTGAAATGATTGAAAAAGCAACTCTGATGTTGTCGGATGAGAAGGAGTTTGTTCATACTTATTGAGGAAAGAGGCGTCCAGCCTTTTCCATGGATACATGTCAATAGCTTGTGCAAAGAGAACCTTGACACAAGACGTGCATTGGTTTTGTGAAAAGTGGCGTAAGCGTCAAGTGATGTCGGCTTCAGGGGCGGGGGACATGATTTAGTGCCGCGGGGTACTCGACCTTAGTGCAATGCGGCAACAGATAAAATTAGCACAAGATGGATGCGCCTGACTCCTTGTTTTTGCATGTGTAAAAGTGAGGAAAACTAATGTAAGATGCATAGGAAAGTTATTTACGATCGATCACTGTATGCTGAAAAACAGATGCTCGAATGATTGCGACAATAATATTTTTGAGTGCACTATCCCCTCAAGTGTTACTCATTTTGCAATACGGTTATGTGCTGCTTCATTGAGGTTACTCTTATTGCAGAAGGTACAGTTGCATATATGTTACTCTCCATGCTTAGGTTACAGTTACATTCATGTTACGTTCATTGTTTAGGGTTACATTACAGTTACGTGTTACTCTCTTTGCAAAAGTCTACGGTTGCTGTTTCAAACATGTTACCATCATTGCATAAGGTTACGGTTGCATATAAATTGCTCTCAATGCGAAGGGTACAGTTACATTCATATCACTCTTATTACTTAGGTTACATTGCAGTTAGGTGTTACTCTTTGCATATGTTTACAGTTGCAGCTTCATACAAGTTACTCTCATTGCATAAGGATAAGGTTGCATACACATCACTCACAGTGTTTAGGTTACAGTTACATTCATGTCACGCTTATTACTTAAGGTTATATTACTGTTACGTGTTACTCACTTTACACAGGTTTACGGTTGCTGCTTCATACAAGTTACTCTAATTGCATAAGGTTATGGTTGCATAGATGTTAGTCCTAGTGCGTATTAGGTCGGCTTGCAGTTCAAAGTTCGTGTGGATAAGTTGCCGAGAAAAAGTGGGGGGGACAAGTGAACTTCAAGGGTGCAATAACACATGGGCATAGAGATGCACAGATGAAGGAGGGAAAGGGCAGGTGCCATGGTAGAGGTGTGGGTCGGTAGAAATAAAGATATCATGACATTGAGAATTTTGGTTGCATTACAGAGATAAGTAAGGAGGTAGGGATTACATTGCAGTGGTGAAGGCATCCAGATGACTGGGCCGGCTGAACAGTCCTTATGTTGAGGAAAAAAAATGTATCTGACAAAAGCTTATTTGTCCTGAAAACAAAGATAGTTTATTCTTTGTGTCCTTTGGGTCAGTATGCTTACAGTAACTAGCTAAATCAGTGCAGTTTGGATAAAATCTGTCTTCAGGTGACAGCCCTATCTCATCCTGCCAACATTAAAATTCAACTTATCTTATCCAAAGATAAGGCCATGTGGCCTATGGGCGAGAGGTGCTATATAAGAATTAAAATAAATAAATAAATACAATGAACACAATAAGGAACATGCTGCGCTCTTCATACCTCTTTGATTAACAATGCTATGTAAATAAAATACATTAAATACTTAAGGGGGGAAAACATCTTAAAGTCAATTCAATTTTGTGAAAATATATTACTTTGGTGCATTTTCACAAAGCTTTTTGTGGGCACAATACCGTGGCAATTTTCTGCGCATGTGCGAACTGCGCTTAGTTCACATTTCAAATCTGTGCAGGCAGATGCTGCAGCTGTGTATGGACGCATTCGTATCTGTGCTGTATATGTGTGAGTAGGCTGTTGCTCCATTAACACCCAATATATCTATATGCAAAGTGGGTGTGACTGTATGAATGGCACAAGGGAGGCAATGAAAGGGAAACACCCACCTACAAATGCAGACAGGTGCTGATTCACACAAAAAAGCAACTCATTTGCACCTTTTCTCCCTGGTCGATTTACCACTTTTCCACTTTACCACTTTTCGTAAATCAGATTCAGGAGCTGGTCAAATCTGCAGGAATTAATACTTGTTTGACATCGCTTTCAATAAAAATGTGTACTTATACTTTTGTCTCTTTCCCATGTGAAAGTTACTGCCAAGGATTAGTGCCAGAGTATTTTCCACTTTTTGTGAATCAGGATGCTTTTGTACCCACAATTTTCAGTGGCTGAAAATTGTGCAAAGTTCTCATACTATTCTTTGTGAATCAAAATGTGCCCTCCTGTCATTAGTCAATACCTTTTGTGATTCTTCTCCTCTGTAATTATAGAATTGTTTTCACCACAATGACAAAACTGATGATTCATGTCCAAATGGTGTAATATCTACGACAGCGTATTGAGTACTCAGTGGCGGTGTCAGGGCCTTTTTGAACATTTCCAGTTGAAATGAGCCTCAGGGGGCCTGAGCAGCTACCCTATGTTGTTAGTCTTACTACATAGCAACATAGCTCTTTAATTCATGACATTCAATGTGTGATTCGTCACGCGAATGTTACAGGCTCCCCTTGCTGTGTGCTGTCAACTTAATTCAAGACTTCAACTGCACGCTTTGCAGTGCACACGTTACAGTCTGCCTTTGCTGGCATCGAGCAGTGTTGTTGCCATCTCATTGCCTTTTGCTCAGGTTTCATCCTCACTAACACTTTGCTGACAAAGAGCAATGTCTAGCTTTTCAGCAGACATTTGCTGGATGCCTGCCCTGTGATAATCGATTAACTCATTGCTGCAATCCTTTATATTTATTATTATTTAAGCACCCCGTGGATGCCTCAGACTATTTTCCAGAACTGAAGTCTAGGGGGCCCCCAAACATCATACTGAAATCAGCCCTGGCGAATCGTCAGCCGGCTCTGCTTATTAAAAATCTCTAAAGAGTGCCTTAATGCAGTTTGTATTAATTAGGGCATACCTACTTATCAGAATATGTGGTGTAACTAACTGCATCCGGCAATGCACGGGCCCATTGAGCTACAAAAGCTGAAAGAAAAATGTTAAATGTAAAGTGGAAACATGATCCTTCTCCCACATGCGCGCGGGAGATGATGCTCATCAGTGATGCGAGGGGAAGCATGGTAATCTTGTCCTTAGCCTTAATCCTTTCAGCAAAGTGGCGCTCTAGGCCGGGCTTTGTGAGCCAAGAGTCCTTTACTGAACTTGTAAGCACAGCTGGCTTGCAACATCTGCAAGGTAAGGGATGTGCTCCTGCCGCATGTTCCTAGCTATCGTTTTCTAAAGATGCTGTTGTGTAAGTAATAATAATGGCGAGGTGTAATGGGAAAAGGTCCGATATGGTGCCATTTGCAACATCCTGGCACATGTGTCGACATACAGTATACCCAAATACACTAAATGAAAGTATTTTTAATTGTGTATTGCTATAGTGTTGTTCCTTTTGCAAAAGGAGCCAATTTGCGACAGGCCTGAAACACCAAAACACTTTGGCGCTTAGTTGATGTGTGAAACAGGTGCACAGATTGTGAATACTCTACTTTTGTGGGGCAGATGCATATGGGGTCTGATTCTCAAAGAGTTGCATTGGAGGAAAATGATGAGGTGCCCACGCGCATCTCTGATTTGCACCCGCTGCTCAATACCTGATTCATGAAGCCCAAAACAGCAGCACATCCGGAGTTGCCTGAGCATTGCTGGGATACCTTTGAGCAAATGTTTTTGAACTGAAATTGCGCACGAGCAACAAAAAGATACTTTAGGCATCTTTGTAGTTGCTCCAAATTCAGGATTTGTGAATCAGGCATGAGTTGGCAGATGCAAATCTGAGCGACTCAACGAAATTTTCTCATTTGCTCAAGTCAAATATTTGGGAATCAGGTCCATTATGTTCAAACGAGCATGGCGGATGTCAGCATATCTAGCGAATCCATCCCTGATTCTCAGAAACATGGACTGTTATTTCAACACCCCTTTGCACAACCTTCCCAAAGAACTAGCCTCAACAGGTACAGACAATACCACAAATAAAGTGTAATGCAGACAGGGATCATTTCTGCCTCCTTTGCTGAGAATTTGTATCCAATTGTACATTTCTACTCAAATAGAAATGGCAGAAATGTTAAGCAAGCTTCCTAGGGGAAGCACCTTCTAGTCCTTCTGTACCTTCTAGTCCCCCACCCGTAGCTACTCCTAACACCCACATTGGTGGATGATCATGACCTCCTGATGTCAGCTGGGCCCGTCCCTGTGCCCATGTGGCTAGTCATATCGAAGTATTAGGCATGTGCTCAAAACTATGTTGTGCAGGAAGGTTCAGCTGTGCAGCACTTGCAATGCCTGCCAAAGAGCAGGCGCAGCAAATTAAGTTTGTGGATAAGATTCTGGCGTGATATGAGAGGCTGGTCACAACAAACCTATGACAAGCACTGAGGACATTCCAGATTCAAGACCAGCAATTGGAAATTGATCCCTTAGACTTTAACAGTTAGTAGGAATTACTCATCACCATGCGCTAGTTCCTTAAGATAGTACCAGGAAGGTTTCTCACTAGGGATATTTGTAATTTAATAACATTGTGTTGCTTAGAACCACATTCTAACCCTGGACATTTTCTGGTATATGTTTAGTATTCCTAACTGCTGTAACACAGTATGGAAACGTCTAACATGTAGTCCCTTTAAAAGTGCACTTGTTTCCGGCCTCAAGGATGGTCAACTTGCAATTTTGGGAACAACACATTCATTTACAAGTATCATATTACGCTTGGCGCATTCATTTGTAGTACTTATCAACTTATAAATTAGAAATAAAAATGTACATTGTTAAACAAATGGTTTGAATTTCAGGAATTAATAAGCGATTACAATATTTTATTGCAGAGAACTTACCTGAACTTACCTGAACAGGTATAATCTAATAATTATATGTAGTAGTAAAAGAAAATAGATAGAACTGAGAACATGTTTAACAATAAGTATTCTGAAAATATTAATTGTACACATTCACATTTTCAATTCTCCTTACTGTAATACCATTAGATGAAACATTTTCTGAATTACAAGATTTATAAAATAATAAACAGATATGAAAGAAATTAAGTGTCTATGTGCATTGTGATAGTATATAATCTAATAATTTGAACTTTAGTTAATATACAAATACGTTCTGTTACTTATGCTACATAATTGTGCACCCTACACTATATTTAAAGAAACAAGGGCTGAATACAATGTACTGTGTACATATGAAATATGTACTTGTATATTATGTAACAAAACAGAGGTCTCATATTTCAAAATGTAATTAATCAAACCAGTTGAATCAGTGATGTCATCTGTGATGTCATCATTGTAGGCATACACTGTGCAATAAGGGTGAATAGTTAAAGTGGAGTTGCTTAAAATGGCAGTTCTGAATTTCCGGGGTTTTGTTGCATTAAATCAGATCGCCTAAACTCTCTCAAGTCATGCTTTTTGACTGAATATCTAGGGTTTTGTTATACTTTATTTTCTTCAGGGCCAATTGCATGTTGTACCAATAGGTTTCTTTGGAGCCTAATAGCCATGGCCTTCAGCCTTGGCTACTACACATTTTGTACCAATACATTTCTGTGGGGCCCACAAGCCATGGCCTCTAACCATGCCCAATAGACACAGCCTTCTGGTGTGGCCACTGTACATGGTGCATGCATAGGTTTCTTTGGAACCCACTAGTCATGGCCTTCAGCCATGGCGACTTTATATGTTGGACCAATAGATTTCTTTTGGACATGGCCACTGTACATATTTCACCAAAAGGTTTCTTTGGTGCCGACTACCCCTGGCCTTCAGCCAGGGCTAGGGGCCACGTACATATTGCACCAATAGGTTTCTTGACCTTCTGTATATGTTGTACCAACAAGGTTCTTTGGGGCATACTAGTCATGGCCTTCGGTCATGGCTACAGTAATTTTGCAACAATAGTTTTCGACAAGGCCCACTATCCATGACCTTCAGCCATGGCCATTGGCCATGGCCATTGGCCATGGCCTCTGTAAATATTGCATAGTTTCTTGAGATCACACTACCCATGTCCTTTGGCTGTGGTCTCTCTACATGTTGCACCAATAGTTTTTGCCTAGTAGTTGAAGGCACTGCAGACATTAAACCTTTTTTTCTAACTCCCGTTTCCTACAATAATTTCACACTAATCACTTCCGATAACAGAAATTCATGCAGTAAACTGGAGGTCCACCAATTCATGTGATAATGGGAAAAAATGCTTGAAATGAAAAACTCTTCCCCATCCTCAAAAGCACTCAACATGTATCACTCTTCTTTTTTTCAGGTCCCTCACTCCCCTCTTGTGTTGCCCCTCCCCAACCCTTTTCCATTACACTCTATCACTTATCGCTTCGTGTGATGCAAATTTCTTTCTGAGCGCGTCTTCCGGTGTTGCCGCAGCAATCTCACAAGATTCCTATGTCTTCCTCAGATAAACTAAAAATGTTGTAGCCGTAACTGGCTTTTCAAACCACACTCAAATCCCCAACTTCACAAGGTGTCTTCTTTCCCATTCTCGACCTCTAGCCTGATGTGATTGCATTCTTTTTCCTCCTCACTGTGTTTTGAGCACTTTTCATTCTCAGCTTCCCCAGTAAAATTGTAGGAATCGCTTGCTTCGAGCAAAAAAGAAATCAGCACTTTTCGTCTCTGAAAAGTCTCACAGCCTCTCCGCTGCAAATCACAAAGGTTGACGTATAAATGTTTTAAGGAGTGGCGGCACCCTCGTCATTTGAATATTTTAGAAACTAAAGGACGGATTCACCCCAAATTAGTCAAGGGAATTAAGCTTTGTGTCTGGTTGTTTTTTATTTGGTCCAAATTTGCACAGTGTTTTTTGCGCTACGGCTTCCCACAAATTTCCCTTTGTCTCTACGGGAAATTGAATGGGAGAAGGCCAAAAATATATTTTTTTCGTTTTCTCCATACCTTTTTGTTTTTTAACAAATGTTATATGTATATATTATAGTGCGGCGGGCATCGCACTGTAGTTAAGTTGAGTATAAATTACCATAGGTAACCCGAAAAATGAATTGCTAATAACATTTGACTAGCGTGACAGATTTGTCTAAAATTTTGCAATCAAAATTGTACTTATGACCCCCTCCCCACCAGATTAGGCAGTTTGGATGAAAATAAGCGGTTTTAGCCTAGTCGCAATTAATTTTCCTATAGAGGAAAATTTCACATTTTTGCTCAAGCGCACATTGAAAACCACTGGCCGAAATTGGACCAGGTATGAAAAAATTTGGGCACAAAGCATTGACTCAATTTCCAGAGGGGAGGGGTACAGGGCTATTTTGCGTCCAGTATTTTTTCAAATATTTGATGGAGAAGGGGGTGCCCCCTTCTCCCAAAATTATAGTGATATCTCCCATGGTGCTTTGCAGCAGAGTGGATTTTCAGAAATGAAAAGACACACATGTTTTTGTCTGATGTAAGAGATATTTGTGAATATTTGGGGTAATATTCAGGTTTATCCGAAAATGAAAAGTTGAAAACAATACCATTTGGAGGAGGAAAAAGGATGAAATGGCATTAGGCTGGAGGTGGAAAGGGGGGAAAGAGGACACCATGTGAAATTGGGTACTTGGGGGGCAGGCTGTAACAAGTTCAGAGCTCGAATGTTTTTTCATATTTGAGGTTAATTTTTCATATTCAAGGTTTTCATGCATCACACGTATAATAACCGCAAATATTTTTGAAATAACCCATTGGATACACATTGTTGTCTTCTTTAATTGTTTAATTGTTAACCATGTGTGTGTATTCCCCATTCCTTTATGTAACCTATTGGGGCAACATGTCAAGGTGTGCAATATGGCCCTGGCCACGAAGGCTGTGCTCACTGGCCAGGGCCAGACGCCCTGGCTACTGGGCCGGAAAGACATGTATAGTGGCCACGACCAAAGGTCACCTAGTTGGTCCAAAAGAAACATATCGGGAACATGTGGCCATGGGTAGTGTGTTAAAATATACAATGGCACAGCCAAATGCTGTGCTCATTGGCCAGGGGCAAAGGCCCTGCTAATGGGCCCAAAAGACATGTATTGTGGCCATGGCCGAAGGTGGTGTCCACCTAGGGGGGTCCAAAAAAAGCATATTGGGGGAACATGTAGTGATTTAAAATATACAGAGGCCACGGCCATGGCCAAAGGCCCTGGCTAGTGGGCCCGAAAGTCATGTAAAATGGCCACGGTGGAAGGTCATCATTGCATGGGGGTCCAAAAGAAATATATTTGGGGAACATGTACAGTGGACATGGCGGAACGCCATGGCTAGTGGCCCTTAAAAAAACTATGGTATAACAAAACCCTTGAAATTCACTGAAAAAACCTTAGTTAGGGTGCAGTTAAGTTGTGCAAATTTAACACAACAAAACCCTTGAAATTCAGCAGATGTGGGAAGTCATGACAAGCTTAACTCAGCACATTCCTGTTGCAAAGCCCATGAGCACATACATATTATAAGAGAAGAGATTCAGAATGGGCCTCATTACAAGTTTGCCGGTCTGATAACAACAGTGCTGGTAAGCTACTGACACTGTTGTTACCGGACCGGCAAACTACAAGTCTGCGAGTGGGTGCCTGTCAGCCCGCAAGGTCTGAACTGGCGGGTGGAATGGCACCCGCTCACAGACCCTGACGGATGCACCGGCAACATTCATGAATCGTGCCAGTGCATCTGTCCTCCCCATTCCCATTTATTCCAATGGACCTCAAATGGGAATGTGCAGTAATTAATTACTGGGTCTGCCGGGGCTGTAATGCCCCGGTAATTCTCCATTGCCGGGTGCCAGTAAAAAAATGACCCCAGTGGCACGGCTACCGCCAGAGTCATGATGAAGCCCTATGCTATACAAAATGGCATTATGGGGGACATGGCATCATGGGGGACATCAACGAGCAACGAGAGCGTGCCGAGTTAAGCTGGTCATGACTTCCCATATCTGCTGAATTTCAAGGGTTTTGTTGCACTAAATCTGTGCAACTTAACTGCACCTTAACTACAGTTTTTTCCCATGATATATATGTATATGTATATCTCATATATATATATCATATATTACATGGAAGCTGTAGCGTCCATGTAGTTATGGTTAAGTTGGTGTTTCCATAGGAAGAGCACTTTTTGGGTGGATTATAACTTCGCTCCCTCTGGACGAATCCTCACCAAACTTTGCAAAACAAGTATATGGCCCACTCTGAATTTTTTTGCAAAGTTTGGAGAAGTTTGGTCCAGGGAGGGCAAAGTTATAGGGGGGGTCCCAAAACTTTTGTTTTTTCCTATAGACATAATGGGAAAAAACTTTGCGCACGGCTACAGCCGAACCGCTGGACGGATTTACACTAAATTTGCGGCAGGAGTGGCGGTTTGGTCCCGAAAGCCTGCTTTTGCAAATTTGGTGTAAATCCGTCCAGTAGTTTTTAAAAAAATGACCAAAATGTAAGGCAAAAAAATTAGTGATATCTGTGTTCGCTTCGCGGACTGACTTCCCTGTTCGCTCCGCGGACAGCACCCCGATTGGCCCATGGGCTTGCGTCATGTCCACGGACATACGACGTGTTTGCTGATTGGACGGCGTGGGGCGTGGAGCGCATCAGATTTTCTGTGGCGCCCGCCATCTTGTATTCACCGTCGACTGCGTACAGCGCGGTGAAACTTGGATTAGAAATTGTATTTAGTGGAGTGTGTTGGTGTCTAAGAGTGTTTGGGGAGGGTGGGGGAGTATGAGATAGGTTCATTGTTTTGTTTTTTTATGTGCTACACGCTTTTGTTGTGTTCGATTTTTCCGTGGAGAACACGGCTGTTCTGACATTTTGTAAATAAACTAAATGGTTTGGTGTTCAGAGGACGGAGTATGTGTCCTTTTTGTTCGCAAGGAAGGTAAAATTGAGCTAAAAACACTCGCAGTGTATTTAAATGTTCGTAAATACACAAACTGGGGGTGTCCTGAGGATGCTGTCCGTATTGTAATCTGTCAAGTGGAATGTGTTCTAAGAACACTCGCGGTGTCCTGAAATGGTTGCAATTACACAAAATGGGGGTGTTCTGAGAACGTTGTTTGTATTGTTCGTTGTCAGGTTGAAAGTGTTCTACGAACCCTCCTTTTGTCCGCTGATAGTAAAATTTCCTATGGGCCTTACCCGACTTTTTGTCCACTAAAGAAACGATAAATCAGGCTGGTGTGCGCCGACATTATGTGATAATCCTATGACTGGCGCTATTGACCTGGCTGACTTGCTTTTGCGACACTAAATAATATCTCTCGCCCCTAAACCTGACATTATGAAAGCATTCATATTCCCTGCGTCTCTCCGTGATGTTACAGGGTGCGTCATCAAGTGCGCCCAGTCGTCTCCAGTCCTACGCGACTTTACACAGAACCCGGAAGACAACACGCATTATGTCACAATAGAGCGCGCCACAATTCGGAATATGAAACTGTGATTTAAAAGCAAACAGCAAGATTGTAAATTTTGTAAAGTACATTTATTTGACATCAAATGTTTAGAGAATATTCAGCGATTTGCATCTGTCTTTGTTGTCGATCCGCAAAAGTTCATGTTGAGCCACGCGATGTTCCTTTGCGGTACAGAGGGTGTTAGATCAGCTTAGAACACAGTGCGCCACAATTCGGAATATGAAACTGTGGTTTAAAAGTAAACAGCAGGATTGTACATTTTGTAAAGTACATTTATTTCACATAAAATGTTTAGTGAATATTCAGCGGTTTGCAATTGTTTCTGCAGTCGATCAGCAAAAGTTTATTTTGAGCCACACGCTGTTCCTTTGCGGTAGATAGGCTGTTGGTTTATGATAAAAGCAGTAAATGGTCGCACTGATAACCGGAAGGTTGCTCCAACAACGAGGCATTAGACCAACATAATGGTTGGTATGTTGCTTCTAGCCGCTAGTACTGCGTAAGGGCATATTGGTCCTTGGCGATTGTCCCATAAAATGGTGAGGGTCATGAAGTTGCTTACATGGAGCTGCACCTGGCAGTTGAAAAATCCATCCGCTCGAGTCTGAAAATCATGACATTGGCAAAATGGGGCAACATACCTGTTTTAAAAAACATAAATTAGTCTCACCAGCCGATCTTTATTAAAAATATTCATTTTATTTATTAGGGCGTCAGGTATCTCAGCGCTGCTTATTATTACCCACGGTGTGTGGTGCTCATTTATCAACTACGGAAGGATGAATTGCTGAGTTTGGCCGTGCCGGGATTTGAACCTGCGTTAGCAAGCTGTGCACGGATGTCAAAGCGAGCATTCTACTCGCTGTGCCACTTGACCGGCTACAGTGAAGTGGCACAGCGAGTAGAGTGATTGACCGGCTATAGACCAGTTAAATTATTTCCATTAACACACCCTGTGTTGTCTGCCTTTTTCAGAGCCCTCGAAACGACAGGGGATCAATTCGGCGGTGATAGTGCACGGTACAAAACAATATGCCACATTGAACGAACAAGTACAACTTGACCGGGCTTTAATGCCACGCTATTGTTATTATATTCCGGTATAAAATAATCAAAAGGGTTACTCACATTATAATTGCATTTTCCATTGTCCAAGTGTAGTGCAGTCCCAAAATACGACTCTGCGTGTGCCAACGATCTTTCTCAAAGTGATATAATATACAAAAGTGGTTTCGTTTCAGAAATTTCATCTTTATCGTGTCTTACGTTTTTGCTACACTTCTTCAAAAGAAGTCTTTCAGCACAATCTCTGTCTGTCAAGGTAAAAAAAAATAGAACCTTATACTGGGAGTCGTGGGCCTCTCCGGGCCACGAGAAAAAAATGGAAGCAGCTGACCTTCACTGTGAACGAGCATAAATGCTTACTTTACAACATTCTGTGTAAAGCCATCTGTGAGAACTTGCTGTTTACACTACATCTTTGTATATTGTTTGCGTGCTAATAAAAAAAGTTTGTTTAAGGGACGTTATGGTTCCAAGTAAAGCCAAAAAAACCCTGAAATTCGCCAGTTATGGTAAGCTAAGCAACCATAATTCGCGCCACCACTGTGCACTGCTAAGACTAACACCCAGGACATCAAAGATGACATTGCAAATGTCATTGATGACATCACTGATGACATCACATGTGCATTTACTTTTCATGAAATTTGTGTACTAGGGATTTTTATTATAATGTTGCGAAAAAAGTGTCAAGGAACATTGCAATAAATATCATACCGTAATTAGTGCTTTGAGCGATGCATTGATATAAATAGCATTGTATTATGGGGTTCTATCTGGTATACTGAGCTACTAATGGAGAAACATAGCATTGTGTGCAGCGTACAAGATGAAAGTATAATATTTGTAATGTTAATATGTTGAATAAAGAAAAGATAATTGTCCTGAAATGTTCGAATATAAACAAAATTGGGGTGTTCTGAGGACGTTCTTCGTATTAATGGCACAGAGAGTAAAGTGGAAATGGTAGAAGGGGTGTCGAAAAGTTGCGCGGTCCGCGGACACCGCGGCTGTCCGTGGATAGGGCGTGCTACATCCGGGGTTTTCCAGCAAATCCAACATGGAAAGAAGACTGTACGGATTAGCCAATCAGATGTTGAGGTTGTGGATTTGTGTTGAAAGAGACTGTGTGTGGTGAAGATGGCAGAAGTAGAGAAAGTCAGGGTGTTGGTGCTTGGAGATATGTTTGTGCATGGTTTACAACATTACGCTCGATGCAGGCATGTTGAAAAGAACTTTGATGTGAAAGAAGTGGAGGTGGTGTGGAGCACTGTGCCTGATTGCAATGTACAGGTAATTGTACAAGTTTGTGAGGATATGGTCACGATGAACAGTCTGCATCTGGTAGTTTTGCACTATGGTGCTTTCCATTTGGGCAACGTCAGTGCCCCAACTTTGTTGGCTGATTTGGAACGCTTGGTTCAAGCCGTAATGAAGATCCTTCCAAATGCAAAAGTAATTTTTCTGGATTACTACCTAGGGCAATATGGGACAATAGTTCAGTTTTTGTCCTCAGCAAAACATTGCTAGGTGTGTCATCAACCGAGGCATGTGTGCCTTCATGCTTAGAGCTGGTATGTTCTTCTGTAATAATGAGAATATTGATGCCAGTAATACTGTTAATTTTAAAGAAGATGGCATCTCTTTATCTTTTACTGGAAATGTCTTTCTATTTTGGAATGTAAGGGTTGCTTTGGAGAAGGTTATGTGAAGATTTTAGGAGTAAAGTAAGAAAAAAAAACAAGAAAAAAATACAAAATAACAGGTGTCTGTCAAGCATCTGTAAAAAAAACAAAAAAACGGCTCTTTTCAGAGCCAACTTCAAAGGGGAAATGGGGCACACTATTTAAATTTACATTCACCACGCTCAGATTCTCGATATGTCCGCGGACATGGCGGTAGTCCGCGGACATCAAAATCACTACGTGGGGGTTCAGTATGTTCTATGTTACATGTATATGAAGTCAGGGATATTATGGTTAAGTTGTGCTACTAAAAACCTATGAAATTCAGTGAAAAAACATTGTTAAAGGGACGTTATGGTTAAGTTGCGCTACTAAAAACCTATGAAATTCAGTGAAAAAACTTTGTTAAAGAGACATTATGGTTAAGTTGCGCTGCTAAAAACCTTTCAAATTCAGTGAAAAAACTTTGTTAAAGGGACGTTATGGTTAAGTTGCGCTGCTAAAAACCTATGAAATTCAGTGAAAAAACTTTGTCAAAGGGATGTTATGGTTCCAAGTAAAACCGAAAAACCCTTGAAATTCGCCAGTTATGGTAAGCTAAGCAACCATAACTCGCGCTACCACCGTGCACTGCTACGACTAACACCCAGGACATCAAAGATGACATCACAAATGTCTAACCGCTGAGTTCTGTGCCACCTGCAATCTTTGTATTTGGAATATTTGAACACCCATAAGGAGTGCATTGCAATAATCCAATTTGGAATTTGCCAATATACCAACCACTATTGAATGATCTTTGCTATAAGAGGCAGAAGAGGGTTAATCAATTTCAGTTGGTAATATACAGATTTGATTGTCTGATTAACATACAAATTCCAATCTGGATGGGAATGCAAAATGCAACCAAGATTCTTTACTTTGTCAGAAAACTTTGTAGGAGCACCAAACAGAAGTGGACAGGGAATGGTTTGGAGCATATTTGCCACTTTCCGTTTTGGGCCAAAAACAATAACTTCTGTTTTAGATGGATTCAGCTGGAGTTTATTATCCAGCATCCAGGTTTACATTTTTTCCTCACACAGTAAAACCGGATCCATAGCCTCACAGGGTTGTACAAGTCGTACATAAATTTGGGTGTCATCAGCATAAGAGTGATAACACAGCCCAAACTTTACCAACAAAAATTCAAACGTGGTTGAATATAAATGTTGAACATCAGTGGGGACAAAGCAGAGCCCTGAGGTACCCCATAATCCACTGGTAGAGAATCGGAAAAACATGGGGAAATGTTTACTTGCTTTGCGCGGTTAGTAAGAAATGACCAAAACCACTCCAGCGCTACATCAGAGACCTTTGCTACCGATGTCAGCCTAGAAAGAAGAATCTTAAAATCAACTGTGTCGAAAGCTGCCGACAGGTCAAGCATGACTAGCATGCTAATGACTCTGTCGTCGGCAACCCCCAACAGATAGTCTCAGACTGCCAAAAGAGCCGTCTCGGCTCCATGGCCTGGTCTGAGTCCTGACTGATATACCTCCAACAAATTATATTCCTCCAAGAAACATTGTAGCTGTGTGGTTACAATTTTCTCCAATATTTTGGCTGGCCATAAAAGGCCCGCGATTGGGCATTAATTGGAAAACAGTTTATGATCCAGTGTTGACTTCTTTAGCAGCGGTGTAAGATAGGATTTTTTTTAGATCTGATGGAACACAATGCTGTGATAGTGAAGCATTCACCAGCATCTGTATATTCTCAGCAAGGGCACGTTCTCTCTGGAGTCCAAAAGCTGTGCTCTAAGCACATACTCCACAGGGAAAATTCTCTTGTCTGACATTGAGTGGTCACAATGGTTAAAATGAGTGTCTACATGCTGATCCACTCTCTGTTTAATATTGGATGATTTGTAATTTCTGAAGAGTCTGCAAAGGTCATTGGTGGTTTGGCCTACACATTGTTTTTTGCAGTTCTCCCGTTGGTACTGAATCCCATAAACCACACTGGATGATCTGCATGTCAGGCGATGTTTGATATCATACGCGCTTCCAGTGGTAGAACGTGGGACAGTGGAGGCTTATAAAAGATATTTATATGTTTTGAAATCACAACAGAACACTCCCGGCTTTGTTTTAATCCCGCCCTATCAATACGATTACGTAAATTTGGAACTCTGGGATAACAATGGCTGGTGGTTTGGGGAAAGCCTTTTACAATTGTTCTGAGTTGGCCAATATGGGAAACGTTTCCGGACTGATCTTTTGAAGATGGATGCTGCTGGATTGTAATTCACCACCAACGGGACATGTCACATTTTTCTCTGATATTGGTGTTCCAAATTATTTAAGAAATGAAAAACATCCATCTACTTTTTTCATCAATGTGAGTCATTTTTGCATTGAATTCATGGTAATTTTGCTGTACATTTACTCGAGGACACAGGGAGTGTACCATAAAACTGTTTTCAACATGTATGCCATAACACCAAGGGAGTCATTTAAAAAAATGTTAATTCCCTACAGAGACCACGAAAGTTATTACTTACATGCTGTTGCACCCTCTGCTTACATTTTTAAAAACTGGTCAAAATTGCCTTTATTCTTCCTTTCTGCTCCCCATGTTGTACACATATGTAAATGCCACCTGCAAATTATAAAAGGATTATATGCATTGTTGGAGATTTTGGGATGCACTGGAAAGCCAGTTTTTGTGGCAGAATGTTTTTGTCTAACCATGGGAATCCCACAGGATTCCCTCATAATTCCTGTGGAAACATCACAAGATGTGCTTGGGGACAAAAAAAGCTTCACAGGAACCTGCGAGTGAAAGGGGATAATAGGAGATGGTCAGGGAAGATTTGCACAGAGTAGGGTAGATGGAGGACCTAGAAATGAGGAGGGGCAGTCATGGAGATGGTCGCTGGGGATGGGGAAGAGATTTAAATTGTTGAGCGATTTCATATTATCGCAGTAATTGGCAAATGATGCATTACCGGGGGAATGTATACCAACAGTGGTAATGTAAGGCTGCATAATATGTTACTGTTGGCATTTCCTAAAGGGAAACTACAGTGGAAATGAAAAACTGGGAAAAAAGGGGACATGACCCATGCTGAATTGCATTACACTTTTAGGAGTTTTGATGAGACAGGGATAGTGACTATGGCCGGTGAGATCTGTATAGTTAGTAGGGAGGGGATATGGCTCACAGTTTTTCATAATTGGTGCAAAGTGAACAGAGGCCTTGGCCAGTGGGCCCTGGAGATGATGTAGCATAACAAATCTCAAGTGAAAAAACGTTAGTTTAAAACAGTTCTCCCCACTGATCACCTTTAGTGTCCCCTCTTATAGTCTCACCTGATGGTTTGGAAAGATGAGCTCTCCATCCTGCATTGAGCGCAGGGGCGCGTAGATAACCAGTTGCTTCACTGGCTCGAAGGAATTGGTGAGTTCCAGAACAATATTGACTCTGAAATTCCCGGCAAGACGCCGTAAGTATGTAGTTCGAAAGAGTTCAAATGTCTGACTTTCACTCTTGTCCGATTCCTTGCAGGTTGCAGCTTGACCCTAGCGAAGAGTTCCTCGTGGCAACCGGTAATATTCAGGTAAGGATTTGTATTATCCAACACAGTTCAATAAAATAATGTCAATATGTAACCTGTTGCTTTCTCCCTTATTCAGGCGCTGAGAGAAATTATGAAGTCTCGGAGAATAATACCTCTGGCGGTAAAATCAGGTAAGTCTATTGTGGTGAGGAGGTTTCCCCTTGTTTGTCCCTTTGTTTCACCTTGCTGTCCTTTTGTTTCCCCTTAGGGGCCGGGGTTCGGCGAGGATGCTGTGGAAGCTGCGCCGACCCGTGAAGAGGAATAGTACCCCCGGTGGTAAAATCAGGTAAGTCTATGGGGGGTAACTTATATTGCCTCTGTGTATTCGCTTTGGCTCACATTGCTGTTCTTGTCTTCCCCTTAGGTGCCGGAGTGCGGCGGGAGCATGCAGAAGGATGCGGTGGAAAATGAAGATGCTGCGAAGGCCGGTGAGTTCAGTGCGGCGCTGCTGCAGGCGAGGCGACACGCATAAAATAACTTCTTTCTTCCAGCTCGAAGGCGCGATGGATCAGGAATTCAGGGAAGGATCAAAGGTATTGCTCTTCTTCTAACCTTTTCTCCTTCTCTCCCCTTTTTCTAGGAGCTCCGGACTCGAGGCGGGCGTGGCAGAAGACTGGATGCAGACTTGCAAGCACGGTGAGTGTTACGCTGCTGGATGCAGAATAACGCGAAGCGTGTGCTGCTCTTCGGGCGTGGTTTAAATAGCCTCCAAAGTAGTCCCAGGTTAGTATTCCTCCCCAGCCCCACCTGAGTAAAAAAATAGTCCCTTAGGTAAAGTAGTCCCTTACAAGGCTCCTTTGGCTTGGAGCTCTTGCAGCATGGTCTGCATCAGGTGCGTTTGCAGCATGGTCTGCATCAGGTAAGTTTTAATCTATGAGCCTGGCACCTATGGCGCCAGGACTGACTCTCCATATGAGCCTGGTGCCATAGGGGCCAGGACTGCACCCAAATAGCCCCTAGCAGGGGTTGTTGGGTTTGCTTGGTATAACTTGATGCCTGCTTCCGGGGTTGCTGGACTTTGTCTGGGTCCCCGGGGGTAGGCATCATGACAAAATCTGACCATTGTACCCCTTTTTATAGACTAGATTCCTTAGAAAAGCTGCATGCACCCTCTTTTCACGCTCTCACGTTCTCCTCCCTTACCTCATTTGCCCAAGCTTGTGTGGCTGTCGTCTCATTCCACATCATCAATATCTAGTCTACTTAAAGACAGCATTCTATATTCGTCTGTTAATATGTCATCTGATCTCCCTTCTAGATCCCTCGATAGTGATCTTTTTCGACATTCTCCTTGGTTTTACATCTGACTTTATCCCTCATTTGCCCATATAAATCTCCAATCCTTTTCCCTATATATTCCGCTTCACACTCGTCAGCCCATGTCTGTACTCTCAGTATCCCTTGCAACTCCCTTCAGGGCTTTTGTGACCCTCTCTCTTCCTCATACCGTTCTTGTGCTTCAATCAGTACAATGCTTCTGTTACATAGATGATCGATTTCATTATCTTTTAATTCCCTACTTTGATTCATCTCTTCGTCTTTTCCCCTCATCTCCCTCATCTCTTATTCCTCTTTCCTTCTTTGCAACCTACGTACTTTCAATCTCTGTATTTGTACTTCCTCCCGTTTCTTCTCTTCTAGACTCCCTTTTTCCTTCTTTGCCTCACACCTTCTTGATTCTTTCCTTTCACCTCATCTCTTTTTCCTTATCTTCCTTGTATGCTCTTTCTTGTTATATTTCTTTCTTTTCCCTTTCTTCTCTATCTTCTCTTTTGTGAACCCCATCAATGCTGTTGTCATCTAGTTTGAGTAATATCTGTCCTCCCACCCATTCACTGTGTACTATTATCACTCCCTTTGCCTTATCTTCCACTTCCCTTTGTCCTCTCCATTCTTCCTCTATCTCTATCTGTTTATCTTGTCTGTCTTTTCTCTCATCACACTGTTCACTTTCATCGTGTGTTGACAAATATTTGCGTTCTCTATTTTTGCTCTCTTACACATTATCCTCACTTATATAAGCAGGCGCTCATATGTCGAATTAATATTCTGTGTGCCTGCTTTCAATTCCTTTAAAGGATAAAGTCCCTGCTTCTCAGTATCTGCACTTTTGTCTTCAGGAGGAGAAAGGGGAGCCGAAGGCGTTGCATCCTCCCCTTTATGCTGAATAAGCATCCAACCTTTTCTGTAACTTCTTTCCCTTATATGCTGCATGCAAATATGTTGTCATATATCGCAATATTGGTTTTGACAACAAACCGTCTTGAGGCCACGACATGAATGTTATATTAGTTGTTCCTTTGACCCATTCAAAATGATACTGCCTTTTCTAAGGTCTTGACAGTGACCTACAAAGATGTAACAGAGGAGTGTCCTCCATTGTGACAAGCCTATTTCAACTGTCAATACTTACCATGTGTTTTATTTCCTTAGTTTATTATTTATTTATTTTAATCAAACATCATCAATCCGTTCCAACAGATCAATTTCTCCAAAATAGTTTCCACTTTTATACAACAAAATTAATCTTTAGCTCTATGTTTATTTTTTCTTTATCAAATCGTATTATTCCAATGTTATATATAACGATATAAAAAATCTTATTTTATCTTATTTTTTCCCAAATACTATTTCTCCTATGTTTGATTTGAGCCAATCACTTACTGGAGCCTAATAATTTATCGATTCTTATTACTAATATTCTCATGATAATTTATTTAAGCTGTCTACCTACTTTATTTATTTATTTTAAAACATGTCACTATATATTTTTTACACTGATATTCCTTCAAAATCCCCTAAAACATATGTGCACACTTTTTCGATGATATTGTTTTATCGTAGACGTATCTCCTCTCTATTTTACTCCATTTTGGAGTGCATCATAAATCCTTCCTTGGCTGTTGCCACAGAAATCCTTTAAATAATACTCCATTCTGGAGTGTGATGCAGTCCCGTGTTCCTCCTTGAGGACAGGTATTCGAGGTAAACTTTTCTTCCCTACAAATCCTGTTACATTCAATTATAGCTCTTCCCCCTTTCTTTGCCACTTTTGTTGCTTCTACTTACGTCAGTTAGTTACGTCAAGGCCTTCTCCATCGACTCTTCCCCAATCAACCAGTTCGCCTTCAGTCCACGCGGCACCTGCAGGACCGGACATGAATTTGTTCAGAGGGGCTGTCATGATGCCCGCTCCCGGGGAGCCGGTTCAAGCCCTGCGTCCCCGAAAGCGGACATCCAGTCCCCAAGGAAGGACCCAGCAACCCCATATAGGGGCCCTTTGGACAGTGTCCTGGAGCCTATGGCGCCAGGCTCATAAAAGACATCAGTCCTGGCGCCATAGGCGCCAGGCTCATTATGGATGTTCTTGGGTGCACTTACCTGATGCAGACCATGCTGCAGGATCCCGGCCTCCTTGAGGCCTGAAAGGAACTACCTTACCTGTGGGACTAATTTACCATCCGGGCGTGGTTGGGGAAGGATACATACCTGATTGGAGGAAGGATACATACCTGGAACTTCTTCCAAGGCTATTTAAACCCCACCCGAACAGCCACACGCGCTTTGCGTTGTTCTGCATCTAGCAGCTGGACGCTCACCGTGTCTGCTCCTGCATCCTGACTTCTGCCACGCCTGCCAGCATCCTGGATCACCTGCAAAGGAAGAGAAGAAGAGAATAGAAGAAGGAAAAGTCCTTACCTGCTAAATCCGCATCCCGGAGACATCTCGCCGACAATCCTGAAAAGGAAGACTTTTATTTAAAAGCTCATCGCGTCGATCGCTGCAGCGCCGCATTCCACTCACCTTTACTGGGCGCCTCCATGTTCAGCAGCGATCATCCGGATTCGCAGTCACGCCCCAGCACCTAGGGAGAAAAAGACCAGAACAAAAGGTGAGAGAAGGGAATAATGAAAGCTAAATCTCCATGTTAAGACTTACCTGTTGATTCATTCCCTCTTCATTTCGGGTCCGTGCCGCAACCTGGCATTTCTGGACCCCGGCCCTTAAGGGGAAAAAGAGACATCAGCGTTAATGAGCGAATGAAAAGACATTACCAAAAAACGCTCATTAAAGACTTACCTGATTTCTACAAGGATTTCACCTCTCATCTCGGGTCGGTGCCTGTTCCCCGGCATTCCGTACCCCGGCCCCTATGGGGAAAAAGACACTAGCATTAGTACATTAATGCATGGACACAAGGGGAACCTCTTATCACAAAACTTACCTGGAAGCCAAGCAAGTTTGGTTCTCACCAATCCAAAAATCCAGTGAAGTAACTGGATACCAACGCGCCCCTGCATCAGAAGCAGGATGGAGAGCTCGTCCTTCCAGACCCTAAGGTGAGACGCTACGAGGAATCACAGAAGGGTTTCGAGGAGGGTGAGAGGGGAAAGTGGGAGGCTGATTGCATTACCCGCAGACAGTTAATCCCCTATTTTCGCCTACAGAAGGATACTTCTGCGAGCCAGACAAGCCAGATTTGGGGGCCCGGTCCAGTCCGTCTTCCGAACCCTGCGCATCACCTTAGAAGAAGTCACAGCAGCGCGAACCAGGCCAGCGCCTCCGTGGGAGTCAGGTGAGCGTTACAGGGGCCCCTGCCAATCATCTCAAGATATGCGTGTTTGTAGTGCTGCTGTCCACAGGAAACCCCGCAATCTTCCGGCTAATGGTGGAAGATGTCAAACCTCCGAGGGTCTGGATTTTTAACCATCCTCTGCTACCAAACGTGCTGTATACCTTTTTTAGGCGTATTTATGCACACAACAGGATTACCATAATAAACAATTTTGGACCCAATAACCGGACAGACTCAAAGAATACGCCAAAGTACTACTTTATTATCACATTAATAAAGTAGGGTGGTCTGGCGAATGTCATAAATTAACTCATACGCTCACAACCAATTTTGATTATACAGAGGCTTTGTAAGTCAAGATGCGCCATCTATGATGTCATCATACGTGGCAAACTGTAAAACCTATTGAAAGGAGGGATTGGTTAGGGGAACATGTGTACCTATATAGCATATGAGTGTTAGTACTTTTACTGGCTGCCCCTTATCTGGTAAGCACGCCTTGAACTATCTCTAAATATGTATAATACAGATTATAGCAGACTATCAGCAGTGACTTGGCCTATGCAATATTGTGTAATGTGTTGCTCTATAGACCCTTTGATTGGTTGCCATTGCCTCCCAACCTTGGACTTTGGGCTCATTAGCAGCACGTAAGCAAAACAAACCCAGGTGCAGAGAGGAACGTCTGATTGCTACTCGCTTTCCTAATTAGTCCATCATCTCTTATCAGTCCGGCCCTATGCCAAGGCTTCTCCTTTATAGTTGACCTTGCAGCCTGTTCTTTATTCTGGAACTTTTAAGGGAGTATGGGTACACCATTATCTTCTTTTAGAGCTTAATGAATGGAATTGTATGATCGGACCGAAAAAAAGGTCAGAACGTACAAAAAGTCCAAAAAATGCTACCACCAAAGGTTTGAACACCAAATGTTCAAACCTTTGGTGGTAGCATTGTAGGTAAGTATAAAAATAAAAAGATTGTGAGGGCTGCGGGGGCGTCCCCCGCAACACCCCGCTCACTATACTTTATAGTATAGTGAGCGGGGGAAACCCCTGCAACTCCCGAAAAAAAAAGAAAAGGAGCCTGTGGCACCGGTTCCCCATCTCGGAAGTGAAAGGGAACTGGTACTGCAGGGACACAGCGTGAAGAGAAGGTAAGTAGGATTTGTTTATGTTGTGGGTGTGGGTGGGCTGTGCTGAGGGTGTGGGTTGGGGAGTGTCATGGGTGTGTTGTGGGTGGGGGTGTGGGTATGTAGGGGTATTGAACGTGTGTTCTCATGAGAAATGTACAAACCTTTTGTGGTTCGTACATTTCACATGTGAACTTTCCGGCCGCGAGAAAATCAGCCGTGGTCGGATCACGTAGATCCCAATGATAGCCTTGTTTTTGACTTCTGAATCACATGTGAGGGGACCGCAAATTATTCCATTTGGACCTTCTTTTTATTGCTATTTGACTCAATTGTGCTAGGTGTCATTACTTCTCTTGTCCTCTGGAGACTTGCTCACTCCTCCACTCTCAGGTGTTTCATCTCTTTAATTGTCCAATACTCGGCTCTTGAAGATGTTTTCTTCTTTGTTTAATCTAAATGAAATATGTCTTTAGTACACAGCTTATCTGTTTTGACTCCCCTTGTGCCTTGATAGATAGCTTGATAGGTTACAACACAAGTTGGTCATCCATCTTTTCAACGTGGTCATCTTAGCCACGCTATGTTTTCGTCTGCAGCAAGCTTCTATAGGCCTCATCTACCTTGCATTTCTGCATATATACATTCACCTCTTGTCTGTTTACTTTATCTTCGTTATTCATATGATTTCTTTTTACTTGTATATATGCTCACTTTGTTTCTTTGGTTATATCTTCATCTTTAAGTATTTGTATATCGTTTCAGCACATCTTTGTGTCTTTCCTTCATGTCATCACTTTCCCCTTGACAGATTTTCTTCACAGCTTCTCAATCTCCATTGCAGTGTGCACACATCCATCCACTTGTTCAGGGCGAGGGTATATTCAATACGGTTGTCTGAGTGCATAGCGTCTCCCATACACTTGATGCAGTATTGGGATTATACTTGGTGTCCCTCATAGGACTCCTCGTCTGTTATTCCAGTACGATGGTGGTTAGTGGGTGGGATTGATGAGTCGATGTGTCTACCAGCTCCTCCTCAGTTGCTTTGAGAAAGTCTGTACAGTGCCCATTCAATTTATTTTCCGATTATTTGCAGTGTTGTTAGCAGTAGTGGCCAATTATCGCTGCTAATTACACACTGCAAATAATCAGTCTAAGCATGCAAGTATGACACAATTGTGAGAATTTGAATCAGAGTTATATAAAAATGTGCTGTTCAATTAATTGGTGAAATGAAAATGTATCTAGTTTATTGCAAAGCAACTCAATGAAAATAAAGACACAGTCACTCTCTTCTAAAAAAAAATAAGAAAACAAAAAATCGCAAGACCAGTTCAACACAGACAGCGCAATGATGAGCACTTTCTACAAATTACCTATAGATGGCGGCAGAACACCACAAAACGTAATGCTGAAAAATAAAAAAAATGTATTATCTCGGGAATGGGATGACTGTCCGACCTAGGAATAGTTGCATTTATTTGGCAATGAAATAAGGAATATTCCATGCAAAATTCAAGACACCAGACCTCACCGTTCATGAGCAGTTATGTCCCTAAAATCAGCACCACATACAAACCCACAAACAAGCACAACTTTGTTTTATCTATCTATCTATCTATCTATCTATCTATCTATCTATCTATCTATCTATCTATATATATATATATTAAACGAAAAAACTTTGTTAAAGCGACGTTATGGTTAAGTTGCACTAATAAAAACCTATGAAATTCAGTAAAAAACATTGTTAAAAGGGCGTTATGGTTACAAGTAAAATCGAAAAATCACTGAAATTTGCCAGTTATGGTAAGCTAAGCAACCATAACTCACGCCACCACCGTGCACTGCTAAGACTAACACCCAGGACATCAAAGATGACATCACAAATATCATTGATTGCATCACTGATGACCACAAGATTTTCTTCAGTAACAGTCAGGAACTAAAAATTGAAAAGGTACTATATTTGTACACTTATTCTTCAAATATGTTCTTACAGTAATTCCCTTAGGGTCCAGTAACATCATATGAAACATATACATAGGGGAAGACACAGGCGTGAAAGACAGCAATCATTTCTGTGCATGAAGATAATCAGTAGAGTTATCAGCAATTTCTGATAGTTCCGTTGTTTTTTTATTACTGTACTTTCCCTGTATATGCTCATATTTGTATACATTGTACTCACACTACTTTCGTTAGGGTTCAGTCACATCATGTTATACATATACATAGGGTAAGTAGCAGCTTTGAAACAGAGCCATCATTTCTCTGCTTAAAGATAATCAGTTAGTTTATGAACACTTTCTGCTCCTACTGCTGCTTTTTGCTTACTTCACTTTCCCTGGATATAAACATAGTTGTATGTGTTGTTGTGTCTTTGTGTTTTGTCTGTAATAATGCAATTATGTAATAAGTGGGTTTTATTAGCTACTTATTACATATTTCACAGTACGCAAAACTCTAATAAGAAAGCAGTTATCATTTCACTATTCAATATGCCAAGATTATGAATATTGCACCTCCATCATGTATGCTGCAAACAATGCCTATGTTTCCACATGAGTGTCACGCCGCCTGTCTTGGGGCTTCATTACCTGTTACGGCGCTCCCCATCCTGGAGGGTGTACCCGCACTTCTGTCTTCGGGGCCCGCGGCTGTCTTGGGTTTCGGGCGCTTCCGGGTCTTCTGTCCGCGTTACTCGGCGCATGCAGGTGGCCGCTCTCCGCGCAGTGCGCAGAGTGCTCGGTTCGGGGGATCCTGTGGCCCAAGCCTCGTTGTGGGCAGACCAATGCCTGGGAGACAGCACGGCTTGCGTTGCAAGCCTTCCAGGTGTTGGTGGCCACATATAAGGCGCCCCGGCCCTTATTCAAACCGCGTCTCAACGCGGTTTGGTTCGGACCGTGTCTACGCTGGTTCCTTGTCTACTGACCTGTTTCCTGAGTCCTTCTGCCTTGCCCTGTTCCAGTCTGTTTTTCCCTTCTGGTCCCCTTCTAGTTGCCTCCCCTGTTCCCTTCTCCTTCCATTCCTGGGATTGGGTTTCTTGTTCTTCCTGGCTCTCATTCTGGTTTTGGGGTGGTTCCCCCCGCAGGCCTTTTCCCATTGGTCTTGGGTTCAACTGCTCCTTCTGGTTCTCCTTGCCTGCCTGCCTCTGTCACTTGCTGCCTGTTGCTGATACTTGGAAGAACTATTCTACCACAGCCTTCTGGTCTTCGTCATCCATCCATCTGGAGCCTATTGCCTTCTGTGAACCCAGAACTATCGACAAGGAGGCTCCCCCTGTCAGTGCTTGCACTGTCCCGACGCCACGCTAATCAGGGGTGAGCGAACCCGTGGCGTTGGGAGCCGGTTCACCTCCAATCCGGTTCCATTCGGGCTGGAGCTGGGCTGGTTTCCCGCGCCATTAGTTACATCTCCACGGATCATCAGACAGTCTGGCATCATCTTCGAGACCCCAAACCGGACGAACAGGTACGCAGCGCCCTTGTGACGCGATCTTTAACAATGAGTAGCTTAGTATACTGGATAGAACTTCATAATAGAATGCTATTTATATCAATGCATTGCTTAATGCACTAAGTAGCTCATGATATTTATTCCAATGATCTTTGACACTTTTTTGTCAATATTATAATAAGAATCCCTTGTACAAACTTTTCATGAAAAGTCAATGAAAATGTGGTGTCATCAGTGATGTCATCAATGACATTTGTGATGTCATCTTTGATATCCTGGGTGTTAGTCTTAGCAGTGCACAGTGGTGGCACGAGTTATGGTTGCTTAGCTTACCATAACTTATGAATTTCAGGGAGTTTTTTGGTTTTACTTGGAACCATAATGTCCCTTTAACAAAGTTGTTTTACTCAATTTCATAGGTTTTTAGTGGTGCAATTTAACCATAATGTCCCTTTAACAAAGTTGTTTTACTGAATTTCATAGGTTTTTAATAGCGCAACTTAACCAGAATGTCCCTTTAACAACGTTTTTTTTACTGAATTTCATAGGTTTTTAGTAGCACAACTTAACCATAATATCCCTGACTTTATATACATGCAACATAGAACATATTGAACCCCCAGCTAGTGTTTTTGATGTCTGCAGACTGTGCGTATGTCCGCGGATGGACGCGGACAACAGCAACACTACCCAAAAACACAGGGGGTATCTTAAATTGTGCACAAGTTCAAAAACCAGCACACAAACACATTATACGTAGTAATAAATAAGAAATGTAACCTATATATCTAACACATCAACCATCCATTTAAATACCATATGTACTAAAATGGAATATACAAAAATAAAAAAAAGATAGCCTTCCAACATAATTACCTCACCGAAACTGCACAACTAGGAGCAATAGCAGATCTACAGACCAGTAAGAACACAACTTACCAGAAGCTAGTAAGTGTACTTCATTTTTCTTATATATTTCTAAAATTTCTGTATTACATACAATAAAAGTAAGATATTTCTTTTTTCACAGAAATGTCTAGTACTCTGGAGGGGCTTGAAGAGAATTTCCCACGTGAGAAAATGTCTGAAGATAGTGATACTAATGGTAGACACTTCTCTATATAACCAAATTAATAAGCATTACTTTATGTACACTTAACATATATATATATATATTTTTAACAGACCATACAAACATTGAAAATAGTACACAAAAAGATACATTGGATAAGACTCTCCAGCGCATGGAAGAAAAAATGGACATGCTCATGGCAAATTTCAACCATTTGAAGAACTTTGTGGAGGACCACATAAAAGGAAAAATTAAATACCATTGTCCCACATGTACCTGTCCCCCCTCTCCATATCCCAGTCAATTATCCCCAAACCCTCTCCACGAAGAAGGTGAGACTTCCATTCCTTTATCTCCTCCTATCCATCCTCTTGAAACACCCAATTCCCCTGTATTTGTCAGTTTTTGCTTTTGTATAATAATACAAAAATATTATGTGTCTTAATTCAGTTCTTTTCTGCATTTTTTAAAAAAAAGGCAGTTAGGGTGTCTGCGGACAGTGTGGGTGTCCGGAATGTCTGCAATTAACCAAAATGGAGGTGTCCTAAAGACACTATACCTGTCCGTACTGTTTGTAAACAAGTTGAAACTGTTCTAAGAACACACTTGGTGTCTGGGATGTCCGTAAAAAAAACAAAATGGAGGTGTCCTAAGGACACTATACCTGTCCGTACTGTTCACAGGCAGGTTGAAACTGTTCTTAGAACACACTCGGTGTCCGGGATGTCCGTAAAACCCAAAATGGAGGTGTCCTAAGGACACTATACCTGTATGTACTGTTCGCAAGCAAAATGGAACCGTTCTTAGAACACACTCGGTGTCCGGGATGTCCGCAATTAACCAAAATGGAGGTGTCCTAAGGACACTACACCTATCTGTACTGTTCGCAGGCAAGTAGAAACTGTTCTTAGAACACACTCGGAGTCCGGGATGTCCATAATAAATGAAAATGGAGGTGTCCTAAGGACACTATACCTGTCCGTATTGTTCGTAGGCAAATGGGAACTGTTCTAAGAACACACTCGGTGTCTGGGTTGTCTGCATATATGCAAAATGGGGTGTTCTAAGGACAATATACCTGTTTGCCTAAAGAACATCTACGCACATCCGCACCACACCCGTAAGTTTTCTGAACATCGCGCCTGTCCGTAACTGTTTGCGTCACTTGTGTTACAATTTTAATTATTTTCAGAACCCGAACACTGTCCGTAGAACACCTGTGCACATGCGCACAACCGTTCGCATGCATTTGATGTCCTGCGGACACCCATTCCCCTTCGCGGACATGTTCGCGACGCCATCATGTGACCGCACCACGCTGAGCGTGTGTTCAGAATTGCAGACACTGTCCGGGTCCCTGAACATTTTAAAAGTGCATTTTGAGGCTATCCACAGTATTTTATAGTAAACATTCACCATAGCACATTTCCCAGACATTCACCCTGACTCTCTACATACCTTATGGAACTTTTTGAGCCTTTTTGGGATGTTCGATCTGTCTGCGGACAGGGCGGGTGTCCGCAAACCGCGCACCCACACCCCTATAAAAGGCCACATCCCAGAGCTCATCCTCATTGTGTTTCTGGCTATCTTACAGAACACAGTGTACTTTGGCTGCCAATCTTCAAGATTTGTTTTAAACCTGATGGCATCCATGGCTCCTCTACTGCCACTGGTGCTACATCTGCCTCAGCACCACCCCCAGCCCCTGCACCACCACCACCTCCCTAAGGGCCTGCAGAGGGGAACAGGCGTGAGGATTTAGAGGAGGATTAAAAGGATGACAAGGATGAGGTAGTGGAAGTCCCTACTGCCAGCACTCGCCGTGAGTCTTGGCTGTGGCGGTTATTTACCATTCATGGTAACGTACCCAAGGCACGTGCGAACAAAGTCACCTGCAACCAGTGCAAAATGGTGCTGAGTCTTGGCTGTGGCGGTTATTTACCATTCATGGTAACGTACCCAAGGCACGTGCGAACAAAGTCACCTGCAACCAGTGCAAAATGGTGCTGAGTCGCAGGAGGCTTGATTCGTACAGCTTTGGTAGGACTACTATGAAGCAACACCTAAGGTCGTTCCACGGTGGGGCCATTCGCAAGGTTGTACATTGCGAGGAGCGTAGTAGGTTGAGTTCCTCTACTTCATCCTCTGTTTCCACTCCTCTCACCACAAGACACACTCCTGTGGGAGAGCGCATCCCTCCAGCTGCCTCACAGGCCATTCACAATGCTGATGACCCATACCTTTCGAGGGTCACAGTTTTGTGTATGTATTGCGACGCAGTACTCTGCAGGGGGGAGAGACTTTGAAGTGCTTTTAAGACTGCGGTCTCAGAGCACAAGAAGACCTGCTACCTACCTAAGTAAGGCCCACCCTACATCTTCCTCTCTCCACCTGCCCTTTCTTATCCCTGTGGTTGGTGTCCCCCCTTACCCTCCTTTCCCATCCTCTCCTAGTGCATCGTGTGTAAAAAAACAAAAAAATATAAACAACAAAAATAAAAAAAGGCTCTTTTCAGAGCCGCCCTTCACAGTCTAAAAATAGAAGTGACTAATAAATGGAGCAGGGCCCTGTGCATTTTTTAGAAGTTCGCGGACAGTTCGCGGACATCTAAAATTTTGGGGTGCTGCCCTATCAAAATCATTGCACTTTTCTCTGGGAGGAAGTGGTGGCTCTGAAAAGAGCCTTTTTGGTGGTGTTTTTTTGTATTTGAAAAACTTGAAATAGTCAACACCTACTACAAAAAAGATGGATGTAATTCCACAAAAGGATGCATACATTTCTCAGAAAAATCTGATTAACAGCATAAGTAAGATGAACTTCATATCCACTAAAAATGTATGTGCTATGAAGCATAATATTTTCATTGTGAAAAGAGGACATGACAACATCCCTTAGAAAGGCACAAACAGCCTTATTGACATTGCGCCTTGCTTTCTCCATTTGTGGACCAAATGAAGAAGAACGCAGCCACATTTGTCTCTGCGCAATACGAGAAAAAATTACTTGGGATTTTGGAAACATGTCCATGAGCTTCCCAAGTCCTTCTTTCATCGCAAATTGCAAAGCAATTCCTTGCACATGTCCCAAACTGTTCCCTCAACAATGAATTATAATTATGTCTGGATGAATCTCTGTCTCCAAACTAGCACAGAGAGGTAGCAGGTCTAGCCACTTCATTCCACGCACTCCATGCCAGTGCACTTCCACATTCGGGAATCCAAGATCTGCAGCTACTCCATAGCGTTCTGCATGCACCTCCAACCAATGTATCCATGAGTCTCCCAAAATCCACACAATCTGTTTTCTGAAACACACAGCCATAGCTAACTGTTCTTCTCTCAGGAAAAAGACTTTCTGACAAACTCTCTCCTTACACAACACACCCACTAAACTTTACTAACCAATCAATTGCTCTGCTCACTCTCATTTACATGCCTCGCCACCCCAACATTACTGTATGTAATAAACAATGTCCGCGGACTACCGCAATGTCCGCGGACATATTGTAACTTGGACAGCCCTTCTACCATTTGCACTTCACTCTCTGTGCATTCCCTCATTGGATACAGCTAACCAGTTACACAACCATCCACCAATCACATCCAAGACCTCTACATCTAACTCCATCATCAGAGTTCAGCACTTCAAATGTACTGTTGATCACTCTGAGTACAAGTCTCATATCATTGGAAAGCACCTACTACAAAAACTGCTCTACAAGTCTCCAAGATTTCTACTTGCAGCTGCTTGCATATCCACATGCATGAATACAAACTACAGGTATGCATATGTTCTGCACAGTACATGTACAACTCTTATAAATGCATATAAACAGAGTAACTGCCACTTAGACTGTATAACCTATAAAATGAACTTACTGTCATTTTCCCATCTGATATAATCAACTGTCACTTCCAAACCTGTCTGTTATCTAATTTTATTTTTACACACACACCTATCTAAAAAATTATAATATTAAAAGATGGGAGAAATAACAATATAATTGTGGAAAAACACTTAGTAGTGTATTATAAAATTATACACAGCCAGTAAAAGGTCATGCATCTTCATACACTCACACACATAGACACTATAATTTAAAAGCTCCCAGCTGCAATAACACCAATACCTGTAAATCACATCCTTCTGCTTTATTCCCCACACCTTCACAAATGCATACATTCCATGCTTTTCTATACAGTTTCTGCCTCTTACCTTATAAAAATTGCAAAATAAATATATAATTATTTCTTCTTTCTCCTAACATCCTAAAACACAGCTTTAAAAAACCAAGTGAGTTTCATACAGTTAATATTCCACTCATTTACAAAGCATGTTCAACTAAAATATTGCAAATAAAATATAAAGGCTATTAATAGTCAAATGAAACTGCATGCATATACTATGTTCAGAAATCAAACAAGAATACTACTACAAAGACATAAAAATGAATCTCTCAATTTACATCACTGCTATAAATACACAAAATTACTAACTTCTTCCTTTTACAATTTAAGTGAAGACCACTCTCCTGGAAAATAGAAACATCTGAACTACAAACACCAACTACAAAGAAACCTGCTCAATCCACAAAAAAAAGCGAAAGTACAATACTACCTTACTTTCTCTGCCTAGCCTATAAATCTCTCCACAATCTTGCTCCCCCTTATCTCTCCTCTCTCCTCTCTTTCTACACTCCCTTCCACTCCCTTCACTCTGCTGACCACTTTCTTCTCACTGTTCCTCCTTCCCCTTGTGCCACACCCCATTTCCGCTCCTTTCATCTCCTAGCCCCCCTGCACTGGAACTCCTTACCTCTCTCACTCTGCTTTATTTCTACCTTTTCCTCATTCTACGCTTTCCTCAAATCTCTCCTTCTCCATTCCTCAACATGAAACCCCTGTCACCTTCTTGCCCCCTCCCCCCTTGCCTTATCTCCTTAATCATCTCGCTCCCCTTCCCTCTCCCCCATTCTCACCTTTAAACCCATCTGTTTCCCTCCTCCTCCTCTTCCCCACCCTTCCATCTCACTTCTCCTGCACTACTCACCTTCTTCCCTTCAGTTTAATTGGTCTACTTACTGCTTTCATGGTCTGATTCTCCATTTTAAATTTCTTCCACTGTTACTGTTATAATTTTACTTGTTATATTTATCATCTTGTTATTAAAATATATTACTCAAACACACTGTGCGGGTGATTCATATAATTTGTGCACTAAAAAATGAAGATTTGTGTACCATTCTACCCACAAACCACCATTTATTAAACATGGATTATCACACAGAATGGCACACAAATCCCTGTTTTACAGAGCATAAATAACATAACTCAGCCCCTAGAATATTAGTATTACAAAACAAAGAATAGTTTAAATTTTATACCATTTGATTTACTATTAGTGCTTATCCTCACCAGTAGCTCACTTTCTACTAATAATAATAATAATAATAATTAGGCTTTTATATAGCGCTACAAACCCTCAGGTATCCGAGCGCTGCTTATTATTACCCACGGTGTGTGGTGCTCATTTATCGACCTCGGAAGGATGAAAGGCTGAGTTTGGCCCCGCCGGGATTCGAACCTGCGTTAACAGGCTCTGCACGGGTGTCAAAGCGAGCGCTCTACTCGCTGTGCCACTTGACCAGCTAAATAAATATATAAATGTCATCTGAAATGAAGCATAGTAACACACAAATAGAAGAGTAGCCTTCCCAAGTAATTATAGCTGCCCAGTGCACAATCACACACCACCAAATACATCTTTACAATAATACTCAAACACTCATGCATACAGCACACATACATTGCACAACAGCCCAACCCATACCTTCATTTTTTTTGTTTCAACAGACCCCACAGAATGCCTACCAGAAAGCAAGTCCATAGAAAGCAACGCAGAGATAGAGCAAATGAAAATAAAAATGTCCAAAATAAGCATCCCTCTCTAGCAGAGTTTGTACAAAAAGTTCAAACAAAACAGCTAATACAGTCATTTAGCAAAACTAAACAATCTTCCAGTACAAAAACTTTGCCCCCTCTATCAAAATGTAAAAGAAAACAGAAAATTATTAACAGAAATGCAGGTACCACTACTGCTAAAACGGCTCCTATAAATCTTGATATAGCAGGAATTAACCATACCAAAAAAAGTATATTAACCAAATTGGTCCGCCACAGAGTGCTTCAGAATCTTATAAAATCAGGAGACAAATCATGCACAACCCTTAAAAACTACCGTAGAAAATTAATCTTAGAAGCTTTGATAGACAGTGCAATCCATCTCAAAAGAAAGTTATTCATTTTAGTGTTAAACAGAATGAAACCACTAACAAAACGAACTACTAAATTACACACAAAAAACTCTTCTCAATAAATGGAATGTCAACAAAAATAACTTCTTAAATATCTGTGGAGGTTAATGGAGTCACTTTTTTAGAACACAAAAGAGAGATAAAGGGGTATGTGTCACCAGCATACCCTTCACATAAAGGGGTTCTCCCTTCTAAGATTTTTTGACAATAGAACTGGTGCCGAAAGTTGCTTCACGCTGGTCATAAACCCACATGCTTAAAACTTTAAGTCCTCTAGTCACTTGGAGCACAAGTTTAACAAACTAATAGACACTACTTGGTAGAAAAAAATATATATTTTATTTATCAATTACTTTTGAATTTTAAAAAACACCGTCGGTGTAGGTACTCAATTAATAGATAGTCCTTCACTAAACGTTTAAAACAAATGATTCATTGACAGAAACAAATGTAACGACTGAAACCTCCATTAGAAAAGCTCATAGAAATAGATTCTAAAGTTGTTTTTGGCTTTAACAAGGTGATGTGTTGTGTTGTTTCTCACATTCATTCAGACTTAGCTTCTCACACCTCTGTTCGACTCGTTTCATACATTCTCATATACCATCATTTATCACATTCTCATTCAACACACAAATAGTGCCCGACATGTTTCATCCCAATTTTGTTGTGTTTATAATAATTGTTAGGGAATTCTTCAGGGGCTAATAAAGAAAGATCAGGCAGTTAAGCAAATAATGTTTCTGTCAAAAGTATAATCTAAAGCAGTAGTATTAATTGTTACAGACAATCTTGTTTTAACATTTTCAAATAAGATCTAAATGGTCTCATCATTTATAAGGGGTATTATTTCCCTTATCTTCCATCGAGTTGGAAAAGGATCATCACCTAGCGGGAAGCAACAAGAGAAAAATAGGCTAATTAGTGACCTATTATCGCTGCTCAACTCTACAATCTGTCATATTTCATTGGTGACAGTTGAAGATCAAAAGCCCAAGCACCCATTGTATGATAATCAAAGAACAAAGAAATGCACGTGACGGTTGACGTCAGGTTAGGGTGTTTTACCTTAGCCCCATTATTCATGTGGTGAGATTGGAGAAATACATTAGGAGGCAGGAAGAACAATCGTTTTGGACCTTTCAATGTCCTATCTGCACCTTGTGTGTGAGTGAGATCAAAAACATCACTCCCTTTTGAAATTGGTCTTTTTCACGTTCCTTATTGAGGTGGAGTTATCGAAAACACTCAATCTCCTCTCTCTATTGAGTAGAGTAACTGGAACATTATCAGGGGCCACACGAGAGAATATTGTATTTTCACGCTATAAACTAGAGAGGAATGGTTATTAGAGCATACTTATTACATCAGTAACACTTACTTAGTTTCTGGTATTCATCTAGGTATGGAACATTCTAGAACGTAAGTGTGGCGTCCAGTTCGGCGAAATAGACTGCAGATATCACATGACCGGTTCTACTGTCTTGTATCTGCTTTAGTGTAGTCTCATGTATACTTTCTAGGGTTTAGAAGGGTTAAGAATTAGTCCAAACATTTTCCATTCAAGTGTGTTAGAGGTTACTGCAAGTTCGCATTTCTTCTTACTAGACCTATAACCGTACGTTATGTTATTAGGGAAGAGCTTCTGCAATCATACGACTTTCGGTGCCGTTTTCTGATGTTGTTTCTAAGTCGCAGCGTGTCAATGTAGCATGCGTAAAGCTTATATTTTAGATCTGCTGTCTTTTTGGCAGCTAATTATTCTTACCGTGGTATTTTAGCGTCCAAGTCTCGTGATTGAGTCACATTCGCTTTTCCCCCTTTCCGTGTGTCCTTGCTTCCGGGTTCACCTCTGTTGGTTAGAAGTGTATCCGGGCTTTTCATATCAGCGTACCCGGTATGCACATGCGCAAAGGTAATTCAGGGTCTGTAGGCTGTCCTAGTCAATCATTCAATCAATGCATTGTGTCTATTATGTATTTATTTAAAGGGAGAGAGCATATGTTATCCGACCTTGATTTGGGAACTTTCGCATCGCATCCACGGAGCCACGCCACCGCAGCTGAACACTTCGCCCTGGAGGAGGAAGTACCATGGTAATTTGTCAGATGTTTCACAAGTCAGATTTTTCACACGTTTCTTACTTTCTCGATGCAGTGTGCTCCAAAACAGTTGGCTTTCACAATATGGAACCAAGTTATCGGTTTGTGTATTTTAAGCCTTTTCTTCATGTTTATATGTGGAAAAAAGATTTGGCTAATGTTTTTTTATATAATTATCTAGAGGCTCATTTGCTCAGAAAAAGGCGTTAGTAGAGTTAGTAGTTTTATGAACTGTTCAGGTGTTTTACGACTTGCTCGGAAAAAGGGACTCCAGACTATTAGATTTTCACAGTATTAGACCCACAGGTCAATTTTTTCATTTAGACCATTTGTCATACTATTAGTGAGGAAGATTAGTTGTTGCTCTTTTTTCAAGAGGGTTCTTTTATCTTTATTCTTGTCCATACTTGATCTTTGTTTGTATAGAACAGTCCAGCTAATATCTTCTACTTTATGGTTGAATTCCCACCAATGATCGACTAAAGGTGCATTCTGGGTTTTGTTTCTGATACAGCTTTTGTGTTCCCCTATTCGGATTTTGATTTTTCTATCCGTTTTCCCAATGTACATTTTTTTACATGGACAGCATACTGCATATATGACCATCTTGGTATTACAATTGCTAAAAGTTCTTTGTTGCCATACTGTTGGTAAGCCAATATCTACTGCTGTGCTTTTGAAAGTTGAAGAGCAACACCGGCAATTGCCGCATGGAGTATGTCCCGTTAGGGTTTGGAATCCCCATTTTTGCGGTAATGTAGTTTGTGATGTTTGTTTCCTACTGATGTCATTTCTTGTCAAGATTTCTTTTACGTTACGGCTTCTTTTAAACGCAATGATGGGTCTTGCGATCGGGTGTTCGCAGTTTGCCAGTAGATGGCAGTTTTTATCAATGATTTTTTTAATTCCATTAGAGAGATGATTATAGGTATTGACAAAAACAAGTCTTTTGTCAGTTTCTTTTTGGGTGCCTTGTGCACGCTGTGCCTTGTATTCTAACAAAGCCTCTCTGTTGTTGTTTTTGGCCCGTTTCAATGCGCGCTGAGTGATTTTATTTGGATATCCCCTATCTTCAAGTTTATCTTTCATTTTCATTGCTTCAGCCTGGAAATCCGTTCTATTGGTACTGTTCCTTTTAAGTCTTAGGAATTGTCCTAAAGGTAGATTATCTCGTACATGGCGCGGGTGAAAACTTGAGTAATGTAACAAGGAGTTTCTATCAGATGGTTTGTTGTATGGTTTGACAAACAGTTTTTTTTGTGTTAGGTTCGACACTGATGGTAATCTCCAGAAAAACTAAAGATGTTGTACTATGTTGATGGGTAAATTTTAGAAAATTGTTTTGTAAGTCGATCCATTTGTAAAAGCGTTCCAGTTCCTGTAAGCCTCCTGTCCAAATCATAAAAATGTCGTCTATATAACGACGCCATTTTCTGATGTAATTAATGAACGGGTTTGCGTTATGCATAATAATGTTGTTTTCAAACCCTTCCATATAAAGATTGGCTACACTGGGCGCCAGAGTGGCGCCCATGGCTGTGCCTTGTATCTGTTTGAAAAATTCACCATTAAAGTAGAAGTAACTCTCGACTAGTGCCATTTCTGCGCACCATAGAATGAATGATACTGGAGTGGTTGTCACAGTATGTTCGATTAGTAGTTTTTCTTCGAGTACTTCTAGAGATAGTTGTTGGGGGATACTGGTATACAACGCCACTACATCTAGACCAACTAGTAGCTCTGCATGTGGATCAAAATCCAGATTTTCTACCTCTGATATAATCTGAGTAGTATCCTGTATATATGAGGCCATTTTTTTCACTAAAGGTTGTAAAAAAGTATCTGCGAATTTAGATAATGGCTCCAACACAGAGTTTATCCCTGAGACAATTGGTCTACCCGGTGCATTAGTCATTGCCTTGTGAATTTTGGGCAAGGTATAGAATTGCGGAATTTGGGGTTTATCTTTGATAAGAAAATCAAATTCTTTCCGGCTAATCCACCCTCTCTCTTTAGCTTTCATGACTTTAAGGGTAATCATCTTTAGTAATCGTGGAGTCGGATCTTCTGCGAGTGTTTGGTAGCAGGTGAGGTCTAATAGTTGACGGTAACATTCCCTTATGTAATCTGCCCGATTGAGGATCACTATGGCTCCTCCTTTGTCTGCCCTACGAATTATGATTTCATGATTGCTAGAGAGTTGCTTAAGTGCAAGGGTTTCTTTGTTACTGATGTTCTGAAAGGTTTTTTTACCTTTAGCCTGTTGTTCTAACGTCGTGATCTCTTTTAGTACTCTTTTTTGGAATACCAATGCTTCTGGACTCTGGGCTGCTATTGGTACGCAGAAGGTTGATTTGGTACTCAAACCTGAGCCTGAGACTTCTAGTTCATACGTTTTATCCTCAAAAAATTGATGTAGGTGGATCTTTCTCATAAAATGGTTAAATTCCTGTCGGAAGATAAAAGGGCTATGATGGTTCGTAGGGACGAAACCCATTCCTTTCTCCAGCAGTTGCATTTCTTGTTCTGTTGGTTGATAGTCAGATAGATTCACCACAAGGCAGCCATGCTTCGGGTTACTCGAGGTTCCAGATCCCATGTCTCTGCTCCGTTCTCTAAAAATTGTTGTTGTTGAGCATTAGGTCTACCACTTTGGTTACCTCCTCCCCTGTTGTTAATGGAGTCACACCACAAGCACAGAACCATATTTCAATGAAGAAGCATACAAACAAAATCAAACAAACACAATTGCCATCCATAGCAGTGGACGAGGTTATGAAAAACGTAATAATACCATAATAGAACAAGAAATACTGCTTACAAAAATATCCCCAGAGAACTCAGAATCAATTCTTCATTTGACTGAACCAGAACATCCAGTATACAAATGGACATCCAGTATACAAATGGTCACGCACCTCAATATGTAACATTTCCAAAAAATCTTTCAAATCTTTACACCAGTTGCTCAATCAATATGTGAAAGGCAAAGACAAAATCAAAATAAAACTGCTGCAAAATGTAGATACTTGTCCAGTGCGCAAACACACAGGACTGAAAGGACATTCATTGGCCTGCCTTTCAGGACCTATTTGCAAAAGCAGCTACCATCACATCAAAATGATATCAACACATCATTCAACTATAAGAAATCTAGTCTATAAACTGTACCATGCTAAAAGTCCTGCTTTAGCAGTAGCCAATTTAAATAACAATCTTTTACATGGTACAGCCAAAGACCTACTCAAAGAAATCAACCATATCCAGAGTAAATATTTTGGAAGTGAAAACCACTTAAAAAATGCAATAGCTTTACAACAGACTAGCATTAATTCTGTACATGGCAACCTTCTACTACACAAATACAAAAAAGAAATACTAAAATACAAAAGTACATCCGCTGAAGTAACAAACCATGTGTTTGTGTGTTGCCACAGAACTTTTTATAAAAGTAACACAAAAACTATAGACATAACATACAAAACAGAAGACAATGAAGATTCCAAATGGTTTGAATTAGCTCTCTACCTTATAGCAGAAAACTAATATGAAATAACTGACTCCTTAACACTTTGCAATTACTGCACTACAAAACTTGACAACAATCAAACTCCTTCACGTGCTGCCACAAATAATTTGGAATTATTCCCTCTACCAAAACCCCTGTAACAACTCAATTTATATGAGAGCATCATAATTCAAACAGTACACCCATTCCAAGCAATAATACGCCTTCAACCAAAAACAGCTAAATTACCTCCCTGTAAATTGGTGAAAGGCATTCACGGCAAAGTAGTATATTTACCATTAGATCTAAAAGAAAATGTGCACACTCTGGGAGTGCAATGTCCAATAGAACAATCTTTAATTGTCTTAGTAAATGGTGTACCTACAAAAGACAAAATAAATTGGCAACAACTGGTAGATTTACATAAAGTTAGACAAGCCTTGCAATATCTAAAAGACAGCAATGAATACTACAAAGAAATAAATATTGTAGAAAACTTAAGAGAAACAACTAAATAATACAAGAGTCACCAGAAACTGGTCGATTTGAACTTCTAGAACCTTCTACAGTACCCAATATTTTAGACCATTATACAATTCATCTATTACACTCTAAAGACACCATAGATGATGCACTAGAAACATACCAAATGCGACAAACAAAAGGATCACCAATCAGCATATGGGAAAAAAGTATAGAAGCATGTGCTTTTCCTTTACTCTTTCCTAATTGCAAAGGAGGAAGGTACGATGATAGACCCACTCAGATAACAGCATCAGAATACCGCTCATTACGAATGTATTCTGAAGATCCCAGATTTAGACAAAATGTGGAATATACATATTGCACCTGCTCTTTGAAATTAAACTCGCAGCTCTATGTTACGGAGTAGCACACACATTAAAATCAGGAACCCACTTTCAAAATATGTCAGCTACGCAATGACTACAAAAAGTACAAGAAAAAGATGGAGTTTTACAATCAAGCATTACAAATCTGTTGGCAAACATGTGTGGTACGAAAGAGTACTCGCTCCGACGTCACGGAGATGTACGTTGCATGATAAAAAACCTTGGCCCACCCACTTGGTTTGTTACATTAAGTTGTGCAGAATATACATGATTTCCTACGCATATCAAACAAAAACAAAACAAACATAGATATACTAACACCTGGCGAACTTTGCTCTCTAGATCCTGCTAATGTTTCAAGATATTTCCATCACCGCGTCATTGCTATGCTACACTTTATTTGTAATAAAACTGTTCCTCCCCTTGGAGAAGTGCAACGCTTCTTTTGGAGAAAAGAATACCAAGCCAGAGGAGCACCACATATCCACATGGTTTTATGGATTAAAGATGCTCCTAAATATGTTCAAGACAGTGATGCCACTGTGTTACAGTTTATCGAAAAATATGTCACTTGTGAAATTCCATCAGAAGCAACAAATAGTGATCTTCATGCACAAATTGTACAATTTCTAAGACACAAATGTGGCAAATATTGTCGTTGCAAATACAAAAACAAAGGGAAATACTACACCAAATGTTGTTTTGGTTTCCCTAGATCAGTTACAGAAACAGGTGAAGTGAACAACTTCATGTCTTCAGTTAGACATAGTATTAAAGGTAAATCACCTAAAAATACATATTACACAAAAAGAACAGAAGAAGCAAAATATACCAATGATTACAATGCAATCATTGCCCTATTGTGGAATGCAAACATAGATGTGCAGTACATTGCAGACAATTCCACTGCAGTTGCACGGTATGTTACAACCTACTTAACAAAAGCAGAAAAAGCAGAGCTTCAAGACCTCTGGGATGACCTGTCATCAGACTAAACACTGTCTCAGAAATTGTACAGCTTGGGCATAAAAATGCTCTCCCATAGAAAATGTGGCTGCTATGAAGCTGCAGATCGTTTAACCGGTACTGCTTTGTATGGAAAATCTGAAAATATAGTATGGCTAAGTCTTGGTCCTGCTAAATCTAGAAAAAGAGTTCTCAAATCATACAATGACATAGAAACAATAGCCAAAAATGATCCGAACACACATACTACCCAAACAGAAGTACCACTTTGGAAACCATGTGTCTATACCACAAAGCCCAAAACTTCACATACAAAAATAATATAAAACCCGATGAAAAAAAGGTAGATACAGAGTGACAAATTGTGAAGGCAGCTTAGTAAAACTCACCAAACCAAGTTTAATTAATCATATCAAATTGTCATTAAAAACGCCTCAACATAAAGAACTATATTACATGTCCCTACTACAACTCTTTAAACCATGGAGAAAAGAAGAAGAAATACTACATAACTATGACTCCTATGAAGACGCTTTCAAAGCAAATGAAAGCACTATCACCGATATAAACTTTACACAGTACAAAACAATGTTGCACAATGAACAGCAACACGAAGAACTCCAGGCTCAGCTAGATAAGGACACTCCTGACAGTAGTCAACCTTCTGTAAAAGGAAGCCAAGAACCACTGGGACAGCCACTAATAGCAAATGAGGCAGAATTAGCTATGACAGAAGTAGAAAAAGGCCATGAGTCAGTATGCAGATACAGAAGACTTAAGTACGCTACAATCAAAACTAAACAATGAGCAGCGTAGCATTTTTCAAGAAGTAACAAAAGAAGTTGCACATGGTGTACAGCATGAAAATAAAGAATGTACCTGCCAAAATTACAAATCTATACTATTATACGTCAGTGGTGAAGCTGGTTCAAGCAAAACATTCTTAATCAAAATCATCAGCAAGTTCCTTCAACAATTGACAAACAACAAACTGTCAGCTGTTGTAACTGCCCCCACCGGTTTAGCTGCCTACAACATAGGTGGTGTCACTTTACATCGATTACTACTCCTACCAGTAGATCACCAAAACAAATTAGAATATTACAAACTTTCTACAGAAGCTGCAATGGAACTATGCAGAGTGTTAAAACAAATGAAAATGCTACTAATAGATGAAGTGAGCATGGTCTCCAACCTAATGGGGTCATTACGAGGTTGGAGGTAGCCATGGTGCTATTAGCGCCATGGCTACCCCCTTACCGCATTCCGGGTCCGAGTTCCCGGAATAGGGACTTACCGGGTCATTCCGACCTTGGAGGACCCAGTAAATCCCCATTCCGGAACCATTCCCCATTCCCATTGAGGCCCTATAGGGCTCAATGGGAATGGGGATGGAGCTAATAATGGGCCCGCTATTAGAGGCCCGTTAAGTCCCTTAACGGGTCACTTCCATAATGCCTGGTAAAACCAGGCATTAAGGAAGGGACCCGCTAAGGGACCTCGTAGTAGGGCAGTAAGGGATTACTGGCACCGGTGCCCTTACCGGTGCCAGTAATCCCTTACCGCCCACTTCGTAATGACCCCCAATGTTGGCTTTGATTCACCTCAGATTACAAGAAGTACTTAAAACAAACTATGAAGAGCTCTTTGGAGGAAAACACATTATTGTTTTCTGAGATCTTCTTCAATTGACACCAGTGAAAGGTGGACGAATTTTTAAAACCTTAGGTCACAAACTCTGCCAGAAAACTATTAGTAGCATAGGAAATGTCAACCTTTGGCAACATTTCCAATACAGAGAATTAACAGAAAACATGCGACAGTCTACAGACCTCACCTATGCCAACATTTTAAAAAGTATTAGAGTTGGTGTACTATCTCAAGAAGCACAAGCAATATTAAAAACCCAGCACATCTATGTACTTTATGGGCATAACTCAATTGACATTTCCGCAACAGACAAACTGGACGTACATGGCATGACACTACCCATGTGTGAACAAGCCACAACAAGACTAAATACCTTAGAAAATTCTATCTCCAACACAGCTGGTTTGGAAAAAATATTAAAATTATCCTTAAACTGTAGAGTAATGCTTAAACGTAACCTTGACGTGGAGCAAAGACTAGTTAATAGAGCACTGGGTACAGTTGTTGGCTTTCAAACATACCCACGTGACAATAACATTCAGTTTGTCAATATTTTCTTTGGCAAACTTTCAGAAATAAAAAGGATAGGCCGCACAACAACCCGATTCCTTCTCTTCAAAGACATGTATGTACGCAGAGAACAATTTTCTCTAACTCTAGCATTCGCAGTCACCATTCATAAATCACAAGGTCTTACCCTAGACAAAGCATTGATAGATATTGGTAACACAGTCTTTAAAGAAGGCATGAGCTACGTAGCACTATCACACTTACATACACTTGACTGTCTATTTCTAATCAACTTTGATGCAAATAAAGTAAACGCTGATATTGCTTGCATTTTAGAATACAATAGACTACGTTCTCTACACACCCCCCATCTAAAAACATATCCTGTTCCACAAAAAAGAAAACGTTGTAAAAGAAAAATAATTAAAACAGATATGCAACAGGATATCAATGCAAATCCTCCAAAGAGACAAAAAGAAACTAATACTTCATCAATTACCACAACCAAAGAAGAACCTATTACTCAAAGTAACTCAGGTACTTCTTCAAAGAAGCAGCAAACACTCTGAAAAAATGACTTGGACACAGACCTATCGGGTCCATTCAAATTTCCAAATGTAACTGGTGTAAGTTGCTACGCAAATGTAGCAATGGATATTCTATTTCAATTACCACCAATTGTTGAGAACATTTACTTACACCAAACAGACCAATTGTGTTTGCAAATGTTAGTACTTCATAGAAGCGCAACAAACAATCCTGACAACACCTATAGTGTTCATGGAATAAGACAGGAATTGGACTACTGTGCTGGAATGATGAAATTCACTATAAACTCACAAGAAGATCCACAAGAATTTCTAATGTACTTACTACAAGTACTGGAAAACAAAAACATACCTATAAATGAAATCTTCACCCATAAATGAAATCTTGCAGATTTCATACATGTGGAAACATACATGCACTCTCTGCAACAATGTGACACAGGAACAAATCCCTAATGAGCGCTTTGTGTATTTATCCATATCTAATTGTGAATCTGTTCCATTTCAGCAACTTGTACAAAATGCAAACCATCGTAGATTATGTACTACCTGCAATTCAGATAATCGCTCCACCAGACTAATACAAACACATAGTAAATACATAATACTAATGTTTCTATGTTACAATGCAGATGGTACCAAAAACAACTGCAAACTGACTGTATTCACACATGGTCAGTTATCACTTGGTAGGAAAACCTTCACAACAATAGGTATAATCTACCACGCAGGAGCCACAACCAATGCAGGTCACTACAGTGCATATATTAAAAAGAAATGTGGTTGGTTCGAATGTAATGATAGTACCATTACTCTAAAGCAAAGATTACCACCAAATCTTACAAACGCTTATTTAATATTCTTAAAACCAAAATTTAATAACTAATCCGCACTTAAACATTAACAAACCTTCAATTAAATAACTATAAACTGTTTCAATGCACCAAAAGGTATCTAACTGACCCCAGATTCTACAACAACCAAACAGATAAACGAATACCACTAAATTATAACAAGAAATAAACAAGTAAAAAACACCAACAGGTATCTAACTGTCCCAATATTTTGCAACAATCAAACAAATAAATCAATACCACTAAGTTATAACAGAAAAATGGACAGTTAGAATACACCAACAGGTATCTAACTGTTCCAACAATGTGCACCAAGCCAACAGATAGAACATTAGTCAAAAACAACAAGTGAACAATGAAAACAAACAAACAAATAGACTGTAGCATAACAAAAAAGGGGTTTTTTTATCTACCACACAGGAGGCACAACAGATGCAGGTCACTACACTGCATATATTAAAAAGAAATGTGGATGGTTTGAATGTAATAATAGTACCATTATTCTAAAGCAGAGATTACCAGCAAATCTTACAAACACTTCTTTAATCTTCTTAAAACCAAAATGTTATAACTAATCTGTACTTAAACATTAACAAAACTTCAATTAAACAACTATAAACTGTTAGAATATGCCAACAGGTATCTAACTGCCCCAAGATTCTATAACAACCAAACAGATAAATAAATACCACTAAATTATAACAAGAAACAAACAGTTAGAATATGCCAACAGGTATCTAACTGCCACAAGATTTTGCAACAACCAAACAGATAAATCAATACCACTAAATTATAACAAAAAATAAACAGAATACACCAACAGGTATCTAACTGCTCTAAAAAATAAGTAACAAACCAACATTAGCCAGAAACAACAAGTGAACTCTGAAAACAAACAAATAGACTGTATCATAACAAAAAAAGTTTTTTTTTAATCCGACATGGATTATTTTTTTCCCGCAGACCCAATGATTTGAAAAACAAACACAGAAACTGAGCAAATAGCACAGTACACTAGTTTCTAATCTACTAAATATGAGGGTCAAAATGAATATACAATGTCTATTATTCAATGCTATAAGTCCTTACAAACTACCAATACTAAAATGATATTTTTTTTATCACAGAAATTGACAAAGAATATATGTACTGCAGTTACCAAACCAAACAGTAAGTGTATTACAATAAGTACAACTCATAAATACTGCTCCATAACACAACAACTGAAACAAACAGTGCATATAACTTCAGTCTTGAATGCATGGACCTGGCCACAACCACCACAGCATATCACACCCATGAAAGCTTATAACTTCGGTACTTATAACTTCGGTCTTGGGTAGACCCTGGCCACAACACCACAACATATCACACCCATGCTAGCTTATAACTTAGGTACTTATAACTACTTCAGTACTTATAACTTTGATCTTGAACTTTGATGTTGGGTGCATGACCTTTGGCCATGACCCCAACACTCTAGGCAGTGGTCTTTAAACTTTTTTGGCCTGGGCCCCCCTGAGCAAAATTTGGGCAGGCCAGGGCCCCCCCAAATGTGCCAGATTAACTTTTGCACACTGTCACCCCACCCTACTCGCAGTACTGACCCTGGCCTCTCCCCACTCGGCTCCCATCACTATCCCAGTGCTCCCGCCCATCCTGCTCCCACCACAGTCCCATAACACAACCATGCACGCATCCATACACATATTTAAATAAAAAATAAATCACCATAAACGTACCTTCTGCAGCAGCCTGCGCATGGTTGCTAAATCGCCCCACTCCAGCTTGCTCTGCCCATATGTGCGTGGAGGCGCAGGAGCACCGTGTCGCACATACATACATGCAGTGCCCCAGCCAACATTTCCAATGAGCTATGCAAGGCTGGCAAAGCAAAACGCCCCCAGCGTTGGATGGCTCAGTGATCATGTGCGGCTGGGGAACTGAACTGTCAAAGGCAAACAGTGTTTTCCTTTGACAGTTCAGCCAGCCCAGGAGCACTCCCTCAGCTGGAAAAAGCAGCTGAGGGAGTGCTCAGGGTTTCACTGGGCTGGCTCCTCGGCGCCTCCATAATGGGTGAGGGGTCCAGTGGGTCGACGCCCCCTCACCCATTATGGATGAGCCGCTGGGCTTGGACCGGCCCATAGGGCAATAGGGCGATGGCCGTACCAAAAATGCAAAATGCTAGTGTAGGCCAGTCAAAATTGGCCACTTTTTTGGCCAATGTGGGCCAGTTTGAGGAGTTACTTCACTATGCAGCTAGTAGTTTTGACCACTATTGCTGAATAAACATTCTTTAAATATCACAATTTGTTTACATTTGAATAAAAAACACCCCCCTGGCTACTATTCAAACAGTCAGTGACTAAAGGACTGAATATCCATTTGCAACTGCTGGCCACTTTTACATTGGTGCCTAAGTCTGTTTTATGGTCCAGTCTGACCATCTGAGCTGCCCGTGCCCATTTCCTCTGATCTAAAAAAAAAATATTGTTAAAAAAAAAAAAAGTTACATTTTTTATAACACATTTCATGCTGGGCTCTCGCGCCCTTCCTGAGATGTTTGAAGACCTCTGCTCTAGGCCTTGGCCACAACCACCGCAGCATATCACACACATAGATCACACCCATAGAATCAAACATTTTAACTATGCATAAGTGCGCATTTCTTATGTCTACAGACACCGTGGTTGCACTTAGAACAGCTTCAACTTGCCTGCAAACAGTATGGACAGGTATATTATCCTTAGGATACCTCCATTTTTGTTTAATTGCAAATATCCTGGACACTGTGTGTGTTCTTAGAACAGTTTCAACTTGCCTGCGAACAATACGGACAGGTATACTGTCTTTAGGACACCTCCAATTTTCGTTTCATTACGTACATCCCAGACAACGTGTGTGTTCTTAGAACGCATTCAACTTGCCTGCAAACAGTACGGAAAGGTATAGTGTCCTTAGGACACCTCCATTTTAGTTTCATTACGGACATCCCGGACACCATGTGTGTTCTTAGAATAGTTTCAACTAGCCTGCAAACAGTACGGACAGGTATAGTGTCCTTAGAACACCTCAATTTTTGTTTAATTACGAACATCCCGAACACCGTGTATGTTCTTAGAACAGTTTGAACTTGCCTGCAAACAGTACAGACAGGTATAGTGTCCTTAGGGCACCTCCATTTTCATTTGAATGCAGACTATAACTTCGGTACTTATAACTTTGGTCTTGAACTTTGGTATTGGGTGCACCCAAGACTCTAGGTCCTGTCCACAACCACCACATGCACCCAAAACTCATCCCAGACAGCATATGTGGTCCTAGAACAGTTTCAACTAGCCTGCAAACAGTATAGACAGGTATAGTGTCCTTAGAACACCTCCATTTTCATTTAATTACAAACATCCAGGACACCGTGTGTGTTCTTAGAAAAGTATGAACTTCCCTGCGAACAGTACAGACAGGTATAGTGTCCTTAGGACACCTCCATTTTCATTTGATTACAGACTATAACTTCGGTACTTATAACTTTGGTCTTCGACTTTGATCTTTGGTGCACCCAAGACTCTAGGCCCTGTCCACAACCACCACATACACCCAAGACTCTAGGCCCTGACCACAACCCCCACATGCACCCAAGACTCTAGGCCCTCACCAGAACCACCACATGCACCCAAGACTCTAGGCCCTCAGAACAACCACCAATTGCACCCAAGACTCTAGGCCTTGCCACAACCACCCCAGCATATCATACCCATAGATCACACCCATGTTTGATTCTATGGGTGTCATCTATGGGTGTGATATGCTGCGGTGGTTGTGGCCAGGGCCTAGAGTATTGGGTGCATGGCCTATGGCCTACGCCCTACGGTATTTTACAATCCAGCATGCTAATTTCACGGTATTTGTGCCTTTTCCTTGGATACCAAATTTAGCAGTGTGTATTTTTCATAATCCTGCGCTCTAATTTCACTGCATTTGTGCCTTTCCTTGGAAAACGAATTTAGCTGTGTGTATTTTACAATCCTGCACTGCATTTGTGCCTTTCCTTGTAAACCCAAATTTAGCTGTGTGTATATTTTTCAACCCTGCACCCCAATTTCACTGCATTTGTGCCTTTTCCTTGGATACCGAAATTAGCTGTGTGTTTTTTACAATCCTTCGCCCAAATTTGACTGCATTTGTGCTTTTTCCTTGGAAACCAAATGTAGCTGCGTGTAATTTTTAGAATCCTGCACACAAATGTCACTGTTATGCCTTTACTTGGAAACTGAAATTAGCTGTGTGTATTTTACAATCCTGCATCCTAATTTGACTGCATCCGTGCCTTTTCCTTGGAAACCGAATGTAGCTGTGTGTAGTTTTCAGAATCATGCACCCTATTTTCACTCCATTTGTGCCGTTTTCTTGGAAACCAAATTTAGCTGTGTGTATTTTACAATCCTGCACCCTAATTTCACTGCATTTGTGTTTTTTCCTTGGATACCAAATTTAACTGTGTATTTTACAATCCTGCACCCTAATTTAACTGCATTTGTGCCTTTTTCTTGGATACCGAAATTAGCTGTGTGTATTTTGCAATCCTTCACCCTAATTTCACTGCATTTATACCTTTTCCTTGGAAACGAAATTTACATGTGTGTATTTTTTCTAGAATCCTGCACCCTATTTTCACTGCAGTTGTGCCTTTTCCTTGGAAACCAAATTTAGCTGTGTGTATTTTACAATCCTGCACCCTAATTTCACTGCATTTGTGCCTTTTCCTTGGATATCGAATTTAGCTGTGTGTTTTTTACAATCCTCCATCCTAGTTTCACTGCATTTGTGCCTCTTCCATCCTGCGCTCAGATTTGCATTGTTTCTGTTCTCTCTTTGTTACTGCTAGGCCACCTGTGAGATTAGGCCAGAACCGTGCCGTGCAGTCACCCCTCTCCTTTCTTCTCCTCTCCGCCACCCTAATGGCACTCACCATCTCACCTATCTTCTCTTATTGCTACTCTATCTCCTACCCACCTCTATCACTAAGTCTGGAATCAAAAAGCACAAAAAAGATATCCTGCATGCAAACCCTGCCCTTCTAATCGCAGACACCTATGTCAGTGCAACCTCCAGAGAGGTCTTCACGGATATCCTTTTCTCTGTCCTCTCTCCAGATCTATGGGCTCCTCATCTCATCTCTACTCGCTCCCCTTTCACTTCCTCACCCATTAACGGTGGCACCAAGCAGGAAGTCCTCTTTGCTGGCTTCTCATCCTCACGTTGCGTCTTTAATGTCTACCACACTGGCACTATCCTGGTTCAGGGTCCTCAACCCAACCTCCTTCTCTTTGACCAGATCCTGCCTTCCCTCATTAACTTCCTTCATTCTCCTGCCTCTCCCCCACCACTCTCAGTGTCCCTCCCCCACTGACCGGAGTACCTCACCCTTGTACTCGTTCTCAAAAAACCTTCAAAGGCAGAGACCTCCTCCACCTGGCGACTCTTAACGCCCACTCAACCAAAAAACACTCTGCTAACATTTGCCTCCTTCTTGAAGACACTGACCTCAACATTCTCGCTCTCTACGAGACTTGATTCAATGCAAGCTCAGTCATTGCTTTTGACTCCCTCCTCCCAAACAGTTTCAAGATAATTTCCAAGCATCAGCCTCACAGTGCTGGCGATGGGGTCACTTTAATCTATCCTGAGTGGGTTCCTTCTTCCATCATACCCACCCAACTCTATGCTTCCTTTGAGAGCCTGGTTTGCAAGTTGGTCATCTCTCCCTCCTCCACTCTGACCATTTCTACTAATTACCAGACTCCTGGAGGTACCACCCTGTTCCTCTCTGAATGGGCTGATTTCTGCTCCACCTTACTTTCAACCACCTCCAACCTCCTCCTCTTGGGTGACTTCAACATTCAATTGGACTCCCCTGCCTAAGCATTCACACTTTTCATTGACCTCTGTGCCTCTCTTTCCCTTACCATTCTATCCTCCGGTCCAACCCACTCAGCTGGGCACACCCTGGAGGCCATCATCCACTCAGACCTCTCTCTCGCTAACCCTCTGATCACCCCTTTCTCTTGGTAAGACTATTCTCTCTTCTCCTCCCACTTCAGTCCCTTCGGCCCTCCTACCACACCATCAAAAGCCCTGCGAACCTCATTCTTGAACATCTGCCCGATGAAACATGTGACAGCTGCTGCCTTTGCTACCACCTTCATTCCCCCTTCACCCTACCACAGACTCTACCATTGATTCTGCTCTCAGCAACCTTTACTTAGCCATCGCCAATACTCTTGACATCCTTGCCCCAGTCATGAGGACCCGCCTGAAACCTGCCGCTAAGCGTAACACCTGGTATGACTACAAACTTGCAGCACTGAAACGAAAGTGCAGAGCAGCAGAACGGAAGTGGCAAACCTCAGGTTCACCCTCTGACAAATTGGCCTGCTCCAAAGGCAATACAGACTCTCCATCTGTACCAGGAAAAGATCCCCCATTTAGGCACAGGTAACTGGTGCATCCAATGACACGGCAGATCTTTTCAAAATCTGCAGGGAGCTAGCCAATCCATCCACAGTCTCCTTCTCCTCCCTTCCTTCACAGGCCCTCTGCAACGCACTGGCCACACACTTTGTCATCAAAACTCAGAACATCCTGAACACCCTTGTCACTTACCCACCAAACCGATCCCTCACTCCCTTGCCTCCCTTGGCCTCTCACCCTCCACCATCCGCCTTCACCTCCTTCACCTCTGTGACACCTGAAGAAGTTGCCAATGTTGTCTGCTCTATGAAGACTTCTTCCAAAAAGGTCCCCCCTGCTCATCCAGAACCATCAAGGACAACATTGGCTCTCTTGCCCCTGCACTCGCTGATTTCTGCAACCACTCTTTTGCCTCCTGTACTTTTCCCTCCTCCCTCAAGCATTCCCTTGTGTGCCCATTCCTGAACAAACCTTCAGCACACCCTACCTGTCCATCCAACTACCACCCTATTTCCATCACCCACTTCCTGGGGAAACTGCTGGAGTAGCTAGCCTTGCCCAACTCAACTTTCACACTGAACTTGTTGGTGGCCTTCACAATCATCACTCTGGATTCCAAACATCCAGAGGCACAGAAACTGCTTTTCTGAACACTCATGAAGAACTGCTCGCATCCCTGGACTCCAACTCCCCAGTTGCCCTCATCCTACTTGATCTCTCCTCTGCCTTTGACACTGTCAACCATTCCATCCTCATACAAAGGCTCCACGGTACCCTTGGTATCTCGGAACGGGCACTGGAATGGCTGACCTCTTCCCTAACTGACCGCTCCTCCCAAATCATTTTGGGCACCTTCTCCTCTCCTTCTTCGTTCTCCACCTGTGGTGTTCCCCAGGGACCTATCCTCTCCCCCTGGCTCTTTAACATCTACCTTGCTCAACTGGCAATCCTCATCTTGTCCTTCTCCCCCAACTTCCAGTGTTAAACACTCAACTCTTTTTCAGACTTCCTGCTGTCACACATCCCTGACTGCCTATCTGCCATGAGCATGAGGTTGTTCGCTTTCCTCAGCTGGATCCCTCCTATGGAACAACCAAGAGGGTCTCTGCGTCTTGAGCAGGACCCTCTTAAATTCTGAAAGCAACTCAAGACTTTCTTCTTCTATTCCTCCTTCCCTTCTTCCCTCCTCTGTTAATCTCACAGTTGCTGTGATTTGTGTCTTGGACCCTTTTGCATCCTCTGGTCCCCTGACCACCCACACCCAATCTCCCCAGCTTCTGACTACCATCAGCACTTGCCTCGGCACACCCTCCGCACTGGAGGCTTGCACTTTGTACCCAATGTGGCTCCTGGCTGCATAGCACCTATCATACCTTGCACTTCTTCTGTGGCTCACCCTCGAGCATGGACACCCCAGCACCTACCCACTGCCCTCTTCCTCGCTGCACTTGTACGTTCTGAATACTCACAAGGCATAGTAGGTTAAGTGGTCCCTTCTCCCACTGTATTTGTTTGCATATTTTAATTGCACTGCATTCCTGTGTTCCCTCCCTCTTGCCCTGTGGGCACTTTGGAACAGAATCTCCTTAGTGTATAAGTGCCTAACAAGCAAACAATAAATTAAACTAAACAGACAGGTAGGTCAGCAGGGGAGCAAGAGAGCGAAAGCAGAGGTGAAAAGGAAGGTCTTGAATTGCTTCCGGAACTTCAGGTGCTCCAGTTCGAGTTTGAAAGGGGCAAGGAGGCCATTCCAGAGGGAGGCACCTGCAGAGGAGAGAGATCTACCCCCACTCTCTGGCTAGAGAAGCGACTGACCCTCAGAGAATTTGAGGTGGCTGAGTTAAGGACTCGAGAAGCAAGGTGCTTTGCAAGAGAAAGTAGGATGTACTGCCCGGCCCCAGAAAACCTTGCGGACGATGCAGAGGGTCTTCGACTTGATCCTTGCAACCACTGGGAGCCAGTGGAGAGAATTCACAGCTGGAGAGATACAGTGCCTGGGCTTCAGGCCAAGGACAAGTCTTGCAGTCCTATTCCGGATTAGTTGCAGAGGGTGGAGAGTAGAGGAAGGCAGATTGAGAAAGAAGCTGTTGCAGTAGTCCAGCCTAGAGAGAATCAGGGCTCTGGAAACAGTGAGCTACTGGGGCAAAGTGAGAAAAGGGAGGATACCTCTGAGGAGGTGCAGCTGGTAGTGGGACTTCTTGGATGGGCCCATGATGTGGGGAGAGAAGGAGAGTGTGGAGTCTGTGATGTGGGGGGAGGAAGAAGAGAGAGAGGACAGGGTGACCTGGGTTTTAGTGAAGTGAGAAGCCAGAGCTGTACAGAGGGCCTGGTTGGGAACAGGAGAGGCAGAGACTGCAGAAGGATTTACCAGCTCCTTACAGATTTGAATGAGTTGCAAGATATATCATGGGATGTTTGTGCCATTGGTGCGGGTTGGGATATGATGAGGGATCACAGTTAGCCTGGGTGGCACCCAGGTATTCACTGAAGAGTAAGGTCTTGAGGTACTTCCTGAACTATATGACCATTGGCACAGTCAAAGTTAGCACCAGCTTGGTGTACCAGTATATAGGTGCATAGCAAGATAAGTCCTCAAGCTCCTGGAGAAGTGTAACCCAACTGAGGAACAAAGTCTTTCAGCTATGTAGGCAGGTATGCAAGCTGTGGTTGCTGTGTAGGTAATGCAGGCAGATTAAAGATCATTCTCACTGGGATGGGAAGTCATTACATCTTCCTTAGTGCTGAGAAATGTGGTTGGATCTCTTGTTTCCCACTATGAGTTGTGCCATGGTGTATTGGACGGCCGTAAGGGGGCCAGGTGCGTTGCTCAAACACTGCTGAGGAGTGCCTTACACCTATCGATGTGGGGCATTATTAGGGCCTGGGCTGTGGTTCTGAAGTTCCTGGATGATAGGAAGGGTTTTATCTCATGAAGGAGGGTAAGCTTGTATCAGATGGTTTGGAACTTTCTGTTGATCTTTTGGAGGAAGAAAGGAGTGTTGTCTGTAGTAACTATGATCGATTTGTCAGTTGAGGCCAGGTGAAGTGCAAAGAAATCAAGGTGCATGTCGTTTAACCACCCTTGAATGGTATCCTGCTTAGATGGGTAACCAAATAGGATACATTCCATCTTTTGAGATTGAGCTTCATGTATGTGCAAGTCATCCAGGCTTGGATCGAGGCAAGGCATTCCCTGATGCATGAGATGTCCTACTAACTCTGACTTTTAGATATAATTGGGTATTGCCCACGTATTGGTGGAGTAAGATGTCGGGTCATTGAGAAAATATCCTGATAGCTGCATTTATAGATTAAACATAACTGGGGAGAGAATTGACACTTGTGTGACTCTTCTGGTGACCTGGTGTGGATCTGACCTAATGTTGCCCATCTGGACAGTGTGGTGCTTGTCCAAGAGGTAAGATGCTAATCACAGTTGAGTAATGTGCCTGATAAGTCCGTTCTGTTTTAGAATAGGCTGATCAATGTATGGTGGTAAACCATGTAAATAACAGGGGAGAGGGCGAGGAGGACAATGAGGCATGAGTCACCTTTGCCCACAATTTGAAGACGCCTATCTATGACCTGGATGGTGGCTGTTTCAGTGCTACATTTTGATCTGAACCCAGATTGGTAAGCACTGAGCAAGGCATCTTGGTAAATGCAGTCATGGAGTTGCTTGGCAACTGTGTTTTCAATAATTTGTCAAATGAATGGGAGGCTAGTGATCACTTGGTAGCTTGCAAGATCGTCTTTGTCCAAAGTGAGATTTACTTTTGAGGAAAGGGAGAATGAGTTCTGTTTTGCAGAGCTTAAGAAGGTGCCTTGTATGAGTGAGGCATTTGCAATTTTGATGAGTTCCTCCCCCCCCTTATGCTTAAGGAAGGCAACTAGAAGATTGCCATCTTTTTATCAACAAATCATTTTGATAAGTGACCCTATCAGCATTCAAAAACATTATCCAGTTGCGCGTTACAAGTACCCTGTACAGCAGTTGTCTGAGCATATGGTCTTTGATGTATTAACAACAGGGAATACTCTTATTTTCTTTTCGGCCTTATGCACCGGATGTGCAGTGAGCTCCGTGCAGACTGGTAAAGACCATTCAGACAAAGTGCCACAAGATTCTAACCATGCTAGAATTGCTGTTCTCACACATGGGTTATATATACATTTCTTCCAAGAAAATAGTCTTTTCTAATTCCTACCAGTTGACTTGTGTTTTAAAACACATGTAAGAGAGGCAGAGGTGCATAGTATGCAATGGCCGGAATGTGACCGTCCCATTCTTCTTCTTCTTATTGTGTGATTTGTGTTATTTGCTGCTGACAAACTCACATGTTAAATGATCGTGCATTGAATATTGGCCCTATTACCATCCACCAAATATAGTTTAAACCAAGAAAAGGAAATGGTATTTCTGCTCTTTCATTTTCTCTATCTGCACTCCCTCTCTCTCTCTTTCTCTCCTTTACCTTTTTGTGTCCCTGTCTCTCTTTCTGTGAGAGAGTCGTATTGTCAGGTGTGCTATCTCTGTTATCTCTGCCAATACAGTATGGGAAGCTCTCACTTTGTCTCTCTGTCGGTGTGGGCTGTTTCTCTTTTTTTCTTTCTGTCAATATGGTCTGGCTATCACCATCTACGTCTTTCTCAGTTGGTGTGGCCTTGTGAACTCTTTTCTCTCTGTCTCGCTGTGCCAGGGCAGTCTGATACACTTGGCTCTCTCTGTCAGTGTAGTCTAATTTGTTTCTATCCCTATCTCCCTCTCTCAATGTCTTCCTATAACCCACCAGTTATCTCTCCGTCTCCTTTCCCGTCTCTATCTCTCTCTAATTCTCTTTCTCTATCTCTTTTTCCTCTGTCTCTCCCTCCCTGCTTCACTCACATTATCACTCCCTCTTCTAGTGAGTGTGTTTTTCTCTACCCCTCCCTCTGTGGCTCTGCCTCTCTTTGTTCGACCTTTCTCTCTCTCTCTCTCTGTCTCTCCCGCTACCGTTCCCGTTGTCTCTCCCTCTGTCTATTTCTCCCTGTCTCCCCTCTCTGTGCTTCTTCGTACCTCTCTCTATTTCAACTCCTATTTCTCTCGTTTTCCCCTTTCTCCCTCAATTGTTGATCACAGCGGATGTATGTGATTTCACAGAATCAACTTCACCTCAAGGTGAAATCTTCGGAAAAAAATGTCTTTGAATTATTATGTTTTATTATGAGGGGGGAGACCACCCACTTTACCCCACCTTATCCTATCTCCTTACCCCACCCATCTATGTTTTAAAATGTACCCACTTACCCAACCAAATTAGAAAAAAATACAATTCAGATATTTCACATTAGGTGAAAACGGATTCAGTGAAATGTAGTGATACAGCTCACAGAAGTAACAGAACCTTTCCGAGAAAGATTGACATTTTGAGAGATAAAATGGTGTGTGATCTCACTGCAAAAAGCTTTTTAAAGAAAATGACATTATTTAGTTGTACTAGAATTGTAAACTGTCTCTTTTTTAAATGTCACTATATTTGTTTATAATGATGACTTCCAGCACATATTGTAGTCATATTATGAATGTTACACTTGCCAGGCTGAGCAAAGCACAATATCAAAACCTACAATGACCACATAAATGATTTCCAATGGTACGCCTTTGGCCTGTGAGAAAATACAATAGGACAAATAGTATCATTAAGGATTCCTGGCTGCTTTGCATGAAAAGAAAGAAAAAAGTGGGAACATAAGAATGACCACAGTTCTTTATATTTGCCAAATGTGTCGCTAATAGATGGTGTGAATGTTTGAGTAAATAAGTACATAATGCACTAGGCTAGGTGCTCATTTGATTTTTCACAATACTCACCCTAGCATTAACTTTTTTCTGACCATGAACCATATGCACATATTCAAACAGCCACAGGATTTGGATGTGTAGATAAAATGGCTGTGCCACCTGTCTCCCTTACTGAGTTTAGAAGCGATAGGGAACCCGAGCCTCAGAGTAAGGCTGTCTGTGCACATGCCCTGCCTTTCCCAAATGCACGAACATCCTTAAAGAAATGTATAGGACGTTGCTGATTACTATTTTGAAAGCGTTAAGGTATTCTGCGATGGTTGATACGATCTGGAATTTGGTCCACAGAGTATGTCCAATATGAAGGGGTTGTTTAACCTTAGGCAGTGTCCAGTATCGGAAACAGGCAACAGAGGCATTCGTCGAGGAGAAAAAAATGTTCAAAAAATATCGTTTCCCGTTCCCGAAACCAGACAATATTACTTCCGGTCGGCCGGCTCCAGCACGAGATAATCCGTGTTCTGGCCCATCTCATGCTACGCGCCGCTCCAGCACGAGGTAATCCGTGTTCTGGCTCATCCCATGCTACGCGCCCATCCTGTATGGCTTTATCCAGTGCCACGCAAAAAATAGCCGGAAACTTTAATGAGCTGCAGAGCTTTGCCGCGGTGCAGTTCCGCGGTGTTTCGGTGTAAACATCTTCGCCCTTTTCACAGCATAACACGAAGGTGTTTGAGGGCGGGATTCCGCCTGAGCGGTTAATCTATAAAAGCCCCTCTGTAGGCGTGTGATATGCATATGAGAGCCTCGGCGCCGGAGTTAAAATCACAGCCCGCAAATGCAAAACGCAGGCTATTAAAACATCGCTGAAGGCAACATCACAAGGTTTAAAGCCGCTTTATGCGAGATCCTGGAGGAGACTTTTGTGTTCACCGGAACCGTGACTGTTTACATGTCTCTACGTCATTTAATTACAAATGATTTAACACTCTTCTGCCCGGTATATTTGACAATTTCTGTATTATATATTCGTGACAAAAGTCACGTATTCACAGTACGTTTTTTTTATTTTTATTTTTTATCACGAACATGAATGCAAGCATTTATCGCCACAAAGACATTGCCACTGTCCCATTGCATCGACTTCCAGTAGGAAGTATTTAGCTTATCAGTGATTAGTAAATGAATATTAAAATATGAGTGCCCTCTGGCTACAAGAGAAAATAGACTACAGATGTTGGCTTACAATGTGAATTCATTATGCACTGGGTAAAATAAACTTGTAATCACGACTCCCAGATCCGGCAGATCCGAATTCCTAAAATGTAAACATGTGGACTCAGTGGAGTACTGCAACAATACTTGTGAGTGTTCTGGATGCTCAGATCTGACTGTCCATGTAAGCCTTCAACTGGCGGGATGAAAGGTAAGTACAGATCCCGGGTATGTTGCCCATGATGCTTGCCAAGGTGAGGCCATGTTTTGTTGTCGGTGTTGTTCGAGAAAGTGGTGCAGCATGTTAGTGGAGCATTGTGTATGGCTTCAAAGTTGCAGGATTGGTTGATTGTGGGAAGTGTATTTGTGTTCCTCCTTTGAACCTAGCACTATTAGCAACTTGTAGGCATCCTGCGTACCGGCTGCCTGAGTGGCTCCTCTAGCAACCCTCTTCTGCAGAATAGACGAGGACAGGCAGGATCGCGTGCCCCTGGCTTCACCTCCAGTTCCTGCCCACTACAGCTTTCATAAGAGGGGAGGGCAGTCATCAAGGCCAAAGAGCAACATTTCCCGCTCCTAAAGATTGCGAGGGCCCTGCAACAACCCCACTAATCCAGTGGTCTAAGTGGGCGGGAGCGGTTGGCAGCGCTGGAACTCTACTTTTTTTTAATTAAATCTTACTGTTCCTGTACTTTTATTTTAAAAGAAACCATTCCGGAATGGGTTAGTTTTAAAAGAAAAGTGCAGGAAGAAGTTTAAACTTGCACTTCCAGTGTACTGCACTGAACGTTCCCTTAAACAGTAGGCGCGCGCGTCACTCCTTCGTTCCCTATGCGTGCACAGCTCACTTCACCCTCCCCAGCTCCCTTTAGCTCCATGCAGGGGTCAAGTCCTAAAAATATAAGTGAGGGGACTCATCAATAAACGCAATGGGATGTGACATCGCCAGAAATTGGCATATCAAGGTGAAATATGCACATTTCATTAAATTGGATTTGCATAACCACCCAAATTGCACAGGACGAATGGCATTTGCCTTTCATAAAATCAACACCCACACAAAACCAAGAGAGAATATTTTTTTCTAATAGTGTTTTTCAAAAAGTTAAAAGGTGTGCATGTTTTAAACTCCAAGAAGCAAAATAAAAGTTTTCACTGGAACTCGCAGTACTGAAATGAGACATTTCACCTTTATTTGGTTGTTGTTTATCATCAGGTTATATAGTGCAGTGGTGAAGTGTCTGTCCTGCAAACCTGAGGACTGTGGCTCGATCCCCGAGGTCGGCTTTAATTCATAAATTTAAAGAGGACATTCAATGTTTCTCATTTTTGGGGGGGGGACTGAGTCCACCCTCTGAAAAAAGTGGGTGGACTCTGTCTTCCGCATGTACCCTCGACTTGAGCCCTGGCTCCATGCAAGGCCAGACAGTTTGCTGACACCCACTTGCAGGAACACGGAAATTCGTTCCCGTGTAGCAAACACACCAGCAAAATCTACCTGCAAGAAGAAAGGAGAGATCACAGGGCCAGGGTATGTCAGCGAGCAAGGTTTAATTAAAGATATGGTAGGACGTGATACCACCACTGGTTTCAAAGCCTTTTGTGATCACTGATCTTACTGCCTTCCCAGCCCCTCACACACGTTATGTATGCCTCTCACCCTACGGCAACTGCGCTGCACCCCAGTTCTTGCCCTGATTTGTCTCCTGCATCATCTGTCGCTACCTTTTGTTCCCCCTGACGTCTACACCACTAACATTCATGAGGTGTCTGATTCATGAGTACCTCGATCAAAATTAACGTCATCCGATACTAGAGCAGCATAGCTTGAAGCGTTGGTCAAAGCCCCAGTAGAAATTGTCAACCAATGAGCCACCGTTGTGGGTCAGTGGTTCGTCTCAATCTCTCTCTGATGGGTTTCAATCCATCTCCAACCTTCCAGACTGGAATGCCATTTCTACCTAGAGCCAGAGAGCGCTCGGCTGAGTGCTACCTATGCTATGAATGTTTGCGAGGTTCATTGCAGAGCCCCAGTGATATTGTCCAAAAGGGCATGAATGCGTGCGAGGTCCATGGCAGAGCCCTTGTGATGTTGCACAATGAGGATCAGAGGGGGGTGCTCCTCTGTGGCGACTTGGGGAGTAACCAGACACACCCACCCACAGAGTTTGACCTTTTAGTAGGTCTTGTCCTGTTTGAGCTGGAGTCCTGAGCTCTCTTCTCACACAGTGCCAGCTCAGCTCTTCTAATGCCCTCCGCTGGCAACTGGAATGGGAGGGGTATGAGAAACAGGTGCGCCACACCCCAAATCGACTGTCAGTGATTTCCAAGGATCCTAATGTGGCAAGATCAAAGAAAATAGCATCAGTTCAGCTTGCTTTCAATAAACGTGTTAACCTGCACACATATGCATGCTGTATGTTATATGCATCAACCCTCATTTACTATACATTAGTGTCTACTTGGTCCAAGATAAAGATTAATACAGACAGTCTAAAGATAGAGCCCATAGCAATCTCCCTAGGCAGGAGAGATGAAAAGTGGGACATGGGTGAAGAAGAGTAGGACTCGGTATAATGAAGATTACCACTAAGTAATCTGAGCTTTACCCCTGTGTCCCTCTTCCTCATCCCTTTGCTGAAAGCGAGGATATGATCTACCAAGCATTGTCAGAGATATTGGTCCACCCTAAAAAAAATCATCAAAAAAGAAAGAATGGTAGATGCCAGGTTTTTCACAAGTTGCAGAGCAACTGATCCTCAGCAGCTGAATTTGTCAGCACCAGAACATAGGACCATTTGCTGAGTTAGAAAAGGGGGTGCATCCTGTTCCATGGACACCCTTTGCAGAACTGGAGTGCAACTTTATACAGATGCCAAAAGTGGAAGGCCTGGAGTATGTGCTCATAGTCGCGGACGTATTTTCTAAATGGTTTGAGGCATACCCAACTCTTACGGCAGACAATCAAGCAGTCTTTAATGCTCTGGTGCATCATTTTATCTATAGGTTTGGTGTGCCAGTGAGTATCAACAGTGTTAGGGGCACTCATTTCATGGCGAAACTGATATAAGAGCTATGCAAAGTATTACATATAGAGCAAAAGCTCCAATTAAATGATTTTTCCCAGAAAGGATCACATTTGAGAACTGGATTTGGTCAGTAATAGACAAATTAGATGGGAAAAGAGCACATATGAAAAAAAACATCACGAAATAGGAGAGACGGACCCTAAGAACATTGAATTTGGACCCTAGTCAGGCTCGGACTGGGGCATGAAATTGTCTCAGGCAGCAAGGCAAAAGTGGCTCACGATTTTCTTTGACAGACCTTTTGAGTAGTACCAAAGGGGTAGTTTTTCGATAAAATGTGATGTAAACTGTGCATTTTAAAGTATACGTATTCAGTAACACTAGTCGTAACCACTAGGTGCATGGTGAAGTAACTTATCAAACTGGCCCACATTGCCCAAAAGAGTGACCCACACTAGCATTTTGTGTTTTTGGTTCAGGCATTGCTCTATTTCCCTATAGGCCAGTCCGAGCCTGACCGTAGTATTAGTATCAAGCCAGCGGAAAAAGGAGGAGTTTTTAGTTGTCTAACGGAAATTGTTATGACGCTTATGTTTTATCTTTAAGACTGATTCATGCCATCAAGTAAAGGGCACCGGTATGGGAGCTACTTTTGCCATATGCATAGCAACTTTGTATATGGATTCCTATTGAAGATGATACGTTATACCTGATAGTAATTCATATAGACAGTACATTAAACTTTGGAAGAGGTTCATTGGCAATGTTCTTATGATTTGGGAGGGACCATTGGATGAACTGGTTGAACACATGTATCCAACATATACAATTCATCATGAACTATAACAAGAAAGATATGACATTCCTGGATTTGTGTATCTTTAATGATGTCCACACACCAAAACGTATTTTACTACTGTACCTGGCAAAACACGTTACTACATTGGGACAGTTTTGTTATTGTTGTTGTTATGTACCTCTTGTAATGCGCAACTCACCCACATGCCTCAGTGAGCAGCTAGTAAGAAAAAGCAAGAAGGAGAAAGATCAGGACCAGGGAAGCATACAGAAAAATCCTAAGAGTTTAAGGAGAGCTCCACCATGTAGCCAATGTTTGAGACACACATGAAATGGTACCATTATTTCAGATTCATACAAGAAGCTTATAATCTACAGCAGAAGTTAAAGAGGTTACACCGGGAAGATTGTACACGATGCCTATAAATGAGCTAAAAATACACACAGGGATAATTTAGTAGTATGAAATCATTTGTGTTAAGACATAGAACCCATAGAGTAATCAGATAAGAGACATAATCAAACAGAATTGGGCTTTTTATTAAAGATAGTATGCAAATAGAGAAAACACTTTTGTTTGCTTTTGAGAACAACACCAGTATGAAGCAGCCGCTAGTCGGGACTTATTTCTAACCTTATAACCCTGCATTTACAGATTTGTGGGAATGACCAGAAATGTGGGGATACTACTCTTAGGTACTATGTGTATTATGTTAATCCACCACCTCAAGAAAATTCTTTGAGCACAAGAACATAAAGTGGGTGCTGGGGTTCTACTGAAATTGCAATTCATAAAAAATGTATGCTCTCTATTGCCCGTGTAACCAAATTTATGGGTGTCACCACTGGGAAAATGTCAACACATTTAAATGCAAAACAAAAGAGAACGATGGCCTGGAGGGTTGCCCAGAGCAATGGCAGAGGATAAGATTAATTCTAAACATTCCAGCCATGACCTCTTTTGTTTTGCTATAGTCAACCCAAATGGGATGGGTGTGCCCATGTGTGGTTCACATGCCTGCATGGGCCTAGAAACCCAAGCTACTCCTCACTGATGAGGCCCAACAAAGCCAAAACATGTTTGGGGATGCATGTGGTCTCGTGCAGAAGGGACGTGACCAGCAGTTTGGGCTGGACTGCCTCTTTTGGGGTGGGGCCAAGCCATATTTGCATATGGTCTTTCCCCTTTTGTAATGGCTTGGCAGGTGAAGAACAATGGTCTGAGGGGCTGACCAGAGCAATGCCAGAGGTTAGGATTAATCCTAAATGTTCCAGCCATCACCTCATTTGTTTTGCTGTAGTCACCCTGAGTGGGGCGGGTATGCCCAGACATGGGTCCCGTGCCTGCTGGCCCTAGAGACCCAAGCTACTCTTCACTGATCAGGCCCAACAAGGCCGAAACATGTTTGGGGATGCTTATAGTCTCATGCAGAAGGGATGTGACCAAGTAGTTCGGGCTGTACTGCCCATTCCTGTGTTCAAACAAGCCTAATTTGCATATGGTATTTCCCCTTTCGAAATGTCTTGGCAAGCAAAGAACTCTGGTCTGGAGGGTTGCCCAGAGCAATGCCAGAGATTAAGATGAATCCTAAACCTTACAGCCATTACCTCTTTTGTTTTGCTGCAACACATTTAAATGAACATCACTCCTGTTTAAGAGCAGGCAGAGCATCTAACAACAGTGTTGATCACTTCAAAGAGAGTTTACATACAGTTGAGGACCTGAGGTGGACAATTATTGAGAAGTTAGTACAGCCAAAGGGTGACTTAATTTATACATAAAAAAAACAGAGAGAGATATGGGATGACTGTAACCAATTCTGTAAGTGATAGTCTGAAGGAGATGGATGAGGTAGTTTCAGGCTACAGATAATGTGTAGATGTTGTTCATGTTACAGGAACATTTTGCTAAATCAGCAATACCGTTATACACAAGACAGAGGTTGAATTGTATTGGGGCTTGGATATACATCAACATCTTTACTAAGTTTATCATTTGTCATATATAATATGTATATTAATAAAGGTAGATGTTTTAGATTCACTATACATTCAACAATCATTATGGTATATGGAGGCTGCTACAGTCATAGTCAACATGACTTCGCACGTTGTGACACTTTGGTATATTAGGACGCCTCAATGCAATATGGCGTCCCCATTCGTCAGAAACCATAAGAACACTTGGATCTGAACATCGGTAGGTCTCATTAGTAGTGAAAGATGGCAAAGAGTTCTTGGGACTCCACACAAATGGGAAGTAATACAGTAAACAAGGGATGACTTTGGATTAGTGACATATTTATTTGTTTGTTCTCAACAAACCCCCATATTTTTGTATCTTAATTAAGGATATTTGACCACATGACCATAGCCAGCAACCTTGACCATTTCTGTACAGATGCATGAATAAATACGCTAAGGTATAGGTAAGAGACCTAATTTAGTTCACAAAACCCAAAAATATTTCTCCAAAACTGCTTTTTTGCAATATAATAAGGCTAATCATTGTCATTTTTTCAAAATGATTTTGTATTGTTTTTCTTATAGGCACACCCCAATAATTGATATATTCTGAAATAAATTAAGGGAGAGTTTTGTATCAAAGTATTCAATTTATAGTTGAACATTTGGAATATGTGTCAGAATGTAAATCAATAGTGGTGATCCAATATTAGGATCACTATAATTTTGTTGAATTTCTGCTATTGTTTTAATACAAATGTTTTCATTCTCCTGTTTCTACTGATATTTCTACTGTTTAAACAAAATAACTTGATATATCTACTAAAAATGTCAAATATATTAAGTAATTTGATAATATTACTTGAGAATTAATGTATTATGTGTTAGCACAAGAACGAAGCATGAATCTTCTTTCTTTTTTTGAATGCATTTCCATTGTCAGATGATGTTTATTCAATTGAGGATGGACTCTGTTATTTATTTTTATATCAGTTACAAGATCTATTTGAATGTTTTTTTAGATTGGTGACAGTATTCTTTGCATATTAATTTAAGTAGAGGATTTGCTTATACTAACTGGAACCCTGATGAATAAAAGGGAGATACATTAAAAATGGTACTGATGTGCAACCTAAGCACAATTTGGCATAATTGGTGGCCCAGGATATTTTCACCTCCTGAACGTTAAAACATGTGTTGGTTTTCCGTAGATACAGTAGTTCAAATAACATATCATCCTCTATGAACATACTAATGTTAGTAGGTGGTATTTTCGGATGCCAACAAGACATTGCTTTTGTCAGGAATTGCTTTGTCAGAAAATGCTTTTGGAATTGCTTTCTCTTAAATAAGTGTATAAAAATGGATTCATGACATTTTAATTCAGTGTCGTGAATCCATTTGTAATATTAATGTTTCCAGGTCCTCATGCAATGTTATTGAGGTGCAGTGAATCAAGTTGATTTTGTATATAACTATTGCCCTTATCACCAACAATCAGCGGAGTTGGTGGAACATCAAAATGGGAACTCGAGGAATAAAATGTCCAAAATATATGCAAAGGCTGGTTTGATGTGGCCAGATGCATATCTGCTGACTCGAATGACAGTGTGAGGTACTGCAAACAGGGAAATGGGATTGAGCACATATGAGGTACTCACAGGCATGCTAATGAATTTTCCAGACACTCCACCAGGAGGTACGGTGCAGTTAATGGATGTCACAGTGCTTAATTATTGTAAAGATTCAATAGAAACTGCAAAATATATTTATCAATAGGTGCATTTGGTGCTTCCCAAGAGCCCCACAGCAGTGTGCCATTTGTCCCAGTCAATTGGCTGGATTTACATTCACAAACATTGAAGAAAAGACTCTCTGGAGGCTAGGTGGGTTGATCCCTATGGAATCCTCCTAATAACTGTATCCACCATCTGCTGTTGAGATGTTGTGACATTGATGCTTGCTTCAAATTACAAACCAGTGATGCTAACAGTTGACACAACAACTGGTAATCTGAATCTTGTCATGTCTCTTGATTAGTGGCTTGTTTATTCTATGTATAAGTCTAACAGAACACTGCTCTGAATATGTGTATTTTCTGGATACAGAACGGACGGCTGCATAGCAGAGCTATACAATGCTTGACCAATGCAAAAGTGTGATTAGCAATGAGCCAGCATGGATCAATGAATGCTTTGGAGGTGAGTTGTGTTATAACATGTCGCTTCCATAAAAACTAGAGACTACTGTAGCACTAGACATCTGCATATCAACTAATCAAATCGAGACAAAAAGGTGACTATGGGCCTCATTACACGGACGGCGGTGGACCAAGGTGCTATTAGCACCTTGGTCCATGCCGGTAAAATACCGGCACCGCCTTGGTGGAAAGGGGAATTACCGCCCTATTCCAAGGTTGGTGGGGCGGTAATTCCCCCTTCCCCCATTGCCCTTCCCCATTCCCATTTTTGCCCCATAATGGGAATGGGGAAGGTGCTAATTACGGCACAGCAAATTGCGGTACCGTAATTAGCTCCCTGGTCCCTTTGGGGGTTGGTTTTTAACGCCTGCAAAAAGCAGGCGTTAAATTCTCCAACCCGCAAAGGGACCTCGTAGTAAGGCGGTAAGGGTTAACGGTCACCGGTACCATTAACGGTGACCGTTAACCCTTACCGCCGTCCGTGTAATGAGGCCCTATGTGTTATTATCTTCATTGGAGTGCACACTGAACTGTTTCCACAGTGGGAATGCATGATAAAAGTAAAGAATACCATTTAACAATACTACATTATTTACTGCTATACAGAAAATGCTTTTTCATGTCACCAAGCCAAAAGACTTAAGGCAAGAATCAATTACAGTTGTCTTAAAATAACAACATGCACTATGAAACTGGTCCTGGGATACTTCTGCAACCTTTGGCTCCCCAGATGGTTTGGACAACATATCCCATTGGCCTTGGCCACTATAGCCAAAGGTGAGGGATCATGGGAGTTGTAGTCCAAATCAGCTGGAGATCCGCTGGGTACAGACCCCTGTCCTAAATTAATTGTCATCTCACTAAGTCTTGTCCCTGATGTGTCCCTGATTAATTGACAGCATATGTTTCAATTGTGGCCCTACACTATTTTTCTTCCTGATTTGGAGATATTAATTGATGTCCCACTGCAGTTGCTCCCTTTGTTTCCTAGATTAATTTGAAGCTAGTGTATTTTGCTACTTGGTTCTCCCAAACTAATTGTTTCCCCACCATATTTCCTAGATTAAATGTTGGTTATTTAATTGTCCCAATGTATTTCGCTCCTGGGTTGTCCTCGAATATTTTTTTGCCCTATTGTATGTTGCTCCTGTTTGTTTCCTCTGTGAAAAGGGATGCACAGGACCCCCATCTACATTTAATTTGTTGACCTCTCCTCCCGGTTCGCCACATTATTTTTTATACCACCTTTATTTTATGGCATAAGTAGCCACCTTAATGTGATTTGCTTCCTGTAACCCACCATATGCACAGGCCCCAATCTACAATACAGATCCCTCAAAGGTAAGAAAATAGCCCTTAGTCCCTGGACCTTCACATTTGTTTGTTTTAAAGAATGCCTGTATTCATAGCTACAGCAAGACCACATCATTCCCAAGGTATGGAAAGATAGCAGGATTCTAGCAGAAAAGACATGTAAGCCAAGGCACCCTTCTTCAATATGCCAAAGTATCTATCAATAAAAAACAGTAGTGATAGTCCTACAAACTTCCCTAAAAGACTACTGATATTCTTCATCTCAAGTACCCTTGAAACATGGGGAATTGGATACACACCAACAACAGCAGGATTTCCTCTTTGACTGGTGTGCGGGTGAAACTAAATGCTGTGCCGAGTCAAAGACCAGAGCTCTAAAAGATGCCAAGCAAAACTCTAAGAGCAGTTAAAAGAATTGGAAGCAGGGCATGCTAATTTGGCCTTCCATGAGAATAGAAACGGTACAGCAGACTTCATCCAGTCAGGGAAGTCATTTTACCAAAATGCCAGGGGTAGTGGAAGTGACATCACATGACCCTTGACCACTGATGACATCACAAAAAGTGATGTCATTTGACCCCACCCCAAAGTGACATCACAGGAAATGGTGGAACACGACCATTTACCCCTTGACAAAACAGGAAGTGGTCACACATAGCATTGTTTCTAAGTACACTATAAAAAATATGGCTACAATATCACTGTAATGTGATATACATTTCATATAAGAATGGATCATCATATGTGTTGGCAGAAAAAAAGCATGCTTATTCTACTCTAAATGCTTTTGGAGTTTTTTGTGTGCATTGTTAATTTCAGGGTTTTAAGAACAGACTAAATAGGGGACTCACCTTCTGAAGTGTGCCTGAAATAAACCTTTAATGAGTCTAGCAATGATTGTTTAGAACTCCAGAAAGACAAAAAATTTGTTATTCCTATTCTTTCTTATTTAGGGTCACTACTCAAAGTATTACACGTGTGGAACCCCCTGTGTTTTTAAAGAAGCCTGAACAAGAAAGCCAGACACTCTAGAAACAAAGAGGCACATGTCATTGGCCACAGCCCAGGTGCTGCAATTATTGTTTAGAGGTAGCAAGCGAGACCACAGGGGTAGCAAAGGAGACCTCAGGGGTCACAAGGGAGACCCCTGGCAATCCTTAAATGACGCCCCTGCATCCAACAAGCCAGGGGGCAAAAGAATCTGTGGCGATCCAGACCCAGCAAAAGAAACTCCAGAGGACATTTTTGACTCAAATGACCCTGCTTTGTTGAATCTTGCACCTGATCAGGTACCAAGTCAAATTCATGAAGCTGCCTCTGCTCCTCTGCCCCTGTTACTATGGGACAAGAAGGAGCCAACGACAAACAGGCCATGAATTTGTTTAATGATCAGAACATGCAATCCCAGGGCACAGTGAGCACAGCCATGCTACACAGCCATAGCTCTAGCCCCAGCAGGGCAAGCAACCAGTGTCACCACCACTGTAAGTCCATCTCATAACCTTGCAGGTGCAACCTATGGTGCAGCAAATGCACAAGTGCAAGCCCAACTGCGACAGTACATTTGTGAATTTGTCTAAAGAGTTTCTGAATATTGGCAAAGAAGCAGAAACGTTGACTGATGAATTAAAAAACAGTGACCCTGTGTTGTAACCGTTCTTGGGCTGATATGAATCAGCTCATGAGAGTGACAACACTGACTGCACTGACTGAGTATACACACGTTCAACTCAAGGGATTGGCTGGACTACAAAGGACATGGGAATTAGTGTTAAATTCGTACAAACAAGAAATGCGCTGATAGAGAAAATTGCAACAGTTTGTTCAAGAAAGATAATTTAAATATTGTTTTTGTTGCAGAATTCTGGTATACACGAGCTTGCTGAGACAGCACAGGAAGTAGTCGCAGGTGTTTTTGTTCAAGCGTTGTTGCCTAAGGTTAAGGCACAATTAAATAGTATTTGTCTGGGGTAGCAAGAGAAAGCCTTCTTCAAATGTTGTAAGTCCACACATAGATAAGTAGATTACTTGCTTATTTATTAATGAGAGGATGTCTCTCAGCGACCTCCAGCTGTGGTCAGCTTCACTCCAACTCCCAACTGACCAGATTCCAGGATGAACATTCCACCATGGGATTCCACAACCCAAGGTTCCATGGCCTGTGAATGCTCAATACAACACAGAGAATGCACAATACAACACATCTCCTTTCCTCAATTTATGTGAAAATTGTTTACATTAGTATGGTTTATTTTTGTTCCTTTCACTTACGTATGATCAGCGCAACCCTGGCCATATTCCAAACTTGCCCTCCACGCACTCTCACTGCACCTCTCAGTACTCCTATCACCTGCACAGGATCAGGATACAACTCCCCCTTCTTCCTCATGGCCCCTTTCTTAATCCACACCCAATCACACACACACACAGAAACCTGAACTCTCTTCCGACCATGCTTCCCATTCTCCTCCCTTACCCACACATCTTTCTTTCTCTCCAGAGTCCTCCTCACCTCCTCCACAACACAATCTGTCTCCTGAGCCCTCCCGAGCCAGTGAGGTGATACCTTGGTATTTTGTGTCCTCCCCTCATCATCTCAAATGGGCTCACCCCGTGGCAGCATGAAGAGCCATGTGCAACGCAAAAAGCCTCTCCCTTAAGGCAACCTTTTTATCTTTTTCACAAACATCCGCCATCCTCACTGCCTCCATCAGCACCGTTCCCTTCGGGATGAAAGGCCGCCATCCTCTTATGCTTCACACCACTGCACATCAGATACTCTTCAAAACACCCTCCTACAAATTGTCTGCCATTATTTCATCAACATGGATTTGGGTAAACCCTCTCTCTCAAACATGCATGTAGAAATTCAACCACAGCACTCCCTGTCGTCTCTCAAACAATCTTAACCTCTTTCTACAGCAACAACAAATCAACTACAACCAAAACAAACATCCCACGACCACCACCAAGACCGGACCCAAAATATTCATGGCCAATTCACACCATACTTTCTCTGAGGCATCCACCTTTACCATTGGCTGCAAATGGGCCACCACACCCTTACCGACTTCTAACATTCAACACATTTCTCCAGGACTCTTTCTATATCGCGATCAAACCCTGGCCAGCAGTGCTCACTCCACAACACAGCTTTGCTTTTGATAATTCCTATGTGATCTTCATGGTTTGATCTCCACCATCCTCCCCCCCAAGCTCTTCGGAAACAACAGCGTGGTCCCACCGATACAAAAAACACTGTGGTTGGCACTTCGTTCTGAACGCGCTTCCCAAAAAATACTCTCTTCATCACTCAACAATCTCTTTTCCGGCTAACCATGGCCCACATATCCAATTACTCTTCCCAGAACGTTCTCCTCCCTCACAGCCCTACACCCTTATTCCCCAGACACACGTCCATCATGTGTCACAAACACGGTATCTGTCACATCCGAAACCTCACCTTCATCGACAGCACCCAACCTCGACAAATGATCTGCTAAAATATTTTCTTTTCTCTCGTATCACCACCATGACAAATTTGTTTCCCATCATTCTTGCCACCCATCCCGAAACTTTCCTCAACACCTTGTCCAATCCTTTTTCTTCAAAAATCACCTTCAGGGGCTTATGATCAATCTTTATAGTAAATTCTGCCCCCCCCCAAAGTTCCAAAATTTCTCTCCTGCCCGGTGACATGCAAGGGATTGCTTTTCAAGACCAAAATAGTTTCTTTCTGCTACTTTCATCATCCTTGAGGCTGAGTGATCACATGCTCCACACCATCCTCACCAACATGTGCCAAAACGGCACCAATGCCGCTATCACTGGAATCCACAGTGATGACACACCGACATTTTTGTATTGAATTGTGCAAGTGGCCTCGCCAAGTCAATTCTGCTTTTAATTTGCACACACTCCTCACCCACACAAGCTCTACTCCTTTTCTTAATAGACTCTTCATCTTAACCACCTTGTTGGCAAAGTTATGAACACATTTCTGATTAAATTCAATCATTCCTAAAAATGACCTCAGTTAACACTTCGCCTTTGGAAATGGCACCTTCTTTATCACATCAATCATGTCATTTTTGGGCCTCAAACCCTCAGCAGAAATGTTGTGCCCCAAATACTCCACAACACCCTTCCTAAAACTCAATTCTCTGCTCTTAGTATGATACCTCTTTCTTTGAAAATGTCTAACACTTTCCACAACATTTCCTCATGCTTCTCTAGGGTCTCTCCACAGACCAAGATATTGTCTTCAAAACAATGTGCACCCAGCAGACCCTTCAATAGAATGTACATCATCTTTTGAAAAACAGATGAAGCTGAAACCAGCCCAAACGGCATCCTGTGGTACTGAAATACACCTTCATGAGTGATAAAGACTGTTAATTTCTTTGACTGTTCATCTAGCTCTATTTGGTGGTAGGCCGATGCATGTCAAGCTTAGAAAAATACTTTGCCTTCCCCACCATTGTCAGCATCTCCGTCATATTGGGCAAGGGATGTCTCTCCACAACAACACACTTGGTGAGCTCTCATAAACCTACACAGAGCCTCAACTCACCATTCAGCTTCTTCACCACCACCAAGGGAGACACCCATTCTACACTTCCTGCTTTCTCACTCACCCCAGATACCCTCAGTTTCTCAAGTTCTGATCTCACGCCTTCCCTCATGACCAAGGGAACTGAACATAACTTTGCCGCAAAAGGGACACTTCCCTCCTTAAGCACAATTTTGCGCCTCATAGCTTTCATGCATCCAATAATTTGAGAACACACTGGGATAGGATTCAATTACACTCACACTCTCTCCTACGTGCAACACTTGTTCAACCATTTTGGGATCAAGTCTTCTGCCTAATCCTTTCTGCACCCTCCAACCCATTAGTGTCGCACCAAATTTTGAGACGTACATCTTGCCATACGCTTCGCTACCCTTAAAATTCAATCTTGCAAAAAAGTAGCCGATAACATACATTTTTCCCAAATTATATACACCGGCTTGATATCAGGAGGCAATACGTCTTTTAACTGTCCGCCCACCTCCCTCAGAAACACCTCTTGTGACATCAACAAAACCTTTGCTCTGGAATCTGCCATCATCCTCACACACCTTCCATCAACTCCAACTTCCGCAAATGGACTTTCACATTCCTCATCACCAACACACTTCATCATATTGACCGAAATCACTTCTATTTGGTCCTCATCTTCATCCCCTGAAGATTGATACCCCTCCTCTCAAACATATAACACTCTCCTTTTGGTTGACCCACTTTCCCTCTGAGACCACGAAATACCTTTAATACTGTGCATGCTCGTGCAATCCTCTTTATATCCTTTCTTCTCTTATGCAGAAATGGACTGGTGATGCCCTTTTCTCCTGCGCTCTCTGCGGCGTACCAGTTCCCCAAACAACTGCAAAACCATTGATTCCTGTAGCGCTGTGACGGTTACCAATGTAAACTATGATGGCCGCCGTGCATCAAACATGTCAGAAGGTACTCTTTTCTGCAGCGACAGCTAAGCGTGTGCGCAGTCAACGGCAACGCAGATGCAGGTCGGGCACACAGTCTGCTTGCTCGTGATGCAGCTGGAGTGGCCCACTAGCAACGCAATGTGGCACACACACCCAAAACTGAACCTCTTCCTTACTTTGGGGCTAACTTCTGTCCACCATATAACATTGTCGGATTATTCACCATCAAACCCTCTCTGACACTCTCTGGCTCTCCTATCGTCCTTGAAAGCAGCGATCGGTGCAACAAAGCATCCGGCACACTTTCTTGCACGGGACACTTGCCTGCTGCCATGTGATACAAAGCAGCAAGAGCAGATTTGGGAGGGAATCTCTCACGCTCCAATAATCGTGTTGAGGTACTCCACTTCGGGCAAATGAAGCCAGATGATCCGGAGGCATCAGAGGCGGCAGTTCCTTTTGGGGTTCACTGGAACTGGGGTCCACACATAGGGCCTTATCGCAACTTGGGCGGTAACGCCGGCGGTATTAACGCTGGCGTTATTAGCCCTACCGCCGAACTCCCCGGCGCTAATAGCGCCGGATCACAAGTTCGGCGGTAATGTCAATCCCCATTCCCCATTGAGCCCATTCGGGAATGCCCCATTCCCCATTGGGCTCAATGGGGAAATTTTGCGCTAATTTCCCGCCGGCGGTAATAGCGTGAATTTTCGGCAGATTTCCCCCCAAATCAGAGCTGGGGAGAAATCCACCGAAGTCCTGCTTTGGCGGACCCTTAAATCCGGTGGTAATAGCGCTACCGCCGGATTTAATGGTTACCGCCAAAGTCGTGATGAGGCCCATAGATAAGTAGATTACTTGCTTATTTATTAATGAGAGGATTTCTCTCAGCGACCTCCAACTGACCAGATTCCAGGATAAACATTCCACCATGGGATTCCACAACCAAATGTTCCGTGACCTGAAGATGCTCATTATAACAAAGCGAATGCATAAAACACTTACCTGGACTTGTTTCTGTAGCAAATCATTGTGTGTCTTATGAAGAGCAAACGAAGGAACTGGGTGAGTGCAAGCTTATGTTACTACAATTATAATCTTTAAACATCACTTAGAAGAGGTAGGGATGTGTTTATGAATGCATTGAGTGGGGGCCAGTGACCATACAAGGTACCAGATTGCACAGGGGAAGTGGTAGGGGTCACGGAAATTATGCCTCTGACCCACAAAACAATCAATATGGTTTTGTGACTAGTAATACAGCTTGTCACATTTGTAATAAGGGGGAAACTGGATGCCTGAAACTGCCTCAACATCACGTTGGCGTGAATGTTTCTCCCTCTGCCCGTCCCTTTACAGACATGAACACAAGAAACCACTAGTTAGGCAAGCCAGCGGAAAAATAACATCTCTTTAAACACTTTGATTCCCGTGGACCAAGCAGGGACTTTTGTTAAATGTGAACGAAGTGGGAAGAACATACAATGCCTAATAGACACAGGAGCACATTTTTCAGCAAACAAATGAAAATATATTTCAAGTGTTCCTTTTTCCTTGCAAGGTGCAGGTATTGCTAATAAACCTGTAATCAATCGTATAAATGAACCTTAAACCGTGTCCATGGGTCACATCTTATATCAGGATTAATTTCTCCTAAGCCGTTCGTCACCAGTAAATGTACAAGGAAGGAAGTGGTTGTGTAAATTAAGGTGCAGTGTTTAAGTTTTCTGAGTCACTGCAAATGAGTAAGAGAACGAAAGTAATATTTTTGACAGAACAACCCATAAGGGAAAAGAGAAGTGCAACAAGTGAAAGCCCTAAATGAATTGCTGTCAAAGGTACCTCCGAAGCTATGGTCACAAAATTCAAATGAAGTGAGGCTGTTACTTACCGCAGAGTTATTGCACATTCAAGTTGATACCACCAACCCCCTACCAAGAAAGCCCCAATATTCATCAAAGCCACAGTCAGAAGCAGTCATTGCATTGGTGATGTCAGGAATTGGGGCTTGAGAGCGGTCAGAAAGCCTGTGGGGATCTAAAAGACTTCATTTCCCATCATGCTTTGCGGAAGACAGTAGCCATTCGCGCTTCGCGCGGATTAACAGCTGAAGACTGATTGCAGGTCCTACTTTAACCGCCGGCCGTCGTGCACAGGTGTGGCTTATTGAGAGTATGCAGCATGGGCGGTCACAACGGAGCATAGGAGAACTTTTGGAGATCTGAGGAAAGCTAGAAGAATGCTTCACTTCATCCATTCCGTGTAGTAGCTGTGAGCATTATATGGAGGATTGAACGCGCTGCTACGTTTGGTTAGGGTCATTCCCACGGGAGGCCCGGGCTGTCTGTAAAGTACTGGGAAAATCAGATATGGGCACGTTATTTTCTTGTTCATGGTACTAACGGTTGACAGGCAGAAGGCGCTGGGGCGTCAGTGAGCCTAAAGCCATTACGGACTTCTAAATGCAATTCCATGCAGAGGGGCTCAGTAAGAAACTCGTCTTCCCAATTGCTGGCAGACTATAATTCAGTGTCACGCTCGTTCTGGGAGCACTACGGGCAGCATCAATACGCTCTCTTCCATGTTCTGCTTTATGAGTGCTTATGCTCGCCCACAGGGCCATCTGTTTGTCTAATTCATGAAGGGAGCCACTCCCGTGTTTGTTTCATTACCGCTTGCTTAGTGATTAAGTGTGGCAACGTACCAAGATGCTACATGTCTGCTTACTGTTTCAAAGGGGCAATACGTTTCGTATTTATATGTGAAATGTTCACACGCTTTGGGCCTCATCACGAGTTGGGTGGTAATGCTGGCGCTAATAGCGCTGGGGTTATTAGCCCTACCGCCAAACCCACCAGCGCCGGATCACGGGTTTGGCGGAACGGGAAATCCTCATTCCCCACTGAGCCCATTTGGAAATTCCCCATTCCCCATTGGGCTCAATGGGGAAATTTTGCGCTTTTACCGCCGGCGGATTTCCCCCGGCGGTAAACGCGCCGAAAATTGGCAAAATCTCAGTGGATTAATCAGCTGAAGCCGTGATTTGGTGATTTGGCGGACCCTTAAATCCGGCGGTAACTGCACTACCGCCGGATTTAAGGGCTACTGCCAAACTCGTGATGAGGCCCTTTATGTTGAATGTACCTGTTTCATGTGGCTAATTGTGCTAAAGCATCAGGTTGTGTTAGGAAGTATAGGACAGGAGTTGGTGGTAGGAATCAAGAATGGTGCGTGCAGTACTCTAATTAAGCCTTAAATGGTACAGGGTATAGGTGTTGCCGTAGGCTGGTGTTAGAAGACATTTCTAAGTTGTTTGACTTTTCCCTTTTAACCCCTTACGCTGTTTCCCGGTTTTCCTACTTCCCCTTCCCTATCCACAACCTCTCCCTAATACCTCCTTCCCCATTGGCTGCCACGTGGTACCCTGTGATTCCAGTATCAGGAGCCTGTGCCAACCACGGGTGGGGGGGTCGATCCATTCGGCTTCTGTGGTTCGGGAGAGGGTGTTGAAACCTTCTCCCTATAGTGTGAAATCTTGACAGGTGATCAAATCATTAGTAGAGCAAGGAATAATCATCCCCACAACCAGTCCATGAAAAACCTATATTTGACCTGTAAGGAAACCGTGAAGGAGTGTGCAGAGTTTTGTATAAGACTTGTGAGTGGTAAATGCTGTGGTTCTACACATTTTCACTAATAGTGCCCAATCCAGCAACCGTATAGTCATGAGTGCCTCCATCAGCTATGCGGTTCACAGTGGTTGACTTATGTTATTCATTCTTTTCTATTCTTATACACCCAAAAAGCCAATATCATTTCACCTTTACATACCCTGGGCTCCAGTATACCTAGTCCTATATCCCTCAGGAGTACAGGGAAATCCCAACCCCCCTCTCCCAAAATTGGAAAAAAGTATGTAGATGATGTTTAATTCATGGAGGTTTGGTACTGTTGCAATACATGCAAGCAGGACTTGTTAGTGTTATTGACTGCGCTGTCAGATAAAAAGCATAAGGCATCCAAAAAAAATGACATTATATAGAACATAATATATCAACAGAAATCATAAGTATTATAGACTCACAAACAGAAGCAATTTCTGAGGCTGCTCAAAATTGTCAAAGGTGACCACAATAAGTCAGATGAGGTCCTTTTTGGTGGCAACAAGTTCCCCAACTAGCGATCGGTAACACCTACTATTTAATTCTAGCACAGGTGAGAGCCTAAAGGCGTTAGCCTTATCTATCTAGCTCCCTTTAGGAGAATATACTACTACATTGAATCCATTGCAGGGAATTAGTGATTCACATAAGCAGGAGCTATTACAATGGTTAAAACTGGCAAAGAAAGCCTTCCCAGAAATAGAACAAGCCCAAGTCATTGCACTTAGATTTCTCTACTAACAAAGGCCATTCATTCTATATTATCATGAAAAGGAGGGCTATGCACGGGCAGTATTAACATAAAAGCATGGTGATAAGCATTGACCAATTGTGTACTATAGTACAGCACTGGATGCTGTCACAGCAGGGTTTTACCTTGCCTGTGGTAAGTGCCCGCCACTGCACTAGTGGTGAAAATATCAGAGAACATAGTGCTAGGATTATCCCTTGTCATGGCAGTGCTGTATGCAGTAACCATGCTGTTGCTCAAAACAAATACACAACACATGTCAGTGTCTAGACTCCCTAGATATGCGTTCATGAGTAGAAATTCAGTCAGTTTAACCCTCTCCCAATGTTTAGTGTTAAACCATGCATCATTGCTATCCTATCCAACAGATTGGGAGCCCCACCATTGCCTAATATTTACAGCAGCACTCACGTACAGCAGCACTGATGAATCCATGTCAGGATTCATCAGAGGTTCCATTACCACTCTGATGAGGAGTACTACGTGGCTGTTTCTTGTTTGCCGAATGAGAAGGGATAGATTAAACCAAGATATGCATTGTGTACAGCTCATACAGTGATTGAGAATTGTCGTAGGTCAGAGAGAGAACGAAGACAACTGGCTATGTTTCAAAGTTTAAGAGCTTTATTAAAGTAGAATTAAAACCCTCACCTATTCATATTTCTATGGTTGAGGTTCTCTCTTCTAAGAAAATAACAAAAGATGCTCATGAGGATGTCATGCAGAACTCATCTTTATCCTCAGCCCAAACCTATACTATCTTTGTAACCAACCCGGCCACTAGCAAATAAACACAGACTTAGCCCAGAGAAGTGTTCTTACTCCCCCTTTCTTGGTTTATGCTGGCCGGTGCATGAGCCCCTCCTAACAATATCTCTGGAAATATTTGTCTTGACTTTCTATAGTTTCTCATGCAGTTCAAACAAACAACAAATCTTTTAGATTCCAACACAAGCACAACGGGCACACTCCTGCGCCCCTCAACCAAGTTTTTGTTTTGTTTTTTCGCGCAGGACAAGCAAGCAACAAGTCTCTTATGTTTCTGTGCCAACACCCCATGCACACGCCTATGCCCGTCCGCCAGGTTTTGGTTGTCTGCAATGGTTTATCTCTTAGATACTCAAGTAACATTTTTAGGGCTTTGAGTTGTTGAACCGCTGTCTCTGGCTCACGCCTCCAGGCAGTCTCATATTTGTGCCAATGGTAAGTTCTTGCGGCCCAACAGGGACCTTCTTCCTTTACTTGAGGTTTTGGGATGTTGTAGGTTTCTAACCATTTTGAGTGGCTGGGATTCTTAGCCCTGACTGGGTTCTGAGCTCTTAGCCAGGTTTTCTCTCCTCTTACACTGTTTTGTTTCTCTGAACCCTTCTTAGGTATTTCTCTTAATCTCTTGTTTCTGTGAACCTCTTTTGGATTATTTCTTTCAAGTTCACTATTTTCGGGAGTTCTGTTTGTTTTCTGATTACTTGTAACCCCTCACAGATTGTGGCTTTCAATGTCACCCCCTGGGGGTATTTGTCTTGCTTTCTGGATTCTAATAACCTCTCGAATGGTATGGCTCTCAAGTGTGTCCCCTTTTGCTATTTCTCTTAGTCTCTAGGGATTTATAGGCCCATCTGCTCTTTTTGGGCTTGGTCTGATTTCTCATGGTTCTGCCTTCCTGTCGGAGCACTGCTGAGCTGAATCCGCCCACATCCCTCTCCTTATCAAGAACCACATACCTTCTTCTTCATAGTGGCCTTCTTTGGGGGAGGCAGTCGCTCTTTCCGTGGTGGAACTGGACACCAAGGGGTCATCGGTTCCCTGCATTCTGTGGCCCCTGAACCTGGCAGGTATGCATCATGGTCCTGATGTGTTGGCTCTGTGCTACAGCAGCTGCTTCCGCTCTTCGTGGTCTCTCTCTGGTTTGTATGCTCCCAGTTGTCAACTTGTTCCACGTCAGCTCCTCCACACCAACTAAGGGTCTTACCCCTTAATCGCCCCTGCTTGCAACGCGGGGCATACATCCATTGGTCCTGGGATTCCGGTTTTTAGGGAGTGGTCCGCAGCCAAAGCAAGCATAGTTTCAGGTCCATTTTCTTTTAACATTGTTATCAGCACCCATGTATGCAATAATCCTTTGGTAAGGGAGAGTTCCTCAACTGGTAGTCTGTATCTCCTAAGGGGGGTCACCCCCAGTGGGTTGCCGCTTGCCCAATCCCCTAGGGAGTGTTTGCACTGCAGGCTCACCCCCTTAGACTCAAAGGGGGTGGCCATATAAGGTTGCAGAACAATGAGACTAAACAGGAGGTTTCATAATTGGGGTCATAGACTTTTATTAGGTATTCAAAAAGGCCTAACTATCCCTAACAAAGGTTTTCCCTGCCTCAACCTAAAACTAAATGAACTGTCAGAATGTCCATCAAACTAAACTCCATGGTCCTATGTCCAAAAACTCACTCTATCCCTTCCACTAGAACTAAAGATTATAGTCCCAAAAGAAAGTTCCTTTACCAGGAGAATGACTCCCTTCTCCTGGTATATGGTATAAGTTCCAAAATGAGTCCTTTGAAAAAATAAAAGAGCCAGGGGGAATGACTTCCTTCCCCTGGTACCCAATACTGTTTTCCTGTGTCTCAGACTCAGACAAGGCCAGGAGGAATGACTCCCTCCCCATGGTGTTTTGTAAAGATGCCAAGTCTCTCGACCTGGTCCATGCAAGGGTTTCCAGTGTTCCTTATATCATTCTTCACGATAATCTCCTTTTGTTATTTTAGTTTCATTTTTAAATTAGGACTGTTTGCGATTACTGCATCTTTTTTCTAACAGACCCTCATTAGAGATGTTTTATATATGAATAAAATAATGTGAACGCATAAAAGACAATGCAATTTCTTAATTCATCATCATCAAATTTATTTGGATTTGCATAAGAAACAATCCATGAAACCATTGCAAGAAATAAAAAAAGACATAACAGTTATATCACAGCAAAAACACATATCATCATAAAACCACAACAAATGGGCAGAGTTACAGATTCAATTCACTAAAATATAAAAGCTCACAATGATATCACAATAAAAACACATACCATTATAAGACGACAACAAAGACAACAACAAGCGGGGAGGATTGCAAATTCAATTAATTATTCAGTGTATAAAAGTTAATTGTCAGGGCAATATGGCAAGCAATTGTTTCCTATGACAGAGTGCTATTTCTAGGTACGAGAGTAATGACCATACCACTTGTGGGGAATTTACCCATAACAGGTATGTTAGAACTGGCCTTTATTGCACAATACCCGTTTCCCTTAAAAGTGGTTGTGTGAACTGTTTTCTCACCTGTGCATACGCAGGGCAAAAGCGGATCAGGTGTGCCAAGTCCTTGTATGGGGCTTCGCATATTGTGCAAAATCGATCTGCACCCACCCCGGCCCATGCTGCCACCATAGCCTTTAGGCAGATGCAGTTAAACCTCACCCTAGATATGAAGACGTGATCTTTGGGCTATTCTGCCCATAATAGGTAGTGCTGAACACCCAGGGACATTATAGTCATCAGCCCATGATTCTTTGGCTTCATAATCTCCTCTGCTCTCTCTGTCCAAATACACAGACTCATGAAAACAAGCAGACCATAAGTTTATTCCTCCCCTGGACAGCATACTGCTAGGTGGATACAGGTGCATGCAGTTCATCCCCATTAACTGTTTCCTGATGTGGGACAGCCACCGGATCTTATCTCCTGGATACTTACCTACCAGAAAAGATATTAATTCGTGGGTGAGTGATGCCCTGCCATTATGATATGATATGATATTTTATTTGTATTGTGCTTGCACACAAGTATTTCAGAGCGTGACTAGGCAAGGGCGGGGAACAGGGGAGAAACACAAAAAGACTACGATCTTACTAGGCCCAATGACATTGAGTACGCACAAGTGCATGAGAAAGGGAAAAAGTGCATGGAAAGGGAAGAGTGGAAAGTGCGGAGCGGAGGAGAGCAGATAAATAAATAATAAATAGAAAATGGAGGAAATAAACAGTGGTAGTGCAGCCAGCAAGTGGCAAGTGCTATGTTTATGGCAGCAAACTGGGTAAATCTGATAAGTGCAAAAAGAGAAGAAAAAAAGGGGGAGGGCTAAATGGGTACAGATACAGCCCACCAGTGCAAGGGGTGACCAGGAGGAAGTGCAGGAGGGCGGCAGGGTGAGCAGGTACCTAGGCCCAGGGGAAAGAGGGTGGCCAGGTCCACAATGCCAACAGAGAGCCGGTAAGCAGAGGAGAGGGGGCGAGAAGGCAGAGGCAAAGAGGAAGGTCTTGAGGTGCTTCCGGAACCAGAGATGGTTCTCCTCAAGTTTTGGAGTGGCAGGGAGGCTGTTCCAGAGGGATGACCCAGCGGACGATAGAGATCTACTCCCAGCTCGTTTCCTTCAAAAACGATTGACCCAGAGGGAGTTAGAGGTAGAGGAGTGAAGAGCTCGAGAGGGGAGGTATTTGCGGAGGGATAGCTGAAGGTATTTTGGATCCAGGCCCCACAACCTAAGCCAGTGCAATACCGGCTGCAGAGAAATCATGTAACTAATTGGTGTGCAGCCCAGTTCAATAAGTACTCCAAAGTTCGGAGCTGGAATTGGGAGTCCCAACAATGTTTTCAGAAATTGTTTCTCCAAAGTCTGGACCGCCTTGAATTGGTATGGCCCCACAGCTCCATCCCAAATTTAGCAACCAAAGCCACTTTTCCCTTGTATAACTGTAGCAAGTGGGCTATTGGCTTTGCTTTAAACATAAACATGGCCCTGGAGACCCCACCCAATTCCTGCTTGAACTACAGGGCCTGTTTGTTTACATGAGCCATAGCACCCATGTTGGCGGAAATTCTGACACCCAGGTAATCAAAATGGTCAACCCTTGAGATAACACTCTTCCCACAATACATTGCCCTAAAGTTAATCCTTCGTCTCCCCTTCCAGTAGGCCATCACCGCCGAATTTGCTGCGTTGACCACCAAGTCCAGACCCTCCTAATCTCTTAATTGGTAAAGTGATGCAACACACTTTATCATGTAGCAAGTTATTATTTTTTGATTTGTGGACTTATGGAATACTATTAAGTTGGACCAATACGAAGGCGATATAACTTTGAATTATTAATGATTCTTTTGTTAGATGCAGACAATACCTGCACTATTTTTCAGATAAAAGGCCTATCTAGGCAACATGCATAACTCATCTGAGATAACAGGTATCAGCTACATATTCCCTCATCCTTATAGCTTCAATTCACTCGAACACCACTTTGGATATTAGGTGGATAGGTGGCCCATGGCCATTCACACATTTGTTAATGGTATGCCGACGCAATTCTCATGGTCACAACCAGAATGTGCACTCGGCCTGTTAAACTGGACTTCTAGTACCTTTGTTTTATGCTGGGCTCGTGGCTCTCTTAACTCCCATTTTTTTAATAGACTTTATCCTATATTATGTGGACTTCTATTGATTTTATTTCATTTATTGTGTTTGCCTTTTTCCCTCCCCCTTCCCTCCCCAGATCCTTTATGTCTGTGTTTCTATAAATTCTTAATCTTGACTAATATAAACATTGCGATTGTCAGAAACATAACCTTTATATTAAGGAAATAATCATTTGAGCAGTCAACTGAATCACATTTGAACTGTATGCCTTGAAAAAGCCTGAGTATGGGAGAAACTGATGGCCATACAGTCGTCAACAAGTATATGTATATGTATCTGTTATTTGATAGCATGTGATATCCTTCTACTCACTATTTACTAACAAAACATTTGAACATATACTAAATTGTCATAGTACAATTTATGTTCTGAAAAATACACTTAACCATTAGATATATGACATTTGTTAATTTTGGAATTGGATGTGCACATGTCTAAGTGTCTATAGTTTTGTAATGTCATATTTTGAGCTCCAGGTTGTGGGCTCACTCTCAGAGACACACGGCCTCCACAAATACGTCATATATGTTTCTAATATTAGAAAGTGTGCAGTAATTTTCATAAGTAAGTGTGGACCTACATGGTCTGACAACCGTCAAGGCATAAATTAGTCTTACAAAATTGATTAGTCAAACCTGCTAAATAAACATATTTTGATTAGCAATTCAACATGTATGATTAGCAAATTTGTATATCCTTACTTTCAATCTGAGTCAATACAAGACATGTTCCCGCTGTTTGGCAGCAGAGGGTCTAGGGACCTTGCATGCTTGTTTTGCCACTGATGCTATACTGACAATGGGCCTCATTCCGAGTATGGCGGTAAGGGATAGCGGCCACCGCTAACGAGAGCGGTGGCGGTAATCCCTTACCGCCATACTCCGAGTTCCCTTAGCGCCATGGTGCTTTTAACACCTGCTTTTAGCAGGCGTTAAATACCATGGCGCTAAGGGACCTTGATGTTAATTACGCCACCGTAATTTACGGTGGCGTAATTGACGCCTTCCCCACTCCCATTATGCCCTATGGGGCAAGAATGGGAATGGGGAAGGGTAAATGGGGATTGGGGAATTACCACCCCGCCAACCTTGGAATGGGGCGGTAATTCCGCCAACCACCAAGGCGCTGCCGGTCCGGGTACGGCGTCAACCAAGGCGTTAATAGCGCCATTGGTTAGCGCCGTACTCGGAATGAGGCCCATGGTCACAAAATTCAAATGAAGTGAGGCTGTTACTTACCGCAGAGTTATTGCGCATTCAAGTTGATACCACCAACCCCCTACCAAGAAAGCCCCAATATACATTAAAGCCACAGTCAGAAGCAGTCATTGCATTGGTGATGTCAGGAATTGGGGCTTGAGAGCGGTCAGAAAGCCTGTGGGGATCTAAAAGACTTCATTTCCCATCGTGCTTTGCGGAAGACAGTAGCCATTCGCGCTTCACACGGATTAACAGCTGAAGACTGATTGCAGGTCCTACTTTAACCGCCGGCCGTCGTGCACAGGTGTGGCTTATTGAGAGTATGCAGCACGGACGGTCACAACGGAGCATAGGAGAACTTTTGGAGATCTGAGGAACGCTAGAAGAATGCTTCACTTCATCCATTCCGTGTAGTAGCTGTGAGCATTATATGGAGGATTGAACGCGCTGCTACGTTTGGTTAGGGTCATTCCCACGGGAGGCCCGGGCTGTCTGTAAAGTACTGGGAAAATCAGATATGGGCACGTTATTTTCTTGTTCATGGTACTAACGGTTGACAGGCAGAAGGCGCTGGGGCGTCAGTGAGCCTAAAGCCATTACGGACTTCTAAATGCAATTCCATGCAGAGGGGCTCAGTAAGAAACTCGTCTTCCCAATTGCTGGCAGACTATAATTCAGTGTCACGCTCGTTCTGGGAGCACTACGGGCAGCATCAATACGCTCTCTTCCATGTTCTGCTTTATGTGTGCTTATGCTCGCCCACAGGGCCATCTGTTTGTCTAATTCATGAAGGGAGCCACTCCCGTGTTTGTTTCATTACCGCTTGCTTAGTGATTAAGTGTGGCAACGTACCAAGATGCTGCATGTCTGCTTACTGTTTCAAAGGGGCAATACGTTTCGTATTTATATGTGAAATGTTCACACGCTTTGGGCCTCATCACGAGTTGGGTGGTAATGCTGGCGCTAATAGCGCTGGGGTTATTAGCCCTACCGCCAAACCCACCAGCGCCGGATCACGGGTTTGGCGGAACGGGAAATCCTCATTCCCCATTGAGCCCATTTGGAAATTCCCCATTCCCCATTGGGCTCAATGGGGAAATTTTGCGCTTTTACCGGCGGTAAACGCGCCGAAAATTGTCAAAATCTCAGTGGATTAATCAGCTGAAGCTGTGATTTGGCGGATCCTTAAATCCGGCGGTAACTGCACTACCGCCGGATTTAAGGGCTACTGCCAAACTCGTGATGAGGCCCTTTATGTTGAATGTACCTGTTTCATGTGGCTAATTGTGCTAAAGCATCAGTTTGTGTTAGGAAGTATAGGTCAGGAGTTGGTGGTAGGAATCAAGAATGGTGCGTGCAGTACTCTAATTAAGCCTTAAATGGTACAGGGTATAGGTGTTGCCGTAGGCTGGTGTTAGAAGACATTTCTAAGTTGTTTGACTTTTCCCTTTTAACCCCTTACCCTGTTTCCCGGTTTTCCTACTTCCCCTTCCCTATCCACAACCTCTCCCTAATACCTCCTTCCCCATTGGCTGCCACGTGGTACCCTGTGATTCCAGTATCAGGAGCCTGTGCCAACCACGGGTGGAGGGGTCGATCCATTCGGCTTCTGTGGTTCGGGAGAGGGTGTTGAAACCTTCTCCCTATAGTGTGAAATCTTGACAGGTGATCAAATCATTAGTAGAGCAAGGAATAATCATCCCCACAACCAGTCCATGAAAAACCTATATTTGACCTGTAAGGAAACCGTGAAGGAGTGTGCAGAGTTTTGTATAAGACTTGTGAGTGGTAAATGCTGTGGTTCTACACATTTTCACTAATAGTGCCCAATCCAGCAACCGTATAGTCATGAGTGCCTCCATCAGCTATGCGGTTCACAGTGGTTGACTTATGTTATTCATTCTTTTCTATTCTTATACACCCAAAAAGCCAATATCTTTTCACCTTTACATACCCTGGGCTCCAGTATACCTAGTCCTATATCCCTCAGGAGTACAGGGAAATCCCAACCCTCCTCTCCCAAAATTGGAAAAAAGTATGTAGATGATGTTTAATTCATGGAAGTTTGGTACTGTTACAATACATGCAAGCAGGACTTGTTAGTGTTATTGACTGCGCTGTCAGATAAAGAGCATAAGGCATCCAAAAAAATGACATTATATAGAACATAATATATCAACAGAAATCATAAGTATTATAGACTCACAAACAGAAGCAATTTCTGAAGCTGCTCAAAATTGTCAAAGGTGACCACAATAAGTCAGATGAGGTCCTTTTTGGTGGCAACAAGTTCCCCAACTAGCGATCGGTAACACCTACTATTTAATTCTAGCACAGGTGAGAGCCTAAAGGCGTTAGCCTTATCTATCTAGCTCCCTTTAGGAGAATATACTACTACATTGAATCCATTGCAGGGAATTAGTGATTCACATAAGCAGGAGCTATTACAATGGTTAAAACTGGCAAAGAAAGCCTTCCCAGAAATAGAACAAGCCCAAGTCATTGCACTTAGATTTCTCTACTAACAAAGGCCATTCATTCTATATTATCATGAAAAGGAGGGCTATGCACGGGCAGTATTAACATAAAAGCATGGTGATAAGCATTGACCAATTGTGTACTATAGTACAGCACTGGATGCTGTCACAGCAGGGTTTTAACCTTGCCTGTGGTAAGTGCCCGCCACTGCACTAGTGGTGAAAATATCAGAGAACATAGTGCTAGGATCATCCCTTGTCATGGCAGTGCTGTATGCAGTAACCATGCTGTTGCTCAAAACAAATACACAACACATGTCAGTGTCTAGACTCCCTAGATATGCGTTCCTGAGTAGAAATTCAGTCAGTTTGACCCTCTCCCAATGTTTAGTGTTAAACCATGCATCATTGTTATCCTATCCAACAGATTGGGAGCCCCACCATTGCCTAATAATTACAGCAGCACTCACGTACAGCAGCACTGATGAATCCATGTCAGGATTCATCAGAGGTTCCATTACCACTCTGATGAGGAGTACTACGTGGCTGTTTCTTGCTTGCCGAATGAGAAGGGAGAGATTAAACCAAGATATGCATTGTGTACAGCTCATACAGTGATTGAGAATTGTTGTAGGTCAGAGAGAGAACGAAGACAACTGGCTATGTTTCAAAGTTTAAGAGTTTTATTAAAGTAGAATTAAAACCCTCACCTATACATATTTCTATGGTTGAGGTTCTCTCTTCTAAGAAAATAACAAAAGATGCTCATGAGGATGTCATGCAGAACTCATCTTTATCCTCAGCCCAAACCTATACTATCTTTGTAACCAACCCGGCCACTAGCAAATAAACACAGACTTAGACCAGAGAAGTGTTCTTACTCCCCCTTTCTTGGTTTATGCTGGCCGGTGCATGAGCCCCTCCTAACAATACCTCTGGAAATATTTGTCTTGACTTTCTATAGTTTCTCATGCAGTTCAAACAAACAACAAATCTTTTAGATTCCAACACAAGCACAACGGGCACACTCCTGCGCCCCTCAACCAAGTTTTTGTTTTGTTTTTTCACGCAGGACAAGCAAGCAACAAGTCTCTTATGTTTCTGTGCCAACACCCCATGCACACGCCTATGCCCGTCCACCAGGTTTTGGTTGTCTGCAATGGTTTATCTCTTAGATACTCAAGTAACATTTTTAGGGCTTTGAGTTGTTGAACCGCTGTCTCTGGCTCACGCCTGCAGGCAGTCTCATATTTGTGCCAATAGTAAGTTCTTGCGGCCCAACAGGGACCTTCTTCCTTTACTTGAGGTTTTGGGATGTTGTAGGTTTCTAACCATTTTGAGTGGCTGGGATTCTTAGCCCTGACTGGGTTCTGAGCTCTTAGCCAGGTTTTCTCTCCTCTTACACTGTTTTGTTTCTCTGAACCCTTCTTAGGTATTTCTCTTAATCTCTTGTTTCTGTGAACCTCTTTTGGATTATTTCTTTCAAGTTCACTATTTTCGGGAGTTCTGTTTGCTTTCTCATTACTTGTAACCCCTCACAGATTGTGGCTTTCAATGTCACCCCCTGGGGGTATTTGTCTTGCTTTCTGGATTCTAATAACTTCTCGAATGGTATGGCTCTCAAGTGTGTCCCCTTTTGCTATTTCTCTTAGTCTCTGGGGATTTATAGGCCCATCTGCTCTTTTTGGGCTTGGTCTGATTTCTCATGGTTCTGCCTTCCTGTCGGAGCACTGCTGAGCTGAATCCGCCCACATCCCTCTCCTTATCAAGAACCACATACCTTCTTCTTCATAGTGGCCTTCTTTGGGGGAGGCAGTCGCTCTTTCCGTGGTGGAACTGGACACCAAGGGGTCATCGGTTCCCTGCATTCTGTGGCCCCTGAACCTGGCAGGTATGCATCATGGTCCTGATGTGTTGGCTCTGTGCTACAGCAGCTGCTTCCGCTCTTCGTGGTCTCTCTCTGGTTTGTATGCTCCCAGTTGTCAACTTGTTCCACGTCAGCTCCTCCACACCAACTAAGGGTCTTACCCCTTAATCGCCCCTGCTTGCAACGCGGGGCATACATCCATTGGTCCTGGGATTCCGGTTTTTAGGGAGTGGTCCGCAGCCAAAGCAAGCATAGTTTCAGGTCCATTTTCTTTTAACATTGTTATCAGCACCCATGTATGCAATAATCCTTTGGTAAGGGAGAGTTCCTCAACTGGTAGTCTGTATCTCCTAAGGGGGGTCACCCCCAGTGGGTTGCCGCTTGCCCAATCCCCTAGGGAGTGTTTGCACTGCAGGCTCACCCCCTTAGACTCAAAGGGGGTGGCCATATAAGGTTGCAGAACAATGAGACTAAACAGGAGGTTTCATAATTGGGGTCATAGACTTTTATTAGGTATTCAAAAAGGCCTAACTATCCCTAACAAAGGTTTTCCCTGCCTCAACCTAAAACTAAATGAACTGTCAGAATGTCCATCAAACTAAACTCCATGGTCCTATGTCCAAAAACTCACTCTATCCCTTCCACTAGAACTAAAGATTATAGTCCCAAAAGAAAGTTCCTTTACCAGGAGAATGACTCCCTTCTCCTGGTATATGGTATAAGTTCCAAAATGAGTCCTTTGAAAAAATAAAAGAGCCAGGGGGAATGACTTCCTTCCCCTGGTACCCAATACTGTTTTCCTGTGTCTCAGACTCAGACAAGGCCAGGAGGAATGACTCCCTCCCCATGGTGTTTTGTAAAGATGCCAAGTCTCTCGACCTGGTCCATGCAAGGGTTTCCAGTGTTCCTTATATCATTCTTCACGATAATCTCCTTTTGTTATTTTAGTTTCATTTTTAAATTAGGACTGTTTGCGATTACTGCATCTTTTTTCTAACAGACCCTCATTAGAGATGTTTTATATATGAATAAAATAATGTGAACGCATAAAAGACAATGCAATTTCTTAATTCATCATCATCAAATTTATTCGGATTTGCATAAGAAACAATCCATGAAACCATTGCAAGAAATAAAAAAAGACATAACAGTTATATCACAGCAAAAACACATATCATCATAAAACCACAACAAATGGGCAGAGTTACAGATTCAATTCACTAAAATATAAAAGCTCACAATGATATCACAATAAAAACACATACCATTATAAGACGACAACAAAGACAACAACAAGCGGGGAGGATTGCAAATTCAATTAATTATTCAGTGTATAAAAGTTAATTGTCAGGGCAATATGGCAAGCAATTGTTTCCTATGACAGAGTGCTATTTCTAGGTACGAGAGTAATGACCATACCACTTGTGGGGAATTTACCCATAACAGGTATGTTAGAACTGGCCTTTATTGCACAATACCCGTTTCCCTTAAAAGTGGTTGTGTGAACTGTTTTCTCACCTGTGCATACGCAGGGCAAAAGCGGATCAGGTGTGCCAAGTCCTTGTATGGGGCTTCGCATATTGTGCAAAATCGATCTGCACCCACCCCGGCCCATGCTGCCACCATAGCCTTTAGGCAGATGCAGTTAAACCTCACCCTGGATATGAAGACGTGATCTTTGGGCTATTCTGCCCATAATAGGTAGTGCTGAACACCCAGGGACATTATAGTCATCAGCCCATGATTCTTTGGCTTCATAATCTCCTCTGCTCTCTCTGTCCAAATACACAGACTCATGAAAACAAGCAGACCATAAGTTTATTCCTCCCCTGGACAGCATACTGCTAGGTGGATACAGGTGCATGCAGTTCATCCCCATTAACTGTTTCCTGATGTGGGACAGCCACCGGATCTTATCTCCTGGATACTTACCTACCAGAAAAGATATTAATTCGTGGGTGAGTGATGCCCTGCCATTATGATATGATATGATATTTTATTTGTATTGTGCTTGCACACAAGTATTTCAGAGCGTGACTAGGCAAGGGCGGGGAACAGGGGAGAAACACAAAAAGACTACGATCTTACTAGGCCCAATGACATTGAGTACGCACAAGTGCATGAGAAAGGGAAAAAGTGCATGGAAAGGGAAGAGTGGAAAGTGCGGAGCGGAGGAGAGCAGATAAATAAATAATAAATAGAAAATGGAGGAAATAAACAGTGGTAGTGCAGCCAGCAAGTGGCAAGTGCTATGTTTATGGCAGCAAACTGGGTAAATCTGATAAGTGCAAAAAGAGAAGAAAAAAAGGGGGAGGGCTAAATGGGTACAGATACAGCCCACCAGTGCAAGGGGTGACCAGGAGGAAGTGCAGGAGGGCGGCAGGGTGAGCAGGTACCTAGGCCCAGGGGAAAGAGGGTGGCCAGGTCCACAATGCCAACAGAGAGCCGGTAAGCAGAGGAGAGGGGGCGAGAAGGCAGAGGCAAAGAGGAAGGTCTTGAGGTGCTTCCGGAACCAGAGATGGTTCTCCTCAAGTTTTGGAGTGGCAGGGAGGCTGTTCCAGAGGGATGACCCAGCGGACGATAGAGATCTACTCCCAGCTCGTTTCCTTCAAAAACGATTGACCCAGAGGGAGTTAGAGGTAGAGGAGTGAAGAGCTCGAGAGGGGAGGTATTTGCGGAGGGATAGCTGAAGGTATTTTGGATCCAGGCCCCACAACCTAAGCCAGTGCAATACCGGCTGCAGAGAAATCATGTAACTAATTGGTGTGCAGCCCAGTTCAATAAGTACTCCAAAGTTCGGAGCTGGAATTGGGAGTCCCAACAATGTTTTCAGAAATTGTTTCTCCAAAGTCTGGACCGCCTTGAATTGGTATGGCCCCACAGCTCCATCCCAAATTTAGCAACCAAAGCCACTTTTCCCTTGTATAACTGTAGCAAGTGGGCTATTGGCTTTGCTTTAAACATAAACATGGCCCTGGAGACCCCACCCAATTCCTGCTTGAACTACAGGGCCTGTTTGTTTACATGAGCCATAGCACCCATGTTGGCGGAAATTCTGACACCCAGGTAATCAAAATGGTCAACCCTTGAGATAACACTCTTCCCACAATACATTGCCCTAAAGTTAATCCTTCGTCTCCCCTTCCAGTAGGCCATCACCGCCGAATTTGCTGCGTTGACCACCAAGTCCAGACCCTCCTAATCTCTTAATTGGTAAAGTGATGCAACACACTTTATCATGTAGCAAGTTATTATTTTTTGATTTGTGGACTTATGGAATACTATTAAGTTGGACCAATACGAAGGCGATATAACTTTGAATTATTAATGATTCTTTTGTTAGATGCAGACAATACCTGCACTATTTTTCAGATAAAAGGCCTATCTAGGCAACATGCATAACTCATCTGAGATAACAGGTATCAGCTACATATTCCCTCATCCTTATAGCTTCAATTCACTCGAACACCACTTTGGATATTAGGTGGATAGGTGGCCCATGGCCATTCACACATTTGTTAATGGTATGCCGACGCAATTCTCATGGTCACAACCAGAATGTGCACTCGGCCTGTTAAACTGGACTTGTAGTACCTTTGTTTTATGCTGGGCTCGTGGCTCTCTTAACTCCCATTTTTTTAATAGACTTTATCCTATATTATGTGGACTTCTATTGATTTTATTTCATTTATTGTGTTTGCCTTTTTCCCTCCCCCTTCCCTCCCCAGATCCTTTATGTCTGTGTTTCTATAAATTCTTAATCTTGACTAATATAAACATTGCGATTGTCAGAAACATAACCTTTATATTAAGGAAATAATCATTTGAGCAGTCAACTGAATCACATTTGAACTGTATGCCTTGAAAAAGCCTGAGTATGGGAGAAACTGATGGCCATACAGTCGTCAACAAGTATATGTATATGTATCTGTTATTTGATAGCATGTGATATCCTTCTACTCACTATTTACTAACAAAACATTTGAACATATACTAAATTGTCATAGTACAATTTATGTTCTGAAAAATACACTTAACCATTAGATATATGACATTTGTTAATTTTGGAATTGGATGTGCACATGTCTAAGTGTCTATAGTTTTGTAATGTCATATTTTGAGCTCCAGGTTGTGGGCTCACTCTCAGAGACACACGGCCTCCACAAATACGTCATATATGTTTCTGATATTAGAAAGTGTGCAGTAATTTTCATAAGTAAGTGTGGACCTACATGGTCTGACAACCGTCAAGGCATAAATTAGTCTTACAAAATTGATTAGTCAAACCTGCTAAATAAACATATTTTGATTAGCAATTCAACATGTATGATTAGCAAATTTGTATATCCTTACTTTCAATCTGAGTCAATACAAGACATGTTCCCGCTGTTTGGCAGCAGAGGGTCTAGGGACCTTGCATGCTTGTTTTGCCACTGATGCTATACTGACAATGGGCCTCATTCCGAGTATGGCGGTAAGGGATAGCGGCCACCGGTAACGAGACCGGTGGCGGTAATCCCTTACCGCCATACTCCGAGTTCCCTCTGCGCCCTCGCCCTTAACGCCTGCTTTGAGCAGGTGTTAAAGTCGAGGACGCAAAGGGGCCTCCAAGCCAATAACGGTGACCGTAATGAATGGTCACCGTTATTTGCATCTTCCCCATTCCCATTGAGCCCTATGGGGGCTCATTTGGGAATGGGGAAGAGCCTTGGTGAATGGGGAATTACCGCCCCGCCAACCTTGGAATGGGGCGGTGATTCCGCCATCGACCAAGGCGCTGCCGGTCCGGGTACGGCGTCAACCAAGGCGTTAATAGCGCCATTGGTTAGCGCCGTACTCGGAATGAGGCCCATTGCCTTTTGCTGCACATTGTTAAGTATTTCAATCAGGAGATGTACCCTGGCCTCAGCCTAGTATGCAGCGCACAGCTGAAATGCTTATTTCATTATGTCTATATGTTCAATATTCTGAGTGATATACCACTCATATCACACCCCTTCTCAAAATACGCCAGGTCACAAAACTGGTTGGTAAAGGTAATATTTATTTATTTATTTAAAATTCAAATCAAACATATACCTTTGAATAGTGAGCAGCAATCAACAATGTGGTGACAATAGCAGATAGGAAGGTATGTAAGGCAGTTAAATTCACTTTTAGCAACACAGAAGGAAAACACCAGAGAAAAGAACACGTTTGGCTTGTTTGGAAGGATAGCACTTAAGTTAGGATTTCCCCCTGCAATATTCCTCAACCCACCAATAAGCAATCTGAATAGATATAAGGAAGCAGCAGGTAAACGGGAATAAAGAGCAGTAAACAGAATTTGAGTACAACATTCCCTCCCCAAACAAGAGAGAAAAGCGGGTTTAAAATCTTACACTTTTTAAAATGACATTTGAAAATGGCTGGGTAAAACAATGAATGTGTGCAAAAATCCTTAAATCAGTACAAATTTCTATGGGAGCAACATTGGAAAGATGCTAACAATCATGAGCTATTGTTTGAGCAACAGTAAACACTTTGAATCCAAATGGAAGGTTGAAAATAATTTATAATGAAAATCACATGCGTAAAACTTTGCAAAAAGTTCGGATTCCCGCCTAAAATTAACCATACGGCTTTTAAGACAAACGGGTGAAATACACTGATTTAGGTTGGGATATAGCTATGGGTCTTAGGTATACTGCACAGTTGAAATTAAGCCTCTAGCTATTAAATTGAATGAAAAGGTTTTCAAATGAATAGCATAAAATTAGATTTAGAATTATGCACTTTTCACATTTTTCCTCCTTCTTGCTGAAAAGTTAAATGTCTCGAAGTTTAGTTGCAAAATAGGCATTTTAAAACCAAAAGGAAGTCCCTTGTCACGTTAAGCAGTTTTTTTCTCTCTTTCAATTGCAAGCAAGTGTCATTTCCTTTGAAGCAGGATGAGGGGCCTCTCTCTCTTGACTACATTTTCCTGCCCTTCCCACTTGAAAGGTGAGAGTCTTAGCCTGCTATTGTCCCAGCTTGGGGCAAAGGCGAATGTCTAATGTGACTTGGGAAGTCCCATTGTCCTGGATATTCAAAGCCTCCAAGCTAGCATTTAGCCTTTTCTGTGCCAGCAGTTTAAGGTGTCACCCTTTCTCAAGGCTAGCAACTTGCAGAGCAGTTTTTTTTATATAGTTTGCCAACTAAAATAGTTCGCGTTTTAAAACCACCAGACTTTTGTGTAAAACTGAACAAAGGAACCGAAACCAGGCCAAGGAAAGACTTGCTAAGAGGTGGATACGATGTAAAACTATATTCTGAAATGACTTGAAGGAAGTAATTATTTAATGTATATATTAAAAATAGCTGCATGTAAGTTGGATCTGAATGTAGAAAACTGGGAACTAAAGTGACATTTAGCTGAATTCTGCCTGACAACTACCCCCGACAGGAGAAACCTGCTCAGCCACTCTTCCCAGGCCTAGCTGCGTCCTGCTTCCACACCAAAAGGAGTTGACACCTCTCTGATTAGATTAGGGGAGGGGCAACTGCAGGAGGTTGAACAAAGCCTTGTCCTGGACTCACGCAAATGTTATATTGGGGGGGCTGTAAAGTGGCTTTTTCTTGGGAGAAGTGGGAGGAGAAGTGTCTCTGGGAGCCACCCGAGCTGGAGGCGGGGACAGGCAGAAGCTTCCCCCATGTGCATTGGAACCTAAACCACACCCATCTGGGCCAGAGCATAATTTTAAAAAGATAGATAACTCATAATGCGGACTTGTCAGAATTATATAAGTAATATAATTATTCTTGTGGTTTTTCTGTGCACGTTTTAAGAGGTGTTAGGACCCTGTGTTGTATGCTGGGGGGTTGCTAGCGGAAAATAGGGTCTTACTCCAAAAGTCTGCACGTTAAAAATATGACACTTCATCAATTAATGTCCATACTCCTTGCGCACATGTGTGTACATTTTGGTAAATATCCGATATTGGTAAACCAGTCAAAAAGCACAAAATGTTGTCATTTTTTAATGCAAGCCCCCAGGAAGATCAGAGGTGGACAAGCATGGACCATAAGGAATATATAATGTGTACATGTAATTTCAACAAATTGTGTATCTGGGAAATATGTATTTGAATCAAATATAGATTTGTGGGCAAATTGACCAGGGGAGGATCCGCTGACCCATAAACAGACCTCATCATGATGACAATCAATTTCCTTCCCCCAATCATGGGAGAGGGGAGAATTGGGCCAATGACAAGTAGAGAGGGGCAGGCTTAGCTAGGCCCAGGCACACACCCATTTTCAAAACACATAAAAAGAGACTGCTGGGACAGGTAGAGACATTCAATTCCATTTGCTGCGGAGCATGCTGACCGACGACTTCACATCCAGAGATCCAACACTTAGACTTCCAAGCTAAACAGAGACTACAGAACTTTGAACCAAGAAGACCCACTGCAAGCAAAAGTAGTTGTCAGCACACCTCAAAATCTTTTGCAACTGAACTCTTCAAATTGCCGGGCTGAGCTGTTTGATTCTGGCCTAGAACCCTGTGACAGAAACATCCAGAACCAGGAGCCGTGCTGTATCCAGAGAGGCTAGACCAGCAGAGCAGAGCTGACCCAGACGCTGTGAGCAGAACCGCCCGAAGTCCAGTCCAGTTGACCAGATCCGTGACGAGGCCCATTCATTTCAAAATTAGGAGTGAGTATCCGCCAGAACTGTGCAGAACCCAATCTCTTAGTTAAAATAATCTAATTCAAACTATTTTAACCTAAGTAGAACTGCTTCCTAGAAACCGTGTCATCTGTCATTTTAAAGCTGCGAGCTGTCATCTGTCATTCTAAAGCTGCAAGCTGTCACCTGTCATTTTGAGTTTTACTTTAAATCCGAAAATCTACCTTTATTAAATCGTCCGTATCTCTAGAACCGTTTGGGCTAAGAACGAAATTGCTGTGATTCTAGGCTTTCCAACGAACCTAGACCGACTTCCTACTTCCTATACTTTTTCCGCAATCGCGATTTACGCACTCTTTGCAACCTGGTAATAACTCATAGAGCATTGGTAAAGTGAGCCTGAACTAATACCAACAAGCATCTCTCACTCACCCTGAATCTCTAGAGGGAATTAACATCAGCTAGCACATTTTCCCATCCATTGTCATCACATTTAAAAGCATTTTGGGCATGTGTTTCCGACTTCTACCTGTTTTCCTCTAAGCTTGCTGGGGGGGGACTGCATTTCATATTGCATTTTGTTGGGATTCTTGAAGACTGTGTGCTCTCCTTCCATTTCTTACATTGCATAGGGGGGGGGGGTGAATTGTCAAGGAAAAGTGATTACATTGTCTTTTGTTGAAGCCATATCAAGTTATTTTCTGTACTGCATTTCATTCATCATTGCGTTTCCTTGAACCATATAAAGCATTCTTTCCCACCTTATTCCTCTGTTCCTATTCATAAGTTACCTCTTGCTGATTACTGCTCATATTCACAAGTGTAATATCCATTATCAATTTATTTATAGAAGTGTGATATATATATATATATATATATATATATATATATATATATATATATATATATATATATATATATATATATATAGTTTACATTTTCAAATAAACCTTTTAATTTGCAAAACAAACCTACTTCTTGGCTCAGTGGGGTCAGGGGGATTATAAGAGGGGGGTGTTATACAAGGGTTGTCATCCAGAGTACTGAACTGCACATAAAAATACATCAATAAGGGTTTTCCTCAGCATCCCAGACTAGGCATTGACTTAGCTGTAGTGTTGATTGAATATCGCTTACAGTGGGCGCTTGGGGATCTGCAAGAGAAATGTGGCATTTGGATATTTGGGTGGTTTGGGCTCCCCGGGTTCTGATTCTGGGCCACCCCCCCCTTTTTGGAGGCAGTCACCAGCATAGGTTTGGGCATTGTGGTTTTCTTGGTTATAATTCTGGGGTTCAAGGACGGGCGATTCTAACTCAGTCCCCACATTCACCCAGTCTTCATGAGGATTTCTTGGGACCCATTTTTCTTTGGGACGAGTTCCCCTGTCCCTGAAGGAGAAGATCTTTTTTCCAGAATCCTCTGAGAACCCCACTCCTTCAAATTGGAGGACACTAACCTCCTCCACAAAATGGGTCTTTTTGGGTTCTTTATTTCTCCTACCCGCCCTCGGTTCCTTGGGTTGCAGACTTTCGGGGCAGTAGATTTTGGTTCCGGTTCCTGGGTTTCTAGGGGATTTTCATGGGTGGGGAAGGAAGCTTCCTCTAAGGATTTACACCTCCCTTCCCCCTGTGCCTCCTCCTCTGGAACCAGTGAGTTGTCGGGGTTCTCTCCCCGTCATTGTTCTGGAGTACCAGACCCTTGGTTGGTGGGGTTCTGATCAGTCATGTTCATCTGAGGGTTCTGCTGAGCCCTAAACACGCGACCCAGATCCTGGGACATTTTCTGGACCTTGCGCTCCAGTTGAAACACCAAATCCGGCTAGTACAGGGGTCTCTGGTCCATCCTAGGTGAATCATGGGAAGGGTAACTGTCCCTTCTCCCATGATATCCTGGGTTGGGGTAATTGGGGGAACCCTCCACCCTTGGCCTCCCCTCTCCCGGATTGGGCTGTCTGGGCTCGGGAAAGTGGGGAAAGGAGGGTTGAAGTTTTAAGGGTACCGGGGAAAGAAACTCAAACCAGCATTTGGAGAATTACTGCTCACCTGGGGAAAGTTAGGATGGAAGTTTCCTGGAGTGGTACCTACCTGGTTGGATCCCCCCCTTGGGCTGGGGGAGTCCACACATACCCTAGGATGGGTTTGTTACCCTTGTATCAGTGGCTAATGTAATCCGGTGTGTTAGGGGTCCCATTTGTGGGATTACCTCCCTGACTACCACCTGTCTGGGATTGGCCCGAGGGCCTTCTGGTTCCTTGGCTGGATGGATTTTGTACAGGTATATTTTTAGGCCCCCCCATCTCCAGATCTAAAATGGGGGCAACCTTCACCTCCGCTGCCTTAGCAGCAGCAGGGGTGTTGGCTGGTTTGGGGGTTTTATTTGTGTTCTTGTTATCTACAGGTTTTTGTACCTCATAAATATGGGTCGCCTGTTCTATGACCAATCCAGTGATCTCTTCTTGTGAAAGTCCCTCACCAACTTGGTCATTATATATTTGGGGAGTGCATGGAAGAAGGTGTTGATGAACTCCCGACTATCTGTGTGCACCCTCCTTGTTGTCTGCACAAAGGCACGCTTGTGTGCCTGCACAATTTCTTGTGGGGCCTGATCTTCCCCGCACTGCAGATTGTAGGCTGCTTTGCTTGGGGGTTTCTATGTGCAGAGAAATGTTTTAAGATGGTCGCCCTGTAGATAGACCATCTTGAGTGGTTCTGATCCTCCAGTCCTGCAAAGAAACTGGAGTATTCAGGAGAAAATGCCCACTTCACATACTGTATGCAATTCGGGCTGTCTTTCAGATGAAAAGTGTCCATCATCTGTTCATATAATTCTAGGTGTTCCCAGACTGAATACTTTGCATTTTTGCATTTTTATGATAGGCAGTTATAACACTCCTAATGGCCCTGATCTGCTTAAGGGGATCTTTTTGCATGGCTCTCTTAATTTTGTTTGCCTTTTTGGTTTTAGTCACCCGAGTCCACTCATCCTCAGACTCAGAGGCACTGCTACTGGAGGTGGCTTCTTGATCCTCTAGGCACTCGCTGATTCTGCGAGCTGGGGAAGGGTTTGCAGAATATGGGGCTTAGTTTCCCTATTCCTGTGGTGCTCAAAAGAGTCTTCTGACTCTCCCCTGCTCCCAGGATTGGTGAAGTACCTCCCCCCCACTGCTCCAACTGGGTAGAGGTCTTTAGGATGCTCTTTTTGGGCTTTATTTCCTGGAGTGCCCCACCAAATTTAACAAACTGATCTTTTGGAAGGCGGTTTTTTTGTGGATCCAATTCCCTGACTCTCCCCTCATAGGAGTATTCCTGGTCAGAGATATTAGCCCTAACATTTGGGGATCTGTACAGGGACGCCCATCCATCAATTTCTGGGGGGCACTGATCCGTCAGTCCCATCTTACCAACTCTGTTCAATTCTACCATCCCCATGGCCCCTGATTAATGTGAGCCAATGGACATGAAGCTTGCATAGTTCATGGTATTGAAGGGGTTTGAGTCCCTGAGTACAGGGGTCCTTATGTTAGGATTAGGGATTGCTATGTCCCTCTCTACCTTTTCTCTTTCAGCCCCTATTCCCTGGTGATAAGCAAACATCTGAGCATTTTGTTCCTCTATCAAGGCCTTACTTGTCTCAATGATTTGCTCTTGCATTGCTACTTTTGGTGGAGCACATCATTCTTTTCACAGAGAGTCACATTGTCTCTCTGTGCTTCCTGCATGGTCTGGGAATACTGGGCCAATTTCTGCTGCAGGAGACTCACCTCCTGAGTTTTAGCATCTTTGGTCTGGGTGTTCGTTTCCAGAGCATCCTCCACCTGTTTGGTGTGCTCTAGTAGCCTCCCATACTCTGTCTTTAATTCCTTGAGCTCCTGGAGGGCCAGCTTTCTTCCCTCTATCTCAGTTTTTAATTGACTTAAGGCATCTCTCTCCTAACTTAGAGTGTCCCTCTGTTCAGCCAGGTCATCCCTTTTTTTTTAATGCACTGGATTTCTGGCACTCCTCATCAAATTCTGTTTGAGAGTGTAAGTCTCTCATAATTAATTTATTATTTTCCTCTTCCAAAGTTTCTATCTGGTTTTGTAGGGTAACCACCTGCTTTGCGCATGCTCTATTAAATTGTTGCGCCAGTTTGTGTTGACTCTGTTGCAGAGAGTCAACCCTTTCCTGACACTCCTCTTTCAGTGCCTGTAATTGGGTGTCTTGCTCTGCATTCTCTTTCTGTAGGAGAGCCAGATCTTCTTTTAATTGTGTGACATACTGTCTAGATTCTGCCTCTAATTCCTGGCTCTTCAGTAGCCTTAGTTCTGCAGGTCTAGGTCATTCTGGATTCTCTCTAGTGATTCAACTTGATTCTCTGCTAGAACTATGTTTTCAGCGTGCTTTTCCCGTATCACTCCTATGTGGAGGTATAGGTAGGCCGCAATTCTGGCAATTTTACTCTGCTCCTCCTTAACTTTTGGGCCCATGTACAATTCACTAAGAGCTTGGTGTAATGGGCCCTTGTCGTGCCATGTATCCAGGTTCATGCAAGTGACCTGTTCTGTGATTTCCTGCAGCCAGACATGTTCATTTTGTTCTGGCCACTCACCCCTGACAAAAAGCTTGTACAGGAGGTGCTCCTTAGCCATTTTGATTTCTGCAGGAACAGCCATTTTAGAACTATCAATTTCTTTATTAATTATTTCAAGGTTGATTTCCTTTTACTTTTACAGACCGGCCTGGTCTTTGGAGTATTTGTTTTGGGAAGTGCTTGTAAAGTGTAGCACAGTACACCAACCAAGCAAGGTGTCACGACCCTGCAGGTTAGTCTGCTGTGTAAGACTGTCACCGGTGGTAACTCAAACTCAAAATCACGGCACAAGCCCCCAAATCTGTTAAGTATTTCAATCAGGCGATGTACGCTGGTATCAGCCTAGTATAGTATGCAGTGCACAGCTGAAATGTGTATTTTGTTATGTCTAAAGGTTCAATATTCTGAGTGATATACCACTCACATCACACCCCTTATCAACATACCCCAGGTCACAATGGACCAGGAATCAGGCTGGTTGGTAAAGGTAATATGTATTTATTTATTTAAAATTCAAATCAAACATATTCTTTTAAATAGGGAGCAGCCATCACCAATGTGGTGACAATAACAGATAGGAAGGTATGTAAGGCAGTTAAATTCACTTTTAGCAACACAGAACGAAAACACCAGAGAAAAGAACACTTTTGGCTTGTTTGGAAGGATAGCACTTAAGTTAGGATTTCCACCTGCAATATTCCTCAACCCACCAATAAGCAATTCTGAATAGATATAAGGAAGCAGCAGGTAATCGGAAATAAAGAACAGTAAACAGAATTTGAATACAACATTCCCTCCCCAAACGGAGAGAAAAAAAGATTTGAAATCCCACACTTTTTTAAATGACATTTGAATATGGCTGGGTAAAACAATGAATGTGTGCAAAAATCCTTAAAACAGTACAAATGTCTATGGGAGCAACATTGGAAAGATGCTAACAATCATAAGCTAAAGTTTGAGCAACAGTAAACACTGTGAATCCAAATGGAAGGTTGAAATTAATTTATAATGAAAATCAGACGTGTAAAACTTTCGGTTTTTAAGGGATGTAGCTATCGGTCTTAGGTATACTCCAGAGTTGAAATTAAGTCTCTAGCTATTAAATTGAGTGAATTATGCAATGTTGAATGAGAGGCATTTTTGGAAAATAAAGGCATGAAAAAGAAACGAAAATCAATTTTTACAATGACAGTTATAGTGTACACTAGGGCATTCAGGCTGGGTTACCAGATTGAAAGACAGTAAGCTCTAGAGTTGATCCGTGGAACCAATCCCAGCACCTCCGCACCCGCCCTGGCGGACCCAGTCCAATTACCCGAGGGAGGGTTAAGGGTTTAGGATTTCACAAGAAGAAATTATTTTAAAAAGTTAACACTAGCGGAAGCAATCAAAGGCAGGGTGGCAATAAGGATGTGACAATGTTACAAATTCTAAAGGTAAGGATAGGATGGTTTAGAGATTGGGAGGGAACAAAACAAGGCAAGGTATGCTATGATTTTCTATGCTTCCTATTAATACTTACAGTCCACTTTACTTTAGGATTTTGGACTGTCAAGGGTTCTGTTCATCACATGGATCGGGTCTAACCAAGGACAGCAGGGCAAATCAGGTGGAACAGGATCCGGTGGGCGGTTCTGGTCACTGGACTGCACCTTCTGGAGACTGCACTGGACTGCACTGGTTACTGGAGACTGGAGATCAGTGGGATGGCGAGTTTGCAGCAGGCATGCATTTAGTAGCAAGCCAGACTTGATCAAGATGCTTCCCTTGGGCTTTTGGGATTTTTTTAGAATTTGAGGCCTAGCTGAAAATAGAGTCAGCAATGCATAGGCCTTGGCTTTGCAATGAAAATCAGGAATCAGGAACAAAGATGAAGAAATCAGGAACAGGACGCCACGCAGAAAATCAGGAAGAAGTCAGGACTCAGTGTCCTTGTGTGTTGTCAGGTTCCCTTATTTATCCTGTTAGATGACATCACTAAAGTATATGGTAGGGGCAGGCTTACTGTCCACACCCCTAATGCTAGGATTGGGTAAATGCCTAGTCTCCGCCTTGCTTTTCGCTGATTCGATCACTGAAAAGGATGTCATGTTTATGGTGTTACTTTTACAATGTCTAGAAACCTACCCTAGCTATTGGGACCAAAATCTAACTTTCCCACAAAAACATATTTATACAGTTATCACCTCTGAGAAAATCAGATGCACAGGTTACATATTGTGTGGGTCACATTTCTATCCAAACACCAAGTCTGTGGGACCTGTTTTTGCCTTTCTGCTACATTTTGGCAATTTTAACCATGAAAGATTTGGCCTAAAATTTCCCAATTTTATACATAGATGTGCAATTACCCCTGGAATAGGTATACAAAATGTTAAATTCGCAACATTAATACTTGCCGCACAATCGGTCATTGTTTATAACTTCTGTTTCTTACGCAGTAAGAAGCTCTACCAAGTTTTAAAATGAATAGCATAAAATTAGACTTAGAATTATGCACTTTTCACATTTTTCCTCAATCTTGCTGCAAAGTTAAATGTCTTGAAGTTTAGTTGCAAAATAGGCATTTTAAAACCAAAAGGAAGTGTCTAGTCACTTTAAGCAGTTTTTTTCTTTCTTTCAACTGCAAGAAAATGTCAATTCCTTTGAAGCAGGATGAGGGGCCTCTATCTATCGAATGAAGTTTCCTGCCCCCCCTACTTGAAAGGTGAGTGTCTTAGCCTGCTATTGTCTCAGCCTGGGGCAAAGACGAATTTCTAATGCAACTTGGGAAGTCCCATTGTCCTGGGTATTCAAAGCCTCTAAGCTAGCAGTTAGCCTTTCCTGTGCCCGCAGTTTGAGGTGTCACCTTTCTTCAGGGCTAGCAACTTGCAGAGCAGATATTTTTATATAGTTTGCCAACTCAGCCTGGGTTTTAGCTTTGATTTTCACATTTTAACTCTTGACTTTAAACCTATAAAATAAAAACAGTTTATAGGTGGATTTTTAACAGTAGCAAAGCCTTTTACATTCTTAAATAATCAAGCCTTTATAAAACAATATACTTTAAAAATAGGCGATTTTGCTCTTCTTTCAGGAAAAAGCACATTTAACTTATTGCCATAAATTCGGTTTTCATCTGCAGCAAATACACACTTTAGGCAGCTCTAGTCATTTCCTTGAGTGCTGGAGTTGTTTGCAGCATGGATACATGTATCATGCATCTGTTTAGAATCTTTCTGGGGTCAGCGCTGCCATTTTGTGCTGTTTCTTGCACCAGTGCAGCAAAGTGATGTAACATAGCACAGCTGAGTGGGTCAAAATATTCCACAACATGTGACCGGACACTGCTACCCTTGTAAATTCAACAGGCCTTTCACTAGTGCCTCACAAATAGTCAACACACACTTATCTATCGGCAGAGCATTTAAATGGCAAGCTCCTTTTAAGTGGTGGTTCATTTATGAACCATTGTTTTTGACAAATGTTCACTTTCCCTTCTCAATGTATGCAGTAGTAAGCATTATTCTGTCAAACTATGAATACAAGAAGGTGGCCTTATCAAACAATACCTTTTAATGTGTGTCTAAGTCTTAAACCTACATTTCCCTAACTCATAGGATGTTTTTTAGCTTGACATTAATCTGTGTTCTTGTAGTTTTCTATTCAAGAATGGGTCAATAAAGCTACACACATATTATTTGTTCTCAACATGGATTTATATATATTTCAGCTTTTATGATGATTTTCTGTAAGTTTCAAAATATCTCTACAAAACAGAGTATTCTTTAAAACCAAATAACTATTTCTACCAACTAAATAGTATAGCATATTATAGTATATCAATACTCTAGTAAATTGCTTCATAGATTATAAAGGAGCATTTGATATGGTGGATAGGCACATTTTATGGGCAAAGATGAAAAAAAGAAAGCTGAGTACTATCATATTGTACTTCTTCCAAGAATTGTACTGTGATAATTTGGTGCAGGTTTGACTCAATATGGAGGGGTACCTGAGTGAGGAAATAACTACAAACACTAGATTAAAGCAAGGTTGCCCTCTTGTGACTACATTGTACAATATATATGTGTCAGATATGAATGACAACCTCAGCCAGGCCCACAACTTTTCACCCAAAGTGGGTGATACCCTCACAAATTGGTTAGCCTATGCAGACGATACCATTCTGGTAGATCAAACTCTGATTGGGTTACAGAGAAGCAGGAACAAACTTTGCAAATTCTCCAAAAACAACAAACTAAGCATCAACTATAATAAAACCAAGATTATGAGGATCTGTTCACACAAAGACAAGGCCCAAAATTATAAATGGAAGATGGATAATGTGAATATAGAGGTGGTGCACAGTTATATATACTTGGGTATGTTTATCTCAGACAGAATGAATGATGCTATGTTGGAGAATTTTATATCCCAGTAAAATTGAAAAAAGGTTCCAGGCAATTACAAATTTTATCAAACATACACATAATCTATCTATTGAAGGTTTGGTGAAACTGTATAAATCATGCTTAATACCATGCCTACCATATGGATTGGAGGTATTCACCATAAAGGAAAGAAGATTGGTCAATAAATTGGAGGGGAAGGTATGGCGCAGAGTGCTGGGTCTTCATAAAAATGCCCCGGTCGAAGCGATAGATTGCGAATTAGGCTTGACATCATGTGCTACACAAATGAAAATAAGGATGGGCATTTTCTATAGTTTCTATACACGCATGCTGACGATAAGGAATCTCTGTTTTTCGGTCTTCGGCGGCATGCTGGAGGAGAATAACCCGGGAGGTAGTTTGAAAGAATGGAAAAATGATGTCATGCTGTTCTTTGATGAAATTGGTTTTAAGTTTGAGAAAGAAACCCCGGTAATGGTAATGGAAAGGAAAATAAGAAATCTGGCAATGGTCTGGAATCGCGATACAAATATCAAGAAACTGGGTAAAATATAAAAATGTGGGTTATATGTCAAACAGAGCTTTGTGGTCAAAACACCATTAACATACCTCACAAACCACTATGACATAAAAGTTAGAAGATTTATGATGATGCTCAGATTGGAGCTGCTCCCAACCTATTCAAGAAGTGGGGCATGGAGTGGCATCCCATATGCAAAAAGTCTGTGTTTATTTTGTAACATAGAAATTGAGACCTCGAGACATGTACCATTCTTGTCCCCCAACTGTGACAAGCTGGAAGACATACAAAAAAGGGCTATCATAACCTGGGATATGAACTGGCTAAATATACCTCGGATCAATCAGGGGCACTAATATTATCAGGGAATGCAACGGTTTTGAATTTCACAGTATACTATATTTGGCAAAAAAATACAAGCACTATTGGAAACTGCTAAACAAAAATTATGTTTTTTAAAAGTTTGGATGAATTATATACAAGGAGCACACTAGCTCTAGTTTTGGGATTCTGATTATATTAATAAGTAACAGAGATGTATGGAAAGTATTTTACATAGATCATAGAGATGGAATTTAAGAAAATTGTTTTTTATTATTGCATTTTAATGAATGTCTTATTCAATTAATGTATTTTATATATCTTTTTTGTAATGTGTTAAAAGGTTTATTTAACCAATAAAATAACACAACAAAAAAAAGAAAAGGAAAGCTGGGAAGATATTTGGCTAAAGGGCCTTATGTTGCAGACTGGTCTCAAATCCTGGCTTTACAATTAACTAAAGTGTTTGACCCTTGGCAAATCATTTTATATCACCGTGTGTTATCTGCCAGAATTAGAAGTACCCACAAGCCATTCAGCTGACATGTGTACGTTACACTAAAAAGCTCATTCAAGGTACTGCTTCATATATAATAATGATTATGCCACTTGTTAATCTGCACATCAAATTTATTTGTCTCTTGGCTTACTCATAAAAACGTTTTGTAATGTAACTTACCATCCTCACATTGAGTATCTGAGGCTGCCTATGAGCTCATTTTCTGCGGTATCACTTCCAGCGATGTCAATACATATGCAAATTAGGGGAGGCTTCATATATTGCACAGCCACACAAATTATAAACCTGGAAAATTTCAATGGAAAGCAAAGTTCATGAAAGTTGAATGTCAGCATGCACATCAAGGTCCCATCACATGGCGTGCACATTCATTAGAAAAGACTAACCTATGCTTTGCATGCTTGGTCCAGACTAATAGATGGGTTAACCATAATCCTAGCTTTTGGTGCAGTCACTGAATTAAGATGGTGTCCAAATGGTAACATGTGCAATATCCATAGCAGCACATACCATGGCAAAGCAGCTTTGCATGAACAATGCAGGCTTTCACATGTAAACAGACCCCAGCCTTACATGATGTTCACTCCTAGCCTTTCATATGCAGCATAGCTTTTCAGGCACACAAACTATAGCATTTCACATGCATGCACACTCAGCCTTTCACATCCTTTCAGATGCATGCACACAATAGCCTTTTGCATGTACACATGAACGCCTATCATATTTAGGGCTATTGCTTAGGTCAGATAAGGTGGGCAGCGAAGAGAGAGGAATTAGAAGACAATTGATTTAAGAAGCGAGATGTGTGAGAAAGAAATAGATGAAAGAAGAGCCTCTCAGAAGAGATGGGCAAGAGAGAAAGATATAGGGTCTATAGGGGATACATGGGGAAAATGTAAATCAAAACAATGCTACACCATCAATAAAGGGTGTAAAAAAGAGCAAAAATATAAAGAAATGGAACAATACTGGGGAACAGAGGTGAGAGTAATGACAGATCAGAGAGAAGGTCTAACTCATTTAGTACCATCCTGATTCCCTCCTAATAGTTACAGTGGAAGACAGACAAGATCCCACACAGTCACCCTTATCTGCAGTTTCCATTAGCCAAATTTCTCATTAAAAGTAAACATTGGGGTCAGCCTGCAGCCTGGATCTCTGCTTTCCTTTGTGTAGGCCCTGTACTATCCTGAAGCTTGGTACAAAGAATAATAAACATGCTCATCTTCTCTGAAATTACATCACAGGTGAGATTCTAGAATGGCAGGCAGTGGAGTAGCAGCTTAGCTCAACCGCTTTGGACCTCTCCCTGAAGACATTTACAAGATATTATTATGAATTCAAAGAAAAAGATAGAAGAGGCTGAAAACCCTGCTTCAAAGAAACCCAAACAGATTGCAGAGATGGATGATACTCCAAGCATTCAAGATGCCTACAAGATCCTTCTTCAGGTGGCCCAAGATGTTTGTGATGTCAAACTGACTCTGGATGAGCTCAACTTAAAAACAGGTCAACTTGATGGCAGAGTGACCGATTTGGAAAAGGCATCTTTATCTATGAGCACTGAAATAGCGGCCAGCTTCCAGGCATACAACCATTTGAAGTCTGATTTGCAGAAAGAAAAGGAAATGCGTTTGGAGATGGAAATGAGGATGAGGGCTAAAAACATCAGATTGGTTGTAGTGGAAGACTCGATTTCAATAGGTGACATTGATAACGCCTACAGAATTGGAAAGCACATGGGGGCGAAGGCAAGACACATTCTTGTATCCTTTTTGAATCAAAGATCAAAGGAGTGTCTGATGAATGCTGCCAGACTGAAAGGGAATGCCTCTTTCAAAGGTAAACCTACTTTTATCTTTCCTGACTTTCCCAAAGAAATTCTACTTCTGAGGAAATCATTTAAGAGTGCAAAAGACCTGGCCAAACAACTTAACTTGAAGGCCTTTCTCAACAAAAGTAATGTTTTTACGATTGTGTTGCCGGATGGTGAAAAGAGTACTTCAAACCCTGCACAAGCCTTGAGCTGGTTAGAAATGCATAAAAGGGACCTTCCTATGACGGCTCCCCTCAGTTAGGTTGTCTCTTAGTTTCTCATGTGCCCCCCTGTTCAGTTTGGTTTGTATATTTTTATTTTTTACCTTTCACTGATATGTTTATACACTTTATAAATGGCGCCGGTGAAATGGTCAGTTAACGCTTGTGAAATTCGAACGATTAAAATGGAACCTCTTTCTGCTGTGCTGTGCTCCCGCGTATCTCTGAGCATTCCATCCGACTCCGATGATGGATTCATTCTGAATTCCACTTGTTTAGTTCTCGGGCAGTGGACTTTTATTCATGGAGAAATGTGCTACGCGTTGATTTCTTCAATGTCTTCGGCCGCATTGGTGTTTTCATCATATCGGATGCCGCTTGTGAGTAAAGGACCCTCGACGCACGATGCACCGATCTGCTGACCCGGAACTGGCTTGCTGATTTCTCGGATGTCTTTGCATCTATACGACTTGGCTGGCCTGCTTTTCAGTTGGGCTGCAGGGTCATGGTTGGCATTCATCGGAGACGCACAGCTTCATTGTTTGTTAATTTGGATGCCATCAACTTTTGCCGCAGGCATGTTTCAGTGAGTTTTTTCACCTTCTGTTACAGATATACGCGGCTCCGTACCTCAGTGCATTGTGGAATAACTGAACTCTACTATGGGGCTCGTTACTGGATCAATCATGCCTCCATCTCTACTCAACCTGTGCTTGTGGAGGTAATTCTGCAGAAGTTCTAATGTGGTACTTTATTCAAACTGGTACACCATATTATCTGATCGTGCTTTCAATGAGTCAATAATTTCAATCAACATCACATCTTTGACCTGGATCAAAACAATATGGTTGTAACCGTAGAGTTTGCTGCTGTCTCAAGGATTCTTGTCCTACCTCCTTTGCATATTGGTGTAATGAACATGACATTTCAACATGGTTAAATGGCATAAGAAGTTACATCTGTCCCTTCTACATCTGTTGGGTGTTTTCTGCTACTGTACATCTGTGTTACCTCTATAACGAGCTGCAGATATGTGACTATTATTATTTTTGTGCACTATGGGGAATGATACATATTCAGTTGCATTACAATCTATTTCATGATTGGCTTTATCTCCTGCAGATCAACAGGGATGATTTTTATCCAAATATGTTTTCATTCAGTTTGCAGAATGTTGTGGAAGGTCAATGAGATGTTGTTCAGCTTGGTACCAGGCTCACTAATTCCAGGGTTTGTTATAGTAATCCTGTTTTAATATGGGAGCTTTGTCATACTTGAACTCGATCTTTAATAAGGTTCCTTATGTTTTTCTTTGTGTATTTGGGAAGTTTGGGGCTACAGTGATATTGACGGGGGTGTGGACTTTTAGGGTCCATTAATAACACAATTTGTGACTAGGTTTACTGTTTTGTTTGTTTTTCTGTTATTTTAAAGCTGGTTCTTATCGTTAGTGATTTGCTATGGAAAATTAATGGTTATTGGGGTAATATGTGGACTTGGGAGAGGTCCTGTTTTTTCTAGTATTTTCTAGGCTGAACAGACTTCACAGTCTTGACTGTTCTTTTTTTGGTCACTTAATTGTTTGTTTCTTCTTGTCTGTTTTTTATTTTTCTGTTTTTTATTTTTCTGCTAATAGTAAGATGATTGCTTCACAGCCAAAAGGGGAAGTTAACGATCCCTCTGTTATGTCTTGGAATCTAAATGGGGTTAACAACCTACTGAAGAAAAGGAAATTGTTTACAATGTTACATGATATGAAGGCAGATATATGCTTTTTACAACAAACACATATTTTAGCTGATGAAATCTCAAAGTCAGAGAAAGAATGGGTCGGCTCTGCCTATGGGTCTTCTTTTACTGCAAGATCCAGAGGAGTAATTTGCAAAAAAATGCCTATTAAGATTTTGAGAGAATGTGCTGATAAAGAATGGAGACTGATTGCCTTGTTGGTTGAGAATCAGGGGGAACTATTGACTCTGTGCAATGTGTATGCACCCACAGTGGATGATGGTTCCTTTTTCAGAATGGTTGCACAGACTCTTTTGGATTTGAACTCACCTAATATCCTTCTTGGAGGAGACTTTAATACTATTGTTGATCCTTTGTTTGACAGAAGCCATGTCAGTCGGGTGTCTCGGAGTGATCATCATTATGTCGCTTTTAATGGAACACAACTTGAAAGACAATTGGCGTCTTATGAACCCTGATAAACGCCAATATAGTTTTTTCTCGGGTGCTCATGGTGTGTATTCTAGACTTCACATGCTTTTGACCGGCGGAACGGTAACGGAAAGCTTTGTTTCTTGTGATATCGGTAATATTCTGTTAATCGATCATGCCCTGGTGATAATGCGCTTGAAGTTTAAATTGCAATGTTGCAGATCCTTTTCATGGAAACTGAATACGTCTATTTTAATGGATGATGATATATTAGACCGAATTGTGTCGGAGGCTACCTTTTTTGTTGATGAGAATCGTTCATGTGAGATCAGCTTATCGAACACGTGGGAGGCCTTTAAATGTTGTGTGCGTGGAATCTGTCTAGGGCTGTCAAGTGGGAAAAGGAAAAGAGAGGAAAAAAACAGACTGGAACTTGATCTGAAAATCATTGAGGTATCTAAGGATTTAATGCTCGATCCGTCTAATTCTGCCTAGTTGACGATCTTGAGGAAGCTTAAAAAAGAAATGGATGATATTTTGTCACTAAGGGTAGAACGTAGTTTATTCTACTCTCGATGTGCATATTTTGAAAAACGTGAAAAATGCGATAGATGGCTCGCACACAGGTTGAAGAAGAGAGTGTCTGAATCTGTTATTGCTTCTATTGTTGACCTGGAAGGTAGGATTACATTTGATCCTAAAAAAATATATTCCGTTTTTTGGACTTTTATGTGAAGTTATATAGCAATGAGGCTGGCATCACAGGAAGGGGGAGGGATTTCTTTGGACAATTTATGCTTCCTAAGATTCAGGATGTTGAAAGTGGACTTCTTGAAGCTGAACTGACGATTGATGAGATTAAAAATGCAATTTCAGAACTGAATGTTGGTAAATCCCCTGGTCCGGATGGGCTTCCTTGTGAATTTTATAGAATTCTTCCGAATTCGGTCCTGGAACTTTTGAAAGATATGTTCATTACTAGTAAATTGGGTGGGGCTTTGCCTAAAAGTACGTGTCATGCTTCTATCTCAGTTTTTCTGAAAAAAGGAAAGAACAGCAATCATCCGGCAAATTACCGTCCCATCAGTCTTATCAATATCGATAATAACATTTTGGCTAAGGTTTTGGCCTTAAGATTGGAAAGGTTTCTTCCTAAATTAATTGATGAGGAACAATCGGGCTTTATGAAAAATAGATGTACGTCTATTAATATTAGGAAATTGTTACTTACCATGGAAAAAGCTAATGACGTGGATTGCAATGCCGCTGTCCTTTCCCTTGACGCTGAAAAAGCATTTGACAGGGTTAGCTGGGACTATTTGTATTCAATTCTAAGGGAGATGAATCTTGGTGATGGGTTCATTTCTTGGATTGCTCTTTTGTATACCAATCCGATGGCGGATGTTAAGACAAATGGGGTCATATCGGAACCCTTTGGTTTGGAACGGGCACTTGTCAGGGGCGTCTTTTATTTATTTCAGCGATTGAACCATTGGCTATTTGTCTCAAAAATGAACCTGGTTTGCATGGTGTAGGCTGCTGGGGAGTTATGCAGAAGGCCTGGTTATAAGCTGACGATCTTTGGTTGGTGCTTCAGAATTTGGATGCATCTCTCCCCTGCCTGATGCGGATATTATCTGGTTTTCATAAATCATCGGGTTGCCAGATTAATTGGTTAAAGTCAGAGGTATTGCCTCTTTACCATCGATGTGATAAAACGGTAGTCATGGGTTTGGGATTTCAATGGTGTGATACACGCTTGCGCTATTTGGGCGTTTGGCTGACGTCTCCTGTTTCAAATATGGTCGATGAGAACATGTGTAAGATCATTAAAGATTGTAAAATGGATCTGGATAGATCGCCTCTTCTTAATCTGTCACTGGGGGGTAAGGTAAACACCCTTAAAATGAATTTGACTCCCAAGATTAATTTCATAGCTAGTATGCTTCCTTTGAGAATTAAAAATAGTGATTGGAAAGATTTAGATCGTCTCATTCAAGAATTTGTATGGGATAATAAACCACCGAGACTTAGGACCTCATCACGAGTTGGGCGATAACGCCGGCACTATTAGCGCAAGCGTTAATAGCCCTAGCGCCAAACCCCCCAGTGCTAATAGCGCCGGATCACGGGTTTGGCGGAACGGGTATTGCCCATTCCCCACTGAGCACATTCGGGAATTCCCCATTCCCCATTGAGCTCAATGGGGAATTTTTGCGCTCTTACCGCCGGCGGATTTCCCGCCGGCGGTAAGAGCGTGAAATTTCGACGGATTTCCCCCCCAGCTCAGAGCTGGGGGGAAATCTGCCAAACCTGTGATTTGGCGGACCCTTAAATGTGGCGGTAATAGCACTACCACCGCATTTAAGGGTTACCACCAAACTCGTGATGATGCCCTTAGTATTTGGAAATTGCAGCTTCCAGTTCACCAGGGTGGATTGGGGGTCCCGGATTTTAAAGCTTATCACTTGGCCTTTTCATCTCATTCATTCATTCCTTTTTTGAGTGGAGGGATGAACCGCTGGGCGGTGGCATAATCGAATGCCTTTGGTCCGCTTGGACCGGAAACTTTGTTAACTACTAATACGAAACACTCTGGTAGTAGATCATTAGTGACTACATTTTTGCGCACAGCTTAGAGTGAGGTGTTGGTGTTTTTGTGCATAGATGCTTTTAAATGTCAGCAGGCCTCTATTTGGTTAAATCCTAAGATTCGGGACAACACCAAAACCATTTTTTGGCCTGATTGGTATCTTGCTGACATTAAACAGATTTACGATCTCGGGAAAGATGGTCGGTGGTTGACTGCGAATGAGATGAGAGAGAGATGGGACTTTGGTAGTTTATCGGATTCTGCTTATAGGCGTCTGAAGAAGTCTGTAGGTGATGTTGACTGGTCAAACACTCTGGACCTAAACATCTTCCTTGCTAATTCTAATGGACAGGTGGGTGGTCTGGCTAGTAGAATGTATAAGTTGATTGTGTCACATTATCAAGGTAATGACAAAATTGCGGGAGGTTTGGCGTGAGAGGATTGGCTTTGAGATTGAACCTGGATGCTGGCAGAACATATGTAGAAACGTTTCCTTGTGCTCGCTGAACTTAGGTGAAAGGTCTCGGAAAATTAAAATTCTTAATCGCATATTCTGGTGCCCGGAAACTTTACACAAAAGAGGACTAACAGACAGTGATGAATGTTGGGGATGTGTACAGGATGTTGGGTCTTTAGAACACATGCTGTGGAGCTGTATACGGATCAGAGATTTTTGGAGTGAAGTTTGTGATGCATGTGACATGATTGCCGTTGGGGGGTCTACCTTGGATTTCAGGACAATGATCCTGGGTTATCTGATCTCTGATCTGCCCTTAAAAAATTGCTTTTTAGGGGTGCCATTGTGGGCAAACGATTAGTACTTCAAGGTTGGAAAAGCCAGATCCCCCCATCATTTGAGTATTGGGTCCAAGAGATGCACAGTCTTTCAAGAATTGAAAAAATGATTTATACATTTAAACGCAAATTGCCCTTGTATGATAGGATCTGTAATAAGTTTAATGACTTCTTTTAAGGTGTTTATTTTTTTACATTTTTGTTCTCTTCTCCAATATGCTTTGCTGTTTTCACTGTATTTGTACTGTTTTTGATGTGTTATTTGTAATTGCTATGCAGTTTGTTTTACTCTTGCTTATGTACATAATTGTAAATAAATAAATAATAAATAAAAAATGAAATTACATCACAGCTAGTGCAACATGATTGACTCCCTTTCCCTGGAGTTTACCAAGGGTTTGAAACCAATTATCCTTTTACCAGGAGAATTATACTGTTCTCCTGGTTCTGGCAAGATCTGTCGAAGGATTTACTGTACATAAGTTCAAAACAAAACTTTGACCTCTCCAGGCTTCAGCCAAGTCCCAAGCCTCATTCTGCTTGTTAGAGATTTTCTTCCTGCCTTTGAGTGAAAGAACTCTCTTTTAGTGTTTTGTGCTCTTTGGTTGGGTCCCAGACCCTTCTTGATTGGTCAGTGGTTTTCCTGTGACCACTATTACGAGGAAGATTTCCTCTGATGCTTTCTGTATTACTTGTTGGCACGCGACCATTCTCTGGTAGCTAGTGGCTTTCTCGTTACCACTAGCACGAGGAAGATTTCCTCTGATGCTTTCTGTAATATTCTTTGGGTCCCCCGACCATTCTTTGGTAACTGTGATGAATCCTGCAGAGTTATCACGAAATCCCAGCCTAAAGTCTCCTCCCATGTGGCCAGGGAAAGGCAGCCGCTACCTGATCCTAACGCTAGGGGTGGTATTAGGTAAGAGGATCACATGGGAGAAGAAGGCTATCAGGGAAAGGGACAAGTCCATTAGGAGGGACGTGGAATTCATCTTCTTCTCAGGATTAGATTTCTTTAATGCCTAAGTATTTAATGTCATGTTGTCACCGGAAGACTCCATTTCCCAGAATTACCCAAGGTGCCAAGTATGAGGTCCCTTTTTATAAGCATGAAAATGGTGTACAAAGAGATCAGGAAGTTAATATTGGTAGTTCTAGTAGTAGTTATGATTCTGCATTATGTTTTGATCTCAGATGCAACGGAAAACATAACTTACTTTGAAATCCACCCTTAAGTGTAAATTCTATAAATCACCCAAACAGATTGGATTAAAAAAGTAAGGGAACAAACAAGAACATTTCGGACTTCAAGTCCCATTATGCTCTTAGTACTGAGACAAGGAAGAAGGATCCAGAGTTACTAAACTGTGTCTGTCTAGTTGTTGTAATGACCCACACCTGAGCGGGACCTTTAAACATTTAAAGGCCTTGCAGGTGCGGGCCAAAGAGAAGCAGCAGGGAGAAGCAGAAGCAGGAGTTGCCGCTGTGCTGACAGTGGAACGCTATGCAGAAAACGTGGCAGAGGTTGGGACTCCTGGGTTATGCAAAGGATGCGCAGCAGGAAGCGGTAGTGAAGCCAGACATCCAGATAGAGAGGTAAGCTCTCTGTATCCTGTGAACGCTCCCGTATTGGGTTTTCACCGGAGAGTGTGCTGAGCTGTGAAAGCTCCATTGACGGTCAGCTCGAGTGGCGGCAAACTGACAGGAGCTTTCAAATGCAGATGAGTTTGCAAAGAACGAAGAAGCTAAACCAGCGAATCAGAAGGAGACGCAATGGCATACCAGTGAGTTTGCTGAGATATGTGACCCCAGGCTCTCCGGAGGAGGCCGCTAGTTAATAATGATCAATTTCATTACCAAACAATTGTATTAAGGAAAACTGGGCACATCTCCTCTACTAAGGGACTCCAAATAGGGGAACATTGTAGCCTGCATTGCCAAAGCCAGAGAAAAGGGAGAAAAGGGCAAACTGGGCATATCTCCTCTACTAAGGGACTCCAAATAGGGGAATATTGCAACCCACATTGCCCAAACCAAAGAGAAGCAAAAGTAAAGCAAAGTGAATACAATTTTCCTAAAGAGGGATATCCAATAAGGGACTATTGTAACGTGCATTGCCAAAGCCAAAAAGAAGCATAAGTAAAGCAAAGTGAACAGAACATTCCTAAAGAGGAATATCTAAAAAGGGACATTGTAACTTGCATTGCCAAAGCCAGAGAAGGCTGAGAGTGATACAAAGGCAATCTGGATATAACATTCACATAACAAGATATCCAGAACGAGGTAGTTGTAAACCACATTTCCAGAAGATAAAATGTTGTGTTTATAGAAACCAAAGATTGCAGGAGCAAAGCCCTCCTTTTAAAAGGCATCAAGAGGGAGAGAACAGTAACCTGCATTGTCTTAGGCAAATGGACCAATAAGAAAATCATTATCCATTTGTGAAATATCCTTGTGGAAGAAGATGTAAACCAATTGTGTTGGAAGTCAAAAGACTAACCCGAGAAGCAGTTGTTGATTCAAAGCTCCCCGTTGATGATTCAAGTGTGGAGAGTTTGGAACAAGTCTTATCACAGACTACAAGTTGTAGTCGTAGCAGTTTTATCCTAACAGGCGAGTAAACCAGGAAAGAGACACATTGTAGTTAGACCTGGTAGGCAAGTGTACCAGAAGGAAGATAATTTGAAGTACTGTGATTGTGGTAAAAGGTTGAGGTGGAAATGAAGTGTCAATTCCACCACTTGGTTCTGATTAACTGTTGCTTAACCATCCTGACTAAAGTGTTCCTTTGAATGAACCATCCTGACTAAAGTGTTGCTGGTGGTACTCTCGTTCAGATTGGAATTGCCATTGTATTTCGGTGCTGGACTGCCCCTGGGCAGGACAAAGACTGATATGCAAATGGATATTTCCCATCTGTGAAAGGCACAGTGAGTAAAAGCAGTGGCTGCGAACTCTCAAGTGGTTAATAACCACTGAACAGGTTATCATGTCTGTTCTTGCGAGAGAGGGGCGCCCGCTACCTTTGTAAAACTATTTTTTAAGGAACCTGGGATTGGTAACCCTAGGTCTCCTGGGGGCAACCAGACGTGGTCTCCCTCTCACTGTGTTTAGAGAGGCATCAGCTTCACCTCACTGATGATCCCCAACAAGGGTGAAACACGTGTATGGGGTTGCTGGTGGTACTCTCGTTCAGATTGGAATTGCCATTGTATTTCGGTGCTGGACTGCCCCTGGGCAGGACAAAGACTGATATGCAAATGGATATTTCCCATCTGTGAAAGGCACAGTGAGTAAAAGCAGTGGCTGCGAACTCTCAAGTGGTTAATAACCACTGAACAGGTTATCATGTCTGTTCTTGCGAGAGAGGGGCGCCCGCTACCTTTGTAAAACTATTTTTTAAGGAACCTGGGATTGGTAACCCTAGGTCTCCTGGGGGCAACCAGACGTGGTCTCCCTCTCACTGTGTTTAGAGAGGCATCAGCTTCACCTCACTGATGATCCCCAACAAGGGTGAAACACGTGTATGGGGTTGCTGGTGGTACTCTCGTTCAGATTGGAATTGCCATTGTATTTCGGTGCTGGACTGCCCCTGGGCAGGACAAAGACTGATATGCAAATGGATATTTCCCATCTGTGAAAGGCACAGTGAGTAAAAGCAGTGGCTGCGAACTCTCAAGTGGTTAATAACCACTGAACAGGTTATCATGTCTGTTCTTGCGAGAGAGGGGCGCCCGCTACCTTTGTAAAACTATTTTTTAAGGAACCTGGGATTGGTAACCCTAGGTCTCCTGGGGGCAACCAGACGTGGTCTCCCTCTCACTGTGTTTAGAGAGGCATCAGCTTCACCTCACTGATGATCCCCAACAAGGGTGAAACACGTGTATGGGGTTGCTGGTGGTACTCTCGTTCAGATTGGAATTGCCATTGTATTTCGGTGCTGGACTGCCCCTGGGCAGGACAAAGACTGATATGCAAATGGATATTTCCCATCTGTGAAAGGCACAGTGAGTAAAAGCAGTGGCTGCGAACTCTCAAGTGGTTAATAACCACTGAACAGGTTATCATGTCTGTTCTTGCGAGAGAGGGGCGCCCGCTACCTTTGTAAAACTATTTTTTAAGGAACCTGGGATTGGTAACCCTAGGTCTCCTGGGGGCAACCAGACGTGGTCTCCCTCTCACTGTGTTTAGAGAGGCATCAGCTTCACCTCACTGATGATCCCCAACAAGGGTGAAACACGTGTATGGGGTTGCTGGTGGTACTCTCGTTCAGATTGGAATTGCCATTGTATTTCGGTGCTGGACTGCCCCTGGGCAGGACAAAGACTGATATGCAAATGGATATTTCCCATCTGTGAAAGGCACAGTGAGTAAAAGCAGTGGCTGCGAACTCTCAAGTGGTTAATAACCACTGAACAGGTTATCATGTCTGTTCTTGCGAGAGAGGGGCGCCCGCTACCTTTGTAAAACTATTTTTTAAGGAACCTGGGATTGGTAACCCTAGGTCTCCTGGGGGCAACCAGACGTGGTCTCCCTCTCACTGTGTTTAGAGAGGCATCAGCTTCACCTCACTGATGATCCCCAACAAGGGTGAAACACGTGTATGGGGTTGCTGGTGGTACTCTCGTTCAGATTGGAATTGCCATTGTATTTCGGTGCTGGACTGCCCCTGGGCAGGACAAAGACTGATATGCAAATGGATATTTCCCATCTGTGAAAGGCACAGTGAGTAAAAGCAGTGGCTGCGAACTCTCAAGTGGTTAATAACCACTGAACAGGTTATCATGTCTGTTCTTGCGAGAGAGGGGCGCCCGCTACCTTTGTAAAACTATTTTTTAAGGAACCTGGGATTGGTAACCCTAGGTCTCCTGGGGGCAACCAGACGTGGTCTCCCTCTCACTGTGTTTAGAGAGGCATCAGCTTCACCTCACTGATGATCCCCAACAAGGGTGAAACACGTGTATGGGGTTGCTGGTGGTACTCTCGTTCAGATTGGAATTGCCATTGTATTTCGGTGCTGGACTGCCCCTGGGCAGGACAAAGACTGATATGCAAATGGATATTTCCCATCTGTGAAAGGCACAGTGAGTAAAAGCAGTGGCTGCGAACTCTCAAGTGGTTAATAACCACTGAACAGGTTATCATGTCTGTTCTTGCGAGAGAGGGGCGCCCGCTACCTTTGTAAAACTATTACTTATAAAGTAGAAGTATGATTACAAGTGATTGGTCTTCGGAGAAAAGAACACTTACAATTGATTTTTAATTGATGTTTGAAGAAACAGACTTTTGGTTTGCCAAACAGCCGGTTGTGGCAATATTAACAATTGTTTTGAAGTGTGAGAAAACCTTTGAAAGTGGGACAGTCACTTTGTCAAGTGAAGAACATAGTGAATGAAAAGAACTTTGGATTATACATTGAGTGGAACTTCACTGTTGAAGAGAACTTTCTTGAAACTGAACTAGGGTTTAGAAAATCCTGCATTGATCCAGGCTAAGGGACTCCAAACCTGGTCACAAGGATTCCTGTTCATGACTTTTGTGTTTGAATTTATATGTCATTTTGTAGTTTTTGAAATAGCCAAACAATTCCTGTACACTTATGTTGTGTGTATTAGTGTGAGGGACAGATACTTTTGTACACTAGGTCATCTTTCTTTGGCCTTAGTTTGTTAGCTAGGGAAATCCTTCTTAGGTCAGGGAAAGATAGGCGTTTATCTCACCCCATTTTATTTAATAAAATGGCAACTTGTGAGAAATCTATACCTATGTCTCTGCCTCACATTTCTGAGCCCTCACAAACCCCCAATAAGTGTGCCCCCACTACTGGGCCGAGGGTGAGTCCCTCAAGTCAGCCTTGCTCTCACCCCCTTGTCCCCTCCGGGTATCCCATACTGCCAATTACCTTGATTGGGACTCTGGTGCACCGCTGGGGCTTCCTGGGACTGCAGGTCTTCTCTGTGGCTCAGCAGGCCCAATGCCGTTGCTGCTTCAGCTGTCGCCAACTGTCTGGTCTGCTCCAAGACTCTGCTCTCCCATTTCGTCTCTTGCATGGGTTCACTCCAGCTGAACCCTCAGAGGACTCCCACAGCACCTCGCCAGCATCCTCTTCTCTCCGGTATCTCGGCCGCGCTGGATCAACTTTATATTTGAAGCCAGTGCTTGACTGGTGGATTGTAACAGTCCCTTGTTACTTTGGGCAGCAATATCGTGCTGTCTCCTTGAGACCACCTCGTACCAGTACTTGGATAGTCAGTGATCTTGTGATTGATAGCAGCAGTTGGGAGGAACACCTATACCCTCTCCATGAGATGACCAGTGCCTTGAGAAGGGTGGGACTTCGGGCCAATCCAAAGAAATGTAATTTAGTCCTGGAGAGCATCAGTTTGTTGTGCTCAAGCATAGGGAATGCATCATAGTGATAGGGATTAGAGGAGGTCTACTTTTATTTCTTTAATGAACCGTCTGAACCAAACATGTTTTCTTGTTCATCTCCATTACCACAAGATCCGCAATAAAAAATATTCTTTATGTTAAACATTAGTGTAGAAGTTGCTTTTGCCGATACTAACAGTAAAAGATTAAAATTGATTGCTTGAGACACAAAGGATAATTTCAATTGACCACTCTTGCTGAACATGGTCTTATATTCTTAATTAAAGTGTTCTTATAGAAGTTTAAACGAAAAAACAAAATGAACCAAAACACAACCACATTCTCAACAGCTGTGCAATAACATGGTAATAAAGTTTAATTTACATGGTTGGAATAAAGGTCTGATGTGGCCTCAGTGGAGTTAGTTGAATAAAGGCAAATGATGAATACATTAAATATTTATATAAGTTGTGCTAAAAGCACAAAAAAGGGCTTGTTGAAACCAACAGTACATTATTTCTGAAGAGCTGCAGACGTACATAAGCCATGGACAGAGCAAATTCACAGGCATTAATGGCCAGTGACACAGTGACCACATCCAAGTTTAGGAGCTGGCACAGTGAAAGATTTGATTGGTTGGCATGCACGTGATTGCCCATCGGTTTGTCCAGGTATGATGCAAGCCTCTGTCCTCGGTGCTGGTATGCTCAGAGATGCACCCAGTATCCTCATATGAAGGCATGTTTATCCACCTGAGAACTTTGATAAAATTCACATGAGCATTAGGTATATGGTACGGTTTTAGTACGTGTAATAGAAAGATCTGTTCGAAGTGGTGGTTTGTATCACGTACTTAGGCTGAGCAGAATTGTGCAGGCCTGAGAAGGTGCTGTAAATTCATGCCCTCCAAGGTCGGACGATGCTCTGTTAGGAAGTTCATTGTTAATGTAACTGACTAAATGTATCATACTGACTCTTCTGTAAAAGGCGTATTCTGAAGAATCCTATCATTATGAGTTTGCTGGTCCGGTAGTAACAGCGCCAGTAAGCTAACAGTGCCGTTACTACCGCACCGGCAAACTACGACTTCTGCTCGCGGGAGACTTCACGGCCGCCAGGTCTGACCTGGCAGCCGTACCAGCACCCGCGAGCAGAGCATGCCGCATGCACCGGCACCATTCACGAATGGTGCAGGTGCATCCGGCTTCCCCATTCCCATTGAGCCCTATGGGGATCGAATGGGAATGGGGAAGAATATTTTCCAGCCCCTGGCAATGGGGAATTCAGGGTCCACCAGGGTTGTAATAGGCCTGTATTTCCGCATTCCCAGGGGCCAGAAAAAATCACAAGTTTGGCGGAAGTCTGCCAGTTTTACCGGCAAGGCTACCGCCAAACTTGTAATGAGGCCCCTTGAGGTTTTGGAGCTTGGGCAACACCATTTTGGGACAGATATACTAAGCCAGTTTCTCTCTCAATGTCTGCACAGCTGTATGGAAATAAATCCTGTCACTACTTTTGATGCCTGAGGTTGCTTTTTGGATTATATGGTGATGGATTTGGGTTTTTACAGCATCCACCTATACACAAGTGTTTCAAGGTGTGACGAGGCAAGGGAGGGGGGAACAGAGGGAAGACAGAGACAACGATCTTACTAGGCCAGGTGAAATTGAGATTGTGCAAGTGTAGGGGAGTGGGGAGGGGCAAAAGTGCAGGGGGAAGCGGGAGGGGGCAGCGAAGCACATAGGATAAACAGTAAAATAAATAAAACAATAAATAAAACGTGCAGCCAGCAAGGGGCAAGCGCACGGGTAAGTGCAGACATCAGGTGTCAAGTGCTGGTAGGGGGCTGTAGGGATACAGAAACAGCCCCCAAGTGCAAGGGTTACCAGGGGGCAGTGGAGGTGTGCAACTGGTGGGGAGCGGACCATGGCCCGAGATCAGAGGGTAGCCAGGTGACCAGTGCAGTTTCAGTTTCAGCCAGAGATCAGCATGGGAGAGGAGGAGAAAAAGCAGAAGCAGAGAGGAAGGTTTTGAGGTACTTGCGGAACCGGAGATGGTTCTCCTCAAGTTTCAGAGAGGAAGGGAGGTTGTTCCAGAGGGAAGGCCCAGCCGAAGAAAGCGATCTACCACCAACTTGTTGCTTGTCAAAGCAACTGACCCTGAGGGAGTTAGAGGCGCATGAGCAAAGAGCTCGAGAAGGAAGATATTTAGGAAGAGATGGGGTTAAAGGTATTGAGGCCCAGGCCCCAGAAGGCCTTGTGGACAATGCAGAGAGTTTTGAAATGAACCCTTGCTGCCACTTGGAGGCAGTACAGAGATTTCAGCCCTGGAGAGATACGATCCCTGTGCTTGAGGCCAAAGACAAGTCTTGCAGTCCTGTTTTGGATGAGTTGCAGAGGGCGGAGAGTAGAGGCAGGCAGATTTAGAAAGAGGCTGTTTCAATAGTCCAGCCTAGAGAGAACCAGAGCTCTTGAGACAGTGAGCTTCTGGGGGAAGGAGAGGAAAAGAAGAATACCTCTGAGGAGGTGCAGCTGGTAGTGTGACTTCTTAGAGATGTCAGAGATGTGAGGAGAAAAGGAGAGTGTAGAGTCGAAGATGACCCTGCGATTTCTAGCCTCACACGTGGGAGCAGGAAGAGGGCCAAGAGAGGCCGGCCGAGAGTGACAGGAAAGGACGGAGCAGGTTTGTTGATGATTAGAATCTCTGTCTTACTGGCATTAAGGCAGAGATCATTGGTGGCTCATCACTCCTGTATAGCAGACAGGCAGTCAGAGATGAGAGAAGGAGAAGACGTGGCAGAAGGGAGCCTGAAAATGAGTTGAGTGTCAACCGCATAGTACTCAAAGTTGGGGAAGAGAGCAGCAATGCGGTGGGCAAGAAGTGGCAGGTATTGGTTGAACAGCTAGGTAGAGAGATTAGACCCCTGGGGAACACCACAGGTAGAGATAGAGATAGAGGAGTGGAAGGACCCATGTTGGTCCTGGGAGGGTCGATCGGAGAGGAATGAAGTCTGCTAAGCCAGGGCCTGATCGGTGATACCCAGGTTATCAAAGAGACGGATGAGCAGGATGGCATGGTTGACCATTTCAAAGGTAGAGGAGGGATCAAGTAAGATGAGGACACAGGAGGTGTTGGAATCGAGGTTGCAGAGCAGGTCTTCACAGATTTTCAGGAGAGCAGTTTCCATGCTTTTGGCAGCTTTGTAGCCAGACCAGTGGCCATGTACACAACCAACTGATTCAGTGTGAAGATTAAGCTGGGAAATGGCCAGCTTTTCAAGGAGTTTGCCAAGGAAAGGAGTGATGGAGATTGGGCGATAGCCAGCAGGATGGGTTGTGAAAGGGTTTCTTAAGAAGAGGGTGCACAAGGGAGTGCTTCAGGGGAGAAGGGAAGACTCCAGCGGTGAAGGAGTGGTTGCAGAAGTCAGCCAGAGCAGAAGCCAGGGTGTTAATGTGGTCCTTGATGGTTTTGAAGGAACAGGGGTGAACCTGTTTTGATGAGACTTTCATAGATCAGACTTATCTAGAAACATCATCTGGGGAGAACAGGGGAAAGGCAAAGAAGGAGGGAGGAGAGGTGGCCGAAGAAGGGCCAGTGGACGAGCAGGGAGTCGAGGGAGGATGGGGAGAGGAAGAGAGAGAGGTCAGGATGTTCTGAGTTTTAGAGATGAAATGAGATCCCAGGGCCGTGCAGAGAGTCTGGGAGGGGACAGGAGAGGTAGAGACTGCAGCAGGATTGGCCAGCTTCTTGGAGATTTTAAAGAGTTCGGCCGAGTTGTTAGATGCTGCAGAGACGCGGGCTTGGATGTGGGCTCTCTTCTTGTTGCAGACAGAGAGCCAGTATTGACTTTGGAGCAGGCGGCGGGCCAGTTTGTCAGAGGATGTAACGGAAGCACGACACATCTTCTCAGTCACCCTGCACTTGCATTTAAGAGTGATGAGGTCTGAGTCGCACCGGAGTTACACTTGGATTTTTGCTTCAAGCGGATCCTCATGACAAGGGCAAGAACATCGAGAGTATCGGATATAGCAGAGTGGAGTATGAAAAGGGTTGTGTCAGGGTGTGAGTCAGCCAAAGGAGGAGAGGGGTGAGAAAGTGGCGGTGAAAGCCTCAACTGACACACGCTTCATGGGTCGGATAGCCGGGAAGGTAGGTGGCAGTGCTGGAGTTGGCTTGGCCTGTGAGGTAGAGAGGGTGAGCTGGGAGGAAAGGAGAACGTGATCACTCCAAGAGAGAGGAGTGGTGAGATAGAGGGTAGCTACAGTGAGGGAATGGCCAGAAGAGAGAGAGAGCTTTCAGACGAGGCATTCAAAAGAGGAGAAGGCCTGCGTAGGAATGACAGAGGCAGGAATCCACTCCAGGAAGATCAGGGCTACACCCCCTCCGAAATGGTTGGATCTGGGCGCAGAGATGATCTTGTAGCCATCAGAGAGGAGAGTGTCAAAGCTTGTGACAGAGCTGGCCGTGAACCATGTCTCGGTGGGACCGAGGACATTGCAGTGAAGTTCCTACAGGAGGCGGCAGATGACAGAGGAGTGTTTGACAGCTGAGCGGGAGTTGAGAATGCCAATATGGAGAAGGTTGCCGTCCTTGAAAGACCTGTGGGGAGGGGTACAAATCAGAGGTACACCCTGCAGAGTTGTAATGGTTCCAAAATATAAGGATACTATTTGACATCTTAGTGCATACAAGTGTCATTCTATTGGCCCAACTGACAGCGACCCCCCACCACCAGCTAGTGAAGCAACATATGTAGAAAAAGCATGCTCCAGGGTAGTTTTAACAAGGACAAGTTGGGACTGGCTTTGCGTCATCAGAAACTAGCTATAGGTGAATCATTTTCATGGTGTCCCTCTATGGTATTATTCGTATAAACAAAAGAAGGTGTAAACACAGTTGTCTGTATCTACAGGCCTAACAAAACAAGAAACATGTATTACCAAATATACTTCTTAGTACATATATTTATTTCATTATGACACTCATAAAATGATCATGTTACATACAATTCATATTTAAACACACAATATATAAAACATATAAAAGACTGTACTTAACAAAACACATGAAAATCCCATATTTTGGGTTGATTTTGGTGATTTTTACTTTAACTCCGTGTAAAACTCCACACTGGAGTGATTTCTCTTTTCTCTAAATCCTATTAGTATGTTTTCAAACCCAACTTGTACAAGCTTCTGTCCTAAAACACAGATATATGTGGGACATTCATCAGGGGTAAAATGATATGTGTTTTTCCAAAGGTGATGGTATTTCCTTCCTAACACTTTCTTGCAGCCAAAGGACTGCTAGAAATGGCAAACCTTGTAGAGTGTGGTAATTAATTCCACAACCGTGCACCAAAAGGATTTGGTATTGGTAAGAGCGATTTCCAAGTTGTTAAGGAAGATCACTCAAAGACTTCCTCTCAAGTTAAAGCCTTCAGATGGTCAGGGCTCAAATGTGAGATACGCATTCATGGTGGAAGGTAGTAATTGAAGAGGTGTAGAAAACTTTCTCTGATTCAGAAAGCAAGCTCCTAGCCAAGTTAAGGGTTCCAGTTTGCGCGTCCCTCTATGGTAAGCATCATGTAGGATCATGTAGTATTGATGACACCATGAAGTTGGCCACCAAAGAATTACATACAATCTTGAATATCTTAGTTACTTATAAAAATATATTAATTTCTCATTGGAAAAATATTTTCAGCCCTGAAAATATGGACCTGACAGCATTTACTGTGAAGTCAATTGAGTCTAAAAAATGAAAATCTTTATAGTGCAGTTAATGCATTTATAGCACTAGTGTCATACATTCAGTTCTTAATTAGTTTTAATGTGTCACAGATGGATTTAATAATCCATATAAACTGGGAGACCACTAAAGAATTTTTATTTGCAAAAAACAGCTTGAAATGAGTTGACTATTAAGGGTCTGATGAATAGGTTGTTTAATATTTCACACTGCTCTGGAAAAGGGGGAAGAGAGATACTCCCATAGGCTTTGTCCTCCCTAGTCAAGGCATCCCTGAAGCCCAATTAGCAATCAGTAACACATACTATTTAAGGCTAGCATAGGTGAGGGCCTAAAGGCCAAAGCCTTACTTATCTATTTTTTTTATTTATAACCTGCAGGCATCAGGGCACCAGACATAAACACAAAAACAAAGACAACAAAAACAGAACAATAAGGAAAACTTCAAATTCATGGGAGAAATGTTAAATGGCAATAGGAAAATAACTAGCAATGTCAATCAAGAAACACTAACTAATCATAAAATCAAACTTTAAAAAGGACAGCTCAGTCTATAACAACAAACATGTGGTAGAAGGGAGGCTTCCCAGTGAATTAGAATGGTTAAGAAAGAGTGGAAGCTTGCAACGGCCACAACCAATAACAATACAATCTGTGCCCTTCTCTGACGACCATTCTTTAATTTGAACTGTCTGGAGAAATCTAAGATCTTGGGTTCTAATACAGGTTCCCCCACCTTTGAACGTAACCAATCCAGGTCTTTATTTCACAGAACCTCTCTGGTCTCGGGTCCCTTTACATTATTTACATTCACAATAATCATATTTCTTTTGTCCTCTACCAGACCTTTCATATATGAGTCTGCAATCACTGGTATATAAGCCTTTCTAACAAGTATGTCTTTACTCAATGGCTTATGAGTTAGGTCTATTTTAACATGCTTAGATACTGATGAATTTGGACAATTTGCACTCACAGTGCGTACTGGTGAGATGGGACAGACAAGGTAGTTACACTGTGTAACAGAAGATTCATTCACCAAATTCTTAATAGGTTATGGGTCCGTTTGGCAGCCTGCCTCTTCTATACTACTAGATAAGGATGTCAACAGCAGTCTGTTTGACTCTTTCCTGCCATCTTTTCCTGCAGAGGAATTATGGCAAAAATAGAGTTGACAAAGGCTGAAACATCCATCACGGTCTCATATTTAACCAAATCACAAATGATTCTATCTTTCACAGTTTACCAACAGCTGGCCAGATTTAGTCCCTTCTCAACCTGCTCACTATTAGAATGGGCTTCACTGATGACACTGTTCATGTTGTTTGATGGAAATTGTAATGCATTATTCAAGGCCAAGGTTATGCAATCTCTTTCCTCCCTTTGGAGATCGGGCATACATTTCTCCAACTGACTTTGATGAATGGGCTGGGGGATGTCAGGAGCCCCTGTGATATTACTACATGCTATCACATTTAATATAGGATATTTTTCCAAGTCAAAAGTAATGTGCAAATGATCTGTAGTCTGACTAAAATCATGTTGAATGCAAATCCCTCCTTTCTTTCTGTAGTCGATGTCTATGCTGAGAGCCTCTGGCCAACACGTCAATCAGATGATGATCCCCTGGCGTTAGAGGGCTGCTTGCCCGCTCCCAAAAGTGCTGAGGTGGAGAACCCTCTACGGAATCAATAGCACTAGAGGCCTCAAGAACACTTCAATATTTCTGCCTCATGGAAGCAGAACATATATCTGTAGAATTCAATATGGGTTTCCTCATTCCAGCTCTAGTTACAGCCATGCCTGAAGGGAGGGTGTATGTAAAAACAGGGAGCAGACTTATACTCCCCTTTGAATCCGCACATTGTGGGTGTCATGAATCAGCGATATCGACCCTTCTGGTCCGCATGGTCCCTCAGTCAATAACCATGTACTCCGCTCCTTTTCAACATGGCCGACACCAAGAGATGGCACGGTCTAGTCTTTCTATATTCTTGAACATGTTTCCTTGAAAATAGACACGCCCCCGCGCTTCTACTTGTTTCAATGTTCACTTGCCTGTCCCTTCGTTCCTGCAAGTTTTGTGCTAGCTTCTGTCCTTTAACCTAGTGAACCCTGGTATCTGATCCCCAATTCCTTCCTGGTCTCCCTTCCTCTCTCCTCCGCGATCTCCGTGTACCCTTTCCATCCAGTCCTGGTTCCGTCCCAGATCCTCCCAGGAACTTTGAACGTTTCCCAAGTCCCGGAGCTGCTGCCACCGGGAGTCAGAGATCAGACCGCTCGCCGTAGCCCAGCAGACTGGATTCAGAGGATTCCAGACCTTATCTCTACAAGGCTCGCTCGTCCAGAAAGAAGAAAACCACAAACCTCAAGAAGAGACCTTCGAGAAACAAACAGGTGGGTCACGAATCCGAGGACTCAGATTCTGACAGTGGGGTGACCCAGCTCTATGTCTTTATCCCAGAGCAGCCTACCAAGTGCCAGCCCAGGGGCTCATTAATAAAGCTCTATGTAGTGGCACGGTTATACAGGGAAATGGTTGTTCAACTTCCCTGCCAATGGCGCTTGCAGGTCCAAGAGCCCGCCTTCAAGATATCTTTAGATGGCAACGATTAATTCCGGCCGTTGAAATGCTCCTATGCCCCTAGGCGATTCAATATTTCCGAGGCAGTGTTTGGACCTGGAATGATGCAATCGTGCAAGAAGAATATGCAATTCTCACTACCCATGATGTATGAGTTCCTTGGGCATCCATTTTGAAGAACCGAAACATCAAGCTCACAGCTTTTTAGAGTAGCCAGCACATTATTTCTGCTTTTGGGAACCACAACATAGAGACATCCAAATTGGCAATTGGCAACACACACAAATGTGACCCTAATTGGGGTTTTGTATGTCCTGACAATGGCATGGGTTTGGAAACGATGAATAATACCAAGCCGAAACTCGAGTCGACACTTTTTTGCCTAAGGTTCCATCAGAATACAAAAGTTGGGCAGTCATCACAACAGCGAGGGAGAATGTTCATATCAAAACTAGACAATTGATATGTGCCTATATTGTACTGCACGGGTGCACAGAATGTGTAAATATCACTTTGCACTGTGGGGTCGAGTTGTAGGACCCTTTGTTTTTTCTATACATTGTTTACTTTGCGTATCTTGCACAGTATGAGTGGATCATAAATGTGAATGAATGATGTGGGTTGTATGTGGTATAGTATGGGTCATAGTTGGTTGCGATGTGGGTTGTTGCTCAAAAATGTAATCAATTGTTAGTAGACATTGAGTTCATGTACTTTTGCACGAATTAAAGCAATTTTTTGCACACAGTTTTTTCATTGGTTGTTTATGTATGACATAAAATAAAGAATATTTAGTCATAACAAAATCACATGTATCTATGTAAGGAGATCGCTATTACAAGAATAATTATGTAATGCTATGAGAGTTGGTATATACCTGCGGGTCTACACATATTGCGCAGTGCAACTTCCCTGCCACAGCACTCCCAGCCATTGTAGCTGGGAACAGAACAGGAGCCTACTTGGGTTCCAATACTAGGCTCTACCTCTCGGGCCAGTAGACCTGAGCCAGTGCTCAGCGCTCAGCTGATATTCCGCCGTGAAAACCGCTATGCACAGTGATGTTCCTGGGACGTACCGGTCCTCCAGAACTGACTGGCACAAAGACAGCAGAGCACACTCAGCTATGCTCTGTGATGTTCCGAAGGTGTGCCGGTGCTTCAAGACCGAATGACACAGCAAACGACACTGCAGGCGGCAGACAGACAATCTTCTAAGTGTTCTTGTCCTAAGTCATTTCAACAGATGCAGACACTCTAGTCCTTTCAGACACACAGCCACTGCCCTCTCTCTCTCTCTCTCTCTCTCTCTCTCCTTTGACTTGATTTTACTACCCCTCTTACTTCCCTCTATTGTGCTACTCCAACATTCCCTCTCCTATCTCGCTCTTAACTTCTTTTTTCCGTCCCTCTGCCCTGTTTCTCTGATGTCTATCTCCTTCTAGCCCTTCTGCCCGCACACCCTCCTTGCTCCTTTATTCTCATCCTCTCCTCACTTTGCTACTCTCACCCTTCCCATTCCGCTCAAGGATATTCGCCCTGTTCACGTTCCCAGTCTGAGGGATATAATGCTTTGCTCTTTAATTTACACCCGGGGATATGGTGCCCTGATCACTCTCCCATGGATATGGTGCCCTTCCCACTCGCCAACGGATATGGTGCCCTGTTCAACCTTTTCTGCTAACCTCTCTCAGCCTACCTAATGTACTCACTCTCACTATTCTCACTCACTGTGAAAGACCAGAGGGTGTTTCACTACCTAAACCCCGGGGATCCCTTACTCAGGTGGCCAGGACATGGCCATCACCTTTCGATCCAGACCCTGGGGATGGACAAGTGTGGAAGGAACACATGGGTGAGGGATACGAGATGAGTGGGGCAGAGACACCTGATGGTGTGACCTGGTATCTCCCCTTTCCCAATACCCCTATGCAATCCTATTTTTTAGGATATTCCAACTTCTAATACCCCCCCTTTCCTACTCAAACACTGAGCTGAGGAAGAGGAGGTCTGAGGCTGTAAGGATTACCACCCAAGCAAAAAGATTGACATGTCGCTCTAACAAGATCAGCACTTGACTTTATTCACGCACACCTAATATTTATTAACTCTCCCTGCGTGGTTAAAGGGTGGAACACTGAGACACACTTTGAGCAAGGCACTACACAAGAAGGAGCTGTTCCTCCGGGGTGATGGCAAATCAGGCAAATGAGAGCGACAAACCGAGGGGTTGAACCAAAGGGGCAGGAAGCCAGAGACCCCCAGCGAGAGATTGTTATTTCTGAAAGGCCAGGAGGATTGTGCATGACATCCCAGGTGGAAGGTAGAAATTCGGAGGGCTTGAAGGTTACCAGCTACTCTCCCGGGTGGATGGCAAAGTTGGTAAGGCACAGAAGCGGCAGTGGTAACAGTCTTGACTCCTACAAAAAGGCACGAAAGACAGAAAACATCTTAACATGGCTGGTGAGTTGAGGGACGCAAAGACTCTGAGTTCAATTGAGAAGCTTACGGAAGTATCCGAGGGATGATGGTTACGCGAGCGCTGATAAACCGTGAAAGAAAGTGAATCCATTGTTAAGAACTGTGAATCAGAAATACAGAGTAGCAGAGTGGTCGGGCGAAGTGAGATTGTCCAATCAAAAGTCTCTGTGAAATATTTTAAAGCTGCAGAAACAGCAGGAAGCAAAAGAAAGAAAGTAACCACAAAACCACATGAAAGAAAAGTTTGAAAGACGTGATCTAGGATGAAATGGTGTGAAAGCAAGTCATGCGTAACAAGTACATTTTCCAAGAGGCATTGGAACTGAAGGAAAATATGTAAAGAGAGAGGACGATCGAAGTGGTCATCTGGAGGTGAGAGCAAAAATGCTCACCATTTCGAAAGTCCTCGACAGTGAAATCAAAACAAGAAAAGTGGCTCGAACTCCATGGAGGGAAGTTCATGTGTGGAATGTGAAGAAAGCTTGGGGAAGGGAAACCCGAGCAAGGGTAAAAGGTTTGAGCCTGATTGAGGGGAACCTAAATTGAACTGCAGCCAACTACTATACTTAGAAACTTGTTGTTGAAACTGTGTAAAAGCTTGAAGGGTGACCTGGACTTGGGTGATGGGAACCCCAGAGGTTAAGCCCATGAACTTGCGACTCAGACTTGAATGGCCGTGAAGGCTCTGGCATGCAGAGCAAGCCGTCTAACTGTGTTTGCAAGCCAAAGTGTGTTCATTAAGTGTTCCATCTAACCCTGTGCTATACAACGTGGGGATAAGAATTAACACTGATTTATATTGCCATTTTGACATTTCTTCCAAACACTGATTTTTCCTTTTTGAGAAAAATATACCTATATCAAATTAGTTGTATTAGAGTGAGGGCAGGCATTAGGTTTTGTTAGCATAGGCCCTAATTGTTTGACTAAGTCTGACTGTGACTGTTTCTTTATTATTTGATGGTCGAGATTAATCCCATCTTAGTTATAGGGCTAATTAAGAGTTTTTCCAACCCCCTTGAAACTACCAATAAAGGGTTTGAACCTTGCAACTCCTGTGTCAGTGTCTTCTTGTGATACAATGCCTCCCTTACACCACCCACTAACTTCTCTCCTGGACCCTTGACCTCAAATCCCTCTCTACTATCATTACTCTCCCCCAGCACCTACTTCCTCTTACTCTACCTACTACCCTCACTCCCCTACTTCTATCTCTCACTCTCCCCTCACTACTACCCCCACTCCCACAAACACTCTCTCACTCACTGCTTCATTCTTACAAAGTGGTACCACTCTCCCTCACAAATACCCCAACTGCACCGGCTCCAATTCGGCCAGTAACTTCTCAGCCTTCCACTCGTCCCTCCGTCCTCCACCTGGTCTCTCCATCCACTGCCACACCCCCTGACCTCACCCGTGAAAACTACACGCTTCCTTACTTTCACTCTCCTTTTGTATTTTTCACTTCCTGACCCTAACCCCTGCTCCCTTTCCATTGGTTCCAGCGCTTACTTGACTCTGTGGGCCAAACTGTGGCTGCCTTTCCCCCCGGGGGCTAAGTTACACTACTGAAAAGCTTTAAAACCCATTTAAGCCTCTCCCCTTTTTCCAGCACGATTTTTGGAACAGTCTCTGATGACTTCTCTGCTGTTTTCTGGCATGCTGTGGGTCTGAATGTTTGTTTTTCTGTTGCCACTGTGACTTCTTTGCTTATCTGGGGTGCAGAAGGCTGTCTGGTCGTAGTGTTGGTTCACAGTCAAATATTAGTTGCAGCGTTTCAGGTTTCAGTCCGGGTGTGCTTGTATGCTCTCAGGTGCACAATGGGAGCAGTGGTTCTGAAAAATAATAAAGAGAACACTGATCAGAAATAATATTGGTAAGTACCATGTGAAAAAGAGCTGTAGCATTGATGACATTTCTGGCACATAAAGGGGTTTTGGGGTCCGCCCAACTTCCTGCCTCACTTCTGACAGGAGTCCCCATTCACCCCTGATAGAGTCAAGCCCCTGGCCCTCACACAAATTATAAATTTTTATGGAGTTTTGTTTATTGTATTGGTTTATACAAACCTTATACAAACAAAATATAGAGTACAAACTGTAGTTAAAATATTTGAATTATTAAACTGTGTATCAAACAATACTATTACATGTGTTACATATTTCTAAAGTTCATCAATTAATTTCAACATACTTAGAACTGTCACTGTCGCTATTATGAGAGACATATTTATACCACTAAAAATGGTTTTCCGGAACTTCATCATTGTTACGCCATCCACGTTCATGCGCAAAATGTCAAAACAATTGTTGCCATAGTGATTGCAAGAATGGACATTTAACAACGATGCGCTTCAGGATCTCAATATCATTATTGCAATATCTACCGGTGTTATCTGAGCCGAGGTTCCTGACAAATAAAATGGCATGGGTGTGTATCAAATTAAGCCTGAACCTCGGGAATGTCCTCAAGTAGCGTCCATCAGGGCATTTCTCTACATGGGTCGGTATGATCGCATACTGCTTATTTTCAAGAGTTGAATCATTGAATAATGTGTTACTACCCCTTCTGTCACATGTTTTAATCCAGTCACTTTTGTATAATTTTTGCTTAACACCCTCCGGATTCAGAATGAAATGTTCACTATTTGTATTTCAAAAGGCTGAGGTTTTCAAACATTTTCCTTTAAAACCTGGCAGACAACTAGGGTCTGGTCTCTCTAACTGGCACAATTAGACATGATACAATGTGTTTTTCCCTGTCATAGTTATGCTCCTATAAAGAGTCATCACTGTCCAGGTGACCAAGGGGTACATTGAGAGTAAGCGCAGCTCATACTTTAACATCACAGCAGGGACACAGGCAAATAAAGTGATTTGTGCCAGATTTTCCACTCCAATTTTTCAAAATTAAATTCTTCGGATAAGGAGTTGGTCTCTAGACCATACAAAATCGCTGGGAGTACCTTAAAATGATAAAGGTTTATCAGTGGTGCTAAGGTAAACCTACAATACCTCTGTGCAATGTACTTCATTTGTACTCCAAGTTGCTCACCCTTCTCATAGAGCTTGGCATAATGCGTTGTACAATGGGTTACCTTAGTTAGAACATACCCCAAGTACTTTATGGTCTGTACCACCTCCAATTCTACATCCCCCAGCTTCCAACAGTACCCTACCTCCTTAACCCTAGTGCTCTTAAACAGCATTATTCTTGTTTTGGATGGGTTGATTTTTTTAATCATTTGTTATTGTATAAGAGTTGCAACTAGTAATAAGATGCTGTAAACCCAATTCACTATAGTCTAGTAATAAAACATTGTCTGCATAGATCAGCCATATCATTTTCTCCTACGCAATTTTGGGGGACGAAGTCTATAGGATTGAAATGATCCCCCAAATCTGACATGTACAAATTAAAGAAGGGGGGGGGGGCTGTCTGAGCCTTCTGCTGGTTGATATTCCCCTCGTGATTGTACCATTCATATCAAGTCTGACCCGGAGTGTTGTGTTAGCATGCATGTTAACCAAGATGGACAATAACAGTCAGGCTCGATCAACCATATCAAAACCCTGGGTAAGATCAACACAGGTGACATTCATTGGGGGTGCACCTTTCTCACAGGTCTTTTCAATAGGCGTATTAATGATGAGTCTGTTTAACACCTTGCCAATACCCCTCCTGAAGCCAGTTTGAAACTTCGATTGCCTACCAGTTTTAGACAGCCATTTTTCTATTTCTTTAAGAATAAGCAAAGCGAAAATGTTGCTTAAGCCTCCAGGAGGGCTATTGGCCGGTAATTAGCTGGATTAGTGTGATCTCCCTTTATATAAATGGGGATGATAATAGAGGTTTTCCACATCGGGTGAATGTTCTTGTTCTCAGGATATTGTTGAACAGTAAAGTAATATATAATATGGCCGTCTGTATAATAATTGGGAACAACAGACTGCTGTGGGCAAAGACAGACACAACAAACAGATTTATCAAACAAACTAATCGCATCTGATAGCGTCTAGTAAGTGTTTCATTCAGAACCTTTATCTTACATGGCCAGCACCAGCTCATCATACAGCACAGTGCTCACCTCCTTAGATTGTTCACCCAACATGGTATTTACATATAACACATGTTTCATATACTCTTTTTATTTAAATATTTCACGCATCGAGCAAGTCTCTTTCAACATAGAAATTCACTCTATTGCCATCATCGGCTTCATGGTTATATTAGGACAGCCTGAAACCTATATTTTGGGTGTCGCATCCGTATTAATTCAATATTGAATAGAATTGAGAATATTATCATGGCCACACTTGATGAAATTGTGGACATTGGCCTGAGTCGCATCTAGAGGGGACTTTGAATGCTAGCATGCCCGCCCTTAGATAGAATTATGAATATCAGCATGTCTACATTTAAATAGAATTGAGAATATTAGCTTGCATCGCATCTAGATAGGACCATGAATGCTGGCATGCCCGTACATAGGTGAAACCTGAATGCCAACATGTCCACATCTAGATAGATTTGTGAATATTAGCCTGCGTCGCATCTAGATAAGCCTTCGAACGTTAGCATGCCCGCAACTATGCGAATCCTGAAGACTAGCACAGGCCACATCAAGAATTGTGGACATTAGCCTGCGTCGCATCTAGATGAGATTTATTGAAGGACAGCAAGCCTGCGCCTAGATGAAACTTGAATGTTGGTGTGTGCCACACTTGGAATTGAGAACACCAGCCTGCGTAGCATCCAGATAGGGTTGCGAATGATAGCATGCCCTCACCTGGACAGATTTCTAGACACTAGCTTGCGCCGCATCTGGATGGGACTGTGAATGCTGGCTTGCCCACACCCAGATAGAATTCTAAACATTGGCCCGTGCCGCATCCAGATAGAGTTGCAGGGTCAACTGGTGCCACACTGGGACAGAACTGCAAATGCCAACATGCCAAAGGTCAGGTAGCCCACTAACCAATATAAGCTCAAACTCTGCATACTTATCTCACTCAAAAAACTCACACAACCATCTCTCGCACAACAAGCTGCACGCACTTCACAACACTGCAACAACACATAAACCGGACCAACAGCACACGCGCCCTGTCACCAATCCAATACCCGCACCAAAGCTCAGCATCTGGTGTATACTGAGTTGAAGCTGCCAACAGAACACCACTCCTCTCACTATCCTACTCCCGCTTCACCTTACTAACCCACCCCACCCAACCTTATCATTTGCAGATCTGCCAGAGCGCCTGGGGACCAATTCCGTTGGTGTCGGTGCATGGTACAAATACCTTTAACATTTAACATTTAACATTAAGTTCATGATTCTCGTTAAAAACTTTATTCAACTGGTTCTAGTTAACTTTCCTCTTTTACTCAACTTAATCTTAATTTCTTACGCATGTTCGGCGCACACGGAACGTTTTTTATCAATTTAAGAATGGTGCGCCCAAATTCAACATTACCAAATGGTATGCAGTCCTTGTTTTCTTTTGTGGATCGGAGTAAATGAAACTCGCATGAACCCAACATGGCGCCTGGCTATCAAAACACGTGTTTTTCGAGATCCACTATGAACAGTGCAGGAGATCCCCTAACACCGCATCCCACTTCTGATCTCAGTGGCAGCCTCCGCGAGCTTTCTTGACATTGGGTAACGACAATTAATGCTTGCATTTGTATGTATTTAATCTCGTGCAGGGATTGCAGCTTTCATACTTCATCTCAAGCCTATTCCTTTGTTTCAAATGCAGCTGACTGGTGGGATGACAATAGTGAGTCACCCTCATGCAGTGGTGAGTAACGTTTCGGCTAAGTCGTATGGTAATTGTGGCATTTTCTAACACTATTATTTATATAATGATATACTTTTCAATCACTGGCCAATTGCTGTTATTTCAGAATCTGGACACGTCACAAATCATAATTTGCAAGCCAGGTATGCGCAACGATATATTTACACTTCATATTCCCTAACGTTTCATGATGTGCAGAGCACCATTAGCATTAGACATCATTAGCATGGCACTCTCATGCACGATATTAAATAGCTTTACAATCTGTACCTCGTGGCTAATGAGGTTTGAATTGGGTCACCCAGGCTTGATAACAGGTTTTATGATGACCCAGTTATCTAAATACTAAGATATGAGCACTCATCAGAGATACCTTTTAGTTGTCAACTGGCTGTTTACTAACTTTGTTGTGTTTGTCAAATCTCACAGCAATTTGTTTTAATTTTAGATTTGGCTGGGAATACCACTGGCCCACTACATGGAATATTTATGGCACAAAGAATGCTTCATTTCTAAAGGAATAATTTTGAATATCTATTATCTTCTAATGGAAGGTTTCTTGTCTTGTTTGTTTTATATCTTGTCTTTTTTTGTTCTATGTGTAACCATTGTGTTTTTATTCAATTTATGTCCACTTCTCTGTAATAATACCAAGGCATGTATACATTGTCTCTGTTTGTATCAGTTATCAAGTGACTATGTTATAGCCCTGATGAAGAGCACCACTCAAAACACGTGTCGGCTATTCTGAAATACTGCTCTGTTCATTTTTGCATACTGTCACATGACATAGGTGCAAACATTGCGATTGACTATGTGCAAATATTGCAAGAATTAAAAACAATTCATTTTTTTGCACTGTGTTAATTTATCTAATGATTAGTTGGAGCCGCAAATTTGGAAACTGTTTGTTTTCAGTTTAGAGAGCACTAGAACTCAAATTGCTTGGGCTTCTGTCACTACCCTATTGCTTAAGGCATTTCGGCCTGGGGCATTCAAGTTGGAACTTTTCTTAATGATTTCTAATATTTCAACATCGTAGACTAACTTGACCCAGTGATCTTCACTCAAACACTTGGATGGGTGCTCACCCTTACCTTTATAAAGTTCTGAAATAAACTTTACCCAGTTATCTTCTGAATCAGGGTTAATTTGCACATACAACTGGAAGTGAACCATATTTTGGATCAATTTCCAAAACCTGTTTGCGAAAACGTTTTCCTTTTTAGCCCGTGGAGAAGAGGGAAACAATTTTATTGATCTAATCTCATGGCGTAATTTCTTTTTCAGATTTTGTAAAGTTTCATCATCAATATGTTATGTTATGTTATGTTACTTTGCATTTATATAGCGCCTTATGTACCATTGGTATGGTCTGAAGGCGCTGGTAGGTTGAACAACCTTGGGAACCGGAGTTCAAGTCAATAGAGAGAGTAGAGAGAGTCAAAGGTGCGTCTGAGCACCGGATATGTGTGCAGCTGGTGTGGCATTTGTGTAATAGCTGCTGCTTAGTGCTGGGTGGGGTGGTTGAGAGATCAGGAGTATGTGTTCATTCTGGCAGGATTTATCCAGACCGAATGTGGCTGCGTTAGGCCTGAGGAGAACGCCTGACTGGGGGGTGTGTAACCAGCAGTGTTTACTTAGAGTGATGGGGAGTAACGGCAGATGTTGGTATGAGAACAGTTATACCAAATGGTGTCATAGTATCTCTGTGTTCTAGTTGAATGGTGGTGTAAAGAAGAGAGTAAGTGTGGTGATGTGATCTGATGGGTTACATGCTCTTTCAAACGTTCCATGCACTCCAAACCATTCCATGTATGTCACGCAATTCTATCCGCTCCAATCTGTTCCATCCACTCCAGTCTGCCCCACGCACTCCAGTCTACTCCACGCACTCCAGTCTGCCCCACGCACTCCAGTCTACTCCACGCACTCCAGTCCGCCCCACGCACTCCAATCCGCTCCACACACTCAAATCCGTTCCACACACTCCAATCCGTTCCACGCACTCCAATCCGTTCCACGTACTCCAATCCGTTCCACGCACTCCAATCCGTTTCATGCATTTGAATCTGTTCTATTTACTCCAATTCATTCAGTGTATTCTAAGTTGTTTTATGCACTTCATCCGCATATTTCACCCGTACGACCTATGTACTTCGTCTGTTCCATCCACATATTTCACACGTTCCATCCACATACGTCACCCATTTCATCCACATATGTCGCCCGTTACGGATACTTGGGCTATACTGCTGTATTCCCGTAGTAAATTTGTATATTTCACTGCAAACAAAAGTGAAAAATGCATCTGTAGAAAATAAAACCAATTTATGTGACAATATGGACATGTTCATGAATTTAGTAATTTTCTCATTGAAGGCATTGATCAGCTGAGGTTTCCAAATAACACAAGACCTTCTATAGTCCACCGCAAAACCTTTACATGCGTTGAAATGAGATGACCTGATATTTAGCCTTAGGGTAGCTAACAACATACAATGATCACTCTCACTATTGATCCTAATGAAAAAAGGGATTCTGATTAACAAATATAATCAACAAAGAGCGGGAGTCACCTCTATGCAAGTAGGCTTGCTGGGAATATCACCCTTGATGTTTCCATTTAGCATAATAAGGCCCCGTTCTTCACAAACTTTGGACCAATACATACTAAATTCCTTTTAACGGTTATAATAGCCCTGATCTGTAAGAGTATCGATGATTACACATTTTAGACCGAGATACAGATGTAATTTGAATCCCTACCAATATAACATCCCCATTTAGAGTGATAAGCTTATAAGTACCAAGGAGGGTCCTAAGTGCTAAAAATGAAACCCCCAATCGGCGAATTTGATGGATGCCAATAAATATTAATTAGCGGACATTCACAAATCTCATCCCCGTCGAGGAAACTGGTTTTAATGGCCAACATGCCCTTTGACCTCCTCAAGGTAAATTCACTAGTATGTCTTAATTTATTATTAATTGCTATAAGCAAACCACCATACAGCCTTCAACCATGGATATTGGAGGTAGCCTGCTGGAAAGTTTGGTAACCATTCCATGCTATACGCTTTTGGGTACATGTCTCTTGCAAATAGAGTATGGAATGCTGAGGTAACTCTGAACAAAGGTTACTGCTACAAATCATATTTCTATAAACTCCCACAGTCCAAAACATGAGGATAATCCTATCAAAGTTATTAGAGATTATCATATTCTCATTAAAGTCAATTCCTGCCTCCCACCCTCAATTCATTATGTAATGACAAAGTTGCTGGTAACCACGACCAGTCCTCAGTCTTCAACAACTGTGGTTTGGATGATTGCACAAAGCACATCTTCTTTAAGTTATTGTCTGTGGAGCAGGATTTATTTTTATTCTGGTTCCTAGAGTCTTGTGTCCATCAAAATCGCTGAAGAAAACATTGTCAACATTAACCCGAGACGTTGAGGATTAGGGGTTCATGGAACTTGGTCAAAGATCATGTCCCATAGTTTGCAGTGCTTCTGCTTCTTCTAGTATCGATGCATACACAGTTTTGGAGGGGACATTGATGTCAACCATGTCAGTTCTTCTCTCATGAAAAAGTCAAATCACTAAATCTTCTTGATAGATGTTGACATTAGACTTAGAATTTCGCTAAACAAGGCTAAAATAGTTGAGCGGTTCACAGCAACTGGCTGTCAGAGTGTAATACAAATTCTAGAACTAAGAATGGAGAGTCACCAAGTAGGTCACTCTTATGATGTAGCTTTTCCCCTCTAGACAAGTTCCCACAATCATGGGAGTGTGGCATACCGACCTCAGAGTCATACAGTATAGTCAAAACTGAACAGAAGTTATTAGAAGCTACTGCCATAGCACTAGGCTCAACATCGCAAGAATGGTGCATAGCAAAGTCAATCTTACTTGTAATAACCACAACCAGGCGTAAGGGCTAATCGACACCTGCAGTGAGCATAGATTTGGTCATGGAGATAGCCTTAGAGGTACAAGCTACCTGAACACTATTTTCTGGGAACCTAATATCTGTTGTTTATGTCATTTGATCACAGCTCTTTCGATTTACTTCCTGATCCTTTGGCCTGTTTGAGTTCCCAGAATCTAGGTCAATTGTGACTTTGTTACTGTCATGATGCTCCTCCTGTTTTAACTTCAAGGAGTCTGTTTGAATTTGCTTGGAAACCTTATCGTCAGCAGATTTATTTGCAGGGCTTTCATGTGCTGCAGCTTCCGTTAAATGTAAGGAGTAAAGAAATGTATGAGAATTCCTTTTATTAATGCCTCCCCTTTTTAGATTTGTTGCTTTCTTAGACACTTCCCCCCTTTCCATAGGCTTGTGCCCTTTTGTGTTCTTAGTAATGGAGTTGATCGCGACTGACCCCTTTATTTTATCCACTGCTACCTTGGCACGTTGGAGGAACAGCAAACTTGGTCGAGGGCCAAAGACTACGCCCCAAGCACTGCAGAAGGCTCAATATTCTCTTTAACCGGCCTTGATTCCGTATTACACGATTTGTTTATGAGAACTCTCTGAGATGGATTATTCATGATTTCCAATTTTAAGTCGATTTCACTTAAAGTGATGTGTGTGCTCTTACTTCATCACGTATATTATCATAGAGTTCCACAAAGGCACTTAAAACTGAATTTAAGGCCGAAATGGTTGGGGCAGATCATTTTATCCTTTCATCTGCATCTCATAAAATATGATGTAAAAGAGCATGCTATTGAGGTTCAGGAACTATTTGAAGTCAACAGTGCAGTCAGCATCGAATGCATACCTGACAGTAATTCTCCTTGGGAGAGAATTGCAGAGCCTTACTGGGCCAGGTCCATATATTGCCTGTTTCAGTTACAATCATTTAACTGAATATATGTAAATGTAATGTAGCTAGTTCATTCATTGACATTGACATGCAAGTGCTCAGGTGGTATAGAATTGCATTGTGGTTATTGTGTCAATGCCAATAAATGGAGGCATTGACACAACCTGCTCAAAATCAAACTATACTGAAAAAATACTTGATGCTTCTAATAATTCAAAATACTTGCAAACACAGTGGGCCTCATTCCGAGTACGGCGCTAACCAATGGCGCTATTAACGCCTTGGTTGACGCCGTACCCGGACCGGCAGCGCCTTGGTGGATGGCGGAATCACCGCCCCATTCCAAGGTTGGCGGGGCGGTAATTCCCCATTCACCAAGGCTCTTCCCCATTCCCAAATGAGCCCCCATAGGGCTCAATGGGAATGGGGAAGATGCAAATAACGGTGACCGTTCATTACGGTCACCGTTATTGGCTTGGAGGCCCCTTTGCGCCCTCGACTTTAACACCTGCTCAAAGCAGGCGTTAAGGGCGAGGGCGCAGAGGGAACTCGGAGTATGGCGGTAAGGGATTACCGCCACCGGTCTCGTTACCGGTGGCCGCTATCCCTTACCGCCATACTCGGAATGAGGCCCAGTGATTAGAAATACTTTGAAGAAGACTTTATAAATACAACTGTAGAAGAAGCAAACCAATTTAATGTAAGGGGCAGCTGCCCTGTTATAAGAAGTGCGCATGCAAAGGTAATCTTGCTAGACTAGAGGCCAGATACAAAAGGACAACTGGCAGGACATGATGAAGGTGCTGTTGATAGCTCAGTGAGCATGAAGGAGCTTCCTCTACCAGATTCCAAAGTCCTGGTATGCAATTACAATAAAAGCTTGCATCTGTGCAATAGATAGGTGGTATCCAGTGAATGCTGTTCAGTTGTGTGAAAATAGCCATTGAAAACTGAAGTTTACAGGGTGCAGGTGGTAGGGTCAGAAGCTTGAAATTGTCAAAGCGGACAGGGCCCACTCCTGTCCTGGGGTAGGCAGCATATGGCAGAACTGATCCTATCCCAGGGATCGGGTAAGGGAGTGGGAGTATCACAGACATTTCTGCTACCACTGCCAATCACCCAATGCATTGGCTTCCTCAATTCAGGACCGAGTTCTCTTTGCTTCATTTCAGAACTCCAAGGACCAGCAGTATCGGGAATCCCAGTGGGCCACAGGGGAAAGCTGTTGGAATCACTACAGATTCTGACACTCTGACGTCAGTCAAAAGAGAGAAGCATTACTCACCACAGCTCAGAGTGAGCGGAACCAATATGAAAAGGGGTGAGATGGAAGAGGTGTAGGAGGAGAAAGGGGACTAGATAGTAGAGAGGCAAGATCAGGGAATAGAGCAAAAGGAAGTGAGAGTGAGAGAGCGTAAGAGAGTGTTCTGACAGGCACCATTCAGAATATCACAGAGACCATTATTGCATGATTCTTAGTTTCGGGCATCATTAGGAAGCCCCAAAGGAAGTTAGTTAGATAAGACTGTGGCCTTTAATCCCTTTCATCACAGACTAGACTAGGCGGTAGGAGCCACCAATCACTAAGATTCAAGCAAGCTTTGGGTTGTGGGAAAGCCTGTGTTAGGATGGAGGGAGCCCACGGAATGTTGAGGGACCAGTTAGAAACACATGTTGGTTAAGTCTACCTGCAATCTTGAGAACATTGTAAAGTCCATTTTAAAATGCTATTAATAAAGACCCTTTCAATCCTAAAGATGCTCATGCATATCACAAAGCATATGAAAGAATGCTATGTGAAAAATGTACTCAATATTGAACAAAACTTCAGAAACCACCAGAATCACAATCCAATGGTGCCAGAAAATGTAAGTCAGGTAGAATTAATGGACTGTTTATTAGAGGCCTTTTGGAAGGGAAGGTGGTCCCAATGGCATATGCCGAACAACAGTACAGGGAAATATGTTACGCAAAAAGTGATGAAGAAAAATATATGATATTGAAAAAATCCATGAAAACCTTTATTGAAAATAGATTTTCTGACATAGACATAATATTCAGCAGCCATGTATCCAAGAAACAATCACAAAATACTTATTTGAAGTGATTGAACAATGCTATGCTTTCACATGCAGATGAAAGTTCCAACATACATTCCAATTTGGAGGCTTTATATTTTGCTGATAATTACTATGCAGAACTATACTAGCAGTGGGGAAGTGGACATTCATTGGTTCAGGCCCACAGGATAAAGTTACGAAAACAATACCACTTTCATACTTTAAATAGCCTATAGGTGGGAGAAGACTGTTCTCCCACCTGCAGCTGAAAAGGTAGGCTGCTGCATTGTCACAAACTCTTATGAGTGAGTGCCTAACAGAAAGGCAGCCTTCATATAGTGCCTTAAACTTCGTAAACGTTAAGACAATGTCACAGATGATACAAGAATAATTCCAACACTCAGAGCTGGTTCAAGGGTTTTTATTGATATTTTTTGGGCCCCAGACCATCCCTCTTTCTCGCTCATCTTAGTTAGCACTTCCTCAGTAACCCAGGTATCCCAGAGCCCAAGTTAGTATATACAGAGGCTTGATGCCTACTGTCTAATTTCTGTCTTAAACTAGGTGTGAGTACCTAAAGGCAGGTTTGCCTTCTGTAGCTAATCTCCCTTAGGGACTGCCTAACATTCCCTACTCTATCCAGGTGTGAGTATTCTAATGGGGTTTGGGAATTCTGTCTTTCATCATCATCAAATTTGTTTATTTCAGATAAAATCCATTACAAATTTAAACACAGAAAAACAATACAAAAAACATGATATTAACCAAAGCAGTTAAAAGCAGTATACAAATTTAAAAATAACACTACATATGATTTACACACATCTTCCTCACTATGGACGCCCCCTTGAGGTACAGCAATAAGGCCCCAGCAACATAATACAAATCTGATGTCAAAAGAAAACACAAAGCTGTACGACATTGTAAAAAAGAAAACTGTCTTAAAAACGTTAAAATCGTTCTAGCCCTGATATAAGAATAAGCTGGACAAAAAAGAATAAAGTGCAAGAGATCTTCTGGGTCTGAATTGCACAAAGTAAAGGACAACTAGTGGTCACAATGGGGACATGCCACTTGGCAGTGTTAGCATTCAGGCCAAAGCAATCAAAAAGGGCTCTAGTAATCAACCACCGGTCAGATGATTTATGACTATAAGTGAGGTACAATTGTAGGGAGTCATCACTGCTAATAATAGCATGTCTCCTGTTTGCATTAATTAACAGTACCTTAGTCTCCCACTGATCTCTCACATAAGTTCCAAAATGACCATTATAAAAGCTAGACTGGGCAGTAGACAACAAAGTATTTGGTACAAAAAGTGTTGGTGTATTCATTTTTGTCAGGTTTGATTTAATGTAGCAAACCCTGGAATCCTTATAAAGCCTTCTTTCTTCACAATTTGCTTAATTAGTGATGCATGCCCTTTCATATACCAGATGCATAGCCAATGGGTAGCCAATGGGACAAGGGGACCAGACGCCAGTCTTCCAAGAAACAAACTCCCAGCTCTGCATAAAATGCAAAGTTGGGGGCTGAGCTTGGAAGACCCAGTAACCTCTTTAGGAACATGTTCTCAGCAATTTGTAATTCTGACATGTTCACAGACCCCAAAGCAAGGCATCATAGATGACAGCTGCCTAAGTTTGCGTGGGATAAACATGAAGAATCATGTGCAATGGCTGACCCTGGTAAATTCAGATAAACCGATAAACACCACAGTAACTGACACATATGCACAATGTGTTCCTCTACATGAGCTTTACCAGACATCGAAGAAGAGAAACGCATACCCCAATAATCAAAGGCTTGAACTCTTGGAATAACTGCCCCCTCACAAACATTATTATTAGTAGTATCTTGCTCATCCGCAAAGATGTTTCCCACGGCACATGCCATGACTGCAGATTTCATAGTGTTCATTTTTAAATCCAAGTTGGTCATAATGTGAGTGTAGGCTGATATCAATGTTTGCAATGCCTTAGGAGTACGGACGATTAAAACTGTGTCATCTGCGTATGTAAGAACGGGGAAAGCCCTATCACCTAATCTCGGATAGTCTGTCAAAGTCTCTACAAGTACCTTTTCCAACCCATTAATGTAGAGAGTAAACGGAGCCGGGGCCAAGACCCAACCCTGATGCACTTGATGTGTCACGTCAAAAAAGGGTGTGCACTGGCCCCTCTCACCGTATCTCATGCACACCCTGTTATTCATGTGCACAGATTGCAAAACTGTTAGTCCATCAGGCAACCCATGGACCTGAGCACCCTCCAAAGCTTTCCCCGATTGACTTTATCAAGAGCGGTGCTCAGGTCCATGATAACTAGGCACCCTTTTAATGTACAATGAGTGTGCCACCAACAACTATACATTCAGAGCTTGGTCCCTGGTACCCACCCCAGGACTGAAGTGCAACTGGGTTTCAGTAAGAATGGAGTTTGTCGCAGTCCATTCCTCCAGCCACACCAACACAACCCTTTCAAAGAGTTTAAGGGAGATGGGCCTATATGATAAGGGGCTCTCCTAATCCCCCCTTTTAAAGATAGGAAAGATAATAGCATCCTTCCATGAAGAGGGTATCACAGTGGACTTCAAGATTGCACTATAGCAGACTGTTAACAATGGGGCCCAAGAGGTGCACAGGGACTGCAGCCGGCCCTGGTGCTCAGTTGTGGGCTTGCTTGGAAATCGTAAGAACCACGTCATTCAAAGAAAAATACATTATTGTGTCTGAAGAGAGGATTTCTGCGGGTTCTACAGGCCCTTGATAAAGCTTTGAATAATGATCAACCCAAGCCCCAACTTCCACCATTGTCTCAGTTCCCTTCATGGACCTTTTGTGTGGTGGGCCCATGGCCACATACTCCCACAACTTTTTGGAGCCCTTTTGGCAAGCAGCATTCACCATTGCCTCCAAAGCTAGATGATGTAAGTCTAACCCTTCTTTTTCCGATAGTTGCTTTATATTTGGCTCTTGCATTAATGATGTCATGTCTGGAGGGTTTACCTGCTCTAGGTACAGCGAGCAGATCCTGCTTAGCCTCTTTACATTCAACATTGAACCATCCTCTAGGTGGGGAATTCTTATTTACCACTAGCTGGGGTACCCGGCATTGCCCGTGTCCTGATCGAATGGTGTCTCATGTGCCCTGGAGGATGTTGCTCTTGTTCTCTTGTCGGCAAGTCTTGCTTCAATTTGCTCTGGTGTCTCATGTGCCCTGGAGGATGTCACTCTTGTCCTCATGTCAGGAAATCTTGCTTCAGTTTGCTCTGGCATCTAATTTTCCCTGGAGAAAGTTACTCTTGTCCTCTGGTCGGCAAGTCGTGCAGCTGTTTGTTGTTGTGTTTCAGAAGCTCTTGATATTGATTTTCGCTTTGCATCAGATGGAACTTTTCCAAGTGATGTTAGTTTTTTGTGCGGCATGTATCAGTGACTCAATGGCTTCAGCACATTTGAGAAAATGTCCAAGAAAGATTGATTGATTGTGCTCTCTTCTCGTGAATGAACTTAAACTGTAACCTTGCCATTTCCCATATTTGGAGTGGCGTGCTCAAACAAATACATATATATTTATTAATTACCTTTAAAAATGCTTTAATAAACCCTTTCAAACTGTAAACAGTAGTAATACATTTCAAAAGAATAACTGACACATCGAACATTTTGCTTCAGACACTTTTCCGAATTGTGCCACCTTCTTGTACCTACTGTAGTGAATCATGAGCATCAGTAAGTGAGGGTGTCTACGGAGTGCATTTTTTTGCATCCATACATAGATTACAATCTTGCCTCAGACAAATGAGAAATCAGTGTAAAATTTGGTAGCAGTGGGTTCAACGGTGTGGATTTGTATAGCCGGGCTAACATACAGACACACATCCAAAAAGTCAGCAAAAAAGGTTGACGCTAGGAAGAAAAAAAAACTCTCCCATGAAAGGCACAACACCTGCGGACACGCCCATATCCGCGTCTCAGAGACACACGCAGCACAAGAACATTCCATGCAAACCGGCACAAAGGCAACACTGCATGTACGCACACCGGCCACGACCCGTATCCATTTTGTGACGTGTGTGTGCCATGTGGCTATGTAGGTTGTTCTGTGTGGGAGTTTTTAGGGCCTGACCCTCAACATGGTCATGGCAGGTGTGTCCATTGGTATGGCGTCATGAGTCACTCACATGGGAAGCATGTATGTTCATTCCCCGACGTGCGCACCTTCTCTTGGCTCGTCTGTGTCATGATTCACATGGGAATCCACATGTATCAGGTGAGTAGGCCTGGGCCAGAGGCAGTGTATCCACTCCATCGATGATGTGCCCGTCTGGCCATGTGGACGTTGGGTTTTACATGCACAGGCATGGGGTTGCCGTGCCCATGGATGGGTATGTACATTGGGTCTACATCTTCTTCTGTGGCCTCCAGGCACGGGCGAGAGAGTATGTGCAGCGATGGCAGGTTCCCAAGTGGAAGGGTCATGTGCATGGCATTCCAGGAGGTAGGAGGAGTGGTGTGTGAGCATGAGGTAATTCGGTGCCATGCATTCATGTGTGCATCTGCCTTGGCCTGCCTACATACTGGTCAGAACTCACTGACCTTGTACTTGCCTGCTATGTCGATATGGTGAATGAGCCCTTGTTTCCGGCAACCTTGCGGGTTGTGGGTTGAAAGGCTCTTCTGCAACAGTGAAGGGCACGCTGTTTATTGCAGCATATCGCTACTGATTAGAGTAGGGGGAGTCGTGCTTTCAAGGGCCCCTCAGAATGTGTGGGGGGTAATGAGTCCTTGGCCAGATGCCCATGGCTATGTGGGAACGGCCCCGTCCATCCAGTTTGCTGCCCAGAGAGGGTCTTGCTTTCAAGGACCCCTCAGAATGTGTGGGGGGTAATGGGTCCTTGGCCAGATTCCCATGACTATGTGGGAACGGCCCCGTCCAACCAGTTTGTTGCCCAGAGAGGGTCTAGAAGGAGTGTACTATGTACATCAGGCTGTTCTGCACCTGGATACATTCAGTGTGCAGGTGGGTACATTGTGAGTATGCGTGTACTCGTGTCCCACAATGACAAACTGTGTGCATTTTGAGTCCTTGCATGAAGATATGCTGGTATGTGTTACAGGGCCAGTGTTGGACCCGTACAGAGGGCAGGGATGTCGTCATGAGTCTATCCTTTGGGACCTCTACATCTGATGTAAGCACATTCTTTTACTAGCATGGCTCCATACATGTGTATTGCTGCAAGCTGTGGGAAGGAATGGGGTCTGACGTCCCATGTAGAGTCCTGAATGGGCCTTCTGTCTCCTTTTCCCCAGATACATTGCTGCTGTCTGTCACCGTTGCAGAATATTTGTCCTCGAAGATGGATTTTTCCCGAGAATTGATGCCCCTTCACCTGCCGTTTGGTGGCTCCGTGTTGACCATGTACAGTGACATTAACAGGCTGATTTGCCCGCATGCTCTGCTATGCATGGTGACGACACACTCTTGCTATACCTGTGATGTGATGTGCGAGATTTGCAATAAAGTGTACAGTCGCCCCTGGGGGCATGGAGTTGTCTCTATGTCGTATATGGTGTTTATTGCTCATGCTGCTGTTTTTGTGCACACATGGCTACTTGCTGCTTCACTCACATTTATGCGGGGTGGCTATGGAATGGTGGTGGGGGTGTAGGGAGAGGTGTCATTCCATGTGGTCCGTGCAGGGTTCCTGTTGCAATCTACGGCTTGATTTGTTGCGGAGCTTTACGACAGGTCGTCTGGCGCAGTGCCCTACGACTGTTGAGTTAGGTGCACTGATGTTCTCACTACTGATGTCTTGGTCATGGGCTTTCATGTTTGCTGAAGGGATGTGCGAGGTGCACTCTTTCGCAGTGGAGTCATCCGTGGTGGGTGTGTGGTGCAGTACATTCTCATGTGGGTGAGGTGGAGTCATTGCCATGGGGTGGATGGACCTTACTGTTGTGCCAAAGTTGCTCCAGCTGGTGCCCTGTCTCCCTGATCCTTCTTGCAAGATGGTTCTGGAATGCGGTGTGCATCAGCATTTGCAGTTCTCCACCAGCCCACACTATCAGTGCCCTCAAGGGCAGCGTTGTAGTGGCATCATGAGCAGTGTGTACTGTCTGGTTACATAAGTTGAAACATACTGACATGCAGCTTGTTGTGTCCTGCCGTTACCGGGCCTCATGTCATCTGTGCATTCCATTAATAAACAAAATTAACGTTCCTTCCAATTTGCATTCATAGTTTTAATTCTAAAAAATAATTTGTCAAGCCAACAGAATCATCTGCAAACACATTACACAGGCATAGAGAAAATACTTACATATCTATAGCTAGCAGCACATATTATAAAGTGCACCAACATTAAAATAAAGTGCATGTGCATATCAATTACAATAACCATATATGGTTGCATCAACATTAGAATAAGGTGCTTTTGCCTATCATTTATAATACACATATATAGTTGCACATAAGACAAATCAAGTTATCCCCATCTAAACATCCTTATACAAATAACCACACATTTGGACAACAATACATCCACATATACCCTATAGGTACTACATTTCGAGTCTCCTAATGTTAAGTGAACTAGAACTCAGTGTCTATGTCAATCACTTGGCTAAAGAGACTTGTATCCAATACATCTGCATATGAACAATTCCTTCTGAGTTTCAAGTCCCCTAGTGTTGGGTGTCCTACAACTGAATCTCTATGTCCATCACTTCACTTGACTACAGAGGTTTCAGTCGATGAATATCAACGTTTCAGCGTATTCTAATTTCAAACGCCTTCCTCAGGACCATTGTACATTGCTGCATGGGAGATGCTGTTTGAGATGGGAGATCTCTTGCAGAACGAGTTAACATTGCAAGTCAGTTTTTGGTGAGCGTACTACAAAAGAAGTTGGTCAGCTCCGTGCTTTTGTTAGGAGATCGTATAATGAGTTTGAGATATAGAGACCCATCTCTAAAACGTGTGCCATAAATGTATGTGATCCTATTAGGAAGAACAAACTAAGTTTGTGTACAAGCACCAAGAAGAAAATAAAAGTGGATGGTGCTATTAAAGAGTTAAGAGCAGAGCGATCACTATTTGCCTGACTACTTGCTATAAGCCGAACACACTGTAAAGTGAATTTACTGTATGTCTCTATGATCACTTATTAATGAAGACGGAACTATGCTCCTTTGCCAGACAAAAGCAATTTCATTGAAATGCAACCGCCAGCACCACCACAAAATAGTAGCACAAACGGCAAACAAACAAGTCCGGCCAATTCTTTCCATGAAGTGAAATTGCTAATTGCATGGCAGAGGTACAAACTTTGGATACGTCAAATGGCATTCACACATGCAAGGGTCTTGCTGAAGCATTCTCTAAAACAACGTAAAATAATAACTGCAGATTAAAATACACTTTGGTTTGACAAATACAAAGAAATAAATCTTAACCAAGAGTATGACAAGGCAGAAAGGAGGCTTCAGGAAACTGCTAACCCATTACAAAATAATGAACAGCACAAATATAGCTAATGTTACTATGAAGAAGTTACTTTTACACATTAACTCCAAAGATGACTTAACTTCTTACTAAACTCACAAAGTGCTTCAACATGCACAAATGATCAGAGTTACTTCATAGTGGCATGGCCTATAGGAGTGGAAGACTCACCTTGTTATTTGGACTGTCTTATTAGTACACAAGAACAGGCTGACACAAAGATAATTCTTCATGGCATCATTAATACCAGAGATGATGGAGCTACAAAACTCTATATATTTGCACATGACAGGTATGTTTTCATTCTTGTAATAAAACAGTATTCAAAACTCCCCCTTAGCCTTACTTGGTGCCTTCTTCAAAACAAAGTATTTTAATTGCAGAGATATCCATGTCACGAGGCGCTTTGAAGGTGTCTGCATTACGTGTATTTCACGCTTTGTCCAGATATGATTGCCCATTTACTTTATCAATAAAAAGACCAATTTCATACTCTAGAGCATTCGCTACAGCTACTGAAGACACCCTTTTGGCACTTAATTCACTAGGAACACAAGAATACTTCAACAGGTACTGTATACAAGGGAAAAGGTTGGTTGGCAAGTGTATCAGCCCATTAGCAGAGTAACTAATTAGTCCATTCAACTAGCTACAACTAACATTGTATGGTTGCACTGCAGTAGGTTTTGTAAAATGAGCTGGGAAAAGTTACAGCCTAAAAGAAGTGCTTTCATACCTGCAATGAAGAGAGTCAACTAGCAGGATATGATCTGTAACAAGGAGGAGTAATTACATCCAACAATGTCATCTCCCACTGGATATGGATGGAACAACGATCATGGAGACACATAGGCCACGCTCTATGAAATGCAATATGATCCATTGTGCAGTTAAAATATTCGTGACTGATGAACAGATGCAGTCGATCGTGTAAATATGTAGCAAATAACCTATCATGCACAGACACGTGTGAGTGTGGAGGAAACAATGACCTATATGATAATGACTCTCACACTGCATCAAACTTAGAGAGTGGATATGATCTCAGCTAAATTGATGGTGAACACAATTAGTGACCTACTACTTAAATCTGTTATATAATCATGTTATCTAGAGGTTAGAAAGTTCAGCAGTTCAGCCCTAGTATATCATCACATTTCAGAAGCTAAAATAAAGTATCCATAGCTCAAATTTCATATAGATAGGTTGTATTTCCTATGAAGATCCAATTAAAAATGCACAAGATGTTTCATCATATGAATATGGACAATTTTGAGACACCATTGACGTCCGTGCAAATGCTGCTGTCACTTTTTAGGCCTGAAAATATCTCTCAAATGAGACATTCGAAATTAAATTGTGTAAATCACAGAGCTATTGAAGATTATATGAGCGTTTTTGGTTGCCATCTTGAGCGACGGCATGGAAAATATTCAACTATTCGTAAATGCTGATGACACAAGAACAGTTCCACCATTTCCTCGCCAAAACTGCCACACACTTGCAAATGCTCCCCCGTTACTAAGCACAGTGAAAAACATTGAAGTCATATTTATCTTCAAATATCCAAAATCGTTTGTCTCACGAGTAAACTCAGTGCACAGAGGGCACATCGCCACTTACACATGCTAAGCATTGTGCTCCATTGTTGAGTTTCCAAATGAAGATGGCTCTAATCTAGGGTCTGTTGTATTTTTCTGAATAATTTCAGGAAAGATTTATGTAAGTATTCATAAAAAGACTGCAACAAGTCCAACATCGAGCAGTCAGGCGCTCCTAAACTGAACATGAACAGGTCGCATTACACTTTCCCTACAATCCTTACAAAGGCTACACTGGCTTCCGGTGGTATGGAGGATAGCCATCTAGTTACGGAGCACAACCCACAAGGTGTTTTGATCAAATGGGCCCAAAGGAACTTGACCCACCGCTATACATCTGCCCCGGAACTCAGCTTGGCAGCGCAAAGCAGAGTAGGAAGCAGCATTTAACATGAAACATTGCATAGGTGCTCCTCTGGAAATATGCCTCTGGGAGTGAGCTGAGTGTGGTGGAACCAAGGGTATATGCATTCCAGACAGAGCTGACCAATAAACTCGTACTTTTACATTAGTTGTCTTCACACTTGAAGACAACTAATGTAAAAGTGGATTTGTGTAACTTATTAAAGTCAAGTGTATATGCCAGGACTGTCCTTCATGGATGTTATCTTCCTTTCCCATAATATATCTTCCGTTGCAACGTTGGCAATATGAAGCAGCATGCATTAACCATGGGGGACCAATATATAATGTGATAAGCAAACAATTGGTCAAATGTTCGACAAGCTGTCAGGAGTAAAGTTTGGTCTCTTCTAATATGGGTTGATGGTAGTGACTATCAAGGCACGTGAAACTTTGCATAGTCTAAAAATCATTTAATGTTAGCGTAGAAGCCAGTCACAGTATTTTGCTCCGCATTTCGTGACCGCCATCACGCAGGATCTAGCAGTGAGGTGGAACGGTGTGGGATTTGTGTCGTTTTTGTCATATCTGTGAGCGAGGCTGATGAGGAGTAATGAAACATGCTGGGGAAATGGCCCCAAATATCTATAGAAACTGACCCACACCTACACACCTGCCCAGGATTCGAGGTCAGCAGCTGAAAGCAAAATTAGGTAGCAGCAATCAACCTTAGTAGGCGGGACTCTGGAAATCGTTCTACTAAAGGGCAATGAGGAAGTTAAAACGATCTGGAGAAATTGTAATCTTTTTTCCAAGGTTTTCTCTTTGAAGTAATCACATAGTTCAAGCTTTGCTTTATGCCAGAGTCAAAACACTGAGATTTAAAAACGTTTGTGAAGACTTTTCTGAATAAAGTGAATTTGCTATTCTTTTGTTCACACACTATTCCTTTTTTTGTAATTGCGATGATGACTTCTTCATGTGCGTTATGCCTTTCGCAGCTCTCTCTGGGATAAAAAAAAGGCAGGGTGGGGACCATCTTGATTTCATCCATTCAATTTCAAGATGTCTGCCGGCCTGACAAAGCTCGGTCACTCAGTTAAAGTACATTTTGTTGAAGGGCCAAAGGATTAGACTTCTTGATAGAAAAAGTGTTTGGTTTATTGATGGCTTCACACATCAGGGAAAGGGAATCCTAAAACCTGACGTATACAAGCGTGTCCAAATGTAGCCCAGTATCCTTACACTTGAAAATGTGCCTGGAATCTTCCAGTTTAATTCATTTTGAGCATCTCAACTTAGTTGCTATGTTTCCTTTTATTGTTAGGGTGTCTTTTAGAACTTGGAGCACCTAAGTATGTAAGGGCTTGTTCTCACAGTATGCTGTGGATGTTTACAGAGATAATGTATAGGCCCTGATTGTTGGCCAGGGCTAGTTACTATCCTATCGAATAGGAGGAGACTGTGTAATGAAAGATAAGCCCGCCCCCTAACGAATGTCTTAAAAAGCTCCTGCCATTAAAATCGCCTGCTGTTCGGCCCAATCATTAAAGTCTCTCAGTAAGTATAGCTTTTGTTTCAATGTTGATAGCTCAAGATGAGTTTTGAGATCTTCGAGAAAAACGGGAAGAATAACTGGGAAGTTTTTTCTATGATACAATTCACCACTGGGGCTCAAAGCCAGGTTCAGGGCCTATGCTATGAACTGGTAAGCAATGTTCTGAGCATACAGTTGGTGCTGGCCCTCCATTTTAACGCCCCTCCCCCGTGTTTTTTGGTGAAGACTTGAAACTCCATCCATCCATCCAATCCATGGGGTGATTGCTTAACAAACTATTCAACAGTGAGTTTGTTTGAGTAATGTCTTTCTTCTTTGATGCGAGTTTCTTTTCAGTGATATATTTGATGCTCCACTGTGCCAGGACAATTAGCCTTTTCCCCCAAAAATCAGGTAGGCATAAATGTAACGAATTGTGCACCTGTGCCCTGTGCTCTATGCAGGGCGGTTTAAGTCAGTTCATGTCCTTGAAAGAAAAAAAAGACACCCGTGTTTTATTGTGGCTTTGCAGACATCCTTTACCACGTTATTTATGAGGCCGCTCAGATGCACACGTTTTCCTCAAACACTCAACCAGTGGGTTTTATGGCTGAGTAAAATCATTCAGCCACTTGTTCTTATTTTTCGGTTTACAGGAGTGCCATTTTGCTCCCTTAGACGTTCTCGCAGGAGTAATGTTAGATTAGGTTTGCAACTGGAGAGGAAAAAAAAACTGTGACAGGAATTAAATTACAGACATTTTGTAAATCTTTGCAACTATTTTACAAAATCCCATCCCTGACTTAATAGAAGGCCACTATCATTTTTTATGATTCTCTATTCATTCGACAGAGCTGTGGTGTTTGTAATTGTGTATATAAAGCCATCCGTCTTCCGGAGCCATCTCCAGGCGAGGCAGCCCCAAAGCATCGTCAATTCTGCTCAGAACTGATCAGCATCTTTATAGTTTATCAGCCTTGGGGTTCAATTTTGTTTTGGATGCTTTTATAAATGAGCACAATCACCCGCGAATCTGTTCCTCCAGATTGCAAAGAGAAAAATCGAGAGGGGAACTTTAGTAGATTACGGTGTCACCGAGGATAAAGTACAAGCGCAAATACACCTCAAGTCGTTTCGCGGATGATTTTGTCTGGTGTATATTTTCAGTTCTATTTCACTAAAATTAGATAATTGTCTTTGTTATTATTGCATCTGAAGCCACGGTCTGTCTCCGGGCTAGGTACACGATCAGTGCACTATGCAGTGAAATCAATTGGTCCCAAAGTGCTATTTATTAAAAGGCAACCAAAGCAGCAAAACATGGCGGGAAGAGGAGAAATACTCAGGAAGTGCGGGAGTAATTATCCAGCTGTTTCTTTGTCAGATAGGGCGTATATTATTTAATTGAATTAAAATATAATGAATGCTGACATTAAAGTGACTGCATTGATGAATCAAGTTTCTGGGAAACTGATGCAGAGTGTGTGCACAATTAGGGGCACCACTAGCCCTACCTTTCAGGCGGGTTGGGGCAGTAAGACTTCAACACTTTAGAATTTAAAGGCAGAATCCCCGTGTGTTAATGGTGTGTGCCAGCATGTAAGGCTCTGCTTGTGATGTGGTGTGTGGTTGGCTTTGTCACAAGTTAGTTCATTATGGCAACGTGTGTGCCTTGGAAACAAGACGGCACGGAGCAACACAGGTTTGATACCCGGGTCCACGCTGAGAAACCTCTGGGTATTAAGCGTGTTATAAATAACCTATTATATCATATCAATTGCACTGTAAGATAACCCAATTTAAAACCGAAAGGCTCTGCAGTTGGAGTGTCTTGGAGATGCCAATGTGCAGTCAGAAGAACAGTCCAGAGCAACTGACGGAAAAGTGTGGGCCTTGAATTTGTGCCATGGCAAAGTGTCATCTGGTGTAGCATCCCTTAGCCTACCATCACATAACATAACATAACAAGACATATAAACTGGAGAAAAATGTTTTGCATGCATATAAAAAATAAACTCAAACAAATGTGAAGTTTCCAAAGGAAAAAAGGTGGTCTCCGGTGGTTACTGATTAGTCTGTTGAGCAAGGTATGGTAACAGTAACCACTGCAAACTCATTCTACTTCTAGGGCTAACCGACAACACATCTCATAGCACAGCCTCAGCACTGAAAAAACAAAGCTTATCCATAGAATGTACACCACCCGACGACATGTGCCTATACTAAATATTCGTAGACACTGCAATAACCCACCACAGATACACCAACCCAACTCTCTACACTTCTTTAACCCAACTGTACCAGACCCCAAACAAATTACATTAGCAACTTGGGTCTCACCTCAAACACTGTTTCAGACAACTTGCATAATGTCTTAAACACACACACCACAGAGAGTTATATACTTTCCGATCTGCAACCATCACCATTGTAACAAAGCAACCTTGTCCTGAACCCCTGTTCCTACATTAATCCCCTACTCCTCCTCTGGCAGATCCTACATTTCCAAGAAACCATGAAAATTACAGGTATACTACAGAAGACACAACAGCATAGCATGACTGGGCATAGCAAATAATTTCACTCATTCTCCTGCAGGACAGGAATCTGCCAATCCAAGTTCAGCATTTAGCAGAAATAGGTGTGGAAATTAATGTTCCTTCTTCTGCAGTCAGTGCACTACGCTAGAATTCCTGGTTCACGGACTGGCTGGTGACAATATATAACCACCTGTGAAATCAATTATAATGGGACTGAGGAAGAGTCAGTGGAAAACAATCACACCTTTCTAGGTAATGGCCTCAGGAGCACTAACGGGGAGAGCAGGAGGGACACCATTTGGTACCTAAAATCCTTACATCTGCCCCATTGAAGTAATTTTCTCAAATAGTGTGCACTTAGTCATTTGTAAGGAGTGCAATGTTTGCAGTTATGTCACAGTGAGATTAACCTATTTCCCCTGCTGCACAACTTTGATTAAGCAGTGAAGCTGGGATTTTAGCCCAATCTGCAATTTGGCCATGTCACCACACAGCTTCCGAGCTTTTGACTTTCAAGGAGTAGAGAAGCAGACATACACATAATTTCTAGAGCCCACCGCTTCACCTCCGACATAATGGAAGAACAACAAGAAAACACAGTGTTTGACACCTGGTATCATCCCAATACCGCATTGGAGATATGAGAGACGTTATGCGCTCAGGCAACTGTATCCTCAACCTAATGCAGGAGACATAAGCCTGCAGACACCAATGGCTACAGAAGAATTACAAGTTAGGTCCGACAGATGTAAAGTGATGCCACTAAAGAGAGGAGATACATGGACGCACTGAAATCGACGTATGGATATCTAAAGAATGACGATGTGATCAAATTGACAAAGTAAATATCTATGCGAGCATAAAGGAAACCATATACGCTGAGAAAATGTGTGACAAGAAACATAATAGATGTATGTACTGTGAGAAACCAGAAGGTGTCTCACCCGCTAGTCCCCAGGGACTTGTCATCCAGGTGCCCAGGACACGGCCATCGCTTTGGGATCCAGTTCCTGTGGGTGGACCAGTGTGGTAGGATCACCTGGGTGAAGGCTCCTCATGGAGTGAGACACCGAATGCTGAGACCTGTAACACTTCTATCCTATCTGATGGGATATTTAGAAACTCAAATCCCCTACCCCCTTTTCCTCCCCAAACACTTTCTCATGGACAGCCGGGTCTGGGAGAATACTGAGTCACACTCAAGCTGTGTAAATGACATGTCCCGATACTATGGTCAGGCAAGGTCAGGCAATTATCGACAATCACTCACACCTGACTTCCATTACACTTACCCACATGGATAAAAGGCGGAGCACGAGAGCACACTCTGAGCGAGGAAAAACACACAAAGGTACAGCAGTTTCGAGTTGGCAGTTGAATGAGGGGAGAAAGATGGCCAGGCACGAAAGATTCGTGAGAGGGGCAACACCCTTGACCTCGTTGTCAGGAAGCCATTACTTTCAAGAAACCTTCAATGCAGAAACGTAAGGCCAGGAAACAAGGCTAAAGTATCCTGGATTGTGTGTCGGAGATATCGAGGGTCCTCCTGCGTAACTGTCCAAGGCGGGGAAGAGCAGCAGACACTGTGGTATTGTCCTTGGCTCCAAGAACAAAGAAACGACAGAGAACAGCACAGCTGGTGAGTTGAGGAGAATGGTCTGTGTTTGAAGTCAAGGTTGCAAGCGGCAACATTGTAAAGTGAGCACTGGACAGAACATTGTTAAATGCGTGTGATGAAAGACGCGATTGAAGCTAAATTTCTGGTGAATATTTGAACATAAGAAGAAAAGATGCGATACCGTTGACAGAGTGGTCCGGCACTGCGAATGTAGAAGATCGATGTGAAGTGTAAATTATGTGAAGTGAATCGAAGCGGTCCTGCAACAGTTTAAGCAAAACCCATCTCACATCCGAAAGTCTTTGATTCTTGTATCAAAAGGGGATCTGAGCCGGGACGAGGGGGATCCATGGTTTGAGCCCGAACGAGGGAGACCAAATTGTGAACATTGTAGAAAAGGGGTCTGAGCCCGGACGAGGGGGACCCGTGGTCCGAGCCCGAGGGAGGGAGAACAGTCCAGAAATTGTAAAAGGGAAACCTTGACAAAGGAAAGTAACTTTTGTGTGTTGTTTGCTGCAACAGGCCCTCTGCATTAAGAGATTGTCATTGTGAGAGAGACTTTGGCGGAAGCCCCTGATGCCTATGTGTTGAACTGTTACCTCATGGCCAAGAAGCTAGAGTGTGTGTGAAGCCTGTCCGCTTGCTGCAAACGTGGGGAAAGGAAGCTAACTGCTCAACAATCCTGACATATTTCTGGAACACTTTTTTTGTGTATATTGTTATCCCACACCATTTTGTATTTAGAAGTAAGGATTGGCAATAGGTTTATTAGTATAAGCCCCTTTATTTTGACAGACTCCTCTAGGACTGCGTTATTATTATTTGATGGTCGTAGCTTGCTCCCATTTTTAGATTTATGTGTATATAGGAGTTTTACCAACACATTAAAGTTCAATAAACACCCTTGAACTGTGATCACTTGTGTCTGTCTTTATTGTTTGAAACCATGCCTTCCTCACAATACGCAGAAACGCAAGGTAGATAAGCCAGAATAGAATCTTGCTAAAGTAGAAAATACAATGCGAGTAAAGCAGCCATGTTGAGCAAAATGGACGTCGTCATCGTATAATAATAAGCAAAAAACCTTGTGAAGGGAAACCAAGGCTGCCGTGCTGACAGACACTGGACTACACATTTGTGCAATAACAAAGGATATTTGTTTGGCTCAGAATCATCAAGGATGCCGCAGCAAGAGCAACTACATGGCTCGAAAGGACTCGGAGGATATTTTTCTTAGATTAAGTAAATGAGTGAATAATTATGAGGGCCAAGTATTGTACAATTAAAGACGTAGAAAACACATGCAGGATGGTGCCACTGAGTCTCCAGAGGTCAAAAAGAGTAATAGCACCAAATATAATTCAATCAAATAGCACTAAACAGAAGTGCAGAATGGACAAAATCATGGTCTTCTCACATGTGGTCCAGGACCAGAAAACAAGGCCTATTCATAAAACTCCAAATGGAGATAGCAATGTACTTTCACTTGCTTTAAGGTTCTGAGGAAGAGAACATTTAGCAAGATAAACTACAAAGAAGAAGTCTTGGCTTAGGGCCTAACTGATGAGAGATGGTAGTCTAATTAGCTAAGAAAGGCAGTTGTCTGATGTTGTTCCCTTGCACCTGGGTTTCATTGTTTACATGCTGCTAACGAGCCGAATGTCCAAGGTTGGTAAGAGAGTGCCAACCAATCATGAGGGTCTATGTAATGGTGGACCATAAATTGTTGTACGGGCCTATTCACTACTGTTATTACATTATCATCTGTGTTTTATGTAGTTAGAGGTTGTTCAAGGCATGCCTACACAGATAAAAGGCATCCAAAGATGATACTAACATTCATACAAACGATGTGTTTGCATTTCCCCTAACCAATCACTCCACCCAGTAGATTTTTACTGTTAGCCACATAGGATGATGTCATAGCTGTTGTATGTCGAGGTATAAAACCTTTTATGTAACCAAAATGCTTTGAGAGTTAGTGAGATGCAATCTGTTTGCTCGCCATGGTTCACTACTTTATTGAACTGATAATAGAGTAGTATTTTTCCATCTTTCTGGAGTCTGTCTGGTTATTTGGGCCTGCGATCATTTATTGTGGTAATCCCATTTCGCACTTGGAACGCTCCAGGTGCTCTTGTACATTTGGCAGCAGCGTGGATGGTTCAGATCCAGACTCTGGGATTCTCCACATCTTGCACCATCAGCCGGAAGATAGATCGCAGAGTTTCCTGTGGAGAGTAAAAGAATCACGTGTGTAAATTGAGACGGTCAGCAGGTGCCTCTTTGAAGAAATTCCTGTCCGGTCACCAAAGGTGCCCCGCAGACTGAAGACGAAGTGGTAGATTGGGGAAGAGTAGATACCGAAGGGCACGAATTGAGCAACGGATGTAAGAAGAACATTGAAAAAGGCAGATAAATGGGGAGGCATTGTATTGTATGTGTGAATATATATATAGTGGAGAAACCTAACAGGATTTTGTTTAGGGAGAGATACCTAGATACCTACTCTCAAGGCGATAGAAGGGAACACATCACCCTCCAAAAAGGGGTATTAAGATAAGGGATTCCTGTGGCAAGGCCAAAGAAGGATTTGATTCACACTCCAAAATGGAGAAAAATAGAGATGAGATACTTTTACTGGAGAGAGTAAAATAGACGATCGTAAAAACTGCGGTGCACATTTTGTTTGGGGTTATGAAAATGTTAATGTAAAAATGTGATTTGTTTGCAAAAGACATGTGTTTTATTTAGTTGTGATAATTTGGGTTGCAGATTGGAAATATAGAATGACAGTAATAACCTGACTGTTTATTGGACCCTAAAAGTAAATTATTGGTGCCAATCAAAGGAGGGCAACTGTTAAGAAAAAATATAGCAAGGTACAATTATTAGATTGCCAATAATAAAATAGCAGGATAGTGAGAATCAATAGAATTGTAACAAAGAAGCAATGAGGATACTATTGTGTAAGCTTGTACATTTGTTTCAGAATTTTTTTGAGAAATGGGCGGCGATTGACGGTGCTTGTCCGAATTGATTGTTGTGGTATATGAGGTATTGTGAAAAAAGGAAAAAATAACGTTAATATAATATTCATAAATTAAAGTAATAACAGAATAAAAGATTCAGTAATTATTATCAGTTAAAAGTGACTTGTCATTATGGAGGACACTCCCCTTATACACTTGTGCAAAACATTACTGACGTATACACCCAAGATTATGACATAGCTGAATGGGTAAAAGGCACGGCTGACAGAATGTTCATGCCTTAGCCTCAGGAGGGTTCCCTATTAAGAACGGTATTGCAACATATGACAATATACTTACTTGCTGTGTACACAGGGAAAAAGCTACAAAAAATGTTAGCTATTTTAGAGCTTGTGAAAATATATCAGAGGGAGAAAGAAGACCGGCCCGAGAAGGAGTGGATGCTTACTCAGCATGAAGGGGAGGGAACAACACCCTTGGCTCTCCTTTCTCCTTCTGAAGACAATAGTATAGTCAATGAGAAACTCCTCTAAAGGAGTTAAAAGCAGCAGTGTGGCATATTCATCTGATATATGCACCCTCTGATTATGGTAGTGAAGATAGTACAGAAGAAAGTAAGATTAAAGAACGCAAATATATGTCCCTACGTAATGAACATGAAGAGCGTAATGAAAGAAGGGATAGACTAATAGAGATAGCAGAAGAGACTCAGAATCAAAAAGGAAACAAAGATAGAGTTAGCAAAGTAACAATTGTACAGAATGAGTGGATGGAAGGATAAATATTACTTAAATTAGATGGAAAGGATATCAATGTAAAAGAAAGAGAAGAAAGAGAGGAACAGGAAAGAAAGGAAAAGGAACAGGAAAAGGCATACAAATATGAGAAGGAAAAAGAGAGGAAGTGAAAGGAAGAACAAAGAATGTATGAAAAGGAGAAAGAGGGAAAAGATGGGGAGAAGAAACAGAAAGACATAGAACACAAAGATTGAAGGAAAAAAGGTTACAGAGAAGACGGGAAGAGGAAGAGAAGAGGGAAATAAGAAGTAGTAGAGAACAAAGATGATGAAATAGAACACATCATTAATAGATGTGTAATGCCAGTGGAAGAACAAGAGCAATGGGAGGGAGAGAGAAAGTTACAACAGCCCCCTAGGGAGCTGCACGTGATACCGAAGGTACTGACATGGCCAATGAACATGAGACAGAAGGCATAGGGAAAAGGATTAAGGTACTATATAGGCAGATAAGGAAAAAATATGGTTTTGAGACTAAAGGGAGTATCAAAGGATCTCCACCAAGACAGGCAAGAGGTAGATAAGATGATGTAATGATGGTCAAGCATAGAACACTGTCCCTAAGCAGACTATGGGCCTCATTACGAGGCTGGCGGAATAAGATTAATGGTGCCGGTAATGGTGCCGGCGCCGTTAATCCCATTCCGCCCTATTACGAGGTTCCCTCGCGGGACTAGGGAGTAACAAAGTTAATAACAGGCCCGTTGTTAGCTCCCTCCCCATTCCCATGGAGCCCTACAGGGGCTCGGATGGGAATGGGGAAGGACCGGGTCCGGGTTCCCTGAAGGAGGAAATACCGGGCCCTCCAAAGTCAGAATGGCCTGGTATTTCCCCATTCAGGGAACCCGGACCCGGACACGATTTTGGAGGCAGCCATGCCCTTATTAAGGGCATGGCTGCCTCCAAAGTCGTAATGAGGCCCAATATCTTGATGATGAGGAAAGGGATGGCAGCCATACCAGTTGAGGTATAATGAAGACAGACGAAGAAAGGGAGAAAAACAAGAGAGCACAAGGAGAGGTTGCATGTGGCTCTTCAGTACACCCAAACATAGGAAGATGGATGGAATGTCAGATATAGGAGAACCAGAAGGAAAAAAAACAGAACCTATACCATATCCCGAACGACCACAAGGACGATCGCATTGCGTAGGGGAAATATCCCTCCCTTATGTAAGTAGATTAAGGACATTACCAGGATGAAGATGAGTGGGAAAAACTAGCCCCACCCAGAAGACAAGAAGTATGGGTGGATACGATTGTAGAAAAGGATTTACACAATTCCTGTTATTAGAGAAAGGGGGAGGATGGCCAAAATATATACCGTGGCCACATATGGATAAAGATCATTTGAAATGTAAATTACCCAGTTTGACTTCAGGAGCGGGTAAATGGATTGAGGAGTTAGAAAAAATGACAGCTGGAATAACATTAGCGGTGTGTGATGTAAAAGGCCTAATAGCAGCTATTCTAGAGCAGAGAGCTGATGACATTTGGAGACCAGTGGGATATGCGAGTGTGACAACACAAAACACGACACATGATGGAGCACTAATAATTGCAGAGCAGACATATGGAGTGCACTTAGAGTACAATATCATGATACATCAGGAATGGGCATGATTATGACACAGAAAATGCCTGAGCCAGCGCAAAGGCAGATGAAAAAACAGGTAGGGATGGAAGCGAAGCCATGACCAGAAATACAGTTGACTATCGTACATCATTGTCAATTGTTACACGAGAAGAATGAGAAAAAAGCTGATAGTAAGCTTAAGGAAGCAAAGTTAGTTGAGAAAAAGTTGTCAAAATTTGCAATAGAAGGAGCACTATTGACGAGTGGTGAAGGAGTGTTCACACAAGAGTTACCGCCTACACAGCCAATCAATGTAGGGTATCCTGTAGATCACAGTGGGAACAATTTTTGTCCATGTGGTAGAGGCAATGGATTTAGAGGACGAGGCGGCTGATTCCAAAAGGAGTATTTAATGGAGGACAGCCGCAACAATGGTGGAATTGGGGAGGACATGACATATTGTTTGAGGATGTAGAAGTAGAGGGGGATGCAGCAGAACTTGCAGACTCTAAGAGGGGGGGCATGCTATTTCCCACCGTACAGTACAGAACCACCAGAGTATTATGCCCAAGATCACACTAAGTATCAGACACGTGCACCTCAAATACAGCAAACTCAGCAGATTCCGCTGCAACCACCATGGCCACAAGGGCAACTGCAGCAAGCACTTATCCAAAACACAACAAGTACAGACACAACAGCATGCTTCGATGAAAAAGGAGACAATACCACAGTGAAAGGCAAATACAGGATCCCCACAAATACCTACACCCATGATACGGAGTGTGACAGCAGTGGGAGAGAATCCTTTTATGGGTACAGGGATGAATCTATATCCACAAGAGGAAAACCCACAGGGTGACCTGATGTGTTCAGTACTATCTGTGACACCAGACCCCAAGGAGGTACCAGGAATATACTCGCCAAAATATATAACGTACGAGGAGCAATTGAACCAATAGAGAGCTATACTGGGCCTATGCCCGATGCCCATCAGAAGAGCAATACCGGTTGAAATGCCTATAACCAGACAGCCATGGGCGGCACGGTACCCTCTCAGACAACCATACCAGCAGCTGACCCGAAATGAAGACTACCTACAGACCGTCCCCGAAGAGACCCACAGAGCCTTAATGGAAGGTGAATGGTGACGACATTAGAGCCCAGACATGACGTACAGATGAACATAAACGACGAACGAAAGATGACACACAAGGGCGAAATACAAAGAATAAAGATGTAATGGACGTGTAAGAAGAAACAATGTTGATACATAAAGTGACGTAAGGAAACGTAGCTGCGTAACGAGATGGAAGTCTTCAACCAGCTAACGCTTGTAAATAGGCTTGAGACGCAAGAAGCTAAGCAAATGGAACTGCTTGCAATGCTTAGTAGAAGGATAGAGCGGCATGCGCCAACTATATATCTAACTCATTAAAAGCACACTATACAAGTGCAACTCCATTTTGTAAAAGCAGAATTAAGGAGAGCTGCAGCCTCAGAGAATCGAAACTTCAGAGCATACCAGCCAGCCAGTGAAGGTTGAGATAAAGAAGCCCCAGGCAGGTGGCAAGGCTAAGGAAGAATCAAATACGCGAATAACCGGAAATTGAAGCAGATTCACGGTGAACAGACACGTGACCAGCCAAGGGCAAAGAGGTACCAACGTCTGATGTCACCCAGAACCCAGGATGCCATAACTTTTCCTGATATGAAGCTACAGTTTTGAGGCCATCCTTAGCCAACTAATTGACACATAGCCCTAAAGATACTGATTGATGTAAGGGAGGCAGGGTGAATCTTGGGGCACTCCGCATCTGGGTGTCCATTCTGCATGCTGCTAATTAAGGTGGAGATTTATGCCTAGGGGCGTAACCCACCCAATCACAATGGACCAAATAATCTAGAATTCTATAGCTTGTAGAACCAATAAGACGTCTATCACGAGTGATGTAGTGGGATGGGCGTAGACGCCCCCCAAAAAGAGTTATCCAATCCGCATGCTCTGTTACCATATACTTAAGTTACCTTTCCGACCAATAGAATTGCATGACAAACTTATGAGTTTTACACGTCAAATGATGATGAATTTTTCCCATAAAAGTTGCTGTCCGAATGAAGAATTTGGAAGTTGAAGTGAGACAGGCGATCGCGACTTTGTTGATTACCATTTGTTTCCCCGTTTTTTGTATTTGTCATTAAACTGACTTCCCTTTGCCAAACTATTGAGTCGTCCTAATTGAATTGTGTTGGAGTAAGTGAATCCTGCACCCCAACCTCCTCTTGGTGCAGCTATCTTGTCTTACAGGTACTAGAGGGTGAGCTCTGACCTATGGGCCCGTTAGAGGACGCTCCGCCCTCCTGTACACTAGGAGGAAAGTCATTTTCATTTCTTGTAGACACGGGAGCGACTTGCTCTTGTGTACGAGAGAGAAGGTATCCAATGTCTGGTATTGCCATGAATGTGCAGGGTTTCTCTGGGGCTATGAGTTGGGTTCCGTTAACTGATGAATTACCAATTTTAATAGGAGAACATGACATGTCTATGCCACTATTGTATTCTCAACAGACAGCAGTTAATGTATTAGGACGTGACTTAATGGCAAAACTTAATATGATAATATATTTTACTGACAAGGGGATAATATGTTCCACTCCAGGGGTACATAACATGAATGTAAGATCATTTATATTAGCATTTACAGGCCAAAAAGGCATTGTGAGGAGTTCTTTTAGACCCAGAAAATGTTTTGTATGGAGTAAACATTTTGTTGACATGGCTTCCTGGATTGATAGGTAAATTGCTAAGAACACATGACATGAACACACGAACACATTTAGACCAGAAGCACTTATGGATGACGAGGAAATACAGCTTATTCCCATAGAACTGGAGTAAGTGATAGCGAGACAGTAAAGGTTGATTATTCATGGGACAGATGATGACGGAACATCATGGAGTTCAGTAATAGCTCTTGATGAAGGGTATAGACAAACAAACTTGACAGACGAGGAGTTGGTCAGAGATGGGAATTCAGACGATGAATTCGTATTTTTCATAAATCTTACTTATTGGATGAAAATCGAGAATAGGGAAATACCAAAGAGAATGGCATTGGTAAAAAAGAAACTGTAATTTTTTCAGATAGATTTAGAGATGGTGGCAAGTATTTTATGGACCACCAGTCCATATAGAATGGGTCTATTGTGCAGAGCAGGAGCAGTTAAAATACAGCTTAAACCAGGAGCAATTTTACCATGAGCAAAGCCGTACCCCATTTCCAGAAAAGCAGATGAAGGTATATGCGAAACTATTTTTGCTTTAATACAGCAGGGAATATTTGTACCATCAGACTCCACATGTAACACAACTGTATACCCAGTTAAGAAATCAACGGGGGATTGTGGAGATTTATTCAGGATCTACGCCCCTAAACAATATTGTCGAAGCAGAGTTTCCGCTGGTTCCGAATCCAGCAATGATATTATGTAATATTCCAACTACCGCCAAATATTTTACAGTAGTAGATTCCCCTTCATGAGGACTCCCAAGAATTGACTTCATTTTCAGATATAAACCAGCGGTGGAAACATACAAGATTACCACAAGAGTCCCCATCAATCTTTAATAGGGTACTTCAGATGGACCTAGATAACATAAAACTTGAGAGCACAATAATTCAGTACGTAGATGACATATTAGTGTGTAGTGAGACAGAAGAAACATGCTGAGAAGAGTCAATCCAGTTAATGACCTTATTGGCAGAAAAAGGATACAAAGTGGACAAAGAGAAACTACAGTATTGCCAGGAAGGAAGAGGTCCTGTGTATAGGGCATGTAATCTCTCAAGAGGGGAGAAAAGTGACACCTGAGAGAGCAGAAGCAATCATGAAAACTCCAAGACCTGAGACAGTGAGGGAAATGCAGCAATTATTAGGCCTATGTGATTATTGTAGGACCTGGATTTTTGATTACAGTACATATATTAGACCACTTTTAAAAGGACTCAAGGAAGCATAGATCAGTAAAGGTGAGATATAAAGGTAGATGAGATAACAGAAGCATTTGAACAATTGAAAAGGGCGATGTGTACAGTGTTAGGGATTCCAGACTATAATAAGGAGTTTTACTTATTTTTACATTCAAATGGAGTAGTGATAACAACAGTCCTCACACAGAGACAACATTAGTGCATAAACCATTAGGCCCTAAACCATTAGCCTATTACATTGGGATTTAAGACCCAGTAATGAGAGGGCATTACCCCTGCGAACAAGCCTTAGCTGCTGCTGCTTTTGCAATTGAAAAGACTACAAGTATTACAATGGGGTGCTCAATGACGTTATGCGTCAAGCATGCTTTGTTCGCCATTTTGGAGAAACCCAAAAGTGCGTTGACTACACAAAGAGTGTCAGGATATGAAGTCATTATTTCAAACCCAGCAATTAAAATAGTTAGATGTAGAGTAGTGAATCCAGCGACATTCATAGCAGAACCAGTAGAGAAGGAAGTTTATGTACATGATTATACGAAGTATACTGAGTTTTATGATAATATTCCCCATGTTAAAAAAAAGCCCGAAGGGGGAGGGGACATATTATTCATTGATGGTTTTTTGAAAAATGGTCGAACGACAGGCGAAAAACAGGATTGACAGTAGTAAAGTTAAAATATAAAGATGAGTTTGAAGTTGTGTTCAGTGCAAGACTGCCTTCGCATTGTTCAGCACAAGCTGCAGAATTAGTGGCGCTTATCGCCGCACTCGAGAAATATGAGGATGTGAAGTGACAGTGTACTCTGACTCCACCTACAATACATCAACCGTACATGTAGGACTGTGACGCTGGAAAAGAAGTGTCTTCCTCCATGCAGACAGCACACCATTGCAACATGCATCATTATTGGACAGACTTATTAAGGTACTAAAGCTCCCAATGGCTATCACTGTGGTGAAGTGTGCAGCCCATACTAAAAGATCAGACATCATTTCTCATGGTAAAGAAGCCACAAACATTGAAGCAAAAGCAAAAAGAGCAGCATATTTTTTGAATATTTCTTGTTTTGAAAAGAAAGCATTGAACAAATGTCAGGGCGATGTATGATGATGAACAAGGCTTTATTATGCTATCCATTGTACAGTTAATTGAGATGCAAGGTCGAGCTCTGCAAGGAGAACAATATTTATGAAAACGATGGGGGTGTTCTTTATCCCCCATGGTGGGTATATGCAGTCAAGATAGTACTGGAAAGCCAGTTATGCCTCTAACATTATTCAAGGTTGTGCTGGATCAACTTCACTATCCTGCGCATATAACCAGAGAGAATCTTGCTGCCATGATCGCAGAAGACTGTTTTTTGCTAAATTTGTTAGAACATGTTGCACAGATTATTGTGAACTGTATTGTCATTCAAAAATTCACAATAGTGAATAGTGAGGGGAGCAACACCGCCTCCCAATGGTCCCTTTCAGCATCTACATATAGATTATGTGGATATGTTGGAAACATGCAATGGCTATAGATATATGCTAATAGTAGTATATCTCTTTTCCCAATGGATTGAGGCAGGTCCATGCACACACCCTGATGCCACATGTGCTGCCAAATTTCTCGTATGTGAGGTGTTTCCTAGATGGGGTATATGTGAAGTCCTATGGTCTAGGCCGCATCTTGTAAATTAGATGTTTGAGCAAATAACTCTTTCATTAGGCATACAGCATATGTTTTCATCTGCTTATCACCCACAGGTGGATGGTAATTGTGAATATTTGAATGGACTCCCCAAACAAAGAATAGCAAAGATAACAAAGACTTTGAAGAAGGGATGGTTATAATGCCTACCCCTTGCCCTATTTGGATTAAGAAACCAGCCTGGCTCAGATCACTACCTGACTCCACATGTTTTGGTGGCTGGACACTGCGTGAGAGTACCGCTTGCTCATCCCACTCGAATATAAACTGATGCTCATAGTGTAGTAAGAACATTAGGGGCTAAGATGCATGATTATCTGACCAATATGACCACTAGTGTTTCTTTTATATCCCAGCAGATCAAAAATTGGAGGGAAGGGTTGAAGAAGACAGCCAAACGATCAACCCTACTAAACTATTGAAGTCACCTAGTTTGTATCCTGGAGACCAAGTGCTTATTAAAGGTTTTGTCCACGCTTGGCACAAGCCTCGTTTTGAAGGACCAGACCTAGAGGAGGTCACCCCCACAACTGTGAAGATACAAGGAAGACAAGCTTGGCTGCACTTGAACAACACAAAGCTCTACAAACGAAAGACCCCTACCCCAACAGCAACCATTGACAGTGAAGAAAGAGCAGAAGTTCCGCGTATGCAGACCTGATCGGCTACCAAGAGCCAACAAGAGTTGTCAAAATAAAAACAAATAGGACACATTGCTAACGAGAATGCCACTTGATGTGCAAAATGCAGTACAGTGCATGAATTAGTTTGTTTGCAAGATGTCTTGTAGCTATGTTTTGTGCGATGTGTTGTCTTTATTTCCTCATTCTTATAGCATATCGTCAAATAATTTTCTATAATTTAGATGGAGTGTCTTACAGTAATTAGACATCTGTTTTTATTCCTAATGAAAGCAAGAGTGACATTTTCATGCCATTTCCAAACAAATTAACCGGCTTAAGATGGATGCTGGAGAAGATTATCAGGATATAAACACATATTTTGATAAGTCAGCCCATTTAAAAAAATAACATGTGGTATCAACACATGAGTGAGGTGGGGAGAGGAACGTCAGATGAGAGCTGCCATGTATGTTCTCTCATCCCTTATGCCATGAGCACAGACATAACATTTATAGCAAAAGAAATACCTACACATGATGCGAAGTGTGTCAGCCATCTAGCATAATGCATGGCAAGAGGACAATATGAAGGGATGTGGGAAACCCTACAATGGATGTCAAAAAGAACATTCTCATATGAAGATGGTTACATAAAGACACAAAAATGATAAAAGACCTGAAATTGTGGAGCAAAATAATCCAGGACACATTGAATGGTCCAAATAAAGGAGAGGTGAAGATTATTGAACAAAAGAGACTGGACTGTGCAGATACATGGGAAACACCAGTATTGCCAGGATGCTGTGAGAGACCTCAGATACTAGTATATGGGAAAGTAGCCACCAGTTGAGGGTTGGAAGAAAGAATGATGGGATGCAGTGCAAACTTATTAATGATGGCACAAGTAAAAATAGTGCAAGCAGTGAATGATGAATGTTGTAAGGAATGGGCCAAGTATTCAAAGTTATTAACATGGGTCAAAGATGAAGCAGGACCTGTATCCATATTGCCCATTGAGAATGCGACACTGTGTTTCAGAAATAGAGGTCGGACCAAAGTTGGAGAAAATAAAGGATGTAGGCATGTAATTGATATGCCAGAAATGAAAGGAGGAACTGCTGTACTGATGGACAACTATTGGGCCTGTGGATCCAGAGCTTCCATTAAGGTGGCTCTAAATTGGGGAGGAATATTTTCTTTGGTGATAATACATGTTCCTTCATTAGTGGTCCCTCAAAGTGATCTCCACATAACCAGCTTTCCAAAAATGGATGCACAACAAAGCAAGAAGAGGTCGCTCAACCTCTCTGACAAAAGAGAGAAAATTACTTTTCGGCAAAATCAATAGAAGATTATGATGACATTCCAGATGAGCATACATTATTCAGTAAGACGGCAGTGATATTTTCAGCCATATTCATGTTAGGAATTCAAGCTGCAACAAATGCCAAAGGGTTACATATCACAAGGTGGGAACGGCTACAAAAAATTAACATGACAATAAAAGGACCTAATTACAACAATGGAAGAAGGTGCGCCAAGATCGGGCCTTCTTGTTGTACATACAAACTTGCCCATGATGGTGAAAATTGAACTTTGACAGAAGCTATAACTCTGTTAATGACCCTACACACGAACATGGTAGAAGAACTCAATGAAGATGTAGAGGGTGAAGATTGTTTTTCATAACTATTTTCATGGGTTCCAACCTGGCTGATGAATGCATTCAAGGTACTGATGGTGACAATAGTGTTGGTATCACCGGGATTCTGTCTCCTGAGAATAATCGCAGGACAGTTTAAGAAGGCAACAAAGAAAAGTGTTGGGACAGAGATAATGATCAATGTAAATGCTGTGACATGACAAACACACACAGACTGAGAACACCACCCATGTGCACCTGAAAGAAAGCCCTATGGCACCCCCAGGAACTATGTTTTATTAACCCAAGGACCATCAGAACTACATGGAATGTTGGGTGTTCTGTACGTCAACTGGGGAGTGCTACCATATGATACTGGGGTGGATGGTCCCTCGTAGGGCCACGGGGGACAAACTGGGGTACTCACTTAGCAAAGAAATTGCAGATAGTCAAAATGTTTCAATCACTCATTGACAATTTCTTGTTTAAAAATAAAGAGTCTTTTATCTGTGTACAATACACTTAAATAAAAGGTCAGTATATATTTCAATACATGTTCAATACCAAACTATTTTCAACCTGTACATTCGAATCATGTTAATTTCACAGTAGTCAATATTAGTTTCATATGTGTCAAGATATGACCTGCTCATTTGTAATTCTATCGTTCTATCCAGATATCTTGGTAGGGGTAGATTCCTGCTTCCTCTGGAGGAACCTAGTGTTGTGGCTCCTATCTTAAACTATGCGTTTCGGGCACTCCTCGCCCTTCTTCAGGTGTAGATATTGGATTTTTCCTGCTTTATTTTCTGTATTTTTCCTGCATTGTTTTCTTGGAGGAATATAATAGACAATATATTTTCTAAATTACTCATGGAAATGTTGGGAAACTATTTTGCTACTGCAATAAATCAATTGTGGGTGCTCAAAGTACTAACCTGTAAATCGGTATGGGGCCAAAGGCCCAAAATCTCAGTGGATCAGACGTATTCACAAAACTGTCAAGAAATTAGATGACATCACATTAGCCCCAATGTGCTATTTCAAGAGGATGGGTCCACAGAAGGACAGGGCGCTGGTTAAGGTGATGTGTCCCTCTGTTGGACCCTGCATCTTTAGTACATATTTACAGCCGTTGAGTTTATTGTTATTTAACTCACCACAGTATTCCTATAAGTATAAATCATGAGCTCCTAGTAGGCTATTGACAATACTCTATTTGGAGGTCCTGTATAATTCATGCTGGAAGCCACGCTTACCTTGCTCGGTTGCTAGGATTAAAAAAATGCTCTCTCATTACTGCCGTGCAGAGTCCACACTGTTCCAAGTTATGGGTGGTTGCTAATTGGCCACGCTGTGACTGTTTATTTACGTGATCATTCTTGTTCTATTTTGGTCTATGTTCCAACGCCATATTGGTAGGGTCAATAGGCATATAATGCTATAATGAATGGTGATTTAGACGTAATAATTCCAATGTGGACGTAATAATTCCAATACATGGGAATGACTGCTGCTTGAAATTAAAACAAAGGTGTTTTTCATAAGTCATGCAGTAAGAATCTTTGTTGATTCATTAGGGAAATGTACAGGAGAAATTAGACTTAATGTGAGGGTAATAAGAAAGGTGTCGTACATATTTATCTGTAATGGTATATTGCCATTATTCCAGCAATGTTAAGAAATAAACGACAACTGGCTCTGTTGTGGTCTAGGGTGCAAGAAATAAGGGTCAATACGTTAGTATGACAGTGACTGACATAGCTGACCAAGCCTAATTTGTTTGACATACACTGCTTGACGTGGCAAAAAAGATTTAGTCACAATATATGAGAAAAGGCACGACCTAGAGTTGCTCCCATTTTCAGTTAACACATAATCTTCTAAATATAAAATACTCTGAAAGGACCATAAGTCGCAATATGGTCAACCAAACATTTGATATGCATATTGATTTCTAACACACGATGTTCATGTAGGGAGTACGGAGGCTTCAATGTACTGGCAGCTCAGAGATAGCAATTCAAGTCCCAATCTAGGTTCATCCCACGAGGATGCGTAGTATCAAGTTTTTCAATCCAAAATATTTCTCTCTGCTGGAGTAGCCTGTTTAAGTCACCACCTCTTCTTGGCAATTTCACATGTTCTAAAATTACTAACTTGATTTGAGCAATTGAATGTTTTTGTGAATTGAAATGTAGAGCTACTGGTGATTTGGCTGAGTGGTTTCGGATATTAGACTTATGTTCTCCCCATCTTACTTTTGCCTTTCTACTTGTGAGTCCAACAAAGTATAGGCCACATGGGCACTTAATTCCATATGTTGTATTCATTGTGTCACATGTAGTATGCATTAGTGAGATCTTGCGTCCTTTGTGGGGATGATGGATGTAATTCCCTCTAATTACATTGTTACAACAATTACAGTTGTTGCAATGAAGAGTACCTTTGTGCGATTTCTTTTGTATTTTTTTATGACTGAAGTCTGATTTGATCAGGTGATCTCGAAGGGATTTACTCTTGCTAAATACAAACAATGGCAGAGTGGGGAATAAACTGGCCAGTGTGGGATCGAGGGACAGCATTTTCCAGTTTTCTTCACAATATTTTTTACTCTACTGCTCTGTTGGGAGTACGTAGTAACATACTCCAAATCGCTGTTCACACTCTTCTCCTTTGGTTTAAGGGCTTCGATCCTTGAAATGTTCCTCACTGTGGTCGCATGTTGGGATACAGTGTCTTCATTGTATCCTCTCTTCAGGAATGTGTTACTAAGTTCTGCCGCTTTGGTCTCGTATTCATCTTTTTCTGATATTATTCTCCTATATTAACTCAGTGGGATCCTGGCTATCGTTTTCTTGGGATGAAAGCTCAAGGCTAAGAGCAAGCTACTCCTGTCAGTAGATTTAGTAAAGATTGTTGTCTCCAATTTATCAGATTTGAAATATACCAAAACATCAAGAAATTCAATAGAAGTCTTGCCGTATTTGTAAGTAAATTTGAATCTTGGTGCTAGGTTGTTCATGAAATTGAAGAATTCATTTAGCTCGTCTTCGGTGGCTTCCCACACTCCAAACAGGTCATCAATAAATCTCACAAAACACTTTAATTTCCTTGTCCATCTCGGGTTATTAATCACTTGCGTCTTCTCTAGGTATGCCAGGTATATATTCGCATAACTGGGGGCCATGGCAGCCCCCATCAATGTTCTGGATATTTGTACATAATAGCAATCTTCGAATACAAAAAAGTTGTTATTAAGTACGATGCTTAAGAGTTTCATGATGAGTAATTGATCACTCCTGACTGTTTCTTGGGTATTGAGTAACATCCATTCCATGGCTTCAAGGCCTGCTTAGTGGGTAATGTTAGTGAGAGTGCTACCATATGACCTGGAGTGTGGGTGAACACAAATAGAATGCAGGTGACCTCAGGGGGGTGACAAAGATATGGATCTCAAAGAAACCACAGTGTGAAGAAAAAGTTAAGAGGATTGAGGAGGTGGTCGAGGACTCGACCAAAGAGAAGCATGTGTAGACGTCATTTATAGAGGCAACCCTCTGACCTCTGTCATACTGGAAGAACAACAAGAAAACACTGTGTTTGATACTTGGTGTCATCCCAGTACCAAATCAGAGATATGAGAGATGTTATGCGCTCAGACAACCGTATTGTATGTATGCTCAAACAGGTGCATGAGATATAAGCCTGCAGGCACCACTGGATATAGAAAAATTATAAATAAAGTCAGACAGATGTAAAGTGACACCACTAAAGAGAGAAGATACATTGACACACTGAAATCGACGTATGGACATCGAAAGAATGAAGATGGGATTGAAGTGACAAAGTAAATATATATGCGAACGTAAAGGAAACCATATACGCTGAGAAAATGAGTGACAAGAAACATAATAGATGTATATAAGCAGAAACGCAAGGTAGATAAGACAACATAGAAGCCTGCTAAAGTAGAATATAGAATGCGTGTAAAGGGGCCATGTTGAGAAAATGGACGTGGGCATCGAGTAAGCGAGAAGCCTCGTGAAGGGAAACCAAGCTGCAGTGGTGACAGGCACTGGAATGCAAATTTGTGCAAGAACAAAACGATATTTGTTTGGCTCAGAATCAAGGATGCCGCAGCAAGCGGAACTACATGGCTTGAAAGGAGTCAAAGAGGATAAGCCAAGTACATTCGACATATTTCTCTTAGATTAAGTAAAGGAGTGAATAATTGTGAGTGCCAAGTATTGTACAATTAAAGATGTGGAAAGCACATGCAGGATGGAGCCACCAAGTGTCCAGAGGCCAAGAAGAGTAATAGCACCCAATATAATTGAATCAAAAAGCACAAAATAGAAGGGCATAATGGGCAAAATCATGGTCTCCTCACACGTGGTCCAGGACCAGATGACAAGACCTATTCATTAAACTCCATGCAAAGATAGCAATGTACTTTCACTCCCTTTAAAGTTCTGAGGAAGAGAACATTTAGCAAGATAAACTACGAAGAAGAAGTCTTGGCTTAGGGCCTAACTGATGAGAGATGGTAGTCTAATTAGCTAAGAAAGGCAGTTGTCTGATGTTGTTCCCTTGCACCTGGGTTTCATTGTTTAAATGCTGCTAACGAGCCGAATATCCAAGGTTGGTAAGAGAGTGCCAACCAATCAGGAGAGTCTATGTAATGGTGGACCATACATTGTTGTATGGGCCCATCCACTGCTGTTATTACGTTACTATCTGTATTTTACCTAGTTAGAAGTGGTTCAAGGCATGCCTACCAGAAAAGAGGCATCCAATGATGATACTAACATTCATACAAACTTTATGTATGCATTTCCCCTTACCAATCGCTCCACCCAATGGGTTTTTACTGTTAGCCATGTAGGATGGCATCATAGATTACTTATGTCGAGGTAGAAAACCTTTTGTGTAACCGAAATGCATTGATAGTATGTGAGCTGCAATCTGTTTGCTCACCAGATTTTCCTACTTTATTTAACTGATAATAAAGTAGTATTTTGCCATCTTCCTTGAATCTGTCTGGTTATTTGGGCCTGAGATAATTTATTGTGGTAATCCCTTTTGTCTCTTCTAATGCTCCAGGTGCTCTTGTACAAAGGACTAAAATAATATTGTCTTACTGCATTTACTTGCAAAATACATAAATTGGATAGTAAACCAATCAGATGAAATGTAAATTCTTATAGAAACATGTGAAGCCATAAGAATATCATTATAGCTGTATTTTCCACATCCTGAATGCAAAACTATTCAGAATACAAATTAACGCACACCTGAAAAATCTCATGTTTTAAACCACTGTATTTTCATCACTTTAAGACATACACTAAAAGAAATTGCTTGTCAAAAAGTGCCATCTTGCATGATTTTGAGAACATTTCATTATCAACTAAAAAGTTGACTTTTTTGTATGTCAAACAAGTAGACATCCTGGCTATAAACGAATCTTTAAAATGAGCTTTATTATCTTAATCGCTTTAATTGTCTTGGAAGTAGACACAGATTTACTAGGTAACTGGAGCTGTGTCGGGTCTTTCAGCTGGAAATGTCCTATCAAAGTGCCAATTACCAAAACATTCACACATAAAAACAAGCAACTGATAGCAAATTAAATGTGTTCATTCTGCAGAAATTGTTTAATGTGCTGGTCGGCAGTACTGGATGATGTATATTATTTACATGAAGCTCGGAAGGTTAACAGATCACTGCAGCAGTCGTTGACAATTTCGCTGGTGGGAGGACAAAAGCCAGATTAGCCCAATAGTGTGTGCCCCACAGGTGTGATGGGGGTTTGCAGTGTTATTGGAGATTGGAGAAAATAATACGTGGTTGCTTGCCCTGCAGTTGTAGCTTTACAAATGTCCACCCCACTCTCAGTCGCTCAGTATGAAATAAAACTGGTAAAAAAAAAGATGGGTGAATTTTTGACCTGGATGCTTTTATAGTCAGATAATAAACTACTTACTTTACAACTGTTTCTAATAGTTCTTTCTGACATTGAACTGCCCCTTTACGATGTGTCTATTATTAGGAAGAGAATGAAGAGTCAAGTGCAAAGTGGTAGGTAAAAAAGACAAACAGTACAGAGGTGTGATATAAGCAAAAGTTCTAAATTTCAATCTGCTTGTTGAATAGTACACAATGTTGCTCTAGTGATTGCATTTCACAGACTGTGATATCATTGGAAATTACATTAACATTGCCAACAGCAAAAGGATCATTGTTCAGAGATCAAGTTGGAAGTGCACATGCTGTATAAAGGGAGTCTTTGGCTGATCAATTAAAGGATATTTAACACAACTGGTGTGATGTTGTCATCATTATGATGGTGAGCAGGATTTGACTTGAATACCTGTGTCAGCCCCAGTTCTCCAATTGTATTCATAGTATCTATGGAAAATAGAAGAATCAATGTCATGAGATCTTGATCTGCGGGACGTATAAAACAGAATTATAGCAATATTGTTGCATTTAATGTTGTGTTATGATTGGCAGAGTAATAATAATTTAGCGATCCATATGTCTTGTCAAGCCTGATCCCTCCACCTTTTAAGCACTGTATTAATCAATGTTACTATTATTATCCACCCATGGTGCTCAATTTGTGTGGGCGGTCATGAGTGGCTGCATCTACCTTTCTGGGAATTAATCCCAGGGTTCACATGCAAACAAGATGCACTTGAACTACCCTTCCAGATAGTATATCAACTTTGAATCTGAATGATTGCTCTTGAGCATTGACGAGCCAGACCTACAATGAAGAATGAGCTTGGAGTGCCTGCAGCAGACAGAGATGTTTATAGCATTATCTGAGAGTGCCTCTCAAACATAAATAGTCATGATTGTGGTAGGGAAGCTGTTTTTTTGCACCAAATAAGGTGCCTAAACAAGCATGGGATAAACTAGAAATAGACATTAGGGGGCCATTGCAATGTTTCTGGACTATTTCCCAAATATAGTATCTTGCACTGATAGAAGATTATCTGAGAAAGTCGTCAGAAGTGATGATTTTATTTAAAAATACACATGTGGACCAAATTGTGGACTTGAAGCATGTTGTATTAAAAAGGACATTGAGAAGGAACTGATCAGTGATAACGGCCTGAAATTCACTGCAGTCAAATGGAAGAATTATTGTGACAGAAGTCTGATTTGAGTTATCTTCACAAAGGTTTGGGAGCAACATGATGGGTTGGACCATTCAGTTCATGCAATAAAAGGCAATGTGAACTGGAGAGAGCTCTAAAAGAAACATTGTTTGCCGCGAGAACTACCTTACACTCCTTGACAGGTTAATACAAACATGTAAGTTGCTCAGAGGTAGCAAAGTTGTGATGTGGAGGAAGTGGTAGCAAAGTAAATAATGCCCAGGCACGATGGAACCATTAAGATACACTTGCATGAAGTCCACATGACAGACAAAGTTGTAGGAGTCTAGTTGAGAGCAGGGCTCCTTGGTAGAATGAGCAAGCATAGATACACACGTATACAACACCATTTTCAGAGAAGCTGTAGCTGGCAATTTGAGATTGAAAAATCAGGTGTCTCACCTCAACCAGTTAGTTAAGTGTCTGGAGGAGAAATGAAGGCAGACAAATTGAGACGTCACAATGACATGGTATGTGTTGGTGGTAGTGGCAGGAAGCAGACAAAATGTTAGACAATGTTAGACAATGCCAAGAATGAGGGTAGGCAGAACATGAGACAGTGATTGTGCAGAAAAGAGACGGTGATATTAATGTGGGGTACAGCAACAATAAAGCTCAGAGGGATAGGAAAGAAAACAGATACCTGAAAGACTTAAAGATAATGTATAGCCTTAATAAATATAATATGTGCATCCGAAGTTAAATGAGACAAGGGGCATTTTGTATCAGAATCTATGATGGACAAGAACATATTTCATATTAGTATGGCTGTTCTTTAAAGAGACACGCAGAAGAGATTATTTATTTATTTAGTTTAGTTTTTATAAAGCGCCACTCACCCAAAGGCCTCGGAGCGCTAAAGATACAATACATAAAATACTACAACACGATAAACATGAAGCATAAGTTAGAACATTTAAAACTTCAGAAAAGCATACATTAAAACAGAGCATGCATCCAAAGGAAGCATCGGCCACACCCAATTATGAAGAGAAAAGTTCACCATAATAGAAAACAGTAGCAGAAGAACTCAACATGTCACTTAAGCATCATTCTTAGATTGGAAGAAGGCGATATGTTAATCAACTTCTTATATCGACTCAAAATTCTCGGCAGATTGCTCTGGCCACATCCAATAACAATACAGTCAGTGTTACTCTTTGTACACCAGTCCGGGATTTGTTTCCTCCGGAGTAGTCTGAGTTCTTGCAGTCTGATGCAGCTATGGCCCACTCTCATGTGTAACCAGGATAAGATCTTATTTCTTAAAGCCTCTCTGGTCCCCGTCGGGTCTGGTTTATCCACATTAGTTAGAATAATGTTCCTATGGTCACCAATGAGCGATTTTTATGTATATCTGGAATCCATAGCATTGTGGACTTTTTAATATGGATATTCATCCCAGAAGGAAAGAGCCTGAAATATATGTGATGGCCACAGAATCCGTGAACGTTTGCAGATCTGGAATACCAACACATGGGGAGTGCACAGGTAAGGGCACCGATACAGCACTAGAAGCTAAATAAATCAGATTGGTCTGGTGTTCAATGATTTCATTACTGCCAGTTAGCTCATAACTAATTTCGACCGAATCTGTTTGAATAGCTATGTCCACCTGATTGATAGACACCTGGATTTCATTTAGGTCAGTTTTGCACTGAATATCAATCCTTTCGGCAGGTGCCTGCATTAAAACCATGTCAAAACAGTCTACCCATTGGCGGAAGTCCAAATTATTTTTACATTGATTAAGATCGAAGGTAATTGAGCAGTTGCCCTTGGAAGCATACTTTTGTGGGGGATGGGATTACCATAAAATAACTGAGTCCAAATAACCAGACAGACTCAAGAAGATGGCAAAATACTGTTTTATTGACAATTATCTGAAAACGGGTTCAATAAGGGGCATCGGCTGACACACGCTCATTCTCAACGATCTTAATTTCCAGAACAGCCTTTATATTCTTAATGTACATCACTATGATGTCATCCTACCTTGCAACTGTCAAATCCTATCAGAGGTTGGGATTGGTTAAGGGGTACAACTAGGAATACAATCATTTAGGTATTTGTCCTACAAGTGGCTGCCTCCAATCATGTGGGCAGCCTGAGACTACCTCATAATACTCAAAACACATGAAGTATCAGTTAAACAGTAGCTGATTGGACCTTAAGGATATACAGTCCATCATTATATGGACTCTTATAAATGTTTGGCACATCTGCGCCCAACCTAGGACATTTGGTTTGTTAGCAGAAAGTAGCTAAGGAACCAGGTGCGGTCAGACACATCAGATAGCCATCTTGCCACTCAATTAGCCCACCATCTCTCATCTGTCATGCACTCAGCCAAGAGTTTCTCTTTGTAGATCGGTCTTGCAGAATGTGCTCTTCCTCAGACTCAATGGGAGTGAAGGTACTCTCTTTTCTTGTCTGGAGTTCAAGAGTAGATCCTATTCTCAGCCTCTGGGTCACGTCGTGTGAGACCATGAATGTGTCCATTTTGCAAGCCTTTTCCATGCTTTTAATTGTTCAAGGCTTGGCATCAAGTGTTCTTTCTCGCACCTAATCTGAGAGAATGTGTCCTACGCACACATCTTCTTTGATGCATAAGTAGCTGACCTTGATGAACCAGTCTTGACTTCAGGCCAGCCTCCTCTGGTCTTCTCCATGAATCTGTTATTCCACTGGTGCAGCCTCAGCTTTTTCCTCCATGATTCCTTGCTCACTATTTTCACTATACCGACATCCATTTTCTCTATAATGGCGGCTTTGCTTGCGTTCTATTTACTACTTCAGCAAGCCTCTAAAATGACATTGTCTGCCTTGCATTTCAGCACATGTACAACAATTATGCTTCTTGTTGTTCATCTTGTATTTGCATATACTTCTTTCTCTTAGCATTTGCAGTTACTTTGTTTCTTTGTTTTCACTGTTACTTCTACAATATTTATACATCGTCTTCAATGTATCATCTTGTTTCATCATCAGTGTCATCAGTGCTTCTTTGTATCCTTTCTTCTTATGACGTCAATGGATCACCTGCTTAGTTCTGTCTTATATTCCTTCAGGCATAGGTTCTTGCAGGCTTTCATCAACTCGGGGATACATTCGATACGGTTGTCTCAATGGGAACCGCCTCCCAAATGCTCGCTGTGTTATTGGTATTATAGCAGGGGTCAGGCATGGTACAGCCTCATGTCTCCAGTACATCAGAGATGAGGGGGCAGGGTCTCCTGGTGACGTATACATTTGCTCCTCCACATTCGCATCTCTGGTCGAGTCCTCGACCACCTCCTCAATATTCTCCACTCTCTTGTACTTCTTCCCAAATAATGGCTTCTTTGGTATCCATATCTTCATCACCCCCTCAGGTTGCCTGTGTTTTTGATATGTTCATCCACACTCCAGGTCATGAAATTGCACTCCTCATTTGGAGTGCAGAAGATCCAACGTCGCACATAACTTTTATGATCTCCTGGCTAGGAAAACCTTGTCCCTTCAGTTACTAGGGTGCTTGCTTTCACGTGTCTGTGAGTGGTGCTTTCAGTCTGGGCACTCTCCTCAGTTCCAGTGTTGTCATGCGCCCTTTTTTCATGAAGCATTGGTATCGATGGAGGCTCAGCCGCCGTTGAGTTGTTCCGCCACGTTTGAACCACAATGCTAGGCTGCGCGCTAGTCTTTCCCAAGATGGCCGCCGCCAGGGTTATCAGGGCTCCGGGGCTGCGGGCAACTCACATTGCAACTTTGTTTGTTTGTTTGTTTGTTTATTTGATATAGCACAAAACCAAACCCGCAGGTAGCCAGGCGCGAACATTACAAGAATACTTGAGAACTTGGTTACAGTGACACACACAAGAGTAAGCAGTAGGAACAGTTTAACAACATAATAGATTGCATGTGCTTATACAGTTAATGCCAGGTGTTAGAGCAGAAAGAGAAAGAGGGTGGTGCAGTTCACTGAGGTTTACAGTTTGAAAGACCTTGTGCAGTTGAATGTCAGGTGTCGGAGCAAGAGGGAGTTGGATGGCAGTCAGCTACAGTTTGTAGCTGGATACTAGTGGCGGAGGTTGGGGTCCCTAGGGGCCAGGTTAGCAGGGGCATGGTCAGGAAGGTGTCTCTCAGGACGAGAGGTTCTGGGGATCACCTTAGATGTCGTTAGATTGTATCTATGAGAGTACCTTGCTCTGAAACTTGGGTAGGGTTGGTCCTTTCTGAGTTCTAAGGGGAGTTTGTTCCAGGTTTGGGCCGCTGTGACTGGGAAGCTTTGCTCTACTCTACTGGTTAATACGCTGTGTTTTCTCTCTTGGCTCTGCTGAGCCCCCCTGTCCTTCCTTGGGCTCCTGCCCGTCCCTCTCGTCCCTTCTGTTTCTTCCGTCCTGTTTTGTACTTTGGACAGTCCCCTTTCTGCCTGGCTCTTGTCTCTTGTTCTCTTTTGCTCCTCTGGGTCCGTTCAGTTTTCATGATTGCTGGCGCTTTGCCTCTCTCTCCCTGGGCACTTACCTTTGCTTCTCTCTGGGTTTCTGGACCCCACATCCACGCCTTCCCCGGTCTGCCTCATATGCAGGAAGTCTTCGTTTCCACGATGGAGGACGTCTGCACTGACACTACCTGGCACTCGTGGATGCTTGAGGACCAATCTCTTCCTCTGAAAGTCATCAGGCTCCTTTCTTCGGAATTGAGGAACTTCAGGGTTTTTTTGCCGACCTGGCTTTTTCCCCTCCGGCTATCGTGGATCCGGGGCCACTGCTTTATGGAATTTTCTGACAACCATTGTGGCGTCGTTTCGCGGTAGACCATATCTACTAAAAAAGAAATCCTACAGTAAAGAAAGAAAGAAGAGGGTTAAGAAGGTCATTTCATCAGGTGAGGAGGAGGGGGAGGAGACCGAATTGGAAAGTGACTTAGACATTACGGACAGACCAGAGATTTGTGACAAGTGTTCACATCAATCATAATTTTCATTCCCACAGCTTTCTTTGCTGTTTTCTGGCATTGTCCAATTATTATCCTGATAATACAGAATCTTGGCATCACCATCGCCAGTATTGCTCCAAGGAATTAGAAAGCATTCACCATTCAGGTTGCAAACCAGGAGAACAGAGATAAAAAAACAATCATAATCTTTTGCTGCTTCCATCTCATCCTCCATTTGTGTGTTTAGGGTCTTTAACATAGTCATTGCCTCTGTCAGGGTTCCATTCTCTTCATCATGAGGTGGCGTAAATGTACAACATGAAGGCCCGACCTTGGCGCAAACGCCGCCTTCCAGTGCTGTGATTAGGTCCAGAACATACATATTCTGGAGATTCATCAGCCTTAAGGCCCCCAGTTCTTCCTCGAACACATTGAATCCTTTTATGGTTGCATTAATCGACTGCAACAGCTCCCACCTGGTGATCTGCAGCCACTTGGCATTCACTACTGTCTGAAGTCCTGGCATGAAGATCAATGTCATTATCCTTGTAGTCTTGCTGAACAATTTATGTTCTGCTGGAATGTTGTTAAACACCTCTATGTATTTCTTTGAAAAGTCATTTTCCTTTTTCATTCTTTGAAGGCTGCTGAGCGCTCTCTTCTTCCTTAGATGATTGTCAACATTCGGAAATTCATCAATCTGGAGGTCACTCAGGGGAATGGCCAGTGCTGGAACATGTATGAGCACAATAGAACATATTCATCCCCAGTCTTTGGGCAACTGCATGTAGGCTCAGGATCCACAGGCCCAATATTGGTCCGTTAGCACGACAGTCCCCTCATCCATCCCTTGTACATCGATTACATCCTTGTATCCTTTATTTTCTCTGAGTCGAACTGGACCTTCGTTTCTGAAGCACGTTGTCACATTAGTTAAGGGCACTATAACTACGGGTCCTGCTTCATCCTCAACCCATGTCAATGGTTTGGAATAACTGGCCCATGACTTTAAGCATAAGTTATTTACTTTTGGCACTCCATGCACTGATTCCTCCCTTGATAAGTATGCTGCACAGGACATTATCCCATCTTCCCATCCTTTGTGAGTGACCATTTATCCATACACTAGCAGCTGAGATCTCTCCCAACATCCTGGCATTCCAGTTTTCTCGGTTTTGTCTGAGCAATTCATTCTCTTCATCTCCATAGTTATCACTTTGTCTCCATCCACAGAAGAAGACACAAGCATCTTATCAGTCCGTCCCATCTCACTCTTCATCCTCTTCATTTTTATATACTCATCCTGGTATGGAAAGGTTTGTCTTGATTACCAGCGCAAGGTTGCCCAACTCCCTTGAGATTTTCATCTGGTTGTACATGCTGCTAGATGGCTGAGGCACTTTGCATGCAGACATTTCTTGTGCAATAAACATCCATACAGTGCTCCTGGCATAAGGGATGAGAGAGCAGATGTAACAGCTCTCATCTGATTGCCTCCTCCCCACCTTCTCCATGTGATGGTACCACATTTTGTTACCCAAATGAGCTAAATTATCAAGGTATGTATTTATCCCCTCATTATCTTCTGCTCTGTCTCTTTTAAAATGCCTGGCTTGGTTAAACATGTCAGAGTACCCATCATCCCTCGTGCTTATGCTGAGAAAAATCATGTGTGTTGTGTAGTCAGTTGTTTCATCTGGATAATACATACTACGAAATGTGAGATAGATGAAAAAGAAGGGAAGACGCATACAGAGATAGATAATGCACAAATGTTTGGAGAATACTTTCACATGCCACTCCATTTCTTGTTAAATTGGCTGGCCTTCTGGGTGGCACATGTTTAATAGACTGAATCATTTCCTATTTCTCCACTTTATCTTTGATTTAAAATCTACTATCACCTGTGAGGAAAATTACACTCTAATTTGTAAAATCTGCAATATTATAGCAACTAACAATCTTCAGATGATCAGACTATTCTTTGTATTTTAGAGAAATGCAACAAGCTCACTGTCTCTCCTTATGAGAGATGGATGAGAACGAAATATAAAGACAAAAGCATCATATATGAGCCTATACTTCTCTTCTTCTGCTGGTGTCATGTGCCCTGCATGTACGGTTGACGTTGCATAGGCAGATTCACTGTACACAGTTACTTCCTGATCCTTATGATTCTGGAGTGCAAGAATAAGCGCTACTAATTCTGCTGCTTGCACTGAAAAATGCGAAGGCAATCTTGCTCTTGTCATTACTTCAAATTCACCATTCAGTCTATGCCTCACTACTGCTGATCCCGTGAGTCTTTCCCCACTAGTTTGGTTGATTTTTGAAGAAAACAATCTCACCTCCTCCCAAAGCATTTCTTTAACGCAGATAAAGGGCCTCATTACAACCCTGGCGTTAAGGGGTTAACGGCGCCGTAAAAGGCTGCAGCGCCGTTAAACCCTTAATGCCAGATTCCCAAAGTCCAAGGCGCTAAGCGACCTTGGTGCTAATTACGGCACCGTAATTTACGGTGCCGTAATTAGCGCCTTCCCCATTCCCATTGAGCCCTATAGGCCAAAAATGGGAATGGGGAAGGAGCGATGGTGAATGGGGATTTACCGCCCCACCAACCTTGGAATGGGGCGGTAAATCCGCCATCCACCATGGCGGAATCCGGCATGGACCATGGTGCTAATAGCACCATGGTCCACCGCCAGGGTTGTAATGAGGCCCAATGTCATCATAAAACTCCACATAACCTGTGCAGTCATGTACACAGTCACCTTCTTCAACAGGTTCAGCTAGGAATGAGGCTGTATTCACTACTTTACATCTCACAATTTTAATTTTTTGGGTTCGAAACTATTATCTCATATGCAGAAGCTCTTTGTGTTGTCAATGTGCTTTTGAGTTTCTCTAAAATGGCAAATAAGGCATGCTCGTCATAAAGAGTCATTGCACACTCCATAGTTATACTTGTAGTCTTTTCAATCATAAAAGTGGCAATAACCAATGATTGCGTCAATGGAAATGCCCTATCATTACTGGGTCTAGAATCCCACTGTAATAGGCCAAAGGTTTGTACCCCACTGTTGTTCTTTGTTTAGGAACTGCTGTCATTACTACTCCATTTGTATGCAAAAATAAGTATAATTCCTCACTGTAATTGGGAATCCCTAACACTGGAACTGTGCAAGTTGCCCTTGTTAGTTACTTGAATCCTTCTTCCATGCTATTCCATCCTTGCCTATCTGTGCATTCTTAAGTGCTTGACGGAGTCGTTTAGAATATGTGCTGTAATCAAACAACCAGGCCCTGCAGTAATTACAGGGGCCTAAACATTGCTGCATTTGCCTCACTTTCTTGGGTTTTGAAGTCTTCATAATTGCTTCTGCTCTTTCAGGTGTCACTTTTTCCCTTCTTGAGATATTAGCCAGCCTATGTACAGCACTTCTTCCTGACAGTAATGTAATTTCTCTTTCTCTACTTTTTTACCCCTTCTCTGCCAATATTGTCATCAACTTAATTGAGTCTTGTCTACACTGTTCTTCTGTCTCACGGCAAATCATCATGTCATCCACATATTGAATAATTGCACTCTTGAGTTGGACATTGCCCAGATCCATCTGAAGGACCCTATAAGGAATAGAGGGGACTCACAGTACCCCCGAAGCAAACGAGTATGTTTTCATAATTTTCATAATGTTCTTATTTACTGTAAGGAAAGACTGCCTGGTGCTATTCTAGGAAGGGTATTTTTAATCCTTGTGTGTGCTTTTCTCATATTTAACTAATGGTATTTCAGAAGGTTTTAGCCTATTCTAAACAGAAGGTCGATTCATTACTGGATACTACAACAAATGTGAAGCCTGTGGTCACAAGGAGAAACAAGACACCTGATAAGTTAAGTAGTATTTTTCAAAATGTTCATGCACCTTGTGCTTGATGCTAAGAAGCTGAAAAAGTGCATATGTCTTTTCGATGTGGTTGGTTTCAAGGATTTTGGACCTATCTGCTAGATGAACTCAATTCTACTATCAATCATCCCTTGAAAAGTTCAATATTTTCCAAGTATGAATGCAGAGGGATCTGATTAAGCAGGATCACTGGTGCACTATTGAAGCAAAAGCTCAAGACCTATCTGTTTCAGTAACCCTCTTTGATAACCCTTCTGTCTTTTGACCCTCTTTTCCAGCTGGTTGTATTGTGTTCTCTGTTCATGCACACTCATGCCCTCGGGCCGTTGGTTGCCCAATATAAATAATCTAACATAACATAACATAACACTCTTCTTTACAGCATTAGGCTGGCCAGGATAATGATCTCACATACAATAGAGGGAAAGATCTTGTAGTGCCAAAGGTGGGAGGATTGGTGCAGTGAATTACTGTGTGTGCATTTTCTTGAGCACTGCACATTTTTACATCATGTGTGTTTTAACAAGTATTTCCAATTATCGGGGATTTTCAAGAACTCTCTAGAGGCAGGCAGCTAAACATCGAGATCATGTGGTTGTTGAATAGAATTCGTTTTTAACATAATAATTTAACAGGGCGCAGCCTCCAACCTTCAGGTGTCTGGAAGCACTTTTCGTTTGTATCTGGGAAATTAGTCTGGTGAATGTCTTTTAATCTGTGATTAAGACCTCTTTTCAGATGAGAACAATTATGCATGCTAATATTCAGCACTATTTCACTTTCATTACAATTATAAAAAATGGAATTAATGTAGTCTTGTTTAACTTCTAAGTTTATAGAATTGTATTGTCTAGTTGTGTATTTTATGATTCTCAGATCGAAATATCTGTCTATGAGTAGCTGTTTTGTACGGCATCTGTTTAAATTCTAATAAACATTAAAAACACATGGAGGGACCATATGACACTTCTGTAGCATTACTTACTCTTGTTAATGGTGGTCAGAGAGGTCAGCCATATGGCTCTGACTTTGGAGCTTTGTCTCAAATGCATGCATCTGTCATGCACTTACCTCGTTTGGTGCCTGGGCTGCCCGCATGCCTTCCGTCCTGCTCTGGCGCTGTGGTGCATTCACGGCGCGGGCGTGCCCCAGAGGTCCTGGTTAGCAGGACTGGCCGCGTTGGCACTGGCAATTGCCATGGTGGTTACGGGAGTCTCGGCGGCGGGCCCCCATGGCTTCAGTTGCACGAAGAAGGCAGTCACGTGTATGGGGGCGGAGCCTTCCCCTTCCATGTCACGTGATTCCTCTTAACACAATCTCCACCGCACACGGCTGTCACGTGATCCTCCTCACGCGCTAATCATGCGCCCAAGTGAAATCTAGCCGGAAGTACAAAGAGACACCAAGTACGCCCAAAAACGCTTCTCAGGTGTTGTTTCTGCAGCGTGTGGTGTTCGTTCTTGCTTCTGGTTTGTTTCCTGGGTTTCGGACTTGGCTTTGTTCTCTTGGATTTGTTACCTGACTTTGTCCCTTGGATTTGGTGCCTTTTTCTTTTTTGGATTGATTCTCTGAACTGCCTTGACCCTGGATTTTGGACACTGGATTGCCTTGATTCTTGCATTTTGGATTCTGGTACCTGGACACTTACCCTGCTCTAGCACTACCTCTGATCAACCCCACTCACCTTCAGGATACCCTCCATTCCCCTCTACCGTATGGTGGCGTCCCATGGCTGTCTAGTTTAATTAACAACCCTGTTGCTTCTGTTTTGTCTCCATCACAACATCTATTTGACACCAGGAGGGAACAACAGACATCTATTGGTAGGTGCCTCTATGATTCGTACTTTTGGGGTTTGTAACAGACTATAATTGTTTGTTTAACGTTAATTTGCCTGTTTTATCCTTACAGTCACCTGAGACCCAGATCTTGCTGTTCCTGATACCTGTGGGCTCAATAACCGGTCAGCAAGTCTGTTGTTTTCTCTCTGACTGTTGCTTGGGGGCGGAGGTACTGTAATCTACGTGGATCTCAGTTTCTGACAGCATCAAACATCTGTTTCAAAATAAACAACCAGAATCCGTCTTAAAATATGTTTGCTAACACTGGTTAATATACTGTGGTATATTATACTTAATCTAAGACAAAATACACTAGCTCATACAAGGCTAGCCCCTGCCCACTAATTGTCTAGACAGTGATTGAACATTTGAAGGAATAGCAAGATTTCAGAGAATTAGTACTGCATGTACCTTTCAATATTACAACTATCTATTCATTTAATATGTGCCTAACTAACTTCTTTGACACAGTGATATCCAGGACAGAAAGGTAGTACAATTAAAGACATAATTCATGGCATGTTTTCAATCGATCTGAAATTCCCTGCTGGTGAAGCCCAGCCAAAGGGCCAAATGGCCAAGGATACCACCCCGTCTCTTATGTATCCTTCATTTCACCTCCAGTGTCCACTAAGTGCTTAAGCTTCATCTCTGACACAGATGGTTGGCTTCATCATACGTGAGTCTAGCATGACCCTCAGCCTCTCTGCTCCATTTTCTAGTTGTGAGAAGGTTTTATCTGAAGCTATTCGTTTGTGGCACAAACCATTGCATGGCCCTCCCTGGGGCACAGCCTTAGGCCCAACAACCATCTTACCTCTCTTCATCTCCATCAAGTAACACATACATTCTAGCATGAATGCACTGCAGGCGACTGCAGAATCCTTGTGAACTGCAGCGTGTCCTGCCTGGCTTTGGACTAAGGTCTCCCCTGCAGGATGATGTCATCCTGGTGCTGTGTGTGATCTGTACATGCTCTCCGCAGACAGCTGTTCTCTTATCCATACTGATATGGTCAGACTGTTCTGGGAGCTGCTGCCACAGCAACAATATTACAGGTCAACTGGTCTGGGAGTCTCTTGGTGTAAAACAAACATATCTGTTGCCTCCAGATTCAGGATGCCCAAAATCACCTCCTCATCCCTGCCCCATATGAGATAGTTTTCCTGAGAAGGTAGCTGTGAGTTGTGAGTACATCTGTACTGTACTGGTGCTTCACAGTGGTGCCCTTTTGCATGATTCATTTTAGAACATACAAAGGGCCCATCTAGTCTTTCAATTCAGAGAAAAACGTCTGACAATATACGACTTATATTGGTCAATTGTTGTTGAACTTATCATGGACCAAAATAAATCTACATACAGATCCCATAGGATATTTCTCGCTCGCTGCTTCTGAGTGTCAGAATGGTTTTAAACATCAATGGATTCCAAGGAAGTGTGTTTGATAGCTGCAGAATCTCGGGTACAATCTTAATTCCATCGGCCTGTGTGTCAAAAAGATAAATCAAATACAGGCTGTTGCCACTGAGAAAGCAGTTGAAGACTTGATGAAAGACATGTGAAAGAAATAATGCATTGATTTATGATGTCTAATGTGTGTGCCAAAAATGTATATTTGTCCTTCCTACCCTGCACTCTATCACTTTAGGCTGCACCCACATTACAAAAATGGTACATTATCATGTTAACACCTAAGCACTTTACTTTCTATGGGAGCCTGACACCTTTATAATTTGGTCTAATACAGTGTTTGCTTCTCCCACATTTTCACAATTTGTTTTCCTTAGGTTCAACGCGTATGTTGGCAGACATTGGGCCTCATTACGAGTTTGGAGATAGCCATGCCCTGAATAAGGGCATGCTACCCCCAAACTCGGGTCCGGCACCGGGTCCCACGAAAGGAGAATCAGGCAGCACCAGACCTACCCGTAGATGTATCTGAGTTCCTAGGAATGCATACACATTGGGAGCGCGGAAGGGTAGGCTGGGTGTGTGAAAGGGGAAGAGAGAGCACTTGGTGAAGAAGAGAATATTTAGGAGGCATGGAGGTAGATGGTTGGTTAAGGATAAATTCAATAACGTATACATTAGCATAATAACCTTAAAGAGGAAATAACGTTTTTGCAGGAGACCCATCTAAAACACAAGCAAGGAGAGAGTTATTGAATGTCAAATGTTTCCTGCCAGTTGTCACACCTTGCTCTCATTCAATAGGTGGGGGGTGGGTAAGAATTTGGTCTACAGTTTGGATATTGTAATCCAAATACAGACCACAGGTAGAGAGACAAGATGGGAAGTCATAGAATGTGATTAACTAGTAAGATAGGAAGATTATTTATAATAGTAATATATATATGGACCAAATTAAGATACCTATATAATGTTTCAAGAACTAAATATGCAATTAGTACTCTGGGGTTAAGACATAGGTATCTGTGGGGATCTCAATGTGATTCTTGATCCGGCTAAGGAAAGAAGAACTGGTCAGGGCAATGATCAGACATGTATGGCCAGGAAAGATGAGGTGAGCCTTTTGCAAATGTACATTTTGGAGGACAATTGGAGAACTATGTATTTATTTACAGGAGGAAAAATGTGTTTTTTTTTTTATCACAAAAGAACATGCAATAGATAAGAAATCAGATTTGATGGGAAGCAGTGAGCTTATTACAATGGGTTTAGTTTGAGGGACATTCTGACCAGGTTGTCGAGAGGAGTAAACGGAACAGTCACCAGGGACAATACATAAGTGGACATACATAAATTAAGACAATTAACATTGGACATTTCTAAGTGCATGTAGGTGGTACGGACAGCTGTGCTCAGGATTTGACCATGATGGATGCAGTGCTATAGTGGAGGCAGAGGAAGTGAGAAACAGAGGCAGGTTAGAGGTGAGGGAAACATGTTAGCTAGCAGGCAAAAGAGAGGTAGGTTAAGAGTGTTGGGAGGCAGATGAATAGGTCATCCACAGCTTCTATCCCTCCACTCATCCAATACTGATACAGCACAGGTGAGAAATGTTACTCATGAGACAAAGTACCACACTTATCCCAGGCAGGTAAAACTGGACATAGAGACAATTTTAGCTGAGCTGAAGATGTCAAAAATAGTTAAGCTAATGTTGCAACAGTAACAAGCAGATGCACTAACCACAAAACAAACAATCACTTTGCATGAAGACACGTACACTAGGTAATATATGCATTTATACATGTAGAATATTAACATAGCATCTTTAAGACATGAAGAACACTAAGATAACTAATATATACGTTGAATGCAACATGAAAGATGTCAGAATATAGCTCACTTACTTAGAAACAAGAGTGTAATTGGGAAGCCATCTTATTAAAATTGGAAGCCTCAGCATGCTTTTAACCCTTTAAGTGCCATGGGTATTTCCCCCCAGTGCCAAGGCCTTTTTTGGTGATTTCGGTATGTGGCCATTCAATGCCTTGTAACTTTTTTTTTACATGAGATATCTCAGCCAAATTGTTCCCCTTTTTTTCCCAATGTATGCAGTCGTAACGCCACCCAATCCTAGGTTGCTGTAGGGGGGTGAGAGAAAATAAGCAAAAGGGTGAAAATGTGTTTTTTTTTTCAAAAAATGCCAATAAAATGATGTACACAAAAGCTGGTGTTTTTTCTTTTAAAAGCTAGGAACAAATGGTTTGCTGTGCTGAATTCCCCAATTTCCTGGCTTTCAAGAACAGGTTGAGTCGAAACGAAATAAATTTATTTTGATGTGGTTATCAACCGTTTTGTGAGAGGTAGGCGATTTTGGCCATTTTTGCCAATTGGACATGCATGGACGGAATGGAAGAAAAGGGTAGGAAAGCCGAATTGGAGGACAGAAAGGCATACATTTCTGAAAAGTAGACAAAATTCCAAGTTTAGGAAGGGGTGATTTGCGCATGTCTGGCAACAACTAGGTAGGGGAACATGCCATAGATTGGGGAAAAAGCAGCAAAATGACTGAAAAAAGGTATGTGGTGGACATGGTTGGCTTGGTACGGCAAAGACTTCTGTGAATTTTGAGAAAAGCAATGCTCTGCTACATTTCCCCGACTCTTGCAGTTAGGCAAGAACACATTTTTTGTAGTGTTTCACAAAACAAGCAATACCACAAGCCAAACACTGAGCCATAGTACACAGATGTTTTATGCCTGAACAGACATATTTAGCATGTGTAAATCAGGAAAACCAATGTGGAGAGGAATGGCAAGCATACATTTTTTGAAAGAGCACAGGCAGACCTTTACAAGGGTAGGTGACTTGTGCAGGTTACAAAACTGTATGGTGCCTAAAGCAGCGACTAAATGTAGGGCACATTTGGGAAATTAAAGGGTTGTGTGACAAAGGGCACCAGCAAATGGGTCGAAACGTTATGAAAACCACACAAACACAACAAATGTCATACCTTCCCGCGTTCCCACATGTGTCCCGATGAAAACGGTACCTCACATGTGTGGGTGAACCTACCTGGGTGCCAAGGGGAAAGCCGAACACACCCCTAACCACAAATCTTTTCCGACATCTGAATTTCACGATTTTTCCAGATGGGCACGCCATGCAAATTTGGGCCTAGGGTGTCCAAGCCAGCAAGGAAAACAGGGTATCATATGCATTTCCCAAAAGAGGACACCCGTGGGAATCCACAGAGGTCTGACCTACGCAAATTGGCCCAGAATGTATTACCCAGAACCCTGGGCAAAGACCCACATGGGAGAAGGGTGCCCAAGGCCAGGGATATGCCCGCCGACTTTGCTGGAGCTCTGGCTGCCCTGCGTTACAGCTTCTCCCCACCAGGGAGTCCCGGCAGTGTGGCAATACCTCCCCGAAGGGAAAAGCTGTAATGCAGTCCAGCCGCAACTCCAGGACCATTGGAGATGATGTCCCTGGCCTTGGACATCCATGTACCATGTGGGTGTACCGTCCCCTAAGCACAGCAGCAGCTCCGGCAGGATCCCCATTCATCCCCGGAGTTGACATCTGTAACGTAGCACAGCCAGAGATGGAGCCTGGGCTTGCAGACGGACAACCCACATGGGAGGGATCCGCTCCCAGGGAAACGCTGATGTTCTGCTGGCATGGGGGGCAATTTGTGTCCTGTCCCTGCAATTGTGTCCCAGCCCACCAACATATCTCCCCAGACGGCCCATTGCCACCCACACCACCAACAATCCAGCCCCAGTCTCACCCACCCCACTAACAGTGGGCCCTAACCATAGAATAATAAAAAACAGTACTCACATAACGTTGCAGCTGCTCACGTAGAAAAAGCTGTACACAAAACAAAAAACATGTGTGACCTATGGTCACACCAGCAAAAACAAATAAATACTTTGCAAGCATGCCCCCCCCTTGCAAGCCATCCCTGGTGGTCTACTGAACCTCACCCCCAGTGAATACCCATTTGTCCCTTCCTACAGGAAGATATTTGCCCCCAGGGAGGCCTGCATGAGGTGCCCCCGCCGCTCATTTGGGGTGAGAGGGAAGAATGCCCCCAAAAATTGTGGGACAGGCCCCCCAGTGGGTGGGGCAGTAAGGTTTGGGCACCCCAGGGCCAGATTGGTACACCAATGTGCCCCTCTGTGCCAAGGCAAATTTGGCAAACAAAGAAAATAATTCAAAATGGCAGGCTACCCTTTAGCAGGGGCTGAGGGGCAACCAACACCGCTGGGCAATTTTCTAATGTGAAGGGGGGTGCACCTCTCCACCCCCACCCCAATTGGAGGGGCGGCGCATCTCATGTAGCCCTCCCCGGGTGCAGATAAGGGTGGGGGCAGTCCTGCACTCCTCCCTGTGCTCAGGCGTCCCTTCCTAGGAGCAGATATCTGGTTCCAGTAGGGCTGCATGACATGGCACCCACTAAATTGCGGGCGGGGTATGAGGGGGTCAACTCCCCATCCCATTAGAAAATTCCCTGTCCCTTTGGGGTGCCCCACAGCCCCCCTAAAGTGCGTTCCACCATTTTGACTTTTTTGCTTTGGTAACCCAACTCCCCTTGGCGCAGAGGGGCACATTGGTATGCCAATCTGGCCCGGGTGCCCAAACCTTTCTGCCCCACCCACTGGGGGGCCTGTCCCACAATTTTTGGGGCCCTCTCCCCCTCAGCCAAAATGGGTGGCGGGGGCACCTCATGCAGGCCTCCCTGGGCCTCCTACAAACGGCTGCGTGAGGTTCACCCCCCTCCATTTGGGGTGGGGGGTAGAAGGCCCCAGAAATTGTGGGACAGGCCCCCCAGTGGGTGGGGCAGTAAGGTTTGGGCACCCCAGGGCCAGATTGACACACCAATGTGCCCCTATGCGCCAAGGCAAGTTTAGTAAAGAAAGAAAATAATTCACAATGGCAGGCTGCCCTTTAGCAGGGGCTGAGGGGTACCCTACACCACTGGGGAATTTTCTAATGTGAAGGGGGGTGCACCTCTCCGCCCCCACCCCTATTGGAGGGGTGGCACATCTCATGTATTCCTCCCCAGGGGCAGATAAGGGGGGGCTGTCCTGTACTCCTCCCTGGGCTCAGGCGTCCCTTCCTAGGAGCAGATATCTGGTCCCAGGGAGGGCTGCATGACATGGCAACCACTCCATTGCGGGTGGGGGGGATCAACGCCCCATCCCATTAGAAAATTCCCTGTCCCTTTGGGGTGCCCCACAGCCCCCCCTAAAATGCGTTCCACCATTTTTACTTTTTTCCTTTGGTAACCCAACTCCCCTTGGCGCAGAGGGGCACATTGGTGTGCCGATCTGGCCCCGGGGTGCCCAAACCTTACTGCCCCACCCACTGGGGGGCCCTCTACTCCCGCCACCCAAATGGGTGGCGGGAGCACCTCAACAAGGCCTCCCTGGGCCTCCTACAAATGGATGTGTGAGGTACACCCCCCTCCATTTGGGGAGAGGGGTAGAGGGCCCCCAATAATTGTGGGACAGGCCCCCCAGTGGGTGGGACAGTAAGGATGGGCACCCCGGGGCCAGATTGGCACACCAATGTGCCCCTCTGAGCCAAGGCAAGTTTAGTAAACAAAGAAAATAATTCAAAATGGCAGGCTGCCCTTTAGCGGGGGCTGAAGGGCACCCTACACCGCTGGGGAATTTTCTAATGTGATAGGGGGTGCACCTCTCCACCCCCACCCCAATTGGAGGGGCGGCACATCTCTTTTAGCCCTCCCTGGGGGCAGATAAGAGGGGGGTTCTCATGCAACCTTCCCTGGGGTTACATGCCTCTTCCTAAAAGCAGATAACTGCCCCCAGGGAGGGCTGCATGACATGATCCCAAGTCCATTTATTTACAACCCCTCACCCATCTGCCCTTAGGGGTTTCCATACATGTGGCCCCATGCTTTGGGGCCACGGGGAGGAGGGGGCGCTTACCTAGTAAAAAAAGACAATGAGGGAAAGGGTGGAAACACTAGGCGGTCGAAAGAGAGAGTAGAAACATTGAAACAATAAATAAAGGGGATGCCACACAGAGCAACCCAATAACCTGGACGGCATCCTAATATGAACAAGCAACAGCCATCTACTGCCCTAACTTAATTCTCTCTACCAGGGAGACAGACCTCGAACATCCCAGTTTCATGCAAAGGATAATCCCCTCGTCAATTGCACCAGTTTAACTGCCTTCATTTTAGAACCTTGATCTCCATCTGTCATTAGGGTAGCTTTCTGGAAATACCTTACAGGTGCCTTTTTAATACTACAAATGCCACAAAAGGTGAGCAATTTGTGATGTTCAGAAAAGTATGTAGCCACACAGTACCTTAGATTGTTGTCCTTGATGGCCCTTACATGTTCTATTACATCATGTTAAAATGTATTATTGGGAACAAACATGTGATAATCTACAGAGCTATGAGATTTGGTTGCATCCCAATCGCTCCAATCCTGTTTCAGCTCATTTGTTTCATCCAGGTTTTTTTAACCACAAAATACACCTCCCCTCACCTACCCACCCACAACCCCCACCTTTCTATATGCCTAACCCCAATCTGCCATCTACATTTTTCTGGTAAAAATGCAATAAAATGGGATTTGAGCAGTTTGGATGTGACCAAGGTGGCTGGTTCCAAATCTACAGGGGAATAATAAAACCGACCCTAAATATGCCCATCTCTATTTACACGGCTCAACAAAGTGCTTTATTTCTACCTAAACTATAAACATGACAGCTACCACAAGTAAATAAAAAGCACAAGATGCTTCTGGGATCCAATTCCAAACACTTCACTAAATCATATTGATACTATCGTAAGAGTCAATGTGCATGGGCCAAAGTGCAGGTTTTCATTAACACAGTAGGACAACTATATATCCTAAGGCAACAGCGCCCTCTAGCAGTGACAACAGACAAACATACAGGGACAAACAAACATCTGGCCTTTTATATTGCTATGTAGAAAGTCTATGAAACATGGCCAAGGACATAATTCAACTCATCATCCCTCCTTAATAAATACACATAAAGAATGATGGCACAAATTACTTATTTCATCAGCCTGAGTGTTGAAATAAAGACCATGATGAGATTACCAACATCCTTTTCCATATCCTTATGCTTCACCAAGGGCTGACTGTGGCTAACTGAACGTTACTCATGGCCCCCACCAAGTTGGATGTGTTGTATCCCTTTCTTGAAATCGATAAATAGCCTTGATCTCTTTATATATTTACCATCCCTTCATCATTGTCTTCTCTTCTGAATCAATAAACAATATGGAATTGATTGCATCTGTTTTTGGGGATGAACACTCTTATCATCTAAGATGCTATTTGTAGCTGTATCTTTTTTAGAAACGTGCTACTCTCAAATCTGTCAATCTCAAATCCATGTCAAGGCTGTTCACTTTGCTAAAACTGTATGTTAACTTCAATTTCCAATTGTTGTCATTCAACGTAATGAACCCCTTAGTGCCATACCATACCAATAAAAGGTTGTCAAACTATGTGTCACCCTGAGCACTGCACACCTGTTCTAGTTTTCTAATCCTGAAACCCAAACATCCATCCTTTCCCGAAGCCCATTGTAAAGTTGGCATAGAGCAGAGCAAATCAAGACACCATTGTGGTAGTTTGACCAAAAATTGAAGATCATCTCTCTTGTAAGCAACAAGCTAAGACATCAAACCATCAGATAAGTGGACACTGGTGGTACGGGATTGCACATCAAGACTAACTAATAATGTAGTTCCCTGGAAGGTCATTGATCCTCTTTGGAACTTTATTTTTTGGTATCTTGTACATTAAATGGCCTAGCAATGACATATGGGCAAAAATGAGATAACAGAGACATGTTTTGAGTCAAAGTATCGAATTAAGTCAAAATACGTCTGCCTCAGGATTTTTGATAACTTTTATCGCTTTGACATTAAATATAGGAGATATATCTATATATTTATTTGTGAAAATTTGTTTGTATGTCCAGGGTTGGCTGTAGCCCCATAACAGTTTGTGGGCTGAAATTTTGGCCCACGGTCCGCATACTAGTCTGTGGTGCACTGTGATAGTGATATTTGACCAACCCCACCCATTCGCCCTGCATAGGGCAGTGTCCCGCCCTGTGCTATCACTATGGGCGATTTTGGGAGATTTCCGATTTTGCGATTGTTGGCTCCAGTCCCACAACAGTTGGTGGGCTAAGGTTTTGGCCCAAGGTCGGCATGCCAGTCTGGGGTGTACTGACGATAGTGAAATCTGACCAACCCCACCCATTCGCCCTGAACAGGGCTGGGTCCGGCCCTGTGCGATCAGTATAGGTGACTTCAGGAGATTGCCAATTTTGCAATTTATTAAAAAATAAGAAGTTAGGACACAAGGTCATCAAACCAGTCTGGGGTTTACTGGCGATGGTGAAATTTGACCGACCCCACCAATGCGCCCTGCTTCAAAAATATATGCCCTCAAAAATACACAGAAAGATGTTTGATAGAGTGTCCAAATCTAGAAAGATAGATTACTAACCAATGAAGATGAGATCATACTAAGAATGACAGCTCGAATATCTTGGCGGCACACTACCATTGCTGTAGTGCTTAAAAAAATAAAGATGGCAGATACCTAGCATTATATCATGTCATTTCATTTTTAAATTGTGATGAGGGAAATCTTAACTAACATCTTCGCTAGACGTTCGGCCACAGTTGTCTCTGATATTATCCCACCCGAATACAATAGATGTACACCCAGTAAGTATACAAATGCATGTGTTCATTTAGTGATTTCTAGTATTAATGCCAGAGATTCCAATGGCTCCCAGCTTTCTCAACAACATTCAATAGATTGTCATTATGGTTGCATGCATCAGTTTGCGGACCTCTGAAATTATTGCAAGAGTACTAGCGGGAGCGCTTACAATTCCAACCCAGAAGCTGTTGAAGATATTGAGCACTGGAGAACGTCATCACAGTTGAAGAAATAGTAACCCACATTTGTAAAACAGGAAGAGTGAAACGGCTAAAACAAGGTTATGGGAAAGGAGCACAGAAAGGAGACGGAAGGCATATGCTATTGTTATCTGAGAAAGAGGTTGGTGTTTTTTTGTGAGTGGCTGTTTGCCCATCATCCAGCAATCAAACACCAAAAAGCAAGGTCTGTACAAAATTCATGAAGATGTGTGATGATGAACACAATGATTCATGCACCAGAATGTGTAGGTGCACATTTGTCTCATGCTGGTCGTGCTTAGTTCCCGATTACACGGTTCAGTGTTGTCTTTCTATAGCTTTGATTTTGTGGGGATTTTAATCACTTGCTGGCCCAAAACATGGCGTTTAGATTCATTACCTTTTACTAAATAAGTACAATTGGCCCCATAGCTTATAGTTCAACTAATATCTCATTGACTGACCATAAGGAATTTCCTGTTAGAGCACGCTATGGAAATCATCTACACAAGGGGCCTTCAAACTGTGGGGGCTCGAATGATGTCCAGGAAGGGGCAAAAGGTTCTTTAAAGTGGCATTATGGTGACTGCTTTTAACAGAAAATATAATAAGTTATAGCTTTTGGCAATAAGGGGGCTGGTAACAATATTTTTAGTCAAGGGGGGCTCAGTATAAAAAGTTTGAATATCAGTGATCTAGACCCCAGATTGACGCAAACGCACATGCATGACAGAGGTGAACTGGAGTGGCCGACTGTCTGGCAACAGATTCTGTTAAAATCTGCTACCATCCTTTGGAGGTACGGATCGATTTTGACCAAATAATCGACACCACTTGGATTTCCTATTGGTTCTTCATGGTCATTGATCTTAGCTACTTACAGCTGTTTAATTCTTTACTTTAAGAAATGGAATGAATATGGTACGCCCTCCAAGAAAGAGAGATGCTTTTTGGGTCACCATTCCTGTGTCACTCTTAGCATGACATACTAAGTTCATTGAAATAACTGCATGTACCTCTTTTTTTATACTCCTAGCCAACTGCCCATGACCTGCATTGGCTACTGTTTTCATCATGTACTTTGATGTGGACTTGTTCTGGCTTTCTTTTAAATTATATTTGTATGTTTCTCTGTTTTAGGTATTAAGTACTGCACAGCTGGTCTTCTTGTGTTGTGTGCTGCACACATTTAATAAACTAAATTAATTACACCATCGCCAAAGCCTAGGCTCTGAAAACGGAGGCATAGAAATATATTTGACTATTCTTCTGAGAAAGACTTGGGAAAATATGAGGAGAGCACCTCACGCTCCTCAAACTAAATGAATGCACCAACGCATGGAAGATTTCACACGCTTTATGTCACAGTACAAAGGGAACAGATCATTCATAGAATGTATAGGATGATTGAAAGCCACATGAAAATTCAACTGGAGGCTACTGTAGAAGAAAGACGACAAGAGTAGGACTCAACACTGAGGATACCAGCAAATCTCTGATAGTGTCAGAAGGAGAAGGTTGTTTGAAGCAGATAAGGCGAATACTCAGATTACACAACCTTGTTCATGATATTCTAGACATTTCATATACAAACAACAGTAAGAGGAGAATTTCAGGCGATGCTGTCCAGCAAAAGTAGCTTATTAGAGAAGATAAAAACAAGTGATTATGAAAGGCTCATGCAGGAAGGCAGACTCATTGGAAGTCAGGGAGAAAACTGATATGATCAGGAAAGTGGCAAACAACTGGATATTGCAGGGAGGGGAGTAGTGGAAGTAGAGGGAGAGGTAAAGTGTGAATCCATGTTGATGAGTGCATATTCAGGAGTACATTCTGTCTGTGTGTGGATGAGATTGTGGGTGAGCTGGGCGCCTGGATTTGTGTTACCATATGGGACTAAGGCTCCACTGCATAGTAATAAGACTCAGCCTACAAGCATGGGTTGGTGTGGGAATGCAGCATGGTGGGATGATAGAAAAGATAAAAGTGGTTAGCCTGTAGTGAGTGGTATTTGAGATGCTGCTGGGAGTGTCTTTGTTTATATACACAGTAGAAGGTGGAGGAGGGTGTGTGAAGACTGTGGTGGTTGGTGGGAAGGGATGTTGACTATTTTGGTCCATAACTGGGATAGTAGGTTCCTAGGAACTCTTCACAGTTTAGTGGGTCCCGGGGTCTACAAAGTGTCCTTGCGTTTACAGTTAATAGTTGCATCCAGTTGTATATCGGTATCGGTGTACATTGCTCCAATTCTTGTTGAATGGAGAGTATCAGGTGTTCAACATTGCTTTTCACCTTTACAGTTATGAGTATCCGGCTGTGTTGGTATAGGTGGGGTTGAAAAGGGGGTTTGGTTATTAATGAGAAAACATTTGTTCGGACGTACAGTAGTGTGTCATGTTGCCCATCTGCTGCAAAAGGCAGTCACGGTTCTTTCATGCTTGGTACTTGTTTGCAGGTGGTTCATTATATCTTTTGTGATGGGTTGGATATCTGAATTATTTTGAGTTCTAGGGGTTTCTGTCAAAGTTAAGAGACATGTATCTAGGACTGTGGTGGTTTCAGTTGCAGAGCCAGGGGCTGTCTCCTTCCTTTAGCCCCTTATCATTACCCATTGCACACACTCTGCCTCCCAAAAGGCTGGCATTAGCAATGTGGTTGTTAAATATGTGAATGGTGTTATTCTTTTAAATAAGTAATTTTATAGATGCATTTTATACATTTATATCAACTATATTATTGCATATTTGTTGTCACATATGTATCATATTTTTGGAATTGTGTACTTAATTGTTTTTACATCTCGTTGTGAAAGGTCAAACTATTTTACAGTAACAATGACACAATTGTTTTAAAAAAGGGTGGCATTAGCTCGAAAAGAACTCTTCATGTTCAAGCACCCCACGTGTTCAAGTATTTCTGGAGTACTTTATTCTTGTGTATCTGTTCTCACTACCTCCTCTCCCGAAGGGAAGACTCGATTAACAGACCGAATGGTACATTTAAAAATAAAATAGTGTTTGTACTGAATAACTGCATCTTTAAATGTAATGTGTGTTTGTGTGCAGTGGAGTAACTTTGCTGAAAATGTTGGGGGGGACATGACAACTAAAGGAAAGGGGTGGGTTGAAGGGAGGGCGGATGGTGGCTCTGAGGGAGCGTTTCGGCCAAATTGTTAAAAAACAATTGGTCGAATGGTAGATTTGACCGAATTCGGTCACCACCATTAGTTTGAAGCTGAAGATACCGAACATGAAGAGCAGTGGATGCAGGGGTGGCCTCCTCAGCACATGTTCGGTATTTTTGGCTTCAGCGGTTGTGGGGGTGTCCCACGCTTCCTCAGCATTGGTGGCAGGGAACCCAACAAAAAAAAGAAGAAAAGGGATGCTGCAGCATCAGATCTGACCCGCGTTAAAGGGATGGATCTGACGTTGCATGTTACAGGAGAGGCAGCTGATGGAGAAAAGGTAAGTGGGGGGGTTTATGGGTGTAATGGCGTTTTGAGGGGACATGGGTTTGTTTTTTTGGACCGAAGTAAAAATGTATTTGCAGCGAAAATGACCACGGTTAATTCCGTCGTGATTTTTTACGACTGTGAAACAACCTAAATCCCGGAGGGATAATACTAAACTACTACACCTCAAGAGTCCATTGCTGACGCTCTGTTATAACTTTCATAAGACTGGTGGCGTATCTTTAAAATTTAATTGGGCCCCCACACATCTTCAGCCGGCCTGCCATGTACCCCGTGACACAACATAACATTCACAAACTTAATTCCACTAGAACATACAAACAATGCATTATTTATCATTCATTCAGACACAAAGTCAACACACATATGCTTGCACACACTCTCACTCACACACAGATGCACCCAGCACCTCCTCTGACATACACTGTGTGCACACAACATGTTTATGTACATTTCCAATATTACATAGAAACAGCGGTGCAACGTCCATTGAGCACAACAGACTTTATCACCCCGTGATACCTGAAATGTTGGAGTACGTTGACTTGACATAGCTGAACTATAAAGCCATTGCCGAAAGGACCAGATTCACTGGAATGCCAGCAATTTGCCTGACTTTTCCTTTCATTCAAAGGCAGAAACCATTGGTTAATGCAGTGCAGTGGGTGACCAAGTATAATTGGTATAGATTTGTGAATGCCATATATCTCCATACTTGGGTTCTGCATAGCACCTTATATGTCTACGTGCTGATGGAATTTCTTTCTACAATATTCTGACTGATTAAAATGAAGGTATGTTTTCCTGTGTTCAAATGGCTCCAAGCAGTGGAGTACCAAGTGAGAGAGTCGCAAAGGGGTGGTCAAGCTGCACCCCTGTAGCTCTTTTAAGAGCCAGAAAAGGACATTTGTCATTGGGACACCTCTCCTATTCGGCACTTTAAAGAGGGTGCCCAACGGCAAAAGTATTCCGCTGGCAGGACAATGTCTGCTGAGCAAATCCTGCTCAGAACGCTCATTGTCCTGGCAGCAAGACACCTTAGCCGTTTCGAATGGTAGAGGTGTCCCGCTGTCAGGACAATGTCCCAAGGAGCACTGGGCAGCAAAGGGTCCTCACGTTGCTCTGTATCAACAGAGTATTCCAATTCTTATTTTTATTTATTCATTTGTATTTGTAAAGCACACTAACAGCCCACAGGCATCGAGGCGCTGTTGCAGAAATTGTCTTGTTTGCACATATTTGTTTTAGTTACATAGGTATACTTGGCTCTTGGTTACAGTGAGCATGAAAACAATAGTGCCTTGGTTGCGTAGGGAGATCTTAGTACAGGAACATGATTTAGGTCTTGGTTACAGTGAGCTTGATATAGTTCTAGTGTACAGTACAGCAGTAGGCTGATATGAGAAACAGCCACATTCATAGGGTGAAGATCTTAGGTGAACAGCAGGCTTTTGATTACTTTCCTAAAAGCAAGGTGCGATTCAACCTTTCTGGCTTGGGGAAGGAGGGCATTCCAATGTGTCGCTGCCAGTACTACAAGATCCTCCTGCTCGCACTCTCCTAGTTTTAGGAACAGAGATCATGTTGGCATAGGCCATTCTGGTGTGTCTGGTGGGTACCAGCTTGACAACTCTTTGCGCCAGGTATAGGAGTGCACGGTTGTTAACACATTTGTGTGTTGGGGCGAGGGCTTTAAAGACTATCCTCTCTGTAATGGGGAGCCAGTGAGCTTGCCTTCTGGTATCAGAAATGTGTTCCCTTTTGGAGATGCCAGTGGCTGCCCTAAGGGTGTTATTCTGGACTGTCTGCAGGTTGGAGAGGTTTTTGTTGGAAGTCCCTAGGAAGAGGGCATTACAGTAATCTAATCTGGATCCGATTATGGCTCTTGCAACGGTAAGACAATTTGTCTTCGAGAGATATGGTCTAGCAGTGTTGATAAGTTTGGAGTGATAGGCGGAGGTCGAGGCAATGGCATTGACCTGCCTGTTCATAAAGAGGTCCGAGTCCAGGTAGACACCCAGGGTCTTTACAGCTTGTAATACTGGGATTGACGCGTGGTCAATTGTAAAGGAGCTGTATTGTTTGTCCATTTTCTTGAGCCTAGCCGATGATCCAATTATCAGAAGCTCGGTTTTAACCCCATTGAGGCATAACCAGTTTTCTGCCATCCAAGTTTGGATTGTGGAATAGATGGACTCGAGGGTGGCCGAATCGGCTTCCTAGTCTCCTGTAAGGAGGATGAGGACCTGTGTGTCATCAGCATAGTTGGTATATGTGATGCCCAAGGCGTCCAGGATTTGGAACAGAGGCCTGGTAAACAGGTTATAGAGGGTGGGAGATATGCAGGACCCCTGTGGGACTCCACATTTAATGAAGCTTGGGTGGTCACATGCTGAGTCAGAAAAGACTTTCATAACCCTTTCCTGAAGAAACAAAGTGATCCAAGCTATGGCTGTAGTGGAGAAGTTAGCAGCAGTGGATGGGGGTGACAGAGAGTGTTGTGATCCACTAGGTCAAATGCCGCTGATAGATGAAGGAGCAGAAGGAGAGTGGGGTTTGCCCGCATCTCTCAGATCATCCATTTGATTTTTTAAGTCTAGGAATGCAGTTTTCGGTGCCGTGCCCTGGACAGAAGCCCGACTGCCTAAGGCCAAGCACATTGTTTGCCTCCAGGAACTTTTGGATTTGCAGGAAGGCTGCCTTGTCAAGAATTTTTAGAAGGAAAGGGACTGTCGTAATGGGTCTATAGTTTCCCGGGACAGTCAGATCAAGTGTAGGCTTTTTAAGGAGAGGGAGAATTCATGCTTCCTTAAGACTAGTGGGGACATGGCTGGATTGGAAGGAGGCATTAATGAACGCTGTGAGCAAAGAGGCAAGGGGGAGGGCACAATCTTTAATAAGATGAGCTGGGCAGGCATCCCCCTTGCAAGCGGAAGGTTTAATTCAGTTCTGAGGAGTGATACCTCTTGTTCGCTCAAATAATAGGGAGTCAACGCTAGCACTGGTCTGTGATTGGGATATCTGGTGACTAAGGGCTTGTTGATGGGCTAGGATTTTGTTCTGGAGCATGTTAAGCTCGTCCAGCATAGCCGTTTGGATTTTATTGCACCAATCTTCATCCTTGTGGAGTGTTGGTGGAGGGGTAGCGGATGTTTCCAACTTCCTGAAAATGGCAAAAATGCCCTTCGTGTCGGATTTTGCATTTGCTATCCTAGAGTTGAACGAGGAAGCTTTTGCTTTAATGATTGCCATTTTATATTCTTTGGATGCAGTCTTGAAGGTAGACTTAGTGGCGTCATTGGGGTTTGCTTTCCAATGGGAGAGCGCGGACCTTTTCTTAGCCCTAAGGTCATATATTTCTTTGGAGAACCAGGCGTTAGAATGCTTGGTCCGCGTTGCCTTTTTCAGGATAAGAGGAGCAATAGCGATACAGTGGGCGTAACACGCGGAATGGGGAATAACGTGTGAAAAAGAAAGCATAACTGGGGAAGTACTGCAGGGAACTACACCGAACGCCCACACGCACGCGAACCACCCGTATTCATGGATTCGAATATCGGAAACCCGTGCACGGCAAAAGACGTGCATAGGCATCAACGCGTCCGCCACAGGAAGGCAGGCGTAAGCGTGCCCGCGCACAGTATAAAAGTGCGCGCAACAACAAACACGTATATACAGCTATGATGAATGACCCATTTGTCACAGCACTGATCGTGGGACACCGCAGGAGGAGGAGAATAGCCAGGGCCCGCATTTTTTCCCCCCGGACAAGCCTTTTTGGGATGCCTGACAACCAGGTCTACGGAAGGTATGGGTTTCCAGCTCGTATCATCCTAGACCTGGTCAGGGAGTGGGAAGATGACCTTACATCCCCCACCCTCTGCTCCCAAGCATTGAGCCCCTTGGAGAAGGTGCTCAATGTCCTGCATTTTTTGGCCACTGGGTCATTTCAGCGGACTACTGCCATAGTGGGGGGGTCTCACAGGCCACGCAGTCACGCTGCCTACACCAGGTCTTGGCAATCATGACAGTGCGCCCCTCAGTCCACAGGCACCTATACATGCCCAGAACACCCGCAGAAAGGCAGGCCATTGTCCAGGACTTTTACAGGGTGGCACACTTCCCCTAAGTGCTTGGTGCCATAGATTGCACCCATGTGGCCCTACGTCCACCTAGGGCCACTGAGCACATCTACCAAAACTGCAAGCACTGGCATTCCATCAACGTGCAGGTGGTATGCAATGCAAAGGGAATCATCACCTCTGTCTATGCAAACTACCCTGGCTCCACCCATGACAGTTTCATATACAGAATGTCTGCCCGGAGCCAGGCCCTGGAAGCTGGGCAGCATGGTGACACATGGCTCCTAGGTGAGTACAAATGCCCGTGCACATGCATGCATGTCACACACACACAAATACACAAACCCCAATAATCACAACCATCATCACCTCTCCAAGGGACAGTGCCTACCCTCTGAGCAACCACATGATGACACCAATCCGGAACCCCACCACACCACCCCAGGTAAGATACAACACGGCCAGGATCATTGTGGCAGCATGTGTCCTGCACAGTGTTGCAACACGGCAGGGCGTACCGGTGGACATGGTGGTGCCCCCACATCCCCAACCACAGACACAGGCGCTGCCCATGGGAGGGGATAGGGCACGTGGCGAGGAAGCCCGGACCCAGCTTGTGGCCACATTTTTCACCTAAACTCCCACCCCTGCAGAGTGCACACAGGCCTGGCACATACCAGGTGACAATCGATGATGACAAAGAGACAGTCAACTGTCACAACCTTACCACCCTGAGAATATTGCCATGGAAGTGCCACAGTGTGTGCATCCCTAGCTACTTAAACATGAGCAATCCTGTGTGACCAGAAGGCACACATGCAAGGTGTGAATCACACAGACCTGCAAAACAGGCCATGACTATCACTGGTATGTCACCCAAACCCTCCCAAACCACAACAGGACATGGCAAGCAATAGCTATACACCAACACAGTACCAATAAGGTACACATTGACATGTGAAAAATGTAAAGTGGCATCAGACAATGATGCCTGACATGGAATCAGATGAAATGACTGACCAACAACCTCCCACCCAAAAGAAGTCATACCCAAATGCATTCCAACAGCTGTAGTTGTAACATAACAATGAATGCCTGCCTACATGCACATTGTGCATTGCAAAATCAACACTGCAGCTTCTGTGTGCCGTGTCCACCTCCTGCAACACACTGCTCAGCGCACAGCATAGTGAACATCCATTGTGTGTGACGCACACCCTGAGCATCACATCTAAGCGACAAACCATATCAAAAAGCAAAATACGCATGTACAGGATCCACAATTGGTCATAGATCATGTGCTGCAGGGACACAGTGGGCACCAGAAGGCAAACAGAGTGTACATGTGGACATGGAAGGGTGGTTGTACATGTAGTGGATCATAGTGCGAGTGTGTGGGTCAGTAGGGACATGCACTCTATATATTCATGTGCAATCAAGTGACCATCAGTTTCCTCTACACATCACATGTGAAGATTCACCATGTGTACACCCCAGTATGTCAAACCACAATTCTTCCCTCACACCTGAAAGGTAAACATAAAACATGAACAGGCATTGATCAGCAGAATACATCATGTACATAGGATACCGCAATTACAATGTCAGGGTGCGCATCACACTGTAGGGCAAGGCAACTGTCAACAATAAAACACCCCCCTTCCGTCACAAATCACCATGACCCACTGAACAACTGCACCTGGGTTATGTAGCCTTCATCCTTGAAGTTCACCTGGCCACAGGATCACCCTTCCCCTTTGTCACCATCTCCCACCTTGTGTGCAAAAAATGTCCAGCACCCTCAGAGGCCACCTTGACTTGCAAAAACACCAAATCAAAGAGAACTAAAAGCAGGCCAACACAGAAGCCAAGCAAAAAGCCTGCAGTCAGCAAAACAAACCAGAAGAGCTTCCAGTAGATGACTTGAAGTAGCAGTACGTCACAAAGCCCAAGTACTACCACAATGACGTAACAACCAAGGTAGCACAGTAAAACAATTTCACAACAGGATGTGTACCATGTGTGGTACATAATACAGAAAAATGCACCACAAACTGATGTGTACTGTCACAGCTCCTGTGTACAGGTGCAGGAGTGGCACGAACCAACCACCCCCAACGTGGTCTGGGTGCCTGCAAGGTCAAACGCACACAGGCCTCTGAGACCCTGGTGGGGAAGGAGGGTGAGGGATATGCAGTCGGGACAGGCATTGCTATACTGGATAACCGGAATGAGGGGCACAAGAGGGGAGTAGGATTGACACGGGAAAGTAGGAAATGTACAAAACTGTACTCACATTAACACATACACAGGTACACCAAACTTGATCATCATGCACATAGTAACAAATTACTCAAATGGAAGACAAAGAGAAACTTATCTCTGGGGTGAGTGCTAGCCTCCTGCCTGCGCACTCTCAGGTCCGGTAACAGGAGCAGTTCAATGCTGCAAAGAAAGCCACTAGAGTTACTAATCTGTGCGTGCTCATAACACACAAACACACCATCATATATGCCCCAAAGTAACAAACTATTCTACAAACAAACATTCTGGTGTGCATGCTTCACACCCATACGTAACATTACCCCTGTGATGGTTCATACACAGTCAATGCAGTAAGTCATGCGCCGGTGGGTGCGTGGCAAATGGAAGACCAATGTGTCATGAATCACACAACATGCAATGTTCCCTGGGTAAGCAGCCAGACGCATATAGCAAGGTACGACTTCAGAACAAGTCGTGTTCTACCATGACCCAAACAAAGTAGGTAGTGCATGTGTCAAATTCTACATGGTAGTGAAATGCACTGCACACAAGTCTGTCCCTTGCTGTCTGTCCCTGTGAGCTGCTTCTTTCCATGTCTTGGAACGCTACATGGCTAATAAAAGTGCCTCAATGGACCATAGTGGACCGGAGGGTATGTGCCACTGGCCCTGCAGGTGCCCCAGACAACTTTCCCATCAACTAGCCATTAGTCCACCAACGCATCTCAGCTGTATTGTGCGCTTCAACACCAATATTTGTCCAAGTTCACCATCAGTGCTGCTACTAAGCATGCATGTGCAACTGGCCTGGTGGAAGGTCTGCTGCGTTGTGGCCCCCATGTGCTGCTCACCTTGCCTGGAGTCCCTTGAAACACGTTAGCTGTTTTCGGATGTATGAGCGCAATCCCTGTGCCTCTGCTTGCGCACACATGCGCATGTCGGCACCACCAAACGTGTCCAGCTTCCAGACGTCCAATGGCCCATGTCTGCTGGCAAAGGTGGTCTGGAGGCTCATCCCCCTGCAGAAATGGCATGAAACACATGATTAATGCTTTAAATTCATCTGTGTGTGTCTCTTCAGGCATCTCATGACTGGACCATGTCAGAAACGTACATCAGAAATCACACCATCAGTTCGTCTTTCACAGGCAAACTGTTGAACACACTATCTACGGCATGAATTGCTACAAGCACATGTACAGTAAAGATAAGAAACATACTACACAATGCATAGCAATGAATGTACACATCAATCATGAAACCCCCCATCTAGCGAATGAAGAACGGTGGTCAATAACACCCCTATCATCCCCACTAGTGGTGTTAACACATATTTCACAGCAGCAGACATGCCACAGATATGACAGTCCAAAGCCCTTGTGTAATAGGCTGTTACACCGAACCATCCTTGCGAGCCCATGGATAAGGGAAGCAGGAGTGGCATATGTGAGTCAAGGACCCAAAGCTGCAAACACATACACAAGACACGCTTGAAGGGCCCAGCTGGAACAGACAGTGGATGCTTTCAAAAGCCACAAAGCACCACACCGTCACATGAAAGCATAATAGACAAGCAATTTTAAACTATATTAACTAATTACACTAGCTATGAAAAACCTACATTACCTATTCAAACTAACTATCAAATTGAAACTAAACGAACTAAACTAAAAGAAAAATCAAAAATGGCCACATACGATCCGGGGGGGGGGGGGCACACAGGAGGGGGAGGTACAGTGTGCTGCTCAAGGAAAAAAAAAAACTCCATGGGCTCAACGCCTGCACAGCCCGACCTATGTGGGGGATACATTGTCGTCCAAGTCTGGCTCTTCCTGAAAAGGAGGACGTGACACAGGAGCCTGACCACGCCTAGCCGCAGCTTGCCCCTCGTCGGCAGCAAGTCTGCTCATCCAACTCGACATGGTCGTCAGAGTGTTCATCAGGGCTGGACTCATAGGCAGTCAGAGAAAAGACGGACTGTAGCACATGTGGGTTTTCGTGGCCTACCACCCCACGACCCCCACTTGTGCCGGGTTGATGTGGTGATAACAACCCTGTGCCTGGCATGACAACACCATCCTCTGGCTGAATTGCGTCAAAATCTGAAAAGTAGAGAGAAAAAAGGTCACTACACATGTTAGAAGCACACAACACACACACACACAGACATCACACAGACACCAAACACATCAAGCAGACATGTCACACACAGAAGAGAACCTGCCATGCATGCTGTGTCAACTTGACACTGCTTATGTGATTAGGCATGTAGAATGGTGGCATTTTGCACAGAAGTAGGTCGATGCAGTGCAGCAATTTTGTACGTTACTCACTGTCTACATGTACAAGTACTTCATGATGTGTATCTGAAAATGTGAAGGCAGTGCAAGGTCAACTTTAGCCATCACGTGCAATGTGCATTCAATGGCTGGCATGGCTACAAGCAAACCACCCATCCCCCCAGGTGCAAATGCAGGGATGCCTAGCATGGTATCAAAAGGCTGACCATAGACCGGTGTATCGACAGACAGTGTAGACTAGCATCAACTGCATCATGTGAGTCAAGTGACAACCCAGCAAATGATGATGGGACAGTAAGCAGGACACATGATGAAACCTCCGGAGTACACCCACGTATGAAGAAGACACTACACCAGTTGACAGAGTCATTGGCCATTAAACAAGCTGAGGCCTGTGACCCACACAGACTGTCACACCCTAAACATGTGTGCGACGCAGGACTGAGCCACAGTGGACATGGGAAGGCTGATGAAATGCCATGCAATGTAGGTCCCCTGGACTCCTACTACAATGATCATCCAGTCAAGGACACATAGGGGCATGAGTGGAATACACATGGAGCATGAATGGGCACTCATGTCCCTGCGGGGCATCTGACCTCTGCACAGTCCAAGTGAGACACCCTTCATCAAGTACAAAGGATGTACCACACAGCATATGTCTGGCAGATTGGCTGCTGGAAGTTAGCATGTACACAGGACGCATGAACAGGGAAGTACTCAACAGCAAAATTGAAGCATATCAGTGCTAAGGTGGAATTGGATTGCAGAGGGGGTTGGAGGGGCAAGGGAGCATGCCTACATGGAGTACCCGCATGCAGGCAGAGGACACATGCATGTCAGTCATGCTATGACATAGTCCCTGGGCTGAAAGGAAGATCACCCCACGCTACATGCAGAAGGGCCAGTGAGCTGGAACATGGATTTAAGGGGCATCCTGGTGACCAGCATGTGAGTAGGGTGCAGTAGTGGTGATGCGGACAGTCCCCCTCCACTCCACATGTCCACCATCCAACAGAGCAGACATGCATCAGGGAAGCATTGCATTACTTGCACATCAGAACCATGTACACGTGACATGTAGTGGCAGTCATGCACAACACATCACACAAGTAAAACACACATGTCCACAACAAACACGTAGCAGCACTCACTGGACTGGGCATCAAAGTCCGGCATCTCTCCCACTCCTTTGACCGATTCAGATGGTATGAACTCCGCAACAAGTGACTCATGCGGAGTGAGGTCTTCCTCCTCAGATGCAGGCCCACTGCCAGTCACCAGAGTCAAGTTGTAATTTGAGGCACGCTTAGCCTTAGCGCTGCGTTTGAGGTCATTCCAATGCCTTTTGCACTCTTGCGCCGTGTGCACCTCATGGCCGAATGCATTCAAATGTTCCGCAACTTGCTTCCAGTGGGTATCACAGTGGGCAGCCGTAGTCTGACAATTAGGACCCACTAGCATGTCATGGCTGTGGCCCAGTACGTAGTCCACGAGGTAGTCCAGTTCCTGGTTGCAGAAAGGCTTCTTCCTCAACGTGCTGGAGGTCGTGGCTGTGTGTGGGGTCCCAGCCTGTGCTGTAGGTGCAACACTCCTCCTCTTGGATTGTGGCGCAGACCCTGGCTGGCAAATGCCGCCCTGATCACTATGGCCAGTAGCACCAGTGGATTGAGCCAAGGGAGTGGCAGGTGGAGGGACGACCAAAGGCCTGACTTGCGTCAGTGGCAGCTGGGTGACCTCTAATGGACCCTGCCCAGCAACATCCGCAGTGGCAGGGTCATTGAAAGTGACTGTCCTGGTTGGCAGACTCACAACCGGGGTGTTGTTGGCTGCATCTGCCCCTGCACTTGCCAAAACCCGGCTGTTCGGGGCAGCAGATGACATTACTGCCCCAGGGACACGTGTCTTGGTCAGGGCAGCCCTGCGTGCACCTACCATTTCCCTCCTGTCCTGTTGGAAATCTTCCAAGGGCTCTTCAAGTGCCAACGCAGCCTGCGCTGGCAGACCCTGAGCCTGGGTGGTGGTGTCCACAGCTGCACCTACCACTACCCTTGAGCCCGTGGCAGTCGATGAAACAGACTGCCGGGTCACACGGGCACCAGTGCCAGATGCAGAAGCTGCATCTCCCGGAGCCACAGGGGGTGGTGGCATGACTGCACCAACACATGGCACAACATCGTGCTCAAGTGGCGCACCCCTGCCTCTTCCCCCTCTGCGGCCACCCTGGACACCCTGGGGTCACCCTACTCCCTGGTCACCCCGGCCACGTCCCTGACCACGCCCGCCACAAGGAGGACGCCCAGCTGAGGCACCCCTCACCTTTGGTGGCCTCCCAACCATGGCACAGATGGAGTAGTGCCAGCACAGATGGAGGAGTGCCAATGGGAGGTGTACACCACAATTGTCCTGGGCTATTGGGGTGAATGGGGTGGGATGCAAGATGTTAACAGCCCCCCTGCACCTGCAAGGCTGTATGTGACCCCGGTGATGTAGTGACGGGTCACGCAACGCTCAGGCACCCCAAAACTGCAGTAAAACCGTGCACGCAACCCTGCAGCCTACGTGCATGGAATCAACCTCCCACAGTACGCGGTGGCACCCAGTAAAATGAAAAACGTGTACGTGTGGGACACGCAGGCTACTATGACCTCGAAAATGGGTGTGACACACAGGGGCACCCGCAGTGGGAAAAATAGCGTGCGCAACTCACCGTCTGACTAGCGTGATAATGAAAAACACGCGTAGCCAATACCCCCGCCAAAAGAAGAGATACGTCCTTGATCCGCTGTGAAGTTGTGATGGGGCGCAAAACAACACGAAGTAGCAACACACGTCGGTCTCCGCGAAAGACATGTACAGCGAACTGCTGGCCCCGCTCACCTTTAACCCGTGCTGAGGGAAACGCCCACGCGCATCGCGTCACTTACACGAGTAGGCCCTTTCCTCGGATTACACGCATTCATACGCGGACGTGCAGTTTTTTCACACGCGTGCTAAACCACTATGCCCACGTTACGAGGGAAACGCCCATGTGCGTCGCATCACAGAAGCGCTTACGCGCTAAGGGCCTTTCCTCGAATTACATGCTGACGTGAAATTTTTTTCATGTGCCAAATCACTACGTATCAAGCTGGCCACGCAACAACAAACGGAAGACCACGCTCCTGCCCAGAAGGCCGAATTACTGCCCCCCAGAGCCCCGAGCACGCTCCCATCTGCCATCTGCTGCTGCCTGCCTGCCTGCTGCCCACGTGCCCTGCTATTTGGTGCCTGCACATCAGCCAGGGGTGCAGTTGCTGTGACCACCCCTGCTGGAACTGAAGACTCCCGACTGGGATACCATCACTCCGCAGCCCAGCCCCAGGAACCAGTTGCCCACCCACACCTGCTTCTGGGGTTGCCATGTCAGGCACAACACCATCTGCCACCACTGGCAACCCCCAGCCAGAGAGGCAGAGGGGCACCAGCTTCAGTGCCAGGGAAGGTGGTGTCCTGGTGGAGCAAGTCCTGGGGCAGTAGATGCCCTCTTTGGAAGTTTGCACGCCGACAATGAAGGACGGACCAGGATCTGGATGGACATCTCGACTGCCATCAACGAGGAGGGGGTGGCAGTCCGCGACATCAAACATGTCCAGAAGCGCTGGGAGGACTTCAGCTCCAGGCCCCTCAACAAGGCCCGGTGCTTTTTGAAGGCAGCGGATGTGGAGGGGCGCCGGGGCCACCTGTCCGCCCACCAAATGAGGGTCCTGGAATGCATACGCCCAGCGCTCCACGTCCAGGTCCTTGAGAGGCAGACCCGTCTGGAGTCGAGCCGTAAGTGTACATGCATGCTGATTGGACGCTGTGCGTTTTGTGGTGTGCCAGTAGTGTGCAGGTTGCACATGTGTTTTTGTAGGGCCATGTATGGATTGTATGTACAGGGGTGTGAGGCTGCCACATGTGAGTCCTCTCATGTGTGAGACACATCGATGGTGTATGTGTTGCTAAGCATGCTGGCCAAATGCAAGTGTGGGAGCACACATGTTTGAATTTCTGTGTATGTGCATTGGCATGGTTGTGGTGTCGCACATGGATGGTGGTTCCTGCTGCATGTATCTGCACTGTGTACATGTGCATGTGTGTGTATTTGACAAGTGTGCAACTGTGATGCAACATGGATGCATGTGACACTGACATGTAGGAGGCTGATTGCCAGATGTGACATGGATGGTGACATTATCACTGCAGTGGTGGAGATGTACAGATGCATGTTAGTCTGGTCGCTTGTGTGCATGTGTTGTACACTCCCTGTGTTTCATGTGATGTCAGGCTCACCTTTGGCTGCTCGTGCTGTTGTTTTTGTATGGACGGTGCTGCCTGGTGCAATATTCCTGTGGATTTGCTCATGTGCGTGAGATGAAATGACATGTGTGTTGGGGAGTGTGATGCCATGTCTGTAGTTTTACACTGCCACTCATGTGCAACTGTCATGTGTGTATCAGTCCATTGTACAGTGCCCTGATGCCTGTGTTCTATCTCTCCCTGTCTGCAGCGTCAACTGATGAAGAGGGGGGCGAGGGTGCTGTGGAGCAAAGCGGCAGGGATCGCACCACCAGCCGGAGACGCAAGGCCCGGCTCCCCTCCCAGGTTGTCATCTCGTCGGGGAGTGAGGAGTCTGGTGCCACGTCCCAGGCCGCAGCTGCCGAGGGTTTGTCCAAGGGGCAGAGGTCAGAGGTGGACTCCTCGACAGCAGAAGGGGCAGCTGAGACCCCACAGGGTCCGATGGAGGAAGATGGCATGGAGTCATCCAGGTTGGTGGGGGGTTTGGTGGAGGAGGAGGCCGTGGAAGGGACACACACAGGTGCTAGTGGTGCATTGCAGGGGCAGGGAAAGGAGGAAGCACAGGCCGCCGTGGAGGTGCCTGTGTGTAATCCTGTCCCCGATCCTGTGACTGCATCATCCTGCACCAGCAGGGATGCCTACGTCCAGAACCGTTTTCAGGGAGGGGATGAGCGCACAACAACTGGCCTTCCTCTCCCTGCGGACGTGGCAATCCGGGACCAGGTTGAGCCTGTCCTGCCTGGGATAGCGTTGCATCAACAGGGCATGCAAGGTGACCTGCAGTGTTTTCGTGAAGACACTGCACGTCATCTCGGATGCCTTGTTGACCGTGTTGACCTACTGTGACGTGTCACCAGGGCTGGATTCCTCCGTATGCTGGACCTTGTTCCGACCCCCTCCTCACTTGAACCCCATATGCCCCAGTCATCCTCCATGCCATTTTCCCACCCATGTATCACCTGGGTACCCTGTGGAGCTGCCTCTGACCCTGCGGCCAGGCTGGTGGAGGACACATCCCTGCCACTGTCGGGAGTTGGACATCCAGCGGGGGTGGCCACCTCAACAACTGCACCCCAGCCGGAGGAGGACATGCAGGCAGCAAGAGCCAGGGCACAGGCACAGCAGCAGCAGCAACAAGGTCGGAGCCATGATTACTCGGGGCCTTCAACATCGGAGGTGCAGGCATTGGCCATTGGGCAGGAGGACCCAGGATTGGAAGTGTCTTCCATGTGGCAGCGGTTGGACCAGGCCATAGGTGCGGAGCAGCGGCGAGCGGAAGAGGCACGGCTCACAATGGTCAGGGCAGAGAACTCCATGTGGATGGCACTGAGGCGGGCCAAGTGCCTTGAGGCAATTTGCAGGGAGTTGGAGGTCAACATGTCATCGTCCCTGCGAACCCTCGGGGCCATGGAAGATGACCGCCTCCGGGACATCGAGCAGGAGTTCGATGATACCATGGCCCGGGAAATCGGGAAGTGAGCCGTCGGACTAGCCCGCCGCCATTGTATATAGTTTGTAGTTTTAGGTTTCCTTTATCTGTTTCATTCATTTGGGGCGCTTGGACTATGCTCCGCCTTTTTGTATATAGTTTTTTATTAGGTAGTTTTTTTGCTAGGTTTCATTTCATTCGTTGGGCTCATGGACCCTGGATTACTTCTTTGTACATAGTTGAACAGTGGATTTATCTATTTTTTATTTTCTCACCATGGAGCAATGGATTTTACTGTTTCCGTTTCCTTTGAATTTGATTTGGTGGCTGGAGACTTTGGACACATTTTCATTTCAATTTATTTGGATTCAGACTTCATGTTTTTATTTTTGTGTTTTGGACATGCTGCATTTCATCTTTACTTCAAACATTTGTTTCATGTTTTCATTTAATTACATTCTATTTGTGTTCAATACATTTTGGTTTATTACTTTGATGTGTGGTATTCTCTCATTGGTTTCATGCATGTCACTGTGTAGGTTTTCACAATCACCAGCACCCATTGTGTGTGTGTGACACACATGTGTTGATGTACATTCTTGCCATTTGAGTTGTATCATGTAATCGGCATTTCAATGTGGGGTGGATGGGATACTTGGTTGGGTCTTTGCACAGGGGTGGCGTGCAGTGGGATTTGGGAGGCCATGAGGCCCATGATTGTGGATCATGATGACGTGTTGGGGAGACATGAGTCGGGGTCCGCTGGCAGGTGCCCATCACTGCCGGGTGGGTGGGGTTGCTGGGGGACATGAGTCGGGGCCTGCTGGCAGGTGCCCGTCACTGCCGGGTGTGTGGGGGTGCTGGGGGATATGAGTCGGGGGCCTGTTGGCAGGTGCCCGTCAATGCTGGAGGGTGGGGGTGCTGGGGGACATGAGTCAGGGCCTGCGGCTCACTGCCAGGTGGGTGGGGTTCTGGTGGACATGAGTTGGGGCCTGCTGGCAGGTGCCCGTCACTGTCGGGTGGGTGGGGGTGCTGGGGGACATGAGTCGGGGCCTGCTGGCAGGTGCCCGTCAATGCTGGGGGTGGGGGTGCTGGGGGACATGAGTCAGGGCCTGCAGCTCACTGCCAGGTGGGTGGGGGTGCTGGGGGACATGAGTCGGGGCCTGCTTGCAGGTGCCCGTCAATGCTAGGTGGGTGGGGGTGCTCGGGGACATGAGTCGGAGCCTGCTGATAGGTGCCCACCACTGTCGGGTGGGTGGGGGTGCTAGGGGACATGAGTCGGGGCCTGCTGGCAGGTGCCCGTCAATGCTGGGTGGGTGGGGGTGCTGGGGGACATGAGTCGGGGCCTGAGCCTCACTGGTAGGGGGTGGGGGTGCTGGGGGACATGAGTTGGTGATCACTAGTGCAAAGTGACATGTGGGCTGGCTGGGGGGCATGCCCATGGTGGAGGGGCTGCGTGCGGGACATGACCAGGGGTGCTGGGTAGTCCCCTGTGGTGTGGGCTGCATGCAGGGGCCGTGGAGGGGGTAGAGGGCACACCTGGGAGGACCCACACTGCCAATTCACGTGTGGGACTCCCCGCGCACCCCACTGGATACACATACAGCGAAACCGCATATGAAACTCCCCGCAAACCTCAGTAATACACGTACCCCGCTCGCACATGGCCAATTGCGTGTAAAACTTCCTGCGAACCCCCGAAATACACGTACCCCGTTCGCACAGGGCCAATCGCGTGTGAAACTCCCTGTGAACCCCAGTAATACACGTGCCCGCTCGCACAGGACCAATCGCGTGTGAAACTTCCCGCGCACCCCTGAAATACACGTACCCCGTTCGCACAGGGCCAATCGCGTGTGAAACTTCCCGCGCACCCCCGAAATACACGTACCCCACTCTCACAGGGCCAATCGCGTGTGAAACTTACCGCGCACCCCGGAAATACACGTACCCTGCTCGCACAGGGCCAATCGCGTGTGAAACTTCCCGCGAACCCCCGAAATACACGTACCCCGCTCGCACAGGCCCAATCGCGTGTGAAACTTCCCGCGAACCCCAGAAATACACATACCCCACTCGCACTGGGCTAATCGCGTGTGAAACTCCCAGCGTACCCCAGTAATACACATACCCCGCTCACAAAGGCCCAATCGCGTGTGAAACTTCCCGCGAATCCCCGAAATACACCTACCCCGCTCGCACAGGGCTAATCGCGTGTGAAACTCCCCGCGAACCACAGTAATACACGTACCCCGCTCGCAGATGCTCAATCCCGTGTGAAACTTCCCACGTACCCCCGAAATACACGTACCCCGCTCGCACAGGCCCAATCGCACTGTGAAAATCCCTGCGCAGTGGTGTACCTGTATTCGGAGGGGTGCGCTGGGAGTTTTACAGGCGTTTTCATGGTTGGGAGGCTGTGTGCTGGTCCAATGGCCTGTGCGCCATCTACGGGATTTGTGCGCTGTGCATGGCGCACGGAGAGGGGTTGGGGGCGTAACTGGCACTGCTGCAAGGTCGCTGCGCCACTCTGCACCACGGCTGGTTTTGGATGTTAAAATCCATAAATACTCTGTGCATGGAAATGGATTTTGGTGCCACTTGTGCGCTGAATTCTATGAATTACCCCCATAATATTGGCATAGCATCATGAACATGCTATGCTATATCAACGTAGGTATATTGTTGGTGCAACTTTATGAAAGGAATTTAATGTGGAATGCTGGGATAGTGGACACGCCTGCTGAAAGTAATTCACATTGCCAGTGGCAGCCTGTATTTTGTGTGCGACATCATCAAAGTGATATACTATGGAAATGTTGGCATATCATTAAGGCTCTTATTTTCAGGCAGTCAGTTAAAATATATATTATATATCCAATCTATAATATAAAATCATAAATGACGATTTTGTGTAACATGTTTATGTAATGTTTTTTGTAACACTTTAAAGTGGGGTCTGCGTATTTCCTATATACATGGGTCTGGTGTCATTCTGTTCCACATTTAGGCCATTTTAATGGTATACTGTCCAAACTTCAATTCCTAAGGCTTTTGAAGTCTATTCACTCGAGTTTAAACTAATGAGTTGTGTATAAGTGACGATTTCGTGTAACGTTTCATATGAGTCTGGTGTCATTCAGTTCCACATGCATCCAACTTTAATGGCACACGGTCTAAATATTCAATTATTCAATTCCTAAGGCATTTGAAGGTTAGTAACTGGTATTAACTGATGATGTTGTCTAATGCACTTGTGTAAGTGATGGTACCGTAACGTTTTGAATTGGGGTCATTGTAGACCCTAAAGATATGGGTCTGCTGTTATTCTGTCCCACTTTTCCACAACTATGCTGGTATGCTGTCCACATTTTCAATTCCCCAAAGGGGGGGGGATGAACAAAGCGTGCCAAGCCAACAAGTTCAATGCGCAGCAGTCGCCGGTGGGGTGGCGAGTGAAGAGAGCCCCTTGGGAGGTTTGGGTGCGAGAGGCGCCAGGGGAGCAGAGCCCCTGAGGGTTAGGCACCAGGGGGGCAGAGCCCCTCCACTAATACTATATAAAGCACAACATAAAACATAATACGATTTGTTGTAAAAATGGTCAAAGTCACGTATAAGAATATGTCTAAAAACTCCAATGTCCCAAGACGTGTAAAGTGCATTATGAGCCCCAATTTAAAATTACATTTTTGCTTTACAATTTTGCCATATGCTACATTAAGGTAACAGGAGAAAACAGCAATAAACACTTTGTAATATCATCAAATTCAGTTCGGTCAGAAGGTCTCTCAAGGCAGAAGCTTCAGAAATGCATTTCTTTTCAGCCAAGATCTATAAATATATTTAGCTACTACAAACACATTGGGGGCGTCATCAGCCCTTCTACAAAGTGACATTGCTTCACTTATTGAACTCATGCTGGACCGGATGAATCTTGGTCTCAAGTGCATTCTTCTATAGGGAAGGTATAAGGGGCATGCTAAAAGAAAATGCTCAAGTGAGTCAATGCTGTCTCGACAATATGGACTATTTGGCACTGTCCCATTTATTCCATATTGCAAAATACTAAACCTCAATTTCACATATAGTGAGTGCAATAACCTAGGCTTCATAACGTGCAGATATGGTTCATATGCCCTACTGCTCTTATTCTCCCAGCATATTAACAGGGAGGAGGCGGTGGATACAGTTCTCATTAGGTCCTGCTCTCTTTTCTGCCAGTAATCTGCTTTAACAATTTGCTTAACGCCAGGGAGCATCCAAAGGTCACTGGCCCTCATTACGACCCTTGCGGAAATGGAAAAATGATGGCGGAAATGCAATACCGCCATCGAACACCGCTCGTTGCGATCATGACCCGTCACCGTAAAGTACGATGCCATTAGCGACACCGCAGTGAACGGCAACGCTGACTGCACCAAGTACGCGCACGCGCGCCTTGCAAAACCGGAATCACCGCCATGGCGCAACGGTACGCGAATTCTGACCCTAGCGGACATGTACTGAACGCCATCAAGCACGTCGTAAAGTACCATTCCGCCATGGCGAGAAATACGGCAACGCGAACCAACCGTAAATGGCCCACTGAGTGCCTGTACTCCACTCCCTGGCCTCATTGCACAACTCCTGGCAGGCGCAATGTACTCACACTATGCAACCAGTGAAATCCACTATTCACCCATGCATGCCAACGTAGAAAAGCATGCAGGGGCTCAAAGCGCCCCGTGAGTGGGCATCCATGTACGGCATGTCACCATAGCCGTACTGACGCAGCACAGGCATGTGAAGGTACAACACATCAAAATGAAAATCAAGAACACATGACACAAAACAACAGTAGTCCCCCATCGCTTGCCACCAGCGCAAGGCAACATCCACAACAGCATCCTGAGGGGGATTGCACCAGCCCTGTACTCATGCCAGTAAACAAACCAACCATCAGCAGAAGCATGTACCACACAAGTCGGCAGAGTGACTGAGCAGCCAGGCTCATCCCAAGAGGGGCCGATGGGAGCTGCAGGGCACAGATGGCATCAATACAGAAGCTATTCCAATGGACATGACCCCAGTCCCCCTCCAACAAACGCACGCAAACACAGTCACCTGTGACCAGCCACATTCTGAACAACCCATCATTCCACCAATCGACCTGGCTGACAGGCACCAGTCGGCCAAAAGCCAATCCCCCGCCCCTGAACAGCACATCATGTAAACAGACACAATGGCAGCCTCTATCCGTGACCATACTGTGCTACGTAGGCAAACGCGGCCAGTACTGTACCACACAACTCAACTCAGAAGGCGGAACACAAAGCAGATCATCACGCAATACATACCGCCACAAAGCGAAAATCGCCACATCACCTGCAAAGAACAACGCAACACGACAAATATCGGAATACAATTTAAATGCACATCCAAATGACAAAGGCCCCACATCAATTTGCAAAATCCCACCAAAACAACCATCATCACCGAGGGCTGCATCTGCAATAATTGACCGGCTTCCACTTGTGTGACGCCCTGTACCATCATGGCACACAGGGCTTACATCAACGTTCCAAAAGGCAACATGGAAGCGGCAAGAACCGCAGGTCCGTCCCATGAGGCAGGCACTAGTCGAGCTGAAAGGCCGAAATGTTGCACCTAGCCACCAGTACAGCGTAAGGGCATGTGGCCCATTGGCGATCGTCCCATATGATCGAAATGGTGCTCCACTGATTCACCCGAAGCTGCAGGAGTCGAGAGTAAAAACCATCTGGAGGAGTGGCGTAGAGATGGCATCTGCAATAGGGCAGGAGATACCTGTCACCCAAAAGAAACACAAATCAACCGATTGCATTACGGGTCTCATGATGCATTACAATCTTCATTCAACACACCAAATCCACACCCATATGCATGCTAGCCCACTCCAAAGGAATATACACACCCCTAATCCAGCATCGAATCACAACGAAACCAATCGAGCTAAATACACCATTGGCAACGTCGGTTACTGTGCATGCGTCCGTCAAGATAGAACCCATGACATGGGATTAGTAACGTGCCTAGACACAAGTGTATGAAGGCGCGTCGAGACAGGGAGGATCCGACAAGGGCAGAGAGACGTATGTCCCACTATGGCAGCCTTGCATCACATAACGCAGGGGAAGGGGAGTGAACCAAAAAACCCATGTACATGGCAGACCCTAAACGGATTCATCAGTCCATGCATCCACACATCATTCCCTCATCCCGCAATGAAAACGCATGAATATTCACTCACATAATATGTGAAACTTCCATCGCGTCTGTGCGTAATGCAGTCCGCAAAAACCACTGTGCCCCTGGCCGGATCTGTAGTGTTGTGAAGCAAGATGGATTTGGGAACGTCCTGCCTCATCGTCCACTACGCTATTGCGCATCCCCTTCAATTCATATCATTCATTGCCTGCTCGTTATGGGCCATGTCCCAAGGACATTCTACAATAGAACGTTACATTTCCAGCCAGACCTGTGGGCGTATCCTCGCCGCTACTTCAAAACCCAAAATGCTGGCCTTCGAATTCCTCACTTGCAACATTACGTCGAAAAGGCTTCTGTGAACGCTTGCATTCACAATTACATCAATGTAGTGCGGCTGTGTGTCATGATGCTAACTGGCTGCAATCACAAATGGGACGCCACGCCCGTCGGTGAAGTACGTTACTGTGCTGCATGAGGGTCGGCCATCGATCGAGCCCTACATACCACTGACTCTTCACAGGTATGTAAGCGGCTGCAATCATAGCATGTGTAACAATGGGAGCATAGCATGAAAATCAGTCAAAGTACATCACACTGCCATCGGGATTTGATACATGATTCCAATCCCAAGATGCCATGCGGCCAAATGCAGCCTTACGTGCGGGCCGTGCTCGACCAGAAGGGATTGCATCTGCCACAGATTCATTCAATCAGCACAGGTGGAGGCCATACAGGCCGACAGCACATATATTGCAGACCCAAACCCCTCCCACAACCACTCCCACTCCAAAATGCTACCGGCAGGACTAGCGATGTTGGGCCTGGGGTACCAGATAGCACTGCAAGTGCTACAACTACAAGAAGACGACGAACAACAACAGGTACAACAACCGGGCGCACAGGGGAGACGGAGGAGGAGGAGGAGGAGGAGGGCAAGGCAGGGTCAGCAAGGCCCACAAGCACTGCCACTACCACCACGCAGGCGGCCCGCAATCCCACGCCTCCGAGCCGATCCGTTCAACCTCACTGCTGAGCAGATCCACACCCTCTACCGTTTGGACCGGGACACCATAATCGCCATTGTGGACATGACACATGCTGACCTCGTGAGCATGATAGATAGCCCAACCGCCATCCCACCCCTACTGAAGGTGGTGTCTGCACTCCACTTCCTGGCCACAGGCACCTACCAGCACACAGTGGGACAGTTGCATGGCATTTCACAGCCACTGTTCTCACGGACACTCTTCCAAGTGCACGATGCCCTCCTGAAGCACGCCGACGACCACATCACACTACCACGCACGTACCAGGAGATTACCAACGCTAAAGTGGGATTCCATGCACTTGGCGGCATCCCGGGTTGCATTGGTGCCATCGACTGCACCCATGTTGAATTGGTTGTCCCACATGCCATGGAGGTCCAGTACCGCAACCGGAAACAATTTCATTCAATCAATGTGCAAATGGTGTGTGACTCCAACAAGATATTTACGCATTGTTGTGCCAGATTTCCAGGATCTACCCATGATTCTATGGTCCTGAGGAACACAAGAATACCACGCTACATGGAGCGACACGCAGGGCACAGATCCTGGCTACTCGGTGAGTCTCATTCCATGCATGACATCGTGGCCCATTTGATGCGTCAATGACCTTGCAGGGGGGGGGGGGGCTACTTAGCACTATCATTCCACTGACACCCTTTATTCGTCTCATACAGGTGATGCCGGGTATCCACTGAAGAGATGGCTCCTTACACCAATCCGGAACCCACAGAACGAGCATGAGGAGGACTACAACCATGCCCACTCACGTACCCGTGTGGTCATTGAACAGGCATTCGGCCTACTGAAGGCTCGTTTCCGCAGCCTCAGCAGGTCTGGCGGGGCACTCATATACAGCCATGAGAAGGTTTCTAAGATGGTCATGGCATGTGTCATGCTGCACAACATGTGCATACGTAGGAATGTGCCCATGCCCCCTGACGCTGTACTGCATGCACCTGAAGATGATGATGATGATGAGGGTGGGGATGTGGAGGCACCTCAAGGAGTCCATGAGGCACAGGATGCACGTGCAATCCGACAGAGCATCATAGATGCATGCTTCTAGCAACCACGCATGGTGCCTATTACACGGAAAGGGGACCTGTGGCACTGTGTGTGTGTAGTACAGGCACATTGTGGACTGTACGCCTATGAAGGCCTCGTACGCAAATATCAATGTCCACACATGTCATTGGATGATAATGAGGTGCTGTATTGTTGATGTGATTTGATTTATACACCCTATGGACCCGCCACCCAGTGAAGCCCAACACACCCCCTCCACCCTACTACCTCCCCCCCCAACACCAGTGTCCAAATATGCATGCTGTCCGTGGGTAGACGCTATTGCAAGCCCCCTCTACGGGTATCAGGGGCACCCCTGCCCGTGGAGCGCAGGTTCCTGCCAGATCTGCGTTGGGGGCTGCCCTGGACGGAACTTGCCACGGATGAGGTCTCTGCCTGCTCGCGTCCATGCATGTCTCTGAGGGTTTGTGAGAGCTCCGAGAGCACACGGCGCACAGCAGCAAGTTCAGCACAGACGTCTTTGGACGTCGCATGCAGTTCCCCCCTCAGGCTCTCGGTGCTTTTCTCCATTTGTGCTCTCAGGCTCTCGGTGCTTCTCTCCATTTCTCCCCTGAGGCTCTCACTACTTTTCTCTATTTGTGCCCTGAGTGTCTCGGTGGATGTTTCCATGGCTGCCCTGGAACCCCCGCATTCATTTGCATGGTCCTTGAGTAGCGTGGACGCTTCCTGCTGTTGCTCGATCAGCAGGTCGAGGGACTGTTGCCTCTGCTGGGCCATGGACATTTGCGGTGGTGTGACAGGGGGGCTGCTCAACACATGTTGCCTTGGCACAGGACTTGTGGGGGTTGGCCAGTCGTCGTCTTCAGGGTGCCCCTGCGTGGTTTCGTCATGGTGTAGGGGATGGAACATGCAGGGGGATTGGGAAAGGTCATGGATGGTACCTACGTCGCCAGCACTGTTTTCCGTGTCGGAGCATGCTGGCATGACAGCTGTGTCACCTATGGTGCTGCTACCACCAGAGGCAGTGCCATCAGATACGTTCTTTGGGGGGACCTGTGGTGCTGGGGTTGTGGACTTGCTGGCTGCTGGGGTGCCTGTTGCAGTCCCCTCCAGTGTGCTGCCACTTGATTCCTGCTGCTGCCGTGTCTTGATCCTTGCACCTGAGGTGGAGGCTCTTGGGACGTTGGTCCTGGCCCTCTTTGCAGGCGTGCTGGTAGGGGTGTCCTGCAGCTCGTCGTTGGTATCGGACCCTGTGGTGGAGTAAAGAGGGGCGAGCGTTAGTTATGGGTCTGTCGGATTTGGAATGGCAACGTATCAAATGCATTGGGGTGGTACATGAGGCTGATTTGGGACTGGGCCTTGGAGGTGGTCTCATTTTCGTGTGGATTGAGGATGCATTCATTTGGCTGCCTGCAGTTAGGGGGTGCATGCTGCACATGTAGGGGTTGTTTATGGCTTCTTGATTGATTTGTTTGTTCATTCTGACTTTTAGAGGGCGCTGTCAGGGCTAAGTATGTATTGCACTATGGGGTCACATGGTACTGCACATGTTCGTGGTTTGTGGATTTCGCATTGTTTCTCTTGGCCAACCTACCTGATTCTCCGGATGTCGGCACTCCTTTCTCCATCCCTCCGACTCCCTCTATGCTCTCCATTCCTATGGTGGAGGCGCAGATTTCCTCCCAGGGGGTCAACTTGATGGGCGACTCTGAACCCCCCCCGGTAGCTGTGGCGATGTTCCTGTTCGCAGAAAGTATGCTGCGTACGCGGATCCGCAGGTCGTCCCACCGCTTGCGACATTGCTGTGGCGTGCGGGGTGTTGTCCCCACCGCACTTACGCGCTGTGCCACCAGGACCCATATGGCCTTCTTGTTGGCAAGGGCCGTCCTGGTCATTTGACTGGAGAAGACGACGGCGGAATTTTCCTGTAGGGTCTCGGTGAGCACGGTCAGTTCCTCTCGGGAGAAGTGTACCTGCCGCTTGCGGTCACACGCTTTCTTGGCTACCTTTCCCATATTTATTTTTTTAACTGGGGTTGCTAACGGGTTGGGATGTGTGTCAGGGTCGGATTTTTTATGGTTGTGTTGGGATTCGGATTTTATAGTTGTGCGGCGTGCTGTTTCCCGTTCCGGCCACATGCTTTTACTTCCGTTTCCGTATATTTACGGTGGCCGTAATTTGCGGTGCACGCTCGTTGCGGTGACCGCTCATTACGGTGACCGCTAAGATGGGTGGCGGTATTGCACCTGGTGCAGCGTACGGCGGCGGTAAGGGCCGTTTTGGGGTCATTTCCGCCATCGCAGCCTTTCGGATTCCGCCATGGCGTAATGCTCGTGCCCGATGGGTCGTGATTGGCCGCACTTTGCTCCTTCGTGCTATGGCGGAAACGCTATTTACGCTGTTGCGGTCCGGTCAGTCAATTTCCGCCAGGGTCGTAATGAGGCCCACTGTGTCCTATCTCGTTCAATAATCTTTTTACATGCAGAAACCACCTTAAGGAGAACACTCTAGGCTGCCAAGAGATCTGTAACAGCCTGTCTAAACTTGTGCAGCTCAGCTCTACTCCATAGTCTTAGCCAACATAACAATGGTGTAAGTGCCACAATATCCCTAGAGCTAGTCGTCCTGTTGCTTTGTGGATTAAAATTGTGGATGCCCCGATTGGGAGTCTTATGTTCTTTTTTTATCATTCTTGATGGTAGCTCGGCACCATACAGTGCAGCCTGCCTATCTTGGGCCTTGTACACCTGCAAGAATGGGGCCATCACATTGTCACCATAATCGTAGGGAAACTTAGTGATGGCCCCGCTATATCAGAAAGTGTCCCTTCTGCTCAGGCCATTTGTTGGTCCCATCTGCAGGAGGCAGTAAATAGTACTCCTAAATAGTCATAACACCTTACTTGTTCTATTTGTTCATCATCCAGGGACAACTTACATACAGGCTTTTTCCTTTTTTTGGAAAGATCATAGATTTGGTCTTGTTAATATTAAGAGGGCATCATCCGCAAACCATAAAACTGGAAATTTGTCTCCAGCCAAGGATGGGGCGTCAGTTGGCACAATCACCAATTTACTTATCAGGCCATTAATATATAACAAAAAGAGGGTTGGGGCACCACACACCTCTGGCGGACAACCTTCTGCAATTGGATAGGTTTTATGGTCCCCCTATGCCCTATCTGATCACAGCTTCATTGACCTAATACAAGAACAATATAGCTGACAACAAGGAACACAGTATACCATAAGAGCTGTGAAGATGTTTGCTTTTTTTAAATTCAGCACACTTGTCTAGTATTAGCATTAATCTGAAACATTGGTCTATCATACTGATAGCTTCCCTAAATCCCGCTTGTCGGTGGTTAATGATGTCCAGCGTAGAGACCCATTTATTTAAGTGACACCTTCGCAAATATTTTCCCATTCGAATCAAGTAGGAAAATTGGCCGGTAGTTGCAAGTTATGTCACGACTTCCCTTGTATTGTATTAAATAATAAATAAATATAGATGTGGGGCCCATATCTGTGCCTCTGATTTGTATAGGTCTCCAGGTATCTTATCAGACATAGGGGTCTTATTCGATTTCTGTGACAGAATTGCTTCATTGATTTCATTAAGAGTAAAAATAAATGGAGATTGTACATGAGGATCGTGTACCGCAGTATTGGAGAATGATAATAGTTAGGACTCTGTATAGAGTTCACTGAAGTATTCTACCCAACATGTGGCACTGATGCTCCCATGGGTAATATTTTCTGGTGCCTCATGACATGCAGTGATAAGCCACCAGAACCTCACCGAATCTTTACTCTAGGAGGTCATAGTTATTTCCTCCCATTGATTAGCTTCAGATTCCTTTTTTTGATAGCTATAACCTTCTTATATGCAAGTCTAGCCCCTCTCTACAATATTCAAACTGTTTCCACATTCAATCCGAATATTTTTTGCTTCTCTGCAGTCCCTGTCATACCAAGAGGTATGTTTAATAGCTGTTTTTCTGATAGTCTTATTTGGAGCAGTCACGTTATCTCTTTAATAATCTGATTAAACGATTCAAGGACTTCAGAGTTCCCAATGATGCGATTACCTAGCACCTGTTCTAAAGGTTGCAACAATTCAACATATAAGTGCGGTAAAACATATACCAGGTTTAAATTTGCCCACTTCACGAACTTCCTTGCTTGTCCCACTATTTCAATTCGCATATTACTTTTTGGAGTTTCATCCTGATGAGGTGCAACTCCACAGGCAGATGATCTCTTTCTGTCTTTAGGATTACTTCACATTTTGCCACCTGAGCCCAAGCCTGAATATTAATCATAACATAATCGATATGGGTTGCTCGGTCCTTTACCACGAAAGTGGGTTTAGCTGGAATATCACCCAAACTCCTCCCATTACAGGCCCCAAGGTTTAAATTAAATAATGTATGCACAATCACAAGGGCATACTTGTTCTGCCGCTTTGGATATTCTGTGGCCAGACTCGGTATATCCCATACTTGATCCTCAATTTCGGACAAGCCATCTGTTATACATAAGGGTTTGAATTGCACATTCTGGTCTGCTACAATAACGGTTGGTTTAATTGAGTGGTTCACTTTCCAGGTCCTGATTTGGGTATACACCAGGGAAATGGTCATGGTGCTGTTCCCAACACCAGCCTATTGTATAGGTTAAATAATAACAGGTTAACGCCATCACATAATTTAATCTGAAGCTGTTGCAGATCTCTGCAACTGCATTCTATCTCAGAGATATGACCAGTGTTTGAGGAATCTATGCAAATCAAGAGACCTCTGCTTGCTAGCAAATTCATATACTGCATACCCCTGCATGGTGCACTTCACTAGTGCCTAGGGCTCCTGCAAACAAATACTATGATATTGTCTAATAAAATTATGCCAGCCATTATAATGTAGGTTTTTCCTCAAACCAGTGCTATTCAAAGAGAGGACATGAATTTCACTCAACATTGGGTAATTCCGATCTCCGATGTAGATCTCTTTCATTAAGAGGGAGGCTACTAATGAGTAATTCGACATCCTCCATACTGGTAACCTCTTCTGTGGCTCCCAGTGATCTGTATACACTGTTTGGTGGGCATCAGGGTCTTACTAAGATGTTTACTTCTTTAGGTGGTAATGTTCTTAATTCAAGGCCAAATAGTCCTTCTGCCAGAATCCCAAAACAAATGTAACAATGATATTATCTTTATTGGTATTAGAAATACAAGGGATAAGAGCCCATTCAACTATCTCCTCTTAGTATTGAGCAGCGTCCTTTGTGTGACCTTACCCAATGGATTACCTCATTTTTAGGCTATCTTTAGATTCTCTTGTATCTTTGCCTAATGAGTGCAGTTGTGAGATCTCTGGCTCTTGTGAGCTCAAGATTGGTTTGATCATACCCCCTGCGAGGATCATTCCTATTTACTTCCTGAGGGCTCCTGCTGGAGTAAATTATTTTCTCGCAGTGATGCTCAAGAAGATGACTAACTCTACTAAGTAATGCCCTACCCAATGTGGTATTGTTGGAGGTAACTTTTTTACCCTACATATGATTTTCAGGGTCTTTAATTTTTACCTGAGTTGCTGAGTTGACTAGACAATCCACTTTTGAGGGAACTGGATCTAGGTCGGGGCCTGTCTGGGTGCAAGCTGACATGCACTTGGAATTGTTTATTGTGCCAAACCTGTTTAGAATCGGAGAGAGTGTGCTTTTCATAGACACTACCTCAAGGTAGACCTTGTTCAAGAGAACTATCAACTCCCTTATGGCCAGATTCATCCCTCCACTGTACACCTGTGAGAAGGCGTGCCCTCCCTCACAAGCCCAGGATGCACCACAGCTACATCGCAAACCTCACTTTGCAAGCCCAGGCTGCGCCCCTGCGAAAATGCGGGCCCTCCCTCGAAAGGCCCAGCTGCACCCCTGTGAAATCATGTGCCTCACCTCACAAGCCGAGGCGGCACCCCAGTGAAATTGCGTGCCTCAACTTGCAAGCCCAGGCTGTGACCCTGCGAAAACACAGGTCCCTCCAGCACAAGGTCAGGTTGCACCCCTGAGAAAATGCGGGCCCTCCCTCGCAAGGCCAGACTGCACCCCAGCGAAATCACGTGTCTCACCTCGCAAGCCCAGGCTGCACCCCTGTGAAAATGCAGGCCCTCCCTCGCAAGGCCAGACTGCACCCCAGCAAAATCGCGTGCCTCATCTTGCAAGCCCAGCCTGCACCCCTGTCAAAACGCAGGCCCTCCCTCGCAAGGCCAGACTGCACCCCAGCAAAATCGTGCACGTCACCTCGCAAGCACAGGCTGCACCCCTGTGAAAATGTGGGCCCTCCCTTGCGAGGCCAGACTGCACCTCAACGAAATCGCACTCCTCACCTCGCAAGCCCAGGCTGCACCTCTGAGAAAACACGAGCCCTCCCTTACAAGCGCAGCTCCCTTTCAAGCCCAGGCTGCACCCCTGCGAGAATGCGGGCCCTCCCTCGCAAGCCCAAGGTACACCACTGTGAAAAGGCAGGCCCACCTTCGCAATCCCAGGCTGCGCCTCTGTGAAAATGTGAATCCACCCCTCTTTACCCCTTGAACCCATTCTGGTTGCATATCCCCCTACTGCACATCAACCAATCTAGCCCAGACACCACCCACCAGCCCCCTCCAGTATGGACACCACCGACCAGCCCCCTCCAGACAGGACGCCACCCACCAGCCCCCCTCATATGTGGCACCCCTCAGGCAGCCCCCTCCAGTCTGGACACCGCCCTCTAGCCCCCTCACCTGTGACACCACCCCAGGCAGCCCCTCCAGTCTGGACAACACCCAGCAACCCCCTCCAGATTGGACACCACCCAGCAGCCCCCCTCACCTGTGACACCTCCCGAGGCAGGCCCCTCCAACCTGGACACCACCTGCCAGCCCCCCTTACCTGTGGCACCCCCCCAGGCAGCCCCCTCCAGTCTGGACAACACCCACCAGCCCCCTCTAATCTGAACACCAGCCATCAGCCCCCCCTCATCTGTGACACCCCCATAAATCCCCCTCCAGTCTGGATACAACCCACCAGCCCCCCTCACCAGTGACACCCCCCCAGGCAGCCCCTCCAGTCTGGACACCACCCACAAGCCCCCCTCACCTGTGACCCCCCCCCAGGAAGCCCCTCCAGTCTGGACACCACCCACCAGCCCCCTCACCTGTGACACCCCACAGGCAGCCCCTTGACAGTCTCCCACAATACCAGTGCAATGCATGTCTGCAGCTCACCTGAACCTCCATGGTCTGCCAGCACCATGAAGTGGAACACCAACATGTCCACCGCAAACACAATCAACAGGAAGGACCAGAGATCCATCCAGAACTTGAGCATCTGCTGACACACCCTTCCAGACCTTAATCAGCCCACCCCATACACATGTGACAAGTGAATGCAATGCCAAGTGGCATGTGCATGTTGGTCATGGAACATTACCAAGGCATCAAAGCACACTAACTGAATGGGTGCCCACAACAGAAGTAAACCGGCCTGAGCATTAGTGAACTGGGTGGAAGGGGTGGTAAAATACCTGCCAGGGAACAATAACATGACAGGGCCATGCCTGGGTAATGGGAGATCTGTCAGAGAGTGCATGAGTAGCAGAGACCGTAGAATTGTGCTGCCACTCCGAAAGAGCAAACATGGCTCCCTACTGTATTCCAGTGTCCAAGGTGGAGCAACACATGAGAGAAGGCAGTGTGTGACTGCACATGCTGGTTGGCGTGTCTGCATGACATGGGTTTAACACAGCAATGACAAGCAAATGTGCCTTTAACATGACTATAGAACATCTCCACAGTGAGCACACCTCCCTCCACCCCAACCACACTGATGTCAATCAAACAGCGAAGCTGGACAGGTAAATGTACATGGAAACATACAGTGGAGACCTAGTCATCTGATGGACACACCCCCACATGTCAGGCACATGTGCATACTTCCAGCCGCAACCATCACAGCAACAACAATACACATGCAGGAACGCCACAAGACACATGACTTGCAATGGAGAGATGCACTGACTGAAAAGTGAACTATCAAAGATTCCAACCCACAAATGAACTACATGAAGCGTGGAATGTAACAAAATGAAACATGTATTGAATATAAATATGTACAATTAAAATGGGGAATGAAGGTCAAAGCATTCCAGGAGAAAATATGAAATGAAATAAAAATCCTAGACCTAAATAACTATATACATGAAAAACTGGGAAGCAAAGTCTGTAAAGTCCAGAGAAAATAATAAATGAAAAAGGAAACCTACACCTAAATAACTATGGACAAAGGCAGTGGGCTAGTCCTCCTCTCCGATCTCACTCAGCCTTTTGACCAGGGCTGAGTCCAACGTCACTTTCCCCCCATCAGACAGCCTCCGTTGTTGCCTGGAGGGCTTGCGGGTTGGCCAGCATATGTGTCTTTATCACTCGCACTTCCCTGCAAGTGACCTCCAGGATGGCAGCCCACCACCTTGCCCGATGCAGCACACTCTCAGTCCTGGCCATCAGTACTCTTGCTTCCCATGCCTGCTGCCTCTCTGGTATGATCTGCCCTTGATACTGCTGGAACACGGAAAGACATTCAGTGCCTCATGTCCATGTGTACCTCCTGCGTCGCACTTTCCACCTGCCTCCTTTGGACGGTCTGCCCTGCATCCAATTGCCTCCTCCTCATTGCCACCTGCTGTCTCGCAGGCTAATTCATAGAATCCAGCGCACAAGTAGCGCACGCGGCTGGCGCACAGCGTGCGCCTGCGATAGTCTGCGCCAGGCACGTGCGCTAAAACAGATTTCCGCGCACAGCGTATTCATGGATTTCAAGCTCCCAAAACAGCCGTGGCGCAGAGAATCGCAGCGAGCCTGCAGCAGCGCCAGTAACGCCCCCAAGAACGCCCTCGCGCACGGAAAAGCCATCAAAAGCGCTAAATCATCGCTAAGGGCTGCGCTAACCCCGGACCACTTCACAGGGCAGGCAAACAAGGAAAGCAAAGCGGGCAATCTCCAAATCAGGAGTACGCGGGAAGTACTACACGCGACTAGGCAGGGAACGTGAATCACAGGGGTACGCGGGAATCATCACACGCGAACAGCCAGGGTGCGTGTATTACAGGGGTAGCGGGAAGTCCAACACGCGATGGGCCAGGGAACGTGTATTACAGGGGGACGCGTGAAGTAGAACACGCGATAGGCCAGGGAACGTGCATCACAGGGGTACGCGGGAATCATCACACGCGAACAGCCAGGATGCGTGTATTACAGGGGTAGCGGGAAGTTCAACACGCGATGGGCCAGGGAACGTGTATTACAGGGGGACGCGTGAAGTAGAACACGCGATAGGCCAGGGAACGTGTATTACAGGGGTACGCGGGAATCATCACACGCGAACAGGCAGGGTGCGTGTATTACAGGGGTAGCGGGAAGTTCAACACGCGATTGGCCAGGGTACGTGTATCACAGGGGTGCGTGGGAATTATCACATGCGAATAGGCTGGGTGGGCCCCCACAGGTGTACCCTGTACACCCTCCCCGGCCCCTGCAGGCAGCCCACAAAACAGTGGACTACCCTGCACACCTGATCATGTCCCCCTGCACCCCCATCCACCCGGGGCACCCTCCACCAGGCCCCCACCCATGTCTCCCACCACCCCCACCCCCCAGCAGTGCAGGGGCACCTGCCATCAGGCCCCCAGCCATGTCTCCCACCACCCCAACCCCCATCCACCAGGGGCACCCTCCACCAGGCCCCCACCCATGTCTCCCACCACCCCCACCCACCAGCACTGTGGGGCACGTGGCCAGCAGGCAGTCAGGCAGCAGCCGATGGCAGGTGGGAGCGTGCTCAGGGTTCTTGGGGACTTAAATTCGGCCTCCTGGCCAGGAGCGTGGTCTTTCGTGTTAGAACGCGTGGACAGCCTGATAGGGAGTGATTTTGCACCAGAAAACCCCACACTCATCGCGCGAAAACCCGCATCGCGCGAAAACCCGTCACCAGCATATGTGCGTCAATAGTTACCTGCACGTGCAGTGTCAAAGCGTGTGATTGGTGAAAAGTGAGCGACACGCAGGAGTGTCGAAGCGCGTGATTGGTGAAAAAGGATCCACATGCAGGAGTGACAAAGCGTGTGATTGGTGAAAAGTGAGCTACACGCAGGAGTGTCGAAGCGCGTGATTGGTGAAAAAGGATCCACATGCAGGAGTGACAAAGCGTGTGATTGGTGAAAAGATACCTACACGCAGGAGTGCCAAAGCGTGTGATTGGTGAAAATGGGCCAAGCACGTACACGCCGTAAGTGACGATGTACGTGTGGGCCTGTATAAAAGGTAGTGTTGAACACAATTTCCTTGTACGTGCTTTTCGTGGCGAGCGAGTGGGTGAATTCGGTACTTCTTGTCGTTTCACACGCGATTTACTTCACGGCGTTTCCAGTTCGTACTCCCTGTTACCTCTGACAGCTCTTTTCTCTTTTTCCTCTTGTACTGGTTTTCCTGGGCCTGTTCCCTCAAACAGTGTCCCCTTCTACAGTTGTCCTGTCTCCTCAGACAGCGTACACCTCTTCTTTTGGCGGGGGTGTTGCCAACCAAAAGTGCTATTTTTTCACGCTCTTTTACCTGGCAGACGGTGAGTCACGCACGTATCTAACATCTGTGCTTGCCCCGTGTGTAGCCTACCCCTTCAGAGGTCAATCTAGGCCGCGTGTGACACGCATACGTTCATTGTGTTACTGGATGCCACAGCGTAGTGCAGGGTTTTCCATCAGCACACGTGGTCTAGGAGGGGTATTGTGCACGTTCCTTAACTTTTTTGGGGTGCCTGTGCGTTGCGTGACCCGTCATCTTTCCCCAGGGGTGTCATATAGCCTTGCCACTGCACTAGGGTACGAATACCATCTGGTACCCAACCCCTTTGACACCCAATTGCCCAGGACAATTGTGCACACCCACTCCCATACGCACAATACCATCAGTGCCATGGTTGGGAGGCGTGCAAGCCGTAAGGGTGGCAAAGGTGGCCGAGCCACACGTGGTGGCCGTGGAGGATCCAACAGGGGACGTGGTTGTGACTTGCAGGGCGCCCCTGTTCCCCCCAGTCTGGAGGAACAGTCAGGGACACCCATGCCCCCCCCCCCCCCCCCCCCAGTTGAGAGTCATGTGGCTGATACCAACCCTGATCAGCCCATGTCGGACCAGGCCATTGTGGCACCAGACCTGTCCGAGGGTGATTCCATCGCTGACATCCAGGTCAGCAGGTCCACTGTACGTGCACCGGTGCACATTGGTGTCATCAGGGCACGCGCATCTATGCCAGATAGGTCATCTGCTGGCCCCCGTAGCCAGGGTGTGGCTCAATCCACCCCACCTCTCATACACCCTGCCAAGACTGTGTCGGTCCTAGTTCATGCACCTCAGATCAGGCCTGACCCCATCCCACTACCCCCAATGCCTGCACCTACTCCCATGCTGAGTGGGCAATCACACACACCCAGTACAGAGTCCACCACGGCTCCTGCCCCTAGTGTCCACAGCGGCGTAGGACACTCTGGATCCCCACCCCCTTCCAAGCGCAAGAGGAAGAGTGCACGTCCGGCACAGGCTGATGCCCCAGACACGGCTGCACAGTCCGGCCCATCAAGGAAGCCAAGCTTCACAGACGCCGAACTTAATGCACTTGTTCAGTATGTGTCAGATCATGATAGGGAAATGGTCATCGTTGCAGGGTCCAAGACCACACATGCCAGACGCCAGGCACACTGGCAGACCATTGCTGACAGAATAAGTGCCCTTGGAGTAGTGAGGCGCACAGCTAGTGATTGCCAGAAGCGCTGGAATGACCTTAAGCGCAGGGCAAAGGATAAGCTGGCCTCAAGTCATGCCGCAACCTTGGTGACTGGAGGTGGGTCCCCAGCACAGGAAATAGAACTCACACCACACGAGTCCGTAGCTGGATCCTACGTCACCGAGGGACAACTCCAAGGTGTGGGAGACCTCCCTGATTACGAGGCATCATCCGGTGAGTGCACATGCATGTGTGTATCATCCATGTGCATGGTGTGTGTGTGAAGCATTCATGTTGGGTGCCTGTCAAGGGGGTGTGTGGCAGAGTTGACAGTGGCACCCATGTGCCTCATCCAGTATGTTCAGTGCAACACCATCTGGCCACAGCACTATCCCTACTGGCAACAGTGCACATATGGGCCAACACCATGGAAGTTGCCCTTGATTAGTAATTTTGTCACTACATTGTTGCTCATACTCCCCTGTCTATTCATCTGATGTCTTACATACCATTCCTCTCCTTTCCCCCAGCCATTAAAGTTTCATCTTCACATGCCTGACATGCAATGATACCACATGCTAATGCGTCCTCTGTATATTAATGCCTACCAACATGCAGTCATAATGTGGATGTAGCCTTGACATCCACCTCCTTCCTGGGTCCTTTGGTACCGTCTGGTTTCGAGCCCCATTCCCTCACACTCCATGCTGCTCTTCATGGTCTATCTTCCATGACTTCTACAGTTCAGACCATCGTGCCCTACGCACGACACCTGCTTGCCAAAAGTCAAATGAGGGCAGCCTGCCCTCCAATGCGACCCACCCTATTGCTGACCAGTGCATCTGAGCCTACTCTAAGCTAACTCTCACTGACATCTGCTCATACATGCCTTTGCCTGTCCCATAGACCCTTCACATGGTCCCTGTCCTCTCTCCTTGCTCCTCTTCCACCATCATAGGTGGGACCCGTTGGGGTGTACTCCTGGCCTCCTTCCAATCCTCAGATACCACTAATGATGTGCATGGTAATGGGAGCGTCTCAGTCCAAGGCCCTTAGGCCAACCTCAATCTCCTTGAGAAATGCTACCCACATCTCATCAACTTCCTTACCTCTCCTGCTGTCCCCCCTCCTCTCTCCTCATCAATCCTGCACTGCCTCCCTGCACCCTCCCATGAACCTTCTCCGCCTCCCACTCCAACTCCTACACATGCGGCACCTCTGATCTCTAGCACTCCCCGTAAGTCCTACAAGGCTGTCAACCTCCTCCACAATTACACTCCTTTCACTGCGGCTGCATCAGGCATTCCTCCGATAACTGTCACTTACATGAGGTTATGCACCTTGACATCCTTGGTCTCATGGAAACATGTCTGACGGCCAGCTCTGTCTGCATCCTTGACCCTCTCCTTGGCCCGCCACTACTGTGCAGGGGGGGTGTGCCCTTGGCTTCCCTGAGGGTATTCCTGCCACTGTCACACCTACTTAGACCTACTCCACTCTGGAATGGCTTGTGTGAGGTTTCTGTCCACCACACCTTGACATTCCAAACAGTGCGTACTGTGTCTGGGAAAACTGGTCAAATGTACTACTTCCTTTCTGAGTGTCCTCACCTCTCCTCCTCACTCATGTCCCCAGACACAGAATTCCTCATCCTTGGTGCGGTACGCATCCACCTGCATGCCTGTTGACGCCCCCACGTGACCTTTCTGTGACCTCAGCAACTCCCTCTCACCCTCTAGACTCCCGTCTGTCCCTACTCATTCTGCAGGGCACACTCTTGATGCTCTGATCTCATCTGACTTTCCCCTCTCCGTCCATCTCTGCACTCCTCTCTCCTGGAGTGATCACATTCTCCTCTCCTCCCAGCTCACCCTCAACACCCCACAGGCAAAGCCACCCTCACCACTGTCACACACCTTCTTGGTATTCCGACCCATGAAGTGTGTGTCAGTCGAGGCTCATGCTGCCAAAATGTCCCCCCCATCCAGCTCCCCCTTAGGCTCACTCCCATCCTGACAGGGCCCACTCCATGCTCCACTCCATGTCAGGTACACTGGATGTCTTAGCCACGGTCATGACCACCTGTCTGAAGCCCCATGCCAATGCAGAGTCCTGGCATGACTCGGATCTTGGGAACCCAAACCACAGGTGCCGGGTGGCAGAGAGGGAATGTCCTGCATCATGGCCATCCTCTGGCAAACTGGCCTGCCACATGCTCCAAAGGCAATAGCGCCTCACCCTTCTCACCAAGATGAGATCCCCAATCCAAGGGCACATATCTGCGGCATGTGACAACTCTGCAGGACACATAGAAATCTGAAAGGACCTTGCCGAGCCAGAGGCAGTGTGTACCTCCCCTGTCCCCTCCGAGCCCACAGCACAGCATGATTGTCTCTGTACCCCTATAGGCCACCCCCCCAGCACTTGTCTGCGCCTAACACCATCTGCCCTTGACGTCAAGTCCTACTTACCTTGTACAGCACTTCCAGCCGCCACTCCCCCTTGCACTTCATTGTGCCACCCACCCCTGCACTTGCGTGACATGAATGACACCAGCACCAGTAGTATTGTTGACTGGCATCCCCTTCTGCCCCACCACCCCTCAGTGCTCCGCTGCACCTACAAACATTACTTGACCGGTGCTTCACGAATGCAAAATTATTCCGTTACAGGTGTTGGGGAGGTGGAATCACAAAGTTTACTGCATTATGTTGATCTAGACAAGGCACTGTGCATCGTTGCCAATTTGGACTAGCAGATCCATGTACAACATGTATACTAATTGATGTGACGATGCAATGTCAGGACCAGAGTGGTAGAAATCCAAAAAAGTAGCCCTCCTCTCCCTCTTCACTTGGTGGCTATGTCACATGCCATGTGTGTGATGGCATGTGCCTTTGACATGGCAATCACCGCCCAATGTGTGATGGCAGTGCTAGGCATCAAGGTGAGCAGGCGTTGCTCTCCAATCAGTACATAGTATGCCCTGAGCCTCCCCTACAGACCCAGTGATGGTGAATGCATAGGAGGACTCCCAGTCATGTAGGACATGTGTCGTAGGACTACTGCCTATGTTGTTCATCAGCCCTTGTTGCATGCCATGGTGCTAATGCCTGTTTCCATTTTTCTCTTTCATGTCTTTGCAGGGGACGAAGCACTTGTTGATGCTGGGGATGTGGTGGTGGAGCCGTCCCAGGAGGGCAACCCGGGCCGACCTACCACAAGTGAGGGACGTGGTGTGTTTGTGGGTGAAAACCCACAAGTGCTGCAGGCCGTGCTGTCGAGGGGTGTCTCTGGGGGTTCCTCCCCCGAGCAGTATTCAGGTGTAGACTCGGAGGATGACACCTATGTGCAGTCGCAGGTGAGTGTTCTTGGGAGAGAATCTCCTCTGTCCGACCCACCTGCAGCCAGGCCATTGGCCTCAATGGGGATGTCAGTGTCGGCAGATCAGCCTCAGGTGGTTACGGATGCAGGGCCACACCACCCAATCTCTGATCCTGTTCCTGGGGCTGCAGATCAGAGAGGGAATGCAGTCCTGCAGCCTGAGGCCTTGCCGGCACAGCAAGGCGCAGTCCGCCTTGCCCCAGGCAGGTGTGGTGCCCGTCAACGTGGTGGCCGTATGCCACCTGGCAATACCGTATGGGAGCAATCCATCTACGGTATGGCCACCCAACAGGCAGCATCATCCGAGATGATTGCACAGGCCATGGATAGGGTGGCCACTTCCATTGTCCCCCCAGAAAGGCTGATGGAGCGACTGGAGCAGGCTACAGAGTCCATCTGCCAGGCACACAGGGAGGATATGTTGGCGTCCAACATGGACAGGCGGGCGGCACTGGCGACTCTGGGGGAATCACTTTCCATGGAGTCCCAGCGCCACAGGGAAGCCCTGAGGGAAGAACTCCGTCACCTCAGGTCGACCCTGTTAGAGCTTGAGGCTTCATCCCATAGAAGGACAGAGGAGCAGCTGGAGCGTCTGACACGGACGCTCTCGGCCGAGATGCAGGCAACTCGTGCGGAGGTCAGGTCATCCCGGGAGTTACTGCATGGGGACCTCCGCATGATTATGACCCAGAACCAGAACTACCAGACCCGCCTGCTTGCAGCCATGGAGGAGCAAACTCGTGCTTTGCGTGGGCTGCCTCCCATTGTCACACCATCTTCTGAGGCAGCTCCCCCACCTCCAGAGTCAGCTGCAGGGTCTGGGCAGAGCCATAGCGACTCATCTCCCACAACAGAGTAGCCGTGTGGGCCACGAGCCTATGGGGTGTTTTCCTTTCCCATGATCCACACAGGTGGATTGTGGCGTGCATCCTGTCCTCGGACCTCATAGGTGGCCCCCCCCCCCCCGCCGGCCCTTTCATGGCCATTTTTTCTCTTTTTCATTTTTATTTTGCAAGAGTGTTGCCTTGTGTGGGTACCTGGGCATACACTGTATTGTGGCTGGGCACATGCAGGCTTGTCCTGAGTTTGGTTTCGATGCTTGGGTAGCAGACATCCACACCCCTCCTGCTTCCCTTTCCATGGGCTTGCAAAGGGTGTGCCCAAGTGACAGCAAATTACACGGTGACATTGGACTCCCATGAGCTGTTGGCCAGTCCATAGTCAATACTGTGTAGACATTCATAGTGTTCATTGTTGTTGCACCTAACTATGCATGATGGTATGATATGTGCCTCTACTTACATATGTTGCTCATGTTTTGCAGGTATTTCACACAGATCTTCACAAGGGCATACTCTCTGGAGTCACACTACATGTCGGTAGATGTGCACTGACACTTTTGCATGGCGCCATCACTGTACATCTGGACGGTGAGGACATACCAGCTGAATCAGGTAATGAGACTACCATTGATTACATGCAATGTGTCTTGTTTGGGTGGGCTTCAGGGTGGGTTGGTGTGTAATTTGATAGAAATTACTCTTACACAGGTGTGTAGTAGTGGCTCCAGGGCGGTTAGCTGCTCAAGTGCGGCTATGTTCCATTTGGGGCACTGCTATTTGTGACACTGGTGTCATGTTGTGATGGCCAGTTTGTTTGCTGTCACATACCATGACATGGTGTCCTCAGTGGCGGGACTGTGAAGGGAGTGGGTGACATGGCAATGTTGTCATGTAGTGAATCGCCTGTGGCAATGCATTTTAGAATGATGGAGTTGTGTCTTTGCGTTGTGATGCATAGCTGGTGTATGTGTAGCTAGGGGTGCACACATATTGACACTTCCATGTTAACAATCTCAGGCTGATGTGTATCTGACAGTTCATTGTCAAGTACTTTTCAGACATTGTCAGGTAGAGTCATCATTGATTGTCAGATGGTATGTGCCAGAGCAGTGTGCACTAGCCAGCACTGTGATTCCTAGGTGAAGAAGTTGGCCACCAGTTGCGTACGGGCTGCCTCCCCCCGTGCCCTTTCCCCTCCCATGCGCAGCGGGCGTGCATGTGGTTGTGGATGTGGGGGCACCACCATGTCCACGGGCAGGCCCCGGCGTGTTGCAACGTTGTGCAGGACACATGCTGCCACTATGATCCTGCACACTATTCGGGGAGCATATAACAGCTGCCCGCCAGAACGGTCAAGGGAGCGAAAGCGTGACTTGAGCACTCCGAATGTGCGCTCCACTATGCCCCGTGTAGCAATGTGGGCTTTGTTGTACCTTACCTTGGGTGGCGTGGTGGGGTTCCGGATTGGGGTCATCATGTGGGGGCTGATAGGGTAGGCACTGTCCCCTGCGGAGGTGGTGATGGGTATCATTAGTGGTGTTGTGTCATGACCCAGTATCTGACATGCATGCATGTGGAGTGGCATTCATGCTCACCAAGCAGCCATGTATCTCCATGCTGGCCAGCCTCTAGGTCCCGGCATAGGGTAGACATTCTGTAGATGAAGCTGTCGTGGGTGGACCCTGGATAGTTGGCATATACTGATGTGATGATTCCCTTGGCATTGCATACAACTTGGACGTTGATGGAATGCCAGTGCTTGCGGTTTCTATAGATGTGCTCTGTTGCCCTGGGTGGACGTAGAGCCACATGTGTGCAGTCAATTGCACCAAGCACTTTGGGGAATTGAGCCACACCATAGAATTCCTGGATGCACGTCCGCCTTTCTGCATGAGTCCTGGGGAGATATATGTGCCTGCGGACTGAAGGCCGTGCAGTGATGATGTTCAAGACCTGGTGTAGGCAGCGTGACTGCGTGGCCTGTGACACACCACCCACTATGGCACTTGTCCGCTGAAAGGATCCAGTGGCCAAGAAGTGCAGTACATTCAGGACCTTCTCCAGGGGGCTGAGTGCTTGGGAGCACAGGGTGGGTGATGTGAGGTCATCCTCCCACTCACTGACCAGGTCCAGTATGATGTGTGCTGGAAACCTGTACCTCCCATACACCTGGTCATCAGGCATCCCGAATAGGCTGGTTCTGGGTGTGAATATTCTGGCCCTGACTCTCCTCCTCATCCTCCTTTGGTAGCCCACTGCCACTGCTGCTAGGAACGGTATGTTCATCCTGGCATCTGGCTTGTTTATTGAAAAGTGCGCAAATTAATGCCTTGCGCGTGTAGTAGGCAGCGTGTGAGCCTCGCACCCCTGGAATCGGGTTCCCACTCCAATCGCGTGTGGAAATTCCCAGGCTGCAGGCATACAGGTGCGCTGACGTACTTGGCTGTGTAAGTGGCCGCGCGCCCCTGAAATACACGTATATAGGCCAATGGCGTGTAAGCGCACTTTTGGCCAATTACACGCGATGAAATACACGTACATAGGCCAATGGCGTGTACGCGCACTTTTGGCCAATTACACGCGATGACACTCTGACGTGCAGGATTTCCACGTGTGCTCGTCTTCACGTGCTGAGTGGGGAACGCCCGTGCGGATCACGTCAGACGCGCTTACGCGATGAGGGACTCTGGTCCAATAGAATCGCGTATGCGTGCTGACGCACTTACGCGCTAAGGGCCTTTCCTCGGATTTCACGCAGACGTGCAGGAATTTCACGTGCCAAATCACTCCGTATCAAGCTGGCCACCCGAAAACACACGGAACACCACGCTCCTGCCCCGAAGGCCGAGTTACTGCCCCCCAAGTGCCCTGAGCAGCCTCCCACGTGCTATCTGCTGCTGCCTGCCTGCCTGCCTGCCTGCTGCCACCGTGCCCTGCCATTTGGTGCCTGCACATCAGCCATCTGCAGGGGTCCAGTTGCTGTGTCCACCCCTGCTGGAACTGAAGACTCCCAACTGGGATTACATCGCTCCACAGCCCAGCCCCAGGACCCAGTTGCCCACCCACACCTGCCTCTGGGGTTGCCATGTCGGGCACTTCTACATCTGGCACCAGTGGCAACCCCAGGCCAGAGGGGCAGAGGGGCACCAGCTTCACTGCCACCGAAGTTGGTGTCCTGGTGGAGCATGTCCTGGGGCAGTATGATGCCCTCTTTGGATCGTCCCGCGCCAGCAAGGAAGGACGGGAGAGGATCTGGGCCGACTGTGTGGTTGCCATCAACGCGGAGGGGGTGGCAACCCGCAACGTCTTGAAGATCAAGAAGCGCTGGGAGGACTTGAGGTCCAGGACCCTTGTGAAGGCCCGGCGCCTCGTGGAGGGGGGCCGGGGCCACATGAGTTCCATCCAGAAGAGGGTCCTGGAACGCGTACGCCCAGCGCTCCACGCCCAGATCCTTGAGAGGGAGACCCGTCTGGAGTTGAGCGGTAAGTGTCCAAGCATCACTGTGTGAGACAGGGCATGTTGCGGTGTGCTGGTTCTATGATACTTGCCTGTATGTGTGCCATGTGCCATGTATGCATGTATGTGTGCTGGGACATCATGGTAATGCATGTGCGACCAGTGATGTGTGACCCACATGGTTGTTGCATGTGTAGAAATGCGGCATGGGGAGCACTATGCAGATTTGGGACATGAGAGCATGCCAGTCTCTGTACCTGGACATGGATGGGGGTGAGGATGGGTGCTGATGCCAGGTACATATATGGTAGCCATGTCTGTGTGCCTGACCTGCATGTCTGTGACTTGTGCATGCCATGGATGCATGACTCATGTGTGTGACAATGCACAGATTCAGTGACGCACCCACCTTACCCTTGTTTTGCCTGTGTTTGGTGTGATTGTGGCCAGATGGATGTGACTGAGGTGTAGTGTGTGCATGTGATATGCATGAGCCATGATGCATGTGAGTTACATTTCATTGAATGTTTCAAGAGTCAATTGGACATGCATGGAAATGTGCATGGCATGCACCATGCCTGTTACTGTGTGTGTTTTGCCAGGACTGACCCATGTGTTGTGGAGGGACATGATGGAAGTGTACTTTGACAGGGGTGCTCATCTGCTATTGCTTCCTGTCTAGGGGACCATTGTACAGTAGCCTGATGCTTGTGTTCTTTGTCTCCCTCTACGCAGCGGCTAGTGAAGAAGAGGGCGGAGACGGCGCTGTGGAGCAAGGCGGCGGGGATGCCCCCACGGCTGCAGCGGAAGGGGTGGGTGAGCCCCCACAGGGGCCTGCTACGGCGGGAGACGGTGAGGAGCCATCCAGGTTGGTGGTTTGCACAGAGGAGGAGGAGGCCGACACTGGTGCACACATGGGCCCTGGTGGGAGCATCCCTGCTGGTGCAAGTGGTGCAGTCCAGGGCCAGGGGCAGGAGGCAGCACAGGTCACCGTGGAGGGGCCTGTGCATGTCGCTGTCCCTGACCCTGTGAGTGCACCACCATGCACCAGCAGGGATGCCCCGTCCCAGGCCCGTCCGCAGGTAGAGGGGATGTCCATGTCAACTGACTCCCCTCCACCTGCGGCCGTGGGAACCCCTGGCCGCGTGGAGCAGGTCCTGATTGGGGTCGCGATGCGCACGGCTGTGATTCGTGATGCCGTGCGTGCTTCCCGGGAGGAGCACGCACGTCATCACGAAGTGCACCGTGCCGACGTGGCCCAATTGGGATCGGCCATGTTCGGGGGGTTCCTGCATGTGTTGGCCAATCTGACGGCCCTCTCCTCCTCTGTGCAGGCTATCCACCAGTCGTTCTCCTTGCCGTCTTCCGGCCCAGATGCCACCATGGCCCCCTGTGGACCTGCCCCGACCAATGCAGCCAGCTCGGTGGGGATCCCATCCCTGCCACAGTTGGGAGTCGGAGGTCCAGCAGGGGTGGACGACACAGCAAGTGGACCCCAGCAGATGGAAGATGTGCCGGCATCATCGGGCAGGGCACGTGCACGACGGCGTCGGTGGTTACCATCAGCCTGGATGCCGTCGTGCTGGCAGAGGCAGTGGCGTCGCAGGCAGCAGCGGGCTCGACGTGGGAGGCATCATGGCTCAGGGCCATCAAGATCGGAGGGGCAGGCATCGGCCGGAGGGCAGGGCAACCCTGGCATGGCGGTGTGTTCCGTGTGGGAGGAGTTTGGCCAGCGGATAGGTGCGGAGCGGCAGCGGGCGGAAGAGGAGCGGCTCGCCATGGCCAGGGCGGAGATCTCCATGCATCAGGCATTGAGGCGGGCTGAGTGCCTCGAGGAGGCTCGCAGGGAATTTGGAGAGCACATGGGGTTGTCCCTGCGAGACCTCGGGGCCAGGACTGAGTCCCGCCTCCAGGACATTGACGTGGAGTTCGAGGATGCCCTGGCCAGCATCACCAAGTGAGCCGCAGGACTAGCCCGCTGCCTTTGTATATAGTTTTTTAGTTAGTTAGTGCTAGGTTTCCTTTATTTAATTTTTTTTTTTTGGACCGCTTGGACAATGGCCACTTCTTTGTACATATTTTTTTAAATAGTTAGTATTAGGTTTAATTTGTGGTGTTGGGCTCATGGACCCTTGAACAATCCTGTAAATATAGTTATTTTTTGTGAGAATAATTTTTTAACTTTCATATTGGTCACACCATGTCGTAATGGTTTATCTTTCATTTCATTCTACATGTGTTTACTTTGGACAAAATCTATTCATTTTTCTATCCTTTGTTTTTTGGTTTCTAATTTTTGTTCCCGGACATGGACCTTTTATTTGCTTTACCAGATAGTTGTCAGAGTTTACTTTATTTTTATTTTTAATACATTTTGATATTATCTTACACTTGTGTCATTTTTTCTTTGGTTTCTTACATGCCATGATATGGGTTTTGACATTGACTTGCACCCATTGTGTATGTGTGTGTGGCGGACATGTGTTCTTTTGCTTACTTGCCTTTGGGGTTGTGTCATGTGATTGCATTCACTATGTGGGTGCATGCAATCCTTGCCTGGGTGTTTGTGCTGGGTATGCTGGTCATTACTGCCATTATTGTGTATCGTCAGGACCAGGGGCCAGGGGGACATGGGTGGGGGCCTGGTGGAGGGTGCCCCAGGTGGATGGGGGGTTGGGGGTGGTGGGAGACATGGGTTGGCCATGGGTGGGGGCCTGCTGGCAGGTTCCCCACAGTGCTGGGGGTGGGGGTGGTGGGAGACATGGGTTGGCCATGGGTGGGGGCCTGCTGGCAGGTTCCCCACAGTGCTGGGGGTGGGGGTGGTGGGAGACATGGGTTGGCCATGGGTGGGGGCCTGCTGGCAGGTTGCCCACAGTGCTGGGGGTGGGGGTGGTGGGAGACATGGGTTGGCCATGGGTGGGGGCCTGCTGGCTGGTTGCCCACAGTGCTGGGGGTGGGGGTGGTGGGAGACATGGGTTGGCCATGGGTGGGGGCCTGCTGGCAGGTTCCCCACAGTTCTGGGGGTGGGGGTGGTGGGAGACATGGGTTGGCCATGGGTGGGGGCCTGCTGGCAGGTTCCCCACAGTGCTGGGGGTGGGGGTGGTGGGAGACATGGGTTGGCCATGGGTGGGGGCCTGCTGGCAGGTTCCCCACAGTGCTGGGGGTGGGGGTGGTGGGAGACATGGGTTGGCCATGGGTGGGGGCCTGCTGGCAGGTTGCCCACAGTGCTGGGGGTGGGGGTGGTGGGAGACATGGGTTGGCCATGGGTGGGGGCCTGCTGGCAGGTTCCCCACAGTGCTGGGGGTGGGGGTGGTGGGAGACATGGGTTGGCCATGGGTGGGGGCCTGCTGGCAGGTTGCCCACAGTGCTGGGGGTGGGGGTGGTGGGAGACATGAGCAGGTGTGCAGGGTAGTTCCCTGTGGTGTGTGCTGCCTGCAGGGGCCGTGGAGGGTGTACAGGTAATGCCTGGGAGCTCACAGCCAAATCGCGTGTGCAACTTCCCGCGCACCCCTCAAATCCACGTTCCCTGCCATATCGCGTGTGGAACTTCCCGCGCGCCCCAGTAATCCACGTACCCGGCCATTTCGCGTGTGGAACTTCCCGCGCACTCCTGCAATCCACGTACCCGGCCATATCGCGTGTGGAACTTCCCGCGCGCCCCTGATAACCACGTACCCGGCCATTTCGCGTGTGCAACTTCCCGCGCACCCCTCGAATCCACGTACCCGGCCATTTCGCGTGTGGAACTTCCCGCGCGCCCCTGAAAACCACGTACCCGGCCATATCGCGTGTGCAACTTCCCGCGCACTCCTGCAATCCACGTACCCGGCCATTTCGCGTGTGCAACTTCCCGCGCACCCCTCGAATCCACGTTCCCTGCCATATCGCGTGTGGGACTTCCCGCGCGCCCCTGAAAGCCACGTACCCGGCCATTTCGCGTGTGCAACTTCCCGCGCACCCCTCGAATCCACGTTCCCTGCCATATCGCGTGTGCAACTTCCCGCGCACTCCTGCAATCCACGTACCCGGCCATTTCGCGTGTGCAACTTCCCGCGCACCCCTCGAATCCACGTTCCCTGCCATATCGCGTGTGGAACTTCCCGCGCGCCCCAGAAATCCACGTACCCGGCCATGTCGCGTGTGGAACTTCCCGCGCGCCCCTGAAAACCACGTACCCGGCCATATCGCGTGTGCAACTTCCCGCGCACTCCTGCAATCCACGTACCCGGCCATTTCGCGTGTGCAACTTCCCGCGCACCCCTCGAATCCACGTTCCCTGCCATATCGCGTGTGGGACTTCCCGCGCGCCCCTGAAAGCCACGTACCCGGCCATTTCGCGTGTGCAACTTCCCGCGCACCCCTCGAATCCACGTTCCCTGCCATATCGCGTGTGCAACTTCCCGCGCACTCCTGCAATCCACGTACCCGCCCAGCCCATATCGCGTGTGGAACTTACCGCGCACCCCGGTATGCACGCACACGTTTATTTTTTCTCTCTGCGCGTGTCTGTGTTTGTGGGTACCCCTTTGTACGTCATTTGTCCAGGAGGGCAACAGTATTGTACATTGGTCATGTCTGTATATAGGTGCTATTTGTTGGCGCGCCTTTTAGCGCACATTTCTTGCAGGCGCAGACACGCTACCGCCTGCTTTCTTGTGGCGGTCGTGTTTGTGCCTGTTTGTGCCTGTGCGCTGCTTTGAGCGTGCGCTTTTTTGCCCTATTCTATTCCATGAATACGTGTTGTATGCGAGCGTGTGGGCGTTCCGCGCACTTGCCTCCTGAACTTTCCCCGTGCCGCCCACATTCTTCCCCATTCCGAGTGTTGTGCCCCATTTTATTCCCCATTCCGAGTGTCCCGCCCTGTGTTCCGCCTACTTTAGAGCTGTGCGCTGCGCTCGGAGTGATGGCGCAGTGGCCGTGGCGCACGACGTTGGTTGACCTGTGCGCCGGCCTGCGCCGCGCGCTTTTTCGGCGCACGTCCTCTGCTTTTCTTGCGCACGGACTTCCATGAATCGACGTGCGCTGGTTTCCCTGCGCTTTGCGCTGATTTTCGGCGCAGCGCACGTATTGGCCCCTCTGCGCCGGGATTTTCGGCGCACATTTATTCCATGAATCGGCCTGTCAGTGTCCAGTGCCTGCTACATTGGTACGCCCTCTGAGCTGATGATGATCCCGGGGCATACGGCACCTGCAATGCTCATAGGTGCCTACTGTCCCTTCATTGCCTTTGACCCTGTCAGTGCCTGGAAAGGCATAGTGACCACCTTAGCTGCTATGCCTGGAACTCCCACCTCGGGCAGGGATAAGAACTCCACCAGACGGGGCGTTGTGAGTGGGGCTGGTACACAGGGGTCCCTGTATGTTGGCCAGAAGGCACCCTGGAGGATGGCTGGTGCACAGAGGAGGAAGACGGGGAGGTGGCCGCAGCAGTGAACAGCCCATGGAATCCACCATGGAACAGGCATGCTGCAAGCCAGGCCACAAGGTGGTATAGCTCACTGTGATGATGGTCAAGTAGACTACAAGTAGCTTGCCCATTGTTAAGATGGATTTTGGAAACCTGACCTGGTGGGCAGAGGTTCAGAAGGCTAGCCTAGATTCGTGGAACAGGGTAACCTTCTGGACAATCCAGACCAATTAAGGTAGCATTGGTGGTGGTCAAGACTAGGTCTCAGGAGGGGTAAGGGTGACTGAAAGCCCACAATGAGCACACACAGTAAAGGACACTACAAATCACTCCCAGTCAGGTGTATATATCAAGAATACATATACATGTATTCAAGGCTTTTGAAATCAAACACAAAGCAATTATCAAGAGTAATCCTCAAACCAACACAACATTACTATTAAACATATATACAGTTACCAAGTGGGTGAAGAAATGAAGAATAAGTTCCCACTATTCAAGGAGGGTCTCCCCAAGAGGGCATCCAGGAGATGGGAATAGGATGTTAGCACAGGCTACCTGTGGAAAGGTGAGTGGCCCTCAGGGGACTCTCATATGTAAAAATGGGTGGATGCGCTATGGGCCACCGGTGAGGGTTGCAAGTACTCACCGACCCCAGGTGCACTCCGGATCAAACTTTGGCATCAAGTCCACTTCGGTTGCAGGTTCAAATGCGGCAATTGTGTGGTGCTGTGGCTTTCAGCGGCTGAGTTACAGCAATGATTCTGTGGTAGGACAGTGGTGTTTTCTCTGCTCCTGGTGAAGGGATCAGGCCAGTTTCACTGCAGCAGGTCTCAGGGCACAGAGGGGCACAGCAGCAAGGCACCTGCAAGTTCATCACCACTGCTAGGCGGCACAGTGACCGTGTGCACTCAGGTTCAGGCATACCCTCCTAATTCCAGATCTACGGTGCCTAGCTGTACAAAATTCAGAAGGAGTTTGTGCTTACGATCTACGAAGTTTCAAGTGTCAACTCCAAACAGCAGTGGTTTCAGAGCAAAGGTCCTAAGCAAGCTGGTCAGTTCACTGGTTGGCCCAGGAACACTTCCAAAGAGGCTCGATTGCAGGTTAAGATGAAGGTGCCGTGAATAGTTGTTCCCACTTTTCAAATGGGTCGAAGCGTCTTTGCAGACCTTCTAAGTTCAATCAGAGACAGAGGGGTCCAGGGGGACAACAGCGGGCTCAGGGTGCCAAACCTTCCAGCGGGTCATCAACGGTTCCTCGACTCGGCTTCTTAGTTTCAGGATGCTTGGATCCTATCCTAGTTTCAGTGAGAACTCAAGAGATCGACCTGGTATGGGTGTTTGGAGCCTTCTCTTATCCAGAATCTCCTTTGCACGAAAACAAAGAGGACCCAACAGGACATCTGCTCACATACAGGCACACCAGATGTGGACCAATCATGGACCACAGAGGTTCATGGGGCACATTTCCAGTACACCAGACTCTCTGGCACCTAGGATGTGTATTGGAACTAGACAATTCAGCCCACATCTTCAAGGCACACACACAAGGCACGCAGAAGCCCGCAAAAACTTGGCGTTTCGCAGGAGAATGCCTGACAAAATATGGACTGACCCGGGTCTGCTCAACCTGGGGAAGGCAAAGGGACAAGATAGCCAAAGCGCAGGACAAAGAACCTTGTGGCATGGGCATTTTGGAGTCAGGCTACCTTCCGGTGACAACAGCGGTAAATACGGTTTGCATGGCAAGAAAGGGTTAAAATATATGTGAAAGTAAAAGCTGCCACCAGCCCTGTCCAAAGCACATCTGCACTTCTACCAAAAAATCCTTTGAGGGAGTCTAGGGACTTTGGAAACAAAAGGTAGACCCAAGTGCTTTGTACACTTGTAACAAAAGAAATTGCAACATTGGAAAGGACTAAGGGAAACAAAGTCTCCCAGTACTGACTGTCTTTAAGGGCATATCCGTTTCCACATAATAAAGTAAGCGAAAGCCCAGCTGAGTGCAGCAGAAGGCTTGCTCCACTGGCAAAGTCAGGCTAGGCTGTCAGACAGCAGCAAAGAGTTGGGGGGTTCACAACTGGAGGGAAAATTACACATACATGGGAAACTTTCCTAACACCCATCATCAGGAATAACACATGTCCTCCTCGTCAACCCAGCCAGCAGGGGCAGCACATAATCCTGGATGAACAAACCAGATGGCAAGGGGGTGTCGGTCTGGGTGGACACACCTGCCGACAAGGGGGGGGTGGGTCTGGGTGGAGGCATCCTAGCAGGTGCACACTGCTGCATTTGATGCCCCAAGGACTGGATTTTGCACAGGCACATCCACGGTGGCCTGCACAGCTTCATGCCCCTGGGACAGGACTCAGTAAGCACACCCATCTCAGCACCCCCACCTCAGCACCCCCACCTGACCCCATGAGCTGGCAGCAATGGCCACCTCCTCCAACTCCCCCTCCTTCAACCTGGATGGCTCCAGGGCATCTTCCACCATGGATTGCCCCTGTGTGGCATCACCTAGCCCCTCTCTGTGGAGGAGTCCCCTCCCACCTTCACCTTCTTGGACTCAGCCGCAGCAGCCATGCACAATGTCACCAGCGCAGCCACAGACACATCGAAGATGAGTTGTCATGGGGGCATGGCTGTGGCCTGCGCTTCTGCCTGGTCAAGGCATCCATGCATCCATGCTCCACAGCACTGCTTCTGCCCTCTTCATCAGATGCAACTGTAGAAAAGGAGACACAGAACAGCAATATCAGTGTACTGCACAAAAGCCAGCATGGCATCACCAACATTCACAGGAACATGACTTGTCAAGGGAACAACCATCAACCTCCACACCCACACTCATGGACATGCAATCCACATCCATGCAGACACCTGCCTGGCCATCACTCCACACAATCACATCAAACTGCATGCCACTGTCACAACCAATCAATTGTGTATGCTATACACACATGCATCAATTGCACACGCACATGAAAGCATGTCATGCACACAAATCAACTCAGAGGGCCCAAGCAGCACCATGACCAAGCACATCAGAGTCCGGGGAACTGCAATGCCTCGGTGTGACTCAGCCAGACATCCAAATGCACGTGTTGCATCCAGGCGTGAGTGATACCCAGTCACACATTCACATTTTGGGCACATACCCATGAGCATCATGCATGCACATGATGTGGCCAACACTACCTCAACTGGCATACTTGCCATCCTGGCACGTCTCAGACACAAGTAACATTGCATGTGCACGTTCTGCAAGCCAGCACTACAACACACAATGCAAGTAACAGCACATTTAAAATCCAAAGATGTCTGAATGCAGACACAGAGAGAAATGTTTATGGCATGCATGCAGACATCTGTCTCAGAAACATACTTGCTGCAAGCATGAGGGGTCACTGCCAACATGCTGGTACATGCACAACACATCCACCGTAGAGCAGTGAACCACATGGCTACTCACCATTCCACTACAGACGTCGGCTTAACGCGCAGACCTGGGAATGCAGCATCGAGTAGAACCTATCCAGGACCTTCATGTTATTAACCAACAGCCTGTGTGCTCCTCCGCGGTAGCACATGCCTGGATGTATCGCAGGGCCTTGCCGTGGGTCCTGGATTTCAGATCCTCCCAGCACTTGTGTACAGTATTGAAGGTGCAGACTGCCACCCCCTGTGCATTGATGGCATCCCTGATCCCGTCCCAGAGCTGCTGAGGTCCTTCCTTGCTGCGTTGCATCACAGGGTTGAATAATACTCCAGGACCTTCTCCAGCAGGATGTCAACTTGCCTGGCGACAAAGTTGACAGCCCTCTGTGTCGCTGCCATGGGTTTGCCACTCTGGTCCGAGGATGATGGTGCTGAAATGGCAACCCCTGAGGCAGGTGTGGGTGGGCAAGGTGGTCCTGGAGCTGGGCAGTGGAGCAGTGGTGGTGGCATACATGCCAACCCTCCCGATTTAGGCGGGAGACTCCCAATTTTTCCGTGAAAAATATTGCTATTTTTCACGTTCTCCCACCTAAAATAAATCTGTGCCCAATACATTCAGATGGCAAAATCTTTGTCTCCCGATTTTTCAGATTAAATCTCCCTCACAGGTGGGTTGAAATGTTGGCATGTATGTGGTGGTATGGCATGATGGGACTCCAACAAATCAGCTGAGGTAGTCACAGTGCCACAGACAGGAGCACAGTTAGTGACTGGACAGCAGGCACTTCAAACAGTGCAGGTTGGCAGCAGGCACACACACTGTACAGGCAGCAACAGATGGCAAAGTTGGAGGCAGCACAGGGCAGAATGAGGGAGGTAAAATGGCATGGAGGCAGGAGCGTGGGTCTTCCGTGTCTCGCCATGAAGGCAGCCGAAACAGAGTGAAAGGTATTTGCGTGTAAAAACAGAGAAAAGCGTGGACACGTCAAAATAGAGGAAAAGCTCTCAGCGCGTAACTTACTTGACACACACTGCACGCAGGCGTTGAACACGCCATATTCGGAAATACATAATTACATGTAAAAGCAATTCCGGACATGCATGCGAAGGGGAGAAGACAGAAAAGTGGAGTACGCGTGTATTTAGAGGTGGCACACATTCCGTTCACTTAAAGGACTGTATGTACTTCTTATTTTGGTGCAGGCATTACCTCTGCACATACGCGCATTTACTTTTGATTTTTGAGAGGCTAATGGTGAGTCACGTACGCCTTTGTTTCAACTCTGGGTGCCCCTGTGTATCGCGTACCACTATTCTTACTTATCTGGTAGCTTACCGGTGCTGTGGAAGCAGCTGTTCCAGCCCCAAGGTGTAAGGGACGTGTTGTGGAAGCAGCTGCCAAAGTGGTCCCAGCCACACAGGGGTGGCACCAACACCTTGTGGTAAGAAGGCAAAGCCTGCAAAGCAGAAATGCGCTCAGCCCCATGACACAGCACTAGACACTGGCACGTTGGGGAATAAGAACTTCCATTATCAAGAACTCCAGATCCTCATGGACTTCATGACCATTCACCACCATGACATGTGCCTGCATCTGGGGAGCACCAATACAACTGCTCAGTGTATGGTGCATTGGCAGCATGTCAAGGATGAGATCAACGCCTTAGGGTTTGAGAAACACACTGCTACACAGGTAGTCAATTGCTGGAATGATCTCACCCATCGCACCATGTTCAAGCTGGGTGCCAACCTGGCCTCTGCTCTGACAACTGGAGGCGGGTCCCAAGAGGAGGAGTAGCTGAACCAGCATGAAGAGGCTATGCTCCAATTCATTCTACTGGAGCAGGTGCAAGGCATGGAAGGCCTGGAAATTATGAGGACATGTCCGGTGAGTGACCAACATTGTGCATCCTGAGTATGTGAAGTAGTGTATCACCAAGATGTATGGTTTTGGTGCACATCTGGCTGCAGTGAAATTACTGCCCTGGGTGAACCATGTCATACATGTACTGAATCCTGTCCAGTGGACACAATAGTGAATATAAAACATGTGATGTACATCAGTGGAACTTGTCTGTGTGACACTTCTCTTCCCCTACAAGCATACCCCCCAACGTCTGCAACATGAAACCACAACGTGCACAGTTGTTTGCTGCATCCTTGATGTGAGTGCCTCGGCTCTGCTAGACATGTGCATCTGTCAAAAATCCTAGTTACAATTCATGCCATGCAGGGTATTGAAACTCTTTTGACACATGTATCTATGTGCTGCCAAGCCACATAGGACATCCAAGCTGACACCCAACATGCCTTATGGCATACCCTGAGTGAGTGTGCATATGTTCAGACTGTGCACATCCCCGCTGCCCAGAGAACAATGACTCCAGAGGCAAATTGTTGTGAGGCATGCTCCCTGTTACCCTCCCACACTCAGCCCACACTCCATGGGTCCACGCCCCTCTCCCTCTTGTGGGTCTCTGTACCTTTTTCCAATCTACAACTCCATTTACTTACTCTCACCTTTTTGCGGACCTTGCCTAGATGGTCCTCTAACAGCCATACATCACCTTCGACTATTTCCTGTTTCTCAGACATACGGCATGTTCTCATTGTCTCCAGTCCCTTTAACAAGACAACACGGGTGTGGCATGTGGTGGATGCTGACATGTATGTGGATATGTGTGTCTGCCTGTTGCCATGTAATGTAATTGCACATCCCAGGGACACATGTCCATGCCCATTTCACTGGCATTAGTCAACAGTGTGCAGTACCCTGGCCACTGTGCGTTACCATAGCCCATGATGTGCTTCTTAACAACCCTGGTGATTGGCAATGCATCCACTGGCAGCATGACCCTGAGCAGGGGATTTTGTTGCCAGTCTGCATATGCCATGCTCTGATTGCTTGTTCTCCATAGTGTGTGGATGCGTATTTCTTCTAACGGCATACCGTGCATTTTGTTGCATGACAACAATGTGATACAAATGTTTACTGTAGACATGTTGCACATGACTGCATATGTCTTTTTCTGTCCATGTGCAGGTGTGGATACACCAGATGCAGAGGAGGATGAGGAGGATGAAGAAGAGTTTGTGGTCCTTCAGACCACCAGGGGAGGATCTGGTGTGGCAGGCCGTGAGAACCCACTGGTGCTCCAGACCATCCTCAGTCGTGCTGCAGAATTTTCTAACTCTTTGGACTCTGATGCTGAACCGGATGTGCAGTCCACAATGATGGTGGAGGTGAGTGCACCGATGGGTGTAGCAGTTGGAGCCTGTAAGTTTGTAGGGGGTCAGGTGCCTTCACAGGGCCAGTCAGTGGTGGCACCCCTGTCTGCGGTGGTTACGGCTGCAAGGAAAACCTCCCATGTATTGGTTTCTGGTCCTGGGACAGATGTCCAAAGGAGTGTTGCAGACCTGTGCCAAGGACAGGGGCATCATAGCAAGGGCTATGCTCCCTTGCACCAGGCAGGTGCGGGCCCCGCACATGTGGGGGATGTGTGCAGGCTGGGCAGACAGAGTGGGATCAGCAGATGGTGCTTTCCACACACCGACAGGGTGCTGCGTTTGAGAGTTTGGCTGATGGCATGGATAGGGTGGCAACTTCCATGACCCCCCAGCAACAAAGGTGGTGCAACAGCTGCATGTAACGGACTGCGCATGAAGGCCAACATCAGGGGCTGGCAGGCAGATCTGCTGTGTCTGCAGGCATCCCTGCTTGCAGAGGGTCGTGCACAGAGGGATGCCCTGAGGTGTGAGATGTTAGCCGACAGGAATGCAATCCATGAGGAACATGCAGCCACCAGGAGACTGTTCCACCAGGAGGTGTTAGCATTGAGGCTGACAATCCCAGAGGAACTCTGTGCAACTTGTGAGGTTGTGCATAGTGACCTCACAGCCCTCAGTCTGCTGGTGCATTCATCAGTGTCATGCATGGCGGCTGCCACTGAGGAAAATGCCAGCGCACTGCGTGGTCAGCCTCCAACACCACTTCCACCTGCAGATTCAATTCAGGATGGGGGTGCCAGCACAGACATTCCTCCTGGTCCACCGTAGCCACGAGGTCCATGAGCCCATGAAGGGTTTTTTCTTTCTTTTTTTTTTTATTAGACGTCCACCCATGTGTACGTTGACATGCACCCAATCCCTACCCCTCCTGGGACGACCACCCCACCCCGCTGTCCATGATGGACATTTTCTTTTTGTTGCCCCTTTTGTAGGCTGCAGGCCCGGATGTTGGCATGTTATTTTGAGTTGCCCTTTCCAGGATTCTTTTTTTTCGTTTTTACTTTTTACTTGAGTTGTGCAGTTGCCCTCTCAAGGCCATGACGCATGCAGTGGGGGATATGCAGCCATGCAGAGTGAGGTCAACTTGCATGTTTGCATGGTGGTGCTCAGGATGGCATTTGCAGGTAACTATGGGTTCAGTGTATCCTGACACATGTGTGCTGTGTGAAAGGTACTTAACTATGCCTGTTGTAATGTCTTGTCCCATGTTGTTTTAGTAATCTGTAATGAGGTGGTAACTGATGTCCTGGAGGTGACACCCTGCACCCTTTGACGTTCATGCTCCCCATGCCTTCCACACAGTTTCTGGTGAAGGTGATGCAGGATTCACATCATGCCGGATCAGTCAGCAAGTAAGCATGAGCACTGTCTTGCAGGTTGAGCATGCATCATTGTTCCCCGTATTTGCTGCACGTGGAACTTTCCTTATATGTGCTTTGCATGCTACCATGCCAGGATGGTTTTTCAAGTGGTACTCCTGTCACGGTCTTCCTCTCTAGGCTAACTCAGCTATGCCCACACCTACTGTGGTGTGGTGCATGTCCTTGGCCATCTCCAATACAGAGAGTGTACTCCATGATGTGTTTTTTACTTGGCCTTCCCTCTCACTGTCACTCTCTTGCTCTGTTGTGCTATGCTGCACTTATGGGCAGATCACAATCTATGTCCTGTCACCCTCTTGCACCCTGTGGTCCTTCTGCAGTGAGTGGTCTCAGCATATTTTCATCCTCCATTCATCTGTCGTTACTATGCATACTACTGTCACTCTCTCTACACCCACCCACCCTATGCCACTCTCTACCCCCACCTACCCACCCTATCCCTACTCTCTCTACCCCTCCGCACCCTACCCCCACCCACACTAACCCCACTCTCTCTAGCCCCATCCACACTACCCCACTCTCTCTATCCCCACTCACCCACCTCCAACCAGCACCACTTTCTCTACATGCAAAACCTTCTTTACCCCAACCCATCCACCCTACGCCCACTCTCTCTCTCTCTCTATCCCACCAACTCTCTCGACCCCCACCTACCCACCTAGGCCCCACTCACTCCATCCCTAACACACCCCCACCCATCCTACCCCATCATACTCTCTATACCCGCCCCACCGACACCCACTCTCTCTACATACCCACTGTCTCTCTACCCCACCCCACCAACTCAACCCCCACTCTCTCTACACTCACCACCACCTAACCCCCAATCTCTGTACCCCCACCCACTCTCTGTACCCCCACCTTACCACCTAACTACCACTCTCTACAACCGCCCACCCACCCCATCCCCACACTCTATACGCCATCCACCGTTCCCCTAGAGTACTCCTAGAACCCACTCTACCCCATCTCTCTACCCCAAAATATGCCTCTCTGTCTACCCTCACCGACCATACCCCTCTCTTTACCCACACCTATGCACCCTACCCCCACTCTCTCTCACTCTAGCCCCACCCACCCTATACCCTCTATTCCACCACCAACCCATCCTACCTCCTGTACCCCCTCTCATCCTCCCTTTCACACTCTCACTTTATGTCTTATCTTATCACTTTCACTCATATTTCCTCTTGTTCATCCTCGATGGCACCCTTTCTCAAATGCTCTATTCCACTTATCATTCTCTTGCACACCTCCATCCCTTCTTGTATCCACTTTTGAAACTTTACTCTCTCATCCTTGCATCATGGTGCCTATTAATGCCAAAAGCAAAGAATAGCAGTAAACATCAAACCTATTGGCTTTGCCAATGCTTGCTTTCATAATATTTGTGCAAATTGAATAAAAAGAGCATTATAATGATTTGCATTTCCTAGACTCCTGCCTGACGGTTTTGTCATTTTTGTCTGGTTAGATATTTATGGCTCAAGTGTGCCCCTTCACCCTCACCACGTATCCTGCAGATATGTATTTGCGTATCTAAATTCAGTCCATCGTCATTTTTCAAATTCCCCCAAAAAGTTGAACCACGCAAAATTCAGGTGGTTTGAGGTTTCCCGAAACATTTCACTCACTCTTAGAAATATGATTGATCCTCCACTCAAAAAATGTACCAGCTGTACTGGGGGCACTTTTCACAAGAAAGGAGGATTCAGAAGATAAGGAGACCCCCAGCAAGAGCATATCTGTCTAACCAGCATTTAGCAGTAGACCACCAGCTACAATCTGCTCCCCTAGAAAAGCAAGTTCCCCTAACACATTGGCAAAGCACCCTTCTGATACATAGTACAATCTGTCTATCATTCGCATAAGAGGGGGTAACAGCGACCTCAGTCTCTAAGGAGGGTTGTAATGAACATAGTCATTCGCTATCTGCTTCTATGCATGCACTGTAATTTATGGATGCATTGAAGACCAAACATACCATTTTTTGTGATATTGCATTTGTCACCTCCATTTGCCTAGAATTAAGTAGATTTCAAAAGCACTTGAGGGGCAAATTCTCAGGTTAGTGAAAATACTAAAACTGTCATAAACATGCAAATTGACAGCTTTGGTATCGTGGTCTAAATTTGAATTGTACTGAAAGTTTGATTTTTTTCCGAAGTACGACACATTTAGAAGTGGAAGAGAGCCTTCCCTCCCCTCATGGAAACCGGCACAGATAGAACAACCACATACGTACTGGGGCCAATTCTGATGGCATTCTGAAGTACCGAAATTGCTGCAAGATAACAGGCTGGCAGTTTTGGTATGGCTATCTGGTCTTGATGTGTGTTGAAAGTGGCATATTTTCCATATGTGCAATACTTTTGGAAGCAGATACAATCATTACTTCATGACATGGACAAAGGCATAGTCTGACATATTGGTTAATGGCATTGGCTGCAGACATTCAGATGCGAATTCTGACCCATTTAGAAAATATTTCAATCTGGTTGTAAATAGGGTGTAAATATTTACTACCGGGGTTATGCTGCAAGTGGAAAAGGCAACTTTGTGACATCTTATAACGTTTTCAATTGGACCAATTCAATATTTGTCAGCATATATGAGGCAATGACAGCATTTGTTCCGTGACTAAGCATGAGCTACTTTCTGATTTAGTAGATGGTCAGGTAGATGTAAACGTATGCAAAAGAAGGCAGATAGCGAGAAAAAGTATACTATGGTAAACATGATTGATATGGCAACAGACCAAATAATAATCTGGTATAGATTGAATGCAAAAGTACATTTATATGTCTTAGGTATGGATTAACGTTGACTTGTAACTACTTCCACTAGTGAAGGTTCTCTCAAGGCTACATTTTTGTGCACGAGGCCAATAAATGGTACTATGTCCCCAGGTCTTTCCCCATCAGCCTTTTGCAAAATTCTGCAGGTTGTGTCGGCATCCATGTTGAATCACATCAGTTCCTGCATCAGTTGTCCATGATCGGCTGCAGAGTTAGGAATACTGAAGGGGCCTTTTACATTATTGTTGGGTTGCCTGATATTCCAGAAGCCATTGACTGCACACATGAAAGAGAGCAGGTTGGCAGGAATTTCAAAATGCCTGTTCCAGAAACGAACAGACCACATCCTAAACAGAGCTCATCAGAACTGACTTTTATAATTATTATAACTGGTTATTTATAACGTGCTTAGTACCGAGAGGTTTCTAAGCGCGGACCCAGGGATCGAACCTGTGTTTCTCCACATCGTCTTGCTTCCAAGGAGAGTGTGTTGCCCTTGAGCTATCCTCCCGAGACTTCTCATCATGCTTTACTCCTTTGGAGCAGTGTCCTACCCATGGTGCCAAGTAATATGTTAATTTTGTAAAGGTCTGAGTTGGCTGTTAGGAAGTGCCTCGCATTACTGACACCTTCTGTTTAATTATATGCAGTTGGAATAGAATAAATATGCATTTATCTTCGAAAGATTTACACAATAGGCTTCCCTAACCCAGCAATGCATATTTTTAAAGTAAGGGGTCTTTCAGGCGACAGTGAACACCCTCTCACGACATGGCAATATTTACTCACCTGACTTTGCAATCGTGGAATCTGGCATGGAATAGGTACACTGCAGAACATATTAAAATTAGTAAAGCAATCATCTTACCTTTGGTCTTCTTAAAAGTAGGCTTCGTTATTTAAGCATGCCAAAGCAGGGCATCACATGAATACCCTTAAAAAGAGGCGCCATATTATTGCACTGTGCTGCATTCCTCATAACGTGGCCATTCATAGAAAGGCTGCAGAAGCTGATGGTCATGAACATTCTCTCGTAAACTGTGAAGCAAAGAGGGCTGATCCCTTATTGCCAATTTCTTTAGCTAGGATTCAGTACTCCACTAAACAAAGGTAAATTGTATTGTAACATTTATTTGTGCGTTCATTTTAATTTCATGAGTTATGTGCCTGTTGCATAGTGCTTGTTACTGCATCCTCACATCCCAAGGTGTCAGATGGAGTTCGAGTGAAGCTGCACATGTTTTTCATGTTTTCACAATACCAGAGCACACACTTTGATGAAATGAGCAGGTTTTAATGTAAGTTCACATTATTTTGGCTGCTCTGTAAACAGTGTTTGGCCAATATTTATCATCATGTTGTCTACATTTCTTCATGTACTTAGGTTAAATAGATGATATTACATTGTATGCAAACCTTCACTGGTAACCTCTGTAAAGTGCTGCTTAGGAGACATTTCTGACATATTCACTTGTCTGAAATCAAACAATTTCTAAACAGTTACGTAACAAAGGTTTATATGTATCTTCTACAAACACTTAATTACATTAGCTTGATGATGAACAACTGTACTGGTTTACTTTTCGAATTTGCTGCCATTTTGCAAGATCTCTAGCCTTTCCGATTACACACTTCAAAAGTGCACTTTAACGGAACCGCAAACCATTGGCGACCGGATATTTGCACAGACTCGTTCTGCTTCATTTCCTGTGGGTCCATCGAATTTTCAGTGATCAGGGAGTATTCCCTTTCATGCACTTCCAAAAGGCCTGTGAGCATTTTCAGGCAAGCAGAATTAACCCGGGCTGTAACTACGACACCTCTCTTCAGGTTAACAATAAATATCTGTTTGCATGTCGAGTTGTTCCATTGTAATAGTGAACTTCTCAAACATCTCACACGGCTTTCCGACACTGCTAAGGACAATCTTGACTTCATATAGCATGGTCAATGCTATTACCCTTTTATGCTTCAATCTTTTGTGGTTTGGGTTTTTAATTACACAATTTGATAAAGCACCACTTTGTCATTCACAGGAACCAATTTACTATGTAATCCTTCAATCTTTTCTTCAATTGGCTATTGCTGTTCCTGTGTTAAACAAAGCTTGTACTGCCCCTGTGGAATTAGTTCTGTTTCTAGCCAGAGACATGTCTATGCAGTCATTACTTCCTTCAACAAACTGTAAATAGACAATTGCATCTGCATTCCCTGAACAGTTAGTGTCCATAGACTGAACGCCACCCTGAAGGTCCTCTTTTCAGGGGCCCAACTCCATTGTCTCTTTGACTGGGTACACACCCACAAAACAAGGCATGTTTCGGCAATGTCATTCATACAAAGAAACAAGACTGACTTAGATCCATGTTCAGATTATTTTCCATGCATTTATACTCATTATTTGGTCATTCATAATTCCGCGAGATTACACTACAATACATGCATCCATTTTTAGTCTTGGCTACTAGGTGGTGCTAAATCACCAAGGTTGAAACTATTGCACTGGAGTACAGCTAGGATGGAGACGTGATGTGAGGAAGGACACACAGCTTGTAGGTGATGTTTCCTTATTTACCCACCAATTGGCTGCCCATGGCCATGCTAATCCCTATGGCCATTCCCACCCGCTACTATCACACGCTCACCACCAAAAACACATTGTCCTAGGATCTCATTGAGCTCATTTTATCAGACATTAACATCAAGCATTGTGCTGTAAATGCCTGTCAGTGTTATTTCAAAGCCGTCATCCGAGAGTTAATGGCTTAGTTGCAATAGTAAATGTCTTACTGGTGTGATAAACATGTCTTAAGCAAGTGCGCCTTCACCCACTTTAAAAGCACTTGTGTGAGTGCTTGCACTGAAGTCCAGTTAGAAACAAGAATGGGCAAAGCCAACCGTGTTGGATTGTGTATAGGTATTTGATAGGCATTTGGCATGCAATGCTAAAACATGCCGAGGCCCACACAATGTTCCAGCTGTTACCATGTTATGACCACTTGGCACCATTATGGAAGTGCATGGCAAATGCCTTTGCCATGCCTACACAAAAACAAAAGCAGAAAAGAAAGAAGTTCCCAAATTGGAAACTCCCATCCCCCGCACGCTGTCATAGGGCCAATCATGAAGCCCAAGTTATAGGGCCTATGATAGTGTGTGGGGGACGGGAGTGACCTAATAATGGAGCCCAATTTATTGGGCCTATGATAGTGTGCTGGGGACGGCAGTTTCCAATTTGGGAACTTTTCTTTTCTGCTTCAGTTTTTCAACCCATGTGTCAGGGTTGACCATTTCTCCTCCGCACCTCAAGTTATATGATACTTAATTGAATATCCATGCAAACATTTATCTAACACAGACTTATGCTATTCAATAACAAAGGTGTGCAGTGTATAACATTTTTCGATACACAAAAACAAAACCCAAACTCTAGGCTTTGCCAATGCTTTTTAAAAAATAATGTAATATGGACTCGTGGTTTTGCTCTTATGGTGAGCCTTCACCAGTGACCTTTCCAAGCTCCTTTGCTTGGAGATGCTTCTACTCCCGCGTCTATGGTATGGCTCCTGTTCACTTTAGTGGCAGGATAGGCTCATGCACCAACAATGACCTGTGGGAAGTATGTTTAGTGTCAAGTCTGGAAACCTGGTCTTCCATTCCCTGGTTTCAGCTGTGGTTGCATTGGTGAATGCCTGAAACCCTCAGTATGCATGGCACTCTTGAGAAATGTGCATAGATGCTCTGTCACCACACTAGCTTAACACTACTGGCAAGAAAGTCTTCAGTGATTTACGCCAAATAAACCACAAAATAAGTTGCCAAATCCAGCTCAGTGCATCCATAAGCAATCCCTTCGTCTGCATTCCGCATCATCTGCAAACATTTCATAATACTACACATCTATTGTTTATTTCTAATCCTGTTCCACAGAACCTAAACTCTTATTGCGCACGTCATGGAATTATGAATAGTCAGCATCACTTTCATAAAATTAGCTTATGAACTGCTAATAACCTAACAACTAAAATACAGATGACTGAATAGCCAAGGCTGTGCAACACGAGTGCTGCAGCACCCATAGCAACCTCTGAATAGGGATGTTTCTGTACACCAAATGAAAACGCCTTATTTCTGATTCCTCAGCCATTACACAATCAGGACACTCTTCACTCGCTATTAAAATTGCTGGAGATTCTGCAGTGTGAAATAGTGTCCATAGCTTTAATGACAATACATGGAAGTAAGTAGTACATGCCTGCATGCATCTATTACTCTTTTCAATTTGATATTATCCTGTGCTAACAGAAATGTACTAGACTTTCTAGTGACTTCTATTCATATTTCTTCAAGCAAGAGTTAAGGGGTGGGTAAAACGGGCGAAATTCACCCCGCAGAGACATTTTGTAATTCCTCACCAAATTTGCCCACCGAGTAAAAGTGACCATTTGGGATATTTCCCCAGCCAAGATTTTGTTTTTTACCTTAAATTTCAGCCAATTAAAGGTTTTTGAAATGTATTCTCTATCTAATCGGCAGACATTTTGGGCAAAAATCCGAAATTTCAGTTAAAAAACAAAAAACACCAAAAAGGGCCATCTTGTGAAACATTTTGGTCGGCCCGTGATTCAAAATTGAGGGCGAATTTTGCCCATTTCACTATGCCGGCGGTAATTACGCTCAGCCCTAGTGACAGCCCATGTGTAAATTTAATATGGAGAGTAGATTGTATTTCTTCTCTTGGGTTATGATGAAATGTTTATGCTGCTGGTTATTTCCCTATTCACTAACTGTGTTGCAGAATATCCTTTGGAATGAGCGCTCTCCCCAATGATCTTTTCTTTTAGTTACAAAGCTTACAACTAAAGACCCCAGGATTGATTGGCCTGCGACCAGTTAATATTATATATTAGTAGTCTTGGTTAGGTAATTAGTCATACTGTAAATGACAAGCTTGATCTTTTGACCAGGTGTATTGGTCCTTTATTATTACATTCAATGTTTAATGTGCTATTATGTAAACAATATGTCCTGTTTGTATTTATAGACATTGCATTAAACGTGGCATTTAATATGACAGAAAGTACATCAAACGTGTAATAAATTAGGCAATATAACCCGAGAAGGGGGGCAGTACTGGAATGGTAATGCCCCCGGGTCATAGTTAAAAGCCAGAGCGAAGCAAGGGCTTTAACAAAGTCCTAGGGGCATTAACCTACCAGTAATGCTCCTCATTCGAGGGTTATATTGCCATTAGTACCCCAGCACGTCATACCTGGGTTCTAAGAGTAATTTTTCTCAAGTCGAGACACAACGCTGTGATCATTTCTCCACTTGAGAAAAAAAAGGCCGCCAGGGATCGGAGAGAAGGGACTAGGTGTAGTCCCTTCTCCATTTGCATGGTGGCCATTAAAACAAATGTTTAAAAAAAGTAAACCAACAAAATTGCTGTCATGGAAATGGTGAAGCGACTACACGTAGTCCCTTCTCCCTTTCTATGGTGGCCATTTGCGGAAAGAACTCAGGGACGTGGCGGTGCCCGCAGCCTTCTCATGCAGGTAAGGCCCAGGTGGGGGCCAACAAGCTTGCTTTTTACAAGCTCATTGACCCTCGCTGGTATATATATGATTAAATCTATCCTGTTATTTTTCTATTGTAAGCTTTCTTACTAATGTTTCATAGCAATTTTAATCATTGCTTCCTATCTCTCTTATTAAACCATTGAAATTCATCCCAACAGTTCATTTGCCTGCTAATTTAATAGTAATAGATTAATCAATCCCTAGCTTTTGTAATGAAAGTTCGGTTTTCTGTGGTCTCCCAGCCTTTAGTTGCTGCTTGGCAAACAGTATTGTGGAATTCTTAATGATGATTTCCGGGATGAACATGGGTGTAAGTTTCAAGCCAGTTTCTTGTGTTTTGCGAAAAGTTCAATATCGAGTACCAGAAACATTGAGGACATTTTTATTGTTGAGTCATCATTTACTGCTCCAGAGCAAGCCAAATGTGTCTTTATGTGTCCTTAAATGTAAGATTCAGCAATGGTTGGCTGGCCAGCATTAAATCAAGTTTTCGTTTTAGATTGTCAAAGAATTTCTTTAGTTTTCATGTTATATGATTTTGTACATTCCATTTTGTGTTAATGTGAAGTGGAAATCTCTGGTAAGGTAAATAGTATTTCCTTTTTAAGAACATTAATCTGCAGTGTTCTTAAGTCTTTATTTAAACAAAGATTTCACTAGTGGGGGACCGTAGTAAATTCAGGGGCCGATCCATAGAATCTGGTGCAGATGTAGCACACGCTGCTGGCGCAGAGAGGGAGCGTGGGCCAGCGTGCGCCAGCCATGTGCCCCAAACAGCATTTAGGCGCACCGCGTATTCATGGATTTCCCAAGCCATTTGCAGCCGTGGCGCAGCGAACATCCAGCAGCGCCAGTTACGCCCCCAAGAACGCCCCTTGCGCCATAAAAAGCCATAGAAATCCCCAATACGGTGCAAAGGGCCGCTCTAACCCTGCACCAGCTTACAGCCCCGTACACCATAATCGCGTGAATAGCTACACGTACCCCGCTCGCGGCAGCCAAAACGCATGAAAATCTACTCGCACACCCCTTTGAATACAAAACACGTGAAAATCTCCATGCGCACCCCCTTAAATATGCGTACCCCACTTGCGACAGCCAAAACGCGTGACAGTGGCGGTCATTACAACCTTGGTGCAAAGTGCACCAACTTTACCACCATGGTGTAAACTACGTTTACACCATGGTGGATGGCGGATTTACCGCCCCATTCCAAGGTGAGTGGGGCGGTAAATCCCCATTTTCCATTTTCCCTTCCCCATTCCCATTTTTGCCCCATAGGGCATAATGGGAGTGGGGAAGGCGCTAATTACGCCGCCGTAAATTACGGCGGCGTAATTAGCACCATTGCTGGTTAGCGCCATGGATTTTAACACCTGCTAAAAGCAGGCGTTAAACTCAGAATCAGGCGTTAAGGGTTAACGGTGGCGTTAACCCTTAACGCCTGAGTTGTAATGAGGGCCAATATCCCCACACCCCCCCTTGAATACGCGTACCCCGCTTACGCTTGAAAATATCCCTGCACACCCCCTTGAATACGCGTACCGCGCTTACTTGTGAAAATATCCCCGTGCACCCCCTTGAATATGCGTACCCCACTTTCGCGTGAAAATCTCCCTGCGCACCCCCTTGAATACGCATACCCCACACATGGCAGCCAAAACGCATGGAAAGGGCTGTGCGTGTGGTGACAGGTGTTGGGGGGTCCCCCCTGTAGTGTGGGATGCCTGCGGGGCATGGCCAGGGGTGTTGGGTGGTCCCCTGTGGTGTGGGTAGCTGCAGGTCATGGTCAGGGGTGTTGGGTGGTGCCCTGTGGTATGGGCTGCCTGTGGGGCATGGCCAGGGGTGATGGGCTCCCTGCAGGGTACAGGCAGGGGTGTTTGGTGGTCCCCTGTTGTGTGGGCTGCCTGTGGGTCATGGTCAGGGTGTTGGGTGGTCCCCTGTGGTGTGGGCTGCCTGCGGGTCATGGTCAGGGGTGATGGGCTGCCTGCGGGTCATGGTCTGGGTTGTTGGGTGGTCCCCTGTGGTGTGGGCTGCCTGCGGGTCATGGTCAGGGGTGACGGGCTGCCTGCAGGGCACGGGAAGGGGTGTTGGGTGGTCCCCTGTGGTGTGGGCTGCCTGCGGGGCATAGTCAGCTGTGTTGGGTGGTCCCCTGTGGTGTTGGCTGCCTGCAGTGCATGGGGAGGTGGGGAGGGTACACCCCACAGCCAAATCGCTTGAAAAGCGCACTCGCGTACCCTGGAATACACGTACCCCGCTCATGCCAGCCAAATCACGTGAAAAGCACACTCGCGTACCCCGGAATGCACGTACCCCACTCGCGCCAGCCAAATCGCGTGAAAAGTGCACTTGCGTACCCCGGAATGCATGTACCCCACTTGAGCCAGCCAAATCGCGTGAAAAGCACACTTGCATACCTCGGAATACACATACCCCGCTCGTGCCAGCCAAATCGAGTGGAAAGCACACTCGTGTAGCCCCTGAATTGTGCACCCGCGTGGTGAGGCGCCGCGTGAACTCCCTGCAGGTAGCCCACACCACAGGGGACCAACCAACCCCCCCTGGCCATGCCCCACAGGCAGCACACACCACAGGGGACCACCCAATAACCCTGGCCATGCCCCACAGGCAGCCCACACCACAGGGGACCACCCAACACCCCTGGCCATGCCCTGCAGTCAGCCCGTCACCCCTGGTCATGCCCCGCAGGCAGCCCATCACCCCTAAGCATGACCCACAGGCAGCCCACACCACAGGGGACCACCCAACACCCCTGGCAATGCCTGCCCACAGTTAGACCATCACCACAGGGAACCACCCAACACCCCTGGCCATGCCCCGCAGGCAGCCCACACCACAGGGGACCACCCAACACCCCTGACCATGACCCGCAGGCAGCCCACACCACAGGGGATCACCCAACACCCCTGGCCATGCCCCGCAGGCAGACCATCACCCCTGGCCATGCCCCGCAGGCAGCCCACACCACAGGGCACCACCCAACACCCCTGGCCATGCCCCGCAGTTAGACCATCACCCATCACCATGACCCACAGGCAGCCCACACCACAGGGGACCGCCCATCACCCCTGACCATGCCCCACAGGCAGCTCACAACATAGGGGACAACCCAACACCTCTGTCCATACCCCGTAGGCAGCCCACAACCCAGGGAACCACCCAACACCCCTGGCCATGCCCCGCAGTCAGCCCATCACCCCAGACCATGACCCGCAGGCAGCCCACACCACAGGGGACCACACAACACCCCTGGCCATGCCCCGCAGGCAGCCTGTCACCCCTGGCCATGCCCCGCAGGCAGCCCACACCACAGGGGATCACCCAACACCCCTGGCCATGCCCCGCAGGCAGACCATCACCCCTGGCCATGCCCCGCAGGCAGCCCACACCACAGGGCACCACCCAACACCCCTGGCCATGCCCCGCAGTTAGACCATCACCCATCATCATGACCCACAGGCAGCCCACACCGCAGGGGACCAACCATCACCCCTGACCATGCCCCACAGGCAGCTCACAACATAGGGGACAACCCAACACCTCTGTCCATACCCCGTAGGCAGCCCACAACCCAGGGGACCACCCAACACCCCTGGCCATGCCCCGCAGTCAGCCCATCACCCCTGACCATGACCCGCAGGCAGCCCACACCACAGGGGACCACACAACACCCCTGGCCATGCCCCGCAGGCAGCCTGTCACCCCTGGCCATGCCCCGCAGGCAGCCCACATAGCACCATGCACCTGCAAGCCCTGACTCATGACCTCCACCAGTGATGGACACCTGCCAACAGGCCTGACTTATGTCCCCCTACCAGTGATGGGCACCTGCCAGCAGGCCCCGACTCATGGCTCCCACCAGTGATGGGCACCTGCCAGCAGGCCCCGACTCATGACCCCTACCAGTGATGGGCACCTGCAGCAGGCCCTGACTCATGTCCTTTCAACCAACACATTGTCACAACATACATGCATGTCGCAAATGTCCACCCAAATGCCACCCCACGATGCCCCTCCCCCACCCCACCGTGCAACTCCACACCCATCCATTGTCCCCACTTCCCATTACAGGCCCCATGGCATGACATTCACAGAAGCACACAATGCATGCACCCAAAGACATGCCCGACATGGCCACACAGCAGCGACACATGACTTAGGCAATGACGACTGACACATGCACCAAACAAATGAGAGCAGACAGCACAAATATATGCACTGATGAAAATGTATTAAGAAACACAAATCTACCAAATGAAAAGCAAACATGACAACGAAAAATAAATGAATGGGAACTGAACAGAAATGCAAAATCCAAAAAATAGATGTGATCCAAAAAAAAAGCAAATCCTCAAAGTGGTCCATGTCCAGAGTTAAAAAATCTGAATCCAAAGGGAAAATAAAAAAATAACATTCCATCATGGGGGTAAATAAATAGAAGAAAACAATCCACAGTAGCTGAACTATTTACAATGAAACACTGAGGGTCCATGATCTCAAAACAAAATGAAACTTACCAAAAAACCTACAAGAATACAACTATATACAAAAAGTGGGGCAATGTCCGTGGATTCCAAATATAAAAAAACAAAGGAAACCTAAGCCTAAATAAATATATAGAATGGCGGCAGGCTAGTCCTACAGCTCACCATTCTTACCAAGAGTCTAAGCCAGGGCATCATCGAACTCTGAGTCTATGGCCCGGAGGCGGGTTTGGGCTCTGTCCTCGAGGGCTCGCAGAGATGCCAACATGCTGTCCACCAACACCCTGCTAGTCTCCTCTAGAAACTCTGCCCGCCTCAATGCCCGCCCCATGGAGTTCTCCATCCTGACCATGGTGAGCCATGCCCTCTCTGCCCGCTGCCGCTCTGCATCCATTTGCTGGCCCATCCGCTGCCACACAGAAAACACACATTGTCCAGGTTCCTTCTGCCCTTCGGCCGATGCCTGCCCGCGATGTTGTATGCCCCGAGTACCGATGCCTCCTACGTTGAGCCTGGTGCTGCTGCCTTGATGTCATCTCCCTGTGCCACCACGAATGCCTCCGGGATGCTGACGACCCCTGGGGCTGTCGTGGATGTGCCCTTCCGGAAATTGCCTACACATCCGCCATAGCCAGTGATCCTGTTGCTTGGGTGACCACCTCTGCTGATCCTCAGACTCCCGACTGTGACAGGGATGGGATCTCCACCAGCCTGGCCGCGGTGGATGAGGCAGGTCCACAGGGTGCCCTGGTGGCATCTGGGCTGGAAGACGGCATGGAGGACGACTGGCGCATAGTGGGTTCAGAGGAGGAGAGGGTCGCAAGAGCGATCAGCACATGCAGGAACCCTGCGAAAATGAGCCGTCATAGCCATTCAGGATGGCACACAGCTGTTCATGATGACATGCGTGGTCCTGCCTGGAATCACGCACATCATCACGAATCACACGTGTGCACATCGCGACACCGGGCACAACCCTGTCACGGATTGCCTGGTCCGCAGGTAGAGGAAGGTCAGTTGACATGGACACATCCCTTACCCTCGGACGGGCCTGGTATGAGGCATCCCTGCCGGTGCAGAGTGATGCATTCGCAGAATCAGGGACAGGAATACACACAGGCACCTCCGCGGCAACCTGTGCTGCCTCCTGCCCCTGCCCCAGGACTGCACCACTTGCACCAGTGGAATCACCCAAACCAGGCCCCATGTGTGGCTCTAATGCAGCCTCCTCCTCCTTCTCACCCACCACCGTCCCTGCACACAGACATCCATACATGGGGCATGCCAGACATACGGCCGAAGGTGCTCACTCCTGCCACACCTCAACATGCACTACGCTGTACATGAACACATGAACACTTACCACTTGACTCCAGATGGGTCTGCAACTCGAGGACCTGGAGGTGAAGCGCTGGGCATGTGCGCTCCAGGACCTGCATCTGTATGTTGGTCATCTGGTCCTGGTGCCCCGCTTCTCTACCAGCCTGAACGAGGCGCTGGGTCTTGGTGTGGGTCCTGGAGCTGAAGTCCTCCCAGTGCTTCCGATGCATTGGTAGTCGTGGGATGCCACCCACTCCACGCTGATTGCATCCACGATGTCCGACAAGATCATCCTACGTCCATCGTTGTCGTGGCACGATGTTGAGAAGAGGGCATCATAATTCCCCAGGACTTGCTCCACCAGGATGTCAACTTCATTTGAAGTGACGCTGACAGCCCTCTGCCTCTCTGCCAGGGGGGTTGCCACTAGCCCCGGATGGTCTTTGGTCCGACATGGCAACCCCGAGGCAGGTGTGGGTGGGCAACTGGGTCCTGGTGCTGGGCTGTGGAGCGATGGTACACCAGTCGGGAGTCTTCTGGTTCAGCAGAGGTGGTCTCAGGAACTGGATCCCTGGCAATGGCTTCTGTGCAGGCACCAAATTGCAGGGCACGTTGGCAGCAGGCAGGCTGGCAGCAGCAGAAAGCTTGTAGGAGGCTGCTCGGGGCTCTGGGAGGCAGGTAAATGGCCTTCTGGGCAGGAGCATGGTCTTCTATGTGTTGTCACGTGGCGAGCTTGATGCAGAGTGAGTCCGCACGTGAAAAAACAGCATGTGAGCTTTTAATTCGAGGAAAGGCCCTTAGCGCGTAAGCGCATAAGTGACGTGATGCGCGTGGGCGCTACCTTTGGCAGGGGTTATAAGCAGTTCGCTGTATGTGCTTTTCGTGGAGACCGACCGCGTGTGTTTCTTATTCTTGTGGGTTCACACGTGATTTCTTCACAGCGCTTAAAGTTCGTACTTCTTGTTTTGGCGGGGGAGTTGCCTACGCGTGTGTGTTTTTCTTTTCCACGCAAGGCAGACGATGAGTCGCACACACTTATTTTTACCACTGTGGTTGCCCTGTGTGTCACGCACCCATTTTCGAGGTCAGAGTAACCCGCGTGTTCCACGCATACGTATCTTTTGTGTCCCTGGGTCCCACAGCGTACTATGGGAGGTTTATTCCACGCACATGGGCTACCGGGGTTGCATGCACGTTTCTTATTATTTTTTGGGGTGCCTGAGCGTTGCGTGACCCGTCTTTAATCACCAGGGGTCACAGACAGCCTTGCAGGAGCACAGGGGTGCATCTAACATCACAGCGTCTTAGGGAGATGGTGTTGCTGCCGTCATCCCCAGCGCAAATCTGAGCCCACAGGCAATGTCATCTGCTGGCACGGACCACCAGGTGGTGGAAGCTGCAGGTGCAGCTGTGTCAACCACCATCCAGGCTCAGGGTCAGCCAGTGCAGGCTGCCTTGCCACAGGACTCCGAGGCAGATTTTCAGGGCAGGAAGGCCAAGAAACGTGTGTCCAAGGTAGCTGTGACTAAGGCACATGTTTCTGGGGCAGTTTTGACATCTGCTGCCCAAGCAGCCAGGTGGTGGGAGCTGCATGGGCAGGTGCAGCCGACACCACCCCGGCAGTGAGTCTGCCAGCCAGGACTGTGTTGGTCACAGCCCTTGGCACTGAGGCAGTTGTGCTGCTGGGTCCTGGCAACAGCACCCAGCAGCCAATCACATGATCCAGGACTTCCATCCTCATGCTAATTCCTACTACCATTGGCCGGCCAGTACACCATCACCACTAGCCCAACTGACCAGAGCGGCATTTGCCTCTCAGGGTCCGCACAACCGGCCAAGAGGAGGAAGTGTGCTTCTGCGCAAGAGGCTGGGACCCCAGACACGGCATCGGCCTCCGGCACGGCAAGGAAGAAGCCTTTTAATAAGGAGGAGCTGGACTTACTTGTGGACTACGTGTCAGCACACAACCGTGATATGATGGTGATCTTAGGTTGCCATACTACGCCTGCCCAGCGTCAGGTCTACTGGCAGTTCATTGTGGATGGTGTGAATGCAATGGGATATGAGAGGCGCACAGCTCAGGATTGCTACAAGTGTTGGAGTGACCTCCAATGCTGTGCAAAACAAAAGCAGGCCTGTAATTAATCCCTTACTCTGGTGACTGGCAGTGGGCCACCACCAGAGGAGGATGAACTCCACCCGCATGAGGAAATCGCTGTGGAGTTCGTCGATCGGGGACAGATCCAGGGAGTGGGAGGGATGCCAGATTATGATGCAACGTCCGGTGAATCTTGATGCGTGTGTATCCAGCCCATGTGTGTTTTGCTTGTCTGATGTGTTGTGATTGACTGTCAGTTCAGGCTACGTATTAATGAGTGACATGTGTGACACATGCAATGCTTTACTGATGCGTGCTTGTCGTCATTCAGTATGCATGCAGGACATGTGCTGCACACAGGGGCAGTCCTCATCACCACACATGCACCCTACTTACATGCAAGTCACTCAGCAGCCTCTCCTGTCCATGTACAGGCTAACTGACATGTTTGCATATAGCCTGTGGTGTAGTTCCACCCAACACTCAGCCTATGTCGTCACACGACTGACGGCTATGTGAGGTCACCCTGCAAGCTGCTCCTCTTCACGAGCATGCTTCCTTGCCTCTCCACCACCCTGCAGCTCACTGTCTCCATGGTACTGGCGGTTTCCGTGTTGGACTACTGCAATGGCCTGTTCCCCTTTCCTGTGTACATGCACACTTCCCTGTCCAACCCTGCCATACCTGTGCTGTGGGGTACATCCCTTGTCCTTGATGCAGGGTGTCTTACTTGGACCGTGCAGATGGCACAGGCTCAGAGTATACATGAGTGTTCATTTCTGGACCATTGCATTCCCTTGAAGCTCCTATGGGTCTATGGCAGGCTACTCATTGTACCACATCTCCAGTATTTTATCCGACTTGTGGTATTTGGTCATCCATATCATGCTCACTCAGGGACACTTCATCATCATGCACATGTTTATGGTGTCCTTGTCTGTGTCGAGCACAAGCCTCCCTCTGTTACAGCCACCCTGCCTCCAGGTGACTGGTGTTGTGGCTTCTGCCTGAATAGATGTACTTATGATGGTTCCTCATGTGTACTGCTTTCTGTCCCCCTCTCATCTGCTGTAGTCTCAGTTGTCTCAGATTATGCAATTGACACCTGCAAACACTGTCTGCGACTTCACTGTACTGTGGTCAGCCATTCAGAGCCATCCACTGGCTCTCTGCCATTCCCCGGGGAGGCATGGGGGGTGCAGTGCATCCCTACAACCCAGTGCCAACACTTTGCACATGATGACTGCACTTGCCTTTACAGTGCCGCCATGTCACAAGATGGACATCAGTACATTTCTGGTTCTGTGGATAGTTGAGGACGTACACATGTGCTGCACTGCACCCACACACTTCTGAGCCATGTTTCACCCTTCAACATGCCTATTGTGCGTTGTCAAAGTGACCTTGCATGTATGTATCCATTTGTCTCTCTTCACTGTATTTCAAGGCACTTGCGTTGTTGCATCCTGTGACACATGTGCTTTTATTGATATTAATGTTATTGTAGTGCATGTTGACATGCATTTTGTATGTGTCATGGACACTTCTATTTGACTTACTGCTGTGGATATTTGGGAATTGTGCCATGGCTATGCTACGTGCCATCTGTTTGTTGACATCTGTTGTTTTTGGCAAAGATATAGGCCTGCCAGAAGGTTGTGTGTGATGCAGTTGATAAGCAACATGCAGTACATGTGTGGGTTTCGCATTTGGCACGCATCCATGTCTGCATTCAGTGTTCCCTTCCATTTCATTGCCACTGCATGCATGCCAGAGTTTGTGTAGTGTGTGACCTGGCTGCCTCATATGTTGGCCCTCAATACTGTGTTGTATATGTGTGTGGTATGTACTGCTGACATGTGTACTCATGTTTGTTTTATTTTTTTACAGGTGATGATGCACCAGAAGCAGTGGAGGAGGAGATGGCAGACATGGTGAAGGGTTCAGGTCACCAACCATGGACCAGTGGTGGTCGTGGGGTGGTAGGCCACAAACATCCCTCGGTGCTCCAGGCCATCCTGTCCAGGCCTGCCTCTCGGTATGGCTCTGAGGATCTATCTGACTCTGATGTTGAATCGGATGCTCATGAATCCATGCTGTCGACGGTGGGTGATTCTGCAATGGATTCTGTTCTGTCTGCCACACCTGCAGTGGGGGTAGACTCCTCAAGGGGCCAGTCAGTGTTGGTATGTCGGCCTGTGGTGGTTACGGGTGCAGAGTCACACTCCACACCAGTTGCCACTGTTCCTGGGGCAGCAGATTGACGGAGGAATGCAGTCCTGCAGCCGCAGGTGGTGCCGGCACAGCAAGGACCACGTCTCCTTGGGCCCCGCAGGCGTGGTGCCCAGCAACGCGGTGGCCGTGCGCCACCAGAGAACACTGGATGGGAGCAATCCATGTATACCATTGCACAGCAACAGGGGGGAGCAATTGAGATGTTGGCTCAAGGCATGAAGTGTGTGGCTGATTCCATTCTCCCCCCTGATAGGCAGGTGGAGCTCCAACAGCAGGCAACGCAGTCCACTTGCCGCTCGCTCAGGCTGGGCACGGCGGCGTCCAACAGGGCCCGCCGGGCTGAACTGGTGGCTCTGTGCTCAGCTATTGCTGCTGACACACAGGCCAACAGGGAAGCCCTGAGGGAAGATCACTCCTCCCTCAGAAGTACTCTGGCTGCTCTCATCAGGAGACACAGGCAGAACAGAGGATGGAGCAGCTGGAACGCACCCTCTCGGCTCAATTCCATGCAAGCTGGGAGGAGGTCCGTCTGTCACGTGAGGCCTCTCTGGCAGAACTCCATGTAACACGTGAGTCCTTGCAGGAGGAACTCCGTGTTACACGTGAGGTGGTGCATGGGGACCTCCGTGCCATATTCATACAGGACCAAGCTCACCAGGCCTGCATGCTTGCTGCCATGGAGGGGCTTGCTGGGGCTATGCGTGGTCAGGCACCTGTGCCACGTGCACCTCCTGATGTACAACCAGGGGGTGACAACGACAACAACCTATCTCTCACTCAGGTCATGCCGTGAAGACCATGAGCCCATGGAGGAATTCTTTTTTTAGTCTCAACATCATCATATGTGAGTGCATCTACCCCCTCCTGGGTACACACCGCGGCCCCCCCACCTCCTCAGGGTCCACTATGGCCATTTCTATTTTTTGTTTATTGTGCTTTTATGTTGCAGTGTGGTGCTATGTGGCTTCCGATGGCATCCACTGTGTGTTCCGGCTGGGCCCATACAGGCTTGTCTTTTGTTTGTGTTTGTGGCTTGGGGTCCGGACACATATGCCACTCCTGCTTCCTCTTTCCATGGGCTCGCAAGGATGGCACTGTGTGACAGTAACTTACACAGAGGCATTGGACTTCGGTCATATCTGTGGCCAGTCTGAAGTCCAACTTGTGTATACACCCCTAGTGGGGATTCATGATGGTTTGTCCAGTGCATGGTTGGACTGCATTTGGGTGAGTATATTGTTGACTTTGCATGATTTCCTTCTGCTAATTCATGTATTCCCTTGACTGTATACATTGTTGATGCACTTCATGTTGTATACTGTCCCATGCCCCCTTTAGCTGTCGAGGTCACTCTCGTGATGGTAGGGGGACGTGTGGTGGCAATGTCACATTGCAGCACTTGTGCTATGGTGTTTACTCACTGTCTGACATTGTCACTGTTGGGTCTTGTGTTCATAATGTGTTATGCTGGTAAATTGATAGTCCTGTGTTGGCTTTGCTTTTGATGTGTCACAGGATCAGCAATATGTTTCCCTTGCAGATGTGTCCACAACAGAGTGGTTAAAATGGAAAATGTATGGTACACTGTGGGTTCATGCATTTCCCATGCTAACATGCATTGAATAGCCCTGCAAATACACCCCCACAACATACACAAAACACCCCCACACCCACTCTCACCCCAACATCCACCCACCCACACACTACTTGCCCTCTGAGACATGCTGTGTCCCTGCTGTACATGTTCACATTGACTTTCGTGATCGTGAACTGGCGCCGCTGGCTGTTTTTTTCTTTGTTTTTTTATGCAGCTGCAGGGGTTTCCACCCCGCAAACAACACTCGCAGTACTGTGTGGTGTGGTGAGCGGGGTGTTGCGGGGGAAAACCCTGAAGCACTTGCATTTTCTATTATTTTTTGGAATTCCCTAAAATGCATGCCACTAAAGGTTCAGGGTTTTGGTGTTCAGACTTTGGTGGCATGCATTTACTTACTTTTAGTATAGGTTGGATGTTTTTGCTCACACTTTTCTTCAGAGTGCGTGTCTGCGGGGATTGTCTGTGGCCTGTTTCCATTTGTAACAGTGCACTTGTGACAGCTGTGTCATGTGTGTTGATAATTTTATTGAGGTTTTCACATTGCATGCCATGGCATGGTGTGTGGGGTGGATGACATGGGGATGAGGGAGGTTTAGGTGACATACCAGCATTTGGATGTGCTATTTTGCATGGGGGGGTTGAATCTGTAGCTTGCATGTGTGCCTTTTGGTCACGCGGGATTGTGTTTGTTAAAGTGGCTAGGGATGCACACGTTGCTGCAATTCCAAGGACATATTCTCAGAGTGTTGAGGTTGTGACAGTTGACTGTCCCTTTGTCATCATCGATTGTCACCTGGAATGTGCCAGGCCTTTGTGCACTCCGCAGAGGGGGGAGTTTAGGGGAAAATGTAGCCACAAGCTGGGTGCGGGCTGCCTAACCACGTGCCCTTTCCCCTCCCATGCACAGCGGCCATGCATGTGGTTGGGGTTGTGGTGGCACCACCATGTCCACCGGTACGCCCCGCCGGGTTGCAACATTGTGCAGGACACATGCTACCATAATGATCCTGCACACTCCTGGGTGCGCACATAGTAGTTTCCTACCAGAGAGGTCAAGGAAGCGGAAACGTGACTTGAACTCTCGGAATGTGCGCTCCACTATGCCCGGGTTGTAATATGGGCTGTGTTGTATCTTACCTGGGATGGTGTGGTGGGGTTCCGTATTGGCGTTATCATGTGGGGGCTCAGAGGGTAGGCACTGTCCCCTGGGGAGGTGATAATGGTTGTCATTAGTTGGGTTTGTGTTTGTGTCTGTGTGTGGCATGCATGCATGTGCACAGGCATTTGTACTCACCAATGAGCCATGTGTTGCCATGCCTCCCAGCTTCCAGATCCCGGTGTAGGGCTGACATTCTGTATATGAAACTGTCATGGGTGGACCCAGGATAGTTTGCATAGACAGAGGTGATGATTCCCTTGGCATCGCATACAACCTGCACGTTGATGGAATGCCAGTGCTTGCGGTTGCGATAGATGTGCTCAGTGGCCCTAGGTGGACGTAGGGCCACATGGGTTCAATCAATGGCACCGAACACTCTGGGGAAGTGTGCCACCTTGTAGACGTCCAGAACAGAGCCTGGCTTTCTGCAGGTGTTCTGGGCATGTATAAGTGCCTGCGGACTGAGGGGCGTGTAGTCATGATTGCCAACACCTGGTGTAGGCAGCATGACTGCGTGACCTGTGAGACGGCCCCAACTATGGCAGTTGTCCGCTGAAATGACCCAGTGGCCAAAAAATGCAGGACATTGAGCACCTTTTCCAAGGGGCTCAGTGCTTGGGAGCACAAGGTGGGTGATGTGCGGTCATCCTCCCACTCAGTGACCAGGTCTAGGATGATATGAGGTGGAAACCTTTACCTGCCATAGACCTGATCATCAGGCATCCCAAAAAGGCTGGTCCCGCGTAAGAAAATGTGGGGCCTGGCTATCCTCCTCCTCCTGCGATGTCCCACTGTTAAACGGGAAATCATAGTGTGCCTCCTTCTAATATATATTGGCCTAAGCCTAGTCGCTCTGCGAAGAAAACCGCGTTGCAAAGTTCTGATTTTAGATTGACTTCACCGCCATTTTAGGATCATCTGCCATTTTGATTCCTGTTCATATGTGTTTCTGTGTTCTAAAATGGTGGACTGTGTTTCTTACTTGTAACCGAGCCTTTCCGACCTTTGTGCCTAGTTAATGGTTAGACTGTCCACGGGCCGAATGTTTAGACTGGGTAATGAGACCTTCTCCCATACATGACTTGTGGTCTTAGGACTGTTTGCACCAACAAGCCTCATCTACGAACATACATCGAGGACCATGTAATGCAAATGTCAAGCGTGGACACTGGCAGGACTGCATTGTGAAGGGATATGTGCTAAGGCTTACTACTAAATCCATGAATACACTTTGCCATTGTGACTTGTTTGAAATGTAAACCAAAGTAATCCGTGTGCATATTGTTGTATGAACCATAAGTGAACTTGGCACGAACTCTATACCACAGATTATTAACCTGTAGAGGGGCTGGACATTATTACTGAAGTGTATAAAAATGCGAATGTCCAGATGTCCAGTACCTCTCACTCCTCACACTGAAGGGCTGGTACTCATTGTGATGTATTGACGGCCAGATAGCTATCTGAATTTCTGTTCTTTGTAACTGCGCAGTAGAAAAAAGATCTGTGAATCTTTATAGGCCCGTGTTTGGTGTATTTCCTTTTGTGGTACTCAGCCTCGATATTTCCTTTTGCTTTTACAGATGGCGCCCGAATAGGGACCCTCAAGATTGATGCATCTCATTGAAGGTTGACGCGGCTATCGGACCGGGATCGGTCGGTGAAAAAGGGGGCCCCTTTCTTGTATGAGACACGATACCTCAATAGTACTGCATGACCCAATCCCTGGACGGTGAGCCTGCAGTCAAAGGCAGCATCTTGACAAGGGTCCATATATGGAGGCGGGCAGTTTTGCCGAAATCACCAACCACGTGGGTCCTTTGTTGTCCTTTGTAATCCGATCGGACTTGATCAGGTGAGGCGTGACCCAATTTTTAAGTATCCTGATAATTTGTTTTGGCGCATTGTTCTTGCAAGTACAATTATTGACCAGGTAACACCAGGAATCTGATATGCCTGAGAAATTGTCTGCCTGCTTCAGGGTATTATTCTGCAAGGACAGACAATCTTTGGAATTTGGCCAACCAGCGCCACAGGAGGGGTCTCCAGCATGTACTATGTACTGTAAGCACGGCATTGGTAGCATAGTGTTTAATGATATTTGGCACAGACAAACTAGAGATGCTTCTGAACTTCAGTGGCAGAACAATGGTAGTTTTGAAATTCCTCGCATAGAATATTTAGAGTCTATATTGTTAAAGAAAAAGGCTAGACCTGCACCATTTGACGTATTACAAAATTGGAAGAAAGAACCTATGCAGCAACTTAAAAGTAGAGAAAAACATGCGCGCCGTCATATGTCCAACGCCGAAAAAGCATTGTTGTATGATCAAAATAAACAGTCAGAGTCAGTAAGAAATATGGATAGGGCTTTTCAACTTGGTATTCAGAAAATGTATCCGTCTAAAGACTTTCATGTGTCTGATGAATTAATTGACAAACTTCTAAATGAACGAAGGCCTGGTGCCACTGTGCCACCTCCGTATGTACCTATTCCTGCTGCTTTACCTCTTCCTGCTGTCGTTCTTCCTCCCGTAGTAATTCCTACTCCTACTATCGTTCCTCCTATTGTTCCTCTTCCTCCAGCTATTGTTCCTCCTCCTATCGCTGCTCCTCCACCTGCACCTCCGCCTTTGCCTACTGTTACGGGTCTAGTAGATTTATCTTCTGCACCAGTGATAGCACCTTTGTTACCGATTGTACAAGATTTGTCTACTCTTCCTCTTCCGAGTGGTTCTGTTCCGCTTGTAGTTGATAAGGGAGCGGAATCAAAGATTGTAACTCGTAATGCTGTGTCTAAAGAGAGAAAGCGCGATTTGACTGCATGGGCCAAACAGTGCATGGAGAGGGGTGGACAAGCTGATGTTTTTGCCACACTCTCTAACATAGAAAGTTTTCCTGAGAAAAATGTTTTTATTGAAGGGTTGGGAATTCATTTATGTGTAATGTAGAACAGACTGGATGATATAGGTCTCCCACAAGGATTGAGGTATCTGAATGTTTTAGCATATTCAAGACATACTGCTGAGAAAGTATATGAGCACGTCGAGAGGGTTTTTGAGTATAGAAAGGAGTTGGAAAGGGTACGGAATGAAGAAATTGATGGTGATAGTTTGAACGCAATTTTTATACAGAAACGGTTCCTTCCTCTTTGTAAGTCGATGAGTGAGGAAACACGAATTTGCACGAAAGATGCAATTAGATGGATCTCAGACATGTTGATATCTCCCGTAGAAGTATATGACACGTATAGTCAGAATACGTCAGAAATGCAGAGGAAAGTGATACAAGTTATGGTAGAATACCTGCAGGATGAATGTATAAAAAGAAAGATTTGTTGTCCCGCAGAACTATTAAATATCTATAAGAGTGCTTTTTCGACTGACACTCCTTCAGCTGCCTTAGCGCTCGATTAAGCTCTGTTGCTCAGTAAGCGTTCGGAGTTTCATATCTCTCAGTTGCCGATGAGAGAGGTTTCTCCGACATTTGTCCCAAAAGTCGAGGTTCCAGCTGATATCGGAACAGGTGCAGCTGCTTATGACATTCTTAAACATTATGTATCACAGTTTGTTCATGTCCCGTTCTCAAGACAGGAAGTGAATACCATTAAACAATCCATTCCTGATATTAGGAAGAATCCGACAGGGTTCTATAAAGAGATAGAATCTGTCTTGCAGTCGTCAGTATTTACTCTGAGTGATATTGATTTGTTATAACCCGTGCTCCTACCTATTGATTTGTGGAAACAGATTAGCACTGTAGATGATGTACCAGGTTTATTGGACACATGGGATAGTATGGTTAGACTAGATAGAGAAAGGCCAGCTGGCGAGAGTCCGCCACAGGTAATACTGACTTTGCCTGATATAATAGTGACAAAACAAAAAGCCATAATCCCTGAAAGAAGGATTATTTGGGACAAAGCTTGTGTCCAAGGGAAGTCTGAGGGTGCTACCGAATTCTTTAATCGGTTTGAACAAGTGTTTTCAGATTTCAGTGGGCAAGATTTGAGCACAGAGTCTGGAAAACGACCATTTGTAGACAAATGTGTGCGTGGATTGTTGCCCGACATCCAGTCGCAAATTATGACTTCTGAGAGCGCTTGGCAGGCTAAGTCTCAGTCTGAAGTATTGCATATTGCTCAGTACTATGAAAACCGAGTCAATAATGAGAAAGAGAGAATCAAAAAGAGAAAGGGAGACCTGAAAACGAAAGTTCTATTACAAAAAATTGTTAGAGGCCCCAGAGGGGGTAATTCACAATTTAGGGGACAGTATGCTCCACAGGGTAATGTGCCGTTGGGTCCTGTACACGCGAACCAGTGTGCTTATTGCAGACAAGAGGGTCATTGGCGAGCACAATGCCCGATCCTCCAGCAGAGGTCGAATAACACATTTGGTATCATGGGTAGACGATCCAGAGGCCGCCCTTGGGGAGGGGGTCCTGGTAGAAGTCAGTTTTCTCAAAATTTGCAACCTTTTTTACAGGATAATCAGTCTCCGAGTGTGGATAACAGAAACATTTGTGATCATCCTTCTACTGTATACCTTTCTGAAGACCTTCCTTTTGATGACATTTTGTTTCGCTAGGATTGCCTGAAGAAGGGTTTGGAACCGATGCTTATTCCCGTTAATCAGAAAGGTCCCTATGTTGAAATGATAGTGGGAAATAGGAAACATCTATTCTTGATAGATACAGGAGCACAGAAGTGTTCCATTGACCACCCACAGGTTCCAAACATTCCACTGTCAGGGCAAACCAATGTTTCTCTAGTGTTTTCTGGTACACCAGTAGTTTGTCCGGTTTCTTCGCCGGTACCGATTACATTGGGTCCATTTAAGGACCACTGTCCATTTCTTTTGACAATGAACTGTGGAGAGAATTTGTTGGGGTTGAATCTGTTGAAGGAATTAAATTCAGTAATTCATTGTTCTTTGGATGGAGTGCGTTTGACGATTTCACCACAGCAACTTTCTGTCTCTCAGTTTTTGACTAGACCTTTGCCACCGGAATTTAGTGATGTTCCGGAGTGTTTATGGGCAATTGATGACAATGATGTCGGTGGTCTATAAATTGAGCCTGTTAAAATCATTTTGAAACACGGAGTAAAATTGCCACGTATTCCTCAGTATAAGATCTCAGTAGATGGTGAGCAAGCTTTGAAGTGCATAGTCTCCGATTTTGTACATCGTGGGGTAATTGAGGAAATTGCAGGTAGTTTGTGCAATAGTCCGATTTTGCCTCAGTATAAGAAAGGCGATAATGCAATTCCTTTTCGTTTTATCATTGATTTACGCGCTATTAATAAGATTGTTGCTCCACAATTTCCTATTGTGCCTGATGTGACGACAATACTAACCATGATCCCGGCTTCTGCTACTCACTTTAGTGTTGTAGACCTTAAGAATGCTTTCTTTAGCATTCCTATACACAAGGAGAGCAGATATCTGTTCGCGTTCACCCTAGGGGGACGCTCATTTACATTCACCCGTGCGCCACAAGGGTACACGGAAAGTCTGAGCATCTATAGTAGGGCTTTGAAAGAGCAGCTTGATACACTCGAGTTGCCTACCATTTGAACGTTGCATCAGTATGTAGACGATCTTCTTTTAGCTGCTGACTCAGAAAGTGCCTGTAAGGAGAGCACCGTGTTGTTGCTTATTCACCTAGCAAAACATGGACATAAAGCTTCACTGAAAAAATGTCTATATTGTCGACAGGAGGTCGCCTATTTAGGCTATCTCCTGTCAAAGGAGGGAAGAAGGTTGACGCCTGAACGGATTCAAATCATTTCTAGCATGTCTGTCCCAAATAAACAGAAGGAAGTAGGAATGGCTTCTTTCTGTAGGCAGTGGATCCAGAACTTCTCGTTAACGATTAAACCAATGTTGGCTTTGACAAAGAAGGGCATTTCTGTGCAATTGCTGTGGAACTTGAAAAACCAGAAAGCGTTTGATCTGTTCAAGACTGCACTGTGTTCAGCACCGGTTTTGGGCACACCAAATTATGAAAAGGCCTTTGTGTTGTATGTGCATGAACGTGATGGATGTGCTTTGGCTGTATTAACGCAGGAACACAGAGGGAAGAATAGGCCGTGCGGCTACTTTTCTTCCACCCTTGATCCTGTTGCATGCACTTTGTCAAGATGTTTGAGAGCTGTCGCTGCTGCTGCTGCGTCTGTAAAACAAAGCGAGGGTATGGTCCCAGGCTATGCTTTAACCCTGATGGTACCTCACTCTGTAGATGTTCTATTGAACAGAACACAAACGCAACACCTCACCTCCGCACGATTAATGAGATACGAATTGATCTTGTTCGCACCACACATCAAAATTCAGAGGTGTTGTGTATTGAATCCGGCTGAACTTTTACCTTTCCCGCAAGGTACTGCTTGCATTGACGAAGCGTCACATCACTGCCTCTACACCACAGAGCAGGAGACTAAAGGCAGGATCAACCTGAAAGATACTCCTTTGAACAAACCACAAGGGGAGCTGTTTTGTGATGGCTCCTGTTTCAAATTTCCGGATGTTACATCCATGGCTGCTAATGCCATCACCACATTGAGCACGATTGTGGAAACCAAGAGAATCATGCATAATTCTGCGCAGGCCGCAGAAATTATTGCATTGACTCAAGCTTGTGAACTTTCCGAAGGGCTTAGAGTAAACATATATACTGATAGCCAGTATGCTTTTGGGGTAGTTCACAACTTCGGTAGACTTCGGACAGAACAAGGTTTCTTGACCTCACATGGAACAAAGATCCAATATGGCTCCTTGATAGTACAGTTACTCTCAGCGCTTGCACTCCCCACTCAGATAGCGATCATGAAATGCGCAGCGCATCAGAAAATCAGAGATGATGTAGGAAAAGGGAACACTTTCGCTGACCAGATAGCCAAACAAACTGCCACTGATCTCTATTCAGAAATGTATACTGCAAGGGAAGCCACCAATGTTTGTACTATGGATGAGGGTATTGAATCTGTAAAGAATATTCAAGCTGATGCCACATTAGAAGAATCTAAGCAATGGGCTGAGGGTTTGGCAAGGATGGATGATGACGGGTGTTGGGTGGACAAGTTAGAGGGAAAATGGTTGCTGCCAGATGCGTACATTACAATGATGGTCGCAAGGCTCATGGGCCGACCCACATCTGTGCAAGGAAGGTTTCCAAAATGTTACAAAATGTCTGGGTGAATGATAAAATCTCGAAAACAGCTGAATGTTTTGTTCAGAGTTGTATGATCTGCCTACAGCATAATATGGGAAAGGGCACATCGACACCAAGCGGTAGTTTTGGTCCACCTTCTGTCCCCTTTGAAGTCATACACTTTGATTTCATTGAAATGGAGCGTTGCAACAATTTTAAATTTGTCTTAGTTGCTATCTGCACCTTTAGTAAATGGGTTGAAGCCTTTCCTGTTAACGATACTACAGCAATGACAACGGCGAAAACCATGCTTAAGGAATATTTTCCTAGGTTTGGTTTGCCAAAGGTCATCTGGTCGGACAATGGTCCACATTTTATCGCGGCTGTAATTCTGCAGATATGTGCGGGATTACAGATCGATAAACAGCTCCTATCGGCTAGACCTGCTCAAAGTGCTGGATTGATAGAGAGACACAGATGGAATTATAAAGAACAAGCTCGCTAAGACGTGTGCCGGCACCAAATTAAAATGGCCGGACGCCTTACCGATTGTGTTACTATCAATGAGAACAGCCCCAAAGACTAGGACTGGGCTCTCCCCTTTTGAAGTTGTTATGGGTAGGCCAGCTAACATTTGGAATTTACCTAAACCAAAATCCTTGAGGGACATTGAACATGTACTTCTTTCCGATTACTGTGACCGGTTAACTAAAAATCTGTATTTGATTTATCAACAGGTGCGAGAAGCCTTCCCAGTTAAATACGAGGGTCCAGGTCACAGTATCCGACCTGGTAGCTGGGTGCTTGTAAAAGCATTCGTAAGAGCATCCTGTTTCGCACCACGTTGGAGGGGCCCTCATCAGGTCCTACTGGCCATACAGACTGCCGTACGAGTGACTGGATGAAAGCACTGGATCCACGCGTCGCATGTCAAGAGGATTCCCTTCCCATTGCCACACGATACAGAAGATACAGAAAATCCGACCTGCACTGCTCCCAGCGATCACTCAGCATTGAGCAGCAGTGAGAGTGCTTGGAGACTCTCCCTGAGCCCGTGGGGCCTGTGGAAATAGCCACTTCATCTCCACGCTCTCCTAGAGATCCTCTTTCACCATTGTTAGGTTCTGTTGTGAATCCACCACTTCCATCAGGAAGCAACAACACGTTGTTCGCAGATCACACCGTACCAGGAGTCACAAGGTACGATCTGCGTCCAATGAGCTAGACTTACTGCACGGTTCGGCTGTACCAACGGGAACATCATTGTAGGGCTTGTCTTTTGGCCCTGTCTTTTACACATAAGGAAATCTGTCGGCTAGGGATAGGGAAGGACTAAGAAAATGCGCCATCAGGAGATCGCCAGCAAATAAACTGTGGAGTATTTCAATTTGAAGAAACAATGCCTGCAATCGCCCTCACTTGTACGGAACAAATAATTGACTGTGTGACCAATCGAAACAATGGACAATCGAATGCATGGTCTCTTAAAACGTATTGCTTTCTTGTAATCATGTTAACCGGCTTCACAATAGTAATTGCTTTAGGATTTTGGTATTTGGAAGAAGTACATCCGCTTGAAACTCTTCCGCCTACTGAAAATGTACCCACTGTTTCTACACCTTTCGTGCATCTGCACACTCTATCTCCTAGAGACTCTCAACACAGACAGAGTTACCACAATAATACACTACTACTCATCATGAATGCCACACATGCCATTTTTAATAAATCTAATTGTTGGGTCTGCTCTCATTTACCGCAACATGGAGAAAAAGGGTTGGGCTGGTATATTCATCCTTTACTTATGACTACTGCATGCTCTGCTTCTTTAAGGGCAACTATTCTTTGGCCGATGCAATGATAGCATCTCGGGAAACTTTGATGGAACGAATTTGAATGAATTTGAGAAACGAGTGCTAACGCCCCTGGGATGCTCACTTTTTACAAATAGGAGCAAGCTTAATATTGCTTCCATTAGGCCTTCTGATAGACTGTCTCGACATTTTCAATCTTTGATCTCTTTCAAGATGGCTCCTATAGGCAATAAGGATGCCGCACCACCTTCCTACACTGTTAACCACAGCCCCGATTCAGTTTCTTTCTGCATACAGAGGAATGGTACTCAGTCAATGGGTGATTTCAAGGGTTGCACCAACGTTGCGAACTTGACCAGTGAGGACAGACCTTTGTATGTAGGCGAATCTGTCTATTTTTTTTGTAGTAATGAAGCTTTCCCATGGCTATATAGGGATTGGCAGGGAACCTGTTATTTAGGAATCCTGTTACCAGGGGTATTCATAGCAAACACCGTAGAAATCTCTAAAGCTCATCCAAGGCGGGATGAGAATGGCGATACTTCATCTCAAGTTCTGGGTGACGTAGCAAAATCTGTTGTACCTTTCTGGGGACAAATATTAAACTCTGAGGATATCAGAAGACTAGCGAGAGTACTGGAGAAGACCATCAACAGGACCACTGACATACTCTATAACATGACTTTATAACAGACAGCGATAAGGTTAGTGGCCCTATAGAACCGGATGGCATTAGACGTCATCCTGGCTGAGCGCGGTGGAGTATATAAATTAGTGGGGTCCGCTTGTTGCGTTTTCGTGCCAGATTCCTCCCCAACCATCTTTAAGGCTATACAAAATCTGCACGTCCTTAGTTCAGAAGTGCACGTTCCCGAGGGAAATTGGGATCTTAGCGCTTGGTTCTGGGACTTCTTATGATCTTGGGGATGGAAGCTACTTTCAGTCTTAATGATTATTCTGGGTATTCTGTTGTTCTGCTATTGTTGTATACAATGTCTTCCTGGCATATGTTCGGTGTTAGGAGGATGTTGTGCACAGACTATGGGAACATTAGGACAAAAGGTACGCGCACCAGAAAGAATGACAAACAAATTTGTGTTGAAAGAAATTTCTGTTACAGACCGCATGGCGATCGATATCTCTGATGATTGTGATTCAGGGTGTATGGACATTGAGACGTGAAGTTACGTGTAAAGTGACTAAAAGTAGTTTAGCGCTTGGCTTAGGCCAAAAGGAGGGTTTGTTAAATGGGAAATGATATTGTGCCTCCTTCTAATATATATTGGCCTAAGCCTAGTCGCTCTGCAAAGAAAACCGCGTTGCAAAGTTCCGATTTTAGATCGACTTTGCCGCCGTTTTAGGATCATCCGCCATTTTGATTCCTGTTCATATGTGTTTCTGTGTTCTAAAATGGTGGACTGTGTTTCCAACTTGTAACCGAGCCTAACCGACCTTTGTGCCTAGTTAATGGTTAGACTGTCCGCGGGCCGAATGTTTAGACTGGGTAATGAGACCTTGTCCCATACATGACTTGTGGTCTTCGGATTGTCTGCACCAACAAGCCTCATCCACGAACATACATCGAGGACAATGTAATGCAAATGTTGAGCGTGGACACTGGCAGGACTACATTGTGAAGGGATATGTGCTAAGGCTTACTGCTAAGTCCAGGAATACACTTTGCCATTGTAACTTGTTTGAAATGTAAACCGAAGTAATCCGTGTGCATATTGTTGTATGAGCCATAAGTGAACTCGGTACGAACTCTAAACCACAGATTATTAACCTGTGGAGGGGCTGGACATTATTACTGAAGTGTATAAAAATGCGAATGTCCAGATGTCCAGTACCTCTCACTCCTCACACTGAAGGGCTGGTACTCATTGTGATGTATTGATGGCCAGATATCTATCTGAATTTCTGGTCTTTGTAACTGCGCAGTAGAATAAAGATCTGTGAATCTTTATAAGCCTGTGTTTGGTGTATTTCCTTTTGTGGTACTCAGCCTTGATATTTCCTTTTGCTTTTACACCACGATCACTGCTGCGAGGAAAGGGGCATTCATCGTAGCTGTATATGATTGCTTGTTGTTTGTGCACGCTTTTATTCTGCGCCGGGCCGCTTCCGCCTGCTTTCGCGTGGCGGACATGTTTCCAGCTTTGCGCGTCTTTTGGGGTGTGCGGGTTTGCCCTGTTCAATTCCATGAATACGTGTTGTTAGCGCGCGTGTGGGCGTTGCGAGAGTTTCACTGCTGTACTTCCCCGTTACGCCCACATTTTCGCATGTTGTTCCCCATTTCGCATGTTACGCCCCCTTTTTATGTGTGTGCGCTGAAAGTTGTGGGCCTTCACTGGGTCGACTGTCGCACAGCTTTCGGGATGTCGCTATGACATGTGCACCATGTGCGGATTCAGTGCAGGTCCCAGGTAAGACACGCGCAGTGCCTTCCATGAATCGGTAAACGGGCGCACGCGTGTGTTTTGCACTTGTGCGCTGTGTTTCTCACGCTTATAGATTTCGGCGCACAATGATTCCATGAATTACCCTCTGAATGTGGCTGAGGACACACCATCTTGATATCGTTTGAATTGTGTGTTATTTTCAATCCCATTCCTTACCGCTTTCCCAGCTTTATTTTGTGCTTGTGTGACCTTCGAGTTGTTACTGTAACTTATTGGCTTTTGGCAATGTTTCATTTTGCCAAAAAGAGCAGATGAGATGGTCGCTGGGCGAGCTTCAGTATCTTCATGTTGATGTCTCCACATCTGAGGACGTCCGAGTGCGAGCTTCTAGATGAGTCTGTGGTTGACAGTAACCATTAGCAAATATGTTGACAGATGTGCTGATCCTGCCGTTAATCCTCTTTATCTTGTTTGAAGTTGAATCAGTTGCTTGCATTAATTGCCTCTTGGTATGTCGAGATATCTTGCTCCAATTGGCTATACCTTTTTGGTGGCTCCACATAGGTCCATATGCTATATTTCCGAGCTCCAGGTGTTGATCTGAGAGACATATTTTTGACAATTTATGTTGTGTGTAGTAAGCATTTTAAGAATATTAGTAAAAACATTTGTGAGGTTGGTTTCCAATGCGCTCATCTGCACCCTCAAAGGAGTGGAATGTACAGATCAGTACTACTCGACAAAACTATTCCACCTTCTAAATACTTCTCCAATGTGTTCACTTTGCATCGAGTTTATATTTCCTTTCCCAATATGTATAATATTTATAGATTAGATTTGTTTAGATTAGATTAGGTTAGATGAGATTAGATAAACATTTCGTATTCTGGGTGATTGATAAAAGTAAAACACTATGAAAAGTTAAAATAAAAATCACAAACAGCTATTTGCAACTACGCTCTAGGCAACATGAGTGACTTCAGTATGTTGCTCCCTTCTGGAAGAGAGGGCAGATGTATTGCAATGTTTTGTTGTGATTACTGAGAAATATTCTTAAATTATGTTTGTTCCCACAGCAACAAAACCTGCTTCCTCCCTGTGGTTGTTGTGGCGTGTTGTCATTGTTTAATTGCTGAAATGTAGAAATATATTTTAGAATACTAGTTTTAAGGTGAGGTAACAAAGAACACAGTTTGTAGCATTTCTCAGAGATTACGTGGCGAATAAGTAACATTTGATGCTGAGACAGCAGGTTTATTGCAGGTAAACTCAAGGACCTACTAGACCTACAGAATATGGAAGAAAACAATAAGGAAGGGAAACACCCATCGGCTGCCACAGATTCCTCCCCACTGAATTCCACTTTATTAGTGGGTCTGAGGCGGCTGCTTTGCTGTTATGGTTTTTGTGAGGCTCCCATTATAGCAGGTTACAGTCAAATTGACTAGATATCCAGATTTCCATGATTTCATTAAGAATAGTGTACAGGATTGGTAGGTAGATTCATGGGTACTGATGTGTGTTAATACGTGTGTGAGAGTTACCGTGCGTGTGTATGTGTGTGTGTGTGTGTGTGCGTGTGTGTGTGTGGTGTTACTTCTAAATGCTGCAATTCCTTTGAAAACAAAAAACGTGGCAAGGTATTGAGAGGGTGCTTCATCGTATTCAACCATCTCAGTTCCATCTTTCTTGGAATACAATCATGGCACAAGCGTAAGATATATAGAATTTATGGTAGGTCATGAGTTTGATGCAGATTGTCAGATGTGATGGGATCTGATAAGTGTTAGATTGCTTGTGAATAACTGTGATTTACCTGCATTCATGCCAGAGTTTTTTTTTAGCAAGATCAGCCGGTGTGATTGGCAGAAAAAAAGCTCAAATTCAATGAGTGGCGCAAGTGCAAAATAGATATCCGGGCCCTCTCTGTGAAGCACCATGTTAATATGGAAACTGGCCTGAAAGGAAACATGAATGCCTCCAGAAGTAAAGACTCGCATCTCATCCTAAATAATAGTGGATCATATTTGCTTATAGACACCAAATATGCCACGCCGGGGAGATTTGAGTCATCAGCAATAGTCCAAGGACAAAATAGATTGAAGAATGATAGTTTAGGGTCGAAGCACTTCACCTGTGGGGGACAGAGATTACATGGGCGTATGAAAATAAATAAGTAATTGCTATAAATAGTCAAAGCTGGCAGTAGCATTTCTTGGGATTTGATTCAATTAGGAGCATTGCTTGCTAATATTCCCTGTGAAGCTCTTATCAAACTCTTGGTTTGGGAGATTCTGCACATATGATCCATCAATATTCATAAAAAGACACATGCATTGGCTCTTAGCAGTTTCAACGTTTCCTCTCATAGTGGCTTGCCGAGTAAGCCTGGTTCTTCTAGAAGTAGGAGACAAGAACCCAGTGGTTTTGATTGGTGGGTTTTGAAGGTCTCTCTCCTGGGAGAAGGGCGCTAAAAAAATCTCTGGAGCCAGGTTATTCACATGAATTCATGTTCTGACCTTCCCACCGGTGATGACCTTGAGACAATGTGGATGTATTTCTAATGATGAATGAACAGTAATTACAACCATTGTGTAGAGCAGGGTCTACAATTGTACTGCGAATTTAACAATAATATGCAGTCCACACGAGGCCACATATCAAGGGAAGAGAGCATGATGGTCAATCGTTTCCGAAGGCACCCTAATATTGCCATGCAAAGGATATTATTTCAAAGGATGACCCCGGATGTACTTTCTGGTCCCTGAAGATGTGAACCTGCTCTTGAATGTGGCTCTAAAGTTTTGCCGCAGCGGACATCGCTAGCAAAGGCGTGGTAAATGTGAGGATTTGCAAAGAAATGTTTTTATTTCTTATAGGGATCATGGAAGTAACACATGGGGCACTGTTCTGCTTCCTACTTTCTATTGGTGACTACTGAGATCTGTACTGACGTGAGTTGAGGAATTACCTGCTGGGTAATGTTAGCTGGGCTGCCTAGCCTGCCATCCATGGATACAATGAGTTGTGGCCTGTTTTCCAGGAAGGACTCGCAGAATTTACATTACTGCACTACCTGTGTTGCTTTATCATGTGAAAAGGAGTGACCTGAGGGTTGGGGAATAAGACATTTTTTTGTAATATTTGTAATATTTGATCGCATGGTCTTAATGAAATACCTGAAAAGATTATTTGTGGCTCGTTTGTATAACTATACATGTTGTCAGGATCGTGACAATTTCTATGCAGTTTGCGAGGCCGAAGTCTCATAGCCTCAAGACCACTTCTGTTGCAAAGATAACAGAGGCCTAGGCTATCAATAACTGCCTACAGGAACAGCTTATTATTGAAGATTCAAGGTCCAAAGTAGGTATTTCTCTAATTTCTTCAGTTTTGAGTGAATTGTAGGGCTTTATGTAAACAAGGTCCCATTGGGTGCTTGACCGGCTAATAATAAAGGGCTTAATTTGGGGTTAGGAAGTAGTGTTAATACAATGAAATGTAATGCCTATTACCACCTGTGGTAAAAGCTGCTTCTCCACTTCATTATGACATTCCATTATTCCCCATGTTTACAAACTCAAAAACCGGCAGATCTGTAAAAAAGGCAGAATTTGTAAATACCACAATTTTATCATTACCGCCAAACTCGTAATGAGGACCAAAGAGTGTTTAGGGTGGGTCTTTCAGAAATCATACTGTCTTCTTCTGGTCTAGAGAACAGAGGGTAGGCTCACCTGCCTGCCCCATTACACCACAAGCACTATCTACTTCAAACAACGATGCAGCAGTGCAGATTACCCAAGGCGGGTCTACAGCCGTGTGAAAGTGAGTTGAAAAAGAGCATGCAGTGTTCCAAATAAGATTTGGAAATGTGATTATTTTATTTCCTCCCATGCAGTACCATGACTGTAGACTGAGATCTATCTAGGGTGAAAGGTATCTAAAAGAATGACAGCCTTAAAGAAACATTGGAGCTCTATCAGTTAGTCCTCACAATGATCTAGGTAATTAAGGGTAGGTGATAGATTGGTCGCCGGTTCACCAGTCAAAATTATATGTAGTGTACAGTAGTCTGTGCATGGTCCTTAGAGTAAAGAGGAACGGGTTGTCATTGGAAAAGAGGGAGCAGTGGAGGTAAAACCTTATTCGTGAGCAGGGCCGGTCTCACAACAGATTGCACCCCAGGCGGGAAGCATCGTTGGCGCCCCCTCCCCCAACCTGTGATCTCATGCATGTGTCATGGGCTGAGCAGCGGGAGTGGGGACTATGAGTTAACAAAGTTGTCAATGCTGGCATCTGCAGAATTTCATGAACCTCAGAAAACAGCAATAAGAGGGTCAAACCAGAACAGGCCTGGTTATGTTAGTCTGCTTTTGCTCTTCATTTTTAGTAACAATGACTAGTTTGCTGCTGTGACTCAGGTCAGAGAATCGACAATTTCAGATCTACACTAATGTCATTCGTATGACCTCAAACATTTAGCCACTCTTTAAAGGTGATGAACTGGTCTTGAACAGTGTTACTCAAACCTCCAAGAACAAGCACCAGCAACATACCCACCGATAGCTGTACAAGCCCGTCTATCTCAGCATTAAAATACATGCATTTATGCAATATGTATTGCATCAAATATTTCACGGGAAGTTAAATATATTTAGGATGGACACACGTAAACAATATCACTACTTCATGTGAGTGGTAAAGTCTACTTTAAACATATGCAGAGAGTTAACATGCATGTACAATTCAACATAGCTCCCAATGTTAATGTTGGAGAGGTGGCATTTGTAAATTATGACATTACAATGTGGACTTTACATTGGAACACACTGCAGTGCATTACCGCGGCAGAGAAATGGCAGTTTGAGTATTGGGGGTTGTTTCGCTCATGCTTGTGAACTCTCAAAATTCTTAAATGTTTCCTTCGTGATCACTCATTTTAGCTCCTGACAGCACCATGAAACGGTAAGATCGCAAAGAAAAATGATGTCTACCGTCCCAACATATAAACAAAAACAATCACATTCTTAATGGGTGGAAGATGACCTTTTCTTGGGGCTCGTTAAGTTTACTTTTTGCAAATTACTAGTCGCGTGCTGCTTGAATAACAGTGGCCATTGCACATTGTGCAGTGTATAGACGAATTTCATTTCAAGGGACTTGGAGTACTGCGGGTATCAGGGGAAGCATCTCCAGTGTACCCCAAGCATAGAGCACTTTGCCCTCCACCCTCACCCCCCAGCCTTGCAGCCCTGCACTTTTTCACATTCTCTATTATGGTAAAGAACATTGTGCCGAGCTTGGGAGAGAAATGGATTATGCAGAAGTAGCTGCCTCCCCAGGGTGTGTTTAGCTGCTGGTGTATCAAATGCAGAAATGGGTGGCATCAAGAGCCCCATGCTCTGAAACAACTTTTGCGCACTGGTTGGTCACACGACAGAAAGTGTGAGCAGGTAATTCCCCAACACTTGAACCATTCTTTAGAGACCTGGCTTTGATTAATGTGGCGTTAGCTAGTCATGGCCATTTCCCAGCGTTTGTGTTAAAGGAGATCGGAAGCTGCACATGCAGGGTATTTCAAAGGCCATGAATTGATGCTACAGCATGTCGCCCCCAATGGAACAAAGAAAGTGAAGCATGCATCCTACAAGTCTGGGTATTTGCATTATACAGAAGACAGGCCAACCGTCCACGCAGACGGTTTGTACTGTAGTTGCTGAGTAGCTTTCCCAAGCCAGCTGCTGTGCAGACTTCGCTCAGCTTTTGGTCCAGCACCTGCATCCATCCTTCACACCATCATTCACAAGGCGCGTTCGTGTAGGTGTTTGTTTATCTCGTTAGACCAGCGTGATTGCTATTACAAACAAAAGAAGCACAACGACAAAGAAGAGTATAAGACAAGTCTGAGCGAACAGTGAAATGTATGAAACTCTTGCACTAAAATAAAGTCAGCAGTACATGCCCTGGAACGAGGGAACGACGAACAATATTCTCGGGAGCGGGAACTAGGGGGGTGTAGTAACCCCCAAACCGGCTCAAGCGTGGTACCGGCCCCGAGGGCCTCGCCCTCGAAGTGATTTTGGCCCGGCCAACGGACTGACCAATCCAACCCGCTGGAAAGTGCAACTGTCTAAGATCTTCTGACGGTGACACTCTGCCCAGGTCTTGCGAGAACCGGCCTTTTGATCTCCTGGGGAGAGTCCACCACCAGTGCTCGCTTCCTTTTTCATGACTACTTGAACCTTGACAAAAGTGTCTAGCTTTGTGGCCTCCAGATGCTGTTCTTGAATGGCCCAGTCATCTCCCCAATACCATTTTAAAATAAATAAAACGTCTATGCAGCAATAGGCCTCACCTGCGAGGACGGGAGCAGGAGGAAAGAAGTGTGCTTGCCTCGGCAGGCTGTAGTTACTGCCGGGTTTCCTGAAACAAGGCCAGTCAGCGAGGGCAGAATGCAGCAACTGTTTGTATTTGCTGATTCTGCTTCTGCTTGGCAGTGTGTGCTTGTGATGGGAACAACTTCAGGATTTAGTACCCCACTCGCTCCTCTTTTCTGTAATGGCCGGGGCCGACAACACCAGCCAGCCCCAATCGATCCACACTTCAGTGTCAGTGCGCGCCCATAGCCTGGAGGAGGACACACAGCACGTGCGCCCATATTCCTGGCTGGCGCCAGCAGCGCCGGTGCCACCCGGGGCTGGGGGAAGTTAATAAAGCAACAAATGTTGCTAATTTATTTGCCAATTGCCCTGCCCTGCCTGAGGGCCGAGGCCTGGGCCGTTTTTTTTCACCCGGACAAGGCGGGCAGGGGACACAATTACCCCGGTCCATGGAGCCTCTGGAGGGGATGGAATTCCCCAATTTGTGGGGTGGAACAATGACGTGGGGAAAGGTCTGCAGGTCAGGTGCTGGCACTGCCCCTTCTGACTGTAATGTCACGTAGTACAAAAGTACTACGTGACATTACAGAAGTCAGAGGCTCTCTCTGACCACTTTTGCGCCACTTGGGGTGGGGGGCATAAGCACACCAATAAAAACACTTTAGGTCCCCCTGCAGATAAAACCAGCCCCTTCCATCACAATGCCGGCAGGAAACTGCTAATGGTGGCCCATTAGTCACTAAATGGTTTTGTGCTGGCATTGAGATGGGAGAGGAGGTACAGTGGGCTGTGGGGAGTGGGCGTGCCTTGCAGGGACGCGCTGTGGGCCCCGACCCGTTTGGGCCCATGGTGCCTCCCTGCAAGCCCAGAAAATGGCCAAAATAATAGTTTAAAGCAGCGCTATTTCTTTCATGCCGCCTCTTTTCCAAACTATATATCAATTACACTTTAAACCACTTCCATGGCACTGGTGATGAGTTACTTCACTATGCGGATAATAGTTTTGACCAGTGTTGCTGAGTAAATATTCTTTAAGCTACGAACCAGTTTATTTATTTATTTATTTATTTATGCAATGTTTGTCGGGTACATGGAGACGGATAATTTATTTATTTATGCAATGTTTGTCGGATACCTGTATCTGACACACATTGCATAAATAAATAAATATGCAGGTACCCGACAAACATTGCATGAATAAATAAATAATTCCGGTCCATGTATCCTTACAACAGTCAAGACTTTACTGTATCAAAGCATAATCCTTGATTCCCATTCAAAGAATGTTAAAGTGATTGTTTATTGGGTTTAGGTGTCTCCTTGTCATTGCCCTTTTGACTTAGGTTGCCTCCAAACCCCCTTCAGCATCTTGTGTTCTTTGTTGGTTGTATATACTGCATCCTGTGCCATGTTCATGGTCTCTTGGTTGGTGTGCCCAGTCCTCATTATCTGGAGCCTAAGTGGGACTGGGGCATAAAATTGTCTTGGGCACCAGCGAAAAAGTGTCCCACCGTTGCAAATGGCAATTCATTCCTTGTGTGACGGACTGTTTGACTTTGGGTAGGAGTTCCTTAACGGTGTAGTTTGGGAATGGCGCTCAGGGTGCAGTGGGAGTGGTGCGTGGGGTGCGGTGGGAGTGGTGCGTGGGGTGCCTGTGGGGTAAGGTTGCCTTTTGCAAGAGTGATTGGACAGAGAGTTCCATAGTCCGGTTGATAGGAAGCAGGAATGCAAATCCTACTTGCAGTTTCCAGTAGAAACTAGAGGTGTGGGAGCCAAAGAATTAATGGGCAGAGCCAAGCCAGAACCAAGCCATGGGGACTTGCTTGGCGCAAAGAGCAAAATGCAAGCGGAGCCATCAAAAAATGCACACCTTGCTGCCTGTCTACTTACCCTCATACACAAAACCCATAGATGTCAATCTGTCTCCTCAACCCCTACAACAAAAACCCAATAACTGGCATCCTCCTTGCTGTCCTCCACAACAAAAACCCATACTTGATGTCCTGCCTCCCTGCAATCATGACAGAAAGCCTATACCTTGCATAGCACTTTTGGAAGCAATGGCACAATGAAATTAAATGATTTATCCACGAACACACACTTTGCGTAAGACTGGGTTTGATCCAGTTTGTACTTTAGACAACTGAACACATATCTTCTCATATTTAGCTGATAAAAATGTGTATTAATGGGCCATTTTAAGGAGCCTAAATAATGCTCAGTTTCATAAAGTTGACTTAATACACAAATATAAACCAACCTGACGAATACTAAAACCTGATGTTCATCAAAAATAGTGATTATAGCTTTATTTTGACCATCCTAAATGGAACTTTACTTGTTCCAGGATGCAAAGTAATGTCAGCCTAAATAATCCCATTTGTTTTAGATCTGTACTTTCAAGAGTTAGATACTGTGATGGGTCAGAAGAAGGACACACACTCTTTAAGGACATTTTGCGGAAGTTGTATTAAATAATATTCAGAAAGGCCTAGCTAGCCCTATGACTATAGGGTGGTCCCTACTAAAGATTGACTAAGGTGCTCATTGTGGAAACAGAGAAATTGACATGAGGCCGGGAAGCCCAAAAGGAAACACACCAACACAGGTTACAAAGGACATACAAAGCGCTTTATTTCAAAGTTACAAAGTTACCAAAGTCAATTGACATGCGAATAGCTATTCGGCCCTCTGACTAACACACGAACCTTCAACGTTAGGTTCGCACTGAAAGTGGGAGAGACCGATCATCGGGATGCTTGGGTTTTTATACATTTAGTACTGCATTGGCCAGCCCTCTTACAAGTTAACCATTTCTGGAACCATGGCTAGGGTTCGTAGCCAGGTCGAACACACAATTTCTATACATTAGATCAGTTCCGCTGATACGGTTACATATTTACACATAGGTTAAACAGAGGACAGGGTCTTAGTTCATGACCCTAACAAGTAGCCTGCGGACATATTATTCATTCACGTGTGCGGAGGTCACCATGGCCGAAGTCTTACTCGAAATGTCATTCGGCCTCCATTTTGTGATTCAGGGTGACTTCCACACTGCAAGAGTACCTAAAATGGCGGCTAGATCCAAGATGGCGGCTTACACGATACATTAAGGTCAAGACCTTGCCGCGGAACCTATGTACATAGTATCCTTTAGACAGCTTGGCGTAGGCCAACATACATTTAAACGATGCGATTGGGGTCATAATATTATATCGATTTCCACAGACCCTCCTTTTGGCCTATGCCAAGTGCTAAAACATTATTTCCTAATACTTTTGAAAATACTTGAAAGCATTAGCATCCATAGGTTCCGCATCATTGTCTGAAATGTCAATAGCCATAAAGTTGTTCATAAGAACTTCTTGCAACATGAATTCTTTAGATGCTGTCTTCGGGGTATATATTCTACGCCCTATTGCGCTCATAACTTGGGCACAACATCCCCCTATCATTCCGCATATACTCGGGAGGCATTGAAAACAGCAGCAAAGGAATAACAGAGTCCCAAAAATACCTAAAATAACAGAAAGCACCTTCCACCCCCAAGATCGTAGAGAATCCCAAAACCAAGTACTAAGGCTCCAGTCTCCTACAGGGATATGGACTTCAGAACTAAGAGTGTGTAAATTCTGAATTGCTTTGAATATTGTTGGTGAAGAATCTGGTACGAAAACACAGCAAGCGGACCCCACTAATTTACATACTCCACCTCGTTCAGCTAAAATGACATCTAATGCCATTCGATTTTGAAGTGCTACAAATCTTATCGCCTTTTGCTCTAAGGTCATATTGTAAAGTATGTCCGTGGTCCGGTTGATTGTTTTCTCCAACACCCTCGCTAATCCCCTGATGTTTTCTGAATTTGCTATTTGTCCCCAGAAGGGAACTACTGATTTGGCTATATCCCCGAACACTTGTCCAGGGGTATCGCCATCATTATCCCGTCGCGGGCGAGCCTTAGATACCTCTAAGGTACTGGCTATAAATACACCTGGTAACAATATCCCTAAATAACAAGTCCCCTGCCAATCCTTGGGCAACCAGGGAAAAGCTAAACTACCACACACAAAATAAACCGGTCCCCCTACATACAAAGGCCTATTTTCCCCAGTCAAATTTACAATATTTATACAAGGCTCGAAATCTCCCATTGGCCTAGTGCCGTTTCTTTGTACACAGAAAGGGGCAGAATCAGGACTATGATTTACAGAATAAGAAGGAGGCATGGCATCCTTATTGCCTATCGAAGCCATCTTGAAAGAAACTAGATTTTGAAAAGGAAAAGAAAGTTTATCAGACGGCCTAATAGAAGCGATATTAGGTCTACTCCTATTTGCGAAAAGCGAGCATCCCAGGGGAGTCAATTCACGTTTTTCAAATTCATTCAAATTAGTCCCATCGAAGTTCCCTGAGATGCTATCATTCCATCGGCCAAAAAAGAGTGCTCTAAGAGAGGCATAGCAAGAGGTTGTTAGAGGTAAGGGATGTATATACCATCCCAGTCCCTTGTTCCCATGTTGTGGTAAGTGAGTGCAGACCCAACAATTACTCCTATTAAAAATAGCATGCGTAGCATTCATCACTATCATCAAAGTGTTATTATAATATTTCTGTCTATGCCGAGAGTCCCTAGGGGACAGAGTGTGAAGGTGTACAGAGGGAGTCAAAACAGTTGGTACAATTTTGGTCGGTAACAGAGGCTTCAAAGGATACATTTCTTCAAAGTACCAAAGTCCCACAGCAGCAGTTGCAAAACTAACAATAATCAAAACGAGAACACAACAGTACGTTTTCGGGGCCCAGGCACATTGTCCATTGTTCGAATTGGTCACCTCCTTATCTAATAGTTCAATACGAGGAGCAGCGGTGAAGGCGGCAGGCATCATGGTTATCCCGATCGACGGCCCCAATGTTCGTTGCTGGCGGCACTTCGGCCGCGCGACTTCTTAGTCCTTCCCAACCCTGGCCAACAGAACCCCCCCCCCCTTTCTTTGTTCCAAAAAAAAGGGAAGACGATAGTATTTCAATCACTCCTTTTTCTTCCAGATGCACGATACTCGTGCGGCGATTTTATTTGCGTGGTCGAAGGTTGTACCGGATGGTACCCAAGTTTGTTGAATCCAAAAGCGAAGTATCGTCGCTCCCTGAGGGGAGCGTCGTATCAGTAGCGACGGAAGTCGCAGAGCTCGAAACAAGGTTTTCCGGAAGTGATTGATCAAGGGAGTGCGGAGACAAAATGGACGGCTCCCCGAGCTCCTCAGGCTCAGAGAACTTCTCCGACGCACTCACAACGCTGCCTGCTACTCCGAGATCAGAGAGTGTAGCACCAGCGAGGGGTTCTGTTTCTTCTGTAACGTGTGGCGTCGGGTGAGGGATCTTCTTGATATGTGTTGCATGTATCCAGTTCTTCTTTCCTGCCACCCGCACTGCCGTCCTGGTGACCAATAAAACCTGGTAGGGTCCCCGCCAGCGAGGCGCGAGACAGGAAGACCTTTCGTAGGCCTTCACCAGGACCCAGCTGCCGGGCAATATATCGTGTCCTGGGCCCGTAAACCGTACAGGTAAGGCAGCATTCACCTGGTGGTAAATGAAATACAGATTTTTAGTCAATTGATTACAATAGTCTATGAGCAATACATTCTCCACATCCCTCAGGGCTTTAGGTTTAGGGAGACCCCAAATATTAGCAGGCCTTCCCATTACTACCTCGAATGGAGAGAGCCCAGTTCTAGTCTGGGGTGTGGTGCGCATAGCTAACAACACAATAGGTAAAGCATCTGGCCATTTTAATTTAGTGTCGGCACATGTTTTTGCAAGTTTGTTTTTCAAAATACCATTGTGTCTTTCTACCAACCCCGCACTTTGAGGGTGCCTAGCTGAATGAAAACGTTTCTCTATCCCTAAGGCAACACATATTTGCAACATTACGGCTGCGATGAAGTGGGGGCCGTTGTCCGACCAAATTATCCTCGGGAGCCCAAATCGAGGAAAATAGTCTTTTACCAAGATCTTTGCGGTGGTCATGGCGGTAGCATCTTTGACAGGGAAAGCCTCGACCCATTTGCTAAAAGCACAAATGATAACAAGAACATATTTCAAGTTATTACATCGCTCCATTTCAATAAAATCAAGGTGAATGGTTTCAAAGGGGACAGAGGGGGGCCCGAAACTTCCCCTTGGAGTCACTGTCCCTTTACCCACATTGTGCTGCAGGCAAATCATACAGTTCTGGGTGTATCTTTTTGCAGTTTCCAAAATTTTATCATTCACCCAAACCTGCTGTAATATCTTCGCAATTTGCTGGGCACACACATGTGTTGGACCGTGTGCCATCGTGACCATTGCTAATACATAAGAATCAGGAAGCAACCATTTCCCGTCAGATGCGTCCACCCAACACCCTTCGTCATCCAATTTCGCCATGCCTTCCGCCCATTTCCTAGATTCTTCAACAGAGGCATCAGTCTGAATATCTCGCACAGACCCAATGCCTTCATCTATTATACAACCCTCTCTCACTTCCCTCGAGGTGTACATGTCTGTGCTAAGGTCTGTAGCTGTTTGTCTAGCTATCAAATCTGCAAAAGCATTTCCTCTTCCCACATTGTCTATGACCTTGCGATGTGCTGCACATTTCATGATTGCTAATTGTTCAGGGAGTGAGAGCGCTAAAAGTAGTTGTACTATTAAGGGACCATGCTGAATCTTGGTCCCGTGTGAGGTCAGAAACCCTCTTTCCGACCACAGTTTTCCGAAATTGTGAGCCACCCCAAAGGCGTACTGACTATCCGTATAAATGTTAACTCTATGCCCTTGGGAGAGCTCACAAGCGCGGGTCAACGCTATAATCTCTGCGGCCTGCGCGGAGTTATGCGGAATCCTTTTAGTTTCTACGATCTTGTTCAAAGTAGTAACTGCATAAGCAGCTGTAGATGTGCCATTCGGAAGTTTAAAACAGGAGCCATCACAAAACAGCTCCCCTTCCGCATTCTCCAAAGGAGTATCTGAGAGGTCTATTCTGCCCTTTGTTTCTTGTTCGGTGGCATACAGGCAGTCATGTGATCCATCATCGCCGCAAGCAGTAGTTTGCGGGAGAGGCAAAAGTTCAGCCGGATTGAGAACACAACACCTTTTAATTTGGATATGAGGAGCAAATAGAACTAATTCGTACCTGGTCAACCGGGCAGAAGTAAGGTGTTGTGTTTGAGTTTTATTCAATAGCATATCGACAGAGTGAGGTACCATCAAAATTAAATCGTGGCCTAGGACCATCCCCTCACTCTGTTTTACAGACGCAGCGGCAGCAGCAAGAGCGCGCAGACATCGCGGCAAAGCGCATGCAACAGGATCGAGGGCGGAGGAATAATAGCCGCACGGCCTATTCTTCCCTCCATGTTCCTGTGTTAACACAGACAAAGCACATCCATTACATTCATGCACAAACAACACAAAGGCCTTATCGTAATTTGGTGTACCCAGAACCGGTGCTGAACACAGCGCGGCTTTGAGAAGCTCAAATGATCGTTGATGTTCCGATTCCCATGGTAATGGCAGAGAAATGCCCTTCTTCGTCAAAGCCAACATCGGTTTTACCACTAGGGCAAAGTTCGGGATCCACAGTCTACAGTAGGACGCCATCCCTATCAGGGCTCTGACTTCCTTCTGTGTTTTTGGGACAGACATGCCAGAAATGTGTTTTATTCGTTCAGGTGTCAATCTTCTCCCCTCCTTTGACAGGAGGTAGCCTAGATAGGCAACCTCCTGACAACAATATTGAAATTTCTTAAGTGAAGCTTTGTGACCATTTTCAGCTAAATGAACAAGCAACAATATAGTGCCTTCTTTACAAGCTTTCTCAGAGTCTGCAGCCAGGAGCAAATCGTCTACATATTGAAGCAGCGTGCAAGTAGGTGGTAATTCAAGGGTGTCGAGCTGCTCTTTTAAGGCTCTACTATAGATACTAGGACTTTCAGTATACCCTTGAGGTGCCCTTGTGAATGTAAACGAGCGTCCCCCCAAGGTGAACGCAAACAAATACCTGCTCTCCTCATGTATCGGAATACTAAAGAAGGCGTTTTTTAAATCTACGACACTAAAGTGTGTAGCCGTAGCAGGGATCATTGTTAAGATCGTTGTTACATCAGGCACGATTGGAAATTGTGGGGCTACCACCCGGTTAATAGCACGAAGATCTATTATAAACCGGTACGGAATTGCATTGTCGCCTTTCTTATATACTGGCAAGATCGGGCTATTACATAAGCTACCTGTAATCTCTTCGATCACTCAACGATGTACAAAATCGGAGACAATGCATTTCAAAGCGCGCTCTCCTTCAATTGAAATTTTATATTGCGGAATGCGCGGTAGCTTAACCCCATGTTTCAATATTATCTTAACAGGATCGATGTGCAATATCCCGACATCATTATCGTCTATTGCCCACAAACATTCTGGGACAATGTCAAATTCGGGAGGTAGAGGTCGGGTCAAGTATTGGGAGTTAAAGGGTTGCTGTGGTGAAACTGTTAATCTTATTCCGTCAGGGGAACAATGAATCACTGCATTCAGTTTCTTCAACAAATTCAACCCCAGCAAATTTTCTCCACAGTTTGAAGTAAGAAGAAAAGGGCACTGGTCTGTAAAAGGACCCAAAGAAACGGATACCGGCGCAGAAACCGGACAAACAGTTGGTATGCCAGAGAACCCTATAGAGACGTTTGTTTGCCCTGACAGTGGGATGTTTGGAACCCTCGAATGGTCGATGGAGCACTTTTGTGCTCCAGTGTCGATCAAGAACTGATGTTTCCTATTCCCCACCAATAATTCAACATAGGGGCCCTTCTGAATAACGGGAATAGGTAAAGGTTCCAAACGCTGCTTCGGGCAATCCTAGTAAGGCAGAACTTCATCAAAGGGAAGTTCCTCAGAAAGATAGGCGGCGGAAGGGTGATCAAATATATTTCTCGAGTCCATACTCGGAGTCTGATTTTCCCGTGAAAAAGGTTGCTGGGGATCTTGTAGAAGCTGAGCCCTATCAGGGCCCCCTGCTCCGGGGCGGCCCCTTGGTCGCCTACCCATACCTCCAAATGTGCCTCCTGACCTCTGACGAAGGGCAGGGCACTGTACTCGCCAGTGACCTTCCTGGCGGCAATAAGCACACTGATTAATATTTATAGAATTTGGAGGAGTATTTCCTCTTGGAATGTACTGACCTCTAGTCTGTGTCGTACCTCCTCTGGGGTTTCTGACAATTTGCTGCAACAATACCTTAGTCTTTAGGTCACCCCTTCTTTTTTCGATTTTCTCTTTTTTATTATTAACCCGATTCTCGTAATACTGAGCCATATGCAAGACCTCTGACTGAGATTTTGCCTGCCAAGCGCTCTCTGAGGACATAATTTGTGACTGGATGTCGGGCAACAATCCACGCACAAATTTGTCCACAAACAACCTCTTCCCCGACTCTGTACCTAAATCCTGTCCACTGAAGTCGGAGAACACCTGTTCGAATCTATTAAAGAATTCAGTAGTACCTTCAGTTTTCCCTTGGACGCAGGCCGTAAGCTTGTCCCAAATAATCCTTTTTTCTGGGATTATAGTTTTTAGTTTAGCAACTATTCTATCGGGTAAGGTAAGTATTACCTGGGGTGGTTTCTCACCAGCTAGTCGTTCCCCATCTATTCTAGATAAGTTTACCCATGTATCCCCTAACCCCGGCACATCATCTATTGTTCGTACCTGTTTCCATACATCAACAGGTAAAAGCACTGGAAACAATAAATCCATGTCACTTAAGGTGAACACAGAAGACTGCAAAACGGATTCTATTTCTTTGTAAAACCCTGTCGGGTTCTTCCTGATATCAGGGACTGATTGTCTAATCGTGTTCACTTCCTGTCGAGAGAACGGGACGTGAACAAACTGTGATACGTAATGTGCAGGGATATCCACCGCGGCAGCACCAGTCGCCGCGTTGGCGGGGATTTCTACTTTTGGGACAAAGGTCGGAGGGACCTCTCTCATAGGCAACTGAGATATAGGGACCTCCGACCGCTTACTGAGCAATAGGGCCAAATCGAGCGCTAAAGCAGCTGTAGAAGTGTCGGGCGAAAAAGCTCTTTTACAAATACCCAATAACTCTATGGGGCAACCAACCTTCTTCCTTATACATTCCTCCTGTAAGTGCTGTACCATCACTTGGATTACCTTCCTTTGCATCTCTACCGTGTATTGACTATATGTGTCATACACCTCATCTGGCGGTATCGATGAATCCGAGATCCATCGAATCGCATCTCTAGTACAAATCCGTACTTCCTCAGGTGCTGATCTTCGGCACGAAAGGAACCGTTTCTGTGCATACATCCTGTCGTCCTCATCATCCTCGTTTTGTAACCTTTCAAAATCCCTCCTAAACTCAAACAATCTGTCAACATGTCCATATACTTTCTGCTCTGTATCCCTCGAAAGTGCCAAGGCATTCAGATCTCTCACCCCTTGTGGGAGATCCGAAGTCTGCAATCTACCCCACATTACACCTAAATGAATCCCCAGTCCTTCAATAAAAACGTTTTTCTCGGGAAAATCGTGCAAATTAGATAATGTTGAAAGTACATCAGTTTGATCACCTTTTTCCATGCAATGTTTAGCCCAAGCAAATAGTTCCTGTTTCCTGCCCGCAGGAACAGTACTACGAGTCACAATTTTCGACCCTGCACCGGGATCTGATTTAGTGAACACGGGACTCCCCAGAATCGGAGGTGTAGGTGAACCTAACAAGGGTGCAGGGGAAAGAGGTAATGTAATAGACGAAATAGACAGAGGAGCGACAACCAAAGAACTAGGGGCAGTAGGCTGCGCAGGAGGAGTAGGAATAACGATAGGAGCAATAGCAGGAACGGGCAAGGTGCCCACAACGGGAGCATACGGAGGTGGCGCTGAAGAATCAGGCCTCCGTTCGTTTAATATTTTCTCAATAAACTCCTCGGAAACATGAAAATCTTTAGAAGGGTAAATTTTCTGGACTCCAAGCGAGAAAGCTCTATCCATCTTCTGGGTTTCATCTAATCGTTTTTCCTTGTCATACAACAATGCCTTTTCGGCATTCGTTTTATGACGTCGTGCATGTTTATCCCTACTTTTAAGCTGCTGTAATGCTTCCTTTTTCCAATTTTGTAACACATCAAAGGCTGCTGGCCTAGCCTTCTTTTTAAGCAAGATCGACTCTAAGTATTCAATACGGGGGATCTCAAAGCTACCATTGATTGGCCACTGAAACTCGGAGGCATTTCTGGTCTGTCTGTGCCAAATGTCATTAAATACAATACTACCAATGCCATACTTACAGTACATAGTACACGCCGGCGACCCCTCCTGTGGTGCCGGACGGCCAAATTCCAAAGATTGTCGATCGCTGCGGAACAGAACCCTAAAGCAGCTAGACAATTTCCCAGGCATTTCTCAAAAAATTGGTGTTACCTGGTCCAATAATTGTGTCTGCAGATACAATACTTCAAATTCAAATTGTCAGGGTTAAATTAAGAGCCGGGTCACGACTGCACCTGACCAAACCTAAGGAGGACCGTACGGTTTACAAAGGACTTCAACTAACAAATTTTACCTGCGTTCGGTGGTTTCGGCAAATCTGCCCGCCTCGGAATTGGACCCTCGTCAAGATGCCGTGTCAGACCGCACGACTATCGCCCAAGGATCGGATCGTGCAGCGCTGCCGAGGTATCGCGTCTCGATCGGTCGGGCCCGCAGAATCACACCGTCCGATCCCGATTCGATAGTCTGCGTCAACCTTCAATGATCCGGCATCAATCTTGAGGGTCCCTATTCGGGCGCCAACTGTGGAAACAGAGAAATTGACATGAGGCCGGGAAGCCCAAAAGGAAACACACCAACACAGGTTACAAAGGACATACAAAGCGCTTTATTTCAAAGTTACAAAGTTACCAAAGTCAATTGACATGCGAATAGCTATTCGGCCCTCTGACTAACACACGAACCTTCAACGTTAGGTTCGCACTGAAAGTGGGAGAGACCGATCATCGGGATGCTTGGGTTTTTATACATTTAGTACTGCATTGGCCAGCCCTCTTACAAGTTAACCATTTCTGGAACCATGGCTAGGGTTCGTAGCCAGGTCGAACACACAATTTCCATACATTAGATCAGTTCCGCTGATACGGTTACATATTTACACATAGGTTAAACAGAGGACAGGGTCTTAGTTCATGACCCTAACAAGTAGCCTGCGGACATATTATTCATTCACGTGTGCGGAGGTCACCATGGCCGAAGTCTTACTCGAAATGTCATTCGGCCTCCATTTTGTGATTCAGGGTGACTTCCACACTGCAAGAGTACCTAAAATGGCGGCTAGATCCAAGATGGCGGCTTACACGATACATTAAGGTCAAGACCTTGCCGCGGAACCTATGTACATAGTATCCTTTAGACAGCTTGGCGTAGGCCAACATACATTTAAACGATGCGATTGGGGTCATAATATTATATCGATTTCCACACTCATCAGTCATCTGTTTCTCAATGTCCAATAAAGGATCCGTCTACCATCCAAACTAATAAAATCTGACACTATTCCTTATCTTAAAAAAATAAAGGTTGGAGAATGGCTCCCTTCTCCTGCTTTGTGCTTCCAGCACTGGTTCTCTTGAGATATGTTCTTTTCTTGGGCAGTTCTTTTTATCAGTTCCAACAGTTTTTTTCTCACTGTAGAGACTTTATGTCAGGAAGTGTGGATGGAAGCTGTGGAATCGATGGGGGCTTTAGACTTGTACCTCTTTCCCCGCTCTAGTCCTCATCCAGCATGGCAGAGTCACGTATATATTCAGACTCCGCCCACTGTTCGGTGCGTTGTATCTGTGTTCTTTCTCTTGGAACGACGCTCTGTTACACTACCCTGTGTTGATACTCCTGATTTTCCCCGCTTCTGCCTCCTCTGTAGCCCCATCCTCTGTTCCGCATCGGACTATTTACTTTCTATCTCCTTGTGCGGCTCGCGCATTTCCCTTCTTGCCTTCAGTTTCTTCTGGCATCTTTCCGCCTTCATTTGCGGCTTGAGCGGAGATTCACTTTCACTTCCGCGACTCTCCGTACCTTCCTTCCTACCGTCAGCTGTCTATAGCCTCTTACTGCTGCGCTTCTTATCTTTATTTCTGGGTACTTTAGTGACTTTCCCCGAGTCACCATTTATGCTATTGGTCCTCAGGCGTTTCTCGACTTTCCTTTCTTGTTACCCATACTTATCCCATTCTGGGCTCTTATCTGTTTTCCCCTCTCTTGCGCTTGTTACTCTTTAACGTGGTGGATTTCCTATTTCTGGCCTTGTCTATCTTCTACTCTCTCTACTCTGTCCTAGGTCTTCCCCTTACTCTTTTCTTCCGTTCCAGTCCAAGTCAATTCCCTCTATCGCTCTTGGTTGCTCAGGATCAATTACCTCCACTTCCTATCTAGGATATACATAACTGCTGGACATGTGGGTTCCATTCATCAGGAATCCAGAGGAGATTCTACTTTTTACCGATGCCTTTCAACAGATCATTCTTCCAGTCTACCACCATCTGGACTACAAATACTCCACCTGCAGATTGTTTCATCAGGGTTTTTTCTGCCTTTTGGCTGTTTCCCTGATCTTGGGGCTGGCTCCCCAGAGTCCCCCGAGTGCAAGGTTCTATCTCTGTCAATGTGGCCTCCGGGGGAGCCAGACCCTATTTAGTCGACCGGAAAGGACAGCAAGCTCAAGGGTAAACAGACTGTGGAAAGGAAGTTGAGTCGCAAGACCTCAGTTAAGATCACCACGGATACGAGCTCCGAAGAATCAGGTGAGGAGGATTGGGAGGGTGAGCCTACTTCTGACACTTTATATCCCACTTTAGGCAAGTCTTGACTTTGGTTGTATAGGCTATGTATGCCTTTAACTTTTGGTATTCTGTTTCCTTTATTGCACTCCCCTTTGGTTTGGGTATCTCACAGGCTTTGCTTTCTTTCCCAGATAGCAATATATTCTATGGGTTGTCTCTTTCTTCGAGGATCTCTTTCTCTCTCCCTCTTGTATTCAAATTTATAAGGTTTCGCTCTTTGTCCTGAGGGTCTCTCTCTGGGAACATTATACTTTCCTTCTTTATTTGATCAAAGTTCACATTTATTAAATGTACTGTATTTCTAGTTTCCTCCCCTTCGGGGAATACTCTTGTTCTTTTCAATAAATTATCACTCTTCATCTTTGACAATGGTAATTCTTTTGTATCCAATTCTCCTTCAATAGTTTTATGGATATCGCACTTATGTTATCACAGTTGGCATATATTAACTTTGCTTTTTTAGTGGGATGAGTTATTTGTTCTGTGTTACTTTCCTCTTTATTCTTCCCGTACCTCCCTGGTCCCCCGTTACCATCTCTCTTCTTCCAAAACAGTTCTAAGACTCTTAGGGGTCTGGCAGCAGTTCCTGTTCTTCATTGCATTTGCGAGCCAGATTTCTCACTGCCTTCCGACTGCAGTCCTTGCACTTCTTTTCTCTTCCGTATCTCACCAGGGAACTGAGATATCTGTAGCAGCGTCTCTCTGATGGTCTCGCTGTGGTTGCACGGGTCCTCTACCCACCCTGGCTCTTCCAGGGTCCAGCCACCACCGATTCTTCTTCTCTCCAGCTTTTCAGTATTCTGACAGTTCAGCGTTCGTTCACTTGCCCAACAGCAAGTTTGGATTTTACGGGTTCTGCGTCCCATATAGGCTCCGCCTCTTCCTAATCTTACATCAGCAGGGTAATTCCCCTGTGTGGAGTCATACTGCCTCTCTCTCCTTCTGTACTCATTCCACTTCCTTATATGGTGAGTGTTTTCCTCTCACTCTATTTGTCTCAGTGGATTGGTCAGTTTTCATTAAAGAGATATTTCATTTTTCTCATGAAGAATAATAGCCTTCAGTATCACCTTCGGCACAATCTTTATGTTTGATGAGATTTTATATTCCCATGTATGCCATAAGGCCTACTGGTGAACGGAGTCCCTCACAGGAACGGGAGTCCTTGACCCCAAAGAAGGAATCTCTCTGGGTGAGGTCCCACTTGCCTCGACCCCTAGAGAATGTTTTGCGGAGCGGGCTAACCTCCATAGCCTGATAGGGGGGCTCCCCCTTGGGGAAAAGGGATAGATTCCCTTGATTTGGCACCATACACAACATCAAAACTGTGTGAAAAGGTCAGCTACTTATAGGCATGGTTTCCAAAGATTTTGAACTCATTATTGTGCACATCTTCTAATGGGCTTAATCATTGGGCGGGGGCCTATCCTGAGTCTTTCAGTCGGAACAAATGGTAGCAACAGGCAGCGGATGGTAGGGCAGAGGTGTGACATGTGGGAGTCCACTAGGCAAGTCCGCTTGCCCAAGACTGGTCTGAACTCCCACTGCCTCATTCACAAAATAGACAGTACGTGAGACTCCATGACAACGTCTGTTAAGACAGCCTGGAAAGTCCCAAAATCCCATAGCGGATCAGGAGCCAGAAAAGCACAGACTCGATGACAGAAATAGACAAAGTTCAAGGAAAAAAAACAACTTTAACAACATTCAAATAAAGCAGGGACAGCATACAAGCATAACATGTCGTCGCTCTCAGCGTACTCATCAAAAACAGTTGCTTTAATACTACAAATTTGTCATCAATGATGTCATAACATATCAGTTTACAAAACCTATGTAGAATGGGGATTGGATAATAAAAGTGACTGCATTTACATTCTATAGGGGTTATCGTTCTGATTGGGTAACGCTTGTCTGATGGCTCCTCCTGAGACCACCTCTAAATTGGTAACAGTAAAAATCCACTATCTCTACAATAAACTTGTGGTTGGCATAAGATGTACAGGGCGGCCTATCATTGGGGGTTTCGATTGGTTGGCGTTCTACTGACTAACCTTTGGAAACTGACAGGTCATCAAGACATGAGCCAGACAGGAGTAGGGGGAGAGAGGTCCATGGACTGCTTTCACTTCAATTACAGAAAATACCATTCCTCATCCCTGGGCCATGAACCAGGGGGATTTCTTTGTATTCGAACATGTGTGGTGCCTCGTGTCTGGGAAAATGAGTGAGGAGTGAGGCAGGTGTCCTATCTGTGTTCGTTACTAATGAATAGACAGTGTTCTTCAATTATGGGTCACGTGTGATGAGACCGTGTTTGGAATTATTTCACCCTGTATTTATTGGGATTGTAGCTAATGTTTGAGTGTTATGGTTCCTTTTACTACTGGGGACACTCTTAAGTTATTCATTGTAGGGTCTTCTTAGGTTTATGGTTCGCTTGCACCTGGCTTACAAAGGCTGGTTGTTCTTTTAATTCATCTAAGAATATATGGCTTGCGTCTTGGGAATCGGTATCTCATGCTGTCACTGCAACCTTCCTATCCCCCCTTTTTCATGGTAACATCGGCTTGGGTTGCTAGCTCTGCACAGGTCTGTATTTTAGGTATTTCAGCACTTTGAATTCTCATGAAGTCTTGAGGCCTTTTATTTACTTAGAAGCGTGTTGCAACTTCCATTTTTGAAAAGATGGCTGCCCAATACTCCTGCATGGCTAGGTCAGTGAGCTATAGTTGCGCATCATTAATGCAACATTAATGTTGCATTCAGCTCATACATTGCTTATGTTAGTGTCCTTCATGCCTTAAGGACACATGTATTAACTAGTGTTTGCGTTCTTCATTTTGAGTGCACATTTGTTTGGGTCTAATGCACGCACGTGTATTGTTTAATTGTTAATTTGTTTATTTTTGCCATCTTTAGCTTAGATCGTGTCCATCTCCTGTTGTACCTGCCTGGGATATGGGTGGTACGGTTGCCTTAGTGAGTAACGTTCCTCACCTCTACAGTATTGGGCGGAGCGAGGGGCAGTAGCTATTGATGACACATTCATACATTATCTATATGTTTCTATCTTTGGAGCAAACACTGTAGTTAACTACACTATAAGAAGTGTGCACATTTTAACATAATCACATCTGAGTTATTCCCATTGTGGTATCCAAAGGAAATATGATCTATTTCAGTGGAGCTATGAGCTGAGGCGTGAGCAGTCAAGGCAGTCGGCATGAGACCCTGCTTCTTTTGTATCCTGATTGATTTCTGTGGTCTTTCTGCCCTTTCCACCTTTCCAACGAGGAGGAGTCAGCTCATTTACCAGCCCGCAACGGAAGCGTTCATGGAGATGTGAGCTGAAGCGTGAGCAGTCAAGGCAGTCGGCACGAGACCCTGCTTTTTTTTGTATCATGATTGATTTCTGCAGATTTTCTGCCCTTTCTACCGTTCCATCGAGGAGGAGTCAGCTCATTTACCAGCCCGCAACACAAAGCGTTTGCGGAGCTGTGAGCTGAGGTGTGAGCAGTCGAGTCAAGGCAAGCGGGGCAGGAAGGCGAGGGAAGTGAGGTGCGGTGAAAGGAACCTTGATGGACACCGTCAAAAGCACGGAAAAAGGTCAGGATTCGACCCAGGACAGTGACCCACCCGCTGGCGTTACAACACACGCTGAAATTATGAACAATGTAAAAGACCCAGCGTGGAAGACAACAACGAGCATGATGACCAAGGAGACGGGTGCATCATTAATGCCCGGGAAGACGAGTCTATTACAGGCAGGTAAAGAGTGCTTGCTGCATCAGGAGACCCGGGGAGGCAGTACCGCTTACCCTTTTAACATTGAGGACTCGATAGAAGAGGGCCACTGCACTGTTTATGGATTAAGTGCAGCCTGAAGGATTAATACCCCTAAGAATTCCAAATGACACGGCAGGGGACGAACCCGCAAAGAAAACACACAAGGACCTTTGTGAAACTGTAAAGAATGACGGGTTGATGGTGCAGACTTCCATGTCCACCAACAGGCAATCACAATTAACTGAGATGCAGACAATGGTCGGACAAATATATATGAGAGACATGGTATCTGAAACTGGGATTAATGGACCCATTAGCACACTACATGACCGGTGAAGTGCACCTGAGGATCCTGACCTGGAGGTTGGTTTTATTGACCAAGACACTGATCTAAGTCACATTAACAACTTACTGCCTCATGGTTTTGAATTCACCAATAAACCGTTCACTACAGTAAGCATGGAAATTTCCCAACCGACAGCATGGGTGGCCTAGGGACCCCACGAGCCCAATGGGGAGGTCGCCCCCAGAAAAAAGCGTTTGGTAAAAGCTGTCGAGGGAGGGAAATTGCAATGACATCTGCTGCAAACCAATTTATGCAGCAGCGAACAGAAAGCAACATTGGGATGCTGACAGGGCTAATGCCATACGGCCAACTAAACGTACGCAGCTTTTCAAGATCCAGGAGCATCATCTTTGGGAGCCCAAACTCCACCCTCATCCTCTGTATTGGAGAAATGCTGTTCAGAGGGCGAGATACCAGACCAACTGATGCTGGAGAGTTCAATGGTGGCAGAAAGGGAAGGTGTACTCCCCAAAAAGCAACAACTGCGACAAACAAGCAAGATAGGCTGTTCATCACTTGAGCTGAAGGAAACAAATATCCAAAAGAAGGCAACTGACCCAAAAGACTTCCGGGAGGCCAAGGGAGATGACGTGCCAATGAAAGTCACTGTGGAGTCAGACCAACTGACTTAAATGACAACTTATTCAAGGAGATCAAAATGACCCAATAAACGAGGGAGACCCGACTCACTGGAGGAGCCCTTATATTTAGGGGTGTTGACTAAAGACACTGCCTCAGTAGTAACACAAACTGATGGAGATAACTTCACCAAGGACCATATGGAGTCTCCCCAAGGGAGGTCTAGAGAAATGGATTCTTTTACAATTTCGACCCTAGCGGTTCAATGGCCCAGTTCATGAAACTATATGAAAACATGGCTCCCCGGGTCTCCTGATGCAGCATGGACCAACTGAAGGACCAGACTACGATGTTAGCTATGCTACATCCGAAGATGGTGTTTGTGGAGGGGTTTATAACAGGACTTCAGAACAACCTAGATAACAGCACAGCGAGGGTGTACAACCTTTTGAATAATATTATTGAACCTATTATGAACGATAAAGAGAACAGGAGAGCCTCAAGGACATTGGATCTGACAAATACCACCCTAACAGAAGTCTTTGTCACAAAATCAGTGAGCTTTGGAGCAACTCAAACAGATATGGAGCCCTCATTAGACCGCCTAACCAAAACCTATCAGAATCTGTCAGAGAGGAGAATCCTTCACGAGAGAATTCTTCAGCAACAAAGACCCAATTATATCAGAGTGGAATTCAACCACAGGAATTACGAGATGATCTAAGGGAAAATAGAGCTGGAACCAACCAAGCAATACCTATCATAGAAGATGATGGGCTAGGTAAACCACCTGCACCAATATCTAGTGAACAGGTGGTAGTACGGAATAAAAAAGAAAATGCAGAAAGTGGGGTTAAACCACCTCAGAAAATCTGTGCAATATTTACAAAATCACAGACTGACCAAAAAGAGAAGGTAACGCAAGCGACAATTAAAAAAGAGAAAAATAAAATTGTACAAGAGGGTCCATGGGGAAAGAAACTCCTCCAAAGAAAACCAAAAATCAAGTCGTCCCATTTAAACAGGAGTCGGGCCTTTATTAAAAACACAACTTTACCAAAAATGAATACCCCAATGGAAACTCTGGGCCGCCCCAACAAACTCAAGCCTTAGGACAAAGATAGGAAATTTGAAAACAACAGATGACAAAGGAGCGAGAACTATTGGACCTCATCGAAGAGGATGAGGACACTGATGTTGGATTTGCTGGATCTATCGACATGTACAGTGTCGAGGAACGAGCTGGAGGAGGACCTCAGGAGACAGGACACTGAGGAACTCAGATCCGACCCAGATAGTACTGACAGTGAACGAGGTCAAACGGAAGATGGAGACCTGGGCTGGAAAAGAAGGCCACTGGCCCCAAAGATATTACAAGCTCCTGAAAATCTAAGAGAACCGTCTATAAAAAAGAACATCAGAGAAAAGGGGTCCCTCACGAAACCCCTGTGTGAGTTGTCAAGATGACGACGTGCAAGAAACCCTAAAGGAAAAAACAAACCACACAAAGACAGTGGACAATTTGGAAAACTCTCTCAAAACTAAAGTGGTGTCATCTGCAAATGAAGGGGCCCTGCAATTAATTTGCTGCACTTGGCCCCGCAATTCTAGGGCCCTGTGTGTGCATTCATCTTGTGTTTTTATTAATGCACACCAAGAGTCAGGTGGTTTCCCAGTTATATAGCAGATGCAGCCCAGCAGTATCAGCCTTGAATTACAGGGGAAGGTAACAGGCAATGCCTTGAAGCACTTAATGGCAGGAGGGATGTCATTTTCTGATTCTGGACAGGACTCGAATTCTCAACGTTCTCGGGGCCATGCAGAAGAAGTGCCAGCAACCTTAGAATTGGGGCCTCTAAAAAACGGTCCACAGTGTAATTGCCAGCCTGGTCTTTTAAGATCATTCTTTTTGCCTAGGTAAGCTGGGCTGGACCATCAAGGGACTAAACTGTTAAGCGGAGCCCATTTTATTATGACTTGTTCAGGCAGCCAGAAGATCTGAGGAGACGTGCACAGATATTGTGGATGAAACAAAGAAACTCAGTGGGGAGCAGTACTAATTGTTCCCCTGCAAAAGCTACCATAGAAAATTAACCATGACCTAGAGGCGTTGCTGGGTAATGGTGAGGAGGGGGCTATAGCCCTGGGTCTTTTGGTTGTAGCCCTGGATAGAATCTCAGGAGCTACAACCATAAGGCTAGCTAGTCCTGAGCCCCAACAGTCCCGACATTAGCGTAGCCACGGATCATATAAAAACCTAGCAACACCCCTGACCACGACTACTGCCAGCCCACAAATGTGCGCAGACTGTGTTGTGTTTGTAGTTACCATGGGCCGTCCACAGGTGCGTGAGCCATATAATCTGCCTCTCCATCTTATTAACTATGCAATTACCAGGGAAGCAGGCGGCTCCTGTTCATTCTCATTGTTACTGGGGCAGCAGGGTGGAACAGGCCAGGCTGGATTCCTGCAAGCCGCAGCAGCTTCTTCTCTTGCTCTCCCACGTGGTCACATCATGAAGATAGTTGTTAAAGGGTTCGTCCTCATATATCAGGAATTTGGGACTCTAATTTCTAATAAAAAAATAAAATCAATCATTATTTTAAAGCGAGGAAATGCAGCAGGATGGGACAAGTGAGAGGGGGTTTGTAGAGTGTGAGGGTAAGCAAAGTACAAGAGATAGCTGTGCACTGAAATAACTATTTCAGCGTGCCTGCTGCAGATATCAGTCGGTACCATGCATATCATTGTTTTGATGAAGGAAGGACTCAGTCTTTCATCTAGTGGGGTCAATAAAAGGAGTGTAATTTAAAGGAGTCAAAATAAAACATATCTTATTACCGGATAGCAGTATTGAAATCGTATGGTAAGCCTCGTACTACATCCAACTGTGTTTGCACAACTCAGGCTTTCAACTATGTGAGGTGAATAATATAGCAATAATCACCCTCTGCCCCCCGCAGGATTCCGCGGCCGGTAACAGCCAGTGCCCAAGTACCCCTGAGGACCTTAATGCTGGGGCCCAGCCCCATAACCAACCGCTGAGCCAGTGGAGGGGGAGTTGATTACTGCTATGAGAACCCTGAGTTTATAAACCGGGAAGCTAACAGCAATATATTTGCATGAATTAATGAGACGCAGCGAACGCATGACTCATAGCATCATTGGCGGGTTCCACCCTGGGTCGTTCCTCACTGGAACCTTTTTTCCCCATTAGTGTGACTTTTTGTGAAGTGAACTTTTCCCATCTGGACTAACCTGATCCTTGTATCTGACCGTGAGAGCTCATGGGTCGGCCACTGGAGTACCAAGCCAATACTTACACCACTATTTTGATCCTACGGGAGGATCAGGCAGAGGGAACACATTCATGTCTGCGGTTACCATGCCATGCTCTGCATAAGACGGAACAGGCACTGTGATCATCACTGTGCAGGCACGTACTTGGCACAGTGATTGGTAATGGTGGTCCCCATGTACAAACACAGCAGTTGCCATAACAAGGGATCCCCATGGATTTCACTTGTCTTTTCACGATGTAAGAAAGCAGCTGGAATCCAAAGGGGATCCCAGCTTCTGTACTGCATCAAAATATGATGGTCGTGGAGAATCTGATTTTTTCCCACCCTGTTTCCTGCTCAGTCCAGCATTTCCAATCCAAACTGGTCCAGAGACATAGGAACATGGGGCGTGCTTGTGGTTTTAACTGATTCCCTGTCATTTTCTCTTTATTTATTTTATTTTTTATTTTATTGGTCATTTATTATGGACCTATACACGTGTGTCTCAAGGTGCAACAAGGCAAGGGGGTTGCGGGGGAGTAGCGATCCTACTAGGCCTTGTACATTCAGATCGGGCAAGTGCATGTCATTTATAACACACTTAATCCTGAGATCGGTTTCAAGCGCGGATACTGGATTCGAACCTGTGTCACTCAGCATAGTCTTGCTTCCAAGAACCACGCGTTGCCACAGAGCTATCCTCCCATTCCCTTGGTTACCTTACTCTGCCTGGACCCCACGAGGGACAGTGTTGCCTTGCAGGGGCACTGGTATGGTAGAGTGGTAGAGTGCCTTGCAGGTCAGGCCCTCTGCCTGTAAACGCAGTGCCAGCACAGCGCTGGAAATGGCCAGACATCAGGCTGGAGTCTGGTGGTGCTAACTGATGAGCAGGAAACCACTCATTCCTTTTTATTACCGTAGTCACATGGTCACTGACAAGTGACATGAACAATATCTCAAAGGGGTGGCACACCACACCCATGTTTATTAATTGGAGATGACATTGTGTTTTTACCTTTAAGAACATGATTCTTATGTTTTCTTTGGAGCATAGACACAGGACACATTGTGTGTTAACAGAGCAATTCAATTGGCTGGATGTTTGTGGTATTTAAATAACAAAAATGTACATTCTTATTTTCATTTGGTTTGGACATTAACATTATATAATCATTTACTACACATGTTGGTTGAGTTTTTACACCGTATTACAACTCTCATGCTTTTTATCAATAAGATTTGAGCTTGGCCCACGCTACTTGCTTGGCCCTCATGATGAGTGTGCCGGAAGTTCAGGCTCCTACAGGCAAATAATTACCCCTATCCGCGGCACCACTACTACCAATGCCAGTGATTGGTGCTGGTTATAGGGCAAATCCATTCCATGGAGCCCTACCGGACTCCATGGAATAGGAATTTACTGCTGTTGCCGGGACCCGTAAAATCCCGGTATGGTGAGTCTGCTGGTAACTCTCCGCTAGCACTGCAGGCTCGTAACGAGGGCCCACTCTTAGTTTGACCATCAAGAATCATCAGTCAAAAGAGACACGTTTTCGCATCAGTTTCTCCGGACATTAAAACTTTACATGTACTTCGACACACCATATTCTGCATGCAGTAACATATGACAGCCATAGAGGTGCGTATTCATTTTCCAATGCAGACCAGTCTCCACACATGCTCCCTAATCGTGCGGTCTGCTTTTACTAACTCACAAGGCAACTACATTTTCTAAGTAAAGATAACACGGAGAAATTGCTATTGCCAGTTTTGCATTTTTGCACATAGATGTGAACACACACAAGTTCCTAATTAATCTGCTGCGCTGTGAGCCTGTGTAACTGGGGTGTGCTCTGGCTACATTCCAGCACGGTAGAGATCATCCCATTGTAAAGATGAGCATATGTAGACATTGATAGAAAGGGGGCATGGACAACAGACCTCTGAAAGCCTGCAGCAAAAGATGTGGAATAAACATTAGCAGGCTCATACTTGGAATATTAAAAGATTCATCTCACAACCGCTGATTGTCAAGAGCAAAGTAATGGTTGCCTTTGTGCGCCATAGATGAGTGATGGCAACGGCAGTATATGACTTTTTAAATGCATGTGGACGAGCTTCGGGAGGGCGAGCTATTCTGCAAGTAGGCAGATTGCACTGTGCACTGTTTACTTCCGGCGAACAAGTACAAAACAATGCGCTACCAGTTAAGGCTAACTGCATCATCTTTTTCTACAACCTCAACATGCCAGTGCATATAACAACACACAACAAGCGCACACACACAGTTCGTACATACATACCAAGACAACTTTCACAAATACATGCACACACAGTCAGCTACCCATTCCCACCAAGAAAAACAATTACGTACCAACGTGAAAAAGTACAAACGCACACATTCACATATTTAGAAACCTAGGGGCTCATTTTGAAGCTAGTTACATTTTGGCTGCAGGGACTTGTTACGTTTACACTTAAGCTATAGAGGTCCTTTTTGCCAAATGTTCCGCATTTGCACGGCGGGATGCAAAAAGGAATGTAAAAAGGCGGCTCACACTCTTGTACACTGCCCTTTTACAGTCTGCCATGCAAATGAAGTACCTTCTTGTACAAATAGGGTGACCGGGATTTGGATGCACTGAAGCCGAACCTGGTTCAACACTTTCATCTAAAGACTTGGTGCATACTGCCCGTGATTATCGGAAACCACAGAAATAAGGAGTATAGGGAGCAAAAGATTTCAATTTGCTCTCAAATGTTTAGTCAAAATTGGTCAGCAATGTATTCATCTTAATATAACAAACTAATACCAGTTTAAACATTACAGCTAAGTCCAAAATTATACCCTATGATCAGTGCCTACTAAAACAGTAGATCATGCATACATTGATATATAACAATTACAAATTCAATGCAGAGACAACAATACTTACAGAACAACACAATACAAACAAACCAATTAACAATTCATCTAAATCAGCCAAACGTATAAGTTGCTTGACTAAAGTGCATACATGATACCTCTACTAAAATTATATAGCCTATTGTGTGAGGCTATTTTCAACCCAACATATTTCATTTATAGCAGCACGTTGAAAAATATTGTTGGAACTTCTTCAGGGGATTTCTGAAAATATGTTCTGGTTGCATCGTGGTCAGACTTAATGAAACGTATCTTTAGCTCCTTATTATTCTGTGGTGTCCTGTATCATGAGAAGCATATGAACAGCTTGTTATTAACAGGGTAATTCATAGAATTTCGCACAAAAGTGGTGCACGATGCTGGCGCACAGTTTTTGCGTGCAAATGTCTGCGCCAGCCGGGTGCGCTAAAATCGATTTCCGCGCACAGCGTATTCATGGATTTTAGCCTCCAAAACCAGCCGTGGCGCAGAGTGGCGCAGCGACCCTGGAGCAGCGCCAGTTACGCCCCCAAGAACGCCCTCGAGCAAGGAAAAGCCATCAAAATCCCCAATCCAGCACAAAGGGCTGCGCTAACCCTGGACCAGTTTACAGGGCTGTCAAACAGCAAAGCCAAGCGTGGAACGTGTATTACTGGGGTTTGCGTGAAGTTTCACACGCGAAAGGGCCTGTGCGAGTGGGGTATGTGTATAACTGGGGTTCGTGTGAAGTTTCACACGCGATTGGAGCAGGGTACGTGTATTACGGGGTTCGTGGGAAGTTTCACATGCGAAAGGGCCTGTGCGACTGGGGTATGTGTATAACTGGGGTTCGCGGGAAGTTTCACACACGATTTCAGCAGGGTACGTGTATTACGGGGGTTCGCGGGAAGTCACACACGCGATTGGATCAGGGTACGTGTATGTCAGGAGTGTGTGGGAAGTTTCACATGCGAAAGGGCCTGTGCGAGTGGGGTACGTGTGTAAGTGGGGTTCGCGGGAAGTTTCACACGCGATTTCAGCAGGGTACGTGTATTACGGGGGTTTGCGGGAAGTCACAGATGCGATTGGATCCTGGTATGTGTATTTCGGGGGTATGCGGGAAGTTTCACACGCGAAAGGGCCTGTGCGAGTGGGGTACGTGTATTCCTGGGGTTCACGTGAAGTTTTGCACGCGAAAGGGCCCTGTGCGAGTGGGGTACGTGTATTCCTGGGGTTCACGTGAAGTTTCACAAGCGAAAGGGCCCTGTGCGAGTGGGGTATGTGTATTCCTGGAGTTCGTGTGAAGTTTTACACGCAAAAGGGCCCTGTGCGAGTGGGGTACGTGTATACCTGGGGTTTGAGTGAAGTTTTACACGTGAAAGGGCCCTGTGCGAGTGGGGTACGTGTATTCCTGGGGTTCGCGTGAAGTTTGACACGCGAAAGGGCAATGCCCGTGCGCGATATGTCACAGACACGCTTACGCGCTAAGGGCCTTTGGTCCAATGAAATCGCGTACGTGTGCTGACCGGCTTACGCGCTAAGGGCCTTTCCTCGAATTACACGCTGATGTGCAAATTTTTCACGTGCCAAATCACTCCGTATCAAGCTGGCCACGCATACACACACGGAAGACCACGCTCCTGCCCTGAAGGCCATTTTCCTGCCCCCCAGATCCCCGAGCACGCTCACACCTGCCATCTGCTACTGCCGACTGTCTGCTGCCCACGTGCCCTGCTATTTGGTGCCTGCACATCAGCCATCTGCAGGGGTCCAGTTGCTGTGTCCACCCCTGCTAGAACAGAAGACTCCCGAATGGGATACCATCGCTCCACAGCCCAGCCCCAGGACCCAGTTGCCCACCCACTCCTGCCTCTGGGGTTGCCATGTCGGGCACATCCCCATCTGGCACCACTGGCAACCCGCAGCCAGAGAGGCAGAGGGCCACCAGCTTCACTGCCATCGAAGTTGGTGTCCTGGTGGAGCATGTCCTGGGGCATTATGATGCCCTCTTCGGAACATCACGCGCCAACAAGAAAGGACGGGACAGGATATGGGACGACGTAGTGGTTGCCATCAACGCAGAGGGGGTGGCAACCCGGGACATCAAGCACGTCAAGAAGCGCTGGGAGGACTTCAGGTCCAGGACCCTCCACAAGGCCCGGCGCCTCGCAGAGGGGGGCCGGGCACGCATGAGTAACATCCAGATGAGGGTCCTGGAACGCGTAGGCCCAGCGCTCCACGCCCAGATCCTTCGGAGGCAGACCCATCCGGAGTTGAGCGGTAAGTGGCCAAGCATTGCTGTGTGAGACAGGGCATGTTGCAGTGTGCTGCTAGTCTGATGCTTGCCTGTATGTGTGACATAGGCCATGTATGGATGTGTGTGTGCAGGGACATCATGGTCATCTATGTGAGACCAGTTATGTGTGAACCACATGGTTGGTGCATGTGTTTTAATGCAACATGGGGAGCTCTATGCGGAATGCACACATGAAAGCATGGCTGTCTCTGTTCCTGGACATGAAGGGGGGGTGAGGAATGGGTGCTGATGTCATGTACTTGTATGGTGCACGTGTGTGTGCCAGAGAAGTGTGTGTGTGACTTTGAAACGCCATGGCTGCATGTGACTTTGAAGGCAACATCTTGGTTTACAGGGGCCCTTCTACATGGATGTTGATGTTGATTGCAGGCGCCAGGACTGTTCCTGCATGTGTGCTGTGTGCATTCACCCATGTGTTGTGGAATGACAGGATGGAAGTGACATTTGACAGTGCCACACATGTGTTATTGCTTCCTGTCTAGGGTATTTTGTACTGTACCCTGATGCTTGTGTTCTATGTCTCCCTCTACGCAGCATCAAGTGAAGAAGAGGGTGGAGACGGCGCTGTGGAGCCAAGTGGCGGGGATGCCTCCACTGGGCAGCGATGCAAGGCCCAGCCACCCTCCCAGGAATTACCATCATCCGGGTCCGAGGCGGCTGGTGCTGCATCTGCCACAACGGCTGTGGCGGAAGGGCCGTATGAGCCCCCACCGGGGCTTCCAATGGCAGAAGACGGTGTGGAGACATCCAGGTTGGTGGTCTCCACAGAGGAGGAGGAGCCCGCTTCTGAGCCGCACATGGGCCTGGTGGGGGTAGTACCACTGGTGCAAGTGGTGCAGTCCAGAGCCAGGGTCAGGAGGCAGCACAGGTCACCGCGGAGTGGACACCACAACTGGAGACCAGCTGATGGAGGATGTGCAGGCACCATCAGACACGGCACATGGACAGCAGCAGCAGGAGCAGGCTCTAGGTGGGAGCAATGATGGCTCAGGGCCTTCGACATCGGAGGGGCAGGCATCGGCCAGAGGGCAGGAGGACCCAGGACTGGAAGTATCTTCCGTGTGGCAGCAGTTAGGCCATGCTATAGATGCGGAGCGGCAGCGGGCAGAAGAGGCACGGCTCACGATGGTCAGGGCGGAGAACTCCATGCGGAGGGCCCTGAGGCGGGCCGAGTGCCTCGAGGCAATTCGCAGGGATTTGGAAGAGAACATGTCGTCGTCCCTGCGAACCCTCGGGCCATGGAAGAGGACCGCCTCCAGGACATTGAGCAGGAGTTCGATGATGCCCTGGCCCGGGACATACAAAAGTGAGCCGTCGGACTAGCCCGCTGCCCTTGTAAATAGTTTTTAAAGTTAGGTTTTCTTTATGTTTTCCTTTTATTTGTGGTCAATGGACAATGCCACCCAACTTTGTATATAGTTATATTTTTAGGTAGTTATGTAGGTAGGTTTCATTTGTTTGGTTGGGATCATGGACGCTTTACATCCTTGGACAATGGATTGTATATAGTTTAATCATGTTTTAATTTTTTTTTTGTTTTGCATTATGGACATGGAGCAATGGATTTTTTTTCCGGACAATGGATTGTAAATAGTTGGACTATGGATTGATTTCTCCTTTTTTTTTATGAACATGAAGCAATGGATTTTTTTTTTTACATTTCCTTTGGATTTGCGTTGTTGGAGGGTGACTTTGGACTGTTTTTCTTTCAAATTTATATGGATTGGTTATCATTTTCATTCAATCATCTTTTTCACATGCTTTTCATTTCATGTTTCATATTTTGGTATGCTTTCATTTCATTTTTGATTTCATGTACATAATACATTTTCATTTTTTAGTTCCATGTGTGGGATTCGCTCATTGGGTTGATGCATGTGAAAATGTGGGTTTACACAAGCAATGCCAACCTGTGTATGTTTGTGACGGACATGTGTTGATGTACATAGTTGACTTTTGGTTTGTGTCATGAGATCAGCATTTCACTGCTGGGGGGTGGGGGGGCAAGGGGACATGAGTGGGACATGAGTGGGGACCTGCTGGCAGGTGCCCTGCACTGCTGGGGGGTGGGGGTGCAGGGGGACATGAGTGGGACATGAGTGGGGGCCTGCTGGCAGGTGCCCTGCGCTGCTGGGGGTTGGGGGTGCAAGGGAACATGAGTGGGGGCCTGCTGCCAGGTGCCCCACACTGCTGGGGGGTTGGGGTGCAAGGAGACATGAGTGGGACATGTGTGGGGGCCTGCTGGCAGGTGCCCTGCACTGCTGGGGGGTGGGGGTGCAGGGGGACATGAATGGGACATGAGTGGGGCCTGCTGGCATGTGCCCTGCACTGCTGGGGGTGGGGGTGCAGGGGGACATGAATGGGACATGAGTGGGGGCCTGCTGGCAGGTGCCCTGCACTGCTGGGGTGTGGGGGTGCAGGGGGACATGAGTGGCACATGAGTGGGGGCCTGCTGGCAGGTGCCCTGCAATGCTTGGGGGTGGGGGTGCAAGGGGACATGAGTTTGACATGAGTGGGGGCTTGCTGGCAGGTGCCCTGCACTGCTGGGGGGTGGGGGTCCAGGGGGACATGAGTGGGACATGAGTGGGGGCCTGCTGACAGGTGCCCTTCACTGCTTTAGGGTGGGGGTGCAAGGGGACATGAGTGGGGGCCTGCTGGCAGGTGCCCTGCACTGCTGGGGGGTGGGGGTGCAAGGGGACATGAGTGGGACATGAGTGGGGGCCTGCTGGCAGGTGCCCTGCACTGCTCGGGGGTGGGGGTGCAGGGGGACATGAGTGGGACATGAGTGGGGGCCTGCTGGCAGGTGCCCTGCACTGCTGGTGGGTGGGCGTCCAAGGGGACATGAGTGGGACATGAGTAGGGGCCTGCTGGCAGGTGCCCTGCACTTCTGGGGGGTGGGGGTGCAGGGCGACATGAGTGGGACATGAGTGGGGGCCTGCTGGCAGGTGCCCTGCACTGCTGGGGGGTGGGGGTGCAGGGGGACATGAGTGGGACATGAGTGGGGGCCTGCTGCCAGGTACTCTGCATTGCTGGAGGGTGTGGGTGCAGGGGGACATGAGTTGGTGATCAGTAGTGCAAGGTGACATGTGGCTCGGCTGGGGGGCATGCCCATGGTGGATGGGCTGCCTGCGGGACATGACCAGGGGTGCAGAGTAGTCCCCTGTGGTGTGGGGTGCCTGCAGGGGCCCTGGAGGGTGTACAGGGAACAATTGGGAGGACCCACACTGCCAATTCATGTGTAGGACTCCCCTGCTCCCCCGAAATACACGTACCCTGCTGAAATCGCGTGTGAGACTTCAATATGTCCGATGTTCACTCTTGTTCCCCCCTTCCTTTCTTGTCTTGCAGCTATGGAGAGTCACAAAAGGATGCCTCCGGTTGTAAATCAGGTAAGTCTATGGTGGTAAGAATATTTGTTGGTTCCCTCGGCTCACCTTGTGGTTTTCTTTTGTCTCCTAGGTGCCGAAGTTCGGCGAAGTAATGATGGAGGCAGCGCCGACCCGAAGGATGCTGTGAAGACTGGTGAGTATGGCGCGGCGCTGCAGCTGGAGGTGCGACGCGTGCAGAAATGATGTTCTTTACAGGTCAGGAGACAAGATGGATCCAGAATCAGGTGTGGAATAGAAATAAGTTTGTTTTCTAACCTTGTCTCTTTCTTTTCTCTTTGTTTTAGGAGCTCTGGATTCGGGGCGGGCGTGGCAGAAGACTGGATTCAGGCTGCAGGCACGGTGAGTGTCACGCTGCTGGATGCAGAATAACGCGAAGCGTGTGTTGCTGGTCGGGTGTGGTTTAAATAGCCTCAAAAGTAGTCCCAGGTAAGAAGTCCCTAGAATCACACCCGAGTAAATAATAGTCCCTGTAGAAAAATAGTCCCTTTCAGGCTTCATGTTGGATTGGAGTCATTTGCAGCATGGTCTGCCTGAGGTAAGTAATGACTATGGGCCTGGCGCCTTAGGTGCCAGGACTGATTCCTACTATGAGCCTGGCGCCTGAGGCGCCAGGACTGAACCCAGATAGCCCCTAGCCGGGGCTGCTGAGGTTTTACTAAATGTCTAGATGCCTGCTCCCGGGGCTGATGGGCTTGGTCCGGATGCCTGGGGGTAGGCATCATGACAGCACTCCCCCCCAAGGCCCCTCCTAAAGTTGTTCTTCCCCAGGGCCCTGGTTTGTCTGGGAAGTTCCGATGGAATCTTTTCACCAACCGAGGTGCATGGACGTAGTCACTATGACCTTTCCCATGACCTTTCTTGTTGTCCATAGCCCTTCCAATCGATTAAATTAAAATAAAAAGTTTTGATTTAACCATCTTGGAGTCCAGGATATTTTTTACCTCGAATTCAGGTTCCCCATCTATCAAGATGGGGTCGGGTGGTTTGGTTAATCTTGTTCCTGGTTGAACTGGTTTTAAAAGTGAAACATGAAAGACAGGATGAATGCGCATATTAGAGAGTAATTCCAATTTGACGGCTACCGGGTTGATAATGGCCTTAATAGTGTAAGGTCCCAAATATCTAGGGTTAAAGTCCGAGTTCCCTTCAGAGGTATGTGTTTTGTAGCCAGCCAAACTTGATCCCCAATCTGGTATTGTGGAGTTTCACTTCTATGTTTATCAGCATTTTTCTTATATTTCTCTTTTGCTTGTTTCAAATGTTCTGTTGCCTCTTTAAAGGCTTGTGTAATAGTAGAATGCAAATGACTAACTGCAGGCATTTCTAAATGCTGAGGCGAATCTAGTTCTGAGGTTCGAGGGTGATGTCCATATATGGTATAAAAGGGACTTTGTCCGGTTCCTGAACGTACAGAGTTATTGTATGCATACTCGGAAATCCATAAAATATCTTTCCAATTACTTTCGGTCTGGTGTAGCATGCAACGTAGGTACTGTTCAAGGGTCTGGTTGGTCCTCTCCGTCTGACCATCGGTATGGGGATGGTGACTGGTTGATAACCTCACGTCGATTTGCAGCAATTGACAACATTTCTTCAACAAATGTGAAATGAATTGACTACCTCGGTCAGAGACCAATACGGAAGGAAATCTATGTATTCGAACAATGTTTTTGAGGAACTCCTTGGCCAGAATTGAAGCAGAAGGTAATCCCTTTAGAGGAATAAAGTGGGCCATCTTGGAAAAAAGATCCACAATAACTAGAATGGTGTTAAATCCATTACATGGAGGTAGATCTGTAATAAAGTCTAACAATAAGGTGTGCCATGGTGTAGGTGGAATATCCAAAGGTTGTAAGAGGCCAGCTGGTTTTATCTTCTGACTTTTGTTTTGGGCGCAAATGCCACAAGACATTACAAATTACTTTACGTCTTTTCGCCAGGTGGGCCACCAGAATTGTCTCTTAATTTTAGCTTCAGTTTTTGCGATACCTGGGTGTCCTTCCATCAGGGTGTCATGATAATTGGAGATTACTAGTTCTTGTAGTTCCTTGTGTGGTAGAAATAGTCGCCCTTGATAAGGTAGATCATTGATGACTAAGTAGTCCGGGCCTTTCTTCACCCAGTCCTGCAGGGCTGTTGGTTCGAAGAGATGGTGGATCTTTACTTGAATATCCTCTAGTGTCTGTAGAGTGGTTATGCCAAGAATTCTTTGTTCTGAAATTATAGGCACCGGTTCCGGGTTCGCATATGCTTCTCCCATCCCTATTCGGGAAAAGGCATCTGCCTTGCCATTTTTACAACCTAGTCGATAAGTGATCACGAAATCGAACTCAGCAAAGAACAATGCCCATCGAAGTTGATGCAACGATTGGGCCTTGGCTGTTTTTAAATACTGCAATTTCCGGTGATCGGTGATTACCGTAATGGTATGCCTGGCACCGAGAGGATAATGCCGCCAAGCCTTGAAGGCGGATTTGATGGCTAATAATTCTTTATCGGTAACCGCATAGTTTAACTCGGGTGCCGAGAACTTTCTGGACCAAAATGCTACTGGGTGAAGTTGACCGGTTTCAGGATCCTTCTGGGACAGGACAGCTCCCATGGCTAAACTGGATGCATCAGTTTCAACTATGTATGGAAGTTCAGGGCGTGGATGCTTTAAAACAGGTGCAGACGTGAATTTCGCTTTCAGCTCTTGGAAGGCCTTTTCAGCTTCTTCGGTCCACAAGAAGCATTTGTTTTTTCACAAAAGTGCTGTGATAGGGTGTACAACATGTGAGAAATCCGGAATGAATCTGCGTTAGAAATTAGCAAATCCGAGCATGCTTTGTACCCCTTTAACTGAACTGGGTGATGGGCACTTGAGGATTGCGTCCACCTTTCGAGAGTCCATTCGGACTCCTTTTGGAGTCAGAATAAATCCAAGGAATTCAACTTCTGTAGCATGAAAAACACACTTTTCCAATTTTGCATATAACTTGTGGTGGTGTAGTTTCTGAAGGACTGCACAAATGTGCTTCACATGGTCTGATTCTGAAGAGGAGTACACTAGAATATCGTCTATGTATACAACAACACAGACGTCAATGAGTTCACGAAGGACATCGTTCATAAAATACTGGAAGGCTGCTGGTGCATTGCACAACCCGAAGGGCATCAACTGGTATTCGAATAACCCGTACTTAGTGCGAAAAGCAGTCTTCGATTCGTCGCCTTTCTTTACACGTACGAGATGATATGCCTCTCGGAGATCTAATTTAGTATCAATGCAAGCGTCCTTTACTTGGTCTAGTAATTCGGGGATCAGAGGCAATGGGTATCGGTTCTTAACCGTGATCTGATTTAATGCGCGGTAGTCTATGCACGTTCTGAGGTCACCTTCCTTTTTAGGCACGAAGAACAAAGCTGAGGATGCAGGGGACTTGGATGGACTAATGGAGCCATTAGCAAGGTATTGGTCCAAGTATTGTCGTAGGTGAAGGTTTTCGGGTTACGTAAGGGCATAGATCCTACTACATGGAGGTTGTGCACCGGGTATGAGATTGATTTGACAATCGTATGATCTGTGAGGTGGTAGGGTGTTTGCCTGTTCCTTTTGGAAAACATCCTGGAATTCTTGATATTCCTGAGGTAACTGCACGACTGGAGTAGCGACTGTGCCAGGCCTTGGTTCAAGGTTATTTTTGGGTAACACGTATGTGCACAATCCGGGAAGGTTATTCTCTTCTCTCGCCAATCAATACAAGGATTATGTGTTTCCAACCAAGGTATCCCCAGTATTATCTGGAACTGCGGGGCTTTGATTAAATCAAACACAATAGTCTCTCGATGCCCATCCTGACCCAATAGTGTCATCTCTGCGGTGGAATGAGTTACAGGCCCAGAGGCAATTTCAGTTCCATTGACTGTGGTGATGACATCCGAAGTGGTCTTTTTGCAGAGAGCTAGATTCGTCCTAGAAGCCAACTCGTGGTCCACATAGTTTCCTATGGCCCCGCTATCAATGTATGCCTTCACTGCGTGCATACGTGATGGCTGCCTTGGATCTATAAGGACCATTGGTATGATGAAGTGCAAGGTCTGAATATCCTTCTTTAAGCTCGGCAAGTGGACCTCTACGCTTGTCGGGCGTGGTTGTTTCCCGAATCAGGCTCTGTTTGATTTTTATCAGCAACTCCGACTACTTTTTTAGATGTTTTTATAGGGCAATCTCGTAGAAAATGTCCTGAGGCCCCACAGTACAGACACAATTGCATCTGCCGTCTTCTTTCTCTTTCCTTTTGAGTTAAGAGTCCCTTGAGCCCCCGATCTGCATCGGTTCTGATACATCTGTTCCTTTGAGGGTAACTGTAACGCTCACCTGATTCCCGTAGAGGCGCCGGTCTTGACTGGGCGTATACCGTATCTTCAAAGGTGACGTGTAACACACGGCTGGCTCTTTGGGCTGGACCTCTGTGCACTGTATGTCTGGCTCGAAGGGTAAGATGTCTGCAGATAGAAAATGTGGGATTAATGAACTGGGTTATTGAATGTCTCTCTCTTCTTCCCTTTCTCTTCTCCTGTAGAACCCCAAAGGTTAACGCTCTCACCTTAGGTAAGTGAACGCCGTGCTCTCCATCTGCCTCGAGGCAGGGTGCTGTAACCAGTTTCTTCACTGGATAAGGGGAGCAGGCCTCTTGACTTCAGAGGACTGCTGTCCGTCGTTTACTGCACGAACGGTAAGTTTCGAGTAATTCTAATGTCTTTAAAGTCTTTAGTAATGATGTCTCTTGTTTTGCAGGGTTCCGGCGATGGCGGATGGCGGGCTGAAGTGAGTTGAAGATGGAGCCCGTGTGATGAATAGAAGTGCCTGGAAGCACGTAAGTAAGCGCTTGTTGCCTGCTTCACGATGCGCTCTAACTGTCTTTTTATTTTGCAGGTACAAGTTCGGGGCGGCTGCAGGGTGCCGGAATACCCACTGGGTTAGATGTGGAAAGGAGTAATGGCACGTGAGTATTAAAGTTCCCCAATGTCTTTAAACGCACCTTGTTTTGTCTTTCAGATGCGGGATGCAGCGCCGAAGGCCTCCGGAGCGTGCGAAGAGTTGGTAAGCTTTTGTCTTTCAGATGCCGGAATGCAGTGTGAAGACCTCCGGAGCGCACGAAGAGTAGGTAAGCCTTTGTCTTTCAGATGCCGGAATGCAGCGCGAGGCGTTGGTGACAGCCGATGAACCAGGTAAGTGAAGAGCTGTCACTGAAGACCGTAATGCTAACCTGTTCTTTCTTGTCTTTATAGGTGTTGCTGAAGACTGGATTCAGAATGGTAAGCCTTTTTCCTTAGGCCCAGGATCAGATGCAGAAGACACGATGAGCGTTCTGCTGCTGAGGATGCAGAATAACGCAAAGCAAGATTCATCCATCGGGTGTGGTTTAAATAGCCTCCTGTAGTGCTTAGGTGTCTCCTTCCACAGCCACGCCTAGGTAAGAAAAGAGTTCCTGCTTTCCAGAAGAGTTCCAGTGTTCTGAATCTAGGGAGTGGCTCCTGCCCCACCCAACAGGAAAAGTAGTTCCAAACAGAAGAGGATCAGAGACTCAACTGGCAGACAAGTAAGCAGCATGGTCTGCTGCAGGTAAGTCCACCCAAGCATTATGAGCCCGGCGCTTCCAGCGCTGGGACTGGGCATATTTATGAGCCTGGTGCCACTGGCGCCAGGACTGGGTCCAAAAGGTCCCAATTGGGACTGGTTGGCACTCGGAACCTGGGTTATGGATCTGCTTCCAAGGGAGTTGGGAAAACCCTGACCTTTTGGAAGCAGAGATCATGACAGTACCCCCCCTCAAGGCCCCTCCCAAACCGGGCTTCTCCGGGGGTTTTGGCTTGTCATGAAATGTTCGGTGAAATCTTTTGATTAGGCGAGGAGCGTGGACATATTCAGCAGGTTCCCAGGATCTCTCTTGGGGGCCGTAGCCTTTCCAGTCAATTAGGTAGAATAGTTTAGATTTGGAGATCTTGGAGTCCAGAATGCTTTTGACTTCAAACTCGAGTTCTCCATCAACTAGGATAGGTTTTGGAGATTTGGTTAGTCGGGTTTGAGGTTGCACAGGTTTTAATAGAGAGACGTGGAAGACCGGATGTATCTTCATGTGCGGGGGCAAGTCCAACTTGACCGCTACTGGGTTTACTATGGTAGAGATGGAATAGGGACCAAGGTATCTTGGGTTGAATGTGCGTGGCCCTTTTAGAGGTAGATATTTGGTGGATAACCAGACTTGATCCCCTACTTGATATTGAGGGGCTTCCTTCCGATGTTGATCTGCTCCTTTCTTGTATTGTTCTTTAGCCCTTTGAAGGTGAGAAACAGCTTCCTTAAAGGCTTGGGTGATTGTAGAATGCAGGTAGTCTACTGCTGGTGTTTCAAGATCTTGGAGGGGATCCAACTCCGAGGTTCGAGGGTGACTGCCGTACAAAAGAAAAAACGGGGTTTTCCCAGTTCCCGAATGGACAGAGTTATTGTAGGCATATTCGACTATCCAAAGGATGTCTTTCCAAGTTTTTTCAGTTTGTTGCAGCATGCAGCGTAAATACTGTTCCAGAGTTTGATTGGTCCTCTCGGTTTGTCCGTCGGTCTGAGGGTGGTGACTGGTCGATAGTCTCACATCAATTTGAGCCGACCGACAGCAACTTCGCCAAAAATGAGAAATAAATTGACTACCTCGATCCGAAATTAGAACCGAAGGAAAACCGTGCAGTCGGACGATGTTTTCGAGAAATTCTCGGGCCAGTGTTGCTGCTGTTGGCAAGCCTTTGAGCGGAATGAAATGCGCCATCTTGGAGAATAAGTCCACGATTACTAGAATCGTATTGTATCCGGAGCATGGAGGTAGATCGGTGATGAAGTCCATAGAAAGCGTATGCCAAGGGCGAGGTGGGATGTCAATAGGGCGTAAGAGGCCTGCTGGTCTTTCCTTTTGACTCTTGTTTTGGGCGCATACTCCACAGGACATTATAAAGTCTCTGATATCTTTTTTCCAAGACGGCCACCAGAAGTAGCGCTTGATCTTTTCTGAGGTCTTGGCCATACCGGGATGTCCTTCCATTAAAGAATCGTGATAACAAGAGATTACTTTTTTCTGTAAATCTGTGCTGGGTAGGTATAATCGTTCTTGGAAATACAATAAGTTTTCCTTTACTGCAAAGTCCTTTCCCTGCAGATGCCAATTCTGTATGTCTGCTGGAGTTACAAGTTGCCTGGCTTTATCCTTAACTTCCTCTATGGATTCTGTGGCGATTACACCCAGAATTCTTTGTTCGGGAATGATTGGTACAGGTTTAGGGTTGATCAAGTGTTCTTCCACTCCCATCCGAGAAAGGGCATCAGCTTTACCGTTTTTTGTACCAGGTCGATAGGTAATTATGAAGTCAAACTCGGCAAAGAATAATGCCCAACGGAGTTGTCTAGAGGATTGGGCTTTTGCGGTTTTCAAATATTGCAGGTTTCGGTGATCCGTAATCACAGTAACGGTGTGTCGGGCCCCCAGCAGATAATGCCGCCAAGCCTTAAAGGCAGACTTGATAGCCAGAAGTTCCTTGTCAGTAATCGTGTAATTGATTTCAGGAGGCGAGAATTTGCGGGACCAAAATGCCACGGGATGCAACTGATTGGTTACCGGGTCCTTTTTTGATAGAACTGCCCCCATGGCAAGGCTTGAAGCATCAGTTTCCACGATGTAGGGGAGTTCGGGGCGAGGGTGTTTTAAGATTGGTGCAGAGATAAATTTAGTCTTCAAATCCTGGAAAGCTTGTTCCGCCTCGGTAGACCATTCAAAACGTTTGTTTTTCTTTAACAAGGCAGTGATGGGCTGGACTATTCGAGAGAATTTGGGGATAAACCTGCAGTAAAAGTTAGCGAAGCCTAACATGCTTTGCACACCTTTTACGGAGGATGGTGATGGCCATTTGAGAACTGCATCGACCTTCTTTGAATCCATACGCACTCCGCCAGGTGATAATATGAATCCCAAGAATTCAACTTCAGTCACATTGAAAACACATTTTTCCAACTTAGCGAAAAGTTTGTGTTGACGCAATCTTTCGAGGACCATTTTCACGTGTTTCCGATGTTCAGATTCCGATGAAGAATAAACGAGGATGTCGTCAATGTAAACAACAACACACACATATATGAGCTCTCTGAGGACATCGTTCATAAAATATTGAAAGGCGGCCGGGGCATTACAAAGTCCGAAGGGCATGACCTGATATTCAAATAACCCATACTTGGTGCGGAAGGCCGTCTTCCATTCATCGCCCTCTTTTACTCGTACCAAGTGGTAAGCTCCTCTAAGATCCAGCTTTGTATATATGCATGCTTTTCTGACTTGGTCCAGGAGTTCAGGGGTCAAAGGTAACGGATATCTATTCTTAACGGTGATCTGGTTCAGGGAGCGATAATCTATACAAGTTCTAAGGTCTCCTTCCTTTTTTGGAACGAAGAACAAAGCTGAAGAAGCAGGGGACTTGGAAGGACGAATAAACCCATTTGCCAGGTATTGATCCAGGTATTGTCGAAGGTGAAGGTTCTCAGGCTCGGTGAGGGCATAAATTCTACTACAAGGAGGAGTAGGTCCAGGTATCAGGTCGATCTGGCAGTCATAAGACCTATGAGGAGGTAGAGAGTTAGCCTGATCCTTCCGGAAAACATCTTGGTATTCTAGGTATTCGGGAGGTAACTGGGGAGTCTCTGAAGAAATTGCTGCCAGTGCAACACCAGGTGGAGGGTGACAAGTAGAGACACATTCTGGAAACTGGACCGTTCTTGCTCGCCAATCGATCAGAGGATTGTGTTTCTCTGACCAAGGTATTCCTAGTATAATCTGAAACTGAGGGGCCTTGATCACATCGAACACGATCTTCTCATGGTGTCCATCTTGACTTACTAGCCTCACTTCTTGAGTGGTATGCGTTACTGGCCCGGAGGCTATCTCCGTACCATCCACCGTACTAATGACGTCCTTTACAGCCTTGGGACAAAGAGTTAGATTCATCCTCAAAACCATTTCATGATCCACATAATTGCCGATGGCACCGCTGTCGACGTAAGCTTCAATTGCATGTAATCGATCCGGATTATCAGGGCTAATGAGGACCATAGGTATCACGAAATGCGAGGTCACGGAACTGGTTTTCACGCTCGGCAAGAGGACCTCTATTCTTGTCGGGCGAGGTCGTTTCCCTGCTCAGAGTTTGTAACTTTGGTAACTGCAGCTCCTACTGCCTTCTTGGCAGGTTTCACCGGACAGTCTCGAAGAAAGTGCCCTGAGTTTCCGCAATAGAAGCATAATTGCAACTGTTTTCTCCTTTCCCGCTCCTTTTGTGTTAGAGGACCTTTCAGGCCCCCTATTTGCATGGGTTCCCCGGAGTCTACTCCTTTGGAAGGAGTTGGAGGTTTGGAAAATACTCGAGCATCAAACTTGGAACGATCGGCCTTCCTGTTCTGCAGTCTGTGATCTATTTGAACGACTAAGTCTATATAGTCCGAACAATCTTGTGGGGGATTCACTACTTGGGCTAACACATCTTTGAGCTCTCCGCGTAGACCTCTATAAAACAGCGTAATCCTTTTGTCCTCAGGCCAGTGAGTTTCCACTATCAGTCTGTTGAAAGACGCAATATAAGCCAAAAGGTCTTGATTACCTTGTCGCAACGAAAGAAGCTCATTGTCCAAGGCCTGCCCCTGTGAATGTCTTGCGAACAGTTTTTCCATACTGAGCTGAAAAGCTTGAAAATCATGGAGGACCGGATCATCTTGATTTACTAGAGGGATCGACCAGTCTGCCGCATTGCCACTAAGGTACGAAAGCACGAAAGCTACTTTAGCTTGATCAGTTGGAAAGGCTGCTGGCCGGCATAAGAAATGCAACCGGCACTGATTGATAAATACTGCAAACCTCTTTGGGTCACCAGAAAATCGTTCGGGCGGAGCCAGAGGTACATTCCCAGGTAGGTTGATCTGCACTGGATTCATAGAGGATGTAGAAGGAAGATTTCCCCCAGATGCGGGTAACGGGGTCTGTCCGGCTTGTGACTGTAGCAATTGTCTAGCGAGATCATCTGTTCGCTCCTTGGAAATCATCAGTTCCCTTCTTAGAGCGTTCGTTTCCTGACGGGCTGCATGCACTTCTGCCCTTAGTTCCCCAAGTAACTGGGCTAGCTGGTCGGTATCCGAGGTTTCCATAGCGCCTGGACGGGAGTTTTGTGGTAGGCTTTGCATTCTGTAACGCTCACCTGATTCCCGTAGAGGCGCCGGTCTTGACTGGGCGTATACCGTATCTTCAAAGGTGACGTGTAACACACGGCTGGCTCTTTGGGCTGGACCTCTGTGCACTGTATGTCTGGCTCGAAGGGTAAGATGTCTGCAGATAGAAAATGTGGGATTAATGAACTGGGTTATTGAATGTCTCTCTCTTCTTCCCTTTCTCTTCTCCTGTAGAACCCCAAAGGTTAACGCTCTCACCTTAGGTAAGTGAACGCCGTGCTCTCCATCTGCCTCGAGGCAGGGTGCTGTAACCAGTTTCTTCACTGGATAAGGGGAGCAGGCCTCTTGACTTCAGAGGACTGCTGTCCGTCGTTTACTGCACGAACGGTAAGTTTCGAGTAATTCTAATGTCTTTAAAGTCTTTAGTAATGATGTCTCTTGTTTTGCAGGGTTCCGGCGATGGCGGATGGCGGGCTGAAGTGAGTTGAAGATGGAGCCCGTGTGATGAATAGAAGTGCCTGGAAGCACGTAAGTAAGCGCTTGTTGCCTGCTTCACGATGCGCTCTAACTGTCTTTTTATTTTGCAGGTACAAGTTCGGGGCGGCTGCAGGGTGCCGGAATACCCACTGGGTTAGATGTGGAAAGGAGTAATGGCACGTGAGTATTAAAGTTCCCCAATGTCTTTAAACGCACCTTGTTTTGTCTTTCAGATGCGGGATGCAGCGCCGAAGGCCTCCGGAGCGTGCGAAGAGTTGGTAAGCTTTTGTCTTTCAGATGCCGGAATGCAGTGTGAAGACCTCCGGAGCGCACGAAGAGTAGGTAAGCCTTTGTCTTTCAGATGCCGGAATGCAGCGCGAGGCGTTGGTGACAGCCGATGAACCAGGTAAGTGAAGAGCTGTCACTGAAGACCGTAATGCTAACATGTTCTTTCTTGTCTTTATAGGTGTTGCTGAAGACTGGATTCAGAATGGTAAGCCTTTTTCCTTAGGCCCAGGATCAGATGCAGAAGACACGATGAGCGTTCTGCTGCTGAGGATGCAGAATAACGCTAAGCAAGATTCATCCATCGGGTGTGGTTTAAATAGCCTCCTGTAGTGCTTAGGTGTCTCCTTCCACAGCCACGCCTAGGTAAGAAAAGAGTTCCTGCTTTCCAGAAGAGTTCCAGTGTTCTGAATCTACGGAGTGGCTCCTGCCCCACCCAACAGGAAAAGTAGTTCCAAACAGAAGAGGATCAGAGACTCAACTGGCAGACAAGTAAGCAGCATGGTCTGCTGCAGGTAAGTCCACCCAAGCATTATGAGCCCGGCGCTTCCAGCGCTGGGACTGGGCATATTTATGAGCCTGGTGCCACTGGCGCCAAGACTGGGTCCAAAAGGTCCCAATTGGGACTGGTTGGCACTCGGAACCTGGGTTATGGATCTGCTTCCAAGGGAGTTGGGAAAACCCTGACCTTTTGGAAGCAGAGATCATGACAGTAACATTGGGTTTAACCAATACCCGATTCTCGAACTTAGCTCGATCAGCCTTTCCATTCTGAAGTCGGTGGTCTAACTGGACCACTAAGTCTATATATTCTGCACAATCCTGAGGTGGGTTCACAACTTGGGCCAAAACATCTTTGAGTTCACCCCGAAGTCCACGATGAAATAATGTAATTCGTTTTTACCTCTGGCCATCCGGTTTCCACCACTAACCTATTGAAAGTGGTGATATAGGTTAGTAGATCCTGGTTACCTTGTCGTAATGATAAAAGTTCGTTATCTAGCACCTGTCCCTGTGAATGTCTGGCAAATAGTCTTTCCATGCTCAATTGAAAACCTTGAAAATCCCGAAGAAGAGGGTCATCCTGGTTAACTAATGGAATTGACCAATCCGCTGCGCTGCCACTAAGATATGATAGTACAAAGGCTACTTTGGTTTGGTTGTCCGGAAAAGTTCCAGGTCTTCATAAAAAGTGCAAGCGGCATTGGTTCATAAACACAGCAAACTTTTTTGGGTCCCCAGCAAAACATTCGGGTGGAGCTAAAGGAATGCTCCCTGGTAGAACCACTTGCACAGGATTGCTCGATGAAACAGGAGTTGGATTCCCCCCCGAGTCCAGGTAATGGTGTTTGCCCAGCTTGGTTTTGCAGTAATTGTCTAGCAATATCATCAGTGCGCTCCTTTGACACAATCAGTTCTCTCCTGAGGGCATTAGTCTCTTGGCGCGGAGTGGACTTCTGCCCTAAGTTCCCCTAACAATAGGGCTAGTTGGTTGGTTTCTGAGGTTTCCATAATGCCCGGGTGGGGATTTGTAGATAGGCTTCGCGTTCTGTTATGCTCACCTGGCTCCCACAGGGGGGTCGGTCGGACCCGGACAGCTGCGGTCTCCACCCACGTGATGCGTAGTGCAGCGATGACTGACTGGATCTGCCCTCCTAATCTTGTCTGCTTAACCCGTAGAAATATTCTCCTGCAAGTGGAGAGATGGATTTAGCCACTTGTGGATTCAAGTGATGGCACCCCCACAGTCCTCCCCAACTAATCACCTCCGAAATGCCCTCACAGCAATCTCACCTTATATTCTTGAAAGATGAGCTCGCCATCCTGCGTGGATTTGCAGGGGCGCGTTGATTCCAGTTACTTCACTAGTTTGAAGGCTCGGGAGAGTTCCGGAGAGTATTGACTCTGAGGTTCCTGTTGAGGACCAGTAAGTATTAAGTTCATAGAGTTTAATATGTCCGATGTTCACTCTTGTTCCCCCCTTCCTTTCTTGTCTTGCAGCTGGCTCGTGAAAAGATGCTCTTGTGGCAGCTGGTGGCGCTCAGGTAAGAGTCTGTATTACCCGGCGCTGTCCGGTAAATGTTGCACGAGGAAAACATGTTGTTTTGTCTCTCTTTACAGATGCGGCATGTGAAAATATGGAGAGTCACAAAAGCATGCCTCCGGTGGTAAATCAGGTAAGTCTATGGTGGTAAGAATTATATTTGTTGGTTCCCTCGGCTCACCTTGTGGTTTTCTTTTGTCTCCTAGGTGCCGAAGTTCAGCAAAGAAATGATGGAGGCAGCGTCGACCCGAAGGATGCTGTGAAGACTGGTGATTATGGTGCGGCGCTGCAGCTGGAGGTGTGGCGCGTGCAGAAATGATGTTCTTTACAGGTCCGGAGACAAGATGGATCCAGAATCAGGTGTGGAATAGAAATAAGTTTGTTTTCTAACCTTGTCCCTTTCTTTCCTCTTTGTTTTAGGAGCTCCGGATTCGAGGCGGGCGTGGCAGAAGACTGGATGCGGGATGCAGGCACAGTGAGTGTTACGCTGCTGGATGCAGAATAACGCGAAGCGTGTGTTGCTGGTCGTGTGTGGTTTAAATAGCCTTAAAAGTAGTCCCAGGTAAGAAGTCCCTAGAACCACACCCGAGTAAAAAAATAGTCCCTGTAGAAAAATAGTCCCTTTCAGACTTCATGTTGGATTGGAGTAATTTGCAGCATGGTCTGCTTGAGGTAAGTAATGACTATGAGCCTGGCGCCTTAGGCACCAGGACTGATTCCTATTATGAACCTGGCGCCTAGGGCACCAGGACTGAACCCAGATAGCTCCTAGCCGGGGCTGCTGAGGTTTTACTAAATGTCTAGATGCCTGCTCCCGGGGCTGATAGGCTTGGTCCGGATGCCTGGGGGTAGGCATCATGACATTGGCATCCGCTGCCTTAGCGAGGCGCCGGGCCGTGTTGAGGGTCCTGGACCTGAAGTCCTCCCAGCGCTTCTTGACATGTTGTAAGTCACGGATTGCCACCCCCTCTGCGTTGATGGCAGTCACAATGTCCAACCAGATCCTGGTCCGTTCTTCCTTGTCGGCGCGCAAACTTCCAAAGAGGGCATCATACTGCCCCAGGACTTGCTCCACCAGGACACCAACTTCGGTGGCACTGAAGATGGTGGCCCTCTGCCTCTCTGGCTGGGGGTTGACAGTGCTGCCAGATGGTGTAGTGCTGGACATGGCAACCCCAGAGGCAGGAGTGGGTGGGCAACTGGGTCCTAGGGCTGGGCTGTGGAGCGATGGAATCCCAGTCGGGAGTCTTCGGTTCCAGCAGGGGTGGTCATAGCAACTACACCCCTGGCTGACGTGCAGGCAGCAAATGGCAGGGCACGTGGGCAGCAGGCAGTCAGGCAGCAGCAGATGGCAGGTGGGAGCGTGCTCAGGGCTCTGGGTGCAGTAATTCAGCCTTCTGGGCAGGAGCGTGGTCTTCCGTGTGTTTTCGCGTGGCCAGCTTGATACGGAGTGATTTGGCACGTGAAAATCTTGCACGTCAGAGTGTAATTCGAGGAAAGGGCCTTAGCGCGTAAGTGCGTCAGCACACGCACGCGATTCCATTGGACCAAAGGCCCTTAGCGCGTAAGCGCGTAAGTTACATTACGCGCGCAGGCTTTTCCCTCATAGCACGTGATGACAGAGCACACGTGGAAAAACTGCACATCTGAGTATCATCGCGTGTAATTGGAGGAAAGCGCCTGCATACACGCGTATCTGATGTGTACATGTGGGCCAGTTTAAAAGCTACGTGTAGGACGCCATTTCCTTGTACATGCTTTTTGTGGAGAGCGAGTGGGTGAAATCTGTACTTCTTGTCGGTTCACACGCGATTACTTCACAGCGTTTCTAGTTCATACTCCCTGTTACCTCTGACAGCTCTTTTCGGATTTTTTGTTCAGCCTGTTTCCTCAAACAGAGTTCACTTCTCCTTTTGTCCTGTCTCCTCAGACAGCGTATAATTCTTCTTTTGGCGGCGGTGTTGCCAACGTGCACAGGTGCGTATTTTTCACGTTCTTTTTCCAGGCAGACGGTGAGTTCCGTACGTACTTAGCAACTGTGCTTGCCCCGTGTGTCGCGTTCCCCTTCAGAGGTCATTGTAGGCTGCGTGTATTACGCGTACACTTATTTTTGTGTTTCTGGGTGCCACAGCGTAGTGCGGGTTCATTTTTTCACACACGTGGTCTACGATGGGTTGCGTGCATGTTTATTTTTGATTTTGGTCTGCCTGTGCATTACGTGACCCGTCATCTTCCCCCAGGGGTCACAGACAGCCTTGTTAGAGCACTAGGGTACGAATTCCATCTGGTATCCTACCCCTTTAACCCCCAATTGCCCAGGACAATAGTTTACTGCAACTCCCATACGCACAACAACATCAGTGCCATGGTTGGGAGGCGACGAAGTGGTAAGGGAGGCAAAGGTGGCCAACCCTCAAGAGGTTGGCATGGTGGGCGTGGTAGGGGACATGGTCGGGATTTGCAGGGTGACCCAATGCCCCATGTGTGGAGGAACAATCAGGGACACCCATGCCCCCCCTCCATGGTTGAGGGAAACGTGGCTGACACCATCCAAGCTCAGCCCCTGTTGGACCAGCCCATTGTGGCACCTGACCTGGCACAGGATGACTCCCTGGCTGACTTCCAGGTCAGCAAGTCTAGGCCACGTGTGGCGGTGCAAGTTGTTGTCACCAATCCACATGGATCTGGGGCAGCTATGTCATCTGCTGCCCCAAGTATGCAGGGTGGGGAGGCTGCAGGGGCAGCTGCAGCTCCATCCACCCCAGCTCTGACTCTCCCAGCCAGGACAGTGTCAGTCCCGGTCCATCAAACTGACGTTCCCCCTGCCAACATTACCCTGCAACCAATGCCTGCATCAAGACCTATGGTCATTGTGCATTCCCACACTCCTACTACCCAGTCCACCAGTGATTCTGCCCCTACTGACCAGAGCGGTGTAAGCCACTCTGGCTCTGCTCCACCTTTAAAGAAGAGGAAGAAGGGTTATCTGGCATGACAGGCTGAGACCCCAGACACGGCTACACACTCCGGTACCTCAAGGAAGCCTTGCTTCAATGATCCGGAACTTGATGCACTTGTGGGCTATGTGTCGGCACATAGCCACGAAATGCTGGTGACTGCAGGATGCAAGACGACACCTGGTCAACGTAAGGCACACTGGCAGACCATCGCCGACCGCATAAGTGCCCTTGGATTTGTGAGGCGCACAGCTGATGATTGCTACAAGCGGTGGAATGACCTGAAACGCAGAGCAAAGAACAAGCTGGCCTCAAATCATGCCGCTACTCTGGTGACTGGCGGTGGGTCTCCACAAGAGGACCACGAACTCACTGAACATGAGTCTGTTGCTGGGGCCTTCGTCACAGAGGAACAGATCCAAGGTGTGGGAGGACTACCTGATTATGAGGCCTTGTCAGGTGAGTGCCCATGCATGTGTGTGTAATGCATGTGTATGTTGTTTGGGTGACGGGTTCTGATTGAGTGCCAGGTGAGGGTGTGTGTGCCTGAGTGGTATGGGTCACCCATGTGCTTCATCCAAAACCTTCAGCGGCCTTGGATTTGGGTGTGACATTATCCCTTCTGCCCACATTAGTAATTTAAAGCAACATTACGGCAGTTGCCCTTGAAGTGGCTTCTTGCAATAACATTGTTTGTATTTTTCAGTGTTCGTTCAGGCTGATTGTTTCAATTCTCCCACTTTTGCTACGCATTCCTCAGCCCTATTGTCACATTTGTGACATGCTTCTGTCATTGAAGAACCCCACATTGGCCCACATGTGTTACCTTGTTAGGTGAATGATTTGACCATTCAGGCTAATTGAGTATTGGCCTGCTCACAGAAATTTTTGGGGCCTGTTTGAATGTGTAACATGATAGTTCTTTCCAGTCATGTTGAAGTGCACAACCATTGATGTGTACATTGGCCTGCAATCACTGTATTTTTCTACACTGGATGTGTTGCAGTGTGCGGCACATGCCTATTTTGTCACACTATGTAGCATTTTTCATCTCATCATGTCCATCTCACATGGATGGCTGACAGTATTCATTCACTGACATATGGATGTACTTGTGGAATGTACCATGGCTATGGTACATGCCATCTGTGTGATGGCATGTATCATGTATGTGCATTGGACATGCCACTCACAGGCCAATGTGTGATGGCAGTGCTACCCAGCATGCAGCAAATGTGTTGCTCTTCCATCTTGGTGTCATCAGTGTCTGCATTTTGCCTCCCCTTCCAACTCAGTGACAGTGCATGCATGGGAGGGTTATAGTCATGTAGGACATGTGTAAATCATGTACTGGTTCTGTAGCTTGTCAGGCCTATTTGTGTGCTATGGTGCTAATGCCTGTTTCAATTTTTTGTCTTTCATGTTTTTGCAGGGGATGACGCACTTGATGCTGTTGGGGTGGAGGAGATGGTGCAGACCCAGGAGGAATCTCAGGTACGACCGGGCACCAGTGGGGGACGTGGTGTGGTGATGGGTGAGAACCCAATCTTGCTGCAGACCATTCTGTTGAGGGGTAGCTCTGGGTGCACCTCCCCAGACCTCTATTCAGGTGCTGATTCGGACGATGAGACCTATGTGCCGTCGCAGGTAAGTGTTTCTGGCAGGGATTCTGTTCTGTCCAACCCACCTGCACCAGTGGTAGAACCCTCTATGGGGATGTCAGTGTTGGTAAGTCCGCCTTTGGCGGTTACGGATGCAGGGTCACACTCCACAACATCTGATCCTGTTCCTTGGCCAGCAGATCAGGGGGGGAATGCAGTCCTGCAGCCTCAGGCAGTGCCGGCACAGCAAGGCGCAGATCGCCTTGCCCCAAACAGGTGTGGTGCCCACCGACGCGGTGGCCGTACGCCACCAGGCAATACCACATGGGAACAATCCATGTACGGTACGGCAAGCCAACAGGCAGCATCAGTTGAGATGATGGCTCAAGCAATGGAGAGGGTGGCCACTTCCATTGTCCCCCCTGAAAGGCAGATGGAGCAACTACAGCAGGCAACAGACTCCATTTGCCAATCACACAGGGAGGACATGTTGGCGTCCAACAGAGACAGACGGGCAGCACTGGAGACTCTACGCCAATCAATATCAATAGAGTCCCAGGACCACAGGGAAGCCCTGAGGGTAGAACTCCATCACCTCAGGGAGACTCTTGTTGCCCTTGAGGCTTCCACTAACTTGAGGACAGAACAGCAGCTGGAGCGGCTCACACGTTCGCTCTCAGCTGAGATGCAGGCAATTCGGGAGGAGATCCTGGCATCACGTCAGGTGCTGCATGGGGATCTCTGCACTATAATCCTCCTGAACGAGACCTTCCACACCCGCATGCTTGCTGCCATTGAGGACCATACCAGGGCTTTGCGTGGGCTGCCTCCCATAGCACCACCTCCTCCTGTGGCAGCACCACCTCCTGTGGCAGTAGCAGAGGGTGATGAGTGCGACAGTAGCAGTTCTCCCACAATGGCATAGCCGTGCAGGCCATGAGCCCATGGAGGTGTTTTTTTTCCCCAACATCCACAGAGGTGGCTGTTGGTGCGGACCCTGTCCTCGGACCTCCTGGGTGGCCTCCCCCCCTCCATCCCCCTACATGGCCATTTTTGATTTTTGATTTTTGATTTTTGATTTTTATTTTTTATTTTTTACAGTGTGTTGCCTTGTGTGGCTCCCGTGGGCATCCACTGTATTCCGGCTGGGCACATGCAGGCTTGTCCTGAGTTTGGGTTAGATGCTTGGGTTCGTGAGACACACACCCCTCCTGCTTCCCGTTTCCATGGGCTTGCAAAGGGTGTGCATGTGGTTGGGGATGTGGGGGCACCACCATGTCCACGGGCAGACCCCGGCGTGTTGCAAGGTTGTGCAGGACACATGCTGCCACTGTGATCCTGCACACTACTGGGGGAGCGTATAACAGCTGCCCGCCAGAACGGTCAAGGGAGCGAAAGCGTGACTTGAGCACTCCGAATGTGCACTCCACTATGCCCCGGGTTGCAATGTGGGCTGGCGTGGTGGGGTTCTGAATTGGCGTCATCATGTGGGTGCTCAGAGGGTAGGCACTGTCCCCTGGAGAGGTGATGATGGGTATCATTAGTGGGGTTGTGACATTACTCAGTATGTGACATGCATGCATGTGCTTTGGCATTTATACTCACCAAGCAGCCATGTATTGCCATGCCGCCCAGCTTCTAGGCCCCGGTTTAGGGTTGACATTCTGTAAATAAAACTGTCGTGGGTGGACCCTGGATAGTTGGCATATACTAATGTGATGATTCCCTTGGCATCACATACTACCTGGACGTTGATGGAATGCCAGTGCTTGCGGTTTCTATAGATGTGCTCAGATGCCCTGGGAGGACGTAGAGCCACATGGGTGCAGTCAATGGCACCTAGCACTTTGGGGAAGTGTGCCACCCCGTAAAAATCCTGGACGACAGCTTGCCTTTCTGCAGGTGTTCTGGGCAGGTATATGTGCCTGCGGACTGATGGGCGTGCAGTCATGATGGCCAACACCTGGTGCAGGCAGCGTGACTGCGTGGCCTGTGACACCCCCCCCACTATGGCACTTGTCCACTAAAATGATCCAGTGGCCAAGAAGTGCAGTACATTGAGGACCTTATGCAGGGGGCTGAGTGCTTGGGAGCACAGGGTGGGTGATGTGAGGTCATCCTCCCACTCACTGACCAGGTTGAGTATTATGTGAGGTGGAAACCTGTACCTCCCATACACCTGGTCATCAGGCATCCCAAAAAGGCTGGTTCTGGGTGTAAAAATTCTGGGCCTGACTATCCTCCTCCTCCTCCTGCAGTATCCCACGACCACTGCTGCTAGGAACGGTATATTCATCCTGGCGTCTGTGCTTGTTTGTTGTTTGCGCGCACTTTTATGCTGTGCGGGTCCACGTACGCCTGCTTCCTGCTGGCGTACGTTTTTCCTGATTAGTGCGTCTTTTTTGGCGCACGCCTTAGCCCCGTTCGATTCCATGAATACGTGTTTTGAACGTGCGTGCGGGCGTTCCGTGCACTTGCCTCCTGTACTTCCCCCGTGACGCCCACATTTTCATGAGTTGTTCCCCATTCCACGTGTCACGCCCCCTGTTCCTCCTCCTTTTGTTGTGTGCGCCGCGCTATGTGTGATTTTGCACGCTGTTTGGGGACGTGTGCGCCAGCGTGCGCCACGCAGAATTTTGGCGTACATCCTGGGATTTACACGCGCACAGACTTCCATGAATCGCTGTGCGCAGGTTTTGCTGCGATTTTCGCACTGGCACTGCGATTCGCACGCTTTCGCACGCTTGCGCTGAAAATTTCAGCGCACATTAATTCCATGAATCGGCCTCTAAATGTTGTTCATTTTTATTAATAAGAATAGACATGAGACGCAGGAGGCCCTATTTTAATACAGTCCTAGATCCAGCTTATTCACTTACCTATTGAGTAGTCACTAAATAGGTCTGCAGGAGAAGTTAAATTTCTCGCATTACTCTCTTTCTAATAAAACATAAGCAAAATGGCCACTGGTCACTAAAGGGAAATAAGTCTTAGTTACGCTTCATAGTCATTAACTCCTGGAAGTAATTATTTACTAGCAATATGGTTCTTTAGGCAATACATTCTTTCTTTAGTAATAGCTCTTCTTAAAGAATTCCTTCAGTCATCATCGGATCGTGGATGGTAAAAGATGTCTTTGGGGAAAGCATAATGCCCATTTTTTATCTACCATCACTCGTAATGGATCAAGGAAAAAAGAGAAAAGGTGGGGAGGGGCAAGAGAGGAGTTCTCAATGGACAAAATTTCGTTCACTAATTCATCCACTATAAAAATTTGACTTAATGGGTCAAAAAAGAGCGCTGCTAAATGTGGCCTGGACTTCTTAGGTTCTAAATCCACTGACCAGCTCACTTGAGCACCAAAACAGTGACAAAATGAGTTACCGTCACTATAACTGATTGTTGAAGGGTTTTACACCGTTCTGGCAATCGCCGGCTCAGCAACAACATAATTCAACAATTCAGGTATTCATGTTATGTCAGTGGTAAATGTATAGTTAACAAAACAAATGCGAACTGTGCAGCATTTCTTTAACATGCCCTGTTGTTAATTTACCTGTAAGTGCAGTGCTCGTAATCCCGAGTGACTCGACCGAACGAGAAGAGTTTTCGTTTCAGTCTAGCTAGCATCGTTTGTGGATGTTTTTATGAATATATTAGTATTTTGAGCATGTTCAAGCCAACCTGCGTTGTTTACGGTGATGAAATTGCACGTGGTGGCCATCTTGGAGTGTCAACAGTTTATAAAGTTTCCATACTTGGACTAAGTGTAATGCCATACTAATGTGAAAACCAAATAGCCAATTTGAGTCAAAGGTTTTGTGTTTACAAAAACTTCAAATGTAAAGTGTATCTTTATAATTTAACTACACTTTAAGTGTATATGTGTGGATGTACATTTGAACGTTGTGGCATGTGATGAGATGTACTATTCCTTTTTTTTATCTAGTCTGTAAACATAGTCATCAGATTGTGCTAAACAATATTTTCATTCAAACCTGTTATATGGCTGCCTGTCAAATATATAAGATGCACTTCTTCTTTGCTGAGCCTTTTATTGTCTAGATTCTTGTCATTGCTCAAATGAAGTAAACACTGCCAGCATTGTACGCATGACAGGCGGCAGTTGCAATGGATTCCTGTGGAGCCTTACTAAAGATGTTTACGCATTTACACCCAGACCAAAATGAGCTCCATGGTGTACAAGCATACCAAAGAAAGTCAATAAGTAAACCCCATTTTCTTCTTTTGGATCACCGGACAGACTACCTTCAAAGTACTTACCTCAGATGTCGTAGAATCCAAGATCAACCCCCAGGTGTCACTGTGTTTTGTGCTGAATAGCATCAAAATGTGAGGTATTGGCCATATCGTCCAAGGTGGGAGGACCCAATTCTATGGCAAGACAGGAGGCACCTATTATGCTTTACAATCTTTACTCTGAGACCACAGCAGCAAAGAAGAAAAAACTTTGTCATGAAAAAGTTGCAATATAAACTCATAACAGTTCCAACAGTGTAAGGGAAAACATCCCAGTCCAAAATGGAGGGCAGGCCATGCCCTGGGGGCAACCAATGGGCTGAGAGCCAACCCCATAAAGGTCCATTCCTCTATCACCAACTCCTCTTTCTTTGCTGCTGATGCCACAGCTAAGTCACACCTTCTATTTGTTTCCTTAGAGACTGCTAACTGGGTTTAGTTGTGTTACTTTGTTGCCAATATATATGGAATTGTATTGTCTATTATTACTGTGACGTGTTCGCTTTGCTCAGCGTTCGCTTTGCTCAGCGTTACCTTTAGAACGTGGTTTTCCTTTTAATACCTTTGTTATATTACGTTCGGTTTCAAATGCATTGTGTTTTCGAATTCTCCCGTGTGCACGGCGGAGAGCGCCGTTTTCTCCTTTCAGTGGGCCACCTCCACCTACTGACAGATTTCCTAATTGCTCGCTCGTCGCCTGCCTCAGATAAAAATCAGGCGGCGACGCGCATAGCAGAGTTTCCCTCTGAGGAATCTCTTTCATGTGTTCTGAGGCATGCGACCCCATTCAGGCCGCCATGCCTTTTTATTGCTACCCATTTGTAGTTGTGACGCACGCCCCCCATTAAGAGGCTTCGCTTCAAGCCTCCGTGCGTTACAGCTGTTTTCTCTAGTTTTCTCTTGTTTTTTCTTTTACAGTCCTAACAGTACGCTGCTCGCGTACAATTGCTGGCTAGGCTACAGGCAAGGCCTGTTACTACGTCAAGGTTGCCACCATTGTTTGCTGCTCCTCATTCACCCTGCTAGGGTGTGTAGCTTAAAGTGAGCCTAATGGGCTGGTTTTGTTCACAAGTGTGTCAGCTGAAGGCTCTATCATTGACACATTCATTTTGATTGTGGTTTCTGCATTTATTAATATTTCCCTATATATGATTTTGGGTGGTGCTGTCATGGATAAGAGTGTGGTCCCGCTGTCACGACCCTCGCCCAAAACCCCCTCTGGCAAACCCATTGGCCAGGTGGAGTCAGGACCCGGGCCTATAGAGCCTGGCATCCTTTTCCAAAGCCCTCATGGGGCCAGTCCTGGCGCATATAGCGCCAGGCTCATACACCATGAAAAACAATGTGCTTCGGAACTACTTTATTATATTGTCAGCCAACATGAAGGCATCCACATAGCTTGGTTCCTAAGAACCAAGCTATGCGGTCTAGTGTTTTGGGTGTGGTAGCCTAGGGACTACTTTACCTGGACTATTTTGTTGGGGCTATTTAAACCACACCCGAGCAAGACAACACGCTTTGTGTTACTTTGCAGCTTGCAACGTGACGCTCACCGTGTCCAGCTATTCCCTCGAACCTCGGAGAAGCAGAACCTGCAAGGAGACAAAAGGAACATCATTAGCAGAATCATCTTACCTGCAGTCTTCATCTTTAAACACTTGCAGCTACTGAGAACAGCTTCCTCGAATCTGCACGCCTCCCGGAAAGAACGACCTGAAAGAGAAAGATAGAGGCAACATTAAAGAAAGCAGTAGAGACATTTACAAATTACGAACTGCTCAAAAGGCTTACCTGGCTGGTCGCCTCTCGGCTGGCACCATTTCGGACATTCCTCTTGCGCTGAAGAACACTGCGACCTACAAGGAAGGAAAACACAGGTTAGCAAAGGCAAGGCTTCGCAGCGCTGCGCATAGCACTTACTTACCGCATCACAGCGCTCTTAATGCGCCATCATTTACCAGCGGGGATCAACCAAGCCAGTTTGCCGCGCTGAAGCTCCGCATACCTAAGGGAGAAAAAAGAGACATTTTAAACAAAGGAAGGCATGCAGGATAGAAACAAAACTAAAGAACAGCAATAAGACCTACCTGAACAATATCAAACGGGCCGGCTTCAGCGAAGTAACTGGACCGAACTCGCCCAAGAAACACAACGCGCCCCTGCAAAGAAGGCAGGACGGAGACCAAGCCTAATTCTACCACAAGGCAGAACCTTACCCGCAGACCACATCAGGGCAAAGCTGAGAAGCATACCAGTGAGTAACCCAGCTGGGTAGCGTCCCTGTGGATACCAGGTGAGCATAACACCCCTCTTCTGTAGATGCCAGCATTCAAGTGCGCCTTTCCAAGAAACGTGATAGGTTGGGAGAGGGTGTGGGAGACCAGTCCCTTCATACTCAGCCATCAGTGGCACAGGCAATTCAGTCATCATTTGACACTGCCTTGTCTGGCCTCAATAACACCCTTGCTTCAGCTTTTGACAGGCTAATTAATTGCATTGCTGATTTTCACCCTTCCCAGGAAGCTGGGCCCTCTGTCAAAGCTCAGACCCTTAAAAAATGCATGAGTAAGACTAAACACATTCAAGGACAACTCAGTCCTTCCCCTGTCCCGTCACCTGTTTCTTCCCCTAGGAGAGGTCTAAAGCGCAGGTGGGAGGATTCCCAACAGCCCCTCTCTTCGACCCCTTGGCCAGCCCCCTCACAGCTTCCCGCTGCTGCGCCCCAATTTCTATTTCCACCTCCGATGGCTCAGAAGATTCAGATTTGCCTCCTAAAAGGCGCAAGAGGAAGGTGGCCCCTGTCCCTCCACAAAAAGGTCTGGTCCTACGTGTCAATGGAGTACCGTTTTTTTGATCCTGCCCTCATCCTACACCCTAGGTCTGCCGAGTGGCATCCTTCAGAGGAAGTTTCCTTGTTTCTGGAGTTTTGGGTCAGGCGTCCCCTGCCTAAGGGGGACAGGAGTAAATTATGTTTAGAATGCCCTAAACTGGTGCTTCCTGGCAAGGTGGCTCTTACTCCTGAGATCGATCAGTCCATGGCTGTTTTTCTCTCTCAAAAGGAGAAAGACCCCAAAAAAGGGGTAGACAAGGCTTGGCGTAGCTGCCAGGATAAACTGTTGGACGTCTTGGGTCCAGTAACGCACATTTTTTAACTGGCTGAAGAAGTGGCGTCCTCTAATACCCTGGTTGACGTTCACATCTTGAGGGGGTGGATCCAACGAACGTTTTGCCTGCTCGGCAATGCGAATGCCTCTATCTCCAAGGAGAGGAGTAAATCCTTACTTATGAGGTTGGATCCTAAGCTGGCGGAAATGTCAGAGAGGGAAGGGGGTCCTTCGGCGCAGGGCAATTTGTTTGGAGATCGGTTTTTGAAAGATCTCTCCGCCTATGTTCATACATTTACGGCTCTGGATAAGGCAAAATCTAACATTAAGAAAGGGTTTGCACCTAAGGTTTTCCCCAAGGCTGGGCGAGGTACAGCCCGCTCTTCCGGCCATTTTTCTTCCCGTTCCCGCCAGTACGCGTCTACAGGCGTGCACAATTCCTGCTCTGCTCGGGGAGCGAATACCCAATTTTACCCTCAGCAAAATTCGAGTTGGAGAGGACGAGGCTGCAGAGGTGCCGGGAGGTCAAGAGGAACATGAGGTACTTTCTCATGTGTTAAAAGTGTCTTCCCACAGAGGTCTAGTGGGCAGACTGGCCAGGTTCCTCCCGCAGTGGGAGATCCTCACCTTGGAGATACTCCCCTCCTTGCCAGTTCTCCTATCCCCTTCCCTTGGTGTTCGATGAGGTCATGCAGTCTCTGATAGATGTCGAGGTCAGGGACCTAATTTTCAAGGGAGCGGTAGTCCCGGCCTCCTACATGGCCTCTCAAAATTTCTGAGCACCATTTTCCTTGTTCTGAAACCAGATCAGGGGTTTCGTCATAAACCTGAAGGCCCTCAACTCTTTCGTAGCATACCACCATTTAAAGATGGAGGGGATCCATCTACTCAGGGACACCCTTCTTCTGGCGGACTGGATGGTCAAGTTGGACCTCAAGGACGCATACCTAGTGGTTCCTGTGTTCCCTCCTCACCAAGAGTTCAATTTCAGTGGGGGAGTCGAGTTTGGCAGTTTGCCTCCCTTCCATATGGCCTTTCATCAGCCCCATGGTGCTTCACCAAGTTAATGAAGCCAGTGATGGCTCTTCTCAGGTCCAAGGGGATTCGGAATATAATATACCTCGACGACATGCTCCTTTTAGCCCAGAGTTCTCAGACTCTGTGTGCTCATCTGGAGTTTACAGTGACCCTTCTACAGAGCTTAGGTTCTGTGTTAAATGTCAAAAAGTCCATATTAAAGCCTACGCTATGTATCTGTAACGCTCACCTTGCATCCACAGGGACGCCCTTCGACTGGCCTGGAATGCTTCCAGGGACTCCACACCTTCCCTGGGGTTCGCGCTGCCGTGAATCAATTCTAGGAGACAGGGGATTGAAGTTTAGTTGCTATTCCTTCCCTCGCGACCCACCTCCCGGTGTTCCCTTCGCGGTTCCCCTTGGGGCTTCTCTCGCCTTGGTTTCTATAAGGATGAGCTCTCCGTCCTGCCGCGCTGGGCAGGGGTGCATCGTCAGTGGCACCGTTCCGCTGAGTTTCTTCACTGGCGTGGGCCCGGAGTCCAGACCGGCTGCGACTCCGCTTTTCAGGTAAGACTTAAGATTAAGAATAATGTCTGTATTGGTTGATGCACCAAATAACCTTCTCCTCTTGTCTTGCAGATGCTACAGGCAGAGATCGGATGCTGGAGGCAGAGTTCGAAAAGGTAAGGATGGATGCGCAAAGCGGCGCTGAGAGCGTCCTTGCAATTGGCTAAACTGTACTATTGTTTCTTGCAGGTCTTGAAAGAATCCAGGAAGAATGGACCAACCGGAACCCCAAGCCAACAGTGGATGTGAAGGTGGCGAAGGCTGTACAGATGGCCTAGGTAGGTAGTTTACACAATCTCTCTCTTTCCTGGAATGTAGCTGGAGGAAGATGAAGAAGACTGGAGACTTTGGTTGGATAGAGGCTGCGACTGGGCAGGTAAGGACGATGATGATTCTTGTCTTCTCTCGCTTCTGCAGGCCAGGATGCTGTGCAGGACCCGGTAAACGTCACGCTGCTAGAGCAGAATAACGCGAAGCACGTACCTCAAGCGGACGTGGTTTAAATACCCAGCAGGTATCCCAGGTGCCTTCGGGGTGGGCCCCGCCGGGCCCCGCCCTGGATGCTAGACTTGCAGTTCCCCATTGGTCCTCATGGGGGCAGCCATGTTTGTCCATTGCCCATTGAAACTCCATCCAGGCATGTGAGTCCGATGCCAACGGCGCCAGGACTGACTCCGAGGGATCCGAGGGGGGGGCCAAATAGGGTCTTTCAGGTCCCATTACCATACGGTGGATATAAGGTTGTGACAGTATCCAGTTTCTGGGCTTCAATATAGATTCAAAGCTTTGCATCCTACTTCTCCCAGACAGCAGATTTTCAAAGATAAGGAAGGAGATTCGCTACATCCTCAGGAAAGGGAGGATCTCCCTTAGGCAGTTGGCCAGGGTTGTGGGGATGTTTTCAGCATCCATCCAAGCTATCTTTCCGGCCCCCTACTTTACAGGGCGTTGCAGTGTCTGAAGGACAAACATATGCACAGATGTCTGTCTTACTCACAGGTAGTGGTGTTGTCCGCAGAAGCCAGGTTGCTCCTTTGGTGGCACAGGCACATGGATGCCTGGAATGGCAGAGCAATTTTTGGTCCCTCTCCAGATGTCATTCTGGAGTCAGATGCCAGCAGGGCGGGCTGGGGAGCCAGGTTGGGTCAGGTTTCCGCAGGAGGGAAATGGTCAGAGTTAGAGAAAGAAGTGCATATCAACTGTCTGGAGTTGTTGGCAGGGTCCTTTGCAGTCCGAATCCTTCTCAAGGATCAGGGGAATTGTTGTGTCCTCCTCCGCATGGACAATGTCTCTGCGGTGAGATACGTCAATCATTTGGGAGGCACCAAGTCCAAGGTCCTAGCGGATCTGGCAAAAGAGTTTTGGCATTTTTGCCTGCACCGGAATATTGTGTTGAAGTCGGAGTACCTTCCGGGGATCAGCAACGAGGTTGCGGACTGGAACTCCAGGCATCTGCAGGACAGAAGCGACTAGATATTAGACAGGGATCTCTTTGCCAAGATAGAATCTCTCTGGGGTCCGTTTGCAGTGGATCTGTTTGCCTCTAGGCTAAACTGTCAGGTTCCCAAGTTCTACAGCTGTAGACCAGATCCTGGCGCTCTAGCTACCGACGCCTTCCTCCAGGATTGGCCGGGTCCATTGGTGTATGCCTTCCATCCTTTTGCCATGATAGCCAGGGTGCTGGTTCAAGTACGCAGGCAGGTAACCACTGTGGTGCTGATTACCCCCTTTTGGCCTTCTCAGGCTTGGTTCCCAGCTCTTCTGGAGTTGGCAGTGGATGTTCCTCATCTTCTTCCACTCTGCCCCAGTTGCTGATAGAATAGATCCGGGGGGTCTCCCTCACGAGCTGGTCCTTCTGGGGAATCTCTCCCTTATGGCTTGGAAGATTTCAGCTCTTCCTGGTGCTTCCGAGGACTTTCGCAAGATTCTGTGTCAGTCATCAAGGACTCCTGGGCGCCCTCTACTAAGTTGGGATACTCTTCAGCATGGAACCGCTGGGTTAGCTGGTGTGTGGTTAGGCACCTCGATCCCGTTTCTCCCCCTCCTGTAGAGGTGGTTAATTTTCTGGTGGAATTGTTTAAGGAAGGTAAAGCCTATAGTACTATTAATGGTTTCAGGTCTGCTATTTCAGCGGGGCACCTTTTGGTTAAAGGAGAACCTGTGGGTAGGCATTTTTTGGGGCGTAGAGCCCTTAAATCCATTCGTATTTAGGTTCCACCGAAACCAAAGTATTCAGTTCTTTGGGATGTTAATATGGTGTTAGATCTCTTCCAAGGCTGGCCGCCTAATGAAAGCCTGTCCTTGCAGCAGTTATTTTCCAAACTGCCGATGTTATGTCTGGTGTCTATTAAGAGAGTATCTGATATCAGAGCGTTGGATGCGGGCAATAAGATGTTTACCCCTCAAGGGGTTACCTTCTTTATTTCACGAAGAACTAAATGTATGACTTCCTCAATATCCTATCCAGCCTTTCCAAAAGATGGTAAATTATGTGTTATCAGATGTTTGAAATGTTTTGAGTTGAAAACGGAAAGTCTTAGGCCTCCGAATACCTCTCAGCTGCTGATTTCCTACAGGAAGCCCGATAAGCCAATATCTCCTTCCACTTTAGCCAGGTGTATTAGGTGGGTTATGCAGGAGGCGGGGGTTGACACTTCCCCCTTTGGTTCCCTATCGGTTCGGGGCGCTATGGCCTCTAAAGCTGCTTTCCTCTGCGATAGTCTGGAGCAAATACTGAAAGCAGCTGATTGGTCAAGAGAGTCTACTTTCAAAATGTTTTATCATAAACATATTGCTCATGTTGCTGTTGATGTGATGAAAGGGCTTTGAACTTGCATAATAGGAGCCTCCTGTCTTGCCATAGAATACCTAATCCCCCACACTAGTGTAAGAAGGGGGTTTAGATTCTATTAAAGACAAGGAGGCGAATATTATCCCTCCCGGCCACCCTTGCTGGTTTTTGATTATTTTTTCAGCTTTCGGGTGAGAAGTCCTGGTCAAAAGGGAGATCTGTTCCAGTTCAGATTGCGGAAAAGTTCACGTTCCGCCTGTTTTCTGCTGGACCATCGCTCTTCGTGATACGTGGATGGATTGTGCGGTGGGCGTTTGAGGAAGAACAGCGACAGAAAGAGGAGTTGGTGATAGAGGAATGGACCTTTATGGGGTTGGCTCTCAGCCCATTGGTTGCCCCCAGGGCATGATCTGCCCTCCATTTTGGACTGGGATGTTTTCCCTTACACTGTTGGAACTGTTATGAGTTTATAATGCAACTTTTTTATTACAAAAGTTTGTTCTTCTTTGCTGGTGTGGTTTCAAAGTAAAGATTGTAATGCATAATATTCGCCTTCTTGTCTTTAATAGAATATAAACCCCCTTCTCACGCTAGTGTGGCGGATTAGGTATTGCAAAGTGTTGGTCCCTGACAATGCCCCACTGCTCTGTGGGCTTGGTGATCGGAGATTTAGTTGAATCTCAGGATTGGAAGGTAACTTTGCATGTTGACCATTTCATGATTTTCCCTGTGTGCACAGGTGTTCCTTTCCTTATTTTGCAAAGCAAGGATTTCTCCTAATTTAAGATTAATATTGCTGGATGTTCTCATACTGGCAGGTGATAACAGCGTTTCCGCTCTGTCCTCATTCATGGTTTCTTCCCTAATCCTCACCATTTGGTTATTTATTTTGTTGGTCTCTGATTCTCACTGTCAATATTCGGTCTTACCTGGATGATTGTTTATGCTTTGTAGGGACTATTTGGTAGACTCAATTGCCCCATACCAAAATCAAGGTAGGGGAGTATGTGACAGGAAAAACTAGGACCCACAAAGTCATGTCAGTTACCATTTGAAGAAAAAGCATAACAGATATTCACCAATATCCTTCAGTTATATTGAATCACTGAACAATGAAATGTAACACATCTCGGGTTAACATATACTGGCGTGGAGTGCTTTGTGAGTGCATTGCAGTTATGCAGGACTTCCCCTGCTGGAATTGTGGAACTTTGGTCATTTTTCAGTTGATGTTACAACAGCTGACAGCATTTTACATTTAAACATGCTTGGAGCCTGTAGCACTCACACAGAGTGCTTTGTGTGTGCACTGCAGTTACGCAGTTACAGCAGAAAAGCAGGAAGGAGCCTCACAGTTGGGTGACAACTACCAGTGGAGTAAGGAACTATATCCTTACTTCCACATATCTCCCAGTCTCTGTAACGGGTTGTTGCTTCGCTGGAAATTGTGGCGGCTGCTGTAACATACAATCTGAGAAGAGCAGACCGCGCTCAAAATAATGGTATCCCTCTGAAGGAACAGATGGATAAAACGAAAAGGGGTAAACATAACCTCCTGCCTCAGAGGCCTCTGATAATGAGGTAGAAGCAAAGAGGCAGTGGCAAACGAAGGGAGACTTCATTCTGAGTTAGAAATGTGAAAGCCAGTGTTGTTGGCAACAGTGACAACTGCAGAGGATAGTATTGCAGTGATCTGGTCCCCTACAGCCTTCTCCCATCCCTAGAGGAAAACATGAATAGAAGGTGTGTGACCAGTGGACAAGGAATGTGCTTGCATGAGGTGTTTGTGTCTGGATTCCTGTGGCAGCAGCACCGGATCAAATGTCAATCGGTCCTGAAATTAAAGCAGGGAGGATCACAAAGCAGACAGCAAACCCGTTTTAAAAGTTTGGCGTGTGCAACGAATAGAAAAATGAGGTGTAACACATTCGAAATCAGGAGAAATTGTCTCACATTCACTAGACCTTTTGATAGTTCTGCTTATTGCACCAGGTGCTGATTCTTTGCCAGATCCAAACAGACATTTATTAAAAATGTAGATAGCTAGAAGTTGCAAAAAACTTGAATTTGCAAAACAAGCGTTTTGTCAGCTGATTTATTTTCCCAAAACGGTTATTAAATATATATTTCTTTTCTCACATGTTTGATCACCCACATTAATTTTCGTTCGCAAACCATGGGCATAACGTGGGCATCAGTTGAACAACAAATATTTAAAAACCACATTTAGTAGTTTCTGAAGCTGACCTGTGCATCATTCCCTGATAGGTAATTGCAAACAAAGTGAGCATTGGTTTAGAGGCATAGATGTGGGGGGCAGGGAGGGTTGAACATCCTCACAAATAAAGGACATGTTTACCCAGCCAGGGAACAAATAGACAGATAGGGAAGAATAATTTACAAAAAGACCTGCATCCTTGCATGCTTGCAATATCCTTGTTCTTCGACTTTGAAAGGGTATCATCTCTTGCTCTGCTCCCTAAACTTTAATGTCCACCTCCCCTACTGGCAGCCCATTCAGACAACCACCCTAGGGCCGATATTTTTGGTGATAGGTGATTGGTGTGTCCCTGGTGGGCACAGACATAGGGTGCCAGTGCACTGTCTAACATAACATAAATGATATTGTGATTGCAACACATAAACGGCAGGCTAAAGTCTTAAAGCATCCAAGGTTTACGTAATTCATCAGTGGCAGTTTGTTGGTATGTGTGGGGGGGGGGGGCGGGTGCTGCCCCTCACTTGAGTTGCAAGCAGGACATCCCATTATTTGCAGATGTAACAGCTTTTAGAACACGGCACACTCAAGCCAGGGACATCTTCCACTGACACTGAAGGTGGCGCGCTATAAAAAGTTATTCTTTTATTGTTATTGATTCCTGGATTCTTGCCTTGAGTAGGCCCCAGCCTGTCTCACAACCACCTTGACAAATACCCCGTGTCACAATGCACCATGAACCAGGCCGGTGTGTAACAATGCAAAATGTATTTATTTTTAGAATTCAGTGGAAAAATCAGAGCACAACAAAATGAGGGAAGCAGCCACCAGAGTGTGGCAATACAAATGCAAAATCTTATACCACAATTAATTCAACTTTCTAACAGAATCTACATACACCTTTAATAGAAATGGAAACAAAATCACTTTTCGTCACACTCTCAGATGGCACATAGGTTATGCACTCCCCCTGCAACACTTCCCCCAAGCCTCCGGCTGACTAAATTCTGGGTGGATGGAAAGCAGTGGCAAGGAGTCAGAAAGAAGAGGGAAAAATCAGATTTAAGATTCAGCCCACCACCCCAGAATGGGAGGCCAGAAACAAAAAGGAAAACCCTCAAAATGAGCAAAATGGCATACTCAGATTTGACTGGTTACTTATAGATCAGTTACAGTTGCAGTAGGATAGCTAGGACAGAAATGCGTGTGGCTGCACTTAAGAGACAATAAAGCTTACAGGCTACTGAGCAGGGCACCAAAGCAATGTGAACACAGGTGAATAAATCGATGTTGGGAGGAAAACAATGGACAAGAAAACACACGCAGCAGAATTGCAATTTCTTATTTTACACAGGCTTTAGAATGACAAGTATTTAAGAAAAATGGGGTTGGCTAGCAAAATCGGAAATCGATTTTTAAGATCAGAAATGCAGGCACCGAATAGAGATGATACTGAGGGGAAGAGATAACTCTTTAAAGGATGATGGTATGTTTTTTTTTATGGGAAATGCAAATCGGATTTTTAAAGTAAAGCAAAATACACAGGCAAATTCGGTTTTGCTAGCACAATGACTCGTTCTACGAAGACTATATTTTAAGGACTATAATTGTTAAAGAAAGGCACTTGTCATGAGGTGGTTGAGTTTGAATTGCAATCAGCTCACATGAATCTCTTTATAGGGGAATTAATTAATTATTTCAAATGAAAATAAGGACTTGCACTGATAACTGGATGAAAATAGAAAATAAATATGCTAACAGATATGGACTAACACAGATTCTTCTAAGGAAAGGGTAAACAGAGGATACTGGCAATTTGGGATATGAGTGGGATTTTAATGGGATTTTAATAAGATGCAAAGGTAAAAGAGCGGGATGTGCAGTTGTTGGGTATTGGGTGATGTAATACTTGCAAGGTACACTTGAGTTTGGCAATTAAGACAGCTAGCAAGGTCTCTGGATAGCGGGGCCAAGGATCTGGTCACTGGGACAGAGGGGTCAAGAGATCTGGTCACAAGGACAGCTGGGCTCTCCTGGATGGGAACAGCTGGGCAAGGTCTGGTCACTGTGGACAGCGGCATGGGTCAGCTGGGCAAGGTCTGGTCACTGGGCTCTCCTAATTGGGATTAACTGCCTCTCCTCTTTTCTCCCTGGATGCTTGGGTATTGCTGGATCTGGAGGGGTGGTTCTGCCTGAATCTGGATGGGTCTCCCTGGAGGGGATCAGCTGCCTCTGGATCTGGTTTAGCCAGAGTGACAATTAGTATTTTACAATCTGGGCGGGGGGGGTACTCTGGACTTACACCTCAAATGGGATAGGCCATGCTACTGGTGTCCCCTCCTGCCTCCGGGCTGATTGGTTCAGGGGAAGTGACCTCATTTTATGTGTGTGCATTTTATGACTCCCTTTGTCTCACAAGCCTATTTTTTTTACAAAAATGAGTTATGCAACAAAGCTTCAAATTTATACTAGTCACCATCATAAAAAGCAGATATGCAGATCCCATATTTCATCAGGAATCAGCCAGTTTGAATGCCAAATATGTGCGATGTTGCATTGCCCTTTGGCACAATTTCACCATTTTAAGGAGAGACATAATATTTAAGATTCTGCAAATAGCTACACATATGCCCAGTACTGTTTTGCATATGTTCATCAAGGTTGATGTCTGTGCCATTTATACTTCACCCAGAAATGCATTTTTCCTGCCACTCCAGTTCCCCAGTTGCTAGCAAGGTGCACATGGTCTCATTGTGCTTTTCCAAAAATCAGATGAAAACTGTCATAATATCACAATGCTGCTTATTCAGATTGCGGGGAAAAATTTCTTAAAGTATTAATGTCCTTGATTGTTAATGAGGTGGATTTGCCAAAGATGTGGGTGGTGCTGCCATTCCCACAACCAAATTTACTTCTCCTGGATCAGCCTAAACACAGGGTTTCCATGACGCCCTTTGAAGCCATCCAGTGGGTGCAGGGAATGGATGTAGAGGAAATCACACCTCTGGGTCAAAACACAGGGCTTCACCCCCTTCCTTTGTCCTTTAGAGCAGTTCTGCCTGGCAGTCTGGCCGAACCAGTAATTATCACACAGTTAATCCCAGCCCATGTCCTTGCAGCATCAGTTCACTGGTAAGTGTGAAATGAGCCTTTCTGCCCAACTGGTTTGACAGGAATTCCTGGGCCTCAGCCAGGCTGATTGAAGTCTTTTTGGGGGGGAAAAGCATAAATTACATAGCTTTGCAGCTCCTCCACCCACATATACAATTGTGTTTCTGTGGAAGCCAAGGTATTATTTCACATTTATTTTTCAAATGGCATTTTCCTGCTTTTCAAAACCAGATTTACACATGTTCTTTTTCTCTCATGTTAATTTTCGCAAAATGTGGTTTCTGCCGCACACAGTTTCCTTTGAATGAACTTTCTGAAAGGCTTTTAAAGATATGGTCAGTTTCTGGACACAGAGATATGCTGCAAAGAGTTTCTTGGTAATTGACACGAGTCAAGAGAAAGAGCCACGCTAAAGCTTTCCTTTGCAGTAATTTGCATGTGATGGTTCATTTCAAAAGTATATCCTAGCCGTACGGACTGAAACAGAATTCTTACTCTTCATGAACTTTATTAATGAAAACAATGCCGTTCTGGGAGGGATTGCCTTATTTTATGGCAGTCAAAGAAATACACCTTCAGGGCTGTGTATTAATGGAGCAGAACTGTGTTATGTTTAAAATGAAAGGAGGCACAAGTGCGATGCCGTCTTGAATGCAGGTCATTTTCTTGTGCAGCCTTGAGTCTTTCAATGACAGTACAGTAGTGTAGAGCCATTCTGAATTTAGGTTATGTTTTCTGGATTCACATGAAGGAAAACAAAATGCAGCCATTCTTGAATGTGGCTGTGTTCAAATCTCGCCACACATGTGCTAAGCAGACAAAAGCTCAGCCGTTTTTGAGTGAATGTTGAAACGCGGTTTTGTGTTGAAGGGAATTTCTGTTGGGGCTGGTAAATGTACCCCACACATTCTGCCCCCCCCTGCTCCGCCATGACATTTTGTTGAGGGAGAGTGGGGCAGAGTGGGGTTCATTTGGCAGAATCCTCCTTCATCAGGCAGCGACACTCCAGGATTTCCTTCCGTCTTTCGGTTGGAGGGTATGGAACGGCACCTTCTTTCCTTCCTTCCCTTCCAGGTCCGCGGGGAGGTCCTCACCAGGCTGGGAGGTAATGGAGTTAATTATCTAATAGGAGATAGATAAAAACAGGTTCTAGGATATTTAAATGACAGCGTTCCCGGAAGATTTACAACCCCATTATTCAAAAGGACAAAGACAGCAACTTGACTTTTAAAACACCTTTTTTTCATTTTTACAATAACAATAAAGAAAAATACTCCCTGTTATATAGATATACCTATGCCATGTGCTAAATGATATCTGTGCCTTGGTACTGTGTATGCAGCAACAAGTTGCGCCCTACAAATACATTTTACTACTACTACCACTATTACATAATCCATTACCACAGCTGCTAGAATATTTATTTGCATATACTTTATTTATAAAGAATGTACAATAGAGAATATATCAGATTTCACCAGAAGCAGCATGCTTCTTACAATAGGGTAAGTTTGAGTGACATTTTGCCCAGGTTGTGGTGTGGTGTAAATGGAAGAGTAATCGGAGACAATACTTGGGTTGACTTACATGGATTAATGACAATCAACATTAGACATTTTTAAGTACAGGTAGGCGGTACGGAGGGCTATGTTAGGGATTTTCCCATGATGGATGAAGTATTAGAGTGGAGGTAGAGAAAGTGATGAACAGAGGCAGTTTAGAGGAGACAGATACATTTTAGCACAAATGCAGATGATATGTCGAATAACTCGGAGGTGATGAGTTAGGCTTTCGATTTAGTTTTGAACAAATAATTGTGGACTGTTTCTCTGATGTTCGGGGCAAGAGAGAGAAAGAGCAGAAGCGAGAGGAAGCAATACAAATCTTAAAAACATTTGACATCAAGGTACACACAGCACAGCACCCCTCCCATTACAGTCTAATGGTGCACCAAGTAACATGTGGGTTTCAAGTTAGAGTTCCAGGTGGAGGTGGGCAAGTGTACGGCTACTAAAAGTTGATCTTTTAAAGAATACAGTACAGCATTTTGTCTGACTGCAATACTGTATTTCAATTCATGTACAATATGATATTTAAAGTTGATAGCCACAGGAAAGACAGGTGAGCATCTTCACGCCCATGATGAGATTTATCGCCACTACATAGCGGAATATGCCATTGCTCAGTGTAATCAAGGTAGCATTTTCAGAGAGCACCTGGACACCATGCAAATGGCAGCACTGCACAGTTTAAATCCTACTATCATAGCAAAACATAACTGGTATAGCATACCTGAAATCATAAAACATACTCTGATATTATGTTCTTTTTTTGTTGCTTTTCAAAGTAATAAAGCATAAGACACACATTGTTACACTCGGGGATCTGCAACATGTGGCTCCCCATATATCCCACACCACAACTCCCATCAGCTAGAGTCAGCATTGTCAATAATGATGGATCATCAAAGTTGTAGACCAAAACAGGAAAGTCTCTGGTTCAGACGTCCCCGCCCCCCCACAAAGAAAAACTAGTAGTGTGAATAATTACTTTTGTAACAGTGGCAGTTCAGCGAGTAGTCTACTGAAAAGCTGTTGGTTTCTGTAGGTGTGGTATTGTAGTGCCCCTTGTATTCAAATAGTAACAATAAACACCTATGCTTATTTCTGGCACCAGAAAATCGGAATATATAAAAGCACAGTCAATAGATTGGACCAAACAATAAATAAATACTAAATACATGTCAACGAATGCAGTGAAGGCGCAGTCAGGAGAAGGATAGATGAGCACCCCATAGTGGACATCACAATGCACATGGCTCAGGTAAAAGCTTCTGCATCGGGCAGCACACGCTTCTATCTAGCACCACAACATGATGAGAGCGCAGAGGTACAGTTAGTTCTCCTAAATTAAAACCATAATGACAAAAGCAATTCATCAAGTAAACATCTATTTGGCTCCTAACTAAATAATTACTGTCCAAACGACTATTGCTCATGGGATAAGAATCATATATCCCTTCCCCAGCATCCATCACTAAGCATATATTTCTATCAGCGGGTTGAGATAGGACGTTTTCCAACAGAGTTGGGCTTTTCTGACACCTCCATTCTCTGCACAAATTAAAGGTTCAGGGATCAACATGTGTTTTCAAAAATGTATTTTACATATCTCATTTGCAAAACTGGGGACATTTTGGCGTTGTGCAAATTTTGTAAACCAAAAGAACAAAAATAACAATGTTCACGATTGGACTAATACATGCTAGCATGCCCTGGCTCTGACATGAGTATCCATTCCTGCTAGTTGCCGTAGGTTCAACTTTGGGATTAGGAAAGTGACTGTCAGAACTACACTACAAAGTCATAGAACTGTTAGTAGAGTTGTGTATGATTCAATTGGAAGCCATTAGCAACTATTTCTCTTTCTGAATGCTGTATTCTCCAGATGTGAAATCATGAAAGAGGTTTATAGAATTCACAATCAAGTGCTAAGATGTCACAGAAAGGGGATACAGTGTCCTCTGTCAGGTAGTTATTCCCTTTTGGGGTACTGCGGTGTGAAGGGAGAGGGAACTTGATATTTTTCATGTTGCATATAGTCCTTCATGCCTCCACTCTACACAACCTACAATGCGTGTCCGCACGGCTCAATGTGCAGGGCTAGGAAAATGTAAGCAGAGGGACCATAGACAATTATAGGGTGTATTTTACCTCAGAGTTACGAATGACATAATAAACAATTCGTACTTCACTCTAGTTTTCTATCAGATGTCACCTGCAATTCTTTCGGTGGAAAGAGGATAGCTCGGGAGGATAGCTCAGCAGCAACGTGCTCGCCTTGGAAGCAAGACGATACGGAGGAACACAGGTTTGATACCCAGGTCCGTGCTTAGAAACCTCTGGGTAGTAAGCGCATTATAAATAATCTATCATATCAAAATAGCCCCGTGATTAACAGCTAGCTATCTGTAATTTTAATGGTAACACACATATCTCTTTTACACTTGTAAATCAACCGAGAGACAACAGGGACTGTCACCTGGCACTCGCACTGATTGGGCTGAAGGGTTAACCATCACAATTCTACTGCAGCATGACTGCTCATTGGGGATCCGGATTGATCAGTTCTTGCTTGTCATGTAGAAAATTAGGTTTTAAATGTGCACGTTAAAGCGCAGCAGTGTTGGTGGAAGGGCACTCCAGACAAATGCTACTGCTTCTCTGAGAAACAGTCGAAAATCTCGGCTTTGGGTTGATTTGCGTCCTGTGATTTCATGGTGGCACAGCTGGTGTAGAGAAATTGCATGTTTTCCAGCAAAATATACATGATAGCAAAATGGATGGTCTTGGTTGGGGCTTTATTGATGATGCCTTACATTGTACTCTGGAATCAGCAGGTCTGTAATTGAAGAAAGAGCACAGGGGACATTTGGTAAAGATTCCTGGATCCTGGTACCAGCCTGGAGGCATCATAGCACATGGAAGGCAGCAGACCAGGAATGCTAGGAGGTAAGTGTGATGAGTGGTGCAATTCAAACTCTTTCTCTCCCGCAAGCACACTCTCCTCACCTGAGTTGTCTGAGTTGTCGGTCTCTTGTAGGCGTTGTCGTGCAAGGTAGTCTCTTCCCTTCTTATGACGAATGTGCTTGTCACGGAAGGAAGCCACAGTGACTGCTGGATAAACAGCTGTCCCGTGACTCCCTTTCCGGAACCAAGCCAGGAATCAAGGAAAAACCCGAAAGGGAAAAAACCCTGAGGTGTAGTGTTGACTCTTTGATCCGGATGACAGGATAATCGCTGATGAGAGCAATGGAGCGAGGCAGATGGCAGAGTAGAAGATGTCCAACAGTCTAAACCAAGGAGTAGCAGAGTCAGGGGAGATGGAAGCTCCTTGTGGCAGTTTGAAGATATTGCACTGGTTCCAGGAAGAGGAAAATAAGGCTATCCAGCAAGCACAGCTCAGAGGAGCCCAGCAGAAAGAGAGGGAGAGAAACGGATAAAGCACACCGGAGTACCACCGGAGCAGCGGAAGGAATTAGAAGCGAGGAGTAGAGTTCCAAGGAAAGAAGCAGGAACACAGGTGGACAGGAAAACCCTCTGGCAGATCCGAAAGGTGGACGGCAGAGGATCGGAGCGAGGAAACCCAGAAACAGGAAGCGTCCAAAGTGGGTTGAAACGCAGCGTCTACCAGGAGGCGGGGAGTTAAATACTCCCAGCGGCGCTGCGTCACGTAACTGGGGCTGGTAGCAAGAACACAGAGAAAGGACTTAAACACCCTACCTCTGTGTCTCCAGCACCAATGCGGAAACATCCGCCAATTTCGGCTATGGCCGTGACGGCGGATGACAGTAAGTTTCAGTCTCATCTCTCTGGTACACAAACTACAGCAGACACCTAAACCTGACCCAGCAAGGTTGGCTACGATAACCCCTTGTAGTGTGGACGCAGCAAGAGCAAGCCAGCCCAAGCTTCCAAGGCTGTCAGTCTGTACTGGGGGCACAAAGCGATATTGACTATTGCGCTAGCCTTCAGCTGGCGGTATCCAAAGGGGAACTATTTCGACTACAGGTGGTTCAGAACAATGCTGTGCGCATTGTAATGGGGATGGGCAGGGCAGCCCATGTCTCCTTTGCCAGAAGGGCTTTGCACTGGCTGCCAGTGAATAGTCGTGTCCTATACTGTGTGCATTGCATAACACACCGATGCCTTTATGGCTTGGGCCCGGAATATCTAACCCAAAATCTTTGTTGGCTGCCGGCACACAGGACACTGCATTCTAATAACACCCCTCTCCTTGTGACGCAATGTTCCAAGCGCTCCTGTGTGACAAGAGGGTCATTTTCACATGCTGCCTCGAGTCTCTGGAATGAGCTCCCACTCATTCTGCGAACGCGTACATCTTTTTTTGCCTCTAAGAAGGGCCTGAAGACAGCACTTTTCTGCTGAGCACCCCTATGAACTAGACTTCTCCTAGCCATCATCTCCTGCTATTCAACTTCCTGTTTTATGTATGTATGCCCTGTCTAGTGCCTGTATGCCTACAGGCTTTGTCTGTGCGCTATATACATAAATTAAAAAAATAAATAAATAATGATGATAGGAGGCAGAGGATGGAATATTCAAGGAGATGCTTCCCCTCCTCAGCAGGCGTTCATCTATTAATGATTCCTAAGTACAACAAGCAAATTGATGAGTGCCATCTAGCCTTGAGAAAGCCCTTCTGTATAGCACGAAACATATGTCAACTTTCTTTGTTCTTTAAAATCATGTTGTGTTTAATAATAACGTCTTGAAAAATCCCATACTAGCTCTGTTATTCTTTAAAGGGCAAGTCCCCATTGTGATAATGGGCACCCTTTCACCCACACCTTTACCTATATTTCACATACAGCTAATGTAATCATATCTTCTTGCTGTGAGTTTATACTTGTGATATTTACATCACCTCACTGTGGAGCATACCAGCAACTACGCACTGTAATCACAAATTAACACACACCACAGATGCCAAGCTATTCTGCCTACGTGGAAGGTAGAAAAAAACTATTTGAAACTCTATTTTGCATGATAGACAACCTCATCAAACCCGATGCAACAACTGTGTGAACCTGACAATTATTTTGCCATTCAAATTTAGTTTATCAAATGCTTATTTGATAACCTACTGACATGGTAATTTGGTAATGTCATTTTTCGTCATGAAATCAAGCGAAACCGTTCTGAATTGAATGCGCTATGAAGTTTGGAAATGGCGCGAAGTCAGAGTCGTGATCTCCTAGCACAGCTAGTGAATAGCAGCAATAAATCTAACACTCAGCTAAATGGTGACAGGAATGATCATTTAAAAAAATATAATGAATGTGGTACAAAAAACACATTGAGAATGGGGAGAAGGATTGGAAGCGTGGGCTGTCAATGAGGTTCTTGTAATTTGTTTTCGTAATGTATTTCCTATCACTTCTGCGATCCTTATCCACTTCATTTTGTGCTGTAGAACAATGGAAATCCCACCTCCTACTGTGACTGCATTGTTTGTTACATACAATTTTTCTGGACCTTAACAATGTATAAAAGCATCACACTTGGGAGGTTTGCACAATTTCTACATATATATCCTGCCATATAGCAAGCTTTATTGAATGTTATGGTGTGTGTTATTTAAGTTTATGTTTCTTTAAGCAGGCTAGACTAAATTATTGTAAATTAAATGAGCATTTTACAACCGTGCAATTGTTTCCCGGGAGGATAGCTCAGCGGCAACGTGCTCGCCTTGGAAGCGAGACGCTAGGAAGCAACACAGGTTCGATCCCCGCGTCTTTGCTTAGAAACCTCTGGGTATTTAAGCACAACTAAGACAAAAAACAATTACGCAACTAAAATAAAAACGATAAAAAAAAACTATTCCTGTAAGCCTCGATGCCCGCGGGCTATGTGAGTGCTTTAAAAATGCAAATAAATCAAAATAAATAAATTTCACTGAACGAATTTCTAAAGATTCTTGAACATTCGTTCTTTTACCGGATTAATTTTACTTTCATTCAAATCACAAAAATTGTTTGGGAAATCAATATATAGCGAGGTGTTCTAAATAAAATTGTTTGGTACCCTCAAACGTGCTTGTTCATGCACCTTTACTACCAGACTCAAGCTTCTGGAAGTGTGAAATTTGAGGAAAGTGGGTTGTCAGACTTGCAAAATGGAGTCCGCAACATCATGGGTTGCAAAGGAAAAGACAAAGCCTGCATTGGCCAAGACGAGGACTGCACCTTCAAGGATAAAGCGTAGAAGAAACCTGTGGAATCAGTCACTCTTGCATGCAAAACTCCAGCTCCACCACATCCCCATATCTGCATCCCCCACCTCAACCACATACAGGCAAACATAGCAAACATTGACACCTAGGAACTCATTTTATAATGTTGCCTAAACTGCCTGGAGGGGCCTGCTTACTTTTGCTCTTACATGCAAACAGATCCCACTTCTGTCAATTTTCGTCATTAGCACGGTGGAGTGCAAACAGGGGTGAACCGCAAACAAAAATAAAAGGCCATGGAAATATTTTTCAAAGTGGTCTCATATTACACTGTGCGAGTGAATGTAGCGAGCAAGACCAACCAAAGTAGGATTTGGGGGTTTCTCCCTTCAAGAAAATATGGAAGGAAATAGGCCCTAATCTTGTATTTTAAAGCACATTTGTCCTTAAATGAAAGTGGTTAAACTTAACAAAAACTGACATCAAACATGTATTTAAGCAATATTTAAGCAATAAGCCCCTCGCTGCAGGTGGGCATTGCCCGAGTCAGGTAATGCCCCCGGGCCCATAGTTAACGAAGGCCCCGGGCATTACAAGGCCCAGTAATGCCCCCGCGGCGAGGGGCATTCTGCTATTAGTACACCGGCCCGCAAGACCGGGGTAGTAATAGCATTGTTTTCCTGTTCTGAAACTCTGCAGTGTTTCTGAACAGAAAAAAAAAAGTTAAAAAAAATAGCCGCCGGGAACTGAAAACGGAATCCATCGGGAGCAGAAGCGCTGGGGTTGGGAGAGCAGGGAGGGGATTATTTGGATGGGGGTCTGGAGGAGGGACAAAACACTTACCTGAATCCCCAGCGGCTGACAATGCCAGCCTCCAGCCATGTAGTGCGGGGCGGGGATTACTCTGTTCAGAGCCTCCTCATTGGCTGAAGGGCTGCCACACCCGCTGCCGGGGACAAAGGAAAATAAGGCCGTAGAGGTATTCCCGGTCGGGTAAAGCCCTGGCGAGGGCCACTCAGATTGCATTTTACAATCTGATTGTCCCTGGCCGGGCACTGATAAAGAACGAGAAATAACACACTTGACACTTTATAAGATATGGCGCATGCTGCAGAGCCCACCAGGATACCTCTAGAGTTCCTCCTAGAACGGTCCACCAGCCAATGTAAAATGGTGGTGGAAGAGCCTTTACGCCTCCCTTTTGCACTTTGCAGTGCAAATTGAGTAAACGCCACCTGCCATTTACTCATGGCAGGCAGTGTTTACAATGTGTTCATATGGAATTTGCCTGCTTTTTCACTGGTATAAAAAGCAGAGGCATTCCACAGGAATACATTGATTTTGAGCAAGCATGAAAATATCATGCTGGTAAAAAAAATCAAGTTGTTTTGTCAAGGCGGAGGGTAAAATGGAGGCAGGAACATAACTCCTGTTCCACCTACCCCTCTGCCTTCAAAATCAACAAAAATGTCTCAGAGCGTGAATTAAGGTGTTAGGACAAGCATTCTTAGATGAATGAGTACGGGGTAACAGGAGGCAATGATTCCAGTGAGCAATAGTGATGCAATCACATACAACATCAAATAAAGATATTTTTAATAATTCTGAAACAATGGTTAAAAGAGAATTAAATAGATACATATAAGTTAGCACAGAGGCTAACTAACACAAACAATGAGTCTAAAAACTAGTAACATAGGAAAACGTCAAAATCAATAAAGGATTTGTGTAACAGAAATCAAATTGCAGCATCTCAATGCATTTCATCATTGTATACATTAATCGCCTTATTAACAATCATGACATATTTGTTCTCGCTGTTAACATCCAGAGGGTAGGGGTCTCAACATGTTTCTGTTCTTTACAAATTAATATAGAACATTCCTAAGGAGAAACATATTTGGGGGCGAGATCCTATTCAGAAACTCCAGGTAGAGAAAGCGGAATCAAATGCACCCTGTACATTTAAAAGAGATAGGAGAAAGCTAGTTACTAACTAAATTTCCACTCTCAGCGGCAGCGGCTCTCTCTAACACCCAGCACCCACCATAGCTCTTTAACACCCAGCACCCGCCGTAATAACGCAGCCTGCTGCTCGTAGAAGAGGCCTTCTACGAGCAGCAGGCTGCGTTATTACGGCGGGTGCTGAGTGTAAGTGTCTGATGATAATATTTCTCCCGCCCATTTGGGCGGGAGAAATATTATCATCAGACACTTACACCCAGCACCCAAACCTACATGAAAAGAGCCTGGCTCCCCCACCCAAACCTCCCCTACTGACTCCCTTGGCCTCCTTACCTCAACAAAGTTAAGCCAGAGTGTGAGAGGGGTGCTGAGATCCTCCTCTCACGACGTGATGACGCCGCATCTGGGCTGGGCTGACATACCATTGATACAATGTTTTTAGCCCAGCCCGGGTGCTTCTGCCTCGCCTGCAGTGCACGTTATGCAAAGAGGCAGAACTTTAAAAGGCACAATCTTTTTTTTTTCTTTTTTGCTGTGGAAATTCATATCGCAGTTGGTGCGACATGATTGTTAAAGTAAACAGCAAAACATCATTATTATATCGCAAATTGCGATGCGATACCGCTTATTTTATGCCTTGCAAAAGGATTTTTAATTTAATCCTGTTGTGGACCGGGCGCCAGTGGATGTGCCTTCTAGTGGTTGAGATGTGATTGTGGCTAGGGATATTTAATGCCACTCTTATACCATTATTTTGTAATGTTTGAAGTTTTTTAATCTTTCTTGTACTTATTCCAGCAAAGAGTGAGTTACAATCATCAATCCTGGTGAGTATCAAGGCCATGGCCAAGGTGATAGTGTTATCAGTGGAGAGAAAGGGGCGACTGGCTCTTATCAGTTTAAACGTGTGCGCTGCTGAGGAAACAACAGCATTGGCCTGTCTGTTTAATGTGAGGGAAGAATCAATGTAGACCCCTAGGGTTTTTATTTCGTTAGCAACAGAGATGGTATTGCTGTCGATGATAAAAGAATTGTAAAGCTGAGGGTTGTTACTGAGTTTCGTTTTGTGTCGGATGAGGATAAGCACAGTCTTATCGTCATTGAGGCACAATTCGTTGAGGGCCATCCATGCTTGGATTGCAAGGTATATTTTGTTTAGATTTTTGGAGTCTGTATCATAGCATCGAGTGATCGGTATGAGTATTTGAATATCATCCGCATAGTTTGTATACGTGATACCCATTTTCTCAAGTTTGTCAAACAGGAGCTTGGTGAACGCGTTGTAGAATGTGGGTGAAACACACAAGCCTTGTGGTACGCTGCAGGTCACCGGGACAGGGTGGGCTGCTGAAGTGTCTGAGAAGACCCTCATGGTCCGGTTAGACAGAAATGATTTAATCCATTTGATGGAGTCTGGGGAGAATTGGGCAGCAGTCTCAAGGTCTTGGCACAAGATATCATGATAAACCAAATCAAATGCTGCTGAGAGATCTATCAGCAGAAGGATGCATAGTTCTCTTTTATCTTTATATTGGTCCATTTGCATTTTCAAATCAAGTAAGGCCGTTTCCGTACCATGGCCTAGTCTGAATCCTGATTGTCTTAAACCCAGAAGACGATTGTCTTCCAGGTATTTTTGGATCTACAGATAAGCTGTGCGATCGAGTATTTTAAGTAAGAAAGGAACTGTGGTGATAGGGTGAAAAATGGTAGGAATATTAGGATCTAGAGTGGTTTTTTTTTTTAGCAAAGGTCGAAACCAGGCTGTTTTTAGATCATTTGATATATAAGATGAAATTCAGTGATATAACCAGGCATTGTCAGCATACTGATGAATTTCTACTCTGTTTCATAGCCAAACTGCCCAATGGCTCCATGTACAAATCGAAATGCAGGGCATCATTGACCCCTGAGTCACTCCATAATGACTGGGAAGGGGATAGAGTGAGCTTGACCCATGATTATTGTTTGTCATCTTGCATTCACAAGTGGTCGAACTACTCAAGAACCATTCCGATGAACCCTGCTCAATGGGAGAATATCTGAAGAAGAATCACATGGTCCATGTTTTTGAAAGCCGCTGACAAGTCAAGCAGCACTAATAAACATGAGCCACCATTATCTAAAATTCTATTTACATCATCACAGATGCGTAGGGTGGCTGTTTCCATACTGCAACCAATTTGGAATCCTGATTGGCATGAAGCTAACAGTTTCTATTCAATTTTCCAATCATTTAAATGATCAGAGGCTGTCTTTTCTAAAAACCTGCCCAGAAATGCCATCAAGGTGACTGGCTGATATTTAGAGAAGCTTTCAACATCTAAATTAGTTGTTTGTTAAGCAATGGAGACATGTAACCTATTTGAGGGAATCAGGAAAACAGTTAGAGCTGAGAGACAAATGGTCAAGCTGATGAATAAAAGATAGGACAACTAAAATATGCTCTTTACCTTTTGATGACGGACATGAATCATCAGCAAAATAAATGGCTTCAGTATTTGTCATCAATGAAAGATGTTTATCGGCATCCGATAGAGTAAAGGAATCTCAGAGGCCCTTAGATTAACAGGATGGCACAGGAAAGTCGATAGGCATCTGCGACTGTCCACAATCCCATCAGAAACAGACAGAGCAAAATCTTGCCTTATTGTCTCAGACAAAGACGATTGTTTATGAAAAAGTGGATTCGTCATCACATTCAAAAGTACTAAAAGTGCTTTCGGTTGATTAGCTACTCTTTCAGTGGTTGAACTATAGTGAGACCGTTTTGTCTTAGAAATATTGTCTGAATAGCAACAACATGCCCACTTTAAAATTCTTAAACTATCTGCTGAGGAAGAGGGGCACCACATATGTTCCAATCATCCAACAGATTGACCTTGTGAGTTCAATTGGGCTGAAAACAAAGGGGGAGATATTATAGACTGTACTGTTTTACCCGCAAAGGTTCAATCACATCCGTCGCTGACTGCAAATCCTCCTGAAATTTAGTTAAAAAATCATCAACTGAACAATTTTCTTACATTTAAGGGCGCTGATGAGAGAGAGAGAGGAGGAATTAATTAAACGGGTGTAACATTACATCATGGACTGTTTCCTATCTTGACAAACCCCCGTTTTCTCCTGTTCAAGATGTTACCCAAAGATGTCCAAACCGTCATAGAGATTATGACTCAAAACACAAAAACACAACATTGCAGGGCCTATGCATCTCACTCCATCTATAAACTGAGTTGATCACAATCAGTGGCACAACTAAGCCTCACTGAATGAGTCAGGGTTCATTACCACATGATAATGTTATTTTAATTAAAAGAGAAACAGTAGCACATTTTGAGTTTAATTGCTGTTTCTCCTTTTGGGGAAATTAACTTGACAGGCTCTTCTGTTTTCGGGGCTGCTTGTCAATCTGCTCCTCAAGACATCATTAAGCATTAAGCACCCGTTCCAAGGGCTGCAACGGGTGCTAACGGACCTGGGACTGTAACACCCATTTCAACCCTTGGAACAGGTGCTTAACGCTATTAGCACCCGTTTTATGGGCTGGGGCAGGGCTAGCAGGAAAGTATTTTCTTTCCGTGAATGGGTGAACTTGCGGCAGTATCATGGTCATTGAAAGAACTTTCTATAGAAAGATGGCCGCCATGGAATAGGAAGGCGGGTTTCCATACAGAGCCATGGCAGTCAAACAGAGCGGGATGGAATGTTCAGGAGCTCTGGTCCGCTGTCGAAGCAATGAGGTAAGTGAGTATTGGGGGATGGGGACAAAATGACTACGGGGTCGGTGGGGGAAGATGGCGGACGGGGGGAACCAGCCATCAGGCGGTTTGGAATGAGGGCTTAGATTAACGGTTTCAGCCTGTGTTCCATGACACCTGATTGGCTGGCTCCCATGCCAAGGGTGCTAATGTTTGGAATGAAGTCTATAACAAAGGTAGGAGCCCTCATGAAAGTTGCCAGCTAATCATGTGGCCTGGAACACAGGTAGAATCAAGCAGTAACCACCTTTGTTCTCTCCCAGATACCTGAGCCTACCCTGCGAGTCCACCAATTTTTTTTTCGCCCATTGTCCCAGGCCACTTTCCCCCCTTGCCCTGCTAACACAGAATCCTGCACCTGCTTCGCCTGGCCAACCAATGGTTTGACTGGCAGTCTATTCCCACTAATGTCTGCCCCCAAACCAGAGGTTGCCACTATATTAAAGACTGCATTCAGATTGGCTGAGAAGAGGACTTTCATGGGGCGCATTTGTTAGTTAAGCCTTACAGACCCCGCCTGAGGACCGTACTGGGCATTATAGGCACCGAAGTCCGAGTTGAAGACTTGAGTAAAAGATGGATGCAATATCTTTTGAAATATACCAAATTTACAGTCAACAAAAAAACACATAAAAATACATTAAGCTCACCAGGTAAATCAAGGCCTTCCTTTGTGCTTCTCTTGTGACAAATCTATCTAGTTTCTAAATGTAATAATAGATTCTCCTTGTCCCCCCCCATTTGGCAGGTCTTTGATTTTAAAACATTATAAACATTTAATTCTGTTCATCTTTAATGGCACATAGTGTTCCTTCTGCCAATGTTCGGCCATTGGATAGTGTTTGTCCTGGTTTTCAGTGCCTTTTATGTGCTCAGCTGTTCTATCTCTCAATGGTCTTCTGGCACTTCCTATGTGCTTTTCGTTACATCTGCAAATCACCATGCATATTATGTATGTTAAGCATCAGTTTAGAAAATATTAAAAATATATTCCTAATTCCCAGGCATTTCTGTGGTGGTTGTTATATTTTAAACATATGAACATGCCATACACATGCCACATTTATAGAAACCTTTCAATGTATTTCGGTCTTGATTGCCTCCTTTTCCTAGAAATAACTTGGACTTAACACTATTTGTTAGCATGGGGCTTTCAAAAAAGCAACGAGTGACTGGTCATTAACTATTCGATAACGGTTTATGGTCTTTCCATCTAATGCCATTGCATCTAATGCCATTCCATCAAATTTTTTACATCTAAAAACTTTGCATCTAATGCATTTTTTTATTTGATTTGTTTTTTTTGGGGGTGGGGCAGTCCCCCGCCAACCCCTGTTTATTAACCTTTATAATGCTATTAAACAAAAATGAATACAGGATTGTTTCATATATTTTTGCGCCACCAATAAAAAAGTATCACACTTGTCATTTCACGTGTTTCGGCAATTCTGCCATATTTTTCGAATCAGGGCTGATCTTTTAACCAACCACACAAAATGAAATGCATTGATTCTATTGCATGCCGTCTGTATTGCCCAAGTCTTGTGAATTGTAAAGACATGAACTTTTCAGGCAGGGATTTAACCCATGACTTTACAATTCACAAGACTTGGGCAATACAGACGGCATGCAATAGAATCAATGCATTTCATTTTGTGTGGTTGGTTAAAAGTTCAGCCCTGATTCGAAAAAGGCGCTAGAATTGCCGAAACACGTCTCATCAAAAAGGGCATTTATAAGCAAGAATATAGCCACCCATCAATACACATTTTGGAGTGGACATACGTGAAATGACAAGTGTAATACTTTTTTATTGGTGGCGCAAAAATATATGAAACAATACTGTACTACTTTATGCAAACGGAGTAGAAGAACCTACTTTCTCCGTTTCATGTTTCATATGGCTGCTACAGGACATGCTTAAGGGCGCTTGGGTTTATATGTTAGTACCCACCTCAAGGTTCCTCATTTCTTTAAACAAAAATTAACCCTTTACCCCCCCAAAAAAATGCATTCGATGCAAAGTTTTTAGATGGAAAATATTCGATGGAATGGCATTAGATGGAAAGACCAGATACCTTCGATAACTAATTCCAAAATACACCAACTCCTGATTTCATTATCAGATTAACAAAAGTTTTGGATTGTCTTTTTCAATGTAACACTCTAGTTCAGAGATTGTAATGGATGTAGCACTACATGACATTGTGAATTTTAAGTTCAAAGAATTGGTGATTTACATCTAATTCCTCAGTTGAACGTTTCCATAGAACGCATATTTTATGAACCTGAACGGGATTATTATGTTGTACTTTAATATTTATTTTATTTTATCATTTGTATAGTGCTCAAAGCCCAGAGGCATATGTTCCGTTGCATGACTATTAAAAGAAAAGTATAACTCTTTGTCCCAGGATGGGCCCTATGGACTTGAGATTGTTGACCAAATGCGACTATGCAGTCCTGAAGTTGTTTCGTTTGCTTACATGGCAAAACCAAATGACCAAAGCAATTGTTCAGGGGCAACACGCAGGAACGCGGGTTCGCGGACTTCTAGAAACCTCTGGGTATGAAGCGGGTTATTAATAACCAGTTACAATTACTGAGGTTGTTAAGGCACTTCACTGTGGGCAGTGCACAGTTAGTGTTGTTTTTGCACTGTCATTTTATTGCATGGCGTGTGTGTATTTCACATTTTTGTCATTTTTTAAAGTTAACATTAAAGTTAACAGTTTTAGCCTGCATTGTAGGATTTACGGAGGCTACATATTTGAACATAATTGGTTTATTAATAGATAAAGATAGTAAATATTTCATGGTGAAAGAGGTTAGGTCTTTCACCTTGATGTATGACGGCCATAGTGCACTTCACCTACGCGGCCCTCTGCTTATGCATTGATGAAAGGCGCTGTTAGTTTTCAGGAGCAACCAATCCATATATACTGGAGACAATCGCGTGTGGCCTATGATAGATCATTTAGCCACATTATTAAAAAAAAAAGAGAAAAGCTCAGGAGAACCGCTAAACAAAAGAAAGAAAATATTCGGTCAAATGTTGCTTCCATTCCTTCTAATCCGCATTCCATGGTAATGGGCGAAAGGTGAAAGCTCTGAAAAACAGGTTGCAGATAATTGCATGCATGTGAATGTGACATGAGCAATGGAGACAGATGTCCCCTATACATAGGCAATAGGGAGACGATGACTGTGGTTGGGATTGCGGTGGTGCTGTCAGTGGCCGGCTACTGATAATGAAGAGAACCCGCTGGGATTATATCGTTCTGTAGGAGCAAAATGGCTTCCAAGTTTTCAACTAATGAAGAGTTCATGATCCTAAGTTTCTGAATTCTTTAAAAAGGGATGCTCCACGCCCTACATTATGACAGGTCAGCAGGGCTCAGCTTGACCACCCATGAAACTGTAAAATAGAATATGCAAATAATCTCTACTGAAATTTACCCTATCTAATTTATCCTAACAAGTCCTCATTGTGACTAACCTGTAAGCATTAATGGGATGTACGAATTGGTGGGTAGAAGTCTTGCTCTACTGGGCAACGGTCTTAGATTGGTCTGTAGGGCAGTTGTGAAATGCACAAAGGGTGATCCGACAGGCTAGTGTGGCAGCTTCTGTTGGGCAATGGGGGCCAGTCACATGACTTGGTTCTCTGGACAGCTGGCAGCTTTGACCAAATATGCCTTACAAAGAAGCCTCAGCAACTACTAATCAAGCTGTTGTGAAAATATGAGGATTTTCTTTTGTGTATGGGTTTTTTACTGTCGCATTCGGGCCCTACTCGTCAGTGAGATAGAATATTATAATTGACTGGTGCCCAGTTACAGATGTGAAAGGCAACAGATCGTGTTGCCTTCTGTGCAATGATAGAAGGGGGCACACCATCCAAGGGGGTCTGGTCTGGCTTGCCTACCCCCCTGCGTTTCCACTTGGCAGTGTCACAAAAGATGTCTCTGACATATTGGAATAATCCAGCCAGTGGCTCATGCTTCAACAGCTTCCCATGGCAGCTACCACCTCTTCTACTGTGCATCACTGAAAGATATCATGGTTAACTCTATTTTGAATCTTGCAGGATTTTCGTGACCGGGCATGGGTGAGGCCCATAGATCTTCCAGTGAGCAGCACCAGAAACGTCCGGAAGTTATGACCGCACTTGTGTGAAGCCTATCACACAGTTGTGACAGGACTGAGAACTCAGGGCCATAGGGCCATCAGCAGACTGCAGTTCAGTGTCCCTCCCTTCTGCAAGTTTCTGCAGTGCTCTGCTCAAACATATTGCAGAACTTGCAGTCCTCCTACCCAACACTCACTCCATACTCTGGTCTCCCACTGGCCACTCCTTTGCACCTGTGTACTTGGGGGGAACTGCTATTTGCTGAGAGCCTCGTAACTATATATTAATCCCAAATCGCAGCACGTGTAGCAGTGCGGAGGATCATCCGCCTAGCACTCTGATTCAGCAAGCTGTTTACTGCTTGTAGTTTTCGATATTGCATCAGATTCAACCATTGTTTCTTTGCCGCACTCAACACACACACACCAATACTGAAAACAGGGGTGGACTGGGAACTAAAAGAGGCCCTGGAAATAATTACTGGGGACCAAAAGAGGCCCTAGAAATAATTCTCAAAGTGGCCCCATGTGACACTTTTTCAGCAAGCCCAATGCTTTTCCTGTGACAAAATTTGGAAATACCACACAAAAGAGGGCCAGGGTGCAGAGGCCCTATAGGCCAGTCCGCCCCTGATTGAAAACAAAACGCCTCAAACTAAACATCCTATAGCAAATGTATTCAGTTACATGCATTGATTAATGGATGTTGGCATTCTTTAGGCATTATGAAATGGAGTAGATGAGGATGTAGCTATACATTCCCACTCATGCCTCAGACAACCTAAAGCTGTATGCTCCTTGACATTCGCCGTTTTGGCCAACTTCATTGTTCCGGCATGCAGTTTATATTTTCTTGATTGTTTTTTGCATCCTCCTTCATTTTTCCCTTTGGGTGGATGGCTTCATTTAAAAGACTCATCGACTATCTATAGGTGCTTATTTTTCTGGCTGATCACTGGGTCGCAGGCCATTAGAGTGGGGGTAGTTGTCGAGTGAAGAGAACAGGAATGACCTAAGGGCCACTGCAAGTTTCATGATCAAGAAGAGTGCTCCAGATACTGGGTCCCACAGCAGTGAAACAGTTGTCTCTTATAGGAGATAGCCAGACATCCAGTTAGGTCAAAGGCTGCAGTGGCAATGATCATGAAGGTTGGGGAAGATTGGGATTGGTGTGCAGATAGGGATTTTAAGGAAGGTTCTGTGACACGTCTATGGATTCTGCGCAGGGTTATAAAGATTACTTTCACCTTCACCGAGAGCCACTGAGAGTTCTATATGCCTCCAATATCTGGATTCTATGTTGGGTGTCCAATTTATTTGGTTTCTTGGTGTTGTGCTGTTCACTAGTCTGCTTCAGGCAATGTGCTAATCACACTGTGTGGGCGATGCACAACGCATGTGTGTGAATAATTACTTTTTCAGGGAATTTGTGAAGCAGAAGATTGCTCTCTTTGCTTGCCACCTTTCTTCAAAAAGAAGTGGTATGAACACAGTCCATTTGCGTGTTTCGTGTTACTCCATTAGAGTGCGGTTTGCTCACTACATTTCAATTTGATGCCAGATTGTTGTCTTTTTGGTCGCAGCTGCCTCTAACCTACTTTTATATAGATTTAATTTGTGAATTAAAGTAATTCTGCGAGTGAAGTGAACAAACCATTGCTCTCTTGGAAAATCTCTTTCTGTAAAGTAATTATCTCTGCTGACGATACTGAGATTTTCTTTCCTTGTCCATTTCTTACACATTCCCTTCATCAGGGTCTAACTAAATGTTTCTCTTCTACTGGATCCTGAATGTCTGCCACATTATCTAAGATTAAAACCAAAGGAAACTGAAATTATTGTTTTCCTTTCTCCATCGTCTGTTGTTACTACTACCTTGGTTGTCTTCATTGGATCGAACCAAGAGTTCGTGTTTGACTCTTCCTTCTTTTGCTACGATCAAATTCTACTTGTTAATGGAACCGGTCTTGTCCAGCTATATAACATTAGGCAATGTGCACTCTATTCACTTTTTCTTGTACTAAACTATTATTACAAACCTCAATTCTTTCTTTCTTTAGTTTAATTTAAATGTGTGTTGTGCCCCTTTTGTGGGGCTTGTGAAATATATTTTACTTCCATTTCACTCTATTTGCTCTCTGCAGCTCATATTCTTTTTAAACCTAGGTTCCCATCTCGTGTTTCACCATATCTTGCTCACCGTTGATGGCTTCCCATAATTCCTAGACTTGATTTTCATATGTGATGTACTATTTTTAAAAGCGTTTACCTCTTGATTCTTCATATCCCCATGACCTCACTACTCATTATCAGCTATTCCCTTCCAGTGTTTTTTCTCATTTTTGCTCCTTTCAGTTTTGGGCACCTAAATTATGAAATGCCTTCCCATTAGCTATTCCTTTATGTAATGCGCAACACATCATAGACATTGGTCAACAGACAAGACCAAGGCTGGTCTAATGGTTGAAAAGGTGTTCTTCTTTTTCTTATTGATCATTGTACAAGAAACCAAATAATTTAGTCACTTCACCAGAATTCAAACCAAATGGGACTTGCTCTCTGCTTTTCTAGAGTTCCTCTTGGCAATTCCAAAATTCTAATTCAACAAACAAAAAAAGATATGTACCCTCAGAGTGTCTTGTGATAGAGTCTCCTGCACTGGCACCAACAAGCCTTACTTGGCTCCTAAAGAGACCACAGGGCACCAAAATCAATTGAGAAAATGCAAGGTACACAAACTGCAGCTGCCAGAATCCCCTACTTGTCAGAGAAAAAACCTTGACTGCAATTAGGAGAGTCATCTGCAGTTAGGAGGCCAGCGAACTGTAGGGATTCCGAAAGATCACAAACTCTACCCATCACATCACCTGTAGACATCTGCAAGGATCCCTCCTTTCATCTGCAAACTTCAACCTTTACATTAAACTGCTTGGAACCCTCCTGGCTCCACACAACATCCACCAATAAGCAGATGACACACATCTCTACCTCAAGATATCCTCCATCAAAGACATCCACAGATGAAAGGCCTGCCTTACATTTATCTTGCCCTGGCTACACAACAACACTAAACACCCTGACATACAGACCTAGCTCTCTGCTATAAACCTTGGGTGCTTCACACCCCAGCTGGCCACCAGGGCCAATTCCCTTGGGTTTGACATTGATAGACCACTCTCCTTCAAGCAGCACATAGCAAGAAGACACAAACAGCTTGGTACCAACTTTCTCGCCTGAGAACACTTAATCCATTTATCCCAGAAAATAACTTCAGATCTTTTGTCCAAGCATTGGTCCTCTCTGTCCTGGATGGTGGCAATGCCCTGCTGGAAGCCTTTCCACTGACTACCCTGGCACCCTAAGATATGTCCTACATGCTGCATCATGACTCATCAAAGGACTCTGCAAATTCAACCACATCATCACGACCCTCATCGAACTGCACTTGCTCCCGCTTGAGGTACCTATCATCTTCAAATCATCTACAAGGCTCTTGCCATGAGTCCCCAAGCTACCTAGCTGAGAAATGCATTACCTTTTGAGGCCTACAATCCACCAGAAGCAAGGACATGTGCATACTTGGACTCTGGTGGAGTAGGAAGGGCAGAACCGGAAGACAGGCCGTCTTTGTCTGTGCCCCCAAGGCTCTGGAACCTCCTCCCCATAAACAACAGACCTGCCCCTCCCTTTTACATGTTGGAAAGGGGCTCAAGACCCTCCTCTTAAAAAGAAATGTGTCATCCCTAAGACTTTGGTCCACACACCCTTCATAACACACCTAACCTGAGACTGGGTGACCTGCTTCCCCTGTTTCCTCCCCTATGTGCTTGCAGATCTCTTTCCGCCAAATTGCCCTCTGACCACTTTTATATCTGCTTTACTTGCTGTATCATTCCCCCTATGATTTGTACAGCTGTAAAGTGGTCTGTTGCTTCCCGAATCTAGGCCTGCTGTCAATAAATACCACAACAATAATAATAATAATAATAATTATTATTATTATAAATTAAATAAATATTATAAATATATAAGGAAAACCTGAAATTGACTGCAGACATGCAGAAGCAAAATGAAGCACTGCAAGACAGTGGGAACGACCTGGGTTGCCCACAGTGACACTTCCTGCACACAGGGGTGGACAGTCATGGAGAACTGTCACCCCCCTCCCATTTGGAGTTCTGAGTAGCCAAGAGAGGCATAGCTCCTCCTTCTACAGTGGCCCAACATAAGGTGGCATGGCTACACTGGAGTACCGTAAGGGCAGCCCAGGAGTAGGCAGGGCAGAGAAGGCCCAGGGTGATGTCTGTGAGGAGCACTGGATTAAAGGGAAACGTCTCTGTGTCAAACCCCACCAGGTTGCACTAAACCCACCCAGAAGGACCTACCTTGGGACCAACCTGGCAGGAAGTAATTGCTGGCGCAAAATAAGAGTACACCAAAGAAACCTCTTAGCAGACAGCGAGAAGGATGTCTCAAAAAGCAATGGGCTGCCCAAGAGTCATTGGTCTGCGACTGGTGAAAGTCTATGCCCGAGCCAAGTGTCAGAAGACCAACCGGTCCAATTTTGGGACGTGTGGTGACATCATTCTTGAGGTGGGAACCATTTAATTTGCTCTTTTATCTTTTTTGGGGACTTGGAGTAACTTTTGTAACATTTTTCTCTGCACCCAAACCTTGGCCTTGTTTTGGTTGTTTATGGAACTTTATGAGTCTGAACTTTTTTTGCCGGCCATCTTTGGAGCAAGACGGAAAGATGCCGTCCTGTGGATCCATTGTTGGAGAGAGACTGGTCCCTTCCGTCATATTACTGCTTTGACACTTAGACACACCATGATTCTGAAACTTTGTTTATTGAGTTTAGCCACCATCCTGACACATGCTAATTAATTTGTATGAAAACGGCAATACAAATTCTTTAGAAACGTATTTGGTGTCTGGATCTCATTTCAAGGAACATAGTGACTAGCTTGTTACAGTCTCTTTTAGACATAGGTTTTTCAGGGCACCTCCCTGTCAATCCATCTCCAGAGTTCACAGTTGTACGTCAGACGAGCAAATTGGCATTGTTTGTGACACAGCCAAATCCATTCCTTTTTGTCCTGTTTTTGGTTGATTTTTAATTTAATTTAATATTTTAAAGCATGGACCTAGCTTAAGGGCAGTAGAGCACGCTACAGAGTGTAGGAAGACAGTTTTTTGGTTGGAATATTTTAACAGTAGCGCAGTACTGTGAGTTGCAGTCTGTGCGTAAATCTGAGTGTCCATTGGGATTAGTCCTTTGTCAGGTATGGAAGGTCATCAGTAAAATTGGGTTTGCGTGTTTCTTTTTCAAATTGACTGCAAGCTGATTTATTTCTCCACAGCCATCCAGTTTATCTACGGGTGGTAAAGGGAAACAACCACTTCAGATCTTCTTGCAGGTTCTGTAGACACCACTGATATATAAGTGCGAGATATAGATGGAGTGTCTATTTCACTTCATGAAAGACCCAAATTGGTTTGGATGTCCCATTTCTCAGAGAAGGGCTTAAGAGTATTGTATCACTTCTCTTTCCTGGTGACTTGAATCCTACCCTCTGCACCACCTCTCTATACTCCATCTATGGTCTGAATCATCCAAAAAGTCACACTACCTGCTCACTCCTCCTCCCACCATGGTTTTAACACTTTCTGTTCAGGATCTCACCCACCCCCCCTTCAGGTCTGTTCCTTCCTGTTCTCACTAGCTACAGGCTCACTAGCCTTTGTGCTTTCGGCTGGTTCTCAACCTTCTTCTGAAATCTTTGCCCTACTACCTCCTGATCTCTTCCTCTGGCCATTGCTTGCTGCTTTCCAACTACCATCTCCTGATATCATCCTCTTATGACCTGCTTTTGTTTTCCTCCTGCCACTTCATGATGTTTTCGTTATACCATCTTCTGATGCTTCCAGCCCACCACCTCCTCATGGCTCCATCTGACACCTCCTCATGTAGCCCTGATCTTCCCAGAGTGGATTCCTGCCTTTGTCATTCCTACGCAGGCCTACTCCTCTTTCAAATACCTCGTCTGGAGGCTCTCTCTCTCTCTCTCTCCTTGCCATTTCCTTACTGTGGCTATCATCTATCGGCCACCTGGTCAGATCTCCTCCTTCCTCTCTCAGTGGGCAGACCTAACCTCTTCCCTCCTGGTCTTGAACACTCAACTCCTCCTTCTTCGAGACTTTAACATACACCTGGATGCTTCCTGTCCTTCCTCTGGACTCTTCCCAGACCTCTGTGAATCTCTCTCACTCTCTATTCTCCCCTCTGGACCGACTCACCCTGCAGGGCATACTCTGGATGTTCTGATCTCTTCAAAACCTTCCCTTTTCTATCCCTCTCACCACTCCTCTCGCCTGGAATGATCACGTTCTCTTTTCCCACCAGCTCACCCTCTCTACCCCTCAAGCCAGGCCAACTCCAGCACTTCTACTTACCTTCTCGGTTATCCGACCCATGAGGCATGTGTCAGTTGATGCTTTCACCACCACTTTCTCACCCCTCCTCTCCCTTCGGTTGACTCACACCCTGACACAGTCCTCCATGCTCCACTCTGCTATATCTGATGCTCTCAATGTTCTTGCCCCTGTCATGAGATCTGCTTGAAGCCCAAAGCCAAGTGCAACTCCTGGTATGAATCAGAAATCATCGCCCTTAAAAGCAAGTGCAGTGTGGCTGAGAGGAAATGGCATGTGTTCAGTACAATCTTTGACAAACTGGCCTGCCGCCTGCTCCAAAGGCAATACCGGCTCTCTGTCCGCACCAAGAAGAGAGCCCACATCCAAGCCCGCGTCTCTGCAACATCTAACAACTCGGCCAAGCTCTTTAAAATCTGCAAGGAGCTGGCCAATACTGCTGCAGTCTCTACCTCTCCTGTCCTCTCCCAGGCCCTCGGCACGGCGCTGGCTTCTCATTTCATCTCTAAAACTCAGGACATCCTGTCCTCTCTCTCTTCCTCTCCCCCTGCCCCTTCTACTCCCTGCTCTTTCTCTGGCCCTTCATTGGCCACCTCTCCTCCCTCCTTCTCTGCCTTTCCCCTCTTCTCCCAGATGAGGTTTCTAGACAAGTCTGATCTATGAAAGCCTTTCCAAAACAGGTTCAACCCTGTTCCTCCAAAACCATCAAGGACCACATTGACACCCTGGCTCTCGCTCTGGCTGACTTCTGCAACCAGTCCTTCACCACTGGAGTCTTCCCTTCCCCCCAGAAGCACTCCCTTGTGCACCCTCTTCTTAAGAAACCCTCTGCCGACCCGCCCTACCCGGCTAACTATCGCCCAATTTCCATCACTCCTTTCCTGGAAAAACTGGCCATCTCCCAGCTTAATCCTCACACTCAATCTGTTGGTTGTCTCTATGACCATTAGTCTGGCTTCAGAGTTGCCAGAAGCATGGAAACTGCTCTCCTGAACATCCTTGAAGATCTGCTCTCCATCTTTGATTCCAGCACCCACTGTGTCCTCCTCTTACTTGATCTCTCTTCTGCCTTTGACACAATCAACAATGCTATCCTGCTCAACCGTCTATGTGATAAACTGGGTATCACCGAAGAGGCCCTGGCTTGACTGACTTCTTTCCTTTCCGATCGACCCTCCTAGGTCCAACTTGGGTCCTTCCTCTCCTCTATCTCGATCTCTACCTATGCGGTTCCCCATGTCATGATCTCTGCTTCCAAAAGGTCAGGGTTTTCCCAACTCCCTTGGAAGCAGATCCATAACCCAGGTACCGAGTGCCAACCAGTCCCAATTGGGACCTTTTGGACCCAGTCCTGGCGCCAGTGGCACCAGGCTCATAAATATGCCCAGTCCCAGCGCTGGAAGCGCCGGGCTCATAATGCTTGGGTGGACTTACCTGCAGCAGACCATGCTGCTTACTTGCCTGCCAGTTGAGCCTCTGATCCTCTTGTGTTTGGAACTACTTTTCCTGTTGGGTGGGGCAGGAGCCACTCCCTAGATTCAGAACACTGGAACTCTTCTGGAAAGCAGGAACTCTTTTCTTACCTAGGCGTGGCTGTGGAAGGAGACACCTAAGCACTACAGGAGGCTATTTAAACCACACCCGATGGATGAATCTTGCTTTGCGTTATTCTGCATCCTCTGCAGCAGAACGCTCATCGTGTCTTCTGCATCTGATCCTGGGCCTAAGGAAAAAGGCTTACCATCCTGAATCCAGTCTTCAGCAACACCTATAAAGACAAGAAAGAACAGGTTAGCATTACGGTCTTCAGTGACAGCTCTTCACTTACCTGGTCCATCGGCTGTCACCAACGCCTCGCGCTGCATTCCGGCATCTGAAAGACAAAGGCTTACCTACTCTTCGTGCGCTCCGGAGGTCTTCACACTGCATTCCGGCATCTGAAAGACAAAAGCTTACCAACTCTTCGCACGCTCCGGAGGCCTTCGGCGCTGCATCCCGCATCTGAAAGACAAAACAAGGTGCGTTTAAAGACATTGGGGAACTTTAATACTCACGTGCCATTACTCCTTTCCACATGTAACCCAGTGGGTATTCCGGCACCCTGCAGCCGCTCCGAACTTGTACCTGCAAACTAAAAAGACAGTTAGAGCGCATCGTGAAGCAGGCAACAAGCGCTTACTTACGTGCTTCCAGGCGCTTCTATTCATCACACGGGCTCCATCTTCAACTCACTTCAGCCCGTCATCCGCCATCGCCGGAACCCTGCAAAACAAGAAACATCATTACTAAAGACTTTAAAGACATTAGAATTACTCGAAACTTACCGTTCGTGCAGTAAACGACGGACAGCAGTCCTCTGAAGTCAAGAGGCCTGCTCCCCTTATCCAGTGAAGAAACTGGTTACAGCACCCTGCCCCGAGGCAGATGGAGAGCACGGCGTTCACTTACCTAAGGTGAGAGCGTTAACCTTTGGGGTTCTACAGGAGAAGAGAAAGGGAAGAAGAGAGAGACATTCAATAACCCAGTTCCTTAATCCCATATTTTCTATCTGCAGACATCTTACCCTTCGAGTCAGACATACAGTGCACAGAGGTCCAGCCCAAAGAGCCAGCCATGTGTTACACATCACCTTTGAAGATACGGTATACGCCCAGTCAAGACCGGCGCCACTACGGGAATCAGGTGAGCGTTACAGAACGCAAAGCCTACCACAAAACTCCCGTCCAGGCGCTATGGAAACCTCGGATACCGACCAGCTAGCCCAGTTACTTGGGGAACTAAGGGCAGAAGTGCATGCAGCCCGTCAGGAAACGAACGCTCTAAGAAGGGAACTGATTATTTCCAAGGAGCGAACAGATGATCTCGCTAGACAATTGCTACAGTCACAAGCCGGACAGACCCCGTTACCCGCATCTGGGGGAAATCTTCCTTCTACATCCTCTATGAATCCAGTGCAGATCAACCTACCTGGGAATGTACCTCTGGCTCCGCCCGAACAATTTTCTGGTGACCCAAAGAGGTTTGCAGTATTTATCAATCAGTGCCGGTTGCATTTCTTATGCCGGCCAGCAGCCTTTCCAACTGATCAAGCTAAAGTAGCTTTCGTGCTTTCGTACCTTAGTGGCAGTGCGGCAGACTGGTCGATCCCTCTAGTAAATCAAGATGATCCGGTCCTCCATGATTTTCAAGCTTTTCAGCTCAGTATGGAAAAACTGTTCGCAAGACATTCACAGGGGCAGGCCTTGGACAATGAGCTTCTTTCGTTGCGACAAGGTAATCAAGACCTTTTGGCTTATATTGCGTCTTTCAACAGACTGATAGTGGAAACTCAATGGCCTGAGGACAAAAGGATTACGCTGTTTTATAGAGGTCTACGTGGAGAGCTCAAAGATGTGTTAGCCCAAGTAGTGAATCCCCCACAAGATTGTTCGGACTATATAGACTTAGTCGTTCAAATAGATCACAGACTGCAGAACAGGAAGGCCGATCGTTCCAAGTTTGATGCTCGAGTATTTTCCAAACCGCCAACTCCTTCCAAAGGAGTAGACTCCGGGGAACCCATGCAAATAGGGGGTCTGAAAGGTCCTCTAACACAAAAGGAGCGGGAAAGGAGAAAACAGTTGCAATTATGCCTCTATTGCGGAAACTCAGGGCACTTTCTTCGAGACTGTCCGGTGAAACCTGCCAAGAAGGCAGTAGGAGCTGCAGTTACCAAAGTTACAAACTCTGAGCAGGGAAACGACCTCGCCCGACAAGAATAGAGGTCCTCTTGCCGAGCGTGAAAACCAGTTCCGTGACCTCGCATTTCGTGATACCTATGGTCCTCATTAGCCCTGATAATCCGGATCGATTACATGCAATTGAAGCTTACGTCGACAGCGGTGCCATCGGCAATTATGTGGATCATGAAATGCTTTTGAGGATGAATCTAACTCTTTGTCCCAAGGCTGTAAAGGACGTCATTACTACGGTGGATGGTACGGAGATAGCCTCCGGGCCAGTAACGCATACCACTCAAGAGGTGACGCTAGTAAGTCAAGATGGACACCATGAGAAGATCGTGTTCGATGTGATCAAGGCCCCTCAGTTTCATATTATTCTAGGAATACCTTGGTTAGAGAAACACAATCCTCTGATCGATTGGCGAGCAAGAACGGTCCAGTTTCCAGAATGTGTCTCTACTTGTCACCCTCCACCTGGTGTTGCACTGGCAGCAATTTCTTCAGAGACTCCCCAGTTACCTCCCGAATATCTAGAATACCAAGATGTTTTCCGGAAGGATCAGGCTAACTCTCTACCTCCTCATAGGTCTTATGACTGCCAGATAGACCTGATACCTGGATCTACTCCTCCTTGTAGTAGAATTTATGCCCTCACCGAGCCTGAGAACCTTCACCTTCGACAATACCTGGATCAATACCTGGCAAATGGGTTTATTCGTCCTTCCAAGTCCCCTGCTTCTTCAGCTTTGTTCTTCGTTCCAAAAAAGGAAGGAGACCTTAGAACTTGTATAGATTATCGCTCCCTGAACCAGATCACCGTTAAGAATAGATATCCGTTACCTTTGATCCCTGAACTCCTGGACCAAGTCAGAAAATCATGCATATATACAAAGCTGGATCTTAGAGGAGCTTACCACTTGGTACGTGTAAAAGAGGGCGATGAATGGAAGACGGCCTTCCGCACCAAGTATGGGCTATTTGAATATCAGTTCATGCCCTTCGGACTTTGCAATGCCCCGGCCGCCTTTCAATATTTTATGAACGATGTCCTCAGAGAGCTCATAGATGTGTGTGTTGTTGTTTACATTGACGACATCCTCGTTTATTCTTCATCGGAATCTGAACATCGGAAACACGTGAAAATGGTCCTAGAAAGATTGCGTCAACACAAACTTTTCGCTAAATTGGAAAAATGTGTTTTCAACGTGACTGAAGTTGAATTCTTGGGATTCATATTATCACCTGGCGGAGTGCGTATGGATTCAAAGAAGGTCGATGCAGTTCTCAAATGGCCATCACCATCCTCCGTAAAAGGTGTGCAAAGCATGTTAAGCTTCGCTAACTTTTACCGCAGGTTTATCCCCGAATTCTCTCGAATAGTCCAGCCCATCACTGCCTTGTTAAAGAATAACAAACGTTTTGAATGGTCTACCGAGGCGGAACAAGCTTTCCAGGATTTGAAGACTAAATTTATCTCTGCACCAATCTTAAAACACCCTTGCCCCGAACTCCCCTACATCGTGGAAACTGATGCTTCAAGCCTTGCCATGGGGGCAGTTCTATCACAAAAGGACTCGTTAACCAATCAGTTGCATCCCGTGGCATTTTGGTCCCGCAAATTCTCGCCTCCTGAAATCAATTACACGATTACTGACAAGGAACTTCTGGCTATCAAGTCTGCCTTTAAGGCTTGGCGGCATTATCTGCTGGGGGCCCGACACACCGTTACTGTGATTACGGATCACCGAAACCTGCAATATTTGAAAACCGCAAAAGCCCAATCCTCTAGACAACTCCGTTGGGCATTATTCTTTGCCGAGTTTGACTTCATAATTACCTATCGACTTGGTACAAAGAACGGTAAAGCTGATGCCCTTTCTCGGATGGGAGTGGAAGAACACTTGATCAACCCTAAACCTGTACCAATCATTCCCGAACAAAGAATTCTAGGTGTAATCGCCACAGAATCCATAGAGGAAGTTAAGGATAAAGCCAGGCAACTTGTAACTCCAGCAGACATACAGAATTGGCATCTGCAGGGAAAGGACTTTGCAGTAAAGGACAACTTATTGTATTTCCAAGAACGATTATACCTACCCAGCACAGATTTACAGAAAAAAGTAATCTCTTGTTATCACGATTCTTTAATGGAAGGACATCCCGGTATGGCCAAGACCTCAGAAAAGATCAAGCGCTACTTCTGGTGGCCGTCTTGGAAAAAAGATATCAGAGACTTTATAATGTCCTGTGGAGTATGCGCCCAAAACAAGAGTCAAAAGGAAAGACCAGCAGGCCTCTTACGACCTATTGACATCCCACCTCGCCCTTGGCATACGCTTTCTATGGACTTCATCACCGATCTACCTCCATGCTCCGGATACAATACGATTCAAGTAATCGTGGACTTATTCTCCAAGATGGCGCATTTCATTCCGCTCAAAGGCTTGCCAACAGCAGCAACTCTGGCCCGAGAATTTCTCGAAAACATCGTCCGACTGCACGGTTTTCCTTCGGTTCTAATTTCGTATCGAGGTAGTCAATTTATTTCTCATTTTTGGCGAAGTTGCTGTCTGTCGGCTCAAATTGATGTGAGACTATCGACCAGTCACCACCCTCAGACCGACGGACAAACCGAGAGGACCAATCAAACTCTGGAACAGTATTTACGCTGCATGCTGCAACAAACTAAAAAAACTTGGAAAGACATCCTTTGGATAGCCGAATATGCCTACAATAACTCTGTCCATTCGGGAACTGGGAAAACCCTGTTTTTTTCTTTTGTAGGCAGTCACCCTCGAACCTCGGAGTTGGATCCCCTCCAAGATCTAGAAACACCAGCAGTAGACTACCTGCATTCTACAATCACCCAAGCCTTTAAGGAAGCTGTTTCTCACCTTCAAAGGGCTAAAGAACAATACAAGAAAGGAGCAGATCAACATCGGAAGGAAGCCCCTCAATATCAAGTAGGGGATCAAGTCTGGTTATCCACCAAATATCTACCTCTAAAAGGGCCACGCACATTCAACCCAAGATACCTTGGTCCCTTTTCCATCACTACCATAGTAAACCCAGTAGCGGTCAAGTTGGACTTGCCCCCGCACATGAAGATACATCCGGTCTTCCACGTCTCTCTATTAAAACCCGTGCAACCTCAAACCCGACTAACTAAATCTCCAAAACCTATCCTAGTTGATGGAGAACTCGAGTTTGAAGTCAAAAGCATTCTGGACTCCAAGATCTCCAAATCTAAACTATTTTACCTAATTGACTGGAAAGGCTACGGCCCCCAAGAGAGATCCTGGGAACCTGCTGAATATGTCCACGCTCCTCGCCTAATCAAAAGATTTCACCGAACATTTCCTGACAAGCCAAAACCCCCGGAGAAGCCCGTTTGGGAGGGGCCTTGAGGGGGGGGTACTGTCATGATCTCTGCTTCCAAAAGGTCAGGGTTTTCCCAACTCCCTTGGAAGCAGATCCATAACCCAGGTTCCGAGTGCCAACCAGTCCCAATTGGGACCTTTTGGACCCAGTCCTGGCGCCAGTGGCACCAGGCTCATAAATATGCCCAGTCCCAGCGCTGGAAGCGCCGGGCTCATAATGCTTGGGTGGACTTACCTGCAGCAGACCATGCTGCTTACTTGCCTGCCAGTTGAGCCTCTGATCCTCTTCTGTTTGGAACTACTTTTCCTGTTGGGTGGGGCAGGAGCCACTCCCTAGATTCAGAACACTGGAACTCTTCTGGAAAGCAGGAACTCTTTTCTTACCTAGGCGTGGCTGTGGAAGGAGACACCTAAGCACTACAGGAGGCTATTTAAACCACACCCGATGGATGAATCTTGCTTTGCGTTATTCTGCATCCTCTGCAGCAGAACGCTCATCGTGTCTTCTGCATCTGATCCTGGGCCTAAGGAAAAAGGCTTACCATCCTGAATCCAGTCTTCAGCAACACCTATAAAGACAAGAAAGAACAGGTTAGCATTACGGTCTTCAGTGACAGCTCTTCACTTACCTGGTCCATCGGCTGTCACCAACGCCTCGCGCTGCATTCCGGCATCTGAAAGACAAAGGCTTACCTACTCTTCGTGCGCTTCAGAGGTCTTCACACTACATTCCGGCATCTGAAAGACAAAAGCTTACCAACTCTTCGCACGCTCCGGAGGCCTTCGGCGCTGCATCCCGCATCTGAAAGACAAAACAAGGTGCGTTTAAAGACATTGGGGAACTTTAATACTCACGTGCCATTACTCCTTTCCACATCTAACCCAGTGGGTATTCCGGCACCCTGCAGCCGCTCCGAACTTGTACCTGCAAAATAAAAAGACAGTTAGAGCGCATCGTGAAGCAGGCAACAAGCGTTTACTTACGTGCTTCCAGGCGCTTCTATTCATCACACGGGCTCCATCTTCAACTCACTTCAGCCCGTCATCCGCCATCGCCGGAACCCTGCAAAACAAGAAACATCATTACTAAAGACTTTAAAGACATTACAATTACTCGAAACTTACCGTTCGTGCAGTAAACGACGGACAGCAGTCCTCTGAAGTCAAGAGGCCTGCTCCCCTTATCCAGTGAAGAAACTGGTTACAGCACCCTGCCCCGAGGCAGATGGAGAGCACGGCGTTCACTTACCTAAGGTGAGAGCGTTAACCTTTGGGGTTCTACAGGAGAAGAGAAAGGGAAGAAGAGAGAGACATTCAATAACCCAGTTCCTTAATTCCATATTTTCTATCTGCAGACATCTTACCCTTCGAGTCAGACATACAGTGCACAGAGGTCCAGCCCAAAGAGCCAGCCGTGTGTTACACATCACCTTTGAAGATACGGTATACGCCCAGTCAAGACCCATGCGCCTCTACGGGAATCAGGTGAGCGTTACACCCCATGGGTCTTACCTCTTTCCTGGCTGTTCAACCAATACCTGGCCCTTCTTGCCCATCGCATTGCCACTCTCTGCCCCAACTTTCAGTGCTATGTGGATGACACTCAACTCATTCTCAGGCTACCTTCCGCCACCTCTTCTCCTTTTCTCATCTGACTGTCTGTCTGCTATCCAGGAGAGGTGTGCCGCCAGAGATCTCTACCTTAATGCCAGTAAGACTGAGATTCTCCTCATCGGCACACCTCTTACCTCCTTTCCAGTCACTCTCTGGCCAGCCTCTCTTGGCCCACTTGCTGCTCCCACCTGTGAGGCTAAAACCTTGGGGTCATCTTTGACTCCACACTCTCCTTCTCTCCTCACATCTCTGACGTCTCTAAGAAGTCACACTACCAGCTGCACCTCCTCATAGGTATTCTTCCTTTCCTCTCCTTCCCCCAGAAGCTCACTGTCTCCAGAGCTCTGGTTCTCTCTAGGCTGGACTACTGCAACAGCCTCTTTCTAAACCTGCCTGCCTCTACTCCCCGCCCTCTGCAACTCAACCAAAACAGGACTGCAAGACTTGTCCTTGCCCTCAAGTCCAGGGATCGTATCTCTCCAGGACTGAAATCTCTGCACTGGCACCCAGTGGGGGCGAGGATTAAGTTCAAAACTCTCTGCATTTTCCACAATGCCTTCTGGGGCCTGGGGCCTTAATACCTTAAACTCTCTGTTCCTAAATATCTTCCTTCTCGAGCTCTTCGCTCATCCGCCTCCAACTCCCTCAGGGTCAGTCGCTTCTCCAAGCAACGATTTGTTGGTAGATCTCTTTCTTTGGCTGAGATCTCCCTCTGGAACAGCCTCCCTGCCTCCCTGAAACTTGAGGAGAACCATCTCCGGTTCCAGAAGCACATCAAGACCTTCCTCTTTGCTTCTGCTTTCTCTCCTCCTCTCCCCTGCTGATCTCCTGTCTGAAACTGAAACTTCACTGGTTACCTGGCTACCCTCTGATCTCGGGCCCAGGTCCTCTCCCCGCCAGTTGCACACCTGCACTGCCCCTCTGGCAACCCTTGCACTCGGGGCTGTTTCTGTATCCCTACCGCCCCTGACCAGCACTTGATACCTGATGTCTGCACTTACCCTTACACTTGCCACCGGCTGGTCGCACTTTTTATTTATTGTTTTATTCATTTTACTGTTTGTCCAATGTACTGCACTGCCCCATCGCCTTTCCCCACGCAATGCTCCCGCTCCCCCAATGTCACCTAGCCTAGTAAGATCGCTGTCTATGTCTTCCCCTGTTCCCCCTCCTTTCTCTCGTCTCACCTTGAAACAATTGTGTATAGGCGTGTTATAAAAACCCTTTCATATCATATCTCCTCTTCTTTTCCTCCTATCACTTCCTGCTGTCCCACTCCAACTATCTCCTGATATGTTCATCCTTCCACCCCTTGATGTCTCGTTCCTACCACCTCCTGATGCTTCCCTCCAATGCTCTCCTTATGTCTTATGTCTCCTTCCAACTACCTCCTGGTATTACCTGTGTACCACCTCCTCATGCTTCCCACCTACCACCTCCTGATGTTTCTTCTCCCATCGTGTGTCTGGCCTCCTCTGCCCCTTTCTGTCACTTGCAAACTCTCTGCACTCTCTCCTTTCTGGATCACCAACTCACTAGAAACTCCTGCCACAACCTACATGCCAATACACCCTCTTCCTGGTATGTTCCTTGTATATGTGAGAGGGCCCTCCCATTAAGGCAGCCTGGATGTTAGGCCCTGCACATGTGCATCCTTATTAATGCTGCCATGTGATTGGTTGTTCTGGAATTACCTTTCCCTCCTACAGGTGTGACATACATCTTAGTGTACAATCCACGGCTGGACTGAGGCTTTAAGGCGCCAGACTACCATCTTGGATTTCCTGTCTGTGTGCATATGTGCATAGCTAAACATTGATCATAGCAGAGCTGAATCTGCAGCGGAACCTGCTCTAAACACTAATCGTCAGTTGAGTTGTTAGGATGGTTGCGAGAGAGGTCAGTCCAAACATTTGGTAAGTCTGCTTGGTGGGGGGTGCATTACCATACTTGAGGTCAGTGGTCTCCTGGCAAGACCCTTAAAGGTTCCAGTAACATTGGTACCCTGGATTTGACTGCCTCTTGCAGCTTAATGGGAGCGAAGTGGGGGTGGCGAGGTGTCCTTTCCTTCCCACCCCCGGGGTCCTCATCCTGGTTCCAGCCCCCTTGGTCACTCCACTTGGTAGCCGCTGAATCAGACAGGGGGGCTTCATCAGACACATTAACATTAGTTAAAGAGCGCTAAAAGAACATGTTATAAGCATTGCTCTTCCAGCGACTGATAGTTAACATAATCCCGCTACCTTGCGATCATCCGCTTGCTATGTGTTCTATTCATGGTAACGTTTTTTCATGGTTATTTTACTCATTCTTTGTAAAGTGCTTTGAATGAAAGCTCTGTAGGAATCAAGTCAAATAAATGCAATAAACTAGAATAGTATTAAACTCAAATATTTTGCAAGACGGTAAATGCACAGTTTATTGTATTTTTATTATCTACATTAAGCTATTTTGGTACTTAAAATGTTAAAACCTTTAGCATTAACCCACAGCATAATAACAAGCGAGTATACAATGTATCAACATGCAAGATACCATAACTTCAAAATGATCTAAGATTCAGATTAAGATTAACATTGGAGGGAGGCATTGGGAATGGTGGGCAGATTGTAGGAAAACAAGTTACAAGTGAATACATATCACGCATCTGAAACTGTTAGACTAAAAAATGACCAGTAATTAAGCCCGTTTAGTAAGGTAAGCCATATCCGGCCAGAAAGTACTTCATTGAGGAAGCGTTCTTTTCTTGTAGGTTTTATGAAATAAATTCTAGAAACTAATCAGAGCACCAGGAAGAAATTAAGTTATGCAGTCAGGTATGTGCAAATCTATAAACCTATAAACAAACATGAAGAGAGAAGCCATTAGGCATGTAACCCATAGGTCCTGATTTGGTACGAGACGAATTCCTATTTATTTGTACTATTTTCTTTGTTGCCATTGTTCCTTTAATTGTCCATATTTGTTGCGATTTGGCAAAGATCTTGAGAGATGGGGAGACATTTGAAAGAATGATTTGCCCTGTAAACCTAAAATTCCTCGCCAGAGCCCAGGAGAGGCGCTTGGAAATCCGTGACCACCATTTATTCACTTTTGAGCAATTGCACTTTGTACATAACACATTATCCGGGTAGTTTATAGCGCCAACAGTTCCTGTCTTGACTGAAGCCGAGTTTAAATTTCTTCAGCTCAGTGAAGTCCAGTATATTCTCAGTTATATCTTTTGTTAGAGAAAAACAGCGTTTTATTGTTGCAATGTGTTTTGCAGAAACACAATGCCACAAGAGCAAACAACAATGTACATTGTCCTGCCTCTTTAACCTATGAAGAACAATTGTTTTGAAGCTGTCAGAAGAATCATGCAGGACATGGCAGAGCACCCTCTCAGATAAGCTGATGCATACCCTTAGTTTTGTTATCTTAAGTAGCCCTATGGTCATACTTAAGAAACTTTGCACTTGTGCAAATGCAATTTGGCATACCATCGAAGCAGACGAAAAATGTCTCTTATGCAAATATATTTTGTTCCAAATCAATTTTGCACAAGCACAATTGTTCCCGACTACAAAGGGCGCGAAAAATTGAATTGCACCGTTTCTGTAATACCTGAACTATTTGTCATATTTTTTGTTTAAATTACATGCTCAGTATACATGTTTTAGATATGAATATTCTTTTATAGCATAATAATGAACCTTATATGTACTGTGTTTGGGCTTCTCTCAACTCCTCTTCTCAAATTCAGGAACCTGATTACCACCCTTTGACCTTAGTGAAGTGATACATTTCACTGCTATTTTAGCCTCAGCTCCAAACTCTAAGGCTGGCTGAATGAGTTCATATGGTTCATGGTTGCAAACATTTTGATGTCAGGATGAGTGTTGTGAAAAAAATTAACTGAGCTCCAAGCCCAGTGTGTATTGTATTCTTAGTGATTCAAACATGCAGCCCCTTTCCGACTGGATATATTTGTCAGACATAAAGATCTACGTTCATTGTGATGCTCCCAAATTGCTCTACGATTTTATGCAGAGTAGTAAGGACCGCCCTTATTGGTGCCATTTGTCCTCTTTCTCTTGCTCCGGGAGGGGGGAGGATTTCCGAAAGAGTGAAATAGGGAACATTTAATATAGTTGTGTTAGGTATTAATTTGCGCAGTAAGTGATATAACTTTTTTATGATTGCAATATATACTGGAAGTGATCATCGTAAAATATTTAAAAGAGCCAGTTTACAATGTTAGTACAATTAAATAATTTCGTATTTTAACTGCTTCTTTTGCTAAAAATACACACTTTTGGTCTGATTCATGGAATTATTTGCAGGGAATATCGGGGACTTGCGCTCCAAACTGCACGCAAGTCCCCGTACATCAATTCATGTAAACGAATGAGCAGGGTTTACGTCACTGTGCGAGAATCCAAGCAGAGTGTGGGTTGGGCCTACTGAGCGACCAAAATAGGGGGTGGCACATGCAGAATGAGGAAGAACATGCAAAAATGTGGGTGTGTTGAGGGACAGTCCACTGTCATGCAAATGCACACCCATATGAGTGCAAATATATACGTATTCATGGATTCAAACTCTGAATGTCGGGTCGCAAAAAAAAGCACACGCAAATGCTGTTATTATCACGCCACTCAATAGCATGCATAAAGGTCAAAGCGCATTGTAACAAATGCGTATAAAACACACAATAAACACCAAATGAACGTATCCAGTCATGATGAATTCAGCATTTGTCGGTGTGATTGTGCACGGACACCACAGGGAGGTGGAGGATGGCCAAGGCCCAGATCTTCAACCATACACCACCCTTTTCGGGATGCTGGATGAACAGGTCTATGGCAGGTACAAGTCCCCGCCCCCATATCATCCTAGACCTGGTCAGTGAGTGGGAAGATGGGCTAACATCACCCACCATGTGCTCCCAGTCCCTTAGCCCCCTGCAAAAAGTGCTCACTGCCTTATATTTCATGGCAATTTGATAATTCCTGCAGGCCACCGCCATAGCAGGCAGTATCTCCCAGGCCACACAGTCACGCTGCCTACACCAGGTGCTGACGTGCATAACTGCACAACCTTCTGTGCCCTGCCACACCTATCTGCCAAGAACACTGGCAGAAAGGCAAATTGTCATGCAGGACTTCTATGCTGTGGCGCACTTCCCACAAGCACCCAGGTTGTGCTACATATCCCACAGATTGAGAGGGCACATATACCGCAACCGCAAACATTGCCATTCAATAAATGTTCAGGTTGTGCACGATGCCAAGGACATCATAACTGAAGTGTATGCAAACTATCCAGGAAGCACGCATGACAGTTGTATATTCCGGATGTCACCACTACATCAGACCGTAAGAAACATCCTAAAGCCAGAACACAGGTACATACTGCTCCTGACACTGTGTGGGATTGGTTCATGTTCGAAACCAATAACGATACCTTGAGGTTGTTGTTGAACACACGTGGACAGTCAGGTTTTACACCAGATTTTGCCATCTATTTTGACGTACGACATATGGAAGGTTCTTCTCTTGAACTTCCCTGTCTATAGCAATAAGAAGTGGGGTAAAGTATATACACCCTATGCCAATGCTGGTGATCTACCAGTTTGTTAGAATTACGCAAGTTTATTAGAAGACTGTCTGAAACCGGTAGACAGTGGTTGTGACATAGTGGAGGCAGTAAAAATAAACCAACCTACACCCAGAACAACGCTTGTTCTTAATTTTCCCACACTCTGGGCATCATCACGAGTTGGGCGGTAACACCGACACTATTAGTGCCGGCGTTAATAGCCCTACCGTCAAACCCCCCAGCGCTATTAGCGCCGGATCACGGGTTTGGCGGAATGGTTATTGCCCATTCCCCATTGGGCCCATTCGGGAATTCCTCATTCCCCATTGGGCCCAATGGGGAAAATTCGCACTATTACCGCCGGCGGATTTCCTGCCGGTGGTAAACGCACCAAAAATCAGCAAATTTTGCGAGGATTTCCCCCCAGTTTACAGCTGGGGGGAAATCCACCAAGGTCATGATCTGGCGGACCCTTAAATGTGGCAGTAATAGCACTATTGCCGCATTTAAGGGTTACCGCCAAACTCGTGATGAGGCCCTCTGTCTAGTAATAAGAATTCTTCAGGCTGATGTTGTGGGTCGTTATTTGTTTGTCTTCGTCTTAGAAGCTCACCCAGATAGGTAGTGCCACTTATGTTCCTTTTCTGGCATTCCTTCCGTGGTCTGAGCTACTAGTTCTTAACCTGAGTTCCCCTAGGACTATTCAGCCCTTCTACGGGATATTAAATCATTATGTACCCAAAGTAGAAGGCTAGCTTTTTTGCCTTAGATGCCAACCCGTTTTAACACTTATCCGCCCATATCCACCCATTAGGATACAAGTGACCTGGGACAGACAGGGGTATAACAATCTTCGGATTGTTATTTTTCTTCAAAAATGATATCTCTTTATCCTCTTTTCCTGTCCCTTTTAGATAAGCAGCCCATCAGCGCTTTCTAGGGAATCTTCCCCTTAGGGACTAGGTAGGGACAGTGAGCTATTCGATCTATCCTTCTGTCGTCGATACTGACCCTGTAACTCCCAGGCCAGATCCTTTTGGTATAGGGGAATGTTACTGCTTTGTAAGAATCACACACAGTTGTGTGTTGCCCTCTTTTTTGTGTTAATAATACCACTACATCAGAACCTGGTAGCTGGCAAACATGGGAACACATGTCTCATTGGTGAGTATGAACGGACACACATTTGCATGCACGTAGCCCACTGATCAATAGACGCTGTCAACAAATGTTAATGACAACTATGTACACATTTACAGGGGACGGTGCTGTAAGGAACTCATGGTGGCAACTGTAAAGACAGACACAAGTGATTATAGTTTAAGGGTGTTTATTAACCTGTATATGCGGGTTGGAAAAATGCCTAACCTAAGCCCAAATGTAAGATGGGAGCAAGCTACGACCATCAAATAATATTAAAAGTCAGTCCTAGTGCCGTCTTGTCAAATAAAAGGGCCTATACCAAGAAAAACCTATTTCCAATCCTTACGCTAAATACAAACAAAGAGTGTGGGATAGGGTTCACAAGAAAGAAAGAATTGTTCACAAATAATAAGTCAGGATGCGGTAGTCCGGTCTCCCTTCCCCATGTTTTGAGCAATAGATAAGGGGGGACTCCTGAGCACAGTACACGGTTGCGCTTCTCCAGTACGAGCTTACAGTTTTGCTCTCAGCTTATCAGGGCTTTCAGTCGTTAAGTCTCTTTTCTATAAAAAGTCTCTTGCCTCCAAGGACTTGATGTCTTCAACAAAATGATAAACAAAAAGTTCCTTTCTGCTTGCACGTTGGGTGATGCCTTTTCACCCCTAGATCCCCCTCTTCCGGGCTCAGATCCACAAGACGTTTTTAGCAGTATCAGGCCCCTCAGCATTCAGGCTTCTCACTCCCGAGGGTCTGATGGGCTAAAAAATATTAAACAAAAGGTTAACAAAAATTCCAAAGTTCTTCTCTGATTGTCTCTGCTTGTGTTTGGGTGATAGCTCTTCACCCCGGGGTTCCCCTCTACCGGGTTCAGACCCTTCTCGGTTGTTAGCCTTCCTCCGTCGGGTTCACTATGGCTTTCAACACAATTTCATTTGTGACATCTATCTGATTCATGAATCTTAGTGTCTTTTTGTACAGTTCACTGTGGCCATCCCTCTGCCGGGTTCACTCTTGTCAACACACTATTCACTGGTATTTCAGACTTTGCCCGCTTTTATCGGCATCCCTCGGTTGGGCTCATTCTTGCCAGCTTTTCCAATTCATATAGTTCCTTGAACAGTTTTTATGATGCAGGACTCACTTCCCCTAGCTTTAAAATCATCTGTCAGTCAAAGGCTTTCGACTGTACAGAGGATTTTACTAGACCCCTGTATGACCACTTTGATCCTATTCTCACCGTAGTTTCCACCATAGGTTAATCGCCCAGAGTTTCTCAAGTGAACACCATGTGGTGTCCGCTGCCTCTGTAGCTGGTTTTCCCCTCTTGTATAAATCAAACAGTTCTTTGTACTTTCTTCAATTAGCCGCTTTCAACATAGTTTGGTTTCTTATCGGCTCTCCCCTCGACTCAACGGCTGTGATGAACCGCTTGGCATTTCTTGTCTCTGGGGTCAAGACCGATACTACGTGGGCAAGCGTCTCCCCTCGGCTTGGTAATCAGAGCAGGAGGGCCTTGTCTACTGTTGACATCTGCTGCAACACACGCTGGCTATTGTTTGCGGTCTTGCGATTCCGTCTTCTGAGGTTTCACAGGCCTGGCTCAGAAAGGGCAAGGTCGCTTCCCTTCTTGTTACCCTCACGATTCGTGCAGACATTCTCCTCCTCTTGAACTGCCGTGCTGAGTAAGCTCTCTCGTTGTGCGGTCTGCCTTGCTCGTATTATGCTCTCGTGCTCCACCTTTTATCCCTGTGGGGAAGGGAAAAGGCTGTCACGTGTGTGTGATTCTGGTCAATTGCCTGACTTTGCCTGACCCTGGTGTTGGGACATGTCAGGTAGATGGCTTTGGTGTCTGTCTGTCGTCTTTCGTGATGTGTGAAAGTGTTCATGTCAGAAAAGGGGGCACGTAGAGTCTTCGAGTATCCTATGGCGTAGAATGGGGAAAAGGTATAAGAAGGGGAATACCACTGCCTGACCCATATCTCATTTTTCACCCGTCTGTAAGTACAGCTCACCACCTTATCCATGCATTCGCTGTGTAACCCGCCACTCTAATGGTCCCTTAAGCACCACGAGACTCTCAATATAGCTACAGATTAGCAGTCCTGATCACAACCGCTCTGTGAGACCAATGCCGCTGAAACCGTTGCACAATTGCTATCTGCACATTTGCTACTACGGCCCCAGGCTCCCTCTGAGCGTTGAGCCCTGATCTGCGCCCCCAAATAGCTTACTCTTGCACCTCTTCTGAACCTGGCCATGACTTCTTATGTGCCTAACATCTAGTGGCTGCTACATCCCGGCCTCTTGCACACTAAAACTGCAACTACACACGGAATGCTGTCATAGCATGCCTATGTGCAATTACAGCCTACAACCGCCGGAATAGCAAATTTGCATACGTGTATCTACCCTTGCATTGTATAGGTGCCCGCGATATAATTTACATATCATTTCATTTCATTTAATGCTATATCTGTGGCCCAGGTATAATGTATCAGTCAGCTATAAGTTTAGCTGCTTCATGTGTAATGCACTGTCTGCTACAAAGCCATCCTAGTGACAAACCCCCATTGCTTTTTCGAACACATGCTTACATCAGTCTAGTCCAACAACATCCGCCTGCTACACATCAAATCCACGGTGTTATCTTATTCGTTTGCTGTTGCTTGACAAATATTCGGTTTTCACAACCACGTATCCCACTTTACCGTAGATCATGTATTCTAATGAATGCCTGTACCTACTATGCATATTTATAGCTACTGGGCCTCATTCCGAGTAGGGCGGTAAGGGTTAACGGTCACCGGTAATGAGACCGGTGCCGTTAAACCCTTACCGCCCTACTACGAGTTCCCATTGCGGGTCCTTCCTTAACGCCTGCTTTTAGCAGCCGTTAAGGACGGGACCCGCAAAGGGACTTTAGTGCTAATAACGGTACCGTAATTTACAGTACCGTTATTAGCACCTTCCCCATTCCCATTGAGCCCTATGGGGGCTGAAATGGGAATGTGGAAGAGGCCTGGTGAATGGGGAATTAGCGGCGTGGTTACCTCCAAAGTCGGAATGAGGCCCATTGTGTCCTCACTATACATTACATATGCTAATGTTTGCCTTGTATCCTTATGCGTACCTGTATCTACTATGACCATGTATGTGCCAAAACCATCAGCATAATTGCAGCTCCACCGTATTGCATGTGTCTTTATGACCCACTATATCTGCTTATGGTGATATTTAGCTCTATATCAGCCCTCCAAACTTGCTGTATTAGCCTACTTGCTGTTCAATGCCATTTTGTGTCCTTATGACATACCGTATCTGCCTATTGTGATATTTAGCTCTGTATCAGCACTCCAAACTTGCTGTATTAGCCTGCTTTGTCTTTTAGTTCCAATACTACCTCCTGGATACACAGTATCTGTACATTGTGTTACTATCCCTGCACCAGCTCCCTGAGTGTGCTGTTCTAGCCTTCTGCTCACTGTACCAACACTGCCCCTTGGATTAACTGCATTGCATATTGTGTTACTTGCTCACCACTTCACCAAACTTACCCTGCTATTAGCTCTCTAACTTCCTACATTTCTTCACAACTTCGGCTCACGGTGTGAACTACACCAAACCGATCTTGTAGAAACATGTATCTAAAGTATGGTGTCTCACTAAGCCCCTCTCAGCGTGCACCACCTACGGTTGGCCTTAACACCTTTGCACCTAAATTAGGATAGCATATCTCCTATCCTCATGGCCACCTTACGCAGAGTCATGCTTACCATGGCTACTATCCTTCCGCTGTTCCACACCATTGCACCAACTAACTTCCTACCCTCCTCTACCCACATATATGTCACACAGCCTTCACAACAGCCCCTCGCAATAACAATACTTGCACCCTCAGCCCTGTGTGACCTGGGACCTAGCAGTTCGGGCTGGACTGCCCCTTTTGGGGTGGGACCAAGCCTGATTTGCATATGGTCTTTCCCCTTCTGTAATGGCTTGGCAGGCGAAGAATCTAGGTCTGGAGGGTGCCCAGAACAATATCAGTGGTTAAGATTCATTATAAACCTTTCACCTCTTTGTTTTTGCTTTGTCACCCCGAGTGGGACGGGTATCCCCAGACGTGGGTCCCGTGCCTGCTGGGCCTAGAGACCCAAGCTACTCCTCACTGATGAGGCCCAACAAAGCCAAAACATGTTTGGGGATGCTTGTGGTCTCGTGCAGAAGGGATGTGAACTAGCAGTTCGGGCTGGACTGCCCCTTTTGGGGTGGGACCAAGTCTGATTTGCATATGGTATTTCCCCTTCTGTAATGGCTTGGCAGGCGGAGAACGATGGTCTGGCGGGTGCCCAAAGCAATGCCAGTGGTTAAGATTCATTCTAAACCTTCCAGCCATCACCTCTTTGTTTTTGCCAAAGTCACCCCGAGTGGGACGGGTATGCCCAGACGTGGGTCCCGTGCCTGCTGGGCCTAGAGACCCAAGCTAATCCTCACTGATGAGGCCCAACAAGGCCAAAACATGTTTGGGGATGCTTGTGGTCTCGTGCAGAAGGGATGTGACCTAGCAGTTCGGGCTGGACTGCCCCTTTTGGGGTGGGACCAAGCCTGATTTTCATATGGTCTTTCCCCTTCTGTAATGGCCTGGCAGGCGAAGAACGATGGTCTGGCGGGTGCCCAAAGCAATGCCAGTGGTTAAGATTCATTCTAAACCTTCCAGCCATCACCTCTTTGTTTTTGCCAAAGTCACCCCGAGTGGGACGGGTATGCCCAGACGTGGGTCCCGTGCCTGCTGGGCCTAGAGACCCAAGCTAATCCTCACTGATGAGGCCCAACAAGGCCGAAACATGTTTGGGGATGCTTGTGGTCTCGTGCAGAAGGGATGTGACCTAGCAGTTCGGACTGGACTGCCCCTTTTGGGGTGGGACAGAGCCTGATTTGCATATGGTCTTTCCCCTTCTGTAATGGCTTGGCAGGCGAACAACGATGGTCTGGAGGGTGCCCAGAGCAATGCCAGTGGTTAAGATTAATTCTAAACCTTCCAGCCATCACCTCTTTGTTTTTGCAAGGATCCACATGTGACATACATACAGCCAATATGGATACAATGCACCCCATATAAAAATAACCACTGAACAGGACACAATTAACAAGTGAGACAAAGTGGTTGACACACCCAAACGGCCACAATCACAGATGCAGCAAGTAACATAGTCATGACCATAATCAGCATGGCACAGCGCCATTCACCAACACAGGCACAGCAACTGCAAAGAACAGTGTACATGTAGTACACCAAAAACAACACAGCACAATAAACTAACTCTCTGATGACTGTCATGTGGACAACAACTGTACTGCATGTAGACACCAAACCACACACATGAAACCACAAGTAGTAAGGCATAGTACTATCTTGAAGCCAATCAACCCATGTGAGAAAAGCCCTGGGCCCACAACGTGTGTTACACAACAAACAACACGTTCACTGGACAACCTATTCCCTAACCACAACAATGCTCAAAATACTCAATCACATCAAAGTAGTTATGTTGAATATGAACAACAAAAGGGCAACAAAAGTGCACTGCAAGAGAAATGCACATCTTACCTGTTTCCTGTGCATGCATTGTATTGTATTGTTTAATCATGTATTTGGCGCTCCCAACCCTGAGGTATCTGGGCTCAGTACACTATAACGGTTACAGGCATGGTGCAATTAATACAGATTTACATTTAAGCTTTACAATATTTACAAATTATTTACAGCAGAAGTTATATATGCAGGGCGCAGATACATTGTCATCATACGTAAGGTGATATCTAATAATCAAGGGGTCGCAGCCAGGTTTTTTGCCTCATTCTTAAAGGTTGAAAAGGACGGTGTAGCTCTAAGGGAGTCGGACAGAGAGTTCCATAGCTGGGCTGCCATGACTGGGAAGCTGGTCCCTCCTGCTTTTTTTAATTTAAATGTAGGGATCCCGAGGCTGTTGGTTTGCACCATTCTGATGGGGCGTTCTGAGGTGTGCCTGGTAAATCTCTCCAATAGGTATTGTGGTGCCATGTTAGAAAGACATTTGAAGGTGAGGTTTAAGGATTTGAACTTTATTCTGTCTTGTATAGAGAGCCAGTTGGTGGAGCTTCTAGCATGAGATGTATGGTGTGATTTCGGGGTACCTATGGCAGTTCTCAAGACACTATTTTGGAGAGTTTTCAGTTTGTTGATGTTGTGTTTGCTGGTACTCAGATAGAGGACATTACATAATCCAGCTTAGATAAGATAAGGGCATGAGCTACCTTTAAACAACATTCAATGGATAAGAGCGGTTTACATGCGTAGATCAATTTACATGTGTAGCTGGTGGCAGAGTCTGAGGCATTGACTTGCTTATTGAGGTTCAGAGTTGAGTCCAGATAAAATCCTAAGGTTTTTACCTCCTTTGAGACTTTGATGTTTAGTCCATTGATGATGAAGGAGTTGTATTGTTGGGAATGTTTGTTCAGTCTGTTGGTTGACCCAATGACTAAGAGCTCGGTCTTATCATGATTGAGGCAAAGGACGTGTGTGGCCATCCAGGTTTGTATCATCAAGTAGATTTTGTTGATCAAATCTACGTCTATGTCGTAGTCTCCCTGGATAGTGATAAGATTATGGGCATATCCAATATATCAAAAAAGGGCTTGGTAAATATACATAGTTGGAGGGACGCAGGAACACTGCAGCACTCCACATGTGATAGGTATTGGGTCCGCGGCAGGGGTGGGGGAGAAGACTCTCATGGACTGGTTATCTAGAAAAGATTTGATCCAGGTGGTGGCCTCCTTCGAGAAATGGGCTGCAGATTTGAGATGGTTGCACAATACTTTGTGGTCACCTAGGTCAAATGCAGCCGATAAGTCGAATAGCAGGTGAATGGAGGCTTCTCCTTTGTCCTTCCGTTCATCCATTTGGTTCTTTAGGTCGATGAGGGCAGTATCTGTCCCGTGTCTTGGTCTCGGTCTAAAGCATGATTGATGGGTACCTAGTAAGTTGTTAGCCTCCAGATAGGATTGGATCTGAAGGTAAGCAGCCTTATCGAGGATTTTTAGGAGAAACGGTACAGTTGTGATTGGCCTATAGTTTGTGGGTACACTTGGGTCTAGGTTAGCCTTTTTTAGAAGGGGTAGAACCCAGGCATCTTTAAGAATTGTCGGAACTGAGCAAGGCTCGAATAACAAATTGATTAGTGTAGTAATGAAAGGAGCTAGGTCCATAGCTGCTTCTTTAACTATGGGAGCTGGACATGAATCCCCTAGGCATTTAGGGGGTTTAAGAGATGTGATTTTTTCCGCTTCTATTATAGAGATGGGTTTGAAATTAAATGGATTGTTCAGTTTGCCTTGTTTGTTGGCGGCTTCCTGAAGCATAGTTTCTTGTACCACTAGTGAATTCTTATGGAGCAGGTTTTTTTTGGCTATGATTTTCTCTTGAAGCATAGTTATTTTGTTTGAAAGGGCATTTCGTATATTTGTGCACCATGTTTGGTTTTTGATGCACGTATCGATAGGGGTGACAGAGGATTTTAGTTCTTTTAAGATTGAGAATAATTCCTTTGTACGGGATTTCGCTTTTTCAATTCTTTCATTAAAGGTGGCTTTTTTTGTCCGGATGATTTCATTTTTGTATTTATCTGCAAGAGTGGTTAGGTTGTTATTATTCAGATCAGAGGGGTTATGTCTCCATTGAGCTTCCACGTGTCTTTTTTCACTGAGTAAGGCTTTCAGACTGGGAGTAAACCAGGTGTTCAGGTGGGCCCGAGGTTTCGCTTTGCTGAGTTTAAGCTTAGCAATAGAGTCGATGGCTTGGTTAATGGTAGCGTTGTACAGGTCAACAAGCGAGGTAGGGTCTGTAGGGAGGTTAGCCATGTTGGTGATCGGTTGGATAAGGGGCAGGATGTTGCTGATTGTTATATTTAGTTTATTTCTTGTTAAAGCTGGAGGGGCCATGGCTCTGACTGAGTTGATAAGTGGGTTATCTCGTATGGAGAACAAGATCAAGTGGTCATCTGTCCATGTACAAGGGTCGATTGCGGTTATGTAAGTTTTACAGTTGATATCTGCAATCCAATCCAAGGTGCAGCCTTTATGTGCGTAGGGACATTACTGAGAGTAAGGCCAGATTCTGTGATTGTATTTACTAGGGTGGAAGCGTTGGCGTTGCTAGGGCCGTTCAAGCCTAGATTGAAGACCCCAAGTATAATAGTTTGTGACCCAGGTTTAGTATTAGTATTAAGTCGGGTTGCTATGTCTTCTTCAAAGGACGCAATAGGGCCAGGAGGCCTATAAATGAGGTGCATGGTGATAGTATGTGAGGCTGACAGTTGTAATTTAACTGAAAGGTGTTCAACAGAGAGTAGTGGCGGATGTTGGAAGGCCCTCATGCCCAAGTTAGATTTGGTGATGAAGGCAATGCCCCCACCTCTAGAGGTTTCTCTAGCTACCCTGGGGATAGTGTAGTTCTCAGGGACAGCTACTGATAGGGCCGGGCCAGCCGCTGGGTGAAGCCAGATCTCTGTGACGGCTAAGAAGTCTAACTGATTGACCGAGATGATATCTGGAATGTCTGTGGCATGGGCCACTAAGGATCTTACATTGATCAGTGCTCCTTTGATTTTGTGAGGTTTCTTATCTGAAATCTTGTCTGGGCCATTAAGGTGGAGGGATGGAACACTGGACTCTGCAATTGGTGTGAGTTTAGAGTTCCTTATTTGTGGTTTAATGGGGATCTGATTGTTGCATAAGTTGGCTGTTGATGTTGAGAATTTGGTGCGTCTGGAGCCTAGTCTGAAGTTGGGTACACTAGTGGGGCAAGGTTGCTTAGGTTTGGGTCTCCTTGCAAATTTCTGGATACATTGGGCTCGCGTCCTGAGGTCAGTTGGGGGTTTGGGGATGCATACGGCTGCAAGTATCCCCTCAATCCGATCACCCATCATACCATGACAAATGGTTCTGCAAAGAAAAACAAATCAATGTGAGCGCAGCCAACACATCCATGCACCCAAACATATAACAACATGTGCCCCCATGAGTGACATGCCAGAAATGCAAACAACTAAAATGCCGACCATCAGCATGTGTCCTGGCACGCATGCAGCCAGATCTGCACACTGCATGCAAATCCAACATACAAAACACACACACTGATAAAACACCCACCCACAACCGACACACTGCCTGAACTGCTGAGTGCCATGCAGTGAATGGCCATGTCACACCTACCCCATTATCATGCTGATGGCACATACTCAGCACACGCATCTGGCAACAGTCAGCATGACAATGATAGATCCACAAAACGTAGATCACTGAGACGAATAAAAGGCTGGATCACCCTGGCAATATTTCCTATGCCATAATATGACATGGCATGCCATCATTAGCGTATCACTGGGACAGTGCAGTGAACACTGGGAGAGGAGCCGATGATGCAAAGCCCAAGAACGTCTGAACCCAAATACTCACCAATTGCACTGAAGACAGTATCATGCAGATGGCAGGCAGCACTCAAGAGAGGCAGATGTCAGACCAGAAGGCTGGGAAACGAGATAACTGGCATGAAAACACAAGCAGACTTGATAAAGCATTTGGAAATAGAGACCAAAGACAAATGCAAACAAAAGGGAGCAGGCAACTGGAAATGTCAAAGTAATGCAGACTTCACTCTGACTGGATTGAATCTGGTCAAATATGCATTGAATAGGAGGTAGCATTGACATGCACCAAGCAGCTGTCAACATGCTGCTGTAATCCTCATGGTTCACCATGCATGGCACATGCATGGCAAACAACAAACCCTGCCCAATGAAGTGTGCCTGGTGTCTGTTGACAAGATAGCATCCCAAACATGTGCATCAATGGTGCATGTGTGTGGGGAATACTTGGGACTGCACACCTAGAATGGTCAACCCTGACCAAGAAAGGCTAAATGGTGTCCTCCGTGTATATGAGTCAATCTTTGCAAATCATTGTATGGGATGCCATGTGTCAGGCAATACACATGTGAAAAGTGCAAGGAAACACACACCACCAAAACCATCAACATGCGTCACAGCCCACAAACAGCTGGGCCTGTCACCCTCTTGACAACTCACAAAGAAATGCCCTACAGAGATCGCCCACCACAACTATGATCCCGTAAACTGTGGCAACATGATATGAGTGTGAAAACAGCATGCACAGACACATGAGCATGTGAACACCATGTGACACATGCACCCATGAAGTTGGACCTGTGCCCCACAAAACAAGTTAAACAAAAGTGATTCCACACAGTGCCAGACTCTCTGCCAAACTCCACACCACAAGTGACACCCTGAGTGGCCTTCACTTACCTGCACAGCGTACCCACCTGTCCTGAAAACACTGCATCCAACCGTGAACATCTGCAAATTGCAAATACATGCATTGCAACAACTTAAAGACAGTGCACATATTTGACAACCATTTAGGGAACCATAAAACAGGCATAGACCAACCAGTGCAGAAGGACCACAGGGTGAAAGAGGGAGACAGGACACAGATTGAGAATTGCCTAGGAGGGGAGAGTAGCACAACAGAGAGAAAGAGGGAGGAACAAGTGAAAGGCATAGCAAGGAGTACACTTTCTGGAGTGGAGAGGGGGATGGACATGCCCAACATCACTGTGGGTGAGGGCACAGAGAAGTCGACCTAGGGAGGACTATAGTGATGTGAATACCTCCGGAGGTACCATCATGGCATGAGATCATGAAAGGCACATAAAAGGAAAATCTCCACATGTAGAGCCTATGAAGGATAAACATGGTGGGCTGCGAAGGGCAGAATGGCAAATAATAGGCACATGTGTAGGGTCAATCACTAGCCCAATCTCACAGAAAACAAGGCAAAAACCCACCATGGCATGCATATCACTACAAAACCCATGTACCCTACTTCCACACAACTAAGGTACTGAAAGCCTATACCCATACCCTACATCAACCAACATATAGCCCTGTTGGACAACACAGCAGCTGTACATTCACCCCCCAACACACCACGCACCCTGAGTGAGACTGCCCCAGTAAGTGTGAATGGATTCCAGGGCTCACCTGCAATTTATACAGGGACAACAAATAAAGCCAAGCGGTGGGAAGTGGAGGATGTTAGAGAGGGAAGTAACTACATTGTGTGGACACAATGTATACCCACAGACTGTGGCAGTCAACATGAAGAAGAAATTAAAACCAGGAAACAAGGAATACACTGCAGTGACGATACCCAACATTACAAAAGCATGTTAAAAAAAGTCACCACACTGGGTAACACAGAAGCAGTCAGTCAGGGCTACACATGTACATATCTGTCCAAACCAAAATGCATCAAGTGTGACAAACATGTGGAGTCAATGCACACAAATGTCCACAACAGAGTTACCAGAGCCCATGTCGTGAAGTGCTGCAGTGTAGTAGTGCATACATGCCTATCTATGTGAATGGGACATATCGACCAGTGGCCTGGCTGGGTGGTACATGTTAGCAGAGAAGGAAGTGGATTTTGAATTTGCCCCAGTCAAAGAGTAGTTTGCACAGGTAAAACACCTGCAGGGCACGGTATGAAACATAGGGATATGGGAGTAGAAGAGTGGCAGTAATGAAACATCACCACGGTCAGTAAGCCAAGTGTTGGAGAACAGAAACACCCAGAGTGCAGATGCACCAATAATGCATGTGGCCAAGCAGTACGGGCATCCACACCGAAAGGAACACTGACAATGAGGAATTTGACAACAGTGCTGCACAATCACTTCCAAACATGCTGTCAACATCATGAATGCATCCATGGAAACAGTTCACTGGCATAGAAGTGCAAATGCATATACACACACATACATGTATACATACACACATCAGCCCAGACATTCACCGTGACACAAGCTGAACACCACCAGCTGCTCAAGATGTGTACTGCATGCAGAAACCATGGGGAACAGTTACACAGGCAAAACATGCACGACTGTGCACATGCTTACCTGCTGACTTAGCCAACATGATGTAATTCCTGCATCTCTTCCACCATGAACTGTGCAGCCAAATGCGTTGCAGGGGGTCCAGTGCCTGGCAGAGGGCATGGGGAATAGGGACATCAAAGGGTACAGGGCGTCTCCCCTGGGAGTGCAGTCACCGCCTCATTCCGGAGCACATTAACAACATGGGACAAGGCATTAGAACAGCCATAGAACAGTATCATTCACACAGCACGCATGTGTCAATATTCCCTCAACCCAATGTTACCTGCACATGCCATCCCATCCACCACGATGCAACTATGGCAGTTGACGTCACCGTGCATGGCTGTATGCCCACCACTGCATACGTTATGGCCTTGAGAGGGCAACTGCACAACTCAAAGGAATTGGAAAAAATAAAAAATGAAGTAGAGCAAATTCCATCTTGGAAAGGGATAAACAAGAACACATGCCAACATCTGGGACAGGGTTCTTGAAATAAAAGTGACGGGCTCGGGGGGGGGGGTGCATGATGAGTGGACAAAAAATGTGATTATGAAAAATACAAAAAAAACAACAAACAAAAAAGACCTCCATGGCCATATGGACCTCACAGCAACAGTGAACTAGCAGGCTTGTCTGTGCTGGGACCTCCATGCCATGGTTGATCTGCAGGTGGGCCTGGTGCTGGAGGCAGACTACGCAGTGCCAAGGCATGGTCTTCAGAGGTGGTGGCCATGTGTGACACTGATGAATGCACCGGCAGTTAGGTTGATGATGTCAGCATGCATTTAATCCCGGAAGGCAACATAGTCTGTATGTGCAACCGCCCGTGATGCACAGAGTTCGTCCAAGAGTGACTGCCTGAAGACAACCACCTCATCATGGATCAGTCTCCTTGTGGCTACTTGTTCTGTCACCGGCTCCGATGGGTTTCCTTGTCTCAATGCATATCTGAGCTATCTTTCAACGCACGTCATGCTCCCAGAGTGTAGTTGCATGAGTGTCCTCAGACCACATACAGATTGACTCAATTCCAGTTCCACGGAGATAGTACTCATTGTGATGGCAGTGTATGCCCCCGTACTGGTGCCAAACACAATGGTAGTAAAGGAAAGTCTCCTTGCAAATAAAGAGATTGTCTTTATTGAAGACAGTGTTTGTGACACAGTATTATGTGACACGTGTTTCAAGCTTGCTCTGCTCTTTTTCAAACATGGGCACGTAACACCCTGATAACCACATAGGTTACCAGATTGAATCCTAAGAACACAAAGACAATCTCTTTATTTTCAAGGAGACTTCCCTTTACTACCTTTGTGTTTGGCGCCAGTACCAGGGCAATGAGTAGGCTCTACGTGGCACTGGAATTGAGTCATTCAGAGGTGGTCTGAGGACACTCATGCAACTACACTCTGGGAACACGACAATGTGCTTTGACAGACAGCTCAGATATGCATCATGACAAAGAAACCCATAGGAGCCAGTGACAAATGAAACATGCAACTCTGCATGACATTGCGTGTAAGTTAAAGTTTGTCTGCATGCACCGGTCGAGCAGTGCAGAGTGAAACGCAACAAGAATGTAGCAATGAAAAGTACTTGTAGGTGTCACATGTTTCACATGTGCCGTGGGAGTACCCTGTGAGGGATGTGTTCTGTCACACATACATGTACCACAAATGGCTGCCACATGGGCTACGCCCAGTATGATGGCCAATTGAGTCTGTACATCACAGGGCATGCTTTACCCAGGCATGTCATACGAATGCAGCCAGATGTGCCAATACACAATTGATGTGGGCGATACATGATTGGCAAAACACAATAAGCGCAATGACGGACACTCACCTGATGTGTTCTCATAATTCTCCAGGCCCTCCACACCTTGCACCTGCTCAATGAGTATGAATTGGCTCGTGGCCTCTTCATGCAGTGTCAGCTGCTCCTCCTCTGATTGACCCCCTCCAGTTGCTATTGCAGAGACCAGGTTGATACTCAGCATGTGCTTGGTGCGACGGGTGAGATTATTCCAGTGCTTCACGACCTGTTCCGCTGTGCGCATCTCCACCCCTAAGGCGGTTATCTAGTCCATGACACGATGCCAATGCACCATACGTTGTGCAGATGTATGTGTGCTCCCTGCATACACAGGCACATGTCACGATGGTGATCATCACATAGTCAATGAGTATCTGGAGCTCCTCATCAGGGAAGTTCTTCTTCCTCTCTGGGCCAGTGTCTTGTGCCATGTCTTAGGGTTGAGTCGCTTCCTGCTGTGCAGGGTGTCCCTTCCCGCTATGAGTGGCACAGGGTATTGGAGCTGCCCCTGTCTGGCTGGAACCACGTTGGCATCCAGGTGCCGGGCCACCTTTGGACTGGGGTCTGCCCTGTCCTTCTGGGGCTGGGGCAGGTGTTTCACCACCACACCCCTCCACCCCGACCCATTCTGCCCCCTTTCCATCTTCGGGACTTTCCACTCATTTCACAGGTGTAAGACATGAATGAGAGGCATACCAAGTTATTGTCCTGGGCAATGTGAGTCAGGGAACAGTCTACGTGATGTACAATGTAGATCTGTGGTCCAGCAAGGATAAAATGTACCCCCAACGGCGAAAATATGTGGTACGCAATATGTAGTGGCACCCAATAACACAAAAAGTGCATACACGACACCCGGAAAGCTCCCAAAATAGAAAAAAGAGGAGCACGATACGCAATGGCAACCAAAAACAGAATAATTTACTATGCGACAGACCAAGGGCCTCTAAATGGGGAGAGAAAAAATGTGTGTATGCGCAGAGGCATAACCCGCCCAAAAAGACAGTACGCTTCCTGAAGGGAACTTGTGTGGCACCCCAAAATACGTGGAAACTTCAATACTCCATCTTTGTTCCTTCATTTGCACAGCCAGTGATGCGTTTATTCATCCTCATGTATCCCCGTTAATGCTGTGTGCCGCATAGGTGCTGAGGGCCTTTACTCTGTTCTCTGCTGCCTTTGTAGTGAGACACAGAAGAGCCACTCTCCTGCCTACATGCCATTTTGCCTGCCTACCCCTGCCCTGTACTCCCTCCCATGTTGCCATCTGCTTCTGCGAGTCCTGTGCTTGTACCTGCTTACCACCTGCACTGTGTTGCGAGTGCCTGTCGTCCTGCAATTGCCTGTGCTTCTGTGACCATCTCAGCTGCTTTTCCGGACTCCCAACTCATCATACCACCACCACTGCTCCATGGCCCATCTCCAGGACCAGCTTTAGCCACCCACACCTGCCTCGGGGTTTTCCATGTCCGCACCATCTTCCTCAGACCAGAGTGGCAACCCCAGAGCTACAAGGAAGTTGGCATCCTGGTGGCAATGGTCCTGGAGAACTATTATGCCCTCTTCGACCCTGCAAGCAAGGAAGGACATTGCCAGATCTGGGAGGACATAATTGCTGCCATCAATGCAGAGAGGGTGGCAGTCCACTGTGTCAAGCCCGTCCACAAGCGCTAGGAGGACTTCAAATCTAATACCCATGCCAAGGCTCTGCATGACATTATGCATGACATTATGACACATGACAGTGCTACCGCAGAGGGGCACCATGTGTACAGGTGCAGACTATAAACAAACAACATGCAGGTCCTGGCCAGGTTCTACCCAGTGCTGCATGTCCAGGCCTGCGAGTGGCAAGAACATCTGGAGTCTGCTAGTGAGTAGGCATGTGGTGCAATGCCCGATGGTGCATGTGTTTCATGCATGTCCATGAATGTTTGGTTTGTAACCCTTGTGTTGGCTGCATGTGTTCATCATCGTTCAACAGCACCATGCAGTCTATGGACAATGCACCCCATGTGTGGAGGTGACATGTGTCTTTTGATGTTTGGTGGTGTTACGTCGTAGCATTGTTTTTGACAGGACTCTGATGTGATTGCTCATGGCGCTGCTTGCGCACTCAGAGTTTATGTGTGAGCATGCCATGTGAATGCCTGGGGCCATGGCATGACAATGCATTGCTGTGCTATTGAGGCATGTATGTGTTGCATGCGTGCCAGATGGATTGTGATGGAAACATGTTGATTGTTGTGATTGTGTGTAGAGGTGTCCAAACAGGTGGTTGCATGGCCATGCTGGGTGCGGTGCAATCATGGTTCAGTACTGGTGGTCAGGATTCCAACAGATGTCTTGTCTGAGATGTGTCCATGGCAGTGGTCCGGTACATCAGTGCTTCGATGCATTTGGTGTGAGTACATTGTACCAGTTTGCTCCCCGCTCACCCCTCTGCCCCTGTGGCAAGTCTCTCATGGATCACTTCCCATTGGTGGGTCATTCATCTTGGTTTGTGTCTGTGCAATGGGCAATTTTTGAGGTATTTACATGTTATGTGTCATGACTGTGGTTTGCATCGTGCCTGGGTTGTTGTGTCGGTTTGGATATCAACTCTATGTCCTTATACAGGGTTGTGGATTCCGTTGGTTGTGCCTTTGACAAATCATGTTCCTGTGAATGTTGTTGCTACTGCACCAGCTTCTACCCAGTGCACTAATGTTGCTGTCCTTTGTCTCCTTTACCACAGTTGCTGCAGCTGATGAAGAGGGCGGAAGCAGTGCTGTGGAGCATGGATGTGGAGAGCCTTCCACCAGACAAAGACACAGGCCCCATTCACTCCCTTACGAGAATTCATCTTCAGGGAGCGATGTGGCTGAGGTAGCGCCTGTACCATCGGGCGTGGCTGATGGGGGTAAGTCCATGGAGGTGAAGGTGGTAGGGGACTCCTCAGCAGCGGTGGGACAGGGTGATGGCATGCAGACACCATCCACAGAGTAAGACACCCTGGAGGCATAGAGGTTGACAGAGGGGGAGGCGGAGCAGGTGGCCCTGGCAGCACAACCCACTGCGTCAGGTGGGGGTGATGAGGAGGGAGTGCATGCTGCAACCCTTTCCCAGAAGCACAAGGCTGTGCAGGCCACCATGGAGGTGCCTGTGCAAAATCCTGTCCCTGGGCCATTCGATGCAGCACTGCACGGCTTCCTGGATGCCTACACCCAGACCAACATCCCATTACCGGCTGATGTGTCCATCACAGAACATGTGCTACACCTGCTGGCGGGCTTGACGAGGCAGACCAGAGTCATGCATGATGTTGGACAGGCTATTCATGACCTACTTGTCCATCATCACAATGAGCTGTACCGTGTCATTGTCTTGCTGGCAGCAGGCCTGTTCCCTGGTGGACTATGTGGGCTGTTCACTGCTGCAACCAGCTCCTCGGCTTCCACCTTTGTACATCAGTCATAATGCAGGGTGCCTTCCGGGTCACATACCAGCACGGCCGCCTGTGCACCAGTCCCACACACAACACCCCGTCTGGTGGAGCTTGTATCCCAACCCGAGGTGGGAGTCACTGTAACGGCAGCTGAGGTGGTCACTCTGCCTACCCAGGCATCGACAGGGGCACAGGCAATGGAGGGACAGCAGGCAACGCAGCACAGTGCAGGTGCTGTTCGCCCCCAATGTAGATAACCAAGTCAAAGGGTGTACCAACGCAGCGTGCACAAGGCTCAGCGGCAGCAGGTGGCAATGAGGAGGAGGCTGGGTGTTACAGGGCAGTCCTCAGGAACCTGCCATTTAGTCAACTTCTACGAGTAAAGAGGATCGTGAGTGATCCAGAAGACTGCATGGCACAACAGCTTTTAATGAAAGAAACATTCCTCCAACGAGGCTACCACCAAGAAGAATTGGACCTTGCTGCTAGCAGAATTAACATCCTTGATCGTGACACTTTACTCTCTGCCCTAATAAACCAGTTAGAGAATTGAAATCACCTGTATACGTGTCAACATTTTCCATCCAAAGCAATAAAATCAAAAAGACTATCAAAAAACATTGGAATATTTTCAAAAACGACACAAGAGTGCAAGATCTATTTAATGAACCACCAGTGTTTGCTTTCCAAAGGAGCAGGAATTTTAGGGACGAACTAGTACAGACAAGATTACCCTGCACGAAATTGTCCACACAACGTACTGGTACATTCCCATGTCTTCATTGTGTCAATTGTAATTCTGTAGTCAAAGGTAACATTGTTTTCCACCCACGGACAGGCCAAAAAATCATTCTCAAGACATTTTGGCACCTACGACAGCACCAACATCATATACATCATAAAATGCCCCTGTGGAAAATATTACGTGGGTCAATCTACTAGAGCTACCAAGATCAAATGGAATGAACACCGGTCCTGCATTCGAAATTCCAATCCCAACTCAGCCGTGGCCCGCCATTGGGCCATGAACAATCACAATTTGTCACAGATTAAGTTTTTGGTGTTGGATGTGCTTACAAGAAACAATCCCCATGAAGATCTGAGTCTACGATTAAATCGTAGAGAAACATTTTGGATCGATAAACTCTGTAGTTTGGTCCCCAACGGTTTGAATGAGGAAATTAATTACCACTGCTATGTCTAATAACATGTCCTGCAAATGTACGCCTGGGGCATTGTTTGTTTACACTGTTGTTCACCTTTTACTAATGTACTGATTGCATCCTTCACTACCTTGATCCCATGTGACCTGTATATTGACCTCGCTGTATATCCCGGACCTTGGTCTGGGACTCAAGGTGCCGTTCCTCGGGGCAACACCATCCTCAACGAGGTTATGTAACATGAATTGCCTTTTTGGATGATATGTGTCCACATGCACTTGATATTCCAATTTATGAATCGCTGCACTTTCATATGTCATGTACTACCTCCCCAGCAATGCCACTAGCATGTTCTACTTATATGGTTTACCTTAGTAATACCACTACCTTGCGGTATTTTACTACATCACTTCCCTTTAGCTGACTTCTCTGCAGCTCATTTATCTCTTTTTGTGATATTGTCCTGCTTACCACTTGATCCGCAAGTATTTTTTCCATTTCCATTAAGGTTTTTCATATATTTTTCTCGTTTTGGTCTAACGTTAATTTTTAGGTATTACATTATGCTGAGATACCCCATAATTGAATATTTTTTCAATATGTGCAGGCTTACCCTTGTTGTGCACCTTAGTTTTGTGCGCATCGGACGCCCAATGGTGCTGCGTTGATCACGTGTCCCTACAACAAGCAGTTGCCTAGGTGACCGCATTACACGGCGTTTCGCTTTTCGGAACCGGCTTCTGCACGCAGAAGGATTCCCCTGCTCCGTGTACACGGAGTTAAGCAACGCGATCGCGTCCTGCTCAATTTTGTATTTATCCACAGCCTCATAACCCAACTTACCGGGATCCATATCTTTCTCCTAGATAACGCGATCTCTTTAATACCTTTGCGGCTGTATGCATGCTACAACGTTGCGCCCAGTTCCCCTTGGGCTTTACAGCGTATGTTCTTACACTTGCAACACTATTAAGGTAACATTTCTTCCTCACATAACCCTTCATTTTATTTTTTGTGTATTTCATTCCAGTCATTATTATCCCTGTTTTTTTCTATATTTCGCTTACACCATGGGACTTTCCATTGATTGGTATGTTGAAATCATTTTTATTTATATGTAATGGCGATAATATTATTGTTGCATTTTGTGTAACTGTGCAGACTGGCCCTGAAGAAGGAAATCTTTCCGAAATGCATTGGCCCTAGTCTATTGTACATATGTGTTGCGGCTACTCTCCTCTCACTAAGAAAACATTAGTGACAGCTTTATTTATATTTTGGATAAACTAAAATTAGAAAAAACAAACAGATGACTTACTGCATTAATTTTTTTTGAGCACTGTAATACCTGTGGATATAAGAAAACCTTTGAACTTTATAACTTGACGCCCATATCTGGGCCATTTTTGAGAGCGGCTATGTGACCTAGTATTTTTACTCGGTCTCCTGCTTTTGTTGTTACAGGGCAGTCCACCACAAGGAGGCAGGCAGCAACTTCGGGCAAGAGTACCATATGGCAGCGATGAACGCAATATCTTCTGTGTTCCGTGGGTACGAGAGGCAGCTGTCGGCAGAGAGGCGATGGGCACAGGAGGAACAGGTGATGGTGGCCAGGGCTGAGATTGCGCTGTGTTGAGTGAGGAGGAGGGGCGCCACCCTGGAGGCCATTATCAGGGTGGCGTGGGACACCAAACTGCATATGCTTTTCACCCTACAAGTCCTCCAGGAATCAAATGAGGTCGAGCTGCTGGAGGACTAAGTGGCGTCTGACTCAGCCTTGGTGAATGGGTTGGGAGACATCAGTGATGAGGATTAGCCTGCTGCCTTTGTAAATAGTTCTTTATAGGTTTGTTTTTTATTTATTTTTATTTTTCCCCGGCTTTGATGACTTTCCTTTCCTGTTTTTCATGTAAAAAGTTATTCATGTATAGGTTTTATTTAATTTCTCCTCATTTCCCCCGGACTACATGGACCTTTATTCACAGTTTTTTGTGTATGTAGCTTCATTTAATACACATTTTACATCTTTTCATTACACGCTACATGCAGTTGACATTTCACACAGTGCATCTCTCCATTGTATATCATGTGTATTGTGGCATGCCTTTGTGTGTGCTGCTGTTAGTGTGATGTTTGCGGGTGGAGGGATGCAGATGTGCCACACATGTGGGGGTGGGGCTATCAGATGACTGTATGCTGCACTGGATGTTTTCATTTGCATTTAGATGTTTCGCGTCTTGGTGTGTTTAGCATCAGTGTGGTTGGGGATGAGGGTTCTGGTGTGTGTGAGATGCTGTACATCTGTGTCAGGTTTCAGTGATGTGCAGATATGATTGCCATTATTTGTTTGACTGTGATGGTGGTTGTGATGCCACCTGTTCATGTATGTTGTCAGACTTTCACATTGTTTGGATTGAAGGTCCAATATTGATCATGTGCCTTTTGCACATGCTAGTGATTCGTATGTACACACACAGTGGATGTATTGTGTATTTGGTATTATGGGTGCTGTGGTGGTGGTGGGCTCACTGTCTATGGATGGCCTGATAACTTCACTTGCAGTTTTATTTTCATTGCTGTGTCACTCCCATGTCATGCTCACACGCCCAACAGCATGCACAGTCACCCAAAGCCTGCTCTCATGTCTTGCTTACCGTTTGCCACTGTAATGTAGATGTGTGCCTTTTTTGCTCTTTCTGTGTGCCAGCCCACATTTCATGTGCCAGTGAGTCATGCACTCTCTGACTGCCCTCCTATCACCCATGCACAGGCCTGTCATGTTGTTGTCCCTGTAAGTGGATTGGCCACCCTTTCCACCAGGAACTATTATGCTATTATGGGCTGGAGGTGAGGGAGCTGGCTGGGGTAGTGTCGGAGGAGAGGGCGGCTAGGGGTTGGTGTCTGTACTTGAAGAGACTGGCTGGGGTAGTGTTGGAGGTGACGGGGCTGGCTGGGGTAGTGTTGGAGGTTAGGGGGGCTGGTGGGTGGTGTCTACACTTTAGGGGGCTGCCTGGGGTAGTCTCAGAGGTGAGGGGGTCTGGGGGTGGTGCCTGGACTTGAGGGGGATGGCTGGGGTAGTGTCTGAGGTGAGGGGGGCTTGGGGTGATGTCTGGAATTGAGGGGGGTGGCTGGGGTAGTGTTGGTGGTGAAGGGGGCTGGGGTAGTGTCTGGACTTGAGGGGGCTGGCTGGGGTAGTGTTGGAGGTGAGGGGCCTGGGGGGTGGTGTCTGGACCTGAGGGGGGTGGCTGGGGTAGTGTCGGAGGTGAGGGGGCCTGGTGGGTGGTGTCTGCACTTGAGGGGGCTGCCTGGGGTAGTGAAGGAGGTGAGGGGGGTTGGGGGGAGATGTCTGGACTTGAGGGTGCTGGCTGGGGTAGTGTCAGAGGTGAGGGGTCTGGCTGGGGTAGTGTTGGAGGTGAGAGGGGCTGAGGGGTGGTGTCTGGACATGAGGGGGCTGGGTAGTGTCGGAGGTGAGGGGGTCTGGGCGTGGTGTCTGGACTTGAGGGTGGATGTGCAGTAGTGCTGTATGTCAGCAGATTGGGTCCCTAGTGAATAGGGGGTGCACTCACAGTTTCACAGGGATGCAGTCTCGGTTTATGAGGGAGCCTGTGCGTTTTCATTGAGGTAAAGACTCGACATACGAGGGAGCCAGCGCATTTTTGCTGGGGGTGAAGCCTCGACATACGAGGGAGCAGGTGCATTTTCCTATGGGGTGCAGCCTCGATTTATGAGGGAGGACGCACGTTTTTACAGTGGAGTAGCCTCGGCTTACGAGGGAGCCTGCGCGTTGTCACTGGTGTGAAGCCTCGACTTACGAGTTAGCTCCTGCGTTTTCAATGTGAGGGAGCCTGCGTGTTTTCACAGGGGTGCTGGATGGTGGGTCAGGGCAGATGCAGAGGTTTGCGCTTAGGGTGGGATGCGGGCTGGTTTTTGGTTTACGCGGGGGCATGTTGGCGGCGTTCATTGCGCAGCTCGTATAGATTTGTGGCTAGGATAAAAATGCATCTTTGGATCCATGAATACGCGGGCACACAAATTTACTGAAGCGTGCAGACTCACGCAGTGTCGTTCTCGGCCCTTTTCCATGAATCAGGCATGTTATTGTCTATCAAAATCCCCTTCCTTCTTGTAAAGGGTTGTGCTAAGATTAAAACCAATGAGCGGATTCTTCTGTGAGCACCACAGCATTGTTTAATTTTGCATGCTGACCACTGATTGGTTTATAGTGCTCGTAATCCCCCTCGTTTTCCACAGAATGCACAAACTGCAACAATTACCAAAAATATAGAAATGAAACCTAGCTGTACACAATGAAGCCTGCTCCTCTGGTCATTCTTATGTCTGTCAGAACGAAGAATCCCCAAACACAATCTATCTGTACGTACACCCCATCATCTCCCCCATACAGACATACACCCTTAGAGTGAAGGTTACATTCCTACAGGACACATGCGAGGACAATGTATGCCTCCAAACATCAGCCTGCCCCCTGCCTCGCGATGCTTCCGTCGCTGCTGTTCTCATTCTACTTTTAACCATAACAAAACACAGAACCGCTCCCTCGCCATCAAGATATCTGTATTTTTCTCTGGACACGTAGCTGTCAGCAATGGTTGGGGTGGGTCTAGTTAACACGCACCTGACAAATTGGCTTTCACCCAAAGAGCGCATGGAAGTCAATGTACATACCTTTCTGCAAGAACACGTAGTTATAAACAAAAACACACAGGAGCTCATGTGAGAGCCCCCTCCCACGCCCCCAAGAGTAAACACTCAGGCGTAAACGTAAGGTCTAATTATTTTATGACTTGCATGCACAGGGGAGGGTTTTAATGTTGTGTTGCAAAATATGTGGCAGCAGGAATGGGTATGCATGTCCCCATCTCTGGCAGGGGTATTTACACTTTTGACAATATGGAGTGCAAAAGCAATGGTGTTCAGGCGATTTTGCCTGGTTTCACACATTGCTTTATCACTCCTTTATGCAGAAGTTGAAAATGACATCCAAGGGAACCCAACATCACGTAAGTGCTAATGTTGCCAGTCCCCGGTATGCAATTTGCACATATTGTGAATAAAAAGAAAAATCACAGACTGCAGACTGCACACTGCTCCTTTCTTTACCTATTATGAAGGAAGCAAGTTACTGTAGCTATTCTTCTGTTTATTTATTTTGGTGCTTGACAAGATCAATCTCTTTCATATATATGTCTGATTGCACGCATTTATGTGTGGCATTGTATCTGGATTTAATATGCACAACGGTGAATAAAATCATACAGGCGCATTGCAAACGCTGCTATACATATACATTTAGGCCCTGTTAAAATGCACTTCAAATATGCATGCTGTGACTTGGAATAGAAGAAATGGTGATATTACATCTTATTGAAATTCCTCTCTGCTGATTTGTATACAGGCTCCCACTCCGCGTGGCCATAAAGCCATAAAACGTTTAAAATACTGTCTGTGCAAATGCAAAATTTATGAATTCACACATCTCCGGTTGATTTATGTGAAATAATAATGCACTATTTAATGCTTAAACATGGCTAGAAGCGATGCTAGGCTATTGAGATGTTCAATGGAATAATAGATTTACAAGACGGATAGCATTCTTGCCTAGAGAAGCTTGTTTAAAGGTGTTGTACAGATATATTAAACTATATGTAATTTTAAACTAACTTAATGCTGTAGGCCTCTTTTGCGAACAGTGAACGATTGCTGGCACTGAGTTTGCAATAATAAAATAAGCTTGCTGTTCAGCCTCAACAATCTGGGTACTGAGAAATATGTACGGTTAAACTTTCCATTCTGCATTGCTTACTCTTCAGAATTAAATGTACTTTGATTATCCCCAGATAAAGGACATTTTCTGAAATTTTCCCCTTCTCTCTTTTATGCATCCTGTTGTTTTTCTGTCCTTTCTGTACTTTATTCACTGTTTTTCAGATCTCCAGTTGTGGCCGTCGGCTTTAGCAGCTGCTTGTTTAGAAAAAAATATAAGCATTAGAGCAACTCCCGAAAAATCGTGGCATTAGCTGGGAGCCTGCCCTACCTACACATGCGGAACTCAAAGTCCCCATGCAACTCACCGCTCGCACTGGCTTCTTCCTGCACTACTTGGGGCAGGGTGGGCCAGGTGGAACTGTTGCTAGCCTCCTAGAGGGATGCATGCGACATTCCCTGCAAGGGCATAGAACCACGACCTGCGCAACAACTCCCTTCCGCTCCATTTCCTTTTGCTCTCCTGCACTGGGCTGGAGCAGCCAGTGGTGCATTGGGAGGTGCTGCCCCCTTTTCCCCTTCCCTCCTTCCATCCAGTCGAAACTGATGAGATGGAGAAGGGGGGCGGATCTAGGATATCCCCTGGGGAACCTCTGCCTGGAGATCCAGTGATTGTCAGACTGAGGGGATGTCCCAGTCTTCTAAGGAAATCATGTAGGTGGCACCCATGAGAGGAAAAATCTTGGCTTGGGCCTAAGTGACTGTGGCATGGGGACCAACCTACTTCAGTTGCTGATTGCTTGAAAAGGGAAAGAGAAAGTGCACTGGGGCTTGTGGCTTCTTTTTTTAACTAAATACCACATTTTCTGTAATATAATATAACACCTTATGTAGAGCGATTTCTACTATTTTGGCCCCCTCTGGGTGCATTGTTGTGATAGGGAAGGGGGATGGTAGAGAGTGTTGGTGGGAGAGGTTGGATCAAAGCCTGACTGTTGATGGGTACAGGCCGGAAGAAGCAAAGTCCTGAGTATCAGAATGTTTCTTGATGGGTTGTGGCAGTGGCACTTTGCTGTCTATCCAGAGGGAAGACCTGAGGATCAATTTGCTGGCAATGCTGAAATACTTGGAAAGCGGATGGGCGAAAATTAGCGAGAGGATGTGGTAGAGGTTTTGTGGGGTTGTCCAATGAGGACGCTCCATGGGCCCGTGTGTTTGTAGATTTGTGTATGTTTTGCAAACTGGTATGAAAATGAAAAGGTGAAAAGGCTAGTTTGGTGGTGGGTAAACGTCCTGCACTGTTGGTACTGAAGAGGATGGCAAGTTTCGTTTCGTGCTTTTTACTTTTTTGTGTGCTAATGGTTGGATGATGATAATTTTGGAGTTTCCTGAAAAGTTCTGTGTCAATATAGGATTGGCTAGGCCGACCTGGTAGTGTTTGACTCAGTGGGCTGTAAAACATGGGAACATTCTGCACTGTTGGAATTAATCATGGCAGTGGGGTTCTTCCTATGCTTGGTTTTGTTTTGTGAGGTTTTTTGGGCAGTGTTAGTTCCTGAGGCCGATGTGCAGGCTGTGTGGCAGAGACCAGATTGCCGTGGTCTCTGGGTTACAGTCACCTTAAGCCCGATCTAGTCACGCGTACAGGAGTGGTTTTGATGTCTCATTGATGTCTCGTTTCTGCTATGGAGATCACTCAGTGAGGTTGAGTAGAGACTAAAGTTCCTACTTGTTTCCATTTTCATTTATTTACACTTGTAGACCACACAATTACCGCAAGAGTAGCTTCCTGAAGCTGAGGCCCTTGGGAACAAATGTAACAGCCAAACATTTGATTAAATAGCTAGCTCTAAAGTTTACAGTGAAATAAAGAGAATCAAGTACAAAGCGAGCAGGAGCCCACCCTATAAAGGAGCAGTCCACTTTGCGAACAAAGTTGCATTTGAGTAGAGTAGGGAGGTTTAAACGAGAGCGGTGAAGCAATCTAGAAAGATAGGAAGGAGTGATTCCTCTTGCAAGAAAAGAGGGAGCAGCTCCAGAGAGGCAGCAGAACAAAGTGCAAAAGACCTTGAACTGAATCTGCTGTGTGATAGATAGCCAATGGATTTAATCAATATATGTGTAAATTGAGGGGTCGGCAAAGTCCGAATATCAGGCAGGGTACAGCATTTTGTAGTATTTGGTAATGCCTCGGCAGGGAAATAGGGAGGGCAAAGTATAGAAAGTTGGAATAGTCTGGGATTGAATTAAGGCTGAGCATGTCGCAGCCCAAGCAAAAGAAGACATCTGATCAGGTGGGTCTAGGAGTATTGAGACTCTAAAGGTTAGTGTATGTTGGGTCATGCCTTTGTTAGATTGATTTTTGTGGCATAGAGAGCAGCTAGGTTTTAAATGACTTTCTGAAATTAAGGTGGTCTTCCACTTTTCAGAGCCAAATGGGTATAGTGTTTCAAAGGTGGGTTGTGTGAAGTCCCCAACTTCACCCTTAAGGTGGGTGCTTTGGTAGCCAAGGGGACTGGGTACCACCAACCAGGGAGAAACGCTGAGATGGTATAGAGAAGAACCTCTGGCTACCCTTTCTACACGCTAGGCAGGGGGCAGGGATAACATATCACGCTTTGGAACTTTAGGAAATCATGAAGAGGTTGATACAGAAATTACCAGCACATCTGAAAGGCACCTTTAATACCAGACCTGCAGTTGCAAAAAGTCTAACAATACATTGTTTTTCTCACCCCATAATAGGAACAATAGATAAGCACACATTGACTGCAGAGAGAGCTGTCAAAAATGCAGAAGACACAGACCCTGCGGTTTCTCCACTATCAGAGCCTGGACCTCGCACACTTGTCCAAGTTCCTTCAAGGCAAGACGGTAGACAGGTTTTTGAGAGGCTCAGTCTCCAGAATAAGGTAGGCCGAAGAGGCTGGATTAAACACATTTGAAGGAGAGCAATCATTATGAGACACCCGATCCCTGATCAGGAAGTAATCACAGAAGCCCTTTGAGAGAAGCCAAGCCCACAGGGATGGAAACTTGGTGTATGAAAGATCAGAACAGAAAGTCAGTGAGGTGGGTGTTTGGAGAAGAAGCAGGAGGGCGTTTCAGGTATACACTAGAAAGAAGGATGATGTTGGGAAGTGGAGCCTGGAGAAGGAGTGGAAGATCATAATGGAGGATGTGGAAGAGATTAGAGTGAAGAAGAGTTGGAACATCATTAGTTGATATGAGGAGGCGCACATATCATATCATATCATATCATATCATATCATATCATATCATATCATATCATAGCATACAAGAGGATGAGGAGAAGGGGGAGGGAAGACATAGGGGAGTTTAGGAGAAGTAGTGAGTCAGAGAAACATCAGTGGAAGAAGATGAGGAGGGAAGGTTGGAGAGCGGCACAAGTTTGATCCCAGAGAGAAAGAGGCACACCCTGTGCCCAGGAAGGGTGAAGCTAGAATGAATAGAGGTAGTAGCATGAGACAAGGTTTTGAGGAGGTGCAGATGGAGAATAGGGGGAAGGAAGAAGTAGATCAGGGACTAGATCTGGTCACCTCAAGGATGAGCATATTGCTGAGAATAAAGGAGGAAAGAGGAAGTGTTTGGTGGGAGCTAGTACAAGGGTCCTAAGGCAGTGAGTTGACCAGTAACCTAGGCCAACAAGCAGTGGAAGTTCTAAGTTGGCCCTTGCCTCCAACTAACTCTGGGGTCTCTCAGCAGAGAGCAAGAAAGTGGTATTAGGCAGTTAGTCGGTAGAGCCTGTAGGAGGCAAAGGATGTTCTCCCACTTCATACTCAAGTGATGGGTGGTCCACCTAGGAACTACAGAAGACTAAGGAACAAGAAACTGCAAGTGGCCTGTGGAGCACCAGGAACTTCCCAAGAGGCTCTACCAGAACGTCATTTATTTGACTTAATCAAGAGAAATCCTAACATATTTTAATTTGCTTACTCCTTTTCCTATAGCTAAGGATCCATCCCTTTGCTTGGGGGCACAAGTGTCAATACCTTGGGTTTGAGTCTCTCAAGTCACTTGCCAAGAGACTGGTTTGAGCATGGGAACACCGACTATCCTGACAACTGACGAGCATCCTTGAGAGCACCACAATTGGGAACTGGATAGATTTCCGGTTCAAAGATTAAGAAACAAAAGCTGGGGAGGGGAAGGAGCAGATCCTGGCTCCAAAGGAGAACTCATCCTATTTAATTTGATTTATAATTTATTTTATGAACCCTTCCCCATCCCCTTCCCTTGTATCCTGAACCCTAATAAAGTTCTACCTAAAAAGTAGTTCCACCCTCTGTCAAGTTGTGTTTATCGCAGCTGCACAGCTTTACAATAGTCAGGAATTAACAAGAGGTAGAGCAAAAAGAGTCTAATTTCACATTTAAACATATCAATATTTAATCCATGATCTAATATCTTAAACTTGGCTAGAAATACATTTGGCTGAATCGCCTCTTGAAACAGGCATATCATTTACAGGAAATCAACGGTGCACATTGTATTACTCTTCTGGCTGTAAACACAAAACTGTCCATCTAATATGTGGATAAACCTTTGATCAAGTCCTTTCCTACATACTATTTTGGTGGTTTTGGTGATGTCACGTGATGTTTTTCTTTACGGACAAGTGTAATGACCTCAAAACTACTCACCCTATTACACAGACCAAAGATTCCTGGACTCAGCAAGGCAATAATACACACCTAAAACAACTATTGGAATATAATTGCCTCTTTACAAGCCCTTTATTCACACAAATTATAAGCATACAAATAACTATTGGAATAAATGCAATTGGTTATACATAAACACACAAACAAGGATAATTATAAAGGGTCTACATCACCGTTAGTGCAGATGTAGGAAAAAAACTTCACCTCGGCCACAACAACACTACCCTGTCCTAAGGCAGGTAGGCAGAGAGATCACACGTACTAACGGTTTTTGGAGCGGAGCGTCCTCCCTCTGAGTGAGACTTCGTGACCTGGGGTTCCAATTCTCTGTTTTCTCATCAGGATACCTCTCTTCTTATGGGGGACAAATCCCTGCCCCTCATCTGTTGCAAAATGCCCCCAGCCGAAGGGCAGACAGCAAGCATGGGAGGCAAAGAGTGGAAACATTCAGACAGTAGTGGAAAAACCCAGCTTGTCTCCCGCGTGCTCCTTCCCAGCACCCCTTATCAATGCACCTGCACATGTCTGACTGCCTTCTTGGCTCGTCCTTGACTGAACAATACAACAACTATCCTTCGTAGTGAGCGCCTCGATTTCATAATATAATTTTGCAACTGCTGCAGAATTCATGTCTGCCTTCTGACTGTGCTCACAGAAACCTAGACTTTCATTGCGGTTTGGAAGTGAATGTCCAAAATGGCAGTGCACCAGCGACATGTTGTAGCTCATTTTTGCACACCCACTACACGTGATTAGTTACATTGGGTTCTACCAGTCAGGTGAACTACTTCGAAACCCCTTGTACAAAATATCAGTGGTACATTAATAAACATGATATATATCTGTGTAGTAGTATCATATACACTTTACAGAAAACATCTTGCTGTTTGATAACATCCCACTGTTTGACTCATCCCAGATTTATACCTCCTAATGGTTAAAATTCTACTGAATGTCTCCACTACATTTCCTTTGCAAACAGTGCCTTCACATCGGCCAACCTAGTTTAGCGCCATTGTCCTTGTGTTACCTTACCTCACCATATTCCTTACGATGTAAGTTGAATCCCACGTCATGAAAGAAAAAATTGCTACACAACTGATACTCTTTCCTAGGTAAAGGAGGGGATAGCCACAACAAGCCTTCTGTTCTTTTTCGTATCATATGGCATGTAGAGTTGTTCCAAGATGGACCACTGTCAGGATGGAGTCTGAAAGATGGCTCCTCAGTTGTCTTTCCCATAGGGAGTTGCTAATTAGAAGGCTTGGTTCATTACATTGCTTCCTGGGGCGCTGTCAGCATTGGGACTGAAGTGATGGGCTCCTCCGTCTGACCTTTGCTGGGCATTAAATGTTGCTAGCAGAAGGTTTGGTTCATCACATTGTTTCCAGAGGAGCTGTTCTGCTCCGACAGAGATTCAGCCCAAAGTTTGCGGAAAGGAGGAGACTTGAGTTCAAACCCTTTCTCACTATATTTATGGATAGCCAAATCGGTCAAGGATGGCATTTATGTGGCTACCTCTACAGCCTGTTGTCTCATCTCCACTACTTTTGGCAGCCACAATCTCCGGAATATGAGACGCTGATACCACTCTTCCCTATAAGCTATTTGCTTCTCCCCAATAACCAAACAGCAAGATTGCCTTCAATCCAAAGGGATGAAACTTTGAATGATAGCTTCCTCAGTTGAGCTTAGCACTCAAACAGATGGGGCTTCAGGGACTTGAGTGAGAGTAAATGCAGCGGAGCCTTCAGAGATTCCTTCCTAACTTAAGAGAACAGGCTACAATACTTATGATGGACAACTGTGACACCGTCATATGTCAACCAGCAAGGGAAGTGACATCCAAGAGCTAAGCGGGGGTATAGTTTATCTGTTGATTTTCAGTTTTAAATTTTAACATGTGACGTTTTAACTATGCAAAGATGTCTAACTGAAAGAAATTAAATAATTGATTGTGTTTTCTGTGATTTTAAGTAATTGATAATTGATGTGTGAAAAGTTCAGTTTTGTACTAAACACGCAATAAATACATTTTTTTAAAAATAAGCTGAGGTAGAAAGGCATTTGGGTACTTTTCCTTTTGAGTCAATCATGTGTGGGTTGTGGACATTGACGCATACTAGTTTAGCTGTGTTCCCCCCTTTCTCCCAGATGCTCTTTTCCTATTACTGTTTTCAAGGAGATATTGGTTTGTGTTCCCACTCTTGTCCTTTTTACCTGCTGGATCAATGCTCACGACGCCAGACAGTTGTTTCACTCTCTCCCCCTGACCAACAGGGTCCTGGAAAAGATTACTCATCAGAGGAGTTATCTGGCACCTTTGGTGGTAACCTAATGGCCCAGCAGGACTGTGTCCCTCTTATCCCAATTGGAAGTAGCATCACCTCAGATCTCTCCATGGGGTTTCTAAATCAGGAGGATATGGATAACTGTGAGGCCATGATCAGTGGTGTTTTGGACATTGTTCACCAAGGCCACTTCCACAAGTTTACATCCATATAACCAGTATTTTAGGTCTTCTACCAGATACTGGAAGTCATCTGAAAGGTGGTGCAGACCTCATCATACCCCTTTGCCCCTCATTTACTGCTTCATGCGTACAGCAGCTATGCATGTCAACAAGTGTATTGGTGAGCCAATTGTAGCTGTTGGTGTAAAGTGATCCACACTGCAAGCAGGAGCTAAATAATCCAGAAATGCTTAACCCTCAAATGGATAATACTTTCATAGGATTCATTTGGAAAATTGACAGATTTGAAAAATAGCTTAAAAAGTAAAAACTCATCATCATAGACAGGCAAAGTGGAGAATGATGCGCAAAAGATGAATAAATTCATACTAAAATAGATTTGCACTCATAAAGCCCTCTCACTCAACATAATGTGTGGTTTCAGATTACAGACAAGGAAGAGCTTTGGGCATACCAAACAAGGTACTACCATCCTTTTTTAAATCGTTACAATTGAATTACATATTGCCACAATGCTTGAAATGATACATATATATACCAATTCTGTTGAAGCAGCTCCCCTCAAATGATAACTTCCCACCTGAACATTATTGGCAATTGCTAACTCCTCTATAGGCTCTTAGACCCAAACTAGCAGGATTATGTGAGGTATGGTTGAAGAGGATAAAGGTTCAGAATTCATATACCAAATAAATACTCCTGGAGTGAAGCCCCTAAAGGCTATCTCTGACTGTGTGTTATCGCCCAACCCAGCTAAGTACTCCACTCAGCTATCCAATCAGAGACACTCCACCCTAATATCAGCTGTAAACCTCCAAAGCTTCTGTAATGTTCAGATGAAAAGGCCAAATGAATGTAGGCACTCACCGCCTCTCCATCATACAGACACCTTAGGATGGCTCTATCAGTCTCCTCCAAATCAAATAAATGGTCTTCAACTTTCAAGCAAACTGGGAAACCAATCAAAGCTGATCACCCCCTCATGTTTAATTCCCTCTTAACTTCCAGCAAAGATCTCCTGTCCAAACTCATTAGGCTCATGTCGGGCAGCACCAGACTGCTGTGGCTCACCTCTAAAATCTCTTTAAAATGAATGCCAGTCTATCTCTAAGATCAACAGAGTACAACCAATATCACTGTGCAACCGCCCTTCCCCACCCATCTGTTTGTGCCGCTGGTAGGTAATGACGAAGGTTCGGCGTATCAGGATATTAGTTCTCATGCCATCCTGTCAATATCCTCAATAGGACCTCCTCGAACTTCATCTGCAACTCCTCGGCTTCAAGTTCTTTTGATAAGCTGTGTATCCTCAAGCACACTGACCTTCTCACATTCTCCAAAACCTTCAATTTAGCATCTAGCTGGAGAATAATTGCCACTTTTCCGTTTAAGTTCCTCCAACACTGTGAACTCTGCCACCACAAATTGCCTTTCTGATCTGGGCTGCTACTTGTACTTCCACTGTGACAATCGCTTTTTCAGCTCACACCGCACTGCCACCAAATCTTCAAGCTTTGGCCCAATTGTCTTAAAGGCTGCTTCTATTTTGGGGGGATTTGAAATGGACATTGGTATGGAAAACGAAGTGATTTCAGCAGTGTGTGGTCATCATGCCCTTTTATTCAAGGAGCAACTCGTAACCGGCCACACAACAGCTCTTCTCCGACTAGCGAGAATGCAGGTTCAAGAACCCACTACCTCCAGCTGTCTTCATTTTGAAAACTTTGCAAGCGAGATTAACTCAATAACACTGGTTGCATAGTGAAGCACAGGCCAAAATAACCCATTAATACTGAAGAAAGAATGAGTGATTGATTCTGGATGCCACTGAATGGGTTATCAAAAGGAAGCTTCATCGAGCCGTGCTACAAACATGTACACCACTACTGTAAGAAGAATGTCCACTTCACAGGCTGATGTGTGCTCACTCTAGGGTTTTTTAGATGAAAGTCCAATATCACCCAGAGGGCCCCATTCCCCTCAGATTTCCAACCTAGAATCTAAATACTCCCGCAGCGTTGCCACCGCCTCTTCCACAAACGTCCTCTGCAAAATAAAGCTGCCCATGGATAGGGGATGGAGCTCTGCTCTGAGCTCCGCTGCTGACCCTGCATATGAAGTGCCCTCGAGGTTCTGGCATCTTCCTTCACTTCTCCATCCTGTAGAGCACACTGATCAGCTCCTCAGCCTTCAGGGCAACCCCCACATACAGCTTCAGACAAGGGACTAGAAGAAAGGCAGCTATCTTGGTTGTGGCCAAGTCTGCCCAACTACAACTTTTAAAAAAACTAAAATGGTAACAAGAGCAGGTCGTCATAATAGTTGTTTCAAAGGGAATGTTGCCCTTGGAATGAACAGCCTGTACACTTCATTCCAGATACTGTCACAGAGAAGGAAACCAGAAGGTACAGTCTACCAGGTCTAAAAAGCTTATTTTGTTCTAGGAGTGATGGCAGCTAAGGCATATCCAGCCATATCGATAGTAGCAAGTAAGGACATGCAATACATGTTCATGGAGGTAGAAAAAAGTAAGGGAACTATCCCAATCCCTAATGGGTGACCCTCCAAAGCGCGAAAGGGAGTAATACGCAAACCAGGAAGGGTCTGCATCAGAAGGCGTTCTGACTGCTCTAACACCAGTACACGGAATGATCTAGACTAACCCCTGCGACAGTGCATTGAATGATCTTTTAGACTAACCCTACCATATGTGCACTGAATGATCCAGACCCATGGTCTCCAAATAGTCGATCGTGAGCGACTGGTAGCTCGGCCAAGTCATGCCCAGACCTTCCCGTCACCAGACACACAGCTGCCCCCTCCCTCTGCCTTTTTTCGTGCAGGAATCAGCTGGGCTCCAAGCAAGCAATGAGGCAAACAAAGCATCCCTATCTCTGCAGGCAGCCAGCACCTTAACCACCTCCAGACAGAATCATTGTGTTATCAGCAGAGCCTGTGTGATAAAACGTTTCCAGCTGAAAGACTAAAACAGCACGATTTACCTAGCAAATCTGTGTCCACTTAAAAATCAGTTATCAGTTCAAGTGAGAAATAGAATAAAAAAGCCTTTCCAAAATGTGTTTCTAACCATGGGGCCTACTTGTATTTATTTGCATTTATTAGGTTTATTTGGCGCTTTACGCCACTTGCTTGACATACAAAAGAGGTTTGCTTTTTGTTTATGTTCATGTTAAAGGATATTTGTACCGCACACTATCACCAGCGGAGTGGTTCCCCTGGCGCTGTGGCGGCTCTGAAAAAAAGGGAAGGGGGGTGAGTTAGTGGGAATGAGCTGGAAAAGTGCAAGAGAGCGGTGTTGTGCTGTTGGCGGCCTCAACCCGGTTAACTCCATTGGCTGGGCTTGGAGTGTTTTTCGGTCGGTGGTCCTCATGTGCTGTTGTGCGAGTCTATGTGTGGTTTGTTTTGTTGTTGCAGTGTAGTGAAGTTTGAGCGGATTGTTGTGTTACAGGCTTGTGGTTGTGTTTGGTTAAAATTTGAGAGGTGTATGCAGAGGGGTGAAATTGTTAGTGGATTGGTTAATTGGCATTGCTGTCTGGAAGCGAGGTGCAAAACTTTCATATTCTCTCCAGGTGGGTCGTGCGCGCATCTCCACTTCTCCATTCAGATCTGGGACCGGCCAACACTCAGAGTCCATTCTACACATTACGCCTACTCACATTCATATCCTTGCCCAAGTTCGGCCCCGGCCACCTCTGTCCAACCTGTCTGTATGTGGGGCAAGCAGGCGATTGTGAGTCTATCCAAATCTGGCCTGGATAGCATTCCCGATCCAGTCCGTACGCGGCATCGGTTAACCAACACTACTCCATCCATATGTGGCAGAGGTTGGCATTCATTGTTTTATCCAGCTGCTAATTCAGGCTACCGCTCACAGCCCCTTCGAAGCGTGGCACATGCCAATGCTCGCATTCACGTCCAGGCGCGGCACCTGTCATCATTCACAACCACATCCGGGCTAAACCCATGCCAATGTCCAGAACTTAGTTCAAGTGTGGCAACTGCTAACATTCACACAACTCTATTCAAATATGATATGGTAGCGATTATGGAACCAGTGAGGTTGTTGGCTGGAGTTGGCTAGGGATGCTGGTTCTGTCCTCATGGGGTGTCACTTTTGTCCTATTCGACCTAGCATCGTCTCTCTTGTTATAGTAGGAGTTTCCCTTAGTCAGTTCTGGATGTTTGTCAGTGTCATCCTAGATTCTGTTATCCTGTTATTTATGTTTCCCGTTTGAGTGTTTAGTTTTTTAAATTTGAATCTGTGATGTTGAAGAGCCAGGTTTTTAGTAGTTTTCTGAATTGTAGGTGGTCTTTGGTGTTTCTTATTTCTTTCGGGTTGTTGCGCCAGGTTTTTGTGGCTAGGTGGGAGAAGGAGGAGGCCCCTAGTTTTTTCTTAAGGTATGTTTTTTGTTCCAGGCAGATTTCGTTGCTTGATCTGAGGAGTCTCGTTGGCTTGTAAATTGTTGTTTTCTTTTGTAAGAATTCAGCTCCCTGTCCGCTGATTGCCCTGTGTGTTATACACATTGTTTTGAAGGTGATGCTATGTTTGACTGAGAGCCAATGCAGTGTTTTTAGTGCTGGAGTGACGTGGTCTCTTCTGGATAGTTTGAGTAGGATATAGTGAAATATTCTGAACGTTCATAAAAACGAGCTGGGTATTTGTGGCAATCTCCATACCTAACAGAGTTTATTACAAAACCTCTTTGGTGTGTGTCTTAAAGTGGTGAACCTGAAGGGTTGTTAAGTAGAAGTTTCAGGCTTGCATTACTCTGCTTTTTGGGACTCAGTTTTCTTTTCAGGATGTGAAAAATAAAGCTGCAATGATATTCTTTTAGCTTAACATGTTTCTATAAAGATGTACATGCTGTCAAGTTGCCGTAATTTGTTTATATTACATCTAAATTGTATGCCAGTAGTATTGTCGGTCTTGAAATAGAAAACTTAAATATTTGTACTAAGTAAAGTAGGTGTGTGTTTCAATACTTAAATTGTGCAGTTGGTTAAAATACCTGTTTCACCGTTTAGCCATAATGTGATCCTGTGCAAATAATGTTATCTCAGCCTGACTGCAGGCAGATTTGATGATTGTAGGGGCAAAATGGTGTACCCTCATGCTCCTGTTAGTGGCATCCAATGCTGTCACCTAGAATTGCATTATAATTGCAATGGCCTTTCCTCAGTCCCATATCACTTGATTTGACAGGGAAATATATATCATCTCACCAGCTACTGAATACACCAGAAATTTGAGTACAGCGGGGGAATCCGACAGTACCAACATTAACTTCCTTCCCTGCTGCCAGCAACTGAAGTTACTTCGGCCATCTAGAGCTTTGCCTTAAAGGAGAATGAGTGAAACTGTTTTCTTTGCCCTTTTATGTCGCTGCCATTTTTATGGTCTTTATGAGCCCTCAGGATCTACAGGCCATGGGTTAGGGGACTAATGTAGTAGCAGGGGTAAGAGTTTGCTCTGTTACACACCAGACCACATAGCACTGGTGGATACCATGCAGTGTCAACCTTCACATTGAATGTTCTGATCACTTTCCTACATTCTGATAGTCTGGGGAATGTACCCCCTTTTATTGTATTTTATAGAGTTTTTATATACTGGCATTTCAGTGGCTGCCGGAATAGATCAGGCAGGACAAGCAACTACGACCCTTTATACGAATAAAATGACTTAAACTGGGGGGGGGGGGGTTCTAACAGCCCCTTCTGCAGCCCTTTCATTTTAATCTTTATGTATCAGACATCAACCAGGGATCACGCTTTTTCCACAATTTTCCACCCCATATTGCAGACGAGCATGTACCCTGGTTGGCCTATGCTGATGACACAAATCGCTTGATGCTTTACATTCCTATGCGAGCAACAGCAATTTGCAGATAAATTATAAGCAAAACAAAATTATGGTCACGGGTGCCCAAGGAAGATGCAAAATATATATATAACGCAAAAAGTCCTTCGAAAATGGTCAGTAGTTCGCCAGTTCATTATAAGAAAGGGTGGCTACAGTATTGAGGGTTTCCTTGAAATAAATAAAACCAGTGTCATCCCTGCAGTGTTGTACGGCATTGAAGCCTTACCTTCAAAGTATTTTTAGTGGTTAGATAGACTGGTGGGGAAACTTTAACATTATATTCTAGGGGTACCTCAGCCAGTCCCGGTAGAAGCGCTTAGCTGTGAGCTGGGTGTTATCTCTCGTAGGGTGCTCTGGCTGCTTCAGCGCTGCAATCTCAGGATTAAGCTCAAATGGGTACCGTGTGGAAATTGCATTATTTTTAATTTGATAGCATTGGGCACTGAGACTAGCCAACAAAACTTGCTGTGTTCTGATTAAGAGGAAACAATGCAGATGCAGTTAAAAGCCACTGGCGTATTTCCTTCCCCAGCCGAGTATTGCCCCAGTTATCTTCATCAACTCAAAGTAAAAACTGCAGAGTGGGATCGATCGGCCAATTTGGACAGCCTGCATAAGAAAAATCTATATGTTGAATTCGCCAAATTTGGTTTCACCATTGGAAGCCCACTACAGTATTTATTGAAGCCGTGTTCCTCTTTTATTATACGTTTTATCATGTATATGCGTTTTAATATATTGCCAACCAATGAGTATCATGGCGCATGGGCTGGCATACCATTAGGTCGTAGAATATGCTGCCTGTGCTGCCAAGCGGTTGAGACTAGTAGGCATCTGTTGCTGGTGTGTCCAGTTTTGGGGGACCATCACTGTAGTACATATCAAAAATGATTCCCAAACTTGGACTCACGACCAATAGAGACCAATTTTGGAGTATGATCTACACTGCCTCCTCGGTGGTAATGAGTTGGGCAGCACATCAACGTCATTTAGGGGTCACACTTGTGACCCCTGAAGTCTCCCTTGCTACCCCTAAAAAAGAAAAGAAAAGAAAAATTAAAAAAAAGTTTTTGGTTTTTTAAATTGATGCTCCTGGCCCGTGGCAAATGCGATGTGGTTCTTTGTTTCTAGAATGGCTGGCTTTCTTGTTCAGGCTTCTTAAAAAAAAACGGGGTTCCACAAGTGTGACACTTTGAGCAGTGACCCTAAATAAGTAAGAATAGGAATAACAAATAAGCATCTATTTTGGACCATGTATTTTTCTTTTCGCAAGTTTCAGTGATAGCATGTTTTTTTCTGATACATTACAGTGATATTGTAACCATATTTTTTCGTGGTGTACTTAGGAACAATGCTATGTGATGCCACTTACTGTTTTGTCAAGGGGTAAAAAGGTCATGTTCCATTGCTTCCTGTGATGTCACTTCAGGGTGGGGTCAAATTACATCACTTCATGTGACATCGTCAGAGGTCAAGGGTCATGTGATGTCACTTCCGCTACGCCTGGCATTTTGGTGAAATGACATCCCTGGGGCAGCAGCGTATGTCTGGAAAGAGGCGCTTTTCAGATTATAAAAACTATCATGAATATAGGGTGCCTATTAACACATCCAGTTTTCCGTTTCCCGTTTATAACCTTGTAAGAGATCATGATGTATGAAATGTTTTTCAATGAAATTGTAAAGACTATATGGAGTCATGAATATTTTAATGCCATTCTACTGAGGTTTTAATCAATTGATTTGTCATTAATTGTTGAAATTTAAATTGTTTGATTTTATAGTGCAAAGGTTTAATTAAACTATTATCACTTAAATAAAAAAGGTAGCCTTTTTATGAGACAGCTATTTGAAGTTCTTAAAATAACAATGAATACATACTTTTAAAGAGGGAATCAACATGCCAAAAAATATTGGTACAAAGTCCACTGCTTATGAGCATCCCCCACCCTGATAGTTTTTGCCAGTAGTTCCGGGCCTATTGGCTCTCAACGACAGGTAGCTCTTGCTAACGTAAAGGTTGGAGATCCCCGATCTAGACTAACCATACCACCAGTACACTAAATGGTCTAGACTCTAGACTAAGCCCAGCATTGATTGATCCGGTTTAACCGTGTTGAAAAAAACTATAGACAAATATGAACAGAACTGAATGAGCGGACCCGCTGTTCCAATTAACAGAAATACACATTTTCTATAAGGACACCTCTAGTTTTAGTAGACTAAAGACTACAAACCCATAATTCCCCTTTGCCAACAAACACTTATCTAAATACTAACTAGATTTGCTAGACGCTTTGATGGCCCCGACCCACTCTTAATCACACCTCTCTGCTCACCCAATTTACTTACATGCTATGCAATAATGGTTCAGGAAACCCTCCAACACTTCCTTTTCATAACTACCCGCATTGCAGCAGAGGGAAGAGGGCAAACACCTCTCCAAATACACCTAAAATGTATTACATTTTGGGATCCGCAGGGCCGGTCTTTGCGTCAGGCAGCCCAGGCGTCTGCCTGACGTAAGTCAGGCTCTAGGGGGCGCAGCACCAGCAGTCCACAGTGCCAGTGCTAGAATACATGTGTTACACGTTCGTTTCCTAACATTATAAAACTGAATGTGCCTGTTCATTTTTATAATGTTAGGAAACAAACGTGTTACACGTGTATTCTACCACTGGCACTGCTGCAGGCTGTGGCCTCGGCCAGGGCAGTTTCTAGTCCGTTTGGTGCCCAGGGCGAAACACTAGGAATGAGCCCCACCTTCACCCCATCCCATGCGCCACTCCCACTGCACCCCACGCTCCACTCCCGCCGCACCCCGCGCGCCCCTCCCACCGCACCCCGCACACCACTCCCACTGCACCCTGTGCACCATTCCCAAACTATACTGTTAAGGAACTCCTACCCAGAGTCAACAGTCCGTCACACAAGGAATGAATTGCCATTTGCAACGGTGGGCCACTTTTTCACTGGTGCTAAAGACAATTTTATGCCCCAGTCCCACTTAGGCTGCAGATAATGTGGACTGGGCACACCAAGAGACCATGAATATGGCATAGGCTGCAGTATATACAACCAATAAAGAACACAAGATGCTGAAGGGGGTTTGGAGGCAACCTAAGCCAAAAGGGCAATGACAAGGAGACACCTGAACCCAATAAACAATCACTTTAACATTCTTTGAATGGGAATCAAGTGTATGCTTTGATACAGTAAAGTCTTGACTGTTGTAAGGATACATGGACCAGGATTATTTATTTATTCATGCAATGTTTGTCGGGTACCTGCATATTTATTTATTTATGCAATGTGTGTCGGATACAGCTATCTCCATGTACCCAACAAACATTGCATAAATAAGTAAATAAATAAACCAGTCCGTAGCTTAAAGAATATTTACTCAGCAACACTGGTCAAACATATTATCCGCATAGTGAAGTAACTCATCACCAGTGCCATGGAAGTGGTTTAAAGTGTGATTGATATATAGTTTGGAAAAGAAGCATCATGAAAGAAATAGCGCTGCTTTAAACTATTATTTTGGCCATTTTCTGGGCTTCCAGGGATGCACCATGGGCCCAAACGGTTCTCCGTTTGTACGGTGTCGGGGCACACGGTGCGTCCCTGCAAGGCACGCCCACTCCCCACAGCCCACTGCACCTCCTCCCCCGTCTCAGTGCCAGCATGAAACCATTTAGTGACTAATGGGCCACCATTAGCAGTTTACTGCCGGCATTGTGAAGAAAGGGGCTGGTCTTAGCTGCAGGGGGACCTAAAGTGTTTTTATTGGTGTGCTTATGTCCCCCACCCCAAGTGGCGCGAAAGTGGTCAGAGGGAGCCTTTGACTTCTGTAATGTCACGTAGTACTTTTGTACTACGTGACATTACAGTCGGAAGGAGCAGCGCCAGCACCTGTGGAACTTTCCCCACATCAATGCACCGCCCCACAAACTGGGGAATTCCATCCCCTACAGAGGCTCCAGGGACTGGGGCAATTGCGCCCCGGGGCTATTGCGCCCCAGGAAGTTGCCCGCCTCGCCCGGGCCAAGAAAGGGGCCTGGCCTCGGCCCTCAGGCAGGGCAGGGCAATTGGCAAATAAATTAGCAACATTTGTTGCTTTATTACCTTCCCCCGGCCCCGGGTGGTGCCAGCGCCACTGGCGCAAGCTAGGCCCATGGGCACACGAACGGTGTGCCCTCCTCCAGGCTATGGGTGCGCACTGACACTGAAGTGTGCATCGATTGGTGCTGGCTGGTGTTGTCGGCCCCAGCCATTACAGAAAAGAGGAGCGATTGGGTCACTAAATCCTGAAGTTGTTCCCATCACAAGCACACACTGCCAAGCAGCCCCAGAATCAGCAAATACAAAAAGTTGCCGCATCCTGCCCTCGCTGAATGGGCCTTGTTTCAGGAAATCCGGCAGTAACTACAGCCTGCCGAGGCAAACACACTTCTTTCCTCCTTCTCCCGTCCTCGCGGGTGAGGCCTATTGCTGCATAGGTGTTTTATTTATTTTAAAATGGTATAGCGGAGAAGTCTGGGCCAACCAAGAACGGCCTCTGGAGGTGACAAAGCTAGACACTTTTGTCAAGGCTCAAGTAGTCATGAAAAAGGAAGTGAGCACTGGTGGTGGACTCTCCTTAGGAGATCAAAAGGCCGGTTCTCGGAAGAGATGGGCAGAGTGTCACCATCAGATCTTAGACAGTTGCAAGTTCCAGCGGGTTGGATTGGTCCGTCCGTCGGCCATTCGGCCCGTGGCCAGGCCAAAACCACTTTGAGGGCCAGTACCATGCGTGGGCCGGTTTGAAGGTTACTACGCCCCCCTAGTTCCCACCCCCGAGCATATTGTTCGTCGTTCCCTCTTTCCTGGGCGTTCCCCGGCCATTACGGAAAAGAGGAGCGAGTGGGTCACTAAATCCTGAAGTTGTTCCCATCACAAGCACACACTGCCAAGCAGCAGCAGAATCAGCAAATACAAACAGTTGCTGCATCCTGCCCTCGCTAATTGGCCTTGTTTTAGGACACCCGGCAGTAACCACAGCCTGCCGAGGCAAGCACACTTCTTTCCTCCTGCTCCCGTCCTCGCAGGTGAGGCCTATTGCTGCATAGGCGTTTTATTTATTTGAAAATGGTATTGCAGAGATGACTGGGCCATCCAAGAACAGCCTCTGGAGGCCACAAAGCTAGACACTTTTGCCAAGGCTCAAGTAGTCATGAAAAAGGAAGCGAGCACTGGTGGTGGACTCTCCTCAGGAGATCAAAAGGGCGGTTCTCAGAAGACCGTGGCAGAGTGTCACCATCAGCAGATCTTAGACAGTTGCATGTTCCAGCGGGGTTGGATTGGTCCGTCCGTCTGCCATTCGGCCCATGGCTGGACCAATATCACTTCGAGAGCGAGGCCCTGGGGGGCGGGACCATGCTTGGGCCAGTTTGGGGGTTACTACGCCCCCCCTAGTTCCCGCTCCCGAGCATATTGTTTGTCGTTCCCTCTTTCCTGGGCATGCACTGCTGACTTTATTTAAGTGCAAGTGTTTCATACATTTCACTGTTCGCTTAGACTTTTATACTCTTCTGTGTCGTTGTGCTTCTTTTTTTGGAATAGCAATCACGCTAGTCCAACGAGATACACAAGCACCTACACGAACACACCTTGTGAATGATGGTGTGAAGAATGGATGTAGGCGCTGGACCAAAAGCTGAGCGAAGTCTGCACAACAGCTGGCTTGGGATAGCGACTCAGCAACTACAGTAGAAACCGTCTCCGTGGACTGTTGGCCCATCTTCCGTATAAATCAAATACCCAGACTTGCAGGATGCATGCTTCACTTCCTTTGTTCCATTGGGGGCGACATGCTGTAGCATCAATTCATGGCCTTTAAAATACCCTGCACTGTGCAGCTTCCGATCTCCTTTAACACAAACGCTGGGAAATGGCCATGACTTGCTAACGCCACATTAATCAAAGCCAGGTCTCTAAAGAATGGTTCAAGTGTTGGGGAATCACCTGCTCACACTTTCTGTCGTGTGATCAACCAGTGCACAAAAGTTGTTTCAGAGCATGGGGCTCTTGATGCCACCCATTTCTGCATTTGATACACCAGCAGCTAAACACACCCTGGGGAGGCAGCTCCTTCTGCATAGTCCATTTCTCTCCCAATCTCGGGACAATGTTCTTTACCATAATGGAGAATGTGAAAAAGCGCACGGCTGCAAGGCTGGGGGGTGAGGGTTGAGGGCAAAGTGCACTACGCTTGGGGTACACTGGAGATGCTTCCCCTCATACCCGCAGTATTACAAGTCCCTTGAAATGAAATTCATCTATACACTGCACAATGTGCAAGGGCCGCTGTTATTCAAGCAGCACGTGACTAGTAATTTGCAAAAAGTTAACTTAACGAGTCCCAAGAAAAGGTTGTCTTCCACCTTATGTTGGGATGGTAGACATCGTTTTTCTTTGTGATCTTACAGTTTCATGGTGCTGTCGGGAGCTAAAATGAGTGATCACGAAGGAAACATTTAAGACTTTTGAGAGTCCACGAGCATGAGCGAAACAAACCCCACTACTCGAACTGCCATTTCTCTGCCGCGGTAATGCTCTGCAGTGTGTTTCAATGTAAAGTCCACATTGTAATGTCATAATTTTAGAACGCCACCTCTCCAACATTAACATTGGGAGCTATGTTGAATTGTACATGCATGTCAACTCTCTGCATATGTTTAAAGTACACTTTACCACTCACATGGAGTAGTGATATTGTTTATGTGTGTCCCTCCTAAATATATTTAACTTCCTGTGAAATATTTGATGCAATACATATTGCATAAATGCATGTATTTTACTGCTGAGATAGACTGGCTTGTACAGCTATCGTGGGTATGTTGCTGGTGCTTGTTCTTGTAGGTTCGAGTAACACTGTTCAAGACCAGTTCACCAACTCTTAAGAGTGGCTAAATGTTTGAGGTCATACAAATTACATTAGTGTACATCTGAAATTGTCGATTCTCTGACCTGAGTCACAGCAGAAAACTGGTCATTGTTACTAAAAATGAAGAGCAAAAGCAGACTGACATAACCAGGCCTGTTTGAGTTTGACCCACTTATTGCTGTTTTTTTAGGTTCATGAAATTCAGCAGATGCCAGCATTGACAATTTTGTTAACTCATAGTCCCCACTCCCGCTGCTCAGCCCATGACACATGCATGAGATCACAGGTCGAGGACCGGGGGGCGCCAATGATGCTTGCCGCCTGGGGTGCAATCTGTTGTAAGACCGGCCCTGGGGATCCAAAATACCCAATGTGTACCATTGCACATGTAAAGACTATCTTTATATTCACAAGGTTATGACCAAAAGTCTTTGTTTTATCTGGGAGTTACAGATTACTCCTAGGTCCAGTCCCCTTTTCCTACCACTCAAAGTTCCAACCGCCTGTCTCTGAACCCTACAGGTGAGCGTGCCATCGTTGATTCTCTCGATGTTGCAGTGAACACCGAAATAAGTGGTGGAGCTGACGTTACAGTTAATAAACCCAGAGCCTAAGCTCTCTGGACCACCAAGAGGCCATGAAAAGGGATGAAGTGATGCTTTGTAAGACAATAAAAATATTATCTTTTTCAGGTTTGGCGGCAGCTGCTTGGAGCCCTTTAATCAATTCTGAATCTAAGAGGAAGTACGAACTCGTGCCTCCCATGGCAGAGTACTGGGTGTCAGTTGTGGCCCGAAAAACAGATAATGGGATTTCAATACGGGCTGATGTATTAAAATGTGCACAGGCTGCAAAGTATAGCGGGACTTGAGGTGTACTGAAATGTAGGTAAGAGTATGAGAAGTCACAGTCTAAGATAAGTCAGGCACGATTATAATAAGAAGTAATAGCTCAACTCTTGGCAAAGGAGAACTTGTTTTTTAATCTACAACTAGAACTATTAGAGCACATAGACCCAATACGGTCTTCCTTTGTTGAGTGTTTTTCTTGATACATATACCTGATATTGCTTGTGTTCATTTACCACAGCTTTTCTGTTTCCCTATGTGGTGTGCTTTTTTAAAATAAATCAATATGGGGAATAAATGGGAAGTGTGGTACCTAGATTCAATGAGATTGTGCATTGTCACTGTAATTTCACCTAGATATTGCTTGTTATTACTACTTTTGGAAGGACCTGTTGTATTGTATACTGCCTAAAATGTATTTGAAAAAGGATCGGAAGAAATCCAACCCCTCATACAATCCCTGCTTCATATCCTCCTCTCAACACGGGCCCGAGGCAGGATATATGATATGATATTATAGGATATGATATTTTATTTATAGCGTGCCTATACACAAGCGCTTCAAGGCGTGACGAGGCATGGAAGGGGAAAAAGGGGAACAAGACAACGATCTTACTAGGCCCAGTGACATTGAGATTGTGCAAGTTCATGGGAGAGGAAAGAGAGAGAAGTGCCAGGGGAAGGGGAGGAGGAGCAAGTGCAGGACATAGGATCAACAAATACAAAGAACAAGAGGTGCGGCCAGCAGGTGGCAGTGCAAGGGCTAAGTGCGGGCTGCAAGTGATTAGATAGTGCAGGTATGGGGACTGTAGGGTTGCAGATACAGCCCCAAGTGCAGGGTTGCCAGGCGGCAGTACAGGTGTGCAAGTGGAAGGGCAGGGACCTGGGCCCGAGGTTTAGAGGGTAACCAGGTAACCGGTGAAGTATCAGACAGGAGAGGAGAGAGAAAGCAGAAGCAAAAAGGAAAGCCTTGAGCTGCTTCCGGAACCAGAGATGGTTCTGCTCAAGTTTCAGAGAGTCAGGGAGGCTGCTCCAGAGGGAGGTGCCAGCTGATGATAGAAATCTGACCCCAGCTATCTGCCTGGAAAAACGATTGACCCTCAAGTAGTTGGAGGTGGAAGAGCGTAGAGCTCGAGTAGGGAGATACGTCAGAAGAGAAAGCTGGAGTTAATTTAGTCCCAGTCCCCAGAAGGCCCTGTGGACAAAGTAAAGGGTCTTGAATCTGATCCTTGCAGCCAATGGGAGCCAATGGAGAGATTTCAGTGCTGGAGAGATACGATCCCTGGACTTGAGGCCAAGGACAAGTCTCGCAGTCCTGTTCTGGATGAGTTGGAGAGGATGGAGAGTAGAGGCAGGCAGATTTAAAAAGAGGCTGTTACAGTAGTCAAGCCTAGAGAGAACCAGAGCTCTAGAGACAGTGAGCTTCTGGGAGAAGGAGAGGAAAGGAAGAATACCTCTGAGGAGGTGCAGTTGGTAGTTTGACTTCTTAGAGATGTCAGAGGTGTGAGGAGAGAAGGAGAGTGTGGAGTTGAAGATAACACTGAGGTTCTTAGCCTCACAGGTGGGAGCAGGAAGAGGGCCAAGGGAGGCCGGCAAGAGAGTGCAAGGAAAGTGGTCCAGGTGTGCTAATGAGGAGGATCTCCGTCTTGCTGGCCTTCAGGCAGAGATCATTGGCGGCGCACCACTCTCGGATTGCAAACAGACAATCAGGGATGAGAGAAGGAGGCAGAGGGGAGCCTAAAAATGAGCTGGGTGTCATCCGCATAGCACTGTATGTTGGAGCAGAGTGCAGCAATGCGGTGGGCGAGAGGTGCCAAGTATTGGTTGAACAACCAGGGAGAAAGGTTAGACCTCTGTGGAACCCCACAGGTGGAGAGATAGAGAGATAGAGGAGAGGAAGCACCCAAGTTGGACCTGGGAGGGTCGGTCAGAGAGGAAAGAAGGCAGCCAGTCCAGAGCCTGATCAGTGATACCCAGGTTATCACGGAGCCGATTGAGCAGAATGGCATGGTTGACTCTGTCAAAGGCAGAGGAGAGATCAAGTAGGATGAGGACAGAAGGGAGGTTAGTGCACAGTCTTTCTCGGGTACTCTTGCTATGCCCATATCCATTTCAAAGAGTTTTCGTGCATGTCCTGCATGCGGCTCACATAAAGCACTAGTCGCATCCCTTTTGTGAAGCCAGCAATGGCACCCCTTGCCACCAACATTATCATGAATGGTAAGATAGATACATGAACCAACTAAAGTATAAGACAAACTCACTTGCAGCGCATGGAATCAGCATGACAAAACCTTTAAATGCAGAATCACTGCTTTCCTTCATATCTCAGTCAACCATGACACATCTGAAACATGTGAAAGATCGCAGACCCAGGTCAATACAATTTCAATAGTACATGATTGGCATGACGCGCTCAGTCCTTGAAAATACATTGATCACAGTTACTGTTAATATATCATCAATGATATAAATGCAATTCGTATTCGTATGTTGTAATTTTTTTAATAGCTTCAACATAGCCACGTGTTTCGACAAGCAGTCGTTTTCAAGGCAGTAGTCCAATGCTATACTGTCTGAATTGGTATGTTTGATCTTTCGCAGTAAATGTCTTTCCTAGTTAAATTGGCGCCACAGTGGTGTATTATGTACTTCTTTCAAAAAGTAGAAGAATTCAATTTTCTATAATTGCCATTAAAGATGATCCCCCCACCAATACCCCGTCCATAGCCTATGCCTTCCACCCCCCCATCCCTGCCCCAGCTCACTGTTCACTCTCACCCGGCACCTTGTCCCTCATCCACCCGGACTGAAGCGCCGCTACTCAAGGCATGGCTGCACCTACAGCATCACCTACGTGGCAAAAGACCAGTCAGCCACACCAGTTGCCATCCATTTTCACCAGCATAGCCTCCAGAGCACCTAATTTATATGGCGGCACATCTCCTGTGAAGTCCACTCGCACACACCTCTCATCACCCAAAGTTATAAGTCAGGCACAATCTACCCAGTCCATCCAGGCCCACCTAAATAGCATGCAGGCTGACATTAAGTTACCCTCACCCCACTCCCCCAGCCATAAGGTCTCCACAACACCAACTATTGCGAATATCAACCTAACCAGGTCACATAAAGGCCCACCCGATACCAACACCAGCCTTTCCCCCATCCCTCTCCAATGTGCCCTCATCAACGCACGGTTCCTCCCAGCTCATGCCACAGAGATCCGGGACCTACTTACCAACCACAACCTAGACCTCTTAGCCATTACAGAAACTTGGCTTCACTAGGCTGCTGGCCCGCCATCTCCCTAGCCCTCACACAAGGTTACACCATCGACCGGCAGGACCGACCGCACATGAAAGAGGGGGAGTGTAGCTCTTATAGCCAAAGTGTCCCTGTCCCTCAGACAAACAAACTCCTCACCGGAAGGTAACACAGACTCCATCGCCCTCAAACCCTCATTCTCGCCCAATTGCACCATCTCAATTCACAACATCTACCAACCCCCTGGCCCATCTACCGAATTCCAGGAAACCCTACTCCACCTCCTGGGAGACAACTTTCAAGCTACTACTAAAACCATCCTTCTTGGTGACTTAAACCTGGGTCTCAATGATCCAAAAGACAAACATGCCAACTCTCTCTGCAAAGCCCTAAATAACATGGGGTTCCTACAACAAGTCACAAACCCGACTGACTCAAAAGGATGCATCCTCGACTGGATTGCAGACAATTGTTCTGCCTCAGTCAGCGCCAACACCCGCTGCCCCTGCATGGACCACCATGTTATCCTCTTCTCCATCCCCAAACCCATCAAATCCAAAAATCTCACCAAGCGTCTACCACCAGCCCTGGCTAGAAGCTCACGCAAATTAAATAAAGAGAACCCCCTACCCTACCTAGAGTCCCCTTCTATCAGACCTCCATTCTCTAACAACCCTATCGTACTAACCGAAATCTACAACGCCACTCTCAATGAGGCAGTGGATGCCATAGCTCCACTATCACAAAAAAAGCCAAAGCTGTTAGACATGCCAACTCATGGTTTACCGCAGAACTTCTTGAACTATGCACCCTTAAGCCAATTGGCAAGCGAACCCTCAAAATTCCACTAAAGAAGAATTCAGAAAGATAGCTACCCAATACAAAAAAGCCACTATCCTAGCCAAATCCACATCCCTTAACACCAGAATCACTAATGCAAAATCAGAATCTAAAGAGATGTTCGCCATATTCAGGGAACTAGTGACTCCGGATCCCATCACTCAAGCGATCGTGAAAGATTAACACTGGTGCTCAAGCATTCGAACAGCCATGCTCAACAAAATAACTTCCTACAGGGCAAAATCCAAACCAGCCAGACCACCTTGACCTCTCCAGACCTCCCCATCACTCCGGCCCCTAACATCCCCACCCAAGACAAGCCACTCTTCGCATTCAGAGATGTCACAGACATCGAAATCCTGACCCTCCACAAACACATCAAACCTTTCAACTGTAAAGGTGATATCTGCTCAGCCAATATCATCAAAGACTGCACAACCACCTTAGTCCCATTCCTCACTGCATTCATAAATGCTTCTCTCTCCTCAGGAATTGTCCCCTCACGCCTTAAAAGAGGCTTGGTTATGCCCACTCCTGAGAAAACCATCTCTGGACCCAACCTAACAATTACCGGCCCATTACTACAGTCTTTTGCTAAAAGATTCTCGACAAAGCAGCCAACGCCCAGGGCCAGCACTTCTTAGAAACCAACTGCATCCTAGGTAAGTGTCAATCGGGTTTCCGCCCTGGCCACGGAACAAAATCAGCTTTATTGGACCTAAAAAATCAATTAGGTGAAAACATTGATGAAGGGAAACCAGCAGTACTCCTCCTACTTGATCTATCTGCAGCTTTTGACCTAGTGGACCATAAGACCATATGCAGACACCTCACCACCTCAGTGCAGTTCACCCTCGAAGTCACGGCATGGATCACTTCCTTCCTCGAAGGGAGAGCCATGAGAGTATTCTCCGAGCATGCCTGCACAACACCTACCACCATCCACTGCAGAGTCCCACAGGGTTCTTGTATTGTGCCGACCCTCTACAATATATTTTCTAAACCGCTCTTTGACATTCTGGACGCGATTGGCATAGCGTACACTAAATACACCAGTGACACTCAGGTCCTCCTCCCTCTCTTGGGCACCTATGAAAGGAATTCTAAAACACTTCACACTATCTACGCCACAATCCAAGCATGGAAGGCTGCCAACAGGATTTGCCTAGACGGGGATCAAACCAAAATCCTCAGTCGGCTCCAAGGAAACCCTCAACAAACTCATCAATCATTACAGCTCATTCACCATAGACAACACACAGATTTCTGTCTCACCTTCTGTGAAGACACTAGGGGTTTACTTGGATGGTACTCTCTCCATGTCGTTCCAAGTAAGTGCCATTGCTTCCTCAGCCTCATATACAACAAAGCTTATCAATGCGGTCAAACCTTACTTATCTACCCAGAACTATCTCTTAATTGCCAGAGCCACTATTGGTGCAAAACTAGACTACTGCAACGTTCTTCTCACAGGCACCGCAGCAGAAAATGTAAACAGTTTGCAAATAATTCAAAACAACGCTCTACGCGCAGCTCTTAACATACCCAAGAGGGAACACATCTCCAATGCTAGGCGCTCCACACACTGGCTGTCTGTCAAAGAACGCATCCTCTTCAAGTCCCTTGCCATCAAGTGCCTCGCCCACACAGGTCCTTCTTATCACTCAGCGAAAGTAGTCAGAGCTGGCTCCTCCAGGCCTACCAGATCACACTACTCCAACCAACTGAACATCCATATTGTCAAACGTGCCAAAGGTGGCAGTGCCAGCTTCCCTTTCATAGCCTCAAGACAATGGAGTGCCCTCCCGCCTACCCTAAGGAATGAGACCTTGGACTATGCCTTCCATAAAGCCCTTAAAACAAGGCTCTTCAACTAGTCTACACTCCTCTTCTAGCATCACTCCCTGGTGCCTTTATGTTCACGATTGTAAGGGATGTAGCTGATTCACCTGTAACCCAATGAAACTACAGAGGCTTGCTATCTTCTGTAACCAGTAAACGGTGTACCGCTACCTGTTTTGTACTAGGTTCTCCTGTAACCCACGAACCACAGACAGGCTGTCATTCATGTGTAACCAAGCAAGCCTCCTTGTAACAGTGCAGCGATGCCCATGGGCTGCTTTGTGCACTGTTTTAAAAAAACACGCTCATGAATATTCCCCGTCGTGAGGCCGGGAATCCTTGCTAAAATAAAAACTGTATTTCTCCTCTAAACCAATTGTACTCTGGGTCATACTGCCCCCAGCCAATGACAGTTCTTTCCCTAAGCCCCTCCTCTGGCAGCCATCTTCAGATTTGTTAAGCACGTAAAGTGGCAGTATGACCAAGAAGAGCCACAGAGGGGTAAGAGGGAGGGTTCGCATGTGAATCCATGCCAGGCCCATGCTGGAGAACAATAGTTACAGGTGAGTAACTTGTTCCTTCTACAGCATGGAACCTTGGATCCATTTTGGTCACCCTCTAGCCTGGCTTCTGATAGACATATCCAAGGTTCTATGTTAGAGCAATAATATGTTCTGTTGGTCTTATTAGATAGAGGTACACGTGCCACGTACCTTTTATCCATCTAAGGTGCTCAATGAGAAGAACATGAAATGTATTAAACATGATAAGATATCTGTGTGTATATAGGTTTTTCTCTTAGAATGTCACCTGATGATACACTTATGCATCAATCTGTTTCTGTTTTGTTTAATTGTATAACGTAATTCCTGTACTACTTATGGGTCTATGCAATTTCTGTTTGTTTAAAAGTGAACATTTGACTGAGGAGAGAAAATAAAAAATACTCCCAGTTCCATATTAGCTAAGTACTTGTGGTATACTTTTTCTCCTTGGTGCTCTCCCATCTTGCCCCTGGATATGTACAAATAAGAGATATAACAGGGGATCAGATACATATCAAATTTTATTTGCATCCCAATAAATTGCAATTAGCTTTGACTGTTCCAGTCAGTACTAGAGTACAAGGGCAGGCTGGTCTTGCAAGGTGATAGTGACTAGGACTGGAGCGCAGTAATGTTTGAGGGAGAATAACAGTAATGGGCTAGCATACATAGCAACATAGCAACCTTTACTGGTAGGCAATAACAACAAATGCGGGCTAGTGCACAAAGCAGTATGTAAGGTCAATTGGTTAAGATAAACGTGTTGGCACAAAGTCAAATCAAAATGGATTACAGAATTGGGCGAAGATTGATCGCCCTAGTCATAGGAGCGTGATTCTGTGATAGGGAACTAATGGTACACTGCACATGCGCAAGTGTGTTCTGCCACAAGTGCTCAGATAACAATTGGAGCACGGGGCAAATTGGTATAGGGGGTGATATTAACTAATGCACAGTAGTAATAGATGGTTAGCATAAACATCAAAAGAGCAGAATCAACAATAGTTAGTGAGCATAATCATCAATAGAAGGCTAGTACACAAGCAACCTGGCAACCTTTGCGGGTGGCAGAGACAGCAATTATAGGAAAATGCGCAGAGCACCATAAGTGAGGTCAAATTAGTTACACTAATCTTGATGGTGCGAAGATAAAACACAAACATTTCAGAGTTGCAGTGAATATTGGCCGCACTGGATGCAGCGTCGCAATTCTGAGATGCGGAGCTAGTGGGTGTTGGGTGCTGTGTATGTACACTGGAGGGTGGATGTAATAGACAGTGAGTAGGCACCGGGGCTGTGCAAATCATATAGTATGCTGGCGAACGTGAGCCATGTACCCATGAGCACAAGCGCCGCTGTTAGATATAATCACAGTTGCACAGATCACGGCTGGCAGGGCGAGTAAAACGCTCATAATAGTGCAGTTAAAAAGTAGCATACATTAGATGACATGATGACAGGATGTAAATTATACACATATGGATAAGATGCAGGACAGCAAGCCAGGCACAGAAGGCTGAGAGTGCGGTTGGTGGGCCGAGATGAGAGGGGATAGGCCAAAGTTTACAGACCAGGCGCCAGAAGCAGCGAGATGCTCGGTACACGCTTGAGTTAGAATGTGTTGTAGCAGAGAAAGTTAAGAAAGTCAAAGTGCGCGTCAGTGCATGCGCAGGTCTGGCACATACCAAGTAGCTGGATAGACATACAGTATGACACAGGACCATATGAAGTTGCTGGATTTTCCTTTGGGGCAACGGGCAGAATTCCTGGCCTTGGCCTCTGTCGTCTCTGGACAGCCTCATGACAGGAGCCCTCTTTCGGGGGCTTGCTTCGAAGGGCCGGCGCTCACCTGCCGGCGAGTTGATTGGCTAATGTGTACTGCTGCAGCCAATCCGGGGGCTCCAGCCAGTAGGTTGGGGTAGTGGCTATGAGTGGCTAGGCACGGTGCATTCCTTCTTATGCAGATGTTGTGTAGCATGGCATAAACAAGCACAATTTTCCTACTTTCTCTGGAGCGTACGTAAGGGCTTCACCAGCAGCGAAAACGTGCCTTCAGGAGTCCAAAGGTGCGCTAAACGCACCCACGGTACTGCTGTGTGCGTGGTTGCAGGCTATGTCGTGCTGTGTTCGTGGATCACGCACAGGGGTCATTAGTCAAGCCAGCTGCAGGTATCCGGAGTCACCTGCATGGGGAGAGGCACAGACATTAGTCACTGTAAAATGTGTGGAGTGGACTTAAGCAGTATCATGGAAATGGTCATCATGTGCCTGCATATGGTGCTTCATCCCATGGCATGTGCCGTACAATGTCTGTGCATGCTGTCTCACTGGTATCATGTATTGTTTAGGCATCACATGCACCCGGGTACGTTGCAGCAGATGTTTTGTGATGTGTCTGCTCGTGACGTGTTCCTGGTAGCTGTCTTGTGGCAGTGTATTGCTCTCATGCATGTGGCTTGCTTGGTTGCCCATCAGCCTTCCCTACGCTTCTGGGGGAAGTGGTCAGCATTGCGGGGTGGATGTACATGGGTACATGGGTGTGGAACTGGCAGTGTTGCTGCTGTGTGATGCAATGTAACACTTGTGTTATTGCTTGGGATTATGCATGATGCATTGTGGTACATTTACTCATGTTTGTGGTAGGATTGCTGCTGTATGTGTTCATCAACATGTCCATCCAGGTGTGCTCAACATGTGCATGCTGCTTGGGCTGTAATCTGTCATTCGTGGAGGAGATGGCCGAGTATTGGTTTTGTTGTTGTTGTAATGCAAGCTCATGGGCTGTGGCCAGCACCATGTGGTTCTTTACTTCTGGAGTGACTGGCTATCTTGTTCAGGCCTCTAAAAAAAGAAGAAAAAAAAGAACAGGGGTGCCACAAGCCTAACAGCACTGACCCTAAATAAGAAAGAATAGGGAAACCAAATAATGCGTCTTTCTGGAATTCTATACAATAATTGCTAGACTCATTGAAGGTTCATTTCAGGCACACTTCAGGGGGTGAGTCACTGATTTAGTCTGTTCTTAAACACCTCAACTCAGCCTTTCATCCTTCTGAGGTCGATAAATGAGTACCAACACAGGTTGGGTGATATTGGGTGCATATTTTTTCTATATAAAGCGCTTAAGCGTAAATGCTATATAATAACACATCATTATCATTTTGCCATGGATGTCTGCTTGCATTGACAGTAATTTGGTAATATGGGTCTATACACACTGATCCTAACGATACATATGTCGATCCATTCTTGTATGAAATGTACATCACATTATAGTGATATCGTAAACATATTTTTCGTAGTGTACTTAGGAACAATGCTATGTGATGCCACTTCAAGTTTTGTCAAGGGGTGAAAGGTTGAGTTCCATCTCTTCCCGCGATATCACTTCGGTGTGGGGTCAAATGATATCACCTCCTGTGATGTCATCAGAGGTGAAGGGTTGTGTGATGTCACTTCCGCTACCCCTGGCATTTTGGTGAAATGACATCCCTGGTCATGCGTGCAAAAGTACAAGTTAACTTCAGACTGACTGCAGCAGCGGGCTAAAACAAGAACTTCTGCTGCTTGCTCATGCGTGCCGCGCGCCTGTGCATTTGGAACGTACCCAGGCCAGGGAACTGCACGTTCCCCTGCGCAGTGCACTGCTGCCCAGCCTCATCTTACAGAACGAAGGAGAAGCCAGGCAGCGACGACTGCTCCTGCTGAGAGTGACTGACAGACAGCGTTTGTTAATATCGAGGGAGATAGAGTGAGACTCGGACTGCGACTCGACCTCCTGAGACCTCTGCTACCGTACTTAAGGCAAGTCAAATGGCCCCCTCTCCCAGGTGCAGTGCAGGCCGTCATATGGAGGATTTATTAGGGGGAATGTGCCAACGTCCTATTTATACAGTTTCTATACACCAGAGCGCTATTCTGGGAAAGTCTCCATTGTTTGGAAAATTAAGCTATTTGTTTATGTTGAAGCTCATAATGGGGTGCATTGTGCAGTGTGGTCGTCCCGATAATGAGGGCATTCGTGAGGACAACAAAAGTGGGTGTGAAATGCAAGTTGCCTCAGCCTGTAACCGGAGCAAAGGGATGTGCTCACACGTCTGTGGATTCATTTGAAGCAGTTGAACCCAACTACTGTACTGTGATGGCTGTGGCTGAGGGGAGGTGTGCGCCGCAGGGAGCGGTTGGCCCGTGTTCGGGGGGGGGCTTGTTTAGGCTCTGCAGAGCTCGAATCTGGATTTAGGAACCATAAGTGTAGTGTGAGGTCAGAGCACCACCACCGCCACGCCACCTGCGCCTTGTGGGAATTAAAAAGCCATGATAGGGAGATGACCGTTTGGGAATCGTGTCAACTACAAAGAATAGTCTGTATTACATGAATGCAGAAATGAGAAATTACTGTGTAAATACTACAAAGACCTGACCCCACAGCTCAACACCCCGAAAATAAGTGCAGGCCAGTCACTTACGTTGTGCTACTTACCTGGTGACAGTGACCTGAGACTGCACTGTATGGCCTTGTTAGCGGGCCTCTTTCCCCGTTGGACCTGCGTGTCAGTGCACATTCATGTCCATGCTCCGTTGCAGTTTGCTTTCCCTTGTGTTGTATGTTTGCCTCCCAGAGGTCCCTATGGTATATGCAGTATTAATGCTGTTGCTGTGAGAAGAAGCATGTTGCCATCTTCCCTTCAGTTCCCTTAGCACATCCAGAACAGTGCACTATCTTATGGAAGTTCAAGTGGCTTATAATCCCATTACCCACTTGCCCCCCTCAACCCCTTGCTGGGTCCATACCTGGACTCCATCACCACAGAGTGATGAGTGTATGTATACTGACACTGCATACAGTGCAGGTGAGGCAAACATGTGATTTCAGAACAGTGCGGTGCAGGCCGGTATGGGGGGGGCAGCATCCGGCAAGCAGCAAACATTATAATGTAAATAACAAATACAAGCATGTGTGCACAGCACTGGCTGGGCCTTGCCTCGACAGTGACCTGGAGAAGACCCCAAAATGAGGTACGACAATGGAACATGACTAATAGTTGTAGAAAAGCGCCCAAGGATATCGAGGGTGCTCTGAAGACTGAGGAGAAAGTGCTGAGTAAGTGTACAGATGAGAGTTGTGGGGTTCTGGCCATGGGGGAATGGGAAGTGAGGAACTGGGGTGCATTAGAGAGGGGGAATGCAAAGTGAGAAAGGGTTGAAAGGGTGCAGAGGACAGAAAAAGAGAGGAGCAAGGGAGGGGAGAGATGGGAACAAGAACAGAGGGCAGATGAAAGATGGGGATGGTTTGCAGCACAAAGTTACCAGTGTGCGCAGGGGAGAGAGGGATCCAGGAAAGACCAGAACACAGGGAGAGTGGTGTAGGGCAGAAATGGCATAGGATGTACTTCGGGTTTAGATAAAGCCATTGTCTTAGGGATGTTTGCACGGCACTGGCTTCTCATTTCATCTCTAAAACTCAGGACATCCTGTCCTCTCTCTCCACCTCTCCCCTTCCTCCCTCTACTCCCTGCTCTTCCTCTGAACCTTCTTTGGCCACCTCTCTCCCTCCTTCTCTGCCTTTCCCCTCTTCTCCTCAGATGAGGTTTCTAGAGAAGTCCGATCTATGAAAGTCTCATCAAAACAGGTTCATCCCTTTTCCTCCAACGCCATCAAGGACCACATTGACTCCCTGGCTCCTGCCCTGGCTGACTTCTGCAACCACTCCTTCACCACTGGAGTCTTCCCTTCAACCATGAAGCACTCCCTTGTGCACCTTCCCCTTAAGAAACCCTCTGCCGACCCGTCTTGCTCGGCTAACTATCGCCCAATCTCCATCACTCCTTTCCCGGGCAAACTCTTGGAAATGCTTGCCATCTCCCAGCTCAATCTTCACACTGAATGTGTTGGTTGTCTCGATGATCATCAGTCTGGCTTCAGAGCTGCCAGAAGCATGGAAACTGCTCTCCTGAACATCTGTGAAGACCTACTCTCCAACCTTGATTCCAACACCCCGTGTGTCCTCATCTTACTTGATCTCTCTTCTGCCTTTGACACAGTCAAACATGCCACCCTGCTCAACCGTCTCCGTGATAACCTAGGGATCACCAGTCAGGCCCTGGAATGGCTGACTTCTTTCCTCTCTGATTGACCCTCCCAGGTTCAACTTGAGTCCTTCCTCTCCTCTAGCTCTATCTCCATGTCTACATGTGGTGTTCCCCAGGGGTCTAACCTCTCTCCCTGGCTGTTCAACCAATACCTGGCACTTATTGCCCAATGCATTGCTGCGCTCTGCCCCAACTTCCAGTGCTATGCAGATGACACGCAGCTCACTTTCAGGCTACCCTCAGCCACCTCTTCTCCCTCTCTCATCTCTGACTGTCTGCCCGCCAAACAGGAGTGGTGTGCCGCCAATGATCTCTGCCTTAATGCCAGTAAGACCGAGATTCACCTCATCGGCCCACCCGCTACCCTCCTTTCCTTTCAATCTCTGGCTGGCCTCTCTTGGCCCTCTTCCTGCTCCCACCTGTGAGGCCAAAAATCTCAGCGTCATCTTTGACTCCACACTCTCCTTCTCTCCTCCCATCTCTGATGCTTCTTCGAAGTCTCACTACCAGCTGCACCTCCTCAAAGGTATTCTTCCATTTCTCTCCTTCCCCCATAAGCTCACTGTCTCCAGAGCTCTGGTTCTCTCTAGGCTGCACTGTTGCAACAGCCTCTTTCTAAATCTGCCTGCTACTCTCTGCCCTCTACAACTCATCCAGAACAGGACTGCAAGACTTGTCCTTGGCCTCAAGCCCAGGGATCGTATCTCTCCAGGACTGAAATCTCTGCATTGGCACCCAGTGGCTGTGAGGATTAAGTTCAAAACCCTCTGCATTGTCCATAAGGCCTTGTGGGGTCTGGGGCCTCATTACCTTCAACTCTCTCTTCCTAAATACCTTCCTTCTCAAGCTCTTCACTCACCCGCCTCCAACTCCCTCAGAATCAGTCGCTCCTCCAAGCAATGAGTTGGTGGTAGATCTCTTTCTTCGGCTGGGGCCTCCCTCTGGAACAGCCTCCCTGCCTCCCTGAAACTTGAGGAGAATCATCTCCGTTTCTGGAAGCACCTCAAAACCTTTCTCTTTGCTTCTGCTTTTTCTCCTCCTCTCCCCTGCTGTCTTCCTGGCTGATACTGAAACTGCACTGGTTACCTGGCCACCCTCTGATCTCAGACCCAGGCCCACTCCGCTGCCAGTCGCACTCCTGCACTGCCTTCCTGGCAACCCCACACTTGGGGACTGTTTTCTGTATCCCTACAGTCCCACTACCAGCACTTGAGACCTGTTGTCTGCACTTACCCTTGCATTTGCCACCTGCTGGCCTTACTTTTACTTTGTTTATTTATCTCATTATCCCATTTACCGCACTGTCCCCTCCACATACCCCCTCTGCACTTTCCTACTTCCCCCTTCCCATGCACCTGCGCGATCTGAATGACACCTGGCCTAGTAGGATTGTTGTTTGTCTTCCCTCTGTTCCCCCTCCCTTGCCTCGTCACGCCTTGAAACACTTGTGTATAGGTGTGTTATAAATGCCATATCATATCATATCATACTACAAAGCCCTGTGTTGTTAATAACTTAATTGGAGCTGGGAACATACTACTGGTGAATTACAAATGTCTTATCTAGGGATGCCTTCAGCCACTCTATTAGCACTTTGCATTTCCTATTTCCTTCACTGAAGTCCTGCTAAAAAACAGCAATGGCAAGTGTTTGCTTGTGTATACATATTGAGCATTTGCCAGGCACTGCCATTAAATGTCCAGGCACTTGAACCATTTTGCAGCTGCTACCTTCAGAGGGTACCTAATACCACTATGGCGGTGCCTGGAAAGTGCCTTTTCCATGCCTACATTAAAACCCAAACGGTTGGCGTTGGCAACGCTTGTTTTAAAATAGGGATGCAACTGAATTTCTGGTACCCACCACAATCTGAATAATGAGTTTTAGACAAGTTTTAATAGAGGCCACCATAAGCCATCTGGGTGACCCAGAAAAAAATAAAGCAGAGCCGTGAGATTCTCAACAGCACTTGCTCCGCTATCCATGTAAATCCAGTGAATACCCTGGTGCCGAGGTATGATTGCAGCTCATACACTGCTGTAAAGGGGCACACTCATGTTCCATCATTGAGGGTTCAAGTGGAATAGGATAGGATGGGTTGGCGAAACTCCATAAAGCCTATGCACTTAAAGCGCATGTGAGAGTATTATAAAAGATCTCTCTAAAGGTCCATTGCTTGGAGAACCAGAGAAACACAAGAAGTTAAACGGATCATCACACCAACTGAGGTGGAAGTGAAAAACAAGGCCCGTGGGGGGAATATTATTAAGACCAAAGAATTTTCATACATTTGGGTAAGCTCCTGTACAATTTACTGCATATGACAGTGACGGGGTAAAGATGCATAGGAGTATCTGCGAGCAGGCAATTCCTTACTCTCCCTGCCCAAGTCCCCAAGGTGTCCCCTGTCCCCCCCAGATTTTATGGGTCTCCTACGCCCCTGCAAGGAGTTGTGGGTGGAACCTGGGTAGCGGGCACAGCAGTGGGTGATGAGTTTGGGGCTACAGGTCACCTGCACATTGAGGGAGTGGTAATGCTTGAGATTTTGGTACACTGCTTTGTGGGCATGGGGGGCCACCAACGCAACTTGAGTGCAGTCTAGGGCTAAATTCGCATTGGGCAATTGTGCTATGGCATAGAACTTTGCCTTCATGGAATTGACCTGGGCTAGGGTGGTGGGCAGTGCGATGTGGTATTGCACATGCCGCAGGAGGGCATCCAGCAACTGGACAAGAACTGCACAGAATGTGGGCTGTGACATGCTGTGCATCCTGGCCATGGAGTGCTGGAATGTGCCAGTACCTAGGAATTGTAATACTGATAGTAGCTTCAGCAGTGGGGGCACAGCTGTACAGAGGTTTATCCTGCTCCCTTTGTCCTCATGTATTGTCCTCAGCAGCTCAGTAATTGTCTCCTTGTTAAGGCAATACGTGGTCACCAACTGGGTGTCAGTGAAGGTCCACGGTGAGGGCCTGACACCCTGGGGATGGGTGCATGCATTGTTTAGGCTCTTCTCCTCCATCGCCCCCCTCCCAATATACTCCCTGTGCCCTGCCCTGGTTGTCCTGCTTCTCTACTTCCAGGCGAAGCATGAGCAGTTGCCTGTCCCAGCTCACAGTGAATAATGGCAGCATGGTGTTGGAAACAGTGTTTGTGATAGGGGTGTGCTTTATGTAGCCCTTTGGAGTGCCTTCACAGCACCTGTGGCTTCATTTCTGACACATAACACAAAGTGTTACCCTTATGTGTTGCTCATGCGCCCAAGTTGTTTTTACTCCATACAGATGGAGAAGGAAATAAGGTACCACACAAGATTTGTGTTTTGATTCACCAATATTTATATAGAAAACTGTTGCCCTTTAGTGATGACACGTGTTTCAACGTAACCAACGTCTTTCTCAAATCAGGGCTGGTATCAACAAATGACAAGTAATATCAAAAACAGTGCATAATAAATTGATTTAAGTAAACACCAATGTGGTCCACAAGAACGTTTGCACATGCATGAATTAAGAAATAATTAACAAAATCATAATAACATGGCCATGTTTGGGGGGGGGGGAAAGGAAGGAGGTTTGTGGGAAAGCGAGAAGAGAAAAAAATATAAAAACACATGATTGTTAAACAATATGTCAATGGTGTTAATCCTATTTTTTTAATGAGTACATTGGTATATTTAGAATAATTTATTGTATGCTTATGTTCATTGTATTTCTTACCCAATGTAACCGTCCTCTTAAATGTTCTCAAAAGCTTGAATCAGTCATGGGTTAAATCCCGTGTCCCTGTAGGGGAAGCATTTACATATGCTCGTTTAACTGCCTTGTATTATGGGCACAAATTGTGTCTCTATATAAAGTCTATCCAATGCTGTGTTCATGCTTTAAATACGTGCACACAGAAATTACAAGGATATGCTGTTCTCACCACGTTACATTGCATTCAAAAACTCTAGGGGAGGGTGTTTGTCCTTTCCTATTTTTCCTTTTCCTTTTGTTTGTTATATCTACAGTCGTAAAACACGCAGGCCCACATGTCCGTGAACCTTATTCCTTTCCCACCTGGTGGGCTTTCCTGCTTACCTCTATTTCCTCAAAGTCGTCCCTTTCAGTCCTTGTATGATTGTGTCTCCCAATCTCGTCTTTTGTTTGATCACGTTACTAGGTTACCTATGTCCTACTTCTGTTTCTATGTTGTCTGCCATATTTTGGGGCTGAAAACCTATGTCCTACTTCTGTTTCTACATTGTCCGCCATATTTTGGGCTAAAACTCTATATCGGTATTGTGTTTTGTGTTTGTTTGGACGTACGTTCACGTAATCGAAAATAGTTGCGCTCTTTTAAAGACAAAATGTTCTAATACTTTTTTAGTCTTAATGAAGCGGTGTGTAACACCAAACAAAGTTCATAACAAATGTTATTCTAAATGTTATTACAAGGACACTCCCTAAATCGTTGAAGACTCCTCCCCTTTTCTCCTTTTTTGACGCAAGTCATGTCAATGGGACACAAGTTACTGTATCTCCAAAAAATGTATTGGCATCTGATTAATTCTTGCGTAATGTGACAAAATGTGTCTTAATCAGTCTTGTGATATTATAAGACACAATGTATCATGCCTCCGAATATCATTATGTTAATCTTTTTGATCAATGTTGATGCCTCTGCCTAAGTACATTTCGGTGTGTATGTTATGGGACATGTGTACCTTTTTGTGTGTTGATGTTTCTGAGGTGATAATTCTTTCATGAAACCCACAAAACAGGATACTACATTTATAATATTTTCAGAGAAAAGAATACATCTCATTGTCAGAGTTTAAACCTTTTTCAACAGTTCTAAATTTGCAAATCATTCTGGCTTCTTCTTGTCGTAATTTCAGCTCCAAATTTCCTCCTCTTGGTCCTAAGGTTATTCTTTTTAGACCCAAAAATTTTAAAAGTCTTTTTTCATCGCACTGATGCTCTTTTTGCCAATGCTGTGCTAATGGTGAGTTAGAATTAGGATTCCCTATTCCTGAAAGGTGTTCTCTTATTCTAATCCTTAATTCTCTTATCGTACTTCCTATGTACATTTTGTGACATAAACATATAATGACATATATAACATATTTACTTCTGCAATTGATGTGTTCCAAAATTTGCTGCTTAATGCCATATGTATCCTGAAAACTTGCAGTATTGTCTATGGTGTATTTGCACATTGTGCAAGTCCCACATCTTCTGAAACCTTGTGTTTGTTTAGGTAACCAAGTATTCGAACTCCCAATTTCTAGTATAGGGAGCAGAGATGGACTCAATACATTTTTTATGGTTTTGGCTCGTTTGAAGATTATAGTCGGGTTGTCCTTAATGTAGTTCCTGACGTGTGGGTCCAATTGTAGCAAATGCCAATTCCTTTTTAGGATCTTCCTTAAAATTCCATTATTCTTACAGTAAGTCGTAATGAAAGTCACTTCCTCTGTTTGGTTGTTGATTCTGGTTTTCGTAGTTAGGGTGTCTGCTCTGTTAAGAGCTTTGGCTTTCCTTTGTGCTTTGGCAATAATCTTAGTTCCATATCCTCTGGCCTTAAATCTTCTTGAAAGCAGTTGACATTCTTGCTCAAAAGTTTTTTGTTCCGAACAGTTTCGCCGAGCTCTAATGTATTCTCCACTAGGGATGTTCCTTACAACCGAAGAATGATGACAGCTGGTTGCAAATAAAGTTGAATTAGCCTCTGTAGGCAATCAAATTCCCATTTGATGGATGCCAATTTATTGATTACAGAAGTTGTGTCCTTCAAAAAAGCTTTGGTCTCAGTGACAATGGGGCTAAGTATATGGTCAATATACTGTGCCATGTTCATTGTTGCCCAATCAATTCCACTCAGGATAGGTCTTCCTTCTGGTACTTTTTCAAAAGCCTTGTGAATTTTTGGCAAAAAATATATTGTGGGTAATGTTGGTTGCTGCATATCTAAAAATGATCTTTCTTCATCTGTGATTAGCCCTTTTCTATGCCAGTTTGTTATGGATTCCCGCAACTCATTTAAGATCTTCTGTTTTGGGTTCCCTTCAAGTTTGTGATAACAAAAAGGAGTATTTAGATGGTTCTCGGCCATTGTTACATAGTCTGCCCTGTTCATAACCACAATTTTTCCTCCTTTATCAGCAGCTTTTATAGTCAAATTTTGATTCTGTTTCAATTCCACCAAAGCTTTTCTTTCTCCTTTGGTCAAATTATCATAATCTTGTTTACTTGGTCTTTTGTGTTTCTTTTTGTCTATGATGTCGTTCAGTTCTTTAGTTACTGCCTTGTAGAAGGTGTCGACCAGGTTGTCTGTGGTTAGTTGTGGAGTAAACTTAGATTTCAGTTTGAGATCCCTCGTTTGGAGACCAGTTTGTTGTATCTTGAGATTCTGTATGGTTTCATGAATCGGTCGATCTGTGGTATCTTGTAATGAACTTAAGAGGTGAATGTTCCTTATATCTTTAATGGTATAGTCACTATCCTCAATGTCGGGTTCTTTGGCATGAAACATCGGAACTTGTGTTGCAAAAAATTTCTTGAGTTTCAATTTTCTAACAAATTTGAACAAGTCTATGTGCACGTTAATTTGGTCAAAGTTGGTGGATGGAGCAAAAGAGAAACCTTTGTTTAGAAGTGCTATATCTTCTGTTTTTAAGTGATATTCTGACAGGTTCAAAATTAAGGTGTCTGTTTGTTCTTCTTGGCTGCTTCTCTTGCTCCTGCTCTTGTCAAACGTCTGAAATCTTCTAGAGTGTCTGGGTGGCCTGTATCCACTGCCCCCTCTCTTGCCCCTCCTCCTGTATTCTGTGTTTGTACATTGATCTGCTGAGGTAATAAAAAACGGACCTGTTTTTGCAAAGTGATTTTGTTGCTTTTCTTGTACCTTCTTATCTGATTTAGAAAACCTTGTCCATCAAGTGTTTTTTCTGATGTTTCTGTCGTTTCTGTTTCCTTAATGTTATCTCCTTCTGATTCTGCATCTGAGCTGCCCGGAGATGTATTTGGTGTACTCTCTCTTGATATCGATTTATTGATTTGTCTATATTTCTCTTGAAAAGTGTAAACTCTATCATCCTGATAATCCCTATTATCACGATGGAATTTACGCATTTTTCTTAATTTGATTTCGTCTTGGTAGTCTTTCAAAATTTCAAACATTTTCTGGTAGTTTTTTTCTTTTGTTGCTTCCAAGGCTTTAGTTTCTGAAATTTCTTTCTTAATTATTTCTATTTGGTCGGTGATTCTCTTATGTTCCCTTGATGCGTGTTCTATTAAAATTTCTAACATAATGTTGGAGCTTTGATTGAGGTTTTTTTCCCATGAGTCTGCTAAATCCTTGTCTTCATCTTTAGTAAGGTCCGGAAAAATTAAGATCCTTAGGCCTCTAGGTATTTGTTTTTTGGTTACATAATTTTTCAAAGAAATTATCTCCCAGTATTTGTCCACTTCTTTCTTAGAAGCTCGTTCCAATTTAACAAATTTGTAACGTAAATCCTCTCTGGGTTTGGGCAGGTTTGATGCGAAAGCATGCACATTACTGCCCTTCGGGGCAAAAAGATTAACAGCATCCTCTTCTCTTGTTTCTAAATATTCTGCCATTATGGCTAATAGCTGATTGTTCCTGGTCAGCAGGTTCTGAAGTACCTCGATACAAACAACAAAAAAGTGAGGAATCTATTTTTTGGTACTAATGTCGAAGAACTCTGCGCCCTTTTTATCTTTTGTGTTCATACAGTTAAGGTCGCATGTGTAATTAGGGTAACCGTGGAGTCCTATGATTCCTCTACTCCACTAGGAAAAGACCATAACACAAAGTGTTACCCTTATGTGTTGCTCATGCGCCCAAGTTGTTTTTACTCCATACAGATGGAGAAGGAAATAAGGTACCACACAAGATTTGTGTTTTGATTCACCAATATTTATATAGAAAACTGTTGCCCTTTAGTGATGACACGTGTTTCAACGTAACCAACGTCTTTCTCAAATCAGGGCTGGTATCAACAAATGACAAGTAATATCAAAAACAGTGCATAATAAATTGATTTAAGTAAACACCAATGTGGTCCACAAGAACGTTTGCACATGCATGAATTAAGAAATAATTAACAAAATCATAATAACATGGCCATGTTTGGGGGGGGGGGAAAGGAAGGAGGTTTGTGGGAAAGCGAGAAGAGAAAAAAATATAAAAACACATGATTGTTAAACAATATGTCAATGGTGTTAATCCTATTTTTTTAATGAGTACATTGGTATATTTAGAATAATTTATTGTATGCTTATGTTCATTGTATTTCTTACCCAATGTAACCGTCCTCTTAAATGTTCTCAAAAGCTTGAATCAGTCATGGGTTAAATCCCGTGTCCCTGTAGGGGAAGCATTTACATATGCTCGTTTAACTGCCTTGTATTATGGGCACAAATTGTGTCTCTATATAAAGTCTATCCAATGCTGTGTTCATGCTTTAAATACGTGCACACAGAAATTACAAGGATATGCTGTTCTCACCACGTTACATTGCATTCAAAAACTCTAGGGGAGGGTGTTTGTCCTTTCCTATTTTTCCTTTTCCTTTTGTTTGTTATATCTACAGTCGTAAAACACGCAGGCCCACATGTCCGTGAACCTTATTCCTTTCCCACCTGGTGGGCTTTCCTGCTTACCTCTATTTCCTCAAAGTCGTCCCTTTCAGTCCTTGTATGATTGTGTCTCCCAATCTCGTCTTTTGTTTGATCACGTTACTAGGTTACCTATGTCCTACTTCTGTTTCTATGTTGTCTGCCATATTTTGGGGCTGAAAACCTATGTCCTACTTCTGTTTCTACATTGTCCGCCATATTTTGGGCTAAAACTCTATATCGGTATTGTGTTTTGTGTTTGTTTGGACGTACGTTCACGTAATCGAAAATAGTTGCGCTCTTTTAAAGACAAAATGTTCTAATACTTTTTTAGTCTTAATGAAGCGGTGTGTAACACCAAACAAAGTTCATAACAAATGTTATTCTAAATGTTATTACAAGGACACTCCCTAAATCGTTGAAGACTCCTCCCCTTTTCTCCTTTTTTGACGCGATTTAGGGAGTGTCCTTGTAATAACATTTAGAATAACATTTGTTATGAACTTTGTTTGGTGTTACACACCGCTTCATTAAGACTAAAAAAGTATTAGAACATTTTGTCTTTAAAAGAGCGCAACTATTTTCGATTACGTGAACGTACGTCCAAACAAACACAAAACACAATACCGATATAGAGTTTTAGCCCAAAATATGGCGGACAATGTAGAAACAGAAGTAGGACATAGGTTTTCAGCCCCAAAATATGGCAGACAACATAGAAACAGAAGTAGGACATAGGTAACCTAGTAACGTGATCAAACAAAAGACGAGATTGGGAGACACAATCATACAAGGACTGAAAGGGACGACTTTGAGGAAATAGAGGTAAGCAGGAAAGCCCACCAGGTGGGAAAGGAATAAGGTTCACGGACATGTGGGCCTGCGTGTTTTACGACTGTAGATATAACAAACAAAAGGAAAAGGAAAAATAGGAAAGGACAAACACCCTCCCCTAGAGTTTTTGAATGCAATGTAACGTGGTGAGAACAGCATATCCTTGTAATTTCTGTGTGCACGTATTTAAAGCATGAACACAGCATTGGATAGACTTTATATAGAGACACAATTTGTGCCCATAATACAAGGCAGTTAAACGAGCATATGTAAATGCTTCCCCTACAGGGACACGGGATTTAACCCATGACTGATTCAAGCTTTTGAGAACATTTAAGAGGACGGTTACATTGGGTAAGAAATACAATGAACATAAGCATACAATAAATTATTCTAAATATACCAATGTACTCATTAAAAAAATAGGATTAACACCATTGACATATTGTTTAACAATCATGTGTTTTTATATTTTTTTCTCTTCTCGCTTTCCCACAAACCTCCTTCCTTTCCCCCCCCCCCAAACATGGCCATGTTATTATGATTTTGTTAATTATTTCTTAATTCATGCATGTGCAAACGTTCTTGTGGACCACATTGGTGTTTACTTAAATCAATTTATTATGCACTGTTTTTGATATTACTTGTCATTTGTTGATACCAGCCCTGATTTGAGAAAGACGTTGGTTACGTTGAAACACGTGTCATCACTAAAGGGCAACAGTTTTCTATATAAATATTGGTGAATCAAAACACAAATCTTGTGTGGTACCTTATTTCCTTCTCCATCTGTATGGAGTAAAAACAACTTGGGCGCATGAGCAACACATAAGGGTAACACTTTGTGTTATGGTCTTTTCCTAGTGGAGTAGAGGAATCATAGGACTCCACGGTTACCCTAATTACACATGCGACCTTAACTGTATGAACACAAAAGATAAAAAGGGCGCAGAGTTCTTCGACATTAGTACCAAAAAATAGATTCCTCACTTTTTTGTTGTTCATTTCTGACACCTGTGTTCCTTTACCTCCAGCCGGTTTTCGGTGCTAATACCGCCGCACATGGACTTGTGATGTGGCTGTGATTGCAATGGTTGATTTTACAGTCAGTGCTATTTGCGCCAGCTCATGATCCGGCAGAGCGGTATTGATGGCGGTAATGCCGTTGCTGCCACGTTTAAGGGTTACTGCCCAATTTATGATGAGGCCCTTAGTTTCTTTGGATGTGTCACATGAATTTGATATTTACTAATGCCTTGACGTGTGTGGGAGCAGGGGGCAAGAAACAACGAAAAAGCAAATAAATGATGATCGAAAAGAAAAAGCAAAAAAAGATGATTGAATAAAATAATGTAAAAGTAAAAGGATGTCGTTATTTCGCAAAAATAATTAAAGTTAGCCCATGGGTCGTAGATTGATGAAATAAAACTGCATCTACATGCAATGGATATAAAAGCAAGAACAAATTATGTTTTTTTTTTTTTAAAGTCTGTTGGAAGCTATTTTTTGTTGTGCGAGGTCAAGAGCATGACCTGAAAACTGAACAAAATATATCTAGAAGTGGGGTCTATCATTTTGGGATTAAAAGGTTGAAGCAGAGCAGCAGTGACAGCAGCCTCCCCCGAAATGTGGACAGGACTGGTATTTGGAAACATACATTGTCACACCATGCGGGTGTGATGTCTATAGAGGGTAGGGGAAGGGGATGCGGCTAGGCTCTGCATGGGGTACTAGGGTCCTGACAGACCTTGTAAGGCACCAGAGGATCTGTATTATTAGTGTTTTTGCACACTAACATATGTGTGGGCTCACAATATTACCAACCAATCACTGGGCAACATGAAAAAGTTGGATTTTTGCTCAAATAAGAAACAGCTCATTGGTTTTAATCTAATCAAAACTCTTTCCAAGGAGGAGAGACATTTTGACAAACACAATGATCTGTATACTCTGGTAAAAAAAAAAAAGCTAAACATTATAACTAGCTCTTTAAAGTGCTTCGAAAGAGATTGCCCATTGATTGTATTAGATAGATATATATTTTGAAATTAGGATTTAGATATGAACATTGAACAAGTGAAAGGTAAAGGGCCTTGGGTCATTTTACATTTGATCCATATTTGTATTTAGAAAAATCCCTTTTAAAATATTTCCTTCTCTAAGCTCAAGAAGCAATTAGACGTATGTTATGTTATGTTATATTATGTTATGTTAATGTAACTTACATAGCGCAGCGTTCACCCAAAGGTATCTTGGCGTTGGAGATGAGGAAGACTGCATATTTTGGCCAGCAACGTAGAAGAAGCCCAGTTAGGTACAGGGAATTTTTGCATTGCATAAGGCAAATAAGGATGCATTAATTAACAAAGGCCACAACAGAAAGCATTGACCTGCACTACACATTAGAGTAAAGAGGTGTCCAGTGAGCTAATGTATTTCTAAAAACGATGCAGCAATTTCACTTAAGATTAGATGAGTAGCCACTAAAATGCATATAAAATCGGCATAAAATAAGGCTTGGTGTGTAGAGGAAGAAGCCAGCATTCATTTGATTATCCTGTAAACAAGGGCAGAAGCACAGAAAGTGAGCTGTATTTATTGGATTACCAGGTTTTGAGGAAGGCATGGTATCACAAGTAGACAGCGACACAAGAGTACACGTTTCAAAACCTTTATTTGTAGTTTCAAGGGGGTTGGAAAAACTCCTATCTGACTCTATAACTAGGATGGGAATGAACTTGATCATCAAATAATAAAAAAACCGTCCTTGTCAGTCTTTAGTCAAACAATAAAGGCCTATGCTAACAAAAACCTAATGCCTGCCCTCACTCTAATACAACTAATATGAAAAGGGGTTATGTATCTCAAAATGTAAAAATCAGTGTTGGAAAGAAATGTCAGAATGGGAATTTAAATGTGTGTTAACTCTCGTCCCTACAGGGTTGGATGGAACACTTGATGAATGAACAAACTTTGGCTTGCGAACACAGTTAAACGGCTTGCTCTGCCCTCCAGAGCCTTCTTGGCTGTTCAACTCTGAGTCACAAATTCACAGGTTTAAACCACTTGGGTTCCCATCACCCAAGTCCAGGTTACCCTTCAAACTTTTACACAGGTTCAACAAAACCTTTCTAAGTATAGTATTTGGTTGTAGTTTAATATAGGTTCTCTCTTTTCATCACTGTTAATTCATTTGACTTCTCATGGGTCTCCCTCAGTCGGGCTCGGACCCCTCCTTTGTGGGGTTGCCTTCCCCAAACTTTCTTCACATTCTACACATGGGCTTCCCTCTGGCGGGTTGAGACACTTTCCTTGGTTTTTGCTTAAACTGTCGAAGTCTTTCGAAACTGTCAGGATGTTTGCATTCACCTTCACATGACCACCTCGACCCTCCTTTCTGTTCTTTATTTCCACTGCATAGATTTCTCTTAACTTTCAGTACCTCTTGGAAAATGCACTCGTGACTTGTGACTTGCTTTTATATCATTGGCTCCTAGATCAAGTCTTTCAAACTTCTCTTTCATGGGCTCTTGCAGTTACTTGCTCTCGCTTCCTGCGGCCTCTGCAGCTTTCAAACAGCTCAGAGAGACTTTCGATTGGGCAATTTCACTTCGACAGACTACTCTGCTACTATGTAGTCAACATTTACAGTTCTTAACAATGGATTCACTTCCTCTCGCGCCTTATCAGTGCTCACTTAACCTTCATCCCACAGGTACTGTCACAAGTATTTCAATTCAACACAGACCGGGCTTTCTCTGCTTCTCTCTACTCACCGGTCGTGTTACGATGCTTTCTTTCCCTTACACCTTTGATGTAGGAGTCAAGTTTGTTACCACTGCTACTTCTGCGCCTCCCCAACTCTGCTGTTCACCCGCGAGGACGGTTGGTAATCTTGTAGCACTCAAAAGGCTCTTTTTCCGTTCGAGCTGTGATATCGTGCGTAACCCTCATGGCCTTTCCGAAATAACGATTCTCACCTGCTGGGTCTCTGGCTTCTTGCCCCTTCGATGAAACCCCTCCGTTAGTCACTCTCCTTTGTCTAGCTCGCCATCACCCTGTAGAAACTGCTCTTTCTCGTGTACCGCCTTGCTCAAAGTGTGTTCCAGTAGTCCACCTTTTAACCATGTGGGGACTCGGGAGAGTTAAAAGGTGTTAGGTTTGCATGATTAAAGTCAAGTGCCTGACCCTGCCTGATCTCGTTACCCGGACATGTCCAGTGTATTGCATGGGTGGTCATTTATTCAGTCTCAGACCTCTTCTTCCTCGGCTCATTGTTTGTGTAGGATAAGGGGGTGGGGCTGGGAAGTCAGAATAGCCTATAAAATAGGATGGGGCAGGGGTATTTGGAAAAGGGGGATACCGCGTCTCACCGTCGGGTGCTCCTGCCCCACTCCCCAACGACCTCTCACCCAGGTGATCCTCCCACACTTGTCCACCCCCAGGGATTGGATCCAAAGGTGATGGCCATGCCCTGGCCACCTGAGTAAGGGATCCCCGGGGCCTAGGTGGTGAAACATCCTTCAGTCTTTCACAAGGTACACTGAAACTAATACAGAGAATAATTGAGGAGGTTTTTAGCAGCATGGATTCAGGTTTTTAACTTGTTTGTTGAATTGTGGCTGAACATTGTGTCAGACACCGATTTTTTAATAAGAGGCGATTTGTTCATTTGAAAAAAAAGCATTTACCAACTGCACCCTTAATCAAATTGTGCACCACAAGCAGAAATTAATTGAAGTGATTAGCAATACAACTGCAAATGCTAATGCATAATGGTTTATTGGTAAAGAATGTTTTTTTAAAGGTTGAAATTTGTATTGAAGAAAGATGCACCATTTTAGATACATTGTTTTACTCTGGGGGTTGAAGAACCTGTGAAAGGGTTTTACATATTTTTTGTAAAATGTACGAACTTGTTATTGTTGAAATTTTTCAAGTAAAATTAATATTCACTTAGACATCAATAAATGTGCAAGTGAAGAAATACATATGAACAGGTGGATTTAAAATTATTTCCTAGAAGCATGGCATAGGAGAAAGGAAGTAGAAAATCACAATTACATCACTGATTCACGAAAATACACTTTCTATTTTCTTTTTTATTTGTTTTGTATTTGTTTTTAATTTTTTTTAACCACTTTATTTGTTGTTTTGAGCAACACACAAAAGACAGAAAAGCAAAGACATCTTACAATCTTAACAATGCAACCAGATTGCAAAAATCATAACATTTTCAAGAGATATACAGTACCATACTCAACTTCATGAACACAAAGAAATGAATAGCAATCACAAAGTACCAATTTACAACTTGTTTATCAACTTTTGACACTTCACAAACAAGACAAGACAACATCAACGTGCACAACAGACAACTCCACATAACCATTAAACCAACCCCCCAAATGATGTAACCAGACTAATATAATATAAGTGGTACTGGACCTTCAACTGTACAATTCATCACAAGACCCCCAAAGTCGGGAATAAGAACCCTCCCTACCCTGTATTTTCTTTTTTTAAAGATGGATTAGCAAAACTTTACATTCATCCTTGATGGATCTTGTTCTGAGCAAAGCTCTGATGAGTGAAACTGGTTGAATGAATAATTAGGAAAGTCCTGTGGTAACAACCTGGATTTCTGTAATCTTTGCTCTGTGGAAAGCTCCATTCTTTGGGGCACAACGTTGAGAGCAGCAGAGGTTGGAATGCATTCCAATTCCTGTCCACTCTTATTTTTCTTTGTTACCATATCTTTCTGTTTTCAATATTTGATGCCCCTTGTGCCTACTCTGCTGATCCACGGTACAAGCCAACAACAAAGCATAGTTAGTGGCCCAATAACAACATGGAGATTAGTTCATGTCCTAAAAGCCGATCCGAATACAGGCAATGCCGACCAATAGCAGACTGCCTGCTCGCTTGTTTGACTGAAATAAAACAGAGCATTGTCTTAAAAAGAAAATTAAGGAAAAAGGACTTGGGCACCCTAAATGCAATCACGAAATGCCAGCAGAAGGTACACCAGTTTCCACTGACAGTTTGTGTCTCTATTCCCCTGAACGAGGCTGTGTGAAAAAATGAAGTGGCAGGCGGAGGAAGCCAACAATTCCCCTCTCTAGTGTTTGGCAAACACATTCTCAGTGTGTATGCTATTCGGCATTTACTCTCCTCACCCAAGAGTCCACATTCAATGAGAGTCTGGGCAGGTGGGCTTGTCGGTAGGAATGCCCCAAGTGCTATGGGTAATACCCTTTCATGAAATGGTCAGGGGGTTCATCCTACAAACAAATGTGTCTAGATAAACATTTAACTAGAACTCAACAGCACCCTGCAGAAAGGGCCTCTCAAGGCCAATAATACAATCAATTGTGTGTACATATTGTATAAACACATTTTAGCTATTCATCAGATTGAACTAGAACTGAACCACATTAAAGACAACCAATGTACTCAGTCTCTGTGCACCAAGCACAGAAAAAAAATCTAATGAAAACAGAAACATACTGTATTTTTATTCAAAATAGTGAGTGTTTTATAATGAAACTTAGAGTCATAGTAGCATCTGAAATATCCTGAAACAACATCAAATGACACGCAGATGCAGACAGTCAAAGAAACCATAACTCCTGACAAGAGTTTTATATATTAACCCTATGCATTTCAGGACATAGTCCCATCTTCAGGGGTACACCGTCATCAGATTCCTACGACAATCAAAAATATAATATTCATATTTTGACAATAATAATTAGAACAAGCATAATATACATGTCCTTTCCCCCACCATAATAGGCTATTCCCAACCTGATAGTCACGTTCTAACATCAATTAGTAGTTCACCATCATCAACTTGCCCAACGATCCTGTTGAGGTGAATACCAGTGAGTTGTGCATAAGAAACAGTATCTGTAAAAGAATCATAACCAGACTCAATAACCCCACAGCCATCAGGGCATTAACAGACAAGCCACAGTCAACCATGAATAAAACAGTCCAGATAGGAGGAAGATTTGACTTCCTGAGAGAAGCTTTGGAGGAGGCATCAAAGGCTCCAATCGTGGCTGTCTCACGGGTGGATACTGTTTACCAGTGCATTAATGTGACTCCACCCTCTCGTAGTTGATGATGGTTGTGGTTCAAATGGAGATGGGAGGGGAAACGGTAATCACCCCATAGTTTGATCCGCGGGTGGGTGGGGGGGTGTTTCTCTTATTTCACTCCCCTTAGTTAATAGACCAAGAACTGATGATCTTTTTTCTGCACTCTCTTGGAACATTAATGGGCTAGCCAGTAAAAACGTGGACCCTGAATGGCACACCCCGATTGACAACCATAGGCTAATATGTTTGCAGGAGACATGGTCGATTTGCCCAGTACATAAGTCCAACTATCCATTGATTTTTAAACCGGCTGAAAGGTGCTCAAGAGGGCTTCCCAAGGGTGGCTGTTGATATGGATTCATGCCAGTGTTGAATCCTCTTGCAAAAGTTTGGAAATGGAATCACCTCACTCTCTTTGGCCCTCATTACGACCCTTGCGGAAATCGACCGACCGGACCGCCATAGCGTAAATAGCGTTTCCGCCATTGCACGACGGAGCAATGTGCGGCTCATTCCGACCCATCGGGCACGAGCACCACGCCATGGCGGAAGTGCAAAGTCCGCGATGGCGGAAATGACCCCAAAACGGCCCACACCGCCGCCGTACGGCGCCCTAGGTGCAATTCCGCCACCCATCTTAGCGGTCACCGCAATGAGCGGCAACCGGAAAGTACGGTGACCGGAAATATACGGAAACGGAAGTAAAAACATGGTCCCGGAACGGGAAACATCACGCCGTACACCTATAAAAACACTATTTCCACACAACCATTAAAAACACTACCCTGAGACACATCCCAACCCGTCAGCCACCCTAGTGAAACCAAGAACAATGGGAAAAGTAGCGAAGAAAGCGTGCGACCGCAAGCGGCAGGTCCACTTCTCCCGTGAGGAACTCACCGTGCTCACAGAGACCCTCCAGGAGAATGCTGCCGCCGTCTTCTCCACGCAAATGACCAGGACGGCACTTGTGAACAAGAAGGCCATATGGGCCCTGGTGGCACAGCGGGTAAGTGCGGTGGGGACCGCACCCCGCAACCCACAGCAATGCAGAAAGCGATGGGACGACCTGCGGATCCGCGTCCGTAGCATACTTTCTGCCAACCGCAACATTGCCACAGCTACCGGTGGGGGATCGGAATCACCCATCAAGTTGACCCCCTGGGAAGAAATCTGTGCCTCCACCATTGGAATGGAGAGTATAGAGGGAGTCGGAGGGATGGAGAAAGGAGTGCAGACAACCGAAGAATCAGGTAGGTGCCCCAAATAAAACAATGCCATAACCACAATGTCCAATCATGTGAAGTACCACGTGTCCACATAGTGCAACAGTAACACATGTCCAGGAGAACGGCCACATGCATAGGCCTGATAGCACACTTTAAAAGTCACATTAAATACATAAATAATTAAAAATCCTAAAAGCACCCTCTACACGTGCAGCAGGCACACCCTAACTGCAGGCTGCAAAACAACTGCACCCTCACTCCACACACAAATGAAACCACCTCCAAGGCCCCAACCCAAATCACCCTCAGGTACCACCCCAATGCATGTGATACATTGCCATTCCATGTTCCACAGACCCATTAATAACGCTCGCCCTCCTTTACTCCACCACAGGGTCCGATTCAAACGACGAGCTCCAGGACACCCCTACCAGCACACCTGCAAAGAGGGCCAAGACCAACGGCCAAAGACCCTCCACCTCAGCTGCACGCATCAAGACACGGCAGCAGCACAAATCGAGTGGCAGCACACAGGAGGGAACTCCAACAGGCACCCCAGCAGCCAGCATGCCCACAACAGCACCACCACAGGTCCCCCCAATGGATGCCACAGTAGGCACTGCTTCTGGTGGCAGCAGCACCATAGGTGACACTGCATTAATGGCAGCATGCTCCGACACAGAAAACGGGGATGTCGAAGTTAGATCCATCCATGACCTGTCTCAATCCCCCTGTCTGTTTCATCCCGTACACCATGAGGATACCACGCAGGGGCACCCACAAGACGACGACTGGCCATCCCCCACAAGCCCTGTGGCAAGGCAACATGAGGTGAGCAGCCCCTCTGTGACACCACCGCAAATGGCCATGGCACAGCAGAGGCAACAGTCCCTCGACCAGGTGATCGTGCAAGAGCAGCAACTGGCCACGCTCCTCAAGGACCATGCTGATGAATGTGGGGGTACTAAGGCAGCCATAGAAACATTAACTGAGACACTTAGGGCAGAAATGGAGAGAAGTACAGAGACACTAAGGGCACAAATGGAGAGAAGCACCGAGAGCCTGAGAGTACAAATGGAGAGAAGCACCGAGAGCCTGAGGGGGGAACTGCATGCGACGTCCAAAGACGTATGTGCTGAACTTGCCGCTGTGCGCCGTGTGCTCACTGAGCTCTCACAAACCCTTAGGGACATGCATGGACGTGAGCAGGCAGAGACATCATCCGTTGCAAGTTCCGTCCAGGGCAGCCCCCAACGTAGATCTGGGAGGAACCTGCGCTCCACAGGCAGGGGTGCCCCTGATACCCGGAGAGGGGGCTTGCAATAGCGACTGCCCACTGACAATGAGCATCTTTGGACACTGGTGTTCGGGGGGGAGGTAGGAGGGTGGAGGGGGTGTGTTGGGCTTACTTGGGTGGCGGGTCGATAGGGTGTTTAACATGATATCACATATGCCATGAACAATGCACAATCATACAATGAGATGCGTGGACATTGATCTTTGTGTACGAGGCCATTATAGGCGTACAGTCCATATAGTGCATGTTCCAGACACACACTGTGCCACAAGTCCCGTGTCCATGTATCAGCCACCAGGCGTGAGTGCTAGAAGCATGCATCTATGATATGCTGACGAATGTCACGGCCCTCCTGTGCCTCGCAGACTCCTTGAGGTGCTGTCACATCCCCACCCTCATCATGACCATCTTCAGGTGCTTGCAGTTCTGCGTCAGGGGGCATGGGCACATTTCTACGTACGCACATGTTGTGTAGCATGACACATGCCATGACCATCTTTGCAACCTTCTCATGGCGGTACAGGAGTGCCCCGCCAGACCTGCTGAGGCAGCGGAAACGAATCTTCAGTAGGCCGAATGCCTGTTCAATGACTACACGGGTACGTGAGTGGGCATGGTTGTAGTCCTCCTCATGCTGGTCCCGTGGGTTGCGGACTGGTGTAAGGAGCCATCTCTTCAGTGGATACCCGGCATCACCTGTATGTGGACAATGAAGGTATTTTGAGGAATGCCATTGCTACGTACGCACCCCCCCCCTTCCTGCCAGGTCATTGCCGCATCACATACCCCACACTATCATGCTTGAAATGAGACTCACCGAGTAGCCAGGATCTGTTCCCTGCATGTCGCTCCATGTAGCGTGGTATAGTAGAGTTCCTCAAGACCATAGAATCATGGGTTGATCCTGGGAATCGGGCACAACAATGTGTAATGATCCTGTTGGAGTCACACACCATTTGTACATTCAGGGAATGAAATTGTTTTCGGTTGCGGTACTGGGCCTCCATGGCATGTGGGACAACCAATTCCACATGGGTGCAGTCGATGGCACCAATGCAACCCGGTATGCCGCCAAGTGCATGGAATCCCACTTTTGCGTTCGTAATTTCCTGCTCCGAGCGTGGTAGAGAGATGTAGTCGTCTGCGTGCAGCAGGAGGGCATCGAGCACTTGCAATAGTGTCCGTGAGAACAGTGGCTGTGAAATGCCATGCAACTGTCCGACTGTGTGCTGGTAGGTCCCTGTGGCCAGGAAGTGGAGTACAGACACCACCTTCAGTAGGGGTGGGATGGCGGTTGGGCTATCTATCATGCTGACAAGGTCAGCCTGTGTCATGTCCACAATGGCGGTTATGGTGTCCCGGTCCAAACGGTAGAGGGTGTGGATCTGCTCATCAGTGAGGTTGAACGGCTGTGCTCGGAGGCGTGGGATAGCGGGCTGCCTGCGTGGTGGTAGTGGCTGTGCTGGCGGCCCTTGCTGGCCCTGCCTTGCCCTCCTCCTCCTCCTCCTCCTCCTCCTGCGTCTCCTCCGTGCGGCCGGTTGTAGTCGGTGTTCGTCTTCTTCTTGAAGTTGGAGTACTTGCAGTGCTATCAGGTCCCCCAGGGCCAACATGGCTAGTCCTGCCGGTAGCATTTCGGAGTGGGTGTGGTTGTGGGAGGGGGTTGGGTGTGCAATCAATGTGTTTCCAGGCTGTATGGCCTCCACCTGTGGTGATTCATTCCACCTGTGCAAGCTGCTCTCCCCTTTGGGCGAGCACGTCCCGCACACAACGCTGCAATTCGACGAATGGCATCTACATTCATGTATTTGTACCCGATGGCAGTGTAGCATTGGTTGATATGTTCATTCTGCTTTGGTCCCATTGTTTCACATACTATCTTTGCAGTCGCGAACAGACTTGTGAAGGGTCAGTGGAACGTAGTACTCGAGTAACGGTGGACCCTCATGCAACACTGCACCGAGGTTCACCGACGGGCGGGGCGTCCCATTTGTGAGTGAAGGCAGTTGCCATTTTCACACACAGCCGCACTAGATGGATTAATTTGTGATTTCAAGCGGCCACAGATGCCTTTTCGACGTGATGTTGCAAATGAGGAATTCGAAGGACGGCGCTTTCGGTTTTCAGCTAGCGGCGAGGAGATGCCCACAGGTCTGACTGCGAATATAACGTTCTATTGTTCAATGTCCTTGGGACAGGGGCCATGGCGAGGATGCAATGATTGATATGAATAGTATGGGATGCGCAATAGCGAAGTGGGCGATAAGGCCGGACGTTCCCAATTACATGTTGCTTCACAACACTGGAATTACGGGCTGGGGGAACAGTGGATTTTGCAGGCTGCATTACGCACAGACTCAATGGAAGTTTCACATGTCATGTGAGTATGGAAGCAGGCGTTTGTGATGGTGTTTTCACCTCGATATAGATAGTTATGATTCGCTAGTGGTTTTTGGTTGGTGATGATCCTTTGGAGTGGGCTAGCATGCATATGGCTGTGGATTTGGTGTGATCATTGAAGTGAGTTATTCAAATGTAGTTCTGATGGCCATTCTATTCTTTTTCATTTCGTTTGGGTGACAGGTATCTCCTCCCCTTTTGCCACTGCCATCTGTATGCCACTCCTGCAGATGGATTTTACTCCCGACACCTGCTGCTTCGTGTTAATCAGTGGAGCAGCATTACAATCTTATGGGACGATCGCCAATGGGCCACATGCCCTTACGCAGTACTAGTGGCTAGGAGCAACATTTCGGCCTTTCAGCTGGACTAGTGCCTCCCTATTGGGACGGCCCTGCGGGTCGAGGCGCTTCCATGTTGCCTTTTCGTACGAGAATGTAGCCCCTGTGTGCCATGAGGGTACAGGGCGTCACACAAGTAGTAGCTGGTCATTTCTTGCGGATGCAGGCCACAATGGTGAAATGTATTTTGGAGTTCATGGCCTGATGGCTGTATGGGCTTGGTGAATTTGTTGTGCATTAAATTCCTATTCTGATATGAACCGTGTAGCGTTCTTCTTTGCAGGTGATGTGTCATATTCCTATTTGGGGAGCGATGTATTGTGAGGAGATCTGCATTGGGTTCCAGCTTCGGAGTATAGTTGCGTGGTACTGTGCTGGGCGCGTTTGCCTACGAAGCCCAGTGAGGTCAGGGATGTGGGCTGCCAATGTGACTGTTTTGGTGATGTGATGCTCAGGGGCGGGGGAATGGCTTTTGTGTAACAGATGCCGGTCAGCCAGTTGGATTGGTGGTATGATGTGATTATCAGAATATGGCTGGTCACAGGTGCCTGTGTTTGCGTGCGTTTCTTGGAGGGAGACTGAGGTCATGTCCATTTGTGTGGCTTCTGTATTCGTGCCATCTGTGCCCTGCAGCTTCCATTGGCCCCTCTTGAGATTCATTTGTTCGTTGGCAGGCATGGATGACTTGTACATTTCACTGGTTGCATTGTGTGGCTTCATTGCACCTACGGGGAGTTGTACAATGTGGCCAGGGAGCGGTGTACAGGCACTCAGTAGGGCCGTTTACGGTTGGTTCGCGATGCCGTACTTCTCACCATGGCGGAATGGTACTTTCCGCCGTGCTTGATGGTGTTAGGTGCATGTCCGCTGGGGTCAGAATTCGCGTACCGTTGCGCCATGGTGGTAATTGCGGTTTGGCATGGCGCGCACGCGCGTACTTAGTGCAGTTTGCGTTGGCGTTCACTGCGGTGTCGCTAATGGCATCGTACTTTGCGGTGACGGGTCATAATCGCACCGAGCGCTATTCGATGGCGGTATTGCATTTCCGCCATCGTTTTTCGATGTACGCAAGGGTCGTAATGAGGGCCTTTGTGTTGTTTGTCATTTTAAGGGCTGTCCTCCTGTATTTGTATTAAATTTGTATTTAAGGCAACATCGATGTGCTATCGCCCGTCTGGAGTCTGCTCTGAATATAATTAGGGCAAATATTGCTTGTTCGCCAACAAGATATTACCAGTCAAGGGTGAATTCATAGGTCAACGCGGGTAGGGTTCGATCAATCTTATATGCACATGGTGTGGGAGCCTGCAACAGGAGATTTTTGGATGACTCCCCGGCTCATGTGAGGTTTCGCACCCAGAGCAAGAGTAACCTGATCAATCACATACTAGTATCAAGGGTACAATGGGACATGCTGGTTGCATTTAATGTCTTGGAAAGAGCTGAGAGTGATCATGACCCACTGATTGTTTCTCTTTCATTGGCGATTCTGGGAAGAAAAATAAATAAAATATAAAAGAAAAAAGAAAAAGAAAAACGGTATAGCACACCTCTCCATCTTGATGGCATTGATAATTCTCAAATAACAACATATTGGAGTTGCCCGCCAGTGCATACAAATCTATGAGGTACTGCTTCCAGTTCTGGCTGCCCACTCCGAATCAAATTCCACTTACTCACACATTGATTGTTATACTGCAGTAGTGACGCGTTTAGCTCCATTCACTACCAAGATAAGGCACAGCTCAATCCGACTAAATGGGAAGACCAATCACTGGTTCGATCAAGATTGCAAAACAGCAAAGGATGCTTTGGTTAAAGCATTACAAAGTAGGGAGGCAAGAGCAACTAGTAAGATAGTGAGTCTAAGGCATGACTATAAGCTTTTATTGGCCAAGAAGAAGAGGGAGATGTATAAAAGTATTTGGACAGCTCTTGGCAATGCAGCCGGGTCAAACATCCGTAAGAGTTCTGGTGCCTGGTGAAAGTAAAACATTCAACCAAATCACGAATCAGCTTCTAGTAACATTTCTGCGGATGAATGGCTGGATTATTTCCAATTAATGTATTCCCAGGGACGCCAGCCAACGATGAATGTGGAGGTGAGGAGCCTAGTGGGGGGAGTATTGGAGCATATTCAGCGGCCTATTGAGGACAGGGGTGACCCTATTACTCTATTGGAAGTTAAGCAGGCCATTTACGAGCAACAGTGTAGTAAGGCCCCAAGCCTGGATTTCATTCTTACTGACCTCTTTAGAAGTGAACCAGTAGTCTGGATTCCCTTCCTAACAAAATGTTTTACTGGTGTTTTTTCGACTAATACACCTCCATCTAGTTGGAGGGAGGCGATCATCCTTCCGGTCTTTACAAAAGGTAATAGAGATCAACCTTTCAACTATAGGCCTATTTCTCTGATAGACTCCTTGGCAAAAATGTATTCAAGGGTGATTTTCCATTGTTTGGAAGACTGGGTGGAAAATCTAGGTATTCTCTCGCATGCTAAGGTGGGCTTTAGGCCAGGGGTTGCAACTTAGATCAGGTGATAAGGCTATACCTCATCTGTTAGAAATATCTGGCCTTAAGCTCCCAAAGCTTGTACCTGGCGTTTATGGATCTCAAAACTGCCTTTGACACTGTGCCGAAGAATCTTCTATGGACTGTTTTGGAGGAAGTGGGTACTCCCTCCAACCTTGATTAAAGCCATCAAGTCACTGTATTTTGACAATAGTGCATGGATTCGATGGGGGGCACATGGAGAGATCACAAACCCAGTTTCGAGATGTATTGGGGTCAGACAGGGATGTGTTTTGGCCCCACTGCTATTTTTATTACATATTAATAGCATGGTTCCAGCATTGGAAACGGCACCTATTGGCGCTCCGAGGTTGGGAAGCTATAAATGGAGCCTCCTTTTGTTTGCATATGGTTCTGTTTTGTTGTCCAAAACCGTGATGGGGTTGCAGAGCCAATTGGATGTTTTTGATAAGCTGTGTTTTGTGCATTAATTATTCCAAAATGAAAAATATGCAGTGTCATCAGGTTGGGCGTTAAGCCTGCAAGGGGTTGAGCTTTTATCTGAACTCTCGGTTGTTGGAATAGTGGAGTCTTTTAGTTATTTGGTGCTGATCTTTTCTAATACATTAAAATGGTTTAGTCAGCGTGAAAAACCAAAGGATGTTTCACTGACAAGACCCCGGGGATCCCTTGCTCAGGTAGCCAGGGCACAGCCATCGTCTTTGTATCCAGATGGTGGGGGTGGACATGTGCGGGAAGATCACCTGGGTTAGGGGTCCTCAGGGAGTGGGGGAGGAGCACCCAATGGCATATCCCCGCTTTCCCAAATATCCCATCCTATTTTATAGAATATTCAGACTTCCTAGTCCCCCCCTTTCCTACACAAACACTGAGCCGGGGAAGAAGAGGTCTGAGACTGAAATGATTACCACCCATGCAATACACTGGACATGTCCCGCTAACGAGATCAGGCAGGATCAGGCACTTTACTTTATTTCACGCACACCTAATACCTATTAACTCTCCCCACATGGTAAAAAGGTAGAACACTGAAACTCACTTTGAGCAAGGTGATGCACGATAAGGAACAGTTCCTCCAGGGCAATGGCGAGCTAGGCAAAGGCGAGAGACTAACCGAGGGGTTGAATCGAAGGGGCAAGAAGCCAGAGACCCCCACCCAGCCAGAGATTGTTATTTGCGGAAGGCCATGTGGATTACGCACGACAGCCCCGCTGGAAGGAAGAAAGAGCCTTCCGATCTCTACAAGGTTACCAGCCGCCCTCCCGGGTGAACGGCAGAGTTGGGGAGGCGCAGAAACAGCAGTGGTAACAACCTTGACTCCTACATTAAAGGCGCAAGGGAAGGAAAGCATCTTAAAATGACCAGTGAGTGGAGAGAAGCAGAGAAAGCCCTAGTCTGTGCTGAAGTGAAATGCTTGCTACAGTATCCAAGGGATGAAGGTTACGCGGGCAACAATAAAATGCAAGAGAAAGTGAATCCATTGTTAAGAACTGCAAATGTTGAATACATAGTAGTAGAGTGGTCCAGTGAAGTAAGATTGCCCAATCGAAAGTCTTTTTGAACTGTTGCATTTTCCAAGAAGTATTGAAACTGAAGGGAAATGTATGCAGTGGAAAAGGACAGAAAGAAGGGTCGAAGTGGTCATGTGAAGGTGAGACCAAAATCCTCAGTGTTTCGAAAGTCTTCGACAATGACGGCAAAAACCAAAGGAAGTGGCGTGAACCCGATGGAGGGAAGCCCATGTTTAGAATGTGAAGAAAGCTTGGGGAAGGGAACCCCACCATGGAGGAAAAGGTCAGAGCCCGACTGAGGGAGACCCGCGTGAAAAACTAAAAGAGGGGTCCGAGCCCGACTGAGGGGAGCCTGTGCAAAAGACTAAAGGAGGGGTCCATGCCTAACTGCGGGAGACCCATGTGAGGAGCTAAAAGAGGTGACCGAGCTCGACCGAGAGACACCCATGAGAAGTGAAATGAAAGAACTGTGACGAAAAGAGGGAACCTATATTGAACTGCAACCAAACACTATACTTAGAAACTTTTTGTTGAAACTGTAAAAGCTTAAAGGGTAACCTGGACTTGGGTGATGGGAACCAGAGATGTGTAAACCTGTGAACTTGTGACTCAGACTTGAACCGCCAAGAAGGCTCTGGAGGGCAGAGCAAGCCACCTAACTGTGTTCCCAAGCCAAAGTGTGTTCGTCTCTCAAGTGCTCCATCCAGCCCTGTGCTATACAACATGGGGACGAGAGTTAACACAGATTTATATTGCCATTCTGACATTTCTATCCAACACTGATTTTTGTGTTTTGAGATATACAACCCTTTTTCACATTAGTTGTATTAACTAGTGAGGATAGGCTTTAGGTTTTTGTTAGTATAGGCCTTTATTGTTTGACTAAAGTCTGACTAGGACTGTTTATTATTTGATGGTCGAGTTTACTCCCATCCTAGTTATAGGGCCAGATACGAGTTTTTCCAACCCCCTTGAAACTACAAATAAACGTTTTGAAACGTGTACTCATGTCAGTGTCTACTTGTTATACCATGCCCTCCTCACATCGGGTTGAAAAGAGCTCATTGAATCATATACGCCAATGTTGGTTAATCTCGAGTATTGTGAATCGTTTTGATGTAGAGGCACTCTCAATTCCCCTCAAGATTTATGAAGCCCAAAAAATAACTGCAGTAACATATGGAGCCGAACTATGGGGTCATGGTGATTGCACCTCCATCCAGACTGCCGAGAATAGATTTTTGAAAACTCTTCAGGCCCTCCATCAAGTGCACCATCTACCCCGGTGGCGTGTGAGTTTGTCATAATAGAGATCAAATATGTTATTATGCTTCAGCCTGTCTTATACTGGTTATTTATTTGGAATACTGAAGCGCTCATGTTATATTAGGAAGGTTTACTCGAGGTACTTCTTACACCAGGTGGAAGGAAACTCCCATGGTCCAGACATATCAGAAATATCATAACCAGTATTGGGCTTGCAGACCTATCGGAAACGGATACAAAGGGTATGTCAAGAAATGTTTTAATGAATGGGCCTTGAGCAAAATGAGTCTTGTAGGGAACATGTCTGCAGTCTATTTGCAGTTAAAAAAGGAGTGGGGTGTGGAAGCATACTTAGATTATCAGCTGACCCCCAAACTTAAAAGTTGGTATGTAAAGTTCAGGTTGGGCATTCTCCCACTGGACTATTTTACTGCCAAATGGAGTATGGTTATTACATCAACTGTTTGCCTGCTCTGTTTGGATGTAATTGAAGATGAAGTGCATATTTTCTTCTTCTGCCCACTTTATTTTGTGGAGAGGCTGCAGTGGCTTAGGCCATTATGGATTTGTCAAAAAGAACCATCTATTCAGTTGGCCATTGTCACACTAACACATTGCCCTTCTCACTCATCGGTGATGGCTGTTTCTGGTTTTTTATATTCTTCTTTTAAAAAGAGAAGGCTACTCTCAAGCAAAGTTTAATACCTTTTTATTATTTTAGGGAGGGGGAGTTGGTTGCTGCTAGTGTTTTTATTGGACATGCCTTTTATCTGTTTTCATATCTGTATGTACTGTTTTATTCTATGTTGTTAATCTCTTATGTCGTTTCTGCCAAACTAAAGATATTGGAATTGAAATATCATCCAGTTGGCGAGTAAGGATGCCAGGGCTAGGATGGAGAGAGCCCATTGGAGGATGAGGGAGAAACTAGGAACCCCTTTGGTCTGGCCTCCCTACAGTCGTTCATGCATCAAACCTTTGGCCTGTTCAATAAAACACCTAAATGCTACATATAGTTCATTGTGTCAATAAAGCCACCCGTGACACTTTACATATAGTCTATGCTTCCCCTTACTGTCTGGAGTCAAAACTGAAAGAAAGGTACCCAAGTAACCTTGTAAAAATTAGTTGGCCCCTCCACCTCTACCCATAAACCCCGGGCTGTCTGCCTCCTCTACCTGATTTATTTCAATGTTTTGCAATCAGAAGGCATAGATGGCTATATCTATGGGAGGGAAAGTGGTGAGTAACCAGTTAGGGGGAGCTTAGACTAGGAATAATGGTGATTATCATTTTGTCTCATTTCCCAGTCTCAGGGTCTCATTAAGAGTTTGGCGGTATTCTGGCGGATTGTCATCAGAATTCTGCCAAACTGTATTACCATTACCAACACTTGGTCCGGCAGAATTGCCGCCCGGTTACAAGAGGCGGTATGGTGGTGTTAGTCCCCATTTATGAAGTCCATAGGACTCCATGGGGATTTCGGTGGAATTACCACGGGCAGCAATTCTGCAATGAGGTGGCGGAATTACGCCAATATTCTGCTGGAGGTTTTTCCTGAACCACATCGCGAAAACCATAATTGGGCGGTGTGGCAATGTGCCGGTAATGGATTATTACTGCCGGTTTTAGCCACACCGCCCAACTCGTAATGAGGCCCTCACTCTTTAATATATGAGGACGTAGAAACCAGAAACAACATATCTATCACAGTAATACATCCAATAACCGTGCCCTGCAGAGGCTACTCGACTGGACTTATTTAGTAATTGAATACAGAAATGTACTCCAGAACGAGTATATCGATTTGTGACACTTTATTGGTGAATGCACTGCAGTAGGCCTCCCCAAGTAGCAATGTGTAATAGACCATGAACCTATGTCAAGAGGACAAGGTCACAGATTTGCATGTCAATAAGACAAGCTTCTTTGTGTTCTGCCCGACATGCCAATGCATGTAGAGGATTTCACTTGGATCCCAAAGGACACTGGAGTTCCTACTACCTCATTGCCTCACTGCTGTGTTGCTTGCCATCCTTATATTAGGTGTCTAAGAGGCCTTTGAAGGCTTTCAACCATTTCAACCATATCCGCAGGACATATTGGCACCTGGGAATGTTGATTGTTCTGAAAATAAAATTAGACTGCTCTATAAACATCGCAAAAATTAAGATAAAATAAGAGCTTAAACATGAGAGCTTGAAATAGGGGCTTTGAATGCAGGTTTGTAATGCTTTTCAATGCAGGTTGACATATGAGGATGGATTTAAGTAGTTTGGCTATGTGTCCATTTAACCCCCATTGCTAAGTGAAATCAATAGGCATTTTCACCCATTCTCAGCCATCTCCATTTACAACACATCTCTTTTTGCACTCTTTGGCTGAATTTCTACTATGTGCATGGTCGAATTGGGAAAAGAAATAGGCTCGGTCAACCAAAAAAAAGTGGCCCACCCCTCACCTCAAAAAAGTGTCCCAACCCTCGCCTAACGACCCTTGACCTCTGATGACATCACCGGAAGTGATGTCATTTGACCCCAGCCTAAAGTGACATCCCGGGAAGCGATGAAACACGACCTTTCACCCCTTGACAAAACAGCAAGTGGTATCAAATAGCATTGTTCCTAAGTACACTAAATTACTGTGAATCCAAGCAGACGTCCAAGGCCAGATGATATGTTATTGTATAGCACTTATGCTTAAGCGCTTTTTTATAGAACAAATATGCATACAATATCACCCAACCTGTGTTGGTACTCATTTATCGACCTAAGATGGATGAAAGGCTTTTTGTAATTATTTTTAAATTGGAAATAAAAAACTTTTTTTTCTTCAAAACCGCCCTCGGCATGGCCAGAAATCAGCCCAACACTCTCCAGGGACGATTTCGGCCAAGGGGCCAATCCGACCCTGACGGTGTGGTGAATTTTCAGCCATTTGTACTTCCAAAATGGCAGCCGCCATGTTTTAATGTTATTTGACTTGATTGGTGATTTTAAAAATAGTTAGAACATCTTTTACATATTTTGATCTATTTGGTTTTCAAATGAAATACGTTTTGTAAATGGCTTTCAAATTCACCATATACTGATTTGTGGGTGGTGTTTCTAGTGTCTCATGTGTTAAACGGGAAATAATATTGTGCCTCCTTTCAATATATATTGGCCTAAGACTAGTCGCTCTGCGAAGAAAACCGCGTTGCAAAGTTCCGATTTTGGATCGACTTCGCCGCCATTTTAGGATCATCCGCCATTTTGATTTCTGTTCATATGTGATTCTCTGTTCTAAAATGGTGGACTGTGTTTCCAACTTGTAACCGAGCCTTCCCGACCTTTGAATCTTGTTAATCGCTAGACTGTCCGAGGGCCAACTGTTTAGACTAGCTAAAGAGATCTTGTACTGAGAATGACTTGTTGCCCGAAGACTACCTGCACTAACAAGCCTCATCCACGAATACACATCGAGGACAATGTAATGTAAATATCGAGCGTGGACACTGGCAGAACTGCATTGTGAAGGGATATGTGCTAAGGCTTACTGTTTGAGCTGAGAATATACATCACCATTGTAACTTGTTGGAAACGCAAACCCATGTAATCCATGTGCATATTATTGTATGGGCCATAAGTGAACGCTGCACGAACTCTAGACCACAGATTATTAACCTGTAGAGGGCCTGGACAATATGACTGAATTGTATAAAAAGCTGAATGCCCAGATGTCCAGCACTCTCACTCCTCACTCTGAAGGACTGGTACGCATTGTGATGTATTGAGAGCCAGATAGCTATCTGTATTTCTGTTTCTTTGTAACTGTACAGTAGATTAAAGATCTGTGAATCTTTATAGCCCGTGTTTGGTGTATTTCCTTTTGTGGTACTCAGCATCGATATTTCCTTGCTTTTACAGATGGCGCCCGAATAGGGACCCTCAAGATTGATGCCATCTCGTTGAAGTGTTGACGCGGCTATCGGACCGGGATCGGACGGTGAGAAAGGGGGCCCCTTCTTGGATGAGATGCGATACCTCAACAGTACTGCACGACCCAATCCCTGGACGGTGAGCCCGCGGTCCGAGACGGCATCTTGACGAGGGTCCATATATCGAGGCGGGCAGTTTTGCCGAAATTACCAACCACGAGGGTCCTTTGTTGTCCTTAGTTATCCGATCGGACCTCCTTTAGTTCTTTGATCAGGTGAGTCGTGACCTGATTCTTAAGTATCCTGATAATTTGTTTTGGCGCATTGTACTCGCGAGCACAATTATTGACCAGGTAACACCAGGAATCTGATATGCCTGAGAAATTATCTGCCTGCTTTAGGGCATTATTACGCAGGGACAGACAATCTTTGGAATTTAGCCATCCGGCGCCACAGGAGGGGTCGCCGGCTTGTACTATGTACTGTACGCATGGCATTGGTAGTGTAGTGTTTAATGATATTTGGCACAGACAAACTAGACATGCTTCCGAACTTCAGTGGCCAACCAATGGTAGCTTTGAGATTCCGCGTATAGAATATTTAGAGTCTATATTGTTAAAGAAAAAGGCTAGACCTGCAGCATTTGACGTATTACAAAATTGGAAAAAAGAAGCTATGTAGCAATTTAAAAGTAGAGAGAAACATGCGCGCCATCACATTTCCAACGCCGAAAAAGCGTTGTTGTATGATCAAAGTAAACAGTCTGAGTCAGTTAGAAATATGGATAGGGATTTTCAACTTGGTATTCAGAAAATATATCCGTCTAAAGATGTTCATATGTCTGATGAATTCATTGACAAACTTCTAAATGAACGAAGGTCTGGTGCCATTGCGCCACCTCCGTATGTACCTATTCCTGCTGCTTTACCTCTTTCTGCTGTCGTTCCTCCTCCCGTAGTAATTTCTGCTCCTCCTATCGTTCCTCTTATTGTTCCTCTTCCTCCGGTTATCGTTCCTCCTCTCGTTGTTACTCCACCTGTACCTCCGCCTTTGCCTTCTGTTACGGGTTTGGTAGATTTGCCTTCTGCACCAGTGACAGCACCCGATTGTACAAGATTTGTCTACTCTTCCTCTTCCAAGTGGTTCTGTTCCGCTTGTAGTTGATAAGGGAGCGCAATCAAAGATTGTAACTCGCAATACAGTGTCTAAAGAGAGAAAGCGTGATTTGACTGGATGGGCTAGACAGTGCATGGAGAAGGGTGAACAATCTGATGTTTTTGCCACACTCTCTAATCTAGAAAATTTTCCTGAGAAAAATGTTTTTATCAAAGGGCTGGGAATTCATTTATGTGTAATGTGGAACAGACTGGATGATGTAGATCTCCCAAAAGGGTTGAGGGATCTGAATGTTTTAGCATATTCAAGAGATACTGCGCAGAAAGTTTATGAGCATGTCGAGAGGGTTTTTGAGTATAGAAAGGAGTTGGAAAAGTTGCGGAATGAAGAAATTGATGGTGATAGTTTGAGCGCTATTTTTGTACAGAAAGGGTTCCTTCCTCTTTGTAAGTCGATGAGTGAGGAAACACGAATTTGCACAAAAGATGCGATTAGATGGATTTCAGGCATGTCGATATCTCCCGTAGAAGTATATGACACGTATAGTCAGTATATGCCAGAAATGCAGAGGAAAGTGATACAGGTTATGGTAGAATACCTGCAGGATGAATGTATAAAAAGAAAGATTTGTTGTCCCGCAGAATTATTGAATATCTACAAGAGAGCTTTTTTGTCTGACACTACTTCAGCTGCCTTAGCACTCGATTTAGCTCTGTTGCTCAGTAAGCGTTCAGAGTTTCCTATCTCTCAGTTACCTATGAGAGAGGTTCCTCTGACATTTGTCTCAAAAGTTGAGGTTCCAGCTAATGCCGCAGCAGGTACAGCTGCCTATGACATTCCTGCACATTATGTATCGCAGTTTGTTCACGTCCTGTTCTCAAGACAGGAAGTGAACACCATTAGACAATCCATCCTGGATATTAGAAAGAATCCGACAGGGTTCTATAAAGAGATAGAATCTGTCTTGCAGTCGTCAGTATTTACTGAGTGATATAGATTTGTTATTTCCCGTGCTCCTACCCATTGATTTGTGGAAACAAATTAGGACTATAGACGATGTAGCAGGGTTAGGGGATACATGGGATAATATGGTTAGACAAGATAGAGATAGACCAGCTGGCGAGAGACCACCACAGGTAATACTGACTTTGCCTGATAGAATAGTAACAAAACTAAAAGCCATAATTCCTGAGAGAAGGATTGTTTGGGACAAACTTACTGCTTGTGTCCAAGGAAACATGGACGTTACTGCCCTTTGCAGATTGCACTCTCACTGGAAGAGAACACTCAAGTCTCTTCCCTGGAGTATGACTGTCTTTGCCACTCTACACTCAAGCAATGGGCATTTATGTAACATAACAGATTGCCATTCACATGTCCACCTTCTTTAAGTTAAGGTCAGTGTAACCCTTTTATTTTACACTCCTGAAAACTCATACTGTTCATATAATTAGTTTAGTGTTCACTCCTGACTGTTAAATAGGCTTATGACATGACCTAAACTTTATTAATCACACATGCTGTTCACCTTTGATTTGCTTTGGGATGCTTTTTAATTCGATATCAGTCTGGGGGTGCTACCGAATTCTTTAATCGGTTTGAACAAGTGTTTTCAGATTTCAGTGGACAAGATTTGAGCACAGAGTCTGGAAAACAATTGTTTGTAGACAAATTTGTGCGTGGATTGTTGCCTGACATCCAGTCGCAAATTATGACTTCTGAGAGCGCTTGGCAAGCTAAATCTCAGTCTGAATTATTGCATATGGCTCAGTACTAGGAAAACTGAGTCAATAATGAAAAAGAGAGAATCGAAAAGAAAAAAGGAGACCTGAAAACTAAAGTTCTACTGCAACAGATTGTTAGAGGCCCTAGAGGGGGTAGTACACAGTTTAGGGGACAGTATTTTCCACAAGGTAATGCGCCGTTGGGTCCTGTACACGCAAACCAATGTGCTTATTGCAGACAAGAGGGTCATTGGCGAGCACAATGCCCGATCCTCCAGCAGAGGTCGAATAACACATTTGGTATCATGGGTAGACGATCCAGAGGCCGCCCTGTGGCAGGGGGTCCTGGCAGAAGCCAATTTTCTCAGAATTCACAGCCTTTCTCACAAGACAATCAGTTATCGAGTGTGGATAATAGAACAATATTTGATCATCCTTCTACTGCATATCTCTCTGACGACCTTCGTTTTGATGATATACTGTTTCGTTAGGATTGCCTGAATCAGGGTTTGGAACCGACGTCTATTCCTGTTAATCAGAAAGGTCCCTATGTTGAAATGATAGTGGGAAATAGGAAGCATCTATTCTTGATAGATACAGGAGTGCAGAAGTGTTCCATTGACCATTCACAGGTTTCAAACATTCCACTGTCAGGGCAAACCAATGTTTCTGTAGGGTTTTCTGGTACACAAGTGGTTAGCCCATTTTTTTTGCCGGTACCAATTACACTGTGTCCATTCACGGATCACTGTCCATTTCTTTTGACAATGAACTGTGGAGAGAATTTGTTGGGGTTGAATCTGTTGAAAGAATTAAATGCAGTAATTCATTGTTCTTCAGATGGAGTGCGTTTGACGATTTCACCACAGCAAATTTCCGTCTCTCAGTTCCTGACTAGACCTTTGCTGCCGGAATTTAGTGATGTTCCGGAGTGTTTATGGGCGATTGATGATAATGATGTCGGTGTTCTATAAATTGAGCCTGTTAAAATAATTTTGAAACACGGAGTAAAATTGCCACGTATTCCTCAGTATAAGATTTCAGTTGATGGTGAGCAAGCTTTGAAGTGTATAGTTTCCGATTTTGTACACCGTGGGGTAATTGAGGAAATTTCAGGTAGTTTGTGCAATAGTCCGATTTTGCCTGTGTATAAGAAAGGCGATAATGCAATTCCTTTTCGTTTTATCAGTGATTTACAGGCTATCTATAAGATTGTTGCACCACCATTTCCTATTGTGCCTGATGTAAGGACAATACTAACTATGATCCCAGCTTCTGCTACTCACTTTAGTGTTGTAGACCTTGAGAATGCTTTCATTAGCATTCCTATACACAAGGATAGCAGATACCTGTTTGCGTTCATCTTATGGGGACGCTCGTTTACATTCACCCGTGCGCCACAGGGGTACACAGAAAGTCTGAGCATTTATAGTAGGGCTTTGAAAGAGCAGCTTGATACACTCGAGTTGCCTACCACTTGTGCATTTCTTCAATATGTAGATGGTCTTCTTTTAGCTGCTGACTCAGAAAGTGCCTGTAAGGAGGGCACCTTGTTGTTGCTTATTCACCTAGCAAAACACGGCATAAAGCTTCACTCAAAAAGTTCCAATATTGTCGACAGGAGGTCGCCTATTTAGGCTATCTCCTGTCAAAGGAGGGAAGAAGGTTGACGCCTGAGCGGATAAAAATAATTTCTAGCATGTCTGTCCCAAATACAAAGAAGTAAGTCAGAGCCTTGATAGGATTGGCTTCTTACTGTAGGCAGTGGATCCCCAACTTCTCACTAGTGATTAAATCAATGTTGGCTTTGACAAAGAAGGGCATTTTCTGCATACAATCATCATTACTCCTAGCCCTACTCGTCCTCATCCCAAATGTGAATGAGGCACGTTACCTCATAAACAAGTACTGGGATGAGGTAGAGGGACATAGAGGTAATGACAAGGGTATTTACCTGAAATCATCATCACTACTAGACCCACTCTTCCTCTTCCAGGTACTTACCTATGAGTCAAGGTGCCTTAAGTGCTGGGAGCAGGAAGAGAGAATTGTAGGTAATTCTGGGTCAAGGAGCTCACTCACCCCTTCCCCTACTCTCTCTACACCCACACAGCCTACCTCACTCTCTCTGCCCCACCCACTCACTTTAACCCCACCCACGCTAACCCCAATCTCTCTACCCCCACCCACCATTCCCCCACTCTCTACTCATAACCCACTCCAGACCCCCATCCTCCCTACCGCCGCTCTCTTTACACACACCTATGCGCCCTACCCCTTCTCCCTCTAACCCACCCTGATCTCTCTAACCCCACCCTCCCTACCCTCGCTCTCTCTGCACACATCTATGCGCCCTACCCCGGCTCTCTCTACCCTACTCTACTCCCGCTCTCTACCTCCATCCTCCCACCCTACCCCTGTTCTCTCTACCCCCACCCTCCCATCCTACCCCTACTCTCTCAACCCCCACCCTCCCACCCTACGTCTGCTCTCTCTACCCCACCCTCCCACTGCTCTCTCTACCCCCACCCAGCCACCTTACCCCTGCTCTCTTTATCCCCACCCACCCAATACATGGTCATAGTCCCGGTAATCCAGAATAGACTGAGTGAAGTGCCTCTACCCAACGCCATACAAATGAGCTAGACTGCTGAGAGTGAAAAATTAGGTAGCCAGTGGACGTATAGAGCATATCTCCTTAGCACTAATCTCCTTACAATAGCTCCCAAGTGGGTGCAAGACGGCCTTCTGGCTCTCTGCATCGCATGTAAGGCAATTCATAGGATTGGGCGAGGCATTTTCAAATAAAAAATTAAAGAACAAATCCCACAGTGCATCTGGGACCTGAATTATCCTTGGAACGTTGGGCTCATCATTTTCTATCATAGCACCTCAAATCCGGAACTCCTTGCCCATTTAATTTCAATAGGCGACCTTACTGAATTGGCCACTCACTGAGAAACATTAAAACCTGTTTTTTTCAACCTTTAGAGAGCGTTCCTAGTGATTTTAAACATGGACGTTACTGCCCTTTGCAGATTGCACTCTCACTGGAAGAGAACACTCAAGTCTCTTCCCTGGAGTATGGCTGTCTTTGCCACTCTAGACTCAAGCAACGTAACAGATTGCCATTCACATGTCCACCTTCTTTAAGTTAAGGTCAGTGTAACCCTTTTATTTTACACTCCTGAAAACTCATACTGTTCATATAATTAGTTTAGTGTTCACTCCTGACTGTTATATAGGCTTATGACACGACCTAAACTTTATTAATCACACATGCTGTTCACCTTTGATTTGCTTTGGGATGCTTTTTAATTCGATATCATGCTGCCGTTTGCCACTGGCGAGCAATACACGCCCTGTACATTGCCTTTAATATGGTGTAACTCCACTGTGCTCTGTCTGTGTGAAACATATTTCACCTAATGTTTTCCCTTCCTATACCTCGCTACATTAATTGTTTAATTGGCTATTTCTATGTGGAAGTAACCTGTATAATGGAAGGACACTCGTGTTATAACATAACATATTCTTAGGAACTGCACATTATTACACCCAACATGTTGCAAGAGGACCAAGGTAATTTCCATATTTGCATGTATGCTTGGGCTAGTTATGCCGAGTAACACCAGACCTTCTGGGAGATGAGAAGCTAGAAGACATGCTCACACATCTATGCTGTTCCTGGTTCCCTGCCTGTTCTCCCCGAGGATAATGCACAAGCATTGGCAATGCCAACTTTTGGGGCTTTTGTGTAGGCATGGGAAAGGCACTTGGCAGGCACTGCTGTAGTGGTATTAACAGGCCATTGATAGTAGCAGGTGCAACGTGGTGGGAGTACCTGGGCATCTAATAGCAGTGCCTGGCAAATGCCTAACACTTATGTACAAGCCAAAACTGTTGGCTTTGCCAATGCTTGTTCTTCCAGCATTTAAGGATTCAGAGCACTAGTAAAGTGATATCTTCATTCAAGTGAAAAGACGAGGATACTGTGGAAGTAGACTCAGGACCTGGCAGCAAGACCAGTCTATGTAGATATTCCTTGAAGTATTTTAATTTATTGTGCATTTATAATGCGCCTATATAACAAATGGTGTTTCAAGGCACATCAAGACAAAAAAGGGAGGGGGGAAGGGATGAAGAAAAAACAAAACAAAAACGTTGCTATTAGGCCTTGAGACATTGGGATCCTGCAAGGGCTGTAACATGAAATGCAGGGCAGAGGGGGAGTAGGGGAAGTGCAGGACGGGGAGGAAGATACATTAAGTGCAAAGTGAATAGGTTCAAACACAGCACAAGGTTTGAAATGAAGAAACAATCAAAGTGGGTGCACGATTTGGAAAAGCCTTGCCTCATGGTGTAGGGGGCTACATCAAGCATGCAGGTAGAAGTAGGAAAAATGCAACAATGGGAAGCCTTACACTACAGTGCAGGGGTCTGCATCAAGTATGCAGGTACGGGCAGGTAAAATGCAAAAATGGAAAGCCGTACTCAGTGAGGCAGGGGGCTACATCAAGTATCACCTCATGTTATGGGGGCTGCATTCAATGGGCAGGTAAAAATAGGTAAAAGGCAACATTGGACTGCCTCACCTGACGGTGAGGGGGGCTACATCAAATAAGCAGGTATATGATAATTTGAGCTAAAACATGGTGCTGATGGGCAGTGGATTCTGGTTTGGACATTTGCTTCATGCTTCAGTGGAGCCTGAACTTACTGTGAACTATAAACATATTTTCAGCACTGTTTGCACTATTTCACTGGAAAACATGTTTTCAACGTTATTCGTTGCTTATGTTAGTTTGCATTGCTCTTCCAAGGACACTGTGCGTGAAGAAACTGGGATAGCAGGTTCCGGCTGCTACTTGATAAGGTTTCCATGGACACTTTCAAAAAGAAGATGAGTTACTGAGTTTCATTTATTCTGCTTTCAGGAGAAAGGGAATAGTTCTGCTCCTTGAGGGTGCGTACAGGCGCTGCGAATGAGCAGAGACTCAGGCCAGAAGTCTCTAGAAGATGCCACCCCACCTTTCCAGAGGGCCTAAAATGCGGGGCGTGGCAATGGTCAGACAGAGAGCTTCACCTCGGAGGGGGGACGTGTCGGTGTGATTCTCCCGGGGCCGGCAGAGCCGTCTGCGGACCTCCGGGCTGGGGAGGCCCCAACTCCTCCCGTGTCCCCAAAAGGAGTATGAGACACACACAAGAAGCAAGGCGAATACTGCTGTTTATCATAATAACGGCAGGGATGGGTCTCGGCTCATATGCATCCGATGAGACTCTTGTTGTTAGTGGGGCTCGCAGGCCCTTTTTACAGCAGTATGACGGGCTACTCGCGTCACCTGGGAAAAATCGTCACAAAACCTATCGCCACTCTGGATTGGATCCCCAAGTGGTAGGGTTAGTATATGTCCCCTATGGGAAGAAATGTTAGTGGATAAGGACGGGTCAGGTGGTACATTTGGGCTGTCCCTAACAGTTGTTACTTTAGAATTGTTACAGGGGGACACTTGGTGATTGGCTAAGAGTACTGGCGTCAGTAGTAAGCCCCCCTGTATTCTGATTGGTTCTCCTGCGAGCCCCCAAGCCTGGGACCATCGTCGTTCCCAGCTTGCGGTGTACCTGTCATTAGCAACAATGTGCAACTATGTGTTTGTGCGGACAACGGACAGGTCTGCTCATGGGCTTGTGAGCGGGTCTTTCCCATCGTTGTAGGTGTCCATCTTGCTGCTTTGTTGTTGCAATCTGTGTCCCAAACGTGGGACCCTGGCGACTGTGTCTCATGAGCTTGGCACCTTGTCAGTTCGGCCTGGTCACGTGTGGAGAGACCGTAGCTGGAGCAGAATTATGAGCATTCGTTTTTGTATTTCACCTCTGAGGGCTTGGCACTTACAGGTGTAACCTTGGCGCTGGGCTCGCGGCATGCGAGTTGCAACATTGTGGCCTTGGCTGTGAGCTCTCGTTGGAGGCTCGTTCCGCATGGTCAGCACTTGTACTCTTGTCGCTGAGAGGATTTTCATGGCGAGGCTCCTGTCTGGGACTCTTGCTTGCGGCCTACTCGGGCCTAGTTCATGGGTGGCGGTACATGATCCATAGTATGGAGGTCGCGGGGTGACAGAGTGTCACAAGCAGCACTAGATATACATGATGGTGTCGTCATAGCGATGGGTGGCGGGGGAAAAGCGTCAGCAAGCATGTACACGAGCTCTTTGTGCGTCTTGCGTTTCTGCAGAGCTGTAGAAGGCCTATGTAAAAATAATAACGATGCACGTCAGTGGGTGTGTCAGTCCCCTACGTCATAGCACTGAGTATGTTCTTCGTGTAGGTTGGTGTGTGAGTGACCAGTGTGCATGGTGGCACGTGTGTTCTTGTCTGTTGGCTATGTCGTCATGGCATCTCTAATGATGTGAATACTTATGGCTGTTGTTCTAGTCGAGCTGGTCCATGTTGCAGGCGTCGGCTTGAGCCTGTCTCGTTGGTGGACACACTCCTCTTATGTTTAGGTTTCTGAACCAGGTTATTTTGTCATCTGGTAGGTATGGGGGATGTCTGGGTCATGATCCCCTAGGCCATGGTCTGGATGAAATTGGGGGAAGGGTGTTATCCCATTCTCCTACTTCAGTCCCCCCTCTGGTCGACTTGTCAACCACAAAATCATCCTTTCCTTTATCTACTTTCACTCTCCATTCTTTCGTTATTCCGGCGAGGTGTCCATAGTGGTTGACATGATCTTCAAATGACCAATACATATACACACAGCCGCCGCCTGGTTTGCAATAGACCCATCCTCCAACATAGCTCCTTGGGTTCCTTGGGTTTTCCACTTTTACAGATGGTGGGTCTATGTGAGTGTCCAATATTTGCTTGCGCAGTCTCTCACGTTCCTGTATAATCATGTCTGTGTGCTTGTCATCTTCAGCTGGTAGTAGGGTGTGCATGCCGACCATCTCCATCATTTTGTTCGTTGTGCGTGCCTTTCTAGCGTTCCAGAACTTCAATACGATCAACACAGCTGTCACCAGTATTATGCATCCTACTGTTAGCTTCAGCCCATCTGATAACCAAGAAGGCATCCATGACCATAGAAATGAAAACCAGCTGCCATCTTTCTCCACTCCTTTACTTTCTTCCACCATTTTGGAGTGCATCATGGCGAGTTGTGATGCTGCTTCAGTAAGTGTTCCATTGTCTGAGCAGGGATGAATGTGCAACATGATTGTCCTATTTTTGCACAAACTCCTCCTTCCATCGCCGTGAGAAGGTCTAGCACATAGCTGTTTTGTAGTGCTACCATTCTAACTGCTCTCAGTTCTTCTTTTATCGTGTTGAATCCATTAACAGTCGAATTCATTGTCATCATCAGCTCCCATCTGGTGATCTGTAAACATTTTGCATTTGCATATGCTTGCAGTCCTGGGTGTATTATGGATGAGAAGAACATTGCTGCCCTGCTAAATAGCCTGTGTTCTGGTGGGATGGAGGTGAGAGCTGTTTCCGATCTTCCCCACAGGTAGTTTCCCGTCGGTGGTTCACCTTGTCTTTTCACCCTTGGCAAAACGTTATTGTTGTTGTTATCGTCGCCTTCTTCTGATTGTACAGATCTTCTCCTCCTTTTGCTCCCTTCGTCCATCTGGGGGAAGATGGCCATGTTGACATGTTTCTGAGGCACAACCAGGGATGGCACATTAATGTGCACCATAATTCATATTCCATAATGGAGGCAAGGTGTGGTATGCCTTATCGCTGCATGCCCAACAGTGGTCCATTAGAACTGCTGTGCCGGCACCCCCCTCTGGTATCTCTATCGTTCTCTCACAGTTGGTGTTGTATCCCACATCCACATCGCCGTTGTGCTGATAGCACAGTGTGGGTGCAGTTAGCGGTAGTATACTTATTGGATCTTCATCCTTCTCCAGCCAGGTCAGCATCAGTACATATTTGACCCACATCGTCCAACATCTGTCGTTGTGCTCTTTTATAGAGGTAATATTTTCTTGTGTTATCATATTGCTCCCAGCCACTCCTATTTCCCATCCGTCATTTGTATATATTTTCCCAGTTATTGTTATTAGAGGTCTTTCCCAACACCCTTGTTCACCAGCAATTTCGCTGGCATACCAATCACATGGCAGGTATTGTAATGTTACTTTCTTGGTTTCTCCTTTTTCGGGACCATCCGTCATGTATCTGAAACCTTCAGTATGTAGGCTCCTTTTATGGTACATCAGATATGTTTTTAGGAAATTATTTTCTTATGGATATGTGTCCCTCGTTTTCCATTTAAGTGTTACCACTGTCCCTTGAAATTGTCCTTTTGTTTGGAATAGTGCCAAATATATCAGACATTCCACTGTTTTTGCTGGTACTTCAGTAGCTACAAATGTTCTTGATGCGCTCATAGCGTATGGGATCAACAAGCACACATAGCAGTTGTCCTCAGTTGTCTGCTTACCAATTTTGGTCATGTGCTGATACCACATGTTGTTCGAGATGTGTGCTGAATCTGTGAGGTATGTGTCAATTCCCGTATCATCTCCATATGTGCTACATTTAACCCTATGTTCTTTACTTCTGGGGTTGCTGTACCACCTGACACCGTAACTGTTGCAGCCGTGGGAGGGGGTAAGTTAGTTTTGGGTACAGCCATCATATCGTAAGCATAGTGTTTCTGCCAGACAGAGGCTGCCAATAGACCAGTTACAACCAACACACCTATGAACTTTATTAAAATAGCTAATCTCACTGGCATTTTGCTCTTACCTTTGCTGCTCTCCTGCAGCTTATTCTTGTGATGTTAAAGATGCCCGCTTGAAAATTCTGAAAAAATGCGTTATTTGGTTAGTTTTCTTTTTAGTCAAGCTCTGCCTATCAGATAGTCATTTCGTGCCCAGGTGAAACGCTGCTGCCACGCTAATCTCAGCGACCTATCTCTCAGAGCTGGTAAGTGTTCGTGGAGATGTGGGAATGATTGTTCTATGGCCAAAATCAACGTGTTGTAGTATACGCGTACCCTTCTCTTTTTGAGATACTTTGGTCACTTTATATGGTATACAAATTGGTGTGCCAGGGCCTTAGGGGCGTTATCATCTGTGGGTAGCATTTACTCCTGGGCAGAACACGACGTTAGTCACTTCACTTTTTATACAAAACAGTAATATGCGGTACCTGCATGTGCGAGACAAAAGGAGAGCATACATGTGTTTATATGTGTGTGCAGCATTCAAGTTAGCCAATGTCCTTTATTTGGTGATGGCATGGACGGGGCTGGGCGGGGCAGAGGTTTGTCTGCTTTGAGATCTCATGACCATGGGGTGGGCAATGGGCGATTGTCCAAAGTCTATGGCTGTGTCTGTGAAGGGGTCAGGGGCAGTGTCACAATTGTCCTTTGTTGCTGTTGCAGTGTCTTTGTCTGTCGTTGGTATTGCTGATGCTGTTGTGGTTGTGGTGGCCCTGTCGTCAACGTGAGGGTGGGTCTGGCCTATGTAGGGCTTGAAGTCGTGGAGGAGGTTTGAGGCTCCCTTGTCGACTAGTTTAATGGCTCTGGGAGCCACTGCTTCCACCAAGTGGGGCCCGTGAACCTGGGGCTGTTCCACTTCCTGTTGAAATTGCAGAGGAGAACGTTGTCTCCTTCCGCAATAATCCACTGTTTTTGCTGCTCTTGTCCCTCTTTTGTTCCTTCTGGTTGGGGGATCTTCGACCCGCCCCGCGTGCGCTCGAGTTGTTGAGAGATAAAGGCAACACTAGTAATCAAGGAAGATATGTATTTGTACATTTCATCACCAAAAACATTTGCAGAGCTGTCATAGTCAGTGAAGGCCCTTGATGCTGGTGTTACTGGAAGGCGCATCTGATGTCCAGTCACCACCTCGTGGCGAGTGAGGTGGTGATCAGATCCTGGCCTATTCCTCAGCTCAAACAGAGCTAAGGGGAGGCAGTACAACCAGCTTTTCTTAGTTGTCTGCTGTATTTTGGCAATCTCTTCTTTTAGCAGGCCGTTCAGGCGTTCACAGATACCGTTGGCCTGCGGGTGGTATGTGCATGCAAACTTATGTTTTATGCCAAGCATTGCAGTTATGTGCTCGAACATTTCATTAGCAAAGTGTGGGCCATTGTCTGACCGCAACACTTCGCACACTCCCCACCTCGGGAAAACTTCCCTCACCAAGAATTTAGCTGCTCTGAATGTGTCCGCATGAGAGCAGGGTCCAGCCTCAATCCACCTTGAAAATGGGCACACCACTACAATCATATATCTTTGTCCTTGACATACGTTGATCATGTCAACATAGTCAATGTGTAAGTGCAGGAAGGGTCCTTCTGGCCGGGGTATAGTACCTTTTATCACTTGCAGCGTGTGACCGGCTGTAAACTGTTGGCACGTTAGGCAATTGCTGATAAATGTTGCAACATGTGAATTTAGCTCGGGACAGAACCAGGCTTCCTTTATTCGTGCTGCAATCACTTCCTTCCCTGTGTGTGCTGGATGGTGTAGCTGAGCTAGGGCTGTTTTCAATAGTGCTAGGGTCATCACTACCTTTCCTGTATTACTCTGACGCCACAATGCATCATTGGGGGACATTGTGCATCCCCTTTTTACCCATAGCTCCTTTTCAGCCATAGGTGCAGCTGCCTGTAATTCCAGTATCTGCGTTTCAGGGATGTGTGTGTACCCATCCTTCATCAACATTTGTCTCGCTTACACCCTCCCCACATCTTTTCCTTTTTCTGGGGGGGTCCGAATTAGTCCAAAATACGCAGCATCCTTAGCATGTGCGCCTGCTGTTTCGTTACCTTTTGAGATGGGGTCATCCCCATTGGTGTGGGCCTGACACTTTACCAGGACTATCTCTTTCGGGTCATCAATTACTTCAATTAGTTCTGCAAGTAGTAGGGCATGTTGTACTGGCGTACCATCTGTTCTTCTGAACCCTCTCCTTTGCCATTTTATTAATCCTGAGTGTACTGTTGACGTGACGTATGTACTGTCAGAATATATCGTTACTCTTTTATCAAAGCTCTCTTTTAATGCCAAAATTAGGGCCACTAGCTCTGCGGCTTGGGCCGAGTAATGTTCTGGTAGTTGAACACACTTTACTGGCACATGCATCCAGTCTTCTGTCAACTTAATCACTGCTGCTCCTGTCCTTCTAACACCATCGCTTTGGTCGATTGTTGATGACCCATCAATGTACATTATTTCTCCCCCTGCTAGCGCATTTTCCTCAACTTTTCTTGTGCTGGAGTAAAGTTCAATGGCTTGTGTGAAGTCATGAGCATAGTCACCATCCTCAATCATCTCAGCTATGAATCTTGCTGGGTTTACATTGTTGCACCTTACAATCGTCAACTCTGGCCTGGAGAGAATAATTTCATAACCTGATGCTCTCTAGGTGGTCAGTGTGGATTTAGGTTTGTTCAAGATGGCAAAGAGGGCATGTTCTACGAATAGTGTAGTAGGGCACCCCATTGTTATCGATGATTATTTTTCCATCGCAAAAGCTGCGGAAGCCAGCCTTTGTTCGCAAGGGAAGTGACCTAGCATTACAGGGTCCAGGTATCCGCTGTAGAAACCCACGGGCTTGTGTCCCATGCTTGTTTTCTGTGTCAGCAATGCCTTCATTACTGAGTCGCAAAGTGAAAAAATGAAAAATTGGTGTTCCTAGTTTGGAGTGGGTAGCACAGGTGCTGTAGATATGGCATGTTTCAATTCATCAAATGCCTCTTTCATTTCTCTTGTCCACCCCAACCTTTTGTCCCCTTTTTGTGCTTCTCTGAGGGCTTCGAGTAGGGGTCCTATGTATCAACTGTAGTCAAATACCCATGCCTGCAGTAGTTGCATAGGCCCAGAAATTGCTGTAGTTCTCTCACTGTCTGTGGTTGTGGTGTGTTGGTTATGGCGTGTGCTCTTTGTGGTACAATGTTCCTTCCATGCTGGGAGATAAGTTGGCCAATGTAGAGTACCTGTTCCTGACAGTACTGTAACTTTTCTTTGTCCACCTTATACCCCTTCTCAGCTAACACTGTGAGCATCTTTACTGAGTCCTTTCTACACCTCTCTTCAGTGGTGCTGCAAATGATGATGTCATCAACGTATTGCAGCACCGTGCTCTCCATCTCAGTGTTTCCCAAATCCATCTGTATTACTCTGTTGAAGATGTATGGTGACTCACAGTACCCTTGAGGCAACCTGGTATGTTTCCATTTTGTGTTCCTGTATGTGAAGCTTGTCAAGTCTTGTGAATCTGGGTGCAGAGGTATCGAGAAAAATGCATTTTTGAGGTCAATCACGGTAAACCGTGATGCCTCTGCTGGTATTCCACATAGTATGGTGGCTGGATTTGCTGCTATGGGGTACTCTGCCTCTACAATGTAATTCAAGGGCCTAAGGTCCTGGATGAAACGCCAAGACCCTCCTTTCGCTTTGCGCACTGGGTACACAGCCGTGTTGCATGGTGATTCTGATGGTACTAATATGCCATTATTTATCAGGGCTGCTATTGTTTCATATATGCCCTCATCTGCCTCTTTTGATAGTGGGTACTGTTTCACCCTGGGTAATATTGCTCCCTTTTTTAGTTTTATTTTCACTCCTCCAATGCTCTTTATGCAGCCAACGTCATATGGACTGGTGGTCCACACTGATGCTGGTACTTCTGCCAAGTCTTCCTCATAAAATGGTACAGGTGTAGAGGCAAGTGCCTCTAGTGCCATTGCCATTTTTAGTGCCACTTGCTTGTATGTCACTCTCAACCAGATGTCAACACTTATAAACACAATCTCTCCTTTTTCTTTATTGTCTGAAAAGAGCTCCTCATCAGATGCCTGTGTGATCCTGCACCCCTCAGCAAGTGCTATTACTGTTCTCCAGGCCCTCCCCTCCCTGTCTTGGGCATGAACTGCGATGTAATCTGCAGTTGCCATGATGCTCTCGATGCTCACTGAAATTATCTTCCCCTCTGGTTCACTTGCAGGGGTCTCTGGTCTGAATAAGTATGCTGCTGGCCTTCTCCAAATCTTGCCCTCAATTCCAGGCATCCTTGCAAATGCCACGTCTGTTCCACATTGGAACATCTCTCCAACTACAGGCTCAGCCCGAGCTACTGTTTGGCCACAGTAAGCTTGCAGTATTTGTCGTGCTGTGAGCATGTTTATTCCTGGTGTGGAACAAATTATGCCATTCTCCGTGAAGCAGATTGTCATATTCAATCTGGTCATTATGTCCCTCCCAAGTATGTTTACTGGTGACTGCTTCGAGTACAGAAGTGGAAGAGATATGTCATGATCTCCTATAGATAAGGAGATGTTATCAGTAAAGGGAACCAACCCTCGAGCCCCAGATAATCCTTGAGTGTGCATGGCTTCGCCTGACAATTTAAACTTCCCTTTCCTTATGCAAGACCTAGTGGCCCCGGTGTCTACTAAAAAGGAAATTTTTTGTCACCTATCACCACCTGTATGCGTGGTTCCTCCACAGTGTTAGGTGTTACCGATAGGATGGAACACATCAAAGACATCTGTGGGCTGTCCTAATGTGGGTATAGTGACTGACTGCTCCCTGTGTAAGGGTTGTGGCCCAATATCATCACCTTGCCCAGCTTTGTATGCTGCAGTTGTTCATTAGTTGTTGACACTGCATTGTCTTGTACTTGTGTGACCTGTTGTACCGGTTGCACTTGATGGTGTAATGTTGTTATCGCCTGTTGCTGTTGTGGTGTGTTTGCTTGTACCTGTTGTTGTGGAGGTGTGCATGTTTGTACCTGTTGCTGTGGAGGTGTGTATGTTTGTACCTGTTGCTGTTGAGGTGTGTATGTTTATACCTGTTGCTGTGGAGGTGGGTGTTGTAGTGGCGCTTGTTGTTGTTGTGGGCATTGTTGTATGCCCTGTTGTTGTCAAACCTGTTGTTCTCCAGTGTGGTCTTGGTCCCCCCAGGCTGGTTGGGTAGGTCTCATCCTGCACGTGTGTGACATGTGCCCTACCATCCCACAGATCCAACATATTGGTGGTTCTCTGGCCTGCCATGGGAAACCCCCCGCGTTGTCTTGGTATCCTTGTTGTCCGTTTTGGTAGTAGCCTCTGAACCCTCCTTGTTGTTGTGCCTGTTGGCCATAGCCCCTCCCTCTCATCATACCACCCCTCCCCATGTAGTTGATAGAGTATCCATATCCCATTTGCATGTATCCTCCTCTTGTGTATGCCATGTATGGTGGGGGTGGGGGCATCTGCTGTGTTATTACTTGTGCTGGCTGTTGTAGTTGTGCTACCTGTTGTTGTGTTGTGTCTTGTGTACCCGTGACCTGTGTGGGGGTGGGTGTTGTTATAAGTGCTCCTTCCATGGCATATTTGGATAACTTCTTTTGTACCAGTTTTGCCTCTTCGGCCTTCCTGTCTTCCTCCTTTTGTTTCATCGTTTCCTGCCACAGCCTGCAGTGGTGTACTATAGTCAGTTGTATTGCCGGCCAGGCCTTAACTTCCATAACCACGATTTTCTTCAGATGCCTTTGTACTTGCTCCGGGAGCCCTTGTATTAGTATATGGTAGAAAATTGCTAGTGTTTTATCCCATGGTTCCTGCGTTTCCAAGCGCCACTTCTCCTGAATCTCCTGGATGTAATCAACAGGATCCTCATTCTCACACATCTTGCGTGACGTTATTGCTCCCATGTCAGACGTGTCTGGGTACTGAACCCTTAAAGCCTGCCACAGCGCATGTCTGCAATTTGCAAATGGCGCTCCATCATGTGCCGTTTCCGTTACTGTGACCCCTGGGAAGCCTGCCCTTTTCCAGATGTCATCTGCAGCATCCCCCAGTATTGACATTAAGAGCCCCTTCACGTCCCCCACCGCCAGTTTCTGTCCCGCCCTGTGTTTTTCCATCTCATATATCCACTTCCCTGCCCCTCCACTTAACAATGGGAGTCTGCATTTAATATTCTCTTTATCAGCATGCTTCCAGGGGAAATATTGTAGTCTGGCCCCTCCCCTTTCTAGGAGTGGCATTAGATTGTACCCGCTCATTTCCTCCTGTGCCCGTGGGGTAATGTTGGTGTATTCATCCTCCTCCTCTGTGTCAGGTAATTCTTCAATCATATCAATAGTACAGTGGTCTGTTTTTCCATCCCCTCCATCCTTCCACCCTCTCCTGTTACCCTCTTCTCTTACCATGGGCTTGCTCGCCCGTTCTTCCTGCCTACGTCCTGGGAGGTCTCTAAGTCTGTCGACATATGGGGTGTGTGCAGGTGTGGGTGTCAGTGGGTGTGGTGCTAGAGGTTGTGTTGTTAGAGTGCGTGGCATTTGTACCGGTGTTGGTGGTACTAGTTGTGACGCTCTACTTGCTACCTCCTTCACCTTCTCCTTACCTTTCGTATCTTCCTCCCTTCTTTCGCATGACCATGGTGACTCGTGTTTGGTGCGTGTGATGTACAGTTTCTCTAAACTTTCCCCATTGCCATCACCTCCGCTTTTCTCTGAACATTCTTCCTCCTCGCTACAAAATCCAACAGGAAAAGATAATCCCCAGTTTGTGCGTTTTCCACCCACTGTCAAAGTTTTTAGATCTATTAAGTCTGTTTCCTTGTGCTCTTCTCCTTTAACAGCTGCCCCTTGTGTTGACGTTGTGGCCACCTCCAAATCCTGGCGTGTGTAGGTTCTTACCCCATGCTCCACCCTTTTATCTCCATTCTCCTCATCCTTTTTCCCTATTATTTCACCACCTATCTCCTCTCTTTTCCTTTTTAGTTCTTCCAACACTTCCGCACTTGCCTTCGCTAATATCCTCTCTTCCTCTTCCCTCCTTTCCCATTTTGCCCGTTCCCTTTTCAATATGCTCTCTATTACTTTACCTTCTTCATATTTCCTGGCGCTTTCAGATAGTATTTTCTTTTTCCACAGTTCCATTTCTCTTTCTTTCTCTTCCTCCCTCCTTTTCATGTCTCGTTGCTCCGCTCGTGACACCCTTTCTGCTATTGCCTTCATCCGCTCTGCTTCCTTCTTCCTTTCTTCCATTCGTTCCTTCATCCTCTCCTGCTCGTCCCTGTTCTCCTTTCCCTCCTTCTTCCTTCCTCGCGTTTCTTACTCGAACTGTCTAATCAGTGCACTGTGTGTGTCTCTTAATGTGGCTAACCTCTCCTCCAACATGTTTTCCTCTGCCTGTGACAGTTGACCTCTCTTGTCTTACTCACCTCTGCCCCTGTCTGTGTGCCACCCATTTCATCCTTTGCTGTTCTTCTCACTATGTCCTCTTCTTCCCCTGTAAGTGCCCCTCAGAGTTTCAGGAGCACCTGTACTGCTACCCATTCGTCTGGTCCTATGTTTGTGATGTGTTCCCCACTTTCTTTCCCCCTCTTCGTTCCTGCCTGTGTGTAATTTTAATTTGTCGTGCTGGTCACCTCCTCCCCCGTCTGGTAGCTATCCGTAGGGGCATATGGTGGAGGGCTGTATGCGGGGTTGGAGTACCCCTCGGTGGCCGTCAGTTGTGGTCTATCGGCTTCTCTTAATTCCGTTACTGGGTTCAACCCCCCTTCTTCCTTCTTCACTACCTTTGCCAGAGGCATATTGTCTGTCCCTTCCTTCTTCACCTTCTCTTCTGATACCTTACCGATCCTCCTTCTCCTTCTTCCACTCGTCTGCGCATAGTGTGTTGCTGCACGCCGTGCCCATGCTCTCTTCGGTGTCTTTCTCTTCCTTCACACCCTTCATTTCATCGCTCCTTTTCTCCTCTGTTGCCCCTTCCATAGTAAACATTCCCATTGCCCCTGGCCTAGCTCCTTGGAACATCTTCCATAAGTTGAACACTTCTATATGGTGAGCTAATTTCTTTCTCTTGTACGTGTTGTGTATATATGTTAATAGCGAGTTGTGTGTGTATGAGTCAAAACTACCGTTAGGCGGCCATGGTGTCAGTATTTTGTTGTCTGTTCCTTGTGTCCAGTCGATACTGTACTTTATAATGTTCTCCTTGTATGGTGATAGTGACGTACAAATATGCTGGAGGGGTGGAGTTAGAGCTCTCCCCCTTACCCCAGACCCCGACCCGTAATACAAGGCCATGTTACTGCTTTTTTTCCACAATATAACCCTTCTTTACCTGGCCCCGTAAAACTGGGGACTTCCGACCGTCCTTTGAAAGGTAATACAATCGCAAAATATACAGTTCTCTTCCTTTATTGTTTGTAGCCCTTGATGTTACCAGTATGGCCCCCTATGGCCGTGGCGCATGGAGCCCCCTACGGCTGCGTGCCCTGTGTGGCGTGCTTTTACAGCCGCCCCACCTTTCTTTCTTCTTCAAACCTCTCCCTCCCCTTTTCCAACCCCCTTGCTGAGCGTGGCCAGCGTTCTCCATGCGCTGGCCTCTCACCTCTTCTATCCCGCCCTTCCCTTGTCCTATCCCCCGGCCACTCCTGGATCAACCCGAGATGGTCACGGTGTCCTTTACAAGCCCTACGGGTGACGTCACCAACTTCTGCAGACTGATACCGTTAAGAAAATGTTCATGAGATCAGAACACGTGCAATATGCTTAACCCCCTCTTATATTCTTTAACCCCACAGCTGTCTTCCCACAATACCAATAGTGGAGAATGCAACAATCAATTAACTCATTACAATCGGACTGCGCACACTGCGTTGCCTCGTGTGTGATACGCCCCTTCTCCAGAGGAACTTAACCAGCCAAATGTCTTCCGCACTTGGGACCAAAACTAGCTACCTCCTGCTTGAAAACGTCATCTACCTAACGAGCTTCAACACTCAATCAGTAGGGATCCTCATCTATCCATTGATCAAAAACGTCAATTCATAGGAAAGCCACACACCCCCTTTACAGGTGCCCACGACCTGAACAAATCAGTGCCTTTGAACAACCACACGTGGTACCTTTTGGCTCCACCCACCTTGCTCTGTGACGCGGTAGAAGACGGCCCTCATGCCTGTCCCGCTATCGCTCACTCGTCTGTCAACACTTATTAATCAAATCTTTTACAACACACTGTAAAACACCTCCCGCCACCCTTACTACAATTCCTCCCCCCACCCGCACAACATTACATTGCTTGTTGGGTGTGCCTTACTCACCAAGTCCTCTTGAGGCGGGGCCGCTCGACAGCATGCACCCCTCCAAAGCGGCTCGCCACCTCCCCTCGTCTGGACCACGTCTGGACACTCGCCAACCCGGGCGTGATACTTCTCAATCGGCTCCCGAGGGCCAATATCCGGATTGCACTGTCCGGTCTTCTCGCAGTTCCGCAATGGTCCTGTAGTCCTCAAAAGGGGGCAACGGCAGAGGGGGCCGCGCTGCCGGGTCGCCTCGCTGCAAGGGGCCTTGGACTTGTGCTACCAGGCCAACGGACATCAAACGATCCCAGCAGTGCCTCCAACTTTTCGGGGTGATTCTCCCGGGGCCGGCAGAGCCGTCAGCGGACCTCCGGGCTGGGGAGGCCCCAACTCCTCCTGTGTCCCCAAAAGGAGTCTGAGACACACACAAGAAGCAAGGCGAATACTGCTGTTTATTATAATAACGGCAGGGATGGGTCTCGGCTCGTATGCATCCGATGGGACTCTCGTTGTTAGTGGGGCTCGCAGGCCCTTTTTACAGCAGTATGACGCGCTACTCACATCACCTGGGAAAAATCATCACAAAACCTATCGCCACTCTGGATTGGGTCCCCGAGTGGTAGGGTTAGTATATGTCCCCTATGGGAAGAAATGTTAGTGGATACGGACGGGTCAGGTGGTACACTTGGGCTGTCCCTAACAGTTGTTACTTTAGAATTGTTACAGGGGGACCCTTGGTGATTGGCTAAGAGTACTGACATCAGTAATAAGCCCCCCTGTATTCTGATTGGTTCTCCTGCGAGCCCCCAAGCCTGGGACCATTGTCGTTCCCAGCTTGCGGTGTACCTGTCATTAGCAACAATGTGCAACTATGTGTTTGTGCGGACAACGGACAGGTCTGCTCATGGGCTTTGAGTGGGTCTTTCCGATCGCTGTAAGTGTTCATCTTGCCGCTTCATTGTTGCAACCTGTGTCCCAAACGTGGGACCCTGGCGACTGTCTGTCTCATGAGCTTGGCCCCTTGTCAGTTCGGCCTGGTCACGTGTGGAGAGACCGTAGCTGGAGCAGAATTATGAGCATTAGTTTTTGCATTTCGCCTCTGAGGGCTTGGCACTTACAGGTGTAACCTTGGCGCTGGGCTCGCGGCATGCGAGTTGCAACATTGTGGCCTTGGATGTAAGCTCTCGCTGGAGGCTCGTTCTGCATGGTCAGCACTTGTACTCTTGTCGCTGATAGGATTTTCATGGCGAGGCTCCTGTCTGGGACTCTTGCTTGCGGCCTACCCGGGCCTAGTTCATGGGTGGCGGTAAATGCTCCATAGTATGGAGGTCGCGGGGCGACAGAGTGTCACAAGCAGCACTAGATATACATGGTGGTGTCGTAATGGGGATGGGTGGTGGGGAAAAGCGTCAGCAAGCATGTACCCGAGCTCTTCATGCGTCTTGCGTTTCTGCTGAGCTGTAGAAGACCTACGTAAAAATAACAATGATGCACGTCAGTGGGTGTGTCAGTCCCCTACATCATAGCAGTGAGTATGTTCTTCGTGTAGGTTGGTGTGTGAGTGACCAGTGTGCATGGTGGCACGTGTGTTCTTGTCTGTTGGCTATATCGTCATGGCATCTCTAATGATGAGAATACTTATGGCTGTTGTTCTAGTCGAGCTGGTCCGTGTTGCAGGCGTCGGCTTGAGCCTGTCGCGCTGGTGGACACACTCCTCTTATGTTTAGGTTTCTGAACCAGGGTATTTTGTCATCTGGTAGGTAAATGAACTCCTCTCGTGGGGGATGTCTGGGTTGTGATCCCATAGACCATGGTCTGGATGAAATTGGGGGAAGGGTGTTATCCCATTCTCCTACTTCAGACGCCTTGCTCTGGGCCTGTTCGCTGCCGGTCCATATGATAAAATGGCACAAGCTTGGGCGTGTGGGGCAGGATTGAGTGAACCATGGATGAGAGTATAGTTGACGCAAATCCTACATATGTTGTGTCCTGTTTACAGCAGGTTTCAGTGGAGAAGGGAACGAAATGTGCAGCTTTAGGCAGACGGGGGTGGGTCCTCCTGCATGCCTATAGAAAGATACATCAGAGGAATTTTTAATTGGCACAGGAAATGTTATGCTTGGAAAAAGAGTTGGCTGTGGAAAGACAGATTGAGCTAATGCAGCAGTTGCAAATGAAGCTTTTAAAGGATAAGGCTGATAGATACCAGACCGTAGCCAAACAGGTCAGGGTGGCCAATGCAAATATAAAAAAAGACAAAGGGGTGTAAACAAGCAGAAAGTTGCAGCTATAATAGCCACAACAGGTGCACACTGGAGTTCTGAAACCTTGGACATAGCCATTTTTAATTCCACCGGGTCTTAGAGTACTTCAGATGGGGAGGTAGAATCTAAGTCAGAATCTAACAAAAAGACAGTAGCAGCCAAGCCAGTTACGAAACTGAGAGCTGGACCGCACCCGCATAATCCGGGAGGAGGGATGGTAGATCTGACTAAAATGGAAGATTTTACTCAGTAGGAGGTTGGGGGGATAATTACCCGTTTGAGGCAGAAGTCAGGGGAACCGTTACTGGCATGGATGGTGAGGATTTTTCACAGAGGAGCAGCTGGTCTTTTGGTAGACTCAACAGATTCTCAGCGATTCCTACCTTTGTCTAGCGATACCAATATCCAAGAGGCATTGAGGGCAGGACCACCATTAGATGAACATGGTCAAGCTTTGCAGGTGTCTGTTGCATTTAGCGGCCCAAGCGTGTAACTGCAAATATCCTATTACCACTGACTGACCTAGTGAGGAAAAGAGGTGGTATGCATTGTAGAAAGTAATTTTCAAGATCATAGAGCTTGCCATGAAGGAGATAATTCATGTAGAGGAGCCAGGACATGGGATTAGTGCCACTTTCAGTGTCAACTCGAAATATGGTCATAAGAACGGCTCTGCCCGCATACCTAAGTGTCATCATGAATTTGCTCATAGGTATGATGGGCAAACCTACTGATGAGGTAGTGAATGTCATTCAGCAACTAGGAGAATGGGACAAAAGTGAAGAAAAACAGAGAGAGAGCGGGGCGTAGTGAGAGGAGAACAGAGGGCAGGAGGCAAGATAATAGAGACTCCCGAGTGTCAACAAAGGACATGTTTTTGGCATTGTTGAAAGAGGGTGTGCCACAAGAGGAGATTGATGGTATTGAAACAAGGGAGATGCATGAGCTATATATAAAGAGAGGGCTTACAGTGAAAGAGCACTAGAAACAAGTTAAGAGGCAGGTGGTGACTAAGCCACAAAGAGACACCTCACCATCAGCTTCTACTGAGGAGGAACAGGAAGAAAGGTCTATGGCTGGGCGGTAAAACCTATCAGTTTGGAGTGAACGCATTGACTTATAAACCAGTGCTTGCAGGAAAATTAAAAATGCTTCCAGTGCACATGCCTTTGGCTACTAAGCGTGTATCAATGAAACAATACTGCATTCCTGGGCGGCATAAGGCTATTACAGACACTATTTAGGAATATGTTAAAGCAGGAGTGTTACATCCTGTTAATACTGCATGGAATAATCCCATTTGGCCTCTTAAAAAAGGGTATGGGAGCTGGAGGAGGACTGTGGGCTTTAGAGTGTTGACCAAGCATATTCCTCCTTTAGTGCCTGCAGTCCCAGATGCTATTACATTCATTGAGAATGTACAAACTTTTGAATGGACCTGGTGTGCAGTGGTTGATTTAGCCAATCCATTTGTCTCAGTGCCAATTGCTGATTAGTGCCAAGAGCAGTCTGCATTTTCTTGGAATGGGCGTCAGTACACCTTCACTTGTTTACCTATGGGGTACATGCACAGTCTGACCATTTGTTACAGGCTGGTGGCAGAACATTTAGATAAATACCTGGCAAACCTGATATACACATTTCCCATAATATTGATGATATTTTGATTCTGGGGAATGATGAGCAAAGTGTGTGAATGCAGTTACATGTGGTAATTGAAGGGTTGAAGAAGGAACGGTGGGAGATTACCCCTAACAAGATTCAAGGGCCAGCTGAGACTGTGATATTCTTAGGAATCCAGTGGCATAATGGGCTTCGATAGATGGTGCCGAAAGCCAAACAAAATATATTTGAGTTCCCTACTCTGATAAACAAACAACAAGCTCAGCAGTTCATAGGGTTGTTTGGGTTTTGGAGACAGCATATCCCACATCTGGGGCAGATATTGGCCCCCTTCTACAAAGTGACACGGATAACATATGAATTTCAAAGGGGAGGAGGAGCAGCAAAGAGCATTTGATTTGGCAAAAGACACAGTGCAGCAGGTGCTAGATTTGTGGCCACTGAAGGCAGACGAAGTGGAGTTAAATGTGTCTGTACAAGAAGATTACGCTAAGTGTTGTGTGTGGCAGAAACAGGACAGAAAACCTCCTCCTTTAGGATTTTGGAGTCAAAAGTTGCCTTAGGCTGGTAACAGACACAGCCCGTTTGAGAAGCAATTGCTGGCATGTTACTGAGCTCTTGTTGATACTGAGCAAATGACAGTGGGTCATGAGGCACATCGAATAGGGCATTCTCAAGAAGCCAGTATGATGAAGTGGAAATGGTACATTCAAGACAGAGCCAAATCAGGGAAGGGTGGTGTTACATGAGCAAGTGGCTAAGTATACCATGCGCATTTTACATACCTGTGAGAAATTTGAAGGTGTCTCACCCGCTAGTCCCCGGGGATCTGTCATCCAGGTGGCCAGCACATGACCATTGCTTTTGGATCTAGTTCCTGGGTGTGGACCAGTGCGGGAGAATCACCTGGGTGAGGGACTTCTGTGAGTAAAAGTTGGATACCAGATTGCGAGACGCTGTATTTCCCCTTCCCTGTAATACCTTTACCCCACTCTACCAGGTAGGATACTTAGGAACTCACCCCCCTTTCCCAACACAAACACTTTCAAACGGACAGCTCACTGTGAGAGAAAATGGACTAACACCCGAGCCGTATACAGGACATGTCCCAATACAATGGTCAGGCAGTGTCAGGCAATAACTGACCATTAAACACACCTGACTTCCATCACACTTCCATACACAGATAAAAGGCGGAGCACGAAAGCGCAATCTGAGCAACGCAAAGCACATGAGGAAGCAGCAGTTCCAAGATGGCAGTTTAATACGAGGTGAAAGATGGCAAGTCCGAAGAGGATTGCAAGGAAGGAAGTGCCCTTGACCTTTTCAACAAAAGACCATTACTTTCATGAACCTATGAGAATAGGAAATGTAAGGCCAGGAATAAAGGCTGAAGAATCCTGCATTGTGTGTCAGAGGTACCCGGGGCTCTCCCGGGTCGATAGTCAGGCGGGGAGAATCGTTTGCCGCTGCGGTACTGTCCTTGGCTCCTACAACAAAGCAGTGCCAGTGAAGTCAGCACAGCCCGTGAGTTGGGGAGACAGACAGGTCTGTGTTGAAGCCAAGGTTGCAAGCAGCAACACTGTATAGAGAAAACTGAAGAGAACAGTGTATGAAGCGTATGTGGCAAGCGACACAAACAAAATAAAAACAGAAGATGAGAAATTGAACTTTGAAGCCCAGATACGAAACCACAGACAGAGTGGTTTGATGCTACTTGGATGTTCATTCGAAAGTCTCTGTTAGGTATCCAGCGAAAAGGTGGCAAATGTGTAGAGTTATGAAGAATTGTGAAATCGAAGTGGTCCTGCAATGGGTCAACCAAAACCCCATGCACATTCGAAAGTATTCGACAATTGTTGAGTAAAGTTATATTGGAAATTGGAATTAGTCCAAGCCCGGCGGAGGGAGACTAATCGAACGTTGTGTTAAAAAGGGATTTGAGCTCGACTGAGGGGGGATCCGAGATCTGAGCCCGATTGAGGAGGATCCGAGATCCAAGCCTGGCTGAGGGGATACACGATCTGACCCTGGCTCAGGAGGATCCGAGATCTGAGACTGGCTTAGGGGCATCCGGGGTGAACCGTGAGTCACCCGAGAAAGAATATCCTGGATGTATAAATAATTTACAAACATTCCAAACATTCTGTTGAGAGGATCTGAGCCCGGCTGAGGGCTATCCGAGGTGAATAGTGAATCACCTAAGAAATTGAGTACTTGTGAAAATCTGAAAGAAGAAAAAAACGTATTGTTTGTTTGTCACATAAGGCCCACTGAATGAAGACATTTTGAAAGGCAAAGAGACTTGGGCACGGAAGGCCCTGATGCTCATGATTGAGCTGTATCCTCATGCTAGAGAAGCCAGCGACTATGCTAAACTCGAGTGTACCGCCTTGTCCCATGCTCAAAACGTGGGGAAGGGAGGCTAACGGCCTGAACATCCTGACATATCATTTTGTGAACCCTTCTTTCTTTTTCATAACATTGTTTCCCACACTATTTGTATTTAGAGGTAAGGATTGGCAATTCGTTTATTAGTATATGCCATTTTAGTTTGACAAGACACTACTAGGACTGTGTTATTATTTGATGGTCGTAGCTTGCTCCTATCTGTAGATTTAGGATTAGATACGTGTTTTTCCAACACTTTATTTTCTTTTTTAAGTTCAATTAACACCCTTAAACTGTCGTCACTTATGTCTGTCTTACTGTTGATACCATGCCCTCCTTACATACCACAGGAAGTGACTGAAATACATGAGTCTCCCATGAACGGGGAGTACCTTATGGAGATCTGACAGTAAAGCAAATAGAGCATGCTTGGTTTACTGATGGCTCTGCTCTCTAAGTGGGAACTGAGCGGCATTGGAAAGCAGTGTCATATAATCCCAAGATAAAAAAGATTTTGACATCAGGGAAAGGGAAGAGCAGTCAGTGTGCAGAACTTTATGAAGTCTATCAAGCATTGAAACAAGAGACTCCTGGTCAATGTAACTTGTACACAGATTCCTGGTCAGTGGCCAATAGGTTCGCTGTGTGGATGCCAGCATGCCACCAGAATGGATGGAAGATTAATTCCAAATAGTTGTGGGGAAAGGCAATGTGGCAAGATATTGGAGAAATGCTATCACAAACTGAAGGAACAGTGTATCATGTTGAAGCACACTGTGCTACGGATTCATTGGAACATTGGTTTAATTCTATTGCAGATGAACACACCAAAATTTCATCTGTGGATGCAGAGGCTCAAGAGGATGATTTGGAGGGCCGGCCAAGTGGGCTCACCAGATATGTGGGCACCTTGGAGAAAAGGCTACTGTCAGATGGGCACAAGCTTGGGGGATCAATATGCCTTTAGTGGTAGTGAAAACAATAATTTTGCAATGTCCGCTGTGTCAACATTAAAATCCATTCCTCATATTGTCCAGGGCACTTTAAGAAGAAGCAAGATACTGGGTCACATTTTTCAGATTGATTATATAGGTCCTATGCCGATTAGCAAAGGCTGTCAAAATGCATGTACCATTGTTGATACTTATTCTGGATATCTGATGGTATTGCCGTGTAAAAATGCTACCCAGTTGAACACTGTCAAATTGTTGGATCAGATTACACTGTATCATGGCGCACCTTTACAAATTCAGAGCGATAACGGTTTACATTTTAAAGGAAAATTGCTAAAGGAATATTGTCAGGAAAAAAACACTGGCCCTCATTCCGAGCTTGGAGGCAAGTACAGGTACTTTCCGGCATGGTGGAAAGTATTAGACCGGCCTGGTGACAGACCGCTAATTGCGGCCTATTACGACCTCATGGGCACAATTTTTCACCATGCCGGAAAAGTACCTAGCGGCATGCCGCTAAATGACCCGTAAAACCCCCTACCGGCATACTGCGAAACGTACTTAGCAACACCGCCATGGAAGCAGCAATGTCTGTAAATAACGGTGACCGTAATTTACGGATGCCGTAAATTACGATGACCGCAAAATAACGGAACCGGAAATTTCATCATCGCACAGGAACAGGAGGAGCGCGGCGGCCATCTTTAAAAACACAATCCATTACCATCCTCATCAGGCAGCACCCTTGGGAGCAATACGAAGTTTGGGAAGGGACTACACACACAGGACCAGGGCCAAAAGCCCCAAAGAAGTCTGCGGACCGGCTCCGCAAGAAGCAATTCAGCCCGGAAGAGCTGCAGGCCATGGTGGACAACCTGGCGGAGCACGCTGACGTCGTGTTCAGCACCAACATGCGGCGAGAGGCAATAATCCGGAAAAAAACATCTGGGTACAAACCGCCCAAAGGGTGAGCGCAGTAGGCACCACCCCCCACACCCCAAGGACTGCCGCAAGCGGTGGGATGACTTGCGGGTGCGGAGCTTCCTCTCCACCACCCGGAGTCAGGCACTGCAGACCGGAGGGGGCCCAAGTTCCCCAATGAGACTGGAGCCATGGGAGGAGACATGCGCGTCATTGATCGGGACCGAATCGATAGAGGGCGTTGGCGATATGGAGTGCGGGGCAACGTCGTCTGCCGATGGAGGTGAGTGTCCAAAGTCAACACTGCCAATGGCATTTACATGATGTATACTCCCCCAAGGGCCGTCAAAGGCACCTTGTCATGCTGCCTTCCCCCCCATCCAAATAATGCAGAGCCAACTGCCACGCAATCAAGGGCCAAGTGCAAGTACATAACGCACATCAACCATAGTGCACTAACTGGCACATCCCATTATGCACACTATGCAGCAGGTTCGGCAGTGTGCGAGCCAGACTGCACATTACCAGGGCAGGATGAGTCACTCCCACACCTGCGTACATATCATACACATGCATATGTACTAGTGCTGTTGCAACGCCCAAAAGGCCACAAACCCCAAATGACTGAAATGTGAATGCAGCCATCAATGTAATTAGCGTCTCAAACAATCACTCATGTCGTCCCTCTCTTCTACCCCCGCAGGCACTGAGCATGAGAGCGGGGAGCCCGAGACGAGCCATCCAACCACCTCCACGGGCAGAGGCAGGGTCCACGCATACCAGCCGGACAAAAACACCCACCCCGGCTCCCCAAAGGTCAGTGGAGGATGCACCACCCCCTGCCACAATGGCCACCCCAAGGTCGGAGGAGTCTAGCATTGCTGGGGAGGTGGCAGCTACGGCCCCCCAGGAGAATGTGGACAGCCCCTTGTCCATCTGTGGGGCGTCCGAGGAGGAGTTCTACCCCACAGTCCACACCCCGGAGCCCAGCAATGTCCCTCAGGCGTTGTGCAGTGACTTAGGGGAGCCTGAAACACCTGGCCGTAGTGCACGTGCCGATACACAGGGAGACGCCGATCCTAACCCCAGTTCCCCAGTCGAGGCCATGCCAGGGCATGTAGGCCCAATCCCATGCAGGGATGAACAACCATCAATGGATGCACTTCGTGCAACACAGCTGACTGCCATCATCACTGGGTTGATGGAGGACAACCGCCAGGCCAGGGTGGAGTGGCTAGATAAATTTAGGGAAATGCGTCAGACGGTCACAGAGAGCACCAACAGGTTATGTGACGTCCTAGGATGCATCGCAGATGCCCTTGAGGCTGCGCATACCAATCAGCAGCCTCAGCAGGAGGACACGCCCTCATTCAGTCGATCCACCCCGGCAAGCCCACTGCGACGCACTCTGCGTTCTATGCGGCGCCGGGACATGCCTCCCCCGGGCCCCGGCACCATGGATTAGTCAGCATTGCTGCCACATGTGGCCTTAATGGACAACATAGGGCTACTATTGTGGAGTTGGGGGGAGGGGGTTGGTGGGTGAGGGTTTGTTGTGGAGTTGGGGGGGAGGAGAGTGGGGGGTGAGGGTTTGTTGTGTAGTTGGGGGGAGGTGGAGGGAATGTTCACACTCATCCATTTGAATTTTCAATACACCATTGGAGTTGCAAAGTTTAACCTGTGTGGACATTCATCTTTGAGCATGTGTATTATGACGTCTGACAGTGCATGGTCTACAAGTATACATTCACCCAGTGCCCTGTGTGCCCATGTAATGCCGCCCTCTGCTGACTTGTGTTTTGGTCATTATGTCCAATCAATGTTTGCCACACGACATGTCCCTCCCGTGCACCGCCTCCCTGATGCTGTCTTGCCCCTTCCTCCTCCTCCTTCACTCCATTTTCATCTGGTGCTAGCAGTCCCATGTCAGGGGACAGAGCCACATTCCAAGGGATGCACATTTTGTTCAGCTTTCACATGACATGGGGGTCTTGGACACCACATTGCAGTAGATGGGTCCCCCACCAGTCCAGCTTCGGCAACTCATATGTGCCTTATGCAAGCCAGGTGACTGCTTCATCTCCACGCATGCACGGGTAGGGCAAGTATTTTAGGGTTCCCTGGGCCTGTTCTGTGGGTTTCTGACAGGTGTCCCGTACCATGGTGTCAAGGGACAGCCACCAACACCTGCATGTCTAGCCAACTAAGGTAAGTGTTTGAACTGTCATGGTGGAGAACTGAACTTGTCTGACATTGCAGCAGGTCATTGATGCCCATACGCACATGTCTATGGATGCATTTAGCCCATTCATGGCCACAATATGTGTCCAGCGCAATGGAATGCTGTAGGGGGGTGCGTCTACGAGATGGTCCATTAACAATGGCACGCACATCTCGTGGTACGTGCTTCGTTGATGCTCTTCAGCAGTCTTGATGTTAGATCCATGAAGTGCTGTGTACTGTGTGAATCCGTAGTTGGGTGTGTTGGCTGTAGTCAGTGGCTCATATTCATCATACTGCTCTGATCCATACTATGGTCAATTCCACCACTCCTATCGGTGTGCCGAACCAGTGATGTGGTGTGGTATCCCTGCTGCCCTCAGTTCATTCCACCACCAGGGATGACTCTCCGGTGTGGTGACATGCTGGAGGCAGCCACATTCTGCATATGCAGTGTGTCTTCCTATATTCCCTTACGGTTGTGGGGGTCGCCAATGAGTGGTTCATGCGTTGTGGCATTTGGCCTCATCAGATGTTGGTAATGTTGTGTTTGGTGTGTGCCTTACTCCATCGATGTGGGAATCTGTACTCATGTGCCGTTACACTGGTTCTGTGGCACAGTGTATGGTGGGGTGAACATCGTGCACTGGCTTCATCATTTCGACCCAGTTTGTTTATGCAGGCACCCACCTCATGGCACCGATGCACTAGCATGACACAGTCAGACGACTCACCAAGCAGCCAGGCACGTCATCGTGCATGTCGCCCCATGCAGCACTGTAGCATGGAGTTCAGCTGGCCCATTGAGTCATGAGTTGTTCCTGGATGTCGGGCCCACCCATGTGTGATGTTCTTGCTTGCGTTGCATTCCGTCTGCACGTTGGGGGACTGGTATTGCTTGCGGTTGCGATCTGCCACCTGCATGCCATGCAGGTCCACCTAATCCACGTGGTTGCTGTCAGGGGCACCCATGTCATTTGGCATGCCTGCCAATGCATGGGGGCCAACCTTTGTGTCGTATATCTCCTTGGTAGTCCATGTTAGGGATTTGTTGCCCCTTGTGTGCATGAGGAGGTGATCCAGCACTTGGTTCTGTGTCCGAGTAATGGACGGTTGTGACATGCCATGCATGGGCCCCGCTGTGTGCTGGTAGGTGCCTATGGCATGGGTGTGGGGCACAGGCACCACCTTCAGTTGTGCTGATATAGAGGTGTGTATTTGTATGCTGCTCGCTTATCTCGTAATTTCTTGGCCCAACTATGGTGGTGATGGTGTCATAGTCAAACTGGTAGAGGGTGTGTTTCTGCTCAGGGGTTTCTTTGAAGGACCGGACCTGCTCCGTGGGAATGGGGGCTGCTGGGGTGATGATGGAGGCTGCACTGGTGCTGCATGCTGGTCCTGTCTCCCCCTCCTTCTCCCCTGTCTCTCCTCAGTGGGGGGGGGCTGGTGTTGTTGGTGTAGTTCTTGTGGTTGTGCCCTTGCTGGCAGGGCCTCCTGCTTCATATACTGCTACCACTATTGGTGTCATCTTGGTGTGGGAGGGTGTGTGGTGTGTGGGTGTGATCCTTGTCTGCTGTGGCAGACTCCATTGCCTCCACCTGTGCTGATTGTGTGCACCTGTGGCTCTGGGAACCACTGCTCAGGGTTCTTTACTCCTTCTCTGAGATGCCTGTATGTACTCCATGCCGGTAAAAGTACTTTACGGCCTTAAGGAGGCCGTTATTTACGTGTGCTCCTTACTTGTGATCAGCTCCGTTTTACGCCATGCCGCTAATTTCGGCATGGTGGGCCGCGTGCGCGACCCATGACCGATAATTACGGCATCGTAGTTTACGGTGCCGTAAATAGCGGACTGACAGGTCAGAATAGCCCGTAGCAGTAAGCGATGCCAGTAATCCTTTACCGGCATCGATTTTCCCTTACCTCCAACCTCGGAATGACCCATGTGCCGTACCACCCAGAACAATCAGGGTTGATTGAGAAGATGAATCGGTTGTTGAAATAACAGTTGCACAAATCTGGCAATGGAAATTTGGTAGGGTGGCGTGAGCGAGTGTTTGATGCGGTGCAAGTGCTGAATAATCGCTGTATTGCAAATAATGAGACCCCATTGCTGTGATTAAGGACTCCTGCTTTACAGATTCAACCCAATTCAGCTAAATAGACTTTAATTTATGGGAAATAACACCAGGGGCTTTAGCTCCTTACCGAGCAACCCCGGAATCTGCAGGGGTAGACTTAAATTCTCATGAAGAGATCAGGTTAGATCCAAGAGGAAGAATTGTAATTGAAACCGGGATTGGAGTACGAATTCCATCAGAACATATGGGATGGATTTCCCCTAGATTTGGATTAGCACTGAAGGGCATTCAAGTGCTAGGAGGGGTAATTTTATTTTGTATTTTTATTGATTTAGCCGATTTCTCAACTCTACAATATTTTTTTCATACAAAGTTTTTACAAATGTTGCTTTATACAATCTTTTAACAAATCTAAAATAAAGGCAACACAAAAGTGAAATAAAACAGATTGAGATACAAATGAAGCCATATTAAGGCTTATGACATTCAAAACTTTCATTAATATTGCTCGCGCCACATCTAATAAACACTTGTGAAATTTCAGAAAGCCAAGTTTTCTCTTTGCATGATAATCCTAGTTACATATAAGGAATTATCTCATACAATTTTATTTCCTAATTATGCACATATTCATGATTCAAGTACAGCTTGAAGAAAATGATCAACTGCAATGCAAATTGACATTCGATTTGTTAAAAAAAACAGATTCCATCTATAATCATCTTCAAGTGTGGTAGAATGTATGTAATATTTATACAAGTGCAATTCTCTGATACTCCTTAAAGCTGGACATTCTAGCATGATGTGACATAAGGTTTCCTTTTGGTTAACAATTTTGCAAAACCTACAGAAGTTCAACGTTTGATTAATTACTTTTCGTTTTGCCAGAACGGCTCTAGTCAGCCAAAGGTTAAATCTAAAACGTATAAAAGCAGATCTAACAGCCACAGAAGGATGTAAGGTGAGATATGTCTCACACATTCCCAGTTTTTTGTCTGAAAATTGATTATTGCTAAAGTCTTTATACATGCAGCATTGTTCCCATGTGTGAATCCAATCTTGTAAGTACACCTTTTTCTTTGCTCTCTCAGGATTTTCTAAGAGGACAATTAACAGAAGATCGACTGTAGCGATTGTGTCAAATATAGCATTTCTCCACTCCACAACAAGCTCATGCCTTGATGTAAGCAGATATCCAGCGAGGGACAGGAGCAAAGTTATGGGACCCTTATCTAGAATACACTTTCTGAACAGGGCACACTGACCCCATTGGACAATGCTGTTTAAGGAAGTTAGACCAATCGCCATCGGCATGCATTGAGGCAGATTTAATATCGTCGTCCAATATTTACCTTCCATTTTTAGGAGATTTATGTGATTTGTACTAAGCCAGGATTCTAAACCATATAGAAGAATGGGAATGGTTTTCTGTTTGTAATATGCAATTGCGGATCTTAAAGAGAATTTGCTATGCTTTCATAAGATCATCTTGGTTTGAGAGATGGCTGTTGTTAATCTTACTTCCAAGGTCTGTAAGTGCACCCTGTCTAGAGGTTGGTTGTCAATTCACATACCAAGATATGTACAGACCTCTACTACATCTAATTCAGAGTTTTGCAGTTTCCACCGCATTTTGCTCCTTTTGAATGCTGGGTGTTGCTGACCATGATTTTAGATTTTTTGATGTTAACTGTTAGTTGGTTTGTATTTATGTACATCGACAGGGCCTGTAATAAATTATGCAGGCCTGTTGGCGTCTTAGAAATTAACACTAGGTTGTCGGCGTATAAGAGTGCCATTACTCTTTCCTGTCCCAATTTTGGAGCATCTGTGATAATATTCTTGAATGTGTCAGGCATGTCAGACAAAAAGAAGTTAAAGAGGGCTGAGGCCAGAATACACCCCTGCCTCATCCCTCTCATAGTGTACACTGGAGTAGTAAGCATCCCCTTCACATTCAATCTGACTTGGAGTGAAGTTCCACTATGGAGTTCATTTACAACATCTACGATAGTAGCTGGACAGTCCTCTATCTGTAATTTATTAACCAGTATCTGCCTTGAGATAGAATCGAATGCTGCATGAAAATCAATATACGCAAAGTACAGCGCCTCTTTAGAGGCATTGTACTGCCGTTTGATGGCATGTAGCATTGTCAAATTTACAGCTGTACTCATCCCAGCTATAAAGCCGGTCTGGTGTGCATCTCGCTTCCCGCAATTCAGTCCATGAGTTGAAGTCCTGTAACACAAAACGAGCAAATGTTTTGTCTGCTACATCAAGTAGTGAAATGGGTCTATAATTCCCAGCACATGCCCGGTCCCCATTCTCATAGATCGGGATTACTGCAGCTTTCCACCAAGAATTTGGTATACATCTCTTTGTTATATTGTTAGAACAGATATTAAAGAGAATAGTTGCCCAACTATGCGGATGGGTCTTCAGCATGTGATTGCTTAGGCCGTCCGGCCCGGGGGTCCTCAAGCTGCTTGATTTTCTAATCAATGTGTTCTACTGATATATTTAGACACCATGGTGTGTGTGCTGTAGGTTTAGTCCCAATTGTTGGCCATGTAGAATTATCATATAGAGCAGAAAGGTGCACTATCCATTGTTGTTCTGTAACTCCATTGATCTGTTTTTGAATCTGCAAGTTTCCTATGGCCTGATTAAGCATAGTCCAGACAAGGGCCATGTTTCTAGATGCAATAGCTCGCAGGAGGTTTTCAGCATCTCTCTGGTACCTGATGGCCTGATGACTACGAGTCCAATTTCTATATTTGCATTTAGTTGCTCGTAGTGCTAACAGTCTATCAGGTTGAGGTAAATTCTTAATGGCATTTTTCTTCCGTTGTAATTCAGCTTTTTTGTCTTTTTGGGCTAAATCAAAGCAGTGACTCTTATATAATGAATTACACGTGTTGTTAGAATGTGTATTAAAAAAGATGAGGGCCGATGCATATAACGTCTTTCCACATCTCAATTTGTTATTTATCAACATATTGTTCAATTGCACCAGTTTTTGTTAATTTCATACAAATCGATTTGCTGCGTTGTTAGTGTTGAGCTGCAGAGTGTAATGATCCCTTTCTTCAACAGGTTCCTCTGTTCGCCAATGCCACTGCAGTCTGAGCATGTTGTGATCGATATTTAGTTGCTCAATTGTTTCAAACTTGTCGGGTAAATTGTACAGTTGTTTGTCTATGTATACGTAGTCAATTATGCTTCGTGAAGAGCCTCTAGACCATGTTGGTCGAGGCGGAACATCCCTGGGTAAAGATCCATTTGCATTAAGAAAGCCTCTCTCCTGCATCATAGAAGACCATCTAAGTTGGCTATCAGAATTCCTTGTTATGCTGTCCAGACATCTTAAGTGGAAATTGTATCCAACAGGGCTCCCAGATCGTGAAAAAACTCATATCTGATATGCCCACCGGATTTCTGTATAAGTTGACTAAAGCGATGGCACCATGCCAATCCTGGATTTTGACTAATTGCATAAAGTTCTTAGGCGTTGCCCAGTCTTGTATATTGAAACCTGCACTCACTTTAACAGCTTTCAAGAGCCCAGAAGTCGATCACCCTTTTAGAGTAGCAATCGTCATGAGAAAGATGATATTTTGGTCATGCCAACTCGGTTTTTGTAACAGCCATGTTTCCTGCAAGGCAATTATATCGTATTCATTAATATGATTTTGATTTGGGCATGCAAGATGTGTGTGCCCACGGGTATTCCAACTTGCCAACTTGATGGTACATGCTTGCCTTGACTCCGGGGAATTCTTCAATGCTTCGTACTTCATGGGTGTTTGCGATCTTCTTTGGCACTAGATTTTGGCAAACACACCCACATTTACTCACAGTGTGGTTCTCGGATCCTAGAATGTTTTTAGTAAATCCTGTGAGATTATGAAACCTATCGTATAAAACTGGCCAACCAGATGGTATTAAGGACGACCCCTGAGGGAATCCAAAGTCTCACGGTCGTCGGATCATATAGATCTGGGAATTCGACTTGTGCTATATCACCTGTCGTGATGTCTTCCAGTCTTGGGATATCTTCAAATATACTTAGTATGTTGGAATGACACAGTGTGAATTGATTAAGGGAGCTGCCCGACATCTCATGATCAATGTATGATGAACTGTCCTAACTTCATTTTTCATCTTAGGTGCATTTTGTCTTGAAATATTCGAACATGTTGGTGGTAAATCCTGCATCATGCGCCCTCGAAATTCTCGCTGTGCGACCTTCAGCGGATGAACATTTGACTCCCAACCTTGGTTTCCTAGATTACTGTTTTGCAAGTGCTGTAGAAACTTGCATTCCTTTGGAACCAACATCTCCCCTTTTTCTAACGGGGGAAGTTCCGCATTTATGGGTGCTTGTTTCAGCAGCTCAGGTATTTGTGAAATCATGTAGGCATCTACGGCCTCTCCGATTTCTTTTCTTCAACCTTCCTGTGCTCGAATCTCAGCACTCTTTTCGCTGTCCTCACTCTTCTCATTGTCCTTTGACTTGCCTTTATCATTAGAGTCCTTATGTAAGTTAATTTGGCCCATTCTTGCATGATCTTTGTTTTTTTGCATTGTAATTTCAGAGACCAGATCATCTAGTGGTTGATACAGAGCAATGGAGGTATTCCCCTGCGTCTGTTTGGGTTTTTTGTCCTTCCATAGATTTTTATATTTCTTCACAACTGCCAAACTGGCATTTTGCATTTGCTTTGGAGAGGCAACAATAGTTCTTATAAATTGTTTTGAGGAGGATTTAGCCGTTGCTCCTGAATTCTTTATGTTTTTAGTTTTCTTGGTTTGTATTTCTCCTGGTGTCTTTCCTGGACCTTTGGATTTTAACTGGCTTACAAGCTGGTCCGATTGAAATATGTTTTACGTTTGTTGGGGTGGACCAATCTAGAGTGTGACATTTGCTGTATGTCCATCATTACTAGGGAGCACAGAATGTTCGGCTTGAATTGGCCGAATCACGGCATCAAAACTGGGTAATGACTGTAGTGTCGGAATATTGTGTACCGTTGCTTGAATAATTGTTTGTTGCATGTCCATGTCAGTTTGCACAGTTTTATCCACGACCATGCGGGTCTTGATATTTATATTTTCATTTTGGGCAATCCAATCCATGATTTGTTTGATTTGCACCGATTGTTCAGTTAATTTATAATTTTGGGACTAAAATAAATGACTCAAACTAAAAATAGCCGTATTGATCGTGGTTAAGGTGATTTCCAACAGCGGTTGTGACTTAGGGTCATTCATTTGCATGCAAGGCGTGGTAGGTCTCTTTGGTGTTGGGGCGACAAATGATATTGAAACGTTCGGTGACTGTGATCCTTCGTTCTGGAAAATAGACAGTGAGCTTGACAAGTTGGGCGAGTGTGCCTCTTTGAGCTCACATGTAATGAAATTCCAGCAAACGACGAATGGACCAAATCAATAATGGAGGTTTGCGTTCCATCCTTGGGTGTCGAGGAGATGGCACTCTCCGTGAGTGTGTCATTTGCGTGTGTTAGATCGATATAACTGTTTATCCCTGCACAGGTATTTTAGGTTTCCTTTGCATTCAACATTGTGTTAAAGCTCACCAAAGCCATTTCCTCTTTGAGTCATTGTGCGGAGCTGTATGAGAAACTTGCGTTTTCAATATCACCTGATCTATTATTAGATGTATTTGTGTTTCGTGGCTCAGATGTCTTCCTGCTCTCTGACCTGTTCCCTGTTTGGTCAATGGTAGCAGGTTTTAAACTTATCACAGCTGCTACCGGCAGCTGCACCGCCCCTTTTCTAGAACCATGAGGTACACAAAACCCCTGTATATCCGCCGCCGGCACGTCTTTTGTAGTTACTGGCATCAGCATTATGACCTTTTTTGAAATCTGCCTGTTTGAATGCGGCCTAGAAAGGTTGCTACTCCTTAAAGGAGTTGTTGTTACTGGCATATTTAATTTAAGGATGTATAGGGAGGAGGACATTTAGAGGCCGATTCATGGAATAATTTGCGCGGCGCAAGTGGGCAAAAACGTGCGAATCGGAGTGGAATAGCGAAAATCGCAGTGCAAGTGCGAAAATCGCTCGAAAAGCAGCGCACATCGATTCATGGAAGTCCGTGCGCGAGAAAACCAGCGGATGTGCGATAAAAAAGTGCGCGGCGCACGTTGGCGCACATGCCATCTAACAGCGTGCGCCAGGTCACAGCGAAAATCGCACAGGCCAGAGCGAAAATCGCACATAGCGCGGCGCACGCAACAAAAACAACAAAAGTAGGCGGAACACGGGCGTAACACTCGGAATGGGGAACAACTTGCCAAAACATGGGCGTCACGGGGGAAGTACAGGGCACAAGTGCGCGGAACGTCCACACGCTAGCCTACAACACGTATTCATGGAATAGAATAGGGCAAAAAAGCGCACGCTCAAACCAGCGCACAGGCACAAACACGACCGCCACAAGAAAGCAGGCGGGTGCGTCTCTGCGGCTGTAAGAAATGTGCGCCAAAAGGAGCGCCAACAAATAGCACCTATATACTGCCATGATGAATGTCCTATACTGTGGCCCTCCAGGACAAATGACGTGCAAAGGGGTACCCACAAACACGGACCCGCTGACAAAATATACGTGTGCGTGTATACCGGGGTGCGCGGGAAGTCTCACACGCGATTTGGCCGGGTACGTGTATTACATGGGTGCGCGGGAAGTTCCACACGCGATTCCATCAGGGTACGTGTATTTCAGGGGTGCGCAGGAAGTTCCACACGCGAATGGGCCAGTGCGAGCAGGGTACGTGTATTACATGGGTGCGCGGGAAGTTCCACACGCGATAGTCCCAGTGCGAGCAGGGTACGTGTATTTCAGGGGTGCGCGGGAAGTTACACACGCGATATTCCCAGTGCGAGCAGGGTACGTGTATTTCAGGGGTGCGCGGGAAGTTACACACGCGATTCCATCAGGGTACGTGTATTTCAGGGGTGCGCGGGAAGTTCCACACGCGATAGTCCCAGTGCGAGCAAGGTACGTGTATTTCAGGGGTGCGCGGGAAGTTACACACGCGATAGTCCCAGTGCGAGCAGGGTATGTGTATTTCAGGGGTGCGCGGGAAGTTACACACGCGATTCCATCAGGGTACGTGTATTTCAGGGGTGCGCGGGAAGTTCCACACGCGAATTCTGCAGGGTACGTGCATTTCAGGGGTGCGCGGGAAGTTCCACACGCGAATGGGCCAGTGCGAGCAGGGTACGTGTATTACATGGGTGCGCGGGAAGTTGCACACGCTATTCCATCAGGGTACGTGTATTTCAGGGGTTCTGGGGAGTACTACACGTGAATTGGCCTTGTGGGTCCTCCCAGGTGTACGCTCCACAACCTCCACGGCCCCTGCAGGCAGCCCACACCATGGGGGACTACCCTGCACCCCTGCTCATGTCCCGCAGGCAGCCCATCCACCATGGGCATGCCCCCAGCCAACCCACATGTCACCTTGCACTACTGATCAACAATGCATGTCTCCCACCACCCCCACCCCCCAGCAGTGCAGGGGCAGCCTCCTCCAGGCCCCCACTCATGTCCCCCTGCACCCCCACCCCCCGGCAGTGCAGGGTCACCCTCCACCAGGCCCCCACTCATGTCTCCCACCACCCCCACCCCCCAGCCACCAGGGGCAGCCTCCACCAGGCCCCCACTCATGTGTCCCACCACCCCCACCCCCCTGCCACCATGGCCAGCCCCCACCAGGCCCCCACTCATGTGTCCCACCACCCCAACCCCCCAGCCACCATGGCCAGACCCCACCAGGCCCCCACTCATGTCTCCCACCACCCCCACCCCCCAGCCACCAGGGGCAGCCTCCACCAGGCTCCCACTCATGTGTCCCACCACCCCCACCCCCCTGCCACCATGGCCAGCCCCCACCAGGCCCCCACTCATGTGTCCCACCACCCCCACCCCCCAGCAGTGCAGGGGCAGCCTCCACCAGGCCCCCACTCATGTGTCCCACCACCCCCACCCCCCGGCAGTGCAGGGTCACCCTCCACCAGGCCCCCACTCATGTCTCCCACCACCCCCACCCCCCGGCAGTGCAGGGTCACCCTCCACCAGGCCCCCACTCATGTCCCCCTGCACCCCCACCCCCCAGCATCCAGGGTCACCCTCCACCAGGCCCCCACTCATGTCTCACACCACCCCCACTCCCCAGCAGTGCAGGAGCAGCCTCCACCAGGCCCCCACTCATGTCTCCCACCACCCCCACCCCCCTGCCACCATGGCCAGCCCCCACCAGGCCCCCACTCATGTCCCCCTGCACCCCCACCCCCCAGCATCCAGGGTCACCCTCCACCAGGCCCCCACTCATGTCTCCCACCACCCCCACCCCCCGGCAGTGCAGGGTCACCCTCCACCAGGCCCCCACTCATGTCCCCCTGCACCCCCACCCCCCCGGCAGTGCAGGGTCACCCTCCACCAGGCCCCCACTCATGTCTCCCACCACCCCCACCCTCGGCAGTGCAGGGGCAGCCTCCACCAGGCCCCCACTCATGTCTCCCACCACCCCCACCCCCCTGCCACCATGGGCAGCCCCCACCAGGCCCCCACCAGGCCCCCACTCATGTCTCCCACCACCCCCACCCCCTGGCAGTGCAGGGTCACCCTCCACCAGGCCCCCACTCATGTCCCCCTGCACCCCCACCCCCCGGCAGTGCAGGGTCACCCTCCACCAGGCCCCCACTCATGTCTCCCACCACCCCCACCCCCCTGCCACCATGGGCAGCCCCCACCAGGCCCCCACTCATGTCTCCCACCACCCCCACCCCCCGGCAGTGCAGGGTCAACCTCCACCAGGCCCCCACTCATGTCCCCCTGCACCCCCACCCCCCGGCAGTGCAGGGTCACCCTCCACCAGGCCCCCACTCATGTCTCCCACCACCCCCACCCCCCTGCCACCATGGGCAGCCCCCACCAGGCCCCCACTCATGTCTCCCACCACCCTCACCCCCCCGGCAGTGCAGGGGCAGCCTCCACCAGGCCCCCACTCATGTCTCCCACCACCCCCACCCCCCGGCAGTGCAGGGTCACCCTCCACCAGGCCCCCACTCATGTCCCCCTGCACCCCCACCCCCCAGCATCCAGGGTCACCCTCCACCAGGCCCCCACTCATGTCTCCCACCACCCCCACCCCCCAGCATCCAGGGTCACCCTCCACCAGGCCCCCACTCATGTGTCCCATCACCCCCACCCCCCAGCAGTGCAGGGGCAGCCTCCACCAGGCCCCCACTCATGTCTCCCACCACCCCCACCCCCCGGCAGTGCAGGGTCACCCTCCACCAGGCCCCCACTCATGTCCCTCCGCATGGAGTTCTCCGCCCTGACCATTGTGAGCCGCGCCTCTTCCGCCCGCCGCCGCTCCGCACCTATGGTGTGGCCCAACCGCTGCCACACGGAAGACACTCTCTGTCCTGGGTCCCCCTGCCCTCCGGCCGATGGCCGCCCCTCCGATGTCGAAAGCCCCGAGCCTTCATGGCTCCCAACATGTTGCTGCTGCTCTGCCTCTGCCCGTGCACTGCCTCCTGCTGCCTGCACATCCTCCGCCGGCTGGGGTGCACTTGTTGATGTGGCCACCCCTGCTGGACCTCCGACTCCCGACTGTGGCAGGGATGCCTCTTCCACCAGCCTGGCCGCACCGTCAGAGGCAGCTCCACAGGGCACCCAGGTGACTGATGGGTGGGAAGATGGCACAGAGGACGATTGGCGCGTAGGGGGTCCAGTTGAGGAGGGGGTCGGAGCAAGCCCCATCAGACGGAGGAATCCGGCCTGGGTGACCTGTCCCAGCAGGCTGACGTGGTCAACGAGCCATTCGAGATGACGTGCAGTCTCTCCATGAAAAGACTGCAGGTCACCTCGCATGGCCCGTTGACGCAACGCCACACCAGCCAGGACAGGCTCAACCCGGACCTGGATTGCCACGTCCGCAGGCAGAGGAAGGCCAGTTGACTTTAGCTCATCCCCTGCCTGAAAACGGGTCTGGACGTAGGCATCCCTGCTGGTGCAAGATGATGCAGGGACAGGATCGGGGACAGGATTGCACACAGGCACCTCCGCGGCCGCCTGTGCTGCCTCCTGTCCATGGTCCTGCACTGCACCACTAGCACCAGTGGGATCCCCACCTCCAGACCCCGTCTCTGGTGCTTGCGCGGCCCCCTCCTCCACCAAACCCCCCACCAACCTGGATGACTCCGTGCCATCTTCCCCTGTTGGGCCCTGTGGGGTCCCAGCTGCCCCTTCTGCTGCCGAGGAGTCCAACTGCAACCTCCGCCTCTTGGACCTCCCCCCGGCAGCTGCGGCCTGGGACGCGGCACCGGACTCCTCACTCCCCGACGAGATGACAACACGGGAGGGGAGCCGGGCCTTGCGTCTCCGGCTGGCGGTCGGATCCCCGCCGCTGTGCTCCACAGCACCTTCTCCGCCCTCTTCATCAGTTGACGCTGCAGACAGGGAGAAACAAAACACAGGCATCAGGGCACTGTACAATGGACACATACACACATGACAGTTGCACATGAGTGGCATTGGCAAACCTCAGACATGTCATCACAATCCCCAACACAGATGTCATTGCAACTGGCACACATGAGCCATACCACAGCCATTTTGCAACTGCCACCCCCATCCCTACACATACAACAGCATCAGCAGCCAAAGGGGAGCCAGACATCACATGCAACACAGGAAGTGCACCACACATGTACACACACCACCACACTTGCATGCATGTCTACACCTCTGCCAAGTGTCGCACTGTTCAGACGGGCATCCATGTCACATCTGCCAATCAGGCTTTCACATACCGCTGTCACATGCATCCATGTAGCATCACTGTTGCACCCTTGACAAATACACACACATGCACATGTACACAGTGCTCATACATGCAGCCGAAAAAAACATACATGCCTGACATCACGGACATGTCTACTTACATACACATTCATCCAAACATGTGTGCACGCACAACTGCATTTGCCATGCAAGCCCGCACACACAAGCACCATCCATGTCTCACACATTACAGCCCTCGCATGTGTCAGCCCCACGGCCCTGTACACCCCCACCCATACTCCACCCCATACAAACAGATCTGCAACCGGCACAATGGCGAATGATCACCACACGCCCTGCTCACAACCAGGATGCATGTACACTCACCGCTCGACTCCAGACGGGTCTGCTTCTCTAGGACCTGGACGTGGAGCGCTGGGGATATGCGTTCCAGGACCCCCATCTGTTCTTCCGACAAGTGGCCCCGGCGCCCCTTGGCATCCGCTGCCTTCAAGAGGCGCCGGGCCTTGTTCAGGGTCCTGGACCTGAAGTCCTCCCAGCGCTTCCTGACATGTTGTAAGTCCCGGACTGCCACCCCCTCCGCGTTGATGGCAGTCACGATGTCAGTCCAGATCCGAGTCCGTCCTTCCTTGTCGGCGCGGGAACTTCCAAAGAGGGCATCATACTGCCCCAGGACTTGCTCCACCAGGACACCAACTTCGGTGGCACTGAAGCTGGTGCCCCTCTGCCTCTCTGGCCGGGGGTTGTCAGTGGTCACAGATGTTGTATGCCCCGACATGACAACCCCAGAGGCAGGAGTGTGTGGGCAACTGGGTCCTGGGGCTGGGCTGTGGAGCGATGGAATTCCAGTCGGGAGTCTTCTGTTCCAGCAGGGGTGGTCACAGCAACAGCACCCCTGGCTGATGTGCAGGCAGCAAATGGCAGTGCACGTGGGCAGCAGGCAGTCAGGCAGCAGCAGATGGCAGGTGGGAGCGTGCTCGGGGGTCTGGGGGGCAGTAGTTCGGCCTTCTGGGCAGGAGCGTGGTCTTCCGTGTGCTTACGCGTGGCCAGCTTGGTACGGAGTGATTTGGCACGTGAAAATCCTGCACGTCAGCGTGAAAACCGAGGAAAGGCTCTTAGCGCGTAAGCACGCATACGCGAATCCATTGGACCAAAGGCCCTCAGCGCGTAAGCGCGTCTGTGACGTGACCCGCACGGGTGTTTCCCACACACCACGTGGTGACAGAGCACACGTGGAAAGACTGCACGTCAGAGTCTCATCGCGTATAATTGGACAGCACGTCAGAGTCTCATCGCGTGTAATTGGACAAAAGTGCGTGTACACGCGATTGGGCTATGTACGTGTATATGAGGTGTGCGCGGACACTTACACACGCAAGTACGTCAGCGCACCTGTATCCCGGTGTGCGCGCCAATTTCCACACGCTATTGTACTGGGCACTGGATTGGAGGGGTGCGCGGGTCACACGCTCACCTACAACACGCGCAACGCATTAATTTGCGCGCTAACAAAATAACTAGCTCAGACCCAGGATGAACATACCGTTCCTAGCAGCAGTGGGCGTGGCCTACCAAAGGAGGAGGAGGAGGATAGTCAGGGCCAGAATATTCACACCCAGAACCAACCGGGATGCCTGATGACCAGGTGCATGGGAGGTACAGGTTTCCACCACACATCATACTGGACCTGGTGAGTGAGTGGGAGGACGACCTCACATCACCCACCCTGTGCTCCCAAGCACTCAGCCCCCTGGAGAAGGTCCTCAATGTACTGCACTTCTTAGCCACTGGATCATTTCAGCGGACAAGTGCCATTGTGGGTGGTGTATCACAGGCCACCCAGTCACGGTGCCTACACCAGGTCTTGAACATCATCAGTCCGCAGGCACATATACCTGCCCAGAACACCTGCAGAAAGGCATGCTGCCGCTCTGGATTTCTACGCTGTGGCACGATTCCCCAAAGTGCTAGGTGCCATTGACTGCACCCATGTGGCTCTACGTCCCCCCAGGGCATCTGAGCACATCTATAGGAACCGCAAGCACTGGCATTCCATCAACGTGCAGGAAGTATGTAATGCCAAGGGAATCATCACCTCACTATATGCCAACTATCCTGGGTCAACCCACGACAGCTTCATTTACCGAATGTCCACCCTAAGCCGGGACCTAGAAGCTGGCCGGCATGGCGATACATGGCTGCTTGGTGAGTATGAACGCCACTGCACATGCATGCATGTCAGATACTGAGCAAGGTCACAACCCCACCAATGATACCAATCACCACCTCCACAGGGGACAGTGCCTACCCTCTCAGCCCCCACATGATGATGCCAATTCGGAACCCCACCACGCCACCCCAGGTAAGATATAACGCAGCCCACATTACAACCCGGGGCATAGTGGAGCGCACATTTGGAGTGCTGAAGTCACGCTTTCGCTCCCTTGACCGTTCTGGCCGTTCTTGTACGCTCCCCCAGTAGTGTGCAGGATCATAGTGGCAGCATGTGTCCTGCACAACGTTGCAACACGCCGGGGCCTGGCCGTGGACATGGTGGTGCCCCCCCATCCCCAACCACATGCACAGCCGCTGCGCATGGGAGGGGAAAGGGCACGGGGGGAGGCAGCCCGTACACAGCTAGTGGCTAATTACTTCACATAGAAATCACACCCCTGTGGAGTGCACACTGCCCTGGCACATTCCATCTGACAATCGATGATGACTCAACCTGACACTGATCCTGAATGTCTGGAGAAAGAACCGTGAAAACCATATCAGCCTGAGATTGTTCACCTGGAAGTGTCACAATGTGTGCATCCCTACCCACACTGACACCACCAATGCAGTTTTGTGAAGTTACAAATTCAAGCAGCTGAAATGAATACCCACTTGCAAAATGCAACAAGAGGACAGTGCCATGTCAGCCAACCCAACCCCAGCACCGCCACACGACACACCGTGCCATGTCATGCTATTTGCACGTACACAAATTAATCCCCACAACATGACACTAGTGTCACAATGTACGGTGTCCCTATTAGAAACTTGCAACACCTGAAATGCTCACAGTAATGCCGGACCAACAACAAACTTGAGCACGTACTACCATTAACATGACATCACTAATGTATAATATTATGAGTCTCACCACCTGGAAATGCCTGCACTCCCACCACTACCAACTGTGCAGTGTTGGCGCCTGTAGAGTTGTAGGTGCACTGCTGCCAACATGGACCACATCTCCAGACTAGAGGTCCTTGTGTAGACATGAGGAAGGGACCTGCAAATTTGGAGGTAGACACAGAAGATGAGTTACACATCAATGCAACATGCAGTGTACAACACAACAGCAGTATGCACTAGGAATGTATACACAGTATTGACTACAGACTGCCCACACAGCTCATGGGAGTCCAACGTCACTGTGTAATTCACTGTCACTTGGGCACACCCTTTGCAAGCCCATGGAAACGGGAAGCAGGAGGGGTGTGTGTGACTCAAACCCAAGCATCTGAACCAAATACATTACAAGCCTGCATGTGCCCAGCCACAATGCAGCGTATGCCCACAGGAACCACGGAAGCCAACAAATTGTCCCAAAAAAATTGGGAATAAAAGAAATAAAAATTAAAAAAAATAAATAAATAAAAATAAAAATCAAAAATGGCCATTGAAGGGCCCAGGGGGGTTGGGGAGGCCACCCAGGAGGTCCGAGGACAGGATGCACACCAGAACCCACCTGCGTGGATCCTGGGAAAAAAAACACCTCCATGGGCTCATGGCCCACACGGCTACCCTATTGTGGGAGTATCACTGCTGTCGCTATTATCACCCTGTGCAGCTGCATCCGGAGGTGGTTGCACTATGGGAGGCAGCCCACGCAAGGCCCTAGTCTGCTCCTCCATGGCTGCAAGCATGCGGGTGTGGTAGGTCTGGTTCTGGAGGATGAGTGTGCGGAGGTCCCCATGCAACAACTCACGGGATGCCCGGACCTCCGCCCTCGTTGCCTGCATCTCAGCTGAGAGCGTACGGGTGAGACGCTCCAGCTGCTGTTCTGTCCTTTGGTGTGTAGAAGCCTCAAGCTCAACAAGAGTCGTCCTGAGGTGAAGGAGCTCCTGCCTCAGGGCTTCCCTGTGGCCCTGGGACTCAATGGAGATGGCCTCCTGCAGAGTCGCCAGTGCCACCCGCCTGTCCCTGTTGGACCCCAACATGTCCTCCCTGTGTGACTGGCAGATGGAGTCGGTTGCCTGCTCTAGTCGCTCCATCAGCCTTTCAGGGGGGACAATGGAAGTGGCCACCCTATCCATGGCCTGAGCCATCATCTCGGATGATGCTGCCTGTTGGGTTGCCATACCGTAAATGGATTGCTCCCATGCGGTATTGCCAGGTGGCGTATGGCCACCACGTCGGCAGGCACCACACCTGTCTGGGGCAAGGCGAACTGCGCCTTGCTGTGCCGGCACTGCCTGAGGCTGCAGGACTGCATTCCCCCTCTGATCTGCTGGCCCAGGAACAGGATCAGATGTCGCGGAGTGTGACCCTGCATCCGTAACCACCAAAGGCGTAGCTGCCAACACTGACATCCCCATTGAGGGTTCTGACCCTGGTGCAGGTGGGTGAGACAGAACAGAATCCCTCCCTGGAACACTCACTTGCGACGGCACGTAGGTCTCATCCGAATCAACACCTGAGTACAGCTCGGGGGAGGTGCAGCCAGAGACACCCCTTGAGAGCAGGACCTGCAGCACTTGTGGGTTCTCACCCACCACCACACCACGTCCCTCACTGGTGGTTGGTCGGCCCTCGGGCCCCTCCTGGGTCAGCACCATCTCCACAACCCCAGCAGTATCAGGTGCGTCTTCCCCTGAAAAGACATAAAAACAAAGAAATGGAAACAGGCATTAGCACCATGGCACACAATGAGGGCTGAGAAGCAAGAGAAACAGTACTTGTTTGACACATGTCCCACATGACTAAAACCCTCCCATGCATGCAGCCTCACTGCGTATGAAGGGCAGGCAAATGGCACACACTGATGACACCAAGATTGAAGATGAACACATTTTCTGCATGCTGCCTGGCAGTGGCATCACACATTGGCCTGTGATTGGCAGGTGAAACACACATGCCATCACACAGATGGCATGTACCATTGCTATTGAGTGAAGATGGAGAGGAGGGCAGCACCTATGCATACTGTCCAGTTCCCGCATGTAATAGCTTTTCTAATTCTAACAGGTCAGATTCTTCACCTGGAGCTGCCAGTCCGAAATGGTGCAATTGCACAGGGACATGTTTGAACAAATGATATCCAGGTAACTAAGTCACTCAACTTTACCATAGCCATGTCAGACATGTGACTAGAGGACTGCGACATGCCTAGTAAAAGTGGTGGAATGGTAAATATCTGACTAAATGAACAGTGCTAAATTTTGCAACAATGTTGTGGCAAGGTGACACTTCAAGGGCAACTGGCGTGGAGTTGGACTACATGTCTACTGTTGGCAGAAGGGATACAGCTATGGCCAAATGCAGCTGCGCAGGATGTATTGCATGAAGCACATGGATGACCCATACGACTCAGGCGCACACACTCTCACCTGGCACACAAGCAGAAGCCCTCACACACACCATGCACATGGATGACACACACATGCATGTGCACTCACCGGACAATGCCTCGTAATCAGGGAGATCTCCCACGCCTTGGATCTGTTCCTCCGTGACGTAGGTCCCAGCGACTGACTCATGTGGAGTGAGTTCCATGTCTACTACTGGAGACCCACCTCCAGTCACTAGAGTTGCGGCATGACTTGAGGCCAGCTTACTCTTTGCCCTGCGCTTTAGGTCATTCCAGCGCTTATAGCAATCATTGGCTGTGCGCCTCACGATTCCAAGGGCACTTACGATGTCCGCAACGGTCTGCCAGTGTGCCTGGCGTTGTGCATGTGTGGTCTTGGATCCTGCAACAATGACCATCTCGTTGTCATGTGCGGACACATACTCGACAAGTGCATTCAGTTCGTCATCCGTGAAGCTGGGCTTCCTGGACGGGCCGGACTGTGTAGCCGTGTCTGGGGCATCAGCCTGTGCTGGACGAGCACTCTTCCTCTTCCGCTTGGAAGGTGGTGGTGATCCTGAGTGTCCTGCGCCGCTCTGGACACTAGGGGCAGGAGCCCTGGTGGACTCTGTATCAGGAGTGTGGGATTGCACACTCAGCATGGGAGTTGGTGCAGGCATTGGCTCTAGTGTGATGGTGTCAGGGGGAATATCAGCAGCATGGACTAGGACCGACACTGTCCTGGCTGGGTGTGTGAGGGCTGTGGTGGATGGAGCCGCAGCTGCCCCTGCAGCCTCTCCGCCCTGCCTACTTGGTGCAGCAGATGACCTTGCTGCCCCAGCTGCACGTGGCATGGTGACATCAACGTGCACCAGCGCACGTGTCATAGGCCTGCTGACCTGGAAGTCAGCCATGGAGTCAGCCAGGTCTGGTGCCACAATGGGCTGGTCCAACAAGGGCTGAGCATGGATGGTGTCAGCCACATCAGCCTCAACGGGAGGGGGGGGGATTATGGGTGCCCTTGACTGGTCCTCCACACATGGGGGGACAGGCTCACCCTGCAAGTAACGACCACGTCCCCTACCGGATCCACCACGGCCACCACTCGTGGCTCTTCCACCTTTGCCACCCTTACGGAATCCTCGCCTCCCAACCATGGCACTGATGTTGATGTGCGTATGGGAGTGGCTGTCAAATATTGTCCTGGGCGATTGGGGGTCAAAGGGGTTGGGTACCAGATGGTAATTGTACCCTAGTGCTCTTGCAAGGCTGATTGTAACCCCTGGGGAAAGATGACGGGTCACGCTACGCACAGGAGCCCCAAAAAAGGGAGATGACGTGCACGCAACCCCTCCTAGACCACGTGTGCAGAAAGAAAAACCTGCACTACGCTGTGGCACCCAGTAACACAAGAATGAACGTATGCATGTCACACGCAGCCTAGAATGACCTCTGAAGGGGTAGGCTACACACGGGGCAAGCACAGATGTTAGATACGTGCGTGACTCACCGTCTGCCAGGTAAAAGAGCTTGAAAAAGGAGCGCGTTTGGTTGGCAACACCCCCGCCAAAAGAAGATTTGTACGCTGTCTGAGGAGACAGGACAACAGTAGAAGGGAACACTGTTTGAGGGAACAGGCCCAGGTAAACCAGTAAAAGAGAAAAAAGAGAAAAATCTGTCAGAGGTAACAGGGAATACGAACTTGAAACGCCGTGAAGTAAATTGCGTGTGAACCGACAAGAAGTACAGAATTCACCCACTCGCTCTCCACGAAAAGCACATACAAGGAAATGGTGTTCTACGTGTACCTTTTATACAGGCCCACACGTTCAACGTCACTTACGCGGCGTGTACGCGCTAGGGCCATTTGCACCAATTACACGCTTTGTGACTTATGCGTGTACGGCCATTTCCACCAATTACACGCTTTGTGACTTATGCGTGTACGGCCATTTCCACCAATTACACGCTTTGTGACTTATGCGTGTACGGCCATTTCCACCAATTACACGCTTTGTGACTTATGCGTGTACGGCCATTTCCACCAATAACACGCGATGAGACTCTGACGTGCAGTCTTTCCACGTGTGCTCTGTCATCACGTGCTGTGTGGGAAACACCCGTGCGGGTCACGTCATAGACGCGCTTACGCGCTGAGGGCCTTTGGTACAATAGAATCGCGTATGCGTGCTGACGCGCTTACGCGCTAAGGGCCTTTCCTCTGTTTTCACGCTGACGTGCAGGATTTTCACGTGCCAAATCACTCCGTACCAAGCTGGCCACGCGTAAGCACACGGAAGACCACGCTCCTGCCCAGAAGGCCGAACTACTGCCCCCCAGAGCCCCGAGCACGCTCCCACCTGCTATCTGCTGCTGCCTGACTGCCTGCTGCCCACGTGCACTGCCATTTGCTGCCTGCACATCAGCCAGGGGTGCTGTTGCTGTGACCACCCCTGCTGGAACAGAAGACTCCCGACTGGAATTCCATCGCTCCACAGCCCAGCCCCAGGACCCAGTTGCCCACCCACTCCTGCCTCTGGGGTTGTCATGTCGGGGCAAACACCATCTGTGACCACTGACAACCCCCGGCCAGAGAGGCAGAGGGGAACCAGCTTCAGTGCCACCGAAGTTGGTGTCCTGGTGGAGCAAGTCCTGGGGCAGTATGATGCCCTCTTTGGAAGTTCCCGCACCGACAAGGAAGGACGGACTCGGATCTGGACTGACATCGTGACTGCCATCAACGCGGAGGGGGTGGCAGTCCGGGACTTACAACATGTCAGGAAGCGCTGGGAGGACTTCAGGTCCAGGACCCTGAACAAGGCCCGGCGCCTCTTGAAGGCAGCGGATGCCAAGGGGCGCCGGGGCCACTTGTCGGAAGAACAGATGGGGGTCCTGGAACGCATATCCCCAGCGCTCCACGTCCAGGTCCTAGAGAAGCAGAGCCGTCTGGAGTCGAGCAGTGAGTGTACATGCATCCTGGTTGTGAGCAGGGCGTGTGGTGATCATTCGCCATTGTGCCGGTTGCAGATCTGTTTGTATGGGGTGGAGTATGGGTGGGGGTGTACAGGGCCGTGGGGCTGACACATGCGAGGGCTGTAATGTGTGAGACATGGATGGTGCTTGTGTGTGTGGGCTTGCATGGCAAATGCAGTTGTGCGTGCACACATGTTTGGATGAATGTGTATGTAAGTAGACATGTCCGTGATGTCAGGCATGTATGTTGTTTTCGACTGCATGTATGAGCACTGTGTACATGTGCATGTGTGTGTATTTGACAAGGGTGCAACAGTGATGCTACATGGATGCATGTGACAGCGGTATGTGGAAGCCTGATTGGCAGATGTGACATGGATGCCCGTCTGAACAGTGCGACACTTGGCAGAGGTGTAGACATGCATGCAAGTGTGGTGGTGTGTGTACATGTGTGGTGCACTTCCTGTGTTGCATGTGATGTCTGGCTCCCCTTTGGATGCTGGTGCTGTTGTATGTGTAGGGATGGTGCTGGCAGTTGCGATATGGCTGTGGTATGGCTCATGTGTGCCAGTTGCAATGACATGTGTGTTGGGGATTGTGATGACATGTCTGAGGTTTGCCAATGCCACTCATGTGCAACTGTCATGCGTGTATGTGTCCATTGTACAGTGCCCTGATGCCTGTGTTTTGTTTCTCCCTGTCTGCAGCGTCAACTGATGAAGAGGGCGGAGAAGGTGCTGTGGAGCACAGCGGCGGGGATCCGACCGCCAGCCGGAGACGCAAGGCCCGGCTCCCCTCCCGTGTTGTCATCTCGTCGGGGAGTGAGGAGTCCGGTGCCGCGTCCCAGGCCGCAGCTGCCGGGGGGAGGTCCAAGAGGCGGAGGTTGCAGTTGGACTCCTCGGCAGCAGAAGGGGCAGCTGGGACCCCACAGGGCCCAACAGCGGAAGATGGCACAGAGTCATCCAGGTTGGTGGGGGGTTTGGTGGAGGAGGGGGCCGCGCAAGCAACAGAGACAGGGTCTGGAGGTGGGGATCCCACTGGTGCTAGTGGTGCAGTGCAGGACCAGGGACAGGAGGCAGCACAGGTGGCCGCGGAGGTGCCTGTGTGCAATCCTGTCCCGATCCTGTCCCTGCATCATCTTGCACCAGCAGGGATGCCTACGTCCAGACCCGTTTTCAGGCAGGGGATGAGCTGACGTCAACTGGCCTTCCTCTGCCTGCGGACGTGGCCATCCAGGAGCCTGTCCTGGCTGGTGTGGCGTTGCGTCAACGGGCCATGCGAGGTGACCTGCAGTCTTTTCATGGAGAGACTGCACGTCATCCCGAATGGCTCGTTGACCACGTCAGCCTGCTGGGACAGGTCACCCAGGCCGGATTCCGCTGTCTGATGGGGCTTGCTCCGACCCCCTCCTCAACTGGACACCCTACGCGCCAGTCGTCCTCTGTGCCATCTTCCCACCCATCAGTCACCTGGGTGCCCTGTGGAGCTGCCTCTGACAGTGCGGCCAGGCTGGTGGAGGAGGCATCCCTGCCACAGTCGGGAGTCGGAGGTCCAGAAGGGGTGGCCACATCAACAAGTGCACCCCAGCCGGCGGAGGATGTGCAGGCAGCAGGAGGCAGTGCACGGGCAGAGGCAGAGCAGCAGCAGCAGCAAGAGGGTGGGAGACATGAAGGCTCGGGGCTTTCGACATCGGAGGGGCAGGCATCGGCCGGAGGGCAGGGGGACCCAGGACAGAGAGTGTCTTCCGTGTGGCAGCGGTTGGGCCACGCCATAGGTGCGGAGCGGCGGCGGGCGGAAGAGGCGCGGCTCACAATGGTCAGGGCGGAGAACTCCATGCGGAGGGCCCTGAGGCGGGCCGAGTGCCTCGAGGCAATCCGCAGGGGGTTGGAGGAGGACACAGCGTCGTCCCTGCTGACCCTCGGGGCCATGGAACTGGACCGCCTCCGGGACATCGAACAGGAGTTCGATGATGCCCTGGCCCGGGACACCACAGAGTGAGCCGCTGGACTTGCCCGCCGCCTTTGTATATAGTTCTTTAGTTTTAGGTTTCCTTTCGTTCTTATTATGATTTGGAGTCGACGGACACTGCTCCACTTTTTGTATATAGTTGATATTTAGGTAGGTTTTTTAAGAGGTTTCCTTAGTTCAGTTGGGATGATGGACCCTTGTTATTTTTGTACATAGTTCTTTGTTGCATGGAGAGTTTTTACATTTCACTTTGGACAAAATTTTTAGGATTTGGATTTCCAGTTTTGTGTTTTTATGCGGACATGCAGCTTATTTTTTCACATTTACATTGTAGTTAGTTTTCTTTCTTTAGCATTCGTAATTTTTTTCAATACATTTTTGTTGCCATTGTTCACTGTGTGGTTTCATCTCATTGGTTTCATGCATGTCATGTTGTGTGTTTTCCCATTCAATTGCAAAAAATGTGTGTGACGGACATGGGTTCATTAGCTTCATGAACATTGGGGGTGTAACATGTGATTTCCATTTCCATGTGGGTGAATGGGTTACTTGGTAGGGCTTTTTGGCTGTGGAGGCTGACCATTACGCACATGATTGGGGATTGTGAGGACCTGGTGGGGGCTGCACATGGTGGCAGGGGGGTGGGGGTGGTGGGAGACATGAGTGGGGGCCTGGTGGAGGGTGACCCTGCACTGCTGGGGGGTGGGGGTGGTGGGACACATGAGTGGGGGCCTGCTGGAGGCTGCCCCTGCACTGCTGGGGGGTGGGGGTGGTGGGAGACATGAGTGGGGGCCTGGTGGAGGTTGACCCTGCACTGCCGGGGGGTGGGGGTGGTGGGAGACATGAGTGGGGGCCTGGTGGAGGTTGACCCTGCACTGCCGGGGGGCGGGGGTGGTGGGAGACATGAGTGGGGGCCTGGTGGAGGGTGACCCTGCACTGCCGGGGGGTGGGGGTGCAGGGGGACATGAGTGGGAGCCTGGTGGAGGTTGACCCTGCACTGCCGGGGGGTGGGGGTGGTGGGAGACATGAGTGGGGGCCTGGTGGAGGTTGACCCTGCACTGCCGGGGGGTGGGGGTGGTGGGAGACATGAGTGGGGGCCTGGTGGAGGTTGACCCTGCACTGCCGGGGGGTGGGGGTGGTGGGAGACATGAGTGGGGGCCTCGTGGGGGCTGCCCATGGTGGCAGGGGGGTGGGGGTGGTGGGAGACATGAGTGGGGGCCTGGTGGGGGCTGCCCATGGTGGCAGGGGGGTGGGGGTGGTGGGAGACATGAGTGGGGGCCTGGTGGGGGCTGGCCATGGTGGCAGGGGGGTGGGGGTGGTGGGAGACATGAGTGGGGGCCTGGTGGGGGCTGCCCATGGTGGCAGGGGGGTGGGGGTGGTGGGAGACATGAGTGGGGGCCTGGTGGAGGGTGGCCCTGCACTGCCGGGGGGTGGGGGTGGTGGGAGACATGAGTGGGGGCCTGGTGGAGGGTGACCCTGCACTGCCGGGGGGTGGGGGTGGTGGGAGACATGAGTCGGGGCCTGGTGGGGGCTGCCCATGGTGGCAGGGGGGTGGGGGTGGTGGGAGACATGAGTGGGGGCCTGGTGGAGGGTGACCCTGCACTGCCGGGGGGTGGGGGTGGTGGGAGACATGAGTGGGGGCCTGGTGGAGGTTGACCCTGCACTGCCGGGGGGTGGGGGTGGTGGGAGACATGAGTGGGGGCCTGGTGGGGGCTGCCCATGGTGGCAGGGGGGTGGGGGTGGTGGGAGACATGAGTGGGGGCCTGGTGGAGGTTGACCCTGCACTGCCGGGGGGTGGGGGTGGTGGGAGACATGAGTGGGGGCCTGGTGGGGGCTGCCCATGGTGGCAGGGGGGTGGGGGTGGTGGGAGACATGAGTGGGGGCCTGGTGGGGGCTGCCCATGGTGGCAGGGGGCTGGGGGTGGTGGGAGACATGAGTGGGGGCCTGGTGGCGGCTGGCCATGGTGGCAGGGGGGTGGGGGTGGTGGGAGACATGAGTGGGGGCCTGGTGGGGGCTGCCCATGGTGGCAGGGGGGTGGGGGTGGTGGGAGACATGAGTGGGGGCCTGCTGGAGGCTGCCCCTGCACTGCTGGGGGGTGGGGGTGGTGGGAGACATGAGTGGGGGCCTGGTGGAGGTTGACCCTGCACTGCCGGGGGGTGGGGGTGGTGGGAGACATGAGTGGGGGCCTGGTGGGGGCTGCCCATGGTGGCAGGGGGGTGGGGGTGGTGGGAGACATGAGTGGGGGCCTGGTGGAGGCTGCCCCTGCACTGCTGGGGGGTGGAGGTGGTGGGAGACATGAGTGGGGGCCTGGTGGAGGTTGACCGTGCACTGCCGGGGGGTGGGGGTGGTGGGAGACATGAGTGGGGGCCTGGTGGAGGGTGACCCTGCACTGCCTGGGGGTGGGGGTGGTGGGAGACATGAGTGGGGGCCTGGTGGGGGCTGCCCATGGTGGCAGGGGGGTGGGGGTGGTGGGAGACATGAGTGGGGGCCTGGTGGAGGGTGACCCTGCACTGCCGGGGGGTGGGGGTGGGTGGTGGGAGACATGAGTGGGGGCCTGGTGGGGGCTGCCCATGGTGGCAGGGGGGTGGGGGTGGTGGGAGACATGAGTGGGGGCCTGGTGGAGGGTGACCCTGCACTGCCGGGGGGTGGGGGTGGTGGGAGACATGAGTGGGGGCCTGGTGGAGGTTGGCCCTGTACTGCCGGGAGGTGGGGGTGGTGGGAGACATGAGTGGGGGCCTGCTGGGGGCTGCCCATGGTGGCAGGGGGGTAGGGGTGGTGGGAGACATGAGTGGGGGCCTGGTGGAGGCTGCCCCTGCACTGCTGGGGGGTGGGGGTGGTGGGAGACATGAGTGGGGGCCTGGTGGAGGGTGACCCTGCACTGCCAGGGGGTGGGGGTGGTGGGAGACATGAGTGGGGGCCTGGTGGAGGCTGCCCCTGCACTGCTGGGGGGTGGGGGTGGTGGGAGACATGAGTGGAGGCCTGGTGGAGGGTGACCCTGCACTGCCGGGGGGTGGGGGTGCAGGGGGACATGAGTGGGGGCCTGGTGGAGGTTGACCCTGCACTGCCGGGGGGTGGGGGTGGTGGGAGACATGAGTGGGGGCCTGGTGGGGGCTGCCCATGGTGGCAGGGGGGTGGGGGTGGTGGGAGACATGAATGGGGGCCTGGTGGAGGGTGACCCTGCACTGCCGGGGGGTGGGGGTGGTGGGAGACATGAGTGGGGGCCTGGTGGAGGTTGACCCTGCACTGCCGGGGGGTGGGGGTGGTGGGAGACATGAATGGGGGCCTGGTGGGGGCTGCCCATGGTGGCAGGGGGGTGGGGGTGGTGGGAGACATGAGTGGGGGCCTGGTGGAGGGTGACCCTGCACTGCCGGGGGGTGGGGGTGGTGGGAGACATGAGTGGGGGCCTGGTGGAGATTGACCCTGCACTGCCGGGGGGTGGGGGTGGTGGGAGACATGAGTGGGGGCCTGGTGGGGGCTGCCCATGGTGGCAGGGGGGTGGGAGACATGAGTGGGGGCCTGGTGGAGGCTGCCCCTGCACTGCTGGGGGGTGGGGGTGGTGGGAGACATGAGTGGGGGCCTGGTTGAGGTTGACCCTGCACTGCTGAGGGGTGGGGGTGGTGGGAGACATGAGTGGGGGCCTGGTTGCACTGCTGGGGGGTGGGGGTGGTGGGAGACATGAGTGGGGGCCTGGTGGAGGGTGACCCTGCACTGCCGGGGGGTGGGGGTGGTGGGAGACATGAGTGGGGGCCTGGTGGAGGCAGCCCCTGCACTGCTGGGGGGTGGGGGTGGTGGGACACATGAGTGGGGGCCTGCTGGAGGCTGCCCCTGCACTGCTGGGGGGTGGGGGTGGTGGGAGACATGAGTGGGGGCCTGGTGGAGGTTGACCCTGCACTGCCGGGGGGTGGGGGTGGTGGGAGACATGAGTGGGGGCCTGGTGGGGGCTGCCCATGGTGGCAGGGGGGTGGGGGTGGTGTGAGACATGAGTGGGGGCCTGGTGGAGGGTGACCCTGCACTGCCGCGGGGTGGGGTGGTGGGAGACATGAGTGGGGGCCTGGTGGAGGTTGACCCTGCACTGCCGGGGGGTGGGGGTGGTGGGAGACATGTGTGGGGGCCTGGTGGGGGCTGCCCATGGTGGCAGGGGGGTGGGGGTGGTGGTCGACATGAGTGGGGGCTTGGTGGAGGCTGCCCCGGCACTGCTGGGGGGTGGGGGTGGTGGGAGACATCAGTGGGGGCCTGGTGGAGGGTGACCCTGCACTGCCGGGGGGTGGGGGTGGTGGGAGACATGAGTGGGGGCCTGGTGGAGGCTGCCCCTGCACTGCTGGGGGGTGGGGGTGGTGGGAGACATGAGTGGGGGCCTGGTGGAGGGTGACCCTGCACTGCCGGGGGGGTGGGGGTGCAGGGGGACATGAATGGGGGCCTGGTGGAGGTTGACCCTGCACTGCCGGGGGGTGGGGGTGGTGGGAGACATGAGTGGGGGCCTGGTGGGGGCTGCCCATGGTGGCAGGGGGGTGGGGGTGGTGGGAGACATGAGTGGGGGCCTGGTGGAGGGTGACCCTGCACTGCCGGGGGGTGGGGGTGGTGGGAGACATGAGTGGGGGCCTGGTGGAGGTTGACCCTGCACTGCCGGGGGGTGGGGGTGGTGGGAGACATGAGTGGGGGCCTGGTGGGGGCTGCCCATGGTGGCAGGAGGGTGGGGGTGGTGGGAGACATGAGTGGGGGCCTGGTGGAGGTTGACCCTGCACTGCCGGGGGGTGGGGGTGGTGGGAGACATGAGTGGGGGCCTGGTGGAGGTTGACCCTGCACTGCCGGGGGTGGGGGTGGTGGGAGACATGCGTGGGGGCCTGGTGGGGGCTGCCCATGGTGGCAGGGGGGTGGGGGTGGTGGGAGACATGAGTGGGGGCCTGCTGGAGGCTGCCCCTGCACTGCTGGGGGGTGGGGGTGGTGGGAGACATGCATTGTTGATCAGTAGTGCAAGGTGACATGTGGGTTGGCTGGGGGGCATGCCCATGGTGAATGGGCTGCCTGCGGGACATGAGCAGGGGTGCAGGGTAGTCCCCCGTGGTGTGGGCTGCCTGCAGGGGCCGTGGAGGTTGTGGAGCGTACACCTGGGAGGACCCACATGGCCAATTCACGTGTAGTACTCCCCAGAACCCCTGAAATACACATTCCCTGCTGGTATCGCATGTGGAACTTCCCGCGCACCCCTGAAATACACGTACCCTGCTCGCACTGGGACTATCGCGTGTGGAACTTCCCGCGCACCCCTGAAATACACGTACCCTGCTCGCACTGGGACAATCGCGTGTGCAACTTCACGCGATCCCCTGTAATACACGTAGCACGCTCCCCCAGGCCCGATCGCGTGAGAAAGTTCACGCTAACCCCTGAAATACACGTAGCCTGCTCCCCCAGGCCCGATCGCGTGAGAAAGTTCATGCGAACCCCTGAAATACACGTAGCCCGCTCCCCCAGGCCCGATCGCTTGAGGAAGTTCACGCGAACCCCTGTAATACACATAGCCCGCTCCCCCAGGCCCGATCGCGTGAGAAACTTCATGCGAACCCCTGAAATACACGTACCCTGCTGTAATCGCGTGTGGAACTTCCCGCGCACCCCTGAAATTCACATACCTTGCTCGCACTGGCCCAATCGCGTGTGTAACTTCCCGCGCACCCCTGAAATACACGTACCCTGCTCGCACTGGGACTATCGCGTGTGGAACTTCCCGCGCACCCCTGAAATACACGTACCCTGCTCGCACTGGGACTATCGCGTGTGGAACTTCACGCGCACCCCTGAAATACACGTACCCTGCTCGCACTGGGACTGTCGCGTGTGGAACTTCCCGCGCACCCCTGAAATACACGTACCCTGCTCGCCCTGGGACTATCGCGTGTGGAACTTCCCGCGCACCCCTGAAATACACGTACCCTGCTCACACTGGGACTATCGCGTGTGGAACTTACCGCGCACCCCTGAAATACACGTTCCCCGCTTGGCGTTTGCTGTTTGCCAGCCCGGTGAACTGGTCCAGGGTTAGTGCAGCCCTTTGCGATGATTTAGCGATTTTGATGGCTTTTCCTTGCGCGAGAGCGTTCTTCGGGGCGTTACTGGCGCTGCTGCAGGGTCGCTGCGATTCTCTGCGCCACGGCTGGTTTGGGAGCCTAGTATCCATGAATACGCTGTGCGCGGAAATCGGTTTTAGCGCACGTGTCTGGCGCAGACAATCGCACGCGGACACTGCGCCAGCCGCTTGCGACACTTTTCTGCGAAATTCTATGAATTACCCTCTCAATGTTAGCAATTGCGTAAATTTAGTAACCCATTACTAAATATTACAAGCTTGGGTATGTGAGTTTGTCAAGTGTTTAAATAGACAAGCAAAGTAAACAATTGCTTTGGTTAGTGTGCAATATATCAATTGTGTGCTGTTTCTCACCCCTACCGTAATTATAGCGATAACACCTTTCTCAACTAACCAAGTACACAAAAACAAGGTTAAAATGCACATTCACCATCACCTTACACAAAGTAAGCAAAGAGCTTTACATTAAAAAGAAACCCCCCCACCCATAGCCATTGGAAGACAGCCACAGACATCCCTTATCAAATAGCCCTTGCCGAAAAAGTGTGTGACTTGGTTGTATATGGGCTTGTGGGTAAGAAAGGAGGTGCTTAAAATTTTTGTGTGAATTAGCACCTAGAAAGTTGCTAAGCAACTTTTCAGTCCTGAACATAAATCAGTTCCTTTCAATGCCGTACCGTAGCTCCAGCAGAATGGGCACCCTGGAAATGCAGCGGTAGTGTTCAAACACAGCAAAGTCAGCAGAGATGAAGCAGCACTTCCAGCAGCCACAGACAGCCCTTATCGAACAGCCCTTGCCAAAAAAGCACGTGCCTTGGCTGTATATGGGCTTGTGGGTAAGAAAGGAGGTGCTTGTAGCACTTAGAAGAATACAGTGAATTAGCACTGTAGCTCCAGCAGAATGGGCACCCTGGAAATGCAGGGGTAGTGCTCAAACACAGCAACACTGCAAAGTCAGCAGAGATGAAGCAGCACTTTCATCAGCCACAGGCGGCCCTTGCCAAAAAAGTGCATAAGGGGTAATTGAGGCTAACTATCAAGGAGAAATCAAAGTCATTCTAATTAACAGTGGAGACCAAATGCTACCGATTCATAAGGGAGATAGGGTGGCACAATCGATTATCATACCTGTTGAATTATCCATGATCAGGAAGGGGTATCAGGAAGGGGGAGCCCCCCTACAATGTTAACTACTCATGGGGATAGTGGTTTTGGCTCTTTAGATATGGTACCGGGTGTGAAAGTGTGGGTTGAAAGACCTAGTGTCTCGCCTCTACCCGCAGATGTCATTGCATCAGGGAAAGACCAGGTACTCTTAGTTAGGGAACCTGGCAAGGAAACATTTAGTTATGTGCCCGCAGACAAATGTTACTTAAGAGAGTGATTATCAACACTGATATCTCTTTTCTGGGTTTGCCTTGTAGATCCTGTGGCTGGCTAGTGTAATGGCAGAGAGACCTCGGCAGCCAACAGGTGGAACTGAATGGACTCAATTTGCGAGAGTCAAATGATATGCTGCAACAAAAGCAAAATGAGATGTCTGCACCAGTAATCAATGGGAGTTTGATGATGATGAGAAATGTGGTTCAGCTCAATGCCGATGCCAAAGATCCGGACAGATCGAAGAACGGGATTCGTGGAATGCAGGGAACACGCCAGTTGCGAGCGCAGACAACATGTCGGTTGTGCAGGAGAGGTCTTTAGCGCTGTAAAGATATTCGCTGATTGCCCAAACGGAGAACATGTGGGTGTACCTAGCACAACAAGTTCTGAATTTACACCACTTCTGCTCAACTGATGTGCATAACGCAGGGGATTTGTTGACCACATGTTTAGCAGCAGTGCCAACCTTGAGGCAGACCTTTTCCATCTAGGAGTATTGCAAGTTTTGCCAAGAAACAAATAGCAAATGGAGAAATCTAACACAGATTACAACTTGCAATGTTACTCAAGAAGACGTTTGCTATTGAATGACCTGTGAGCCAAAAGAAATTGGCAAATGCCAACAACTGAATTTAATGAGCATAAGGAATAAACGGTCTTTGAGAAGCAATTATGTGCTTTTTTAGCACTCCGGGTTCCCGCTTTGGGAACCTAGGGTGCTAATGGCCTTCATCCCCCATTTCACGGGCTTGACTTGGGGGATAATGGTCCAGAGACCTCGTTATCCACCCTTGCTTCGCTTGGGCTGATAACTTGGGCTGCTGGGCCGGTATCCACTGTTCCAGTCCCTGGAACAGAGGATGAACACCACAATATTCCCATTAGCATCACACAAAATGGAAATGTTGGAAAATGTTATTTAGTCTATGCCCTTTACTGAGAAATATAATGTAGATGGATTTTTTTACTGTGAAAGGTGGTTCCTAAAGGAATTTGTCGTTTGTTGTTTTTGGATGTATTTTTTTGGCAGGAGAGCTGAGAACGAAAAGTGGGGAGGGAAATGAGGGAAGAGCAACCAAACACTAATATGGAGGTGTAGGTGGACAAGGGAAAATGTTGCGCGTGTGTTATTTCTAAGTTAGGGGGGGCACTGTTTCTCATGCTCCTTGATTACAAGAGTGGTGGTGGCTCTTGGGGAGGAGGGATGGCATTAGCTGATGCCATTTTAAGATAAATAGAAAAAACCCTGAAATTCGCCAGTTATGGTAAGCTAAGCAACCATAACTTGCGCCACCAACGTGCACTGCTAAGACTAACACCCAGGACAAAGATGACATCACAAATGTCATTGATGACATCACTGATGACATCACACGTGAAATATGATGAAGTCTCTACAAGGAGTGTGTTTATATTGTTGATAACAAGATGTCAGGAGTGATCGGGAGACCTATCATGAACTACTTAATCTATTAAAGAATGTACTCATCTAATATTTTATTGGAGTTTTGTTGTTAATACAGAAACCTAATCATATATAAAGACAGGCAATGATTGCAGCATGCACCATAGAAGTACACTATTTATAATATTGTAATTTTGGATACTACAATGAGAAATGCTCTCTTATCAGAGTTTTGAGTAATGTTAAACATGTAATAACTAGCTAAGAATTCAAGATTTACAGCACTTGTGCTGGTACAAGCAATACATATGAAGCACCACAATGCATACAAATCAGAGGCACATACAGCGAAACTAAAGTAAGGAAGAAAGAAACTGCATTATCAGAAAATGTTAATGACATTAAAGTTTATCTTCATGTATACAAATGAATTGTGCGTTTGAGGCTTGCTCATTTCCCCATGTATGTGCACCATGAGCTGAGACCAAACCCTAAGGAAAGTACATAAACAACATATGACAATGTTAACATCTAGATATATAGCACCTTTTTAAATGTTATTATTCTGACTGCCAGTGAACAAAACCACCTGGCCTATATAGGTCAAGGAACAAAAACAAGTGGCCCAGATATGTGATGTCATCAGTGATGTCATCAATGACATTTGTGATTTCATCTTTGATGTCCTGGTCGTTAGTCTTAGGAGTACACGGTGGTCGCGCAAGTTGTGGTTGCTTAGCTTACCATAACTGGCGAATTTCAGGGGTTTTTCGGTTTTACTTGGAACCATAACATCACTTTAACTACGTTTTTTCAGTGAATTTCAAAGGTTTTTATTAGTGCAACTTAACCATAACGTCCCTTTAACACATTTTTTTCATTGAATATATATATATATATCTGTGCACTCTTTGAAAAGCAAAACATGGTACTGGTAGGTAAGATGTGGTGTATAAGAAGGTGTGAGTCCAGCAACACCTCATGATGAGGGAGGTTACATTGGTAAGTTAATCCAGTGGTTGCAGGTAGGTAAAATGCAAAACACAGCACAGACTGCAAAATTTCAATACAGTGGTTTGCAGATAGGTAAAAAGAAAAGCACAGGCTGCGAAATGTCAATCCAGTGGTTGCAGGTAGGTAAAAAGCAAAACACACCACAGGGTGCGAAATGTCAAACTAGTGGTTACAGCTCACTGCATGTTATTGGGCAACATCAGTGTGTAAAGGACAATATAGGCAGTGGAGGGGGCAGGGTTTCGACGGCATGGTGAGTGATTAGCATGAAGAGTGACAATAAGGCCTTCAGCCAGTTCGGTCTTGTTTGCTGGGTCAAGAAGAGTAGGTCAAGTGTCAAGGACAGGCTAGCGGGCCAAAGGCAGTTTCTTGAGAAAGGGAACGCAGCATCACCGTAGCCAATGGGTGCCATGGCTGTACCTGGAGATAGCAATTTGACATAGAGAGGTAGTGAATAACAGGAGAGAGGCGTGAGGGGGCATGATTGCTGTAACCACGGCGTGAGGAGGAGGCAGGCTGATCTAAGGGGCAGTAGGGATGTGCTCAAGACTGTAGGTGAATAATGACAGGTGATTGTTTACAGGTGGCAGGCAGGCAGCTTGCCATGTGCAACGGCAAGGGAGTAGTGTAGTGGGATGGAAGGAGCGAATGGACTAGGAACTGAAGAAGAGGATGGAGGGGGGAAGGCCTCCTTACCTTATGGAGTGAAGATAATCCACTGCTGCACCTTGGATGGGGTGGGAACCTTGTGTAGTGTGATGGTGGAATTAGATATCAACACAGGAACAAGTAAGGAACAAAGAGGTGCCTCTACAGTGCCGTCCGCACCCGAATAGGCCCGGACAGGTTTGGCGGAGACCCTTACACGTGGCCCTTGGAGGGGGCCGGCATTGCCTGCCGGCTCCCAAGCCTCAGGCAGGAAATTCAAGACCTAGTCAATCCACCATCAGTGGAGATGGGCTAAACGAGAAGGCAGGATCTTTCAGTCTTCGTTTCGATTGCAGGCCAGATGTTCTTCATGGGCATCAGAACTCAGAAGAAGTATGGCTCATGTATAGACAATAGCCCAGATTCTCCCACTCTGCAGGCGTAAGTAATTGGCAACAGAAAAATAATGTTTGGCAGATTAAATGAGTAAAACACATATGTTCCTCCAGAAATGGTGGACTTGTTTGAGCTTCCAGCACCAGTGGCAAGTTCCAAGATGGTTGCTTTGGAGGACATCATAGCGAGAAACTCTTCAAACATCTGACTGCCAATTCTTACATTTGTGAAAATATAGACACTTCTATGAAGGCTTGAGGAGCAGCCCTTAAATCCGAGACAGACAACCCCAAATGGAAACTACCTCTCAGAAAATACGAGTATTTTTTATCACTTTCAAAGATTTTCTTTTAAAAGGAACACCTACTTGCGAAGGACTTCCAGTGTCATGCATCCGAGCTAAACGTGGAAAGCATTAAATAATGCTGGTCCTATGTAGCATGTTTCTTTCAGTTAATTTCAATCACTGCACAGTGCATCATGGCAGAGAGGAATCTGCTTGAGGGTCCCAGGGCTGGAAGATAAAATAATCAATTGGGTAAAATATTATTGGGTAAAAAAATAATCAACCTGGGCCGGTCTGAGGCTGCTAGTTTCGCAATTGCTCTTTCTTGCCTTGCTTAGTTGCTCTTTCTTGCCATGCTGTCTTCACTGTCCTGCTAATCTGAGAAACTGGAGGAAAGGCAAAGAGTTAACACCCTCCGGCCATCCCTCTGGCAATGCATAGCGCAAGCCTCCTTGTGCTGGATCCTAGAGCACAATTACACTAGAAGCCCATTCACTTCCATTGTTAAAAGATCCAGTGATGGAGGCACATCCTGCGGGCAACTTCTTGAAAAGGAAATAAATCCACTGGATGGAGACAAAACGCCACAGAAGATGCAAAGAAAAGGGACTTGGTAGATCAAAATGAGTTTTCTAAGCCTGCAGCAAAGAGGCTACTACTCACTGGTGTTGACTGTGTTCCCCCATGACGGTTGATGTATTTCTTCACTACCACTTGACTGAGTGTGACAAAATAATTTCTCTGGATTGAACTAAACACGCCCTGAAGTTCGTTCTCTCCTGTTGAAAGAGTGCCTGTATTCTGTAAGAGACGTTCGTCCCTGTGTTGTGCAGGTATACACAGTTATGCTGTCATTAAGGGCTCAAAAACTGCCCATCAGTATAAAGTGCTGCCCATGAGATAGCAATGAACCAGGGAATTGGAGAATATCCATAGGAAGAAGGTGCTGCATCCAGGGCAACATACAATTTCCATTGGAGTTAATGATCCCCTAGAGGCAGCATACATATGACCATTTGTAGAAGGGGTTGCCCTGGAGGCACCATACACTGCCCATTGGTAGACTACGCTGCGCAACAGGTAGCTGTTACAAAAGACAGCAGATAGTGTCCAATGACAGTAGTGCTGCTGCCGGGTAAAAGAGACAGCCTCCAGGACACCACATATTGCCATATGGTATTGCGGCTGCCTCCAGTACAGCACACTATTATTGGAAGTATGGCTGCTGTGCAGGCTGTGTGTGCTGACCATTAATAGAGGGTGCTGCTCTGGGGTTATCCGTTACAAATGGCAGCAGATAAAAGCCATTGGTAGTTCTGCCTCCAGGCTAGCAGATAGAGCCCAATGATAAAGGTTTCTACCTCTAGGGCCGCATACACTGTCCTAAGGAAGTGCTTGGAGGGCAGCAGATTCTGTGCAACAGTAGTTGGTGCTGCTCTGGAGTAAGCCATTGGCAAATGCAGCATATACTAGCCATTGGAACCAGTGCTGCATACAGGGTATCATGGAAATGTCCTATAATAGAGGCACTGCGTCAGGGAAGCCAGTACTGCCAGTGGGAAGTAAGCTCTGCCCCCAGGTCAGCTTACCGCAAACATTAGTAGGAGTATTGCCCTGGAAGCAGCATTTACTTACTATTGTAGAAGGAGCAGACCAGCAGAAAGTGTCTGTTGGTAGAGGATGCTGCCTGGGGTTAGCCGTTACCCAGGGCAGTAGATGCTGCACACTGGTAGTATGTGCTGACATCAAGGAAGCACAACATTACCATTGGCAATAGAACTGCACTAGAGCAGTGTATATACTGACCAGTAGTAATGGTGCTGCCTCAAGGGCGGCATCTAGTGACCTATGATAATGATGCTGCTTCCAAGGCAGGACAAAACACATCTTTTAGTGGTGCTGCAGCCTAAAATGACGATGGGTAGAGGGGGAGCCACTGCAGGGATAACAAACCACCCCTTGCGCTAGGTGTCAACAATACTACCCATTGGTAGAGTTGTCTCCAGGGCAGAAGGTACTGCTCAGTCGTAGTACGTGCTGCCTCTAGGGAAGCATATAATTCCTACTTGCAGCAGTTCTGACAGAGGCAGCAAATATTACCCACTGGTAGAGGGTGCTGCTCTGGGAGTAGCCGTCACAAAGGACAGCAGATTACACCAATGGTAGTGGAGCCGATTTTAGGGCATAATATACTTCGCATTGGCAGAATGTGCTGCCCCAAGGCCAGCATGGAATTCATATTGGTAGTGGTGCTGCCCTGAAGGCAATACATACCCACCATTAGTAGAGGGTGCTGGTCTGAAACAAGGGTGTAGGAGGTTGCTGACCTGGGGGTAGCCATTACCAAGGGCATCAGATATTGTCCATACATTGAAGTCCTGCCTTCAGGGCAGCATAAAGAGTCATATGGTAATAGTGCTGCCTACAGGGTAGCTGATTCTGCCCATTGTCTCTCTCTCTATGGCCACCCACTCTGGGCCCTCTTCCTGCTCCTTCCCAAAAACCAGCTCTCTTCAGGCTCCCCTCAGTCACCTCTGCTCCTTCTCTCATACCAGAATGTCGGGACATAATTCAGGAATGGTGTGCCGCCAATGATCTCTGCCTTAATGCCCGGAAGACGGAGATCCTCATCGGGACAGCTGCTCCCTCCTTTCCTCTCTATCTGGCCGCCCACTACCTGCTTCTTCTTGTGAGGCTATAAACCTTGGTTTCATCGTTGGTGTCAAACTCCACCCTCTCCTTCTCTCCTCACATGTCTGACATGTCTAAGAAGTCAAACTATCAGCTGCACCTCCTCAGAGGTATTCTTCCTTTTCTCACTTTCCCCCAGAAGCTCACTGTCTCCAGAGCCCTGGTCCTCTCTAGGCTGCACTGCTGCAAAAGCCTCTTTCTAAATCTGCCTGCCTCTACTCTTCGACCTTTACAACTTATCCAGAACAGGATGCAAGACTTGTCCTTAGTCTCATGCCCAGGAATTGCATCTCTTCAGCTCTGACATCTCTTCACAGGCTCCTGGTGGCTGCAATGATCAAATTCAAGACCCTTTGCATCGTTCACAAGGCTTTCTCAGGTGTGGGGCCGCACTAACTACAAATGTCTCCTTCTAAACATCTTCCTTCTCAAGCTCTCTGCTTATCCACCTCCAACTCTCTGAAGGTCAGATGCTTCTCCAAGCAGAGAGTGGGGGGCAGTTCTCCCTCCTTGGCTGAGGCCTCCCTCTGGAACAGCCTCCATGCCTCTCTCAAACTTGAGCAGAACCACGTCCAATTCTGGAAGCAACTCAAGACCTCTCTTTTCACTTCCGCTTTCTCTCTTCCTCTCCCCAGCTGATGTCCCAGATTGCTCCGCGCACTGGTCACCTGGCTACCCGCTGAACTCGGGGCCCAGGTTTTTGCATGTCCAGTTGCCCTTGCTCTGCCTACGGGCTCCCCCTGCACTTAAGGGTCTGTACCTGCAGCCCTACAGTACCTTCTCTCTGAGCCACCCGCTGGCTGCACTTATTGATTTACCTGCACTTCTCCCTTCCCCTCCCCCTGGCACTTTTCCCTGCACTTGCGCGATCGGAATGACACAAGGCCTAGTAAGATTGATGTTTTGTCCTCCCTTTGTTTCCCCCTCCTTGTCTTGACGCGCCTAGAACACCTGTGTAAAGGGTGCGTTATAAACATCACACCATATCATTGGTCATAGGTGCTGCCCCAAGATCTGAATATGCCACTCTATTTATTAATGTATGCATTTGTTAAGCGCACTAAACCCATAGACATCAAGGCGCTGGTTACAGACAGCAATATGAAACAACAAACTTAAGGATTTGAGAAATGCATACAGTTGGCACTTTTGGGGAGAAGAGTAAAGTCTTAAGGTGTTTCCGAAAGGTCCAATAGGATCGTTCAGATCTCATTGTCAAAGTACAAGGTCAAGAGTGGTGCCTCCAGTGCTGTATGCAGCACTGGCTCCAATGATAATGGTGCTGCTTGCAGGGTAATATATGGCAAGCAGCACTGGTTCCAAAGTGGTGCTGCTTGCAGGGTAGTATATGTCCAGAGAGCTGCCTCCAGGACTCTATGCAGCACTGGTTCCAATGGTAATGGTACCGCTTTCAGGGTAGTATATAAAGCTCTAAGGCAGTGGTGCTTCCTCCAGGTCAGCACACACGGCCATGGATCAAGGTAGGTGCATGGATGTGACGGGCAGGTTCCCAAGTACATTCTGAAGGTAGATACCCCTTCTATTGAATCAGGTACTGTAGGGTACCATGATGGAAACAGGAGTCACAGATCTGATCCACTTCGAATTCTTGATGTTGATTACGGATAACGGGAGGAAGAACTTGGTGATAGGAAGAAGTATCGGGGGAAACCAGTTTGAGCAAGGATGAGTGGAATACTGGATGGATCAGATGCCAAGTCAGAGGTAATTGGAGCCTGAAAGCGACAGGATTGATTCTATGACAAGACGGAGGCGAGCATTATGCTTTAACTTCTTTAATTACTGCTCCCACAGCAATTCAACAAATTAACATTTTTTTTTTTTATTTTTAACTTGATAACACTGTTGTACACTTCCAGACTCTCTGGAAGCTTCCCATAAACTTAGGGGTATCACAGTTAAAAAAACAAACCACAGTCCTTCTGAACTACCAATACTCACAATCCTGTGTGCCTAAGTAGTCCTGTAAGCCTCTCCTTTGTCCAATCAGGACTAACCCAGGGCTATAAGAGGAGACCCAGACTGTCCCCAAATCCTCTTTCTTTGTTGCTGCTCCCTAAGTACACTTCATGACGCAGCGTTCTTTCTTATTTCTATAAGTTTATAATACTTTATACCTTAAGCGCGTTTAGCATGCTTATATGGATAGTTACATGCGCTAACTTAATGGTGCTGAGGGCGGGAGAAATGCTGTCCGCCATGTAAGCTTCGCGTGAGAACGTTCGGTTTACAACATCACTGCCGCGGCCCGAGAATTTCCTTTTTTCTCGTTGTTAGATTGGAGGAGCCGGGGCCAGAGCTGTGAACGAACGCGCTCGTACAAGGCCCCCGGCCCCGCCTCCTCATAGGCGGCATATACGGGCGCTCGTCGAGCGTCCCGTCCTGCGGTCTCTAGGACCAAGTGGGAGCTTTCGAGCGGGCAGGCACGCCCCAGCAACTCCGCGAGTTGCGCGAAGCTTCGTATTACGGGTAGAAGCTCAGGAGGAGTACGCACATTCACAGGTGGACAGAGCATGGCGAGGTTGCCAGGATAAGTTGCTGGACCTCTCCGGGCCCCTCGCAAAGATCATGGGCTTGGCCGAAAAAGCCATGGACACAGGCACTCCGGTGGATCCCCAGATCCTAGCCAGCTGGGCTCAACACGCGGTCTGTTTGCTAGGTAATGCAAACTGCACTCTCTTCAGAGAGGAGGCGTGGAGTTCTATTAAAGATCGACAGTAAGTTGAGTGACCTGGCTTCTTACGAAGCAGGAGAAGGGGCGAAGGGTATGTTGTTTGGGGACGTGTTCGCGAAAGAAATGAACCAATTCGTAGGAACATACTCAGCCCTTGAGAAGGCGCAAAGCTCCATCAAGAGGACCGAGCGCCAGAGAGGTCGAGCGTCCAGTCGTTTCCCCTCCAACAGAAGACCTCAGAACCAAAGGTCGCAGTACTGGGAATCGCGGCAGCAAGACAGTTTATTCCCAGCGAGGAGCCGCTTTCCGAGAAGCAGGAGAGGGAGAGGAGCATACAGACTGCAGGGAGCCCCGAGTGGTGAGTTTTACATCAGTTTCTGTCAGAATAGGGGGCAGGACAGCCGAGTTTTGGCAAGCGTGGCACACGCTATCCAGCGATGCGTGGGTTCTCCAGACAGTATTGGGCATGCACCTAGAGTTTATAGGAACTCCCTCTCAAGCGCAAGCTCCAATTCCTATGTTCAAGTCCCAGAGCGAAGAGGCTCAGCTCTTCAGCGAATTGCACATCCTAGCAGCCAAAGGGGCTATAGAAAGAGAGCTACAGGTGGAACCGGGCTTTGTCAGCAACATGTTTCTCGTGCGCAGAGGAGAAAAGGTCAGGCATGTGATAAATTTGAAAAGTCTAAACGAATGGGTTGTATACAGACATTTCAAGATGGAGGGTATTCATCTCCTTCGAGATCTTCTCAGAGCTGGAGATTGGCTCGTTCGGCTAGATCTCAAAGACGCCTACCTGACAGTGCCGATGGCAGAGCATCATCGGTGCCATCTACGCTTTCGGTGGGGAGCCGAAGTGTGGAAGTTCACCTGCCTACCATTCGGTCTTGCGTCCGCCCCGTGGGCCTTCGCCAAGCTTATGCGCCCGGTAGCAGCAGCCATCCGCGAAAGGGGCATAAGATTTTTATCTACCTAGACGATATACTGATTCTGGGTCAGAGCGCCGCACAGCTACAAGTCCAAGCAGAGTGGGTATGCACCCTAGTGACATCCCTCGGCTTCATCGTCAATTCCGAGAAGTCAGATCTCCGCCCCGTTCAGAGAATAGAATTCCTGGGTTTCGTGATAGATACCAAGAGAGCAGTCCTGGAATTGCCATCGCAAAAAGTGCGAGCGATCCGGAAGGAACTGAAAGGGGTTATAGCGAAGAAAATTATTTCGCTTCGCAATCTAGCTCGCATAGTGGGGCTGCTAGCAGCCTCGATCCAAGCCATATTTCCAGGTCCCTTACACTACAGGGCCCTTCAACGTCTAAAAATCAGGCACCTTCGGGGAGGGTTAGGCTATCATCAGCTAGTGTCCCTAGACCAAGAAGCCATGACAGAACTCCAGTGGTGGTTGCAGAACATGGAAGCCTGGAATGGCATAGCAATCTTCGGAGATACCCCAGATTTAGTAGTAGAGTCAGACGCCAGCAGAGCAGGCTGGGGAGCCCACTGCGGAGACCTCCAGACGGGAGGGAAATGGTCTCAAGAGGAGCTGAAGCTCCATATCAACTGTCTGGAACTTTTGGCAGGTTCCTTTGCAGTGAAAGCGTTTACCAGAGACCGAGTCAACTGCTGTGTCCTTCTCAAGATGGACAACATTTCGGCGGTTCGGTATATAAACAAGCTGGGCGGAACATCTTCCAGAATGTTAGCGGAGTTAGCAAAGGATTTCTGGCATCACTGCTTACTCCAGCAGATATCGATATCAGCAGAATACTTACCAGGGGCTTAGAACATTGTAGCGGACTGGAGTTCACGATATCTGGTAGACTCCAGCGATTGGAGGTTACTCCCATCCATCTTCAACAGGCTTCAGCGTCTGTGGGGTCCACTGAGCCGATATCTGTTTGCATCCAGCCTCAACACGCAATTACCCAAGTTCTACAGCTGGAGGATAGACCCGGAAGCAGTAGGGACGGCCGCCTTCCTCCAGCAATGGACGGGAGGAGTCCTTTATGCCTTTCCCCCCATTTATCATGCTGACAAGAGTGTTAGCGAAGGTGAGGAGAGATCAGGCAGAGCTGGTTCTAGTAGTCCCAATGTGGAAATCTCAGCCGTGGTTTCCAGTAGTGATGGAACTTTCTACGGATTTTCCGAGAGTGATTCCACACAGAGCGAACCTACTGCAGAGCCCCGACGATCAGTCTCACCCGCTCATAGCGGACGGTACACTGATGCTACTGGCGTGCAGAGTTTCAGGTGACGTTGGGAGTTGCCAGGCATTTCGCAGTGCGCTGCAGATTGTATCAGGAGCTCATGGGCGCCTTCCACCATTAGGAGCTATGGTTCCGCTTGGGATCGATGGTCGGCGTACTGCTCAACCATCGGTTTTGATCCCGTTTCGGCCCCTGTAGTGCACATGCTGAACTTACTAGCTCAGAAGTTCAGCGAGGGCTGTGCTTGTAGGACGTTAGGAGTGCTCAGGTCCGCCATATCAGCGGGTCATGACAAGGTAGAAGGACACCCGATAGGGGAATACCCCACAGTGATTAGGCTCTTGAAGGGAGTGAGGCTAAAGAAGCCACCAGAACCTAAATACTCAGTTTTATGGGATGTACCTGCTGTATTTCTATTATTTACGTCCTGGTCAGATAATAGGGATCCGTCTCGTTCTTAATTGTCAGGGAAGCTAGCCATGCTTCTATGTCTCATAGCGTGTAGACGAGTTTCAGACGTGAAAGCCTTGGAGATAGATAGAAAGATCTTCTACCCGGACGGAGTGGCTTTCAGCATAGCAAATAGAACGAAGTCAGACTCTTCCGTTATTTCATATCCCTATGTTCCTAATAATGCTAAGCTTTGCGTAGCGCAGTGCATCAAAGACTATGAATCAGCTACAGCGGCTCTGAGGCCTAGAGGAGTAACGCAGTTACTGATTGCGCGTAGAAAGCCTTTCCACGCAGTAGCGACAGCCACAATTGCGAGATGGGTTAGAGAAGTTATGCAATGGGCCGGAATAGATTTGTCTCAGTTTGGTGCGCATTCAGCGAGAGGCGCTATCGCATCCAACGCATTTGCAGCGGGCGTATCCTTGTAGGACATTATGAAGTCAGCCGATTGGTCTAATGAACGCACTTTTAAAACTTTCTATTTTAAGCACGTATCAGAAATTGCTAATAGAGTAATGAATGACTTTGAACAAGCATAATGCTCGTCTCCGTCTTGTCATAGAATCATATGGGAAGCTTCCAGAGAGTCTGGAAGTGTACCACAGTGTTATCAAGTTAAAACAAAAAAAATGTTATTTTGTTGAATTGCTGTGGGAGCAGTAATTAAAGAAGTTAAAGCATAATGCTCGCCTCCTTGTCTTTAATAGAATCAAGACTGCCTGAGCTGTTAAGCCTGGACAATCTTCATTCTCTTTTTTTACTTTAAAAAGGTCCAAAATACTTCGGTGCAAACTTGCCTTTGTGTAGATGAGCTGGTAAGTACTTGCAGGATAACCAAACTCAGTCTCCTACCTGATATGGAAGGTCAGGATTGCGATGTAGATCAGCGTAGTGTTTGGCATCTTTTTGAGCAGCAGTAAGGTTAGAAAGTGCTTGTTTTTGAATTTCGAGCAAGAGAGATAAGGCTTCTTCTACTGCGGGAACCCGAGTGCTATGGTTGGGCAAGGATGGAATCCATGTAGGGTGATACCCATAATTGCAAAAAAGGAGTCATACCAATAGAATAATTAAGGGACTTGTACGAAAACTCAGTAACAATTCTACCCAGTTGTCTTGGGCTGCAGAGATGAAGCAGCGAAGATACTGTTTGAGAGTATGATTTGAGAGTTCTGTAAACTCATTAGATTGGGGGTGGTAACCAGAAGACATACATGTTTGGATATCCAAGTTCTTGCAAAGAAACTTCCAAAATACAGAGGTGTATTGGGATCCAAAATCTGAAATGTTTGCTTTGGGTAAACTGTGGAGTTTGAAGATTTCTTTAAAAAAGAGAGAGCTCACTTCGACTGCTGAAGGGATTTTGGAACATGGAGTGAAATGAGCCATCTTGTAGAAGGTATCCACTGTTACCATAATCACTCTGCAATTCTTTGAAGGAGGCAGGTCCACAATAAAATCAGTGGTGATCTTTTCCCACAGTCTTGAGAATATCGACAGCTGAAGAAGTTTACCTGGCGTTTTCTGTCGGGGTGTCTTAACCTGTGCACATACCAGGCAGGATTGACAGAACTGCTCTACTTTGTTACGCATGTGTGGCCACCAGAAATGTCTTTAGACTAGATGTAAGGTAGAGTTAATTCCTCTAGGTCTGGCTATTCTTGAACTATGACCCATTTGCAAGACCTTTCTTCTTAATTCCTCCGACGGTATGTACAGTACAGAATTAAAAAAACAATCCATCTTGGGGTTCCAGAGTAGACAAAATGGATCGGTAGTAAAATAAGCCTGCTGGACTATGAATGTCGTTTCCAGGAAACATCTTTTTGCAGGGGGCCTGTTCCTTGTCAAAGGGTGCCTCCATTTGGGATAATGCATCTGCTATGATGTTATCTGAACCAGGAATGAAAGTATGTGTGCTGCTAGACTGTAATGGCATGGCAATAGCTGCATACTATGGTGCATGGATGGTTGGCCATGCCTGTGGCCTGTGTCCACATGTGGTGTAAGGTATATGTACCATATGCGTTCATGTTGTACGGCTGCATCGTTCTTTTTCTTTGTCCAATGTGGACGGCATGGTTATTCGTGGTCTCTCTGGAGCGAAAGTCTAAGACTTGCCTGGCACAATCTTACAAAAATCAGGCTAAATATGAGGTATATCTATCTGGCACAATCAGGCTGAATACAAGGTATGGCTATCTGGCACAGTCAGGGTAAATGCTATTGGAGACAGGAGATCTGGCGCAATCAGGCTGAATACAAGGTATGGCTATCTGGCACAATCGGGCTAAATACGAGGTATGGCTATCTGGCACAATCGGTCTAAATACGAGATATGGCTATCTGGCACAATCAGGCTAAATGCTATTGGAGACGGGAGATATGATATGGTCAGACAGCCACATGGGGGACAGTGATGGCTCGTCACTATGTTCAGACCTAATCTTCACAATTATGTCTAGATGTGAAGCAAGCTAGAGTTGTCTAGATGTGACGCAATGCTAATCTTCAAATTTCTGTCTAGATGTGACACAAGATAGTGTTACAGTTCTCTAGATGTGACGCAATGCTAACCTTTACAATTCTGTCTAGATGTGACGCAAGCTAGTGGTACAGTTGTCTAGATGTGACGCAATGCTAATCTTTACAGTTCTTCTATATGAGTGTGACGCATGGCTAGACTACACCAGGACAGAATATGAATGCCTAAATGGAGGCACAGCAGAAGTGCAAACACCTAGATTTGAGGTATGTGAACAGAGGGAGAACACCCAAGTATGGGATACAACAGTGAATAACACCACTGAGCGTTTGTTACACAGCAGTGAAGGGGTATTCTTTACTAGCTGTCTGAATTTGGTATGCTTATGTTGTGTAGGTAGGTAATAAGAGAGGCAGGGCTTTTTGAAATACAGTGATTGCTGTACTCCCCACCCAGACCAGACTTATCTTGTCAGTCGCTGCTGGTTGACGGCTGGCTACTGGCTTCTCAGGCGAACACAGGCAAACATGGTCTGTAGCTGCTTCATTGGGAGCTGCCCTTTGCCTTGGGGCCCTTAGCAAAAGGGGCTGCACGAGCAGTGGGCTGCCCTAGGGGGTAGGTTAAGAGCCTACCTCCTGGAGAGAAACAGCCAATCATGGACATGGGGCAAGGGAGAGGTCACACAGGTGTCGCAGAGAAATGGAAAAAAAAGTCCAGAAGGCAAGTGGAAATGGCTGCAGGAACAAAGGCAGAGACACACCTGACCGTTCCAACCAATTGGAAGGGGGAGGGTGGGGACAGGAAGAAAGCCAGAAACAAAAAAAAGGATGGAAGCGTGAGGACCATGTGAGAAAAGGAAGGGATACATTTCCTGTAAAAATGTGCTTCTCTGAAGAACCTTTGGATGTCTTTTATGCTAGAGGGTATTTTCCAATGTAGAATGGCGGATACTTCATTTGGATCCATAGAAATGCTGTCCTGGGATAGTATGTACCCTAAATACAGTAGAGGAGTCAAAAATACACTTCCAGTGTTTGACCGGTATCCGATTGTCTTGGAGACACTGTAAAACTGTTCTTACATTGGAGATGTGTTCTTTTGGATTCTATCAGGGCAGCATGCAGCATGCTATGGCAGTGGTGTGTCCTGCAGGGCAGCGGAATCTGCCCACTTGTCAAGAGTGCTGCCTCCAGGACATCAGCTTCTGGCCACTGGTCACGGATGCTTCCTCTAGGGCTGCATATATTGTCTTGTGGCAGTGGTGTTTCCTCCAGGGCAGCATATAGTCCACTATGGAAGTGGCATAGCCTTGAGGGCATCATAATCTGCCTACTGGTTAAGAGTGCTTCCTCCAGGGCAGCATATAGTGTCATAGGTAGGTGGCACACCCTCAAGGGTAGCAGGTTCTGCCCACCGGTCAAATGTGATGGTTCTAGGGCAGGATAAACGGCGTTCAGTAGACAGACGGGGGCAAACAAATGGGGGCGATGATGCGAACTGGTGCAGCAGCAGTGATAGCAGCATTAGTGAGATCAACATTGCATATGGGGTCAACACACATTAATGATGGGAATAGGTTATAGGGAAGTGCACATACATTCATGTTAAGCAAGACATCAGTTGTCGGGTCTGGTGTTTTTGGTAGCGTGCGAGTTCCAGGATGTGATCTCGAGATCGCAGTTTGTACAGCAGTGGGTTGGAGGCACAATCTTGCTGCCTGTAGCAGTGAGAGTCGGTTGATGGGAGCGTTTATGGAGCTTGGCGGCTGAGGGCCGTACGGTACGTATCTTGTGTGAGGGCTGAGGTTTTGGTGCAGATTGTAGTTTCTTGATGGTATCAAGGGGATAGCAGTGCTTCGAGGGGTCTTGGGCCTCCCTGAAACAGGCCCTTTTAACGATTGACATGGTTTGCTCCATTGAAATTGCAGTGCAGCTTTGAAAGTCGGTTGATGTGGGCGGACTGCCCAGTGAGCGGGAGCGCCGAGGGTGCTATAGAAGAGATCGGAAATTACTTCAGGACAGGTCCCAGGTTTACTTTGGAGGCCTCCGCTGTGAATGCCATAGCGAATAGAGGGAGGAAGAGGGTGGGGGCTGGCAAGGGGATGCAAAGGGGATTACCGATGCAGGCTGATCATGAGATGCGATTGCAGGCGTATCCGGCTTGGCAATCTGAGCCGTTGAAGTGGGATGCGCTTTACCTTCGATGTGGCTCCCACTGGTAGGATTGCATGGGCATGCCATGTGCTGAGACAACTGAGATACAGGATCGGCAATCCAGGCAGAGGCAGAAAGCAGCCTTAAATGCTGGCCTTGGGTGTTGGCCGGTTGCAGGCTTCCTGGACACTTTTTGCAGGGTGCAGCCAGTTGGCTGGGAGGCAGCGGAGTGGAGCTGGCTGGATCAGTCTATGGAATGGTACTAATATGAGAGAGCAGAACACGATTAAAGCCAACACAGAGATTATTAAGAATGGGACAAAAATACCCTAGAAAGAGGGTAAAGCACCACTTATCCGAAGAGGCAGAAATTGTAAATCAGAAGGAGAATTCTATGAAGATAAGACAGGTGAAAGTCATAAGAGAAAAGAAATACAAACCAAATCAAATCAGGCGATGGGGAACATTGCCTCCAAACCCATCTACCTCGTCCCAGCACTCACCTACGAGGCTCTCTCCCCCTCTTTTTGGAGTTATAAACCCCCTACTTACACACAATCCACAGTTCTTTTTCTCCCGTCTCTCACAGGTACTGGATCTTGTGGGAGCAGGGCTGTGTGGAGCGCCATTGCAGAGTCTTCCGGATGGCGTTTCCAGCAGGGCAGCAACATGCTCCTGGTAAAATGGTGGCTCCCTGCAGGGCTTGAGTTGAGCACAGATGCATGCTCCGGATACCCTGCACTGCTTGGGATCTGGTAGCACTGGCTGTTTGGCTGGCTCCTGACCACCTGTGGGGCTTGGGGTCCTGCAGTCACGCTGGACTGTCATGGCAGGGGGAGGAGAGATGGACCTCCCCGCTCTGCGGTCACACCCATATGGTGGCTTTTTCTATGGTCCTTCTTTTGGTTGGTGAGGATTCCTGGGCACCGGAGTTCCATGGTGCTGGGTCCTTCCCTCCTGGGCCTCAATCCATTCATCAGTGGGGTTGGATTCTAACAAGAAGGCAGAAGGGAAGTACTGGTCCAGAGATGAGGTGGCCATGAGTTTTCAGACCCTGTGGAGGGGGGGGTGGGGGGGGAATCCTCTTCCAACCATAAGATCTGGCAGTACAAGCACATCCGGAAGCTTGGCCTTCCCACTGATATCCAGGCTAAGGTGTTGCAGGAGTGGAAGGACCCTGAGCGCATGTCCATGCCTCGCTTCCTGGCCTGCCTCTATCTGTTGAAGGGGGCGGAGGACTTAATTCCTGAGGCAGTGTCTCTGGATGAGATTTTGGCCAGTTTGGTGGGACATTCCTTCATGGCTGTGAGCGATGCAGATCTTCGGGACCCAGTGGACCGTAGGGCGAATGCCACACTGAAGAAGGCTCATGTGGGATTCATCTGTGGGCTAATGTCTATGGCTCTTATAAGGGGGAGACGGTTTGGGGGAGTTTTTTTTTTCAAGATTCTCTGTAAGGCGATGGAAGATGGTGCTGATTGTGCCCGGGTGCTTGCAGACATAAAGTGGCAAGTTCAGCTCCTTTCGAATATTTCCTTTGATGGCGTCAGAGGCACCGCCATGGCCACTTGCATTTCTGCTCGTCATCTTCATTTGAGGGACTGGAAATTGGATGGCTCCCAGAAGGCCTGGGCAGCAAGCTTTTCACAGACTCACTGGAAGACAAGATCCACTGGGTGTTCTGTGCAGACAAGCAAGCGGACCGGTAACAGCATAGGACTGCAACCCATGGTAGACGGTTTTCAGGGGCTGTGCCTCAGAGCCGGGGCTGTGGTGGCAGTTCTGGTCCTTTGCATCGCTCCCGGGCCTTCCGTCCTCGTCCTGGGTCGAAGGCCTGAAACTTACTGTTTGCCGGTGGGGTTGACTCCAGCAGTTTTTGCCTGTGTGGGAAATGGTCCTCCGGTGCTTGGAAACTGCATACTGTCTGGGACTTATACCGGATCAACTTTCTGTCCCCTCTTCAGTCCTCTTGGACCGTAACTACTCTACACAGGGACCCGCTCAAGGGGGCCATTGTGCGCGTACCCTGCGCCCAGTGTGGTCTGGGGTTCTACTCACTTGTCTTCTTGGTTCCATAATCCCTGGGTAAGTTCCACCTGATTGAGGCCCTCAATACGTTTGTGAGGGGGGTGTGGTTCTGGATCAAAATGCTGCATAAGATCATTCCCCTGGTCCAGTGGGGGTGGGGAGGGGGCTGGTTGGTTTCCTTGGGTCTATAGGAAGCCTACTATCATGTGGCCACACACCGGTGCCAACTCCGGTTCCTCTGGTTCTCTGTGGGGGAGGGAACTCAGCACCACATGTTTTTACGAAGCTGGTGGTGCTGTTGGTGGCTCGTTTGCATCTGCTGAGGATACAATGGTTCCCCTACCTGGACGACTGGCTGGTGAAGGCAAATCTCTGCTGTACTGTTCAAGCTCATCTTCTACGGCTCTGTCAGTCGCTCCTGGAGTGGGGCTTCATGATCAACTGGGGGAAATATCATCTGATCCCGTCCCAAGACCTGGTGTTCATAGGAGCTCAGCTCTGCACCGGGAGTGGAAAGGTCCTCCTCCCCCTGGTCAGGGTGCTCTGTCTCCAGGTGGTCCTTTCCAAGGTCCTTCGATGTCCCTGGGCCTCTGCAAGGTATCCCTTGGTGGTGCTAGGGACTATGACCTCTTGTGTCTTTCTGGACCCCTGGGCATGCCGCCATCTGTGCCCCCTGGTGGTACATCTCCTGAGGCACTGGCCCCCCTCCTCCCAGTCCCTCGAGTTCCGGATCCCGATTTCACAGGTCTGCGGGAGGCTCTGGGTTGGTGGTTGCACATCCTTTCTTCCGCAGGGGGTGGAGTTGGATAGTCCCCCTCTGGCCATTCTTACCACTGATGCCTGGTGGCGTTGGGTGGGGGGGGATGCCCTGTGGGGCTGTGGGACCTAGAGGGGGCTCCGTCGGTCCTCTAATTGGAGTGAATTGGCAGCCATTCACCAGGCTCTCCTGTGATTTGCTCCCGTCCTGCAGGGGCGACCGTTCCTCTGCCATGGTCTATGTCAACAATCAGGGGGGAGTTCGGGGTCGAATTCTCTGGCGGGGTGCTTTGGGCTTGGGCAGAACACATTTGGGGGTGGAGAATGTGGTGGCGAATCAGCTCAGAAGGGTTTTCCCCACCCAATTCCCGGGAGCTGGTGCTGTCCGCCCGGTGTTTGCAGGGATTTGCATTGGTACGGGAGTGGGGGGGGGTGCCTTGAATGTCGAGTGGTCTCAGGGTCTCCTGTATGCGTTCCTTCTTATCGTGCTCATTCCCAGAGTGTAGAAGATCTGCTGGAGCTCTTCTCTGGTGATCTTGGTGGTTCTCCTTTGGACTTGCAGGCGGTGGTTCCCATCACTGCTGGATCTCCAGACGGGGAAGTCCTGGAGGATTCCCAGATGGACTTGCCCTCTTCAGGTGAGTTGGGGGTGGGGGGGGCTGGATTGCCTTTGATCTGTTTGCATGCTTGGCTCCTGAGAGGCAGAGGTTGTTGACTTTGGGCTTCTCGGCTTCTATGTTGGAGACTATTCTACATTCCAGGCGGTGCAGTACCTTGAGGGTCTACAAAAAGCATTGGGCCCATTTTCTCCGCTGGTGCGAGGCTACCTGGCTCCCCCTGCTGGTTTGTGGTTTCCGGCAGTGTTACAGTTTTTGTAGGATGGGTTTGACAAAGGGCTGGTGGTTGCCACTCTGCAGATCCAGTGGGCGGCTCTAAAGACTCGGTTGGAGGATTCCGGGGGTTCCTCTTCTGGGGATCTGGATCTGGTCAGCCAGTTCGTTAAGAGCCTGGCTTCCTCTAGGCATCCTTTTTGTTCGGGATCCCCGACCTGGGATCTGCACCTGGTCTTGTGGTTTCTTCCTTCGGACCGCTTTGAGCCTATTGACCTCATGTTAAACACCTTATGCTGACGACGGCATTCCTCGTTGCAACCTCTTCTGCGTGCCGGTTGGGAGAGATTGGGGCTCTTCTTTGTCGTCCCCCATTTCTCTGCATCCTGTCTGATTTTGCGGTGCGAGTCCTGGTTCTTGCTCAAGTGGCCTTGAAGTTTGTGGTATGCACTTACATTGGTTTATCAATGCAAGTCTAGGAATGTTTCCCTGGGCTGGAATCTTGTGGTGTGATAGGGTTCCAGCAGTGGCAGTTGGGGACAGACAGGATGGGAGTGTAACTGAGATGGATGCAGTTATATAGCTCCCTACTTCCATTTCTATAACTTAACCCTGTAACAATACAGAGTCTTCATATTCATATATACCAGTGTCTGCGTGTCTCCTAATTACCTGGCTACGATATGACACCAGACACTACAAGTGGCGACAAGGTTTTCTTTGCTGAACCCTGGTGGAAGTGGAGCCAAAAGGGAGCAAAGCAGCCAAAAGGAGGAAAAGATGTATCAAGAGGCTGTCTAAATGAAGAAAGTAGGAAGAAGGGCTGTGGAAATGAATAAAGCGCAGCCAGGAAAAAAAAGTGCCAAAGTCAAGCGTGTGGAAGGTGCCCTAGGTATAAGTCCTGTAGGGGAATGGTACAAATGCCCCTTGCAGGCAGCCAGAAGGTACAGAGCCTGGTGTACATGTGAAGACATTAAAGTACTGATATCAATCAGGGGAGAGGCTGAAACTGAATTCGAGAAGCTTATTGAAGGAGGGATAAGTCATTTTTATTTTATTTTTGTTTGTGGAGCGCACTACAGCCCACAGGCATTGAGGTGCTATAACAGGAACGTAAGAAGGCTTAATTCAGTGTTACAGGAATGCCGCCCAGCAGAAGTAATCTTGGCACAAGATACTTGGTTACATGTACGAAGGTAGATACCGTACAGGTTATTTGGTTACAGATACTGAAGTAGATAGAGGAGAAATACGAGCAGCGTTATACAAAGAGCCTGGTTTTGATGGCTTTCCGAAACGTTGCATGAGAGTCAATTAGCCCGATATGAGGAGGGAGGGCGTTCCAGTAGGTGGGGGCCATAGTTGGGAAGCTAGTACCACCCACACGAGCTCTGCGCGTTTTGGGAATGGTCATCCTGTTAGAGTATGTCGTTCTGGCTGGCCTGAAGGCAGTGGGTTTGGAGATCCTTCGGACCAAGTAGGTGGGGTGCCAGGTCGTGGAGACACTTGTGCATCAAGGCAAGGGTTTTGAAAACGATCCTTTCCTTAACTGGCAGCCAGTGGACCTGCCTCCTGAGCTCAAATATGTGATCCCTGCGTGAGAGGCCTGCGGCAGCCCTAAGGGTGTTATTTTGAATTAGTTGCAGTTTAGCAAGATTCTTGCCTGAAGTTCCTACAAGAAGGGCATTGCAGTAGTCCAGTCTTGATCCAATTATAGCCCTGGCAACGGTGAGGCAGTTCTGTTGGGATAAGAAAGGTCTTGCTGCATTAAGAAGTTAAGAGTGGTATGCTGTGGAAGAAGCTATGGCATTAACCTGCCTGTTCATGGTCAAGTTAGGTTCCAAAAAAACGCCCAGGGTCTTAAGAGAGTGGAAGCTGCGGAGTGGGTCAGTCCCATCGTGGTGGCGTGCAAAAAGAATGGAAAAGTTAAAATGTGTGTATACCTCAGAGATGTTAATAAGAACATGTGGTTTAGAAGTTCCTGCTTCCCATGATTGCAGAGATGCTTAATAGTGTTCAAGACACTGTGATGTTTACAAGCCTTGACTTATTGGATGCATATCATCAGATACCACTCACGGAAGATTGGCAGAGTTTAAACGACGTTCATCACGATTTTTGTACTTTTATGTTTTTGCGTAATGCTGTTTGGCTTAGCGTCGGCTGCAGCTGTATTTCAAAGGGTGATGAACCAGATTTTAAAAGGGATTGAGGGTAGAGTGGTTTACCAAGATGACATTTTGGTGTATGTCAAAAACGCTTTGGAGTTTGATAATTTGGTACTAAGTAAATTGAGGGACCAGGGGTTGACAATAGAACTGAGTAAATGCCATTTCAGAGTAAGAGAGGTAGAATAACTTGGACATGTGGTGAGTGGAGAGGGGTATTGCCCAAAGGTGGATGCTATGAAAGCGCATAGAGAGGTAGCGTCCTTGAAGAACAAGGATGAAGACTTGCAGAATGTTTAAATAAATTTGTCACAAATGTTGCTGCATTGTCAGAACCCATTCACAAGTTGTTGAAGAAGGGGGTGGAATTTCATTGGGATTAGAGATGTCAAGAGCTATAGAGTTGATAAAGGAAGGGATTTGTAATGCCACAAATCTGGGGGGATTCAATTTGGAGGCAGAGTTTATCATTACTGTGGATGGGAGTGTGCAAGGATTAGGGGCAGTACTCTCACAAAGCATCGGAAAGGAGAAAACAATCTGCCATACATCCAGAGTTGTAACAGAATGTGAAAGTACGTATTCCATAATGGAGAGGGCGTTGCTGGCATTTGTGTGGGGAATTGTATAATTTAGAAAGTATGTTTGGGGTCAGCGGTTCCTGGTTACACAAAACCACAAGCCTTTGGTTGAGGTACTCACTGTCAAAGGGATGAGAGCTACTCCCAGGCTTGCTAGAATGTGTTTGAGAGCGCAGGAGTACGTTTTCAGGGTGGAGTATGTACCTGGAGTTCTGAATTGTGGTGCGGATTTTCGGTCCAGAACACCATTTGGGGTGAAGAACATTGATAGTTTAGCTGTGGAGGACGAAGAAGAAATGGTGGCCTTCCTCGAGAAGTGTTCATAGAGAAGTATGCAATGGGAGGGAAAGAGGAGTGGAAGAATGGTTTAGAGAAGGACCTCAGTAAGGTCGTTGAGTGGACGAGGTCTGGATGGCCGTCTAAGAAGGTCACCTCGGATGACTTTAATGGATATTGGGAGGTCAATGATCAGCCGACGGTAGAAGATAACCTTCTTTTGAAAGGTGGAGTCTTAGTGGTGCCGATGCGTTTCGGGGAGAAATTGGTCAATAAGGCTCAAGAGGGGTACTCAGTGCCAAATGCTAATTGAGATAGAGGTATTGGTGGTCTGCAATGGATGTTATGGTAGAAAGAGTGGTCAGGGAGTGTAGACCATGTAATTGTGATAGGGCACTGAAGACTCTGCGAGGAACTCATGGTATCAAAAGGAGAGTCACACACAAGAGATGCAACTTCAAAGCGGTTTTATTTATAACTTTGCAAGGGGTTGGAGACTTCCTAACAGGCCCTAAATCGAAAGTGGGAGTAAAATCAACCATAAAATAAACGTAAAAACAGTCCTAGTCAGTACAGTCAAAACAAAAGGTTCTAAACCAAATGCCTGCCCTAACTCTAATAAAAAAGATGCAAGGGAAATGCATACAAATGAAAAGGTGTTTGAAGGAATGAAGAATCCCTTCCCCACGAGTTCACCTTGGGGCAATGGGATTCTAGGGCATAAGGGTTTAGGCAGCACAGTTTCCCCAGTGAGGCATCCTCTGGCTTAATGAGGCAAGTCAACAGTAATATCAGGCTTCTTTCACAGTTCAATGTAAGTTCTAGCTTTTGAAAATAAATCTTGCAAATGCCTCTTGCAAACAGACTTCCTTCATCAAGGAAAAAAAAGTTTATTAATTTCAGCTTTTCACATTTTACTCGAGTTTCCCCTCCCAAGCTTCATGCTCTTTGTATTGAAACAAAACAATCATAATTGTTCACAAATGCCTCAGGGTTCCCTTCCCCAAGCTTTCGTTTTGAAGACTTTCGAGACGGCATTGATTTGGCTCCTGACTATGCCTGGCCACTTCGACAGTCGTCATATGTATTTTCTGCCAATGCTTTCTGGTACTTGCAGTTTCAGCTTTACAATTCGACATAGATACCTTCCAATACTTTATCACAAAACATACTTGTGATGTTTCACTTCTTTGGCTTCCCTCCGCTGGGTTCGAGCCACTCACACTCTCATAACGCAGGTTTCCCTTAGATCTTTATTTACAGTTTACAATTCAGGTTTCCCTCAGTCGGGCTCAGACCTTTTCCACTATTGCAATTTTAATCTTCCCTAGATCGGGCGCAAGCTTTCTTTCACTTTGTATCACAATTTACCAATCCCTTTGCATCAGGATCTTGACCGTTACTTCATGTTATATTCTCTTTAATCTTTGTACAGTTCAGCGGTTCCAACAATTAAACTACGTTTCTACAGAGACTTTCGATTGTGCTGTAGCCAACAGCAGGACCGCTCTGTTACTTTGTATTGCACTGCCACTTTAAAACTATCAGGTTTTCTTCACTCATGGTTTCCGAATTACGCACAACCTTGTTTGGATACAGTTACTTTCAAATGTTAACAACTAGGCTTTTAAATCTTCACTCTTGATAACTCACCGGTTGTGTTGCAACATCATTCGCCTCTCCAAGTTTGAAGGATTTCTGCTTGTTAACTTTACCGTACCTCCCCAATTCAATCATTCACCAGGAGGGAAGCAGGTATCTTATCAAGGTTTCCCAGAAGGACAACTTCCACTTCGGATTACCTGCTGCTTTTTGAAAGTGCTGTTCTTCTGCCTGGCTCTCTTGAAATCTCTCCACAGCTCGTAAAGCCTTTCGGCTTTCTGCCTTCCAGTCCTTCATTGGTAGCAGCCCCTGAAGTCCTGTTACTTCTCGCCTCCAGCCTCGCTCAGAGTGTACCTCTGTGCTCTGCCTTTTATCCCTGGTGGGGAAGTCAATAGGCTTCAGATGGGGAGGATTAGAAGGGGCGGCCTGACCTTGCAACTGGGACAATATGGTAAAATTCAATAGGAAGCTATGGCCCTGTTATTCCTATTGGAAATCTGTTCTCCTCCGGACCTACTCTTCCTGGGCTCAGTAGCGGTATAAGTGTAGGACGGGTGAGGATTATGAGAGTTATACTAGCCCGAAAAATAGGTTGGGATTATGTAAAAATTAAAAATAAAGAAATTAAAACAGTGGGATTGGTAATTTCTTATACAATAAGAAGGGACCAAGTTCTGAAAGGTGTTCGATGACAGAGGGGCTTTCCTCAACTGTGTTACTAGAGGCAAGACCTGTTCTTTCCCTGTTGGTATCCAAGTTTTGTTTTCCAATGAGGGATACGGTTGTGGTGGTTTAACAGCAGCCCATGAAGGATGAGGGGAATATCAGGTAAGGCAGTTGGAACAGGGGAGGGGGAAATACCATGCCTCGCCATTAGGTGTTCTCCCCAAAGTCCCCAAGGATGCCCCACCCAGGTGATCCCCCAGGTGATCCACCCTCACTTGTCCACACCCAGGGTTGGAATCCAAAAGCGATGTTCCACCCCTGGCCACCTGAGCATAGGATCCCTGGGGTCTAGTTCTGAGAACACCTTCAGGTTTCTCACAACTCAGACAAGAATTGTCACTGTTTCTTTTGCCTGAGGGTGCATGGTCACGAGTAGCGACTGACATTTTAGGACAATGTGAAATTTTAGGAAAGTGATGTATATGCTTGATGGTTTTAGTGGATACATTTTATAAATGGCCGAAAGTGAAGTGGGTTAAGCAGATATCAAGCGGTGAGGGGACAAAGTTCCTGGAGCAGATATTCAGGAGAGGGTTATCCCTTGGAGGTGATTAGTGATAACGGCACGCAGTTCAGGAGTGCAGAAGTGCAGAATTATGCAGAGAAAAGATGAATCAAGTGGAAATTCACTTCATTATATAGGCATCAGTGCAATGGTTTAGTTGAAGAACATTTTAGCAGGGTGTGATTGAGCAATCTTTGAGGAATGGTATAGAGGTCAAAGATGCTGTTCAGCGAATGCTGTGGAATGTAAGAGTTTCTCCCAATGGTGTCACAGATGTGTCACCTTTCAAGATTATGAGGGGAAAGAAGGTCAACACAGGCCTCAATCCTGTCTGGGTAAACAGTGCGGTTAAGGGTTTGGAGGACAAAGAGGATATCGATGAGAGTGTGAGGAGGAAGATAAATGAGGCGCATTTGAGAAACAAAAGTGATTTATGGTGCCAGATTGGGGAAAAGAACTAAGCCATCTATCAAGGTGGAAAATGTTTGTGGGAGAGGATCAGGATGGGTACGCACATGGCAAAAGGTAGATCAAAGTTTTCAGAACCCAAAAAGGTCCTCAAATGCAGTGAGGATGGGTCCATTTGGAATTTAGATAGAGTGGTTGCAGTGGAAGGTATAAGTAATGCTAGGAAAGTGGTGGACTGTTCGGTCTGTTGGATGTTTTCGGTGAGGCTAGTGATGTGGGAAGGTTGGTTAGCAGCACTGTACATGAAGTGTGGAAAGTGTTCGCGTGGTAGGGTGAGAATGAGGAGAGAACCAGTGTGGTTCAAGTATGTCAGATAGTACATTGTTTTGTGCTGCCTTTTATGGTTAGACAACACTGTTCAGTTTGTGTCCGTTTATACAATGTTACTGCACCATTTGTTTAACTTGTACAGGTTTGTTGTTGACATTTTGTTTTTAAAAATGTTGTTTTCTTTATTTCTTCCAGTTCCTTTAAATTGGTTCTTCCTTTTGGTTTTTTAAGGGTGGGGGGGGTGGAGGTTGGCTCAGGCTTGGGTCCGTTCTAGAGTGCCTGGGGAGTTGGGGAATGTTGGGAGAGACGGTTCTGAAGCGGGCTGTGGGTTACTGCTGTTGCTGCAGGTTCTTAATGAAATAAAGCACTCAAGCTGCTGTGGCGGGTCAGAAGTAGAATGCGGACACTTTATTGACATTTCTACTTGTTTGTTTATCAAATGGTAAGAAATAGGCCTAACTTGCCCTGGTGCTATGTGGGTGTAACATGCCCATGTAAATAACCATGGTGCTTGTCCATCGTCAGGAAGTAATGCAAATAAAGGTCTGCTGTCAAAAACGAGTCCTAACTGACCCTACCACTTTTCTTAACAAAACAACATCTGGAGAATGTTTCCCTTATCCCGATTATCTTTTCTATCAGGGTTTCTGCTTTGATTCAAAGTTCTTATTAATAGGTTAATTTAATTTCAAATAGACTCTTGTCACCTTCTTGACAAGCTCTTGTAAAAATGAACTATTGGAGCGACCGTTATAAAAAAAGAATTGCATAGGAAGGCAGAGTGAATGTAAACAGACATGCTGCGTTAGAAAGTTGAAAAACCCACTGGGCCGGGGGAACCCACTATGGGTTGGTTGTTGGAGAAGCAAGGGGAGAGGTCACAAGGCTCAGAGCGGGGTTAGGTTATTTCTGCACTTCCTGGATAAACTGTGCTGTGGGAACCCACTATTTCTAAGCGGATGATAACAATAACTACACTGTTGCACACTTTTGAAGTTTAAGCGCAGAAGAATGCATTCTGGCTATTGTGGACTTTACTAACTTCATATTGAGCATATTAAATTATTGATTTGTTGAAAACAGCAGATTTTTGGGGAGCATGACCCAGGAGGGGTATCCATGCAACAAGAAGTCATTTGGTCACATGGACAGTGTCAGCTTTGCATTGATTTAGGTAGGCAGCTTACTCACTGCTTCCTTTGCAGTATCTGTCATCGGCCCGGGAAGCCACATCATTCGTTTGTGCGAGGTCCCAGGTGTGCATTGCTCTTACATATACTGTTCTATATCTGCAAAGGAAGTCTGCATTGTTGTGTGCTTCTTTGTTTGTCGATGGTATGGGAAGATCCTCATGATGATGACCTGTAGAATCTGTCCCTTGTGCAAAGGCAGCTTGAACATTAGTTGATGAATCTTGCACAATGGCTGCTAGAAATGGGGGAAACCCTACAAAACATGGGTACAATTTGTCAACATGATCCGAGCAGGGCCGATACGCTTTCTTCCTCTGCATCTTCCACAAATACAAAAAACGCATAGCAGTCGCCCTTCCCACTCTCCCCTCCAGAGGCAAGACCCATACCTTGCCTGCACACGAGACCCATACTTCAACTCTTGCCTCCCCAGACTGCATACCACAATACTCATACCTGTCTGACAAAACTTTTCTGACAGTTGACTGTTACTTGATAGTCCAATATTTTTTGGTTGTTGCGTAGCAACATCTTTGGGAACTGTAACATTACATGGAGACATCTGCCAATGTATTGCTGTTTCTTTCTATTTTCCAGGTGAAGTAACAGAGGCAGGATCCGAGGAAGGAATGCAGAAGGAACGAAGAACACTAGCCATCCCTGCCAAAAGACTTAGGGTTTCTGACTTTTGTGTCCCTAACTGTGAACAGCCATTAATAAGCTTAGGAATAGTCGGTTTCCACCCATCAGCTTTTACAATATAATTCTCTTTGCTTTCTTTTGTTTTTTTTCACTGCATCTTCTTGTAGTTCACGCAACACAATTTTCCAGTGCTTCCCCGATTGCCAGATTCCACCAGTAGCTACTTTTCCTCTTCTGCATTTCTTTTTAAAGCCCGATAGTCTCTCTGTATCACCACAATAGGTTTTAATTATTTCTTCAAATGTTTTCTGTGTCTTAATACACTGTTTCTTGGCTGCGGTTATAAAAAAGGCAGGTTAAAACTTCAAAATGTGACTATCAATACAACAGACTTTTTAGCTTGAGCTGTACACTGGGGTAAGTGTCTCCCCTTAGGCATGATCCCATCCGTCCCCTTGGTTTCAATTTCACTTATTCTTTAACTCCTTTGCTCTTTCTCTCCCTCCCCATGCAGCTACCCACACCTTGGTCTAGCTGCACACATAATCTGACTTGGGACTACAGTCCCCGAGTGTATTTAACCCATAGAGCTTTGAGATCATACCAATGGTAAAAGGCACTCTACAAATGCCCAATAAGAGAAATCATGTAGGCCATCTATACTTAAGAGAGTTACTCTAGATGATATAGAGATGCTGGAAAAGGAGTGGATGGCATTGTGCAGCACTCATCTAGACATGTGGGCAAAAAAGGAATGCCTTCGCGTAGGAACGCCAGATGTACCCTGCTCCCCAAACATCAAATAAATGGATAAACAAAAAAGAAAAAAAAACACATTGCTTACCTGCAGACTAGAAAAGCACTACTGCTTTAAAATCCTTTTCTTCACGTATTTCTCTTCCACTTTCATCAAGACCCTCTATCAGCCACTTCATCAGGAATTGCCAATGGCTCAAATTCCCCATCCTTTATAATATACAGAGAATTGTCAGAGTCAACGAAAAGCACATTAAAAAAAAAGTTGCATGATTTCCACGATTACCTGAAGGAAGAAGAAAAAATGTAAATTTAGTACAAGTATTTGTGAAATTTGTCTGTACCCAAACCCATTAATTTATAGTGGGCTTGCTATGCAGATGCTCCTGTCTGAAGTGTGCATACTTGTGAGTGAAGCGTCTGTTGGTGCTTGGTAACTTCCTCCAAGACTTTCTGTGGCTTCAACTAGTCCCATCTGCTTGCTAATACAATAAGAGGTAGGGGTTCTGGAGAAGCAATACGTTATTAACTGGATGGCTCTTGTACCTAAAACGCTGTAATGTCATTTTGTGTGTGTCCTTTAAAAGACAAGCACCAGTTTCTTATATCTAAATATCAACCTTAGAGTCCCAGCTTGCAGACAGTAACATGTACAGGAAATTATAGGCACCGGAAATAGGAGAGTATGCAGGGAGAGAACCCATAAACAAAGTGATCTTTACTGGGGGAACAAAAAGTAAATATTACACCTTGGCAGGCAGGCCTTTGTTAATAAGAGCCAGGCACTATCCTCCAGAAGGGTCAACAGAAGCCCCCCCATAAGCATCGCTACTGTGCCATAAATTATGCAATACAGCTGAAATAGTGCAGCGCTCACGAGCAGTGGAAAAATCTTGCAAAAAAGTAAACCAAGCCATGGGTACATTTTGCAGAGGTATGGTTTTCTCACCCAATTTTTACTTAGAAGGTCGGGTGCACCTATCTGAGGTAGACATGGACCTATCCATGTGGTACATTGTGGGGGCATTGATGAGCAGCAACTGCGTTAAAGCCAGAGAGGGGCAGCCAGTAGGAGCATTTATCCCCTACTTGGTGACTGTTTGAAAGCAAGCTTACTGAGAAGTAGAACAGTTATTGTGTGTAACCAGAAAGGGGGGAAGGAAAGGAATCACCCCACCCACAAAAAGGGGGCCTCTGTATGCTGAACGGCTATGGTGCCTTTAAATCAGTGGTCTTCAAACTAGGGGGGGAAGCTCTTTAAAACATGATTATGGTGACTGTTTTTCATTGAAAACGTAAGCATTTGTGGCTTGTGGGGGGTGGGGGTGTCCGTAAAAATATATTTTACTCAAGGGGGTTTGGGGGCTCAGCATAAAAGAGGTTTGTAGATCATTGCCTTAAGGGAATAAAGTGACTTCCCACTGTCAAAAAGCAAAGTAATTAACAGCACTCCTTTCACAGCCAGTTCAGAAACCTCCTGCTACAGCACCAGTCCTCTGTTGCACAAGGCTGCTGAAAAATCTGTAAAAGCAAGAAAATAGCTCCAAGCTCCACAACATCCAACGAGAACAAACAGGTCCATCATTAGAGAAAAAAAAAGATGGCAAAATGTATCCCAACCATCATCATAAAAAGCATTCACCCCCGATCATCATAAACAAAAAAAAAATATATATATATATATTTTCAAACTAATGAGAGTGATCGTAACTAGCCATGGCAAGCATTCAATAAATAAGTTAAAAGGTTTACAGGCAAACTATCTTCAATTAACTGCTGAGGTGCAATGGTTGGAAAAACAAACCGCATTGAAGGGGCAATAATAACCCTCCGGGAACTTCATCAACCTATACAGAGAATGGGACATTGGTATAACTAGAACATGCAGTAATCTGTCTGAGTCCTTGAAACTTATATCTGTATTTATTAAAATCATGTAGTGATTTCCCAAAGGGTTCAACATAAACTGAACGTAGACGGAGAATAGCAAGAGTCATGGAGGGAATTAGAAAACTGTCCGCCGCGCCCAAAGGCAGCCACATATTTGCCCTACTGTGAACTGATAAGGCAATGGAAAAATTATCTGGGGTAACCAAGCTCTCTATATGTTCTTTAAAATAAATGGCATAAAAGCAATACAACAGCTCTGCCTCAAGGGTATAGCATTCCGTAACTTCCAGTGGCGAGAAAATAATATTCAAAAGCATTACAACATAAAATGTGTCTATGAATATCAGGCCGTTCGCTTTTTAAAAAGGTGTGGGGGCAGCTTTTCAGAACCTATTCAGGGGTGCTTTGACTTTGAACTTAACTTGAGAACAGAGTACTTGTCCTGTACACTTTTCACAATACACAAATCTCAAACTGATGCATATACTGCAAACAATCTTCCCCAGCTTGAAAGAGGTGGTAAATAGAGGGTGGGAGTGGGGTTGAGGTTCTCCTTTAATGCAAATCTCTTTCAGTTGCTGGAGAATTCACGTATGCCACATAGAGTGGCATTCTGTGTTTTTACTTTTTTTTAGTTGGCTGGTGTTCAATGACTTTAGTGAAAGCAACCATCAGGCCGCGAGCAATGGGTTGCTTGAGAGAAAAGATGGGGGCATCTGGCCACTGTTAGTTAAAACAACCTTCTTTTCTCCCTTCTTAATGAGAGCTTGCATGGTCAATACCTGCAACCATTCTCTGTGCGCAGAAACAACATCTAATCTAATTTGGAGCTTTTGTGAAGTAAAAGCAAATTTATTGAGATTGTTCCTCCAAGCCCAGAAGCAGGAAGGCAGGAATGAAAGAGCACATTCTTCATGGCATTTCAACCATCCCCGGCCTGAGACTACACCTGGCGGTGTGTGCAGTGCATTCAGTACCACAGAGCAGCTCAAACAGTCTGCCTTCAAAGCGTGGCCACCATTCATGCCAGCCAAACAGAAATGCGCCCCTTGGCACGCTGCTTAAGAATGAAGCAATATTGAAGATGTTGCAAAAGTCGCGCACGCTTACCACATATCAACAGTCCTCACACATGGGAAATCTATGCCAGCGGGCATCTGTGCACCAGCATGCAGCTGTCTGGGAAACTTGTTGAAAAGTACACGCATAGTGCCACTGTGCCCTTTATATACGATAGACACATTCTCACAGGAGCTGCATGACACTGCAATGTTCTTAAGCAGACGACAGAGTGAAATCTTGAGTATCACCGGGCCTGTATGACTCTTTCCCCTCACAGTAAACCACTGGATGATTTGCTGGTACCCACTGAAGGTGCAGTCATGTGTACAAGTTGTATATGCACCGTACACATAGCAATGTCGCACACAAGGGACCACAAGCACGTGTATATTGGACCACTTTAAAAAGTAAAAAAGCAACCAGGGATTTTGCAAAGAAGGTTTGTTTAGTACATTAAGCTTCCGCTGTTCAAGGCCACACATGCACCATCCCCCACTTAAATGTCATCTTGCTGGCAAGACTAGGTAGGTGTCTGCATTTCACTGTATAGTAGCATGGTATACATGAACATGCAGGGATATAGGTCAGTGAATAAACATGCAGGGATATAGGTCAGTGAAACAACCCAGGGAAATTAAGGAACTCTCAGACAGACTGCGGAACAAATGCTGGGGGCGGGGAAAAAAATCAAGCAAGACAGATTGTGGTACAGAGACTCTGGTCGATAAAGTTATGCAATGGTCAAGCGAGAAACCCTCACCTCGTAAAGGCAGTAAAGTTACAGAAATCATGGCAAGGGAACTAGCGCTCCTGCCCACCGCGCCCGCTGCTCTTCATCCAGAATCCCTGGGCTACCGCCGCACTCGTCCCCCGCTCTGGTGGCAGCATATATATGCCAGACTCAGAGGCATCCAAGTCTGCGTTAAACTGTGCAGCAGTGCAGAAAAAGAAGCAAGCACGCGCATGTGGCTGTGGAAAATAAATGGGATCGACGTGGGGCTTAATTTCCAACTGGGTGAGTTCATTGCTGTTCAAACAGTGAAAGCTGTGTTGCCCAGATAGCATACCTACCTACATTTGAAAATCAAAACCCCTGGGATTCATCCCCCGCCGATAGCCGGACAAGAGTCTGCACATTTGCACACGGCTCTGCCCACACGCACCGCCCACATGTCAAAAAGGTAAACTCTGTTGTTTTAGCTGTCATTAGAAACACGTTCGCAGTTGAATGCAATAAATGTGAATGTCCAAGAACATGCAATATCAAAACAAATTTTCTTTTAGCACTAAGTTTCCGATTCCTGTGAATATTTTCATCAATTAACAATTTAAAAGCATGGAGGCAGCAACAACGATTTCAATTTCCATGCTCGTTCTGTTATGCGGACAAGCACATTATGACGATGGCTTCCAGTTTTTACACATAACTAAAGATGGAAATCCATCTGTTTTCTGTTTGTAATTATTTATACAAATGGGGGGGTGGAACAGGTAATTCTGTCTGGTTCTCTACGATGTCACTCATACATCACAGGCCAATCACATTGCAGATTGGCAGCACGAAGAGTGTACAAGTTGTATAAATTCTTCAAATTGCTGACAGCATATCTCTTAAGGCAACATATGCGACAAGTGCAACCGTTTGTAGTTATAGAAAAAAATGGAGCTAGCATTTGTTTTCTATATGGCTGATTGTGTGTTTTAATAAAATGTTAGAATAAATGCAGAAAAATACTGGTTGTGATTTATCTTTTTATATGACAAAAAATTAAATGTGGATAAATACAGAAATAAAACGGCAAAATATAAATATGGATAAATACAGACAAATAAATACCATCAAACTGGGAGCCTTAATTACAACTTCTGGCCATGTACCAGTAACCCACAAAAAAACCCACCAAACTGAAGAACCATCAGGTAAGGACCAGTGCAAACTAATAGCCACACACATAACCCAAACAGAACACAAATGCCAGCCGAGGAAAATAGGCACACCATGATCACACAAACTATACACAGACAAAATATTACGTGTATTGAGCTCAATACAAACACACACTAATGAATGCACTCAATTGAATGCATTGCTGCCGTTTTAACATAATGGCACAGAACATCATAGCTCAGTGGGTTAATGTGCCAACCATAGCCCATCAGCCTCTCAATAAGTGATTTCGGGAAAAGGATTCCCAAATGAGATTCAGTGGGTCCCCTGCTCACAGCAGTAGCAATGGGGACATAAAGCAAAAGCATGCTGCCCACTTAGAAATTATTTTTGGAGAGGAAATGCCATGATTTAGCTTTCCATACATTCAAAAAACTGCCTTTGCATTGAACAGTGACTAAAATATCAGGCAAACTGGCAAAAAAAGATTAAAAGCCGAAGCTCTGTCAGCAATAGGCCAGAATATTGATGGCACATGCCCATTTTTCTCCGAAAATAAAAGGTAAAACACGTCACATCAAATTAAATACAAAAAGCTACAAACGGGATGAATCAGAACCAGCAGTTTATGGGTTTAAATAAAAATGCTTGACATGTCCCAAGGCTCTTATCGCTCCACATGAAGTTCTGGCTTAAGCAATCATGCCTCACCCGATACAAGCCCTGATGCATTACATTTTCATTGAAGGGTGACTAAAATATGTGGCAAACTGCCAAAAAAGAATGAAAGCTGAATACTGTTTCAGTAGACAAAACTGCATGCTCTGTCAGAAGTTATGAAATACAGAAGCTGCAACACGTCACTCATTTGGAATCAATCCGGTATCATTAACAACGTTACAATCACTGCCAAATCGGCTTATTATTTATTTTTTTTTTTATTTTCATTTAGTTTATACAAACTTTTGAAAAACTTTATCTTTAGTGTAAGATCAACATTCCATCATAGTCCTTAACTATTTTTCAATGAAACACCTTGTTGGACTTCTTCTCTTGACTTTTTCTATCCCTGATTCGTCTACCTTTGCTTCAACGTATATTCTGTCTTTTTCCAGTCTTTCCGGATTGATTGGTATCTTTACCACAACCTATACGTGCTGTGGTATTAGGCTACCACCGGATTCATTTTTAGGCGCTTCTGCAGAAGCTCTTAAGAATCGCATTACTGCGATCAACAGTGGCTTGCTTTCGGTCAAGTGTAGTTGTCTCCACCAATCTTCTTCAGATAGCGTCTGGTATTTTATCCTCATCTTTCCCATGCAGCTGACACGCTGGTCGTTTAGTTCAGTACAGCTTATAATGAGGTGTTTTAAATTTTCATCTTTCTCCCCACAAAATCGACATAGATTATTTTCCCTTGATATCACACGCCTAATTCTCAGGATTTCTTTTGTTTCTAGGATGTTTAAACGAAACATCAAATAATACTTTCTTAGATGTTTGCACGGAGCTAGTGCCAGATATTTCTGAAGCGTATTTCGTTTCTTTGCTTCTTTTGGTTGATTTATCATGGCCTTTTGGCGATCTCTTCTTTCCCCGATTGTAATCCAATCGAGATCCAGTAATTTTCTTTTTACAAAATCTGGGTTATTCCATAACGTTGACTCGTCCGTCCCTAACTGTTTGAGGATTTCTCCACATTGCTGTTTCCAGTCTCTTAGGGCCGACTTTTTTTCGCCTATTTTGTTTCCCTGTAGGATTTTGAACGGTGGTAGGTTTGCTTCGTCATGCATTTTTCTAAAAAGCAATAGTTGATTCCATGTAATCCTTGCGTTCAGTGTGGACATTCCTACTTCATATAGAACACACGCAGTCGGTGTGCTTTGTGGTATTTGAAGAACTTTTTTCCAGAAGAAGCCTTCACACCTAGACCATATCTTGTGGTTACAGCCAAACATGTTCTCTGCCCCATAAATCAGGATCGGTGTGATTTTATTTTGGTAGAATTTTCTCACTGGCTCACACGTGAATTTCCCGAATTTCTTCTGCATTACGATCCCTTGTGAGGTTAATTGTTTGCAGCTATTTAGAATTTTTTTTACCATTGGTTCGTCATTTATGCTTGAGTTGATTATTGTGCCCAAATATTTTGTAAAGTGCACTTTCTCTAGCTTCTTTGCTCCCACGAACCAACTCGATCTATACTTGTCAGATTTTCTTCCTCTTTTGTTCTCTAGGACTAGGATTTCTGACTTGGCTGCGTTTATCTCTAGCCCGAGTTTTTCTGAATAGATCTTCAATGCAGACAATTTTCTCTGTAGGCCGACTGGTGTTCGGTCCAAAATTACCATATCATCTGCGTATAAAATGTGATGTAATTGGCATCCATTGATGGTTGGTGGAAATGAAATCACGTTTGACAGTGCTTTCCCTACTTCCGGGATGTAGAAGTTAAACAAGGTGGCCCCTAATGGGCAGCCCTGTTTCACTCCTCTTTCTGTAGGAATTGGCTTTGACAGATTTCCTTCTTTGTCTAGCCTTATTTGAATGTAGGTGTCAGAGTAAAGTTCTTTGATGGCTGCTATCAGACTCTCATCGCAGCCTCTCTTCTTTAAATTACACCACAGGATTTCTCTGTTCACTCCATCAAACGCGTTTGCCATATCAATAAATGCCAAATAGATTTTCTGTCCCGATCGAATGGCATCTATTTTTAGTAGGTTTAATATTAACAGGTTTGTGCTGCAGCCCACTCCCTTTACAAACCCAGACTGTCTGTCATCATAGATTTTTCCGTGATTTATCCACAGTGTGAGTTGTTTGAGGAGCTGAGTTGCAAACACTTTGCCTATAACGTCGAGGAGGGCGATGGGGCGATAATTTGCTGGCTCCGACCGTAAGCCTTTCTTGAATATCGGAACAATGATTCCTAATTTCCAGGTCGCAGGGATCCTTCCTTCTTTTATTATTGCTTTGAACAGGATCTCACAGAATTCCGACCATTCCTCGATGTTTTCTTTTAGGTCAGCATTCGAGAGGCCATCCGGTCCAGCGGCTCTAGATGTACTGCTATTTCCAATTGAGATTCGGATGTCCTCTCTGTCCATTTGTAAGTCCCATGGAATTTTTGCGTGGATCTTCGCTGTGCTTGGACCTTCCCTTCTTTTAAACAGATTTTTGTAGTGGCACTCCCAGTCTGTTTCCGTTACCATATTTGTTATAATCGCTTTTTCTGAGTTAGATGATTCATTTATTAAGGTCCAAAAACCCCTGGAATTTCTCTGGTTCAACGCTTTCAATATTATCTCTGCGTCGTCTTTCTCCATCTTGGCTCTATGTAACTTGTGCCAGTTGTACTGGTTTCTCACTTTTTTGGATTGGGTTTGATTTTCTACTCCTTTGGTGGCATTAATCGATCTTAGTGCTTTCCTCAATTCTTTCTTTTTTTTTTAGCCACTTCCGGGTCATACTTATGTTTATAGAAATTTTGCCTTCGTTTTTTTGGATTTATAAATTTCTAGTAAGTGCTGGTATTCAGTTGCCTCAGTCAGGCCTTGCTCCTGGGATTTTTGCATTTGTTCAGATATCTCCTTAATATTCGATTTGTTTATCCTTAGTCTGTTGCGTCCAGGTTCCACTGAGATGTCGCATCTCCATTGTTCCTTTTTTTTTGCTTTTCTCCATTTCCATTCCATTGATGATATATTATGATCACTTTGGATGTTTTTAGTGACTGTGAAGGAAACTATTTCATGTAGTATATTCTCCGAGACAAAGATATAATCTAAAATAGATTGCTGAGTACCTCTTTCCCAGGTCGGGTTTGCTGGAATGTCCCCTCTTGTTGCTCCATTAAGCATTGATAAATTTCTATTTGTCATCTCTTCTAGCCAACAGTCATTTTTAAATCTCATCCCGTCGATCTTCGTTGTTTTTTGTTGGTTTAGATCAATAAATGTCCTGTTGAAATCTCCACATAGGATAATTATTGCCTTTGGATCTTCTATTTTAATTGTGTCTATGGCTTCAATGATATCATCTTCCAGCTTTTGGTTAAACTTTAATGTTGTATTCCAATATATATTTAGTATATATAATTGGTTCGTCAGCTTCTCTGTGAGTTCTGATTGTTCTACACACACCTCCTGAAGGAAAGGTGACAAGTTACGGGCGGATTTTATTCTTAGTCCACATGTTCTTTTGATTAAAGTCAATTGTCCTGCCATAGGCCGTTCTTTTTTTTGTTTTATAGCTGGATTTATTGCTACTTCGTAGCCATCCACACATGGTAGTTTGGGTACCCATGTCTCTTGCAAACATATCAAGTCTGCCTTTTGTATTGTTTCCGGTTGCGATCCTAGGAGATGTGAAAATCCTCTGGTGTTCCACGAGGCTAGCGTCAGTGTCCCTATCTTGTCATAGCATTAGCTCTTCATTGTTGGGTTCAATGATTTGCCAACCAAGACCACTTTTTTCCTTCATCTTCATCAGCGTTTACTTCCGGAGATTTATAGTTCACTGTACCTAACTTTCCGCGATTGTCCACTGTTATTTTGATTTTCTTCGTCTTTATGTCATCGGGAAGACCTGCTGCTTCAGTCTCTATTTCTGTGTCTTTGAGCTTGACATTAGACGCATATTCCCTTATTGTGCTTTTTTCTGTTGTTTTGAATGTCACTAGCTCTTTCTCGTTTGTTCTTTGTACTTTGAATTCTTTTGTTTTTGCGTCATCATTTCCCTTTAAGGTGTTGTCTACTTCATATACTTGGTATCCCGCTTCCAGGAGTTGTCTCTCGCTCATCATGATCAATTCTGCATCTTTTTTGTCATTGATGTGTAAGAGTACAAACTTCTGGTTCATCTCAGCCATGATTTCCACCCGATCAATCCGAGCGCTCTTTATTACCCTTAGCACAGGAATTTTTTGGAATATTTGTAAAATGGTGTGCCGATTTAGTGGGGTCCCACCTTTTCCTCCATCTATTTTCCCAACCAGTAATCGATACTGGTGGTTTTTCTGTATTGTTTTGTTTCCGACAATCAAGTTAGGGTTTCTTGACTTAGCGGACTCATCGACATTCCCTCTAGGTGCTTCGACTTCTCTTGTGGATTTCTCCTTCAGAAGCTCAGTGCTGATCATATTGTTTTTCCGCTCATCTAATATATATACAGAAGCTGCAACACGTCACTCATTTTGAATCAATCCGGTATCATTAACAACGTTACAATCACTGCCAAATCGGCTTATTTTTATTAAGGGATCCTCAGTTCCCGGGGCTGGCTCACAGAGTATGATGTGAGTAGAAGACTGGAGTGCATGACTGCAGGCACGGGACACGGATGTCAGGCAGGCTGAGCTGACTTCAGGTGGCAGCCGTCTCTGCCGCGGCACAAATCTGCAGATAAATTCATGTCGCTCGAAGTCCTGCAAGGATGGCAAAAAAAAAAAAAAAATGATTCTGCAGCTGCCTACATGCCAACAGTTTCAAAAATAGTAATTAGCATAATGATGACATCACAGGAAATGATGTCACATCCGTTTGTCCCAATGTAATGGCAGGACATGACATCACAGGAAATTATGTATTGAACTTTGACCTTATGACATCAAAGGAAAAGAGCTCAAGTGACATACCGCCTTAAAGAGATCACAGGAAAGTTCAACATAATTGTTGGGTACCCCCTTGTGTAAAGCAGAAATCAGTCAGAGGCACTTTTGAGGTGCATACATTACAAGGAAGACAAAGAAATCCAGCTGGGGGTTAATAGCCGCTGATTATCATGAGACCAGCCAGCAGGCAGCTGAAACAGGAAATACCCACTGAAAAGCTATAAATCCTTCTTTGTCTGCAAGTGCCTGCTGTGGTGGAACTGGTGTGAAAAGTCGAGGTATAACACTACTGTATACAGATAGGGAAGTGATGTTTGCAAAGGGTCCCGCAAAAGCAGCTTGTAAGGCAAGACCCAGAACAAAAGTAATATAGAGTGAGATATATTGCTGTGTTATAACTGCTGACTGGCAACATGGGGCAGTTGCTGGGTGCCTTCCGGAGGCTAATTGTGCCTTTCAACTCAACGTGTTGAAAGGCCCTTAAAAAAGTAACTAATTTATCTGCCTCAGAGAATAGATGTTTGCAGCTGTGTGTATACAGCACAGATGCTGGGAGGTTTACTATTCTGCAGTGAGGGACAAGAGAACCAGCTCGGAGCTCTGAAGAAACACATTAAATTATCCCATGGCACGATGAGCTCAGGCAGGCAGCTCTCAGAGGCACTGATCATGTGTGTGAAAGTGAGAGACCCCCAAAACTGCTGGCACCCAACAGAGTCAATAAAAGTACATCCCAGGAGGGAATGAGACCAAGACCAAGTGAGAGTGCGGTTAAAAGCTTTGATCTAAAATTAGGGCAAGCAGAATCTACTCTGCTCACGCCGAGAGCGCTCTGCAGAAAAAATGTTACATTTCCATTTTATACACACAAATCGTCATCACTGTGGGAAGGTATGGTGGGCACAAAAAAGGTTGGGATTGGATACTAAGAGTAGGCACCTATGGGTGCTATAGGGTCGGAGATGGCAGATTGGTCCACAGGCACGTGATGAGATGACATGGTGTTCGGAGTCAAACGTTCAGCTGGGCTCATCTGCCTGGTATTTCATGCCGATTCTTTGTGTGCTTTTTGACATCCTATCCTCGCAACATTTGCCCTTGTGACCACACATTCTCATCCATTCAGAACTCTGACCTGCTTGCCTGGTGACAAGGCCTGTATCTTAACACTTGTGAAAACAGGGTTCTAAGGCAGGCTTATTTATTGCCAGTCATGAATTACCCATTCCTCATCAAAGGTATTACTCCCATTGTTCAAACAAATTAAGAATGTATTGGCTAGGGGGCATAGCTCAAGGGGTCAATGTATGGTCGGGGGTGTCCATTTGGTATCAACACGGGGGATTCAGGATAGATGGCCGAGGTGACTTGGTCACAAAAGGTACATATCATGATAAGTATACACTTCATCGTGGGAGTTCAGTGACCGAGTGCCCAAACATCACTAACTCTCTGTTGGCACCCAGATTAACTTGAACGGGTTGAGGCCCCCTTTGCTGTTCAGTCACATACTATACAATAGCTCAAGGCTTTTCAGAACATACTTAACATACTTTTTTTGCATGTGGCTGGCTATTTTGCACTTGAGTCACATAAGTTTAAAACATGCTTTTATCTTCGTTTAACTAGGCAGTTTTACTTTAACAGAGAGACTTTGTTAATGAATAACTCAGGGGGGTACAAAAGCTCTCTCCTTCCACTCGTTCCCCCCTTTCGTTCCTTAAGTAACAAATACTGTAACTGTCCCAATCTCTTACGCTCTTCCTCTTCCGCCAATGCCTCATCCCACGCGGATGTCCCATTTATTGGCATCCATGCCCTACAGACCGCTCAGACTGTGTCCTCTTCTAGCGTATTCATCAGGGGTGCAGCTCATATAGATACACCCTCCATCACCTTCCAGGTCCACCCATGCTTCTTTGTACCATTGTAATTCTCTGGGTTCCTTTATGGTTGTATGATATAGACTAGCTACTGTATGCCCTGTTTCGTACATGGCAGTCATTCTATGTTTGGGCTCTGGGTTATCTCCTGTTTGTACCTCCGCCTCATGTTTGATTTGTGCCACACCATTTGCACGTCCCATTGTTACCACCATCAATGCACCATTTGGTACTGCATTTTCATAGCATCCGAGTCCCAATAAAACACACTCAAAGTGAGGAGCAAAAAGACGATGAGTGGCATGAGAAGTTTTACCGTCATTCCGAGCCAGGAAGGTACCCACGACAAAAGTTTGTCGAACCAGGTGCTGGGCTGTGCCCCTCCTTCGCTCGTCATCCGCTATCACATGCGAGAGGGACCCGTTCTCAGCGTCTGCAGAGGGTACAAATGTGCAACATGCACTCCCGATTTTTCGGCAAACACCTCCATCGATTGCTGTCAGTAGATCCAGCACGTATCGATTCTGCATCGTCATTAATTGCAGGGCTCCGAGTTCCACTTTGATGAGATTGAACCCCTCTTCAGCGTCGTTAGTCAATTGGATATGCTCCCACCTGGTGATTTGGAGCCACTTGGCATTCGCTCTCGCCTGGATGCTGGGAACGAGGGACGCAAAAAATGTCTCCACGGAGCTAAATAGTCGGAATCTGTCTGGTATTTGGGCCAAGAGTTCTGAGGATTTGGCTGAAATGTAGTTTGAGGATCGCTTCTTCCTCTGGAGTGGATTCTGTACCCCTTCCTTGTCTATGGCATACACAGGAACCGTTTCAAGTGGCGTTGGGGATGGTTTCTCTTGGGCTGCCCACACTTAGGCTGCTGCATGGTTGCTTCCTTCATGGATGTGGCTCTCAGGGATCACCATTAGTGCAGAATGCAGTGTCGCCAGGGAACAAGTGCCTCTCCATGATTGCGGGAGATGCAGGTATGCCATGTTGCTGCAAACCCAATACGTATTCATCATTGCAGCTGTTCCCTTCTTCATTTCAGGTATTATGAGAGTTTTACTGTAGTTTTTGTTGCTCCCCATTTCCCTCTTCCATTCTCCATGGAAGCACAGTTCATACGAAATGTTTTTCTGCAGCTTGAAGGGTTTCTCGATGGCAGTAACCCATGTGAGTTGGCTTATGTGTTCAGTCCATATGGGAGCGCATGTTCTCTGTACCCACAAAAGTTTTTCTTCGGACAGTCCTCGCAATGCTTCTGCTTTGCACAATATCTCTTCCTTCTGCCACTTAGTGTCCACGTGCAGTGTTCCCTTTATTACCAGGAACGGCTCTTTCTCACAAATCACTCCTTGTGGCCGGGAGTAACATGTGCGCTCGCTCTGCAAAAGTTCAAATGAAACTGTGTGCGCTTGAAAAGTGTTTTTGCTTCTGCATAGTGCGAGATGTAGGTGACATTGGGCCTCTGCAAATGGAATTTCTTGTGGCAGTAGTACCTTGGGAGTGCCTGAGGCATGAGGTATGAGTGAGCAGACATAGCAGCTCTCATTAGTTGTCCGTTTTGCAGTGTTGCTCATGTCTGCATACCACTTCTTTGTTTGATGGGGGCGCTCTGGATCATTGCGTCTATGCCGAATTTATAATGCTCCTCACAACTCTTTTGTGGCGTTTCTTTCTTCTTTCTTCTAGGCCCCTCTTCCCCAATCCTCAGGTTTGGCTTCACACCCATTTTACCATCCCATTGAGTGTATAAATTGTAATATGTGCTTACCATGTGCTCACTCTTATTACCCCCTTCTTTAGCGGTTGGGTTATTAGATTCTGGAGCTGGCGCGGTTGTTGGGTAAGGGCGATTTTGCACCCACGTCAGTTCTGAAGGGGTCCTTCCATTCATCGTATACACACTAAAATGGGAATCATTTGCTTGTGGGGACTGTGGGATGGCTTGCATTGTTGTGATGTGGGGAACACTTATGGTATCATTATTGTATTTATCCTCAGGAGTCTCATGACCCCATATTAACTTGACGCCATCCCAGATCAGATGAGTCCCTTTCTTGATTGTTTCCAGGCCCACACCCCCCTGGCTAACATCAATTGATATATATACAATTGCTCAGTAAAGAAAGAGGTCAAACAATGTTGAAAAGAATATTACTGCACATACAAACAGCACACATTCATATGAATAACTAGGATACAAATCTCTCCTCCGTCTAGCCCTATCTACACTATCACTTGCTGCAGCTGGGGCCTCGTTCATGCCCATTGAGGCTCCTAATAAACAAAATACAAGCAATTGTTAATCATGCATATTATTTGCGTGTTATTTACAATCATTATTTTGTACATTTTAAATTGTCTTTCCCAGGTCACAATTATTTTTCTTTATTATTCATAGTCAAATTCCATTATCAACTGTTATGTGCACACCCCCTGTCCTTCCGCGTCCTTCTCTTTCCCTCCCCCACACTTCAGGTCTGGGGGAAGGGAACAGAGGGAGGCAAAATACCATCCGTTCAATCCACTGCTAGGGAAGACATTTTTTTATTCTCATGCACTTTCAACTGTACAATAAAATTGGAGGAATAAATAGAGAGAGGGCGGGAGAGAGATAGCTCATCGTTATCTCAATTCTATTATACACACACACACACACACACACACACACATCAAAACATTATTATGCTTTACAACTATGTACACTGTTTCCCAAGCCTGAGGTTTTCTCGTGCTTCATATTGTACCTGTCCCCGTTTACTTTATTTTCTACGTTTGTGAGCTACCCTCGTTCTCGCCTCCTTCGGGGTCTGGGCAATTTGTGCTCCCACGGGCTCTATGCACATCTGTCAAGTGTACCCAGTATCTCCGTCCTTGCACCTTCACTGCCGTGGGCGTACAATAGTGTTTTACGAAAAAATAGGGGAGCCCCCAGCGTGTTCAGTGTGGGTTCGGGGCAAAGTACAAAGTAAACAAAGAAGAATATAACTCACACTGTAAGTTGACAAAGAAGTTAAGGTCTAATTTATGTTAAATTTACCAAACCAATGTATGTTCTGCTCCTAAAGAGTCAGAAAATAGGAAAGTACCAAGAAGAACAACTGGAGCGAAACAAAAAGGAAATTGGTTAAAATGTCTAATGTACAACAAAAATGAAAGAAAATAGTTCTAAACAATACAATAAGGATTTGTACATAGCTTGTTCAGATACATAAACAGTGAATTAAACAGAAGTGTCAAAGTAGATGGTTAAAACATACTAAGAGAGAGATTTGTTCAAAGCATGGACAAAAATCACATTTAGCATACAAATTGCAAAATTAGACTTAGTATTTAGTATTTGCACAGTATTATTCAGACTGTCTTTTATCAAAGGTTCCTATCCTTTGTGTGTATTCATGAACAAGGTATGGTCATGTTTTGTGGACCTGCCTATATGCCAATATTGAAACTATGGATAAGTAGTAATACATACAGAAACATTTGTTCTTGCGACTTTGATATGCGTTGTACTAAAGGCACGTTTCGGCTATTGCCATCTTTCTTGGCATTGATTGAAGAGCTTTCCTCAGGGCAAATTGGATCACGTGTCAGGTTGAGAGGGAAGAACAGAAGTTGCGAAGGTGGCTAATGGAGGGCCGTGAAACTATACAGCTCAACGAACCAAGAGCGTCATAAAATTGACAAGCAAAGGAAAAGTACAGCCGTGATGGCTAAATCAAATATATCACTCGTAAAATCGAGTAGCGCTGCAAAGAAACTGGATAATCCCATGCAAACGTACAATAGATCACCTTATATGGACCATGAAATCTTAGCCCGTTCCATCTCCGCACAAAACTTCTCACGTATACCACGTCACCTGTCATAAACTGGAAGTCTGGGCTTGCTGTAGCTGGAGTTATTGTGTCAGTAGGATTGTCCTGTGTGAAGGGGGGTGCCATTTGTTTGGCTATGGCTCATGCTGCTTCTGCCAAATTTCTGACATACTCATGGAATTCTTCCCCTAAAACGGTGGTGCTTTGGTGTGCGTCTGATTGCCTACGCAAAGGTGAGTGGGCTGTGTACATCCTCCTACCCGTCTCTATTTCATGCGGTGACAGGTGGTGGTCCTTGCTGGGTTGGTTTCTCATTTCAAAAAGCGCTAGGGGTAAACAATACACCCAGTTCTTTTTGAGTGTGTGGCACAGTTTTGACAATCTACTCTTAAGCAACCCGTTCATTTTTTCCACAACGCCGTTCGATTGCGGATGTAAGACTTACCTGAGCTCTGCGGGGACACCTACTCCTGCGTGCTTCACCTAGGATTCTTCTTAGCTTACTTTGTTGTCTATTCCCAAAAGATTCTTCAGGATACTGCCACTGATAACCTATGTGATACACAAAACTCCTCAGTGATGATTTTCAAGGACAACTGAATCGAGATTAGGCTTCTTATTTGAATTTCTGGTCATCCTCTCTCTCTATTACCTTTAATTTTGCATGGTGGGCTCTCCTTCCTGCTTCTGCGCAGGGGTGCTTGTTCTAAAGAGTGGAATTCTGCTGAATGGAAAACTACTTAGATGGTGAATGGAGGAACCCCTATGTGAGTGTGACAAATGAAAACTGGAAGAGAGTTCCTTGAAAATAATCTACTTGTGGATAGGAAATGGGCAAACACTATGAATGCACTACTACTAAATGGACTGCTAAGTGTTCAAGGAGTTTCCACTGAATGCAACCCTTGTTGAGTAAAATTACACTGTTAAACACAATTCCATAGATTATTAAAGGCAGAATAAGTACCCTCAATAAGGAAAGAATTCGGAAACAAGGGTGTGACAATTAATATGGTTCAATAGCAACGTTGTAGTCTAGAGGACACTTCAAACTGCTCTTGTAGTATGCGTATGAGGAATGAATCAGGGGGCTAAGGTGATTACTGTAATACTGGTTACTGAACAGGTACCTACACAGAACTTGAGGAGCTCTGTGAGAAAATAAACACTGCACACGTACATAGAAAACAAATATTATCAAGAGATAAGTTGAGCGTCACTAAACAATGAATGGAATGTCATGGATACTTGCGATTAGGAGATGCTGAATGAAGGTGAGTGTGCGCGTGATGCCACCTGCGGTAATGAACGTGAGGACTTCTCTTGACTGAAGATTGTGACAGGAAAGATAACTAAGCCACAAACCTAGCAGAGCATTCCCTAGGTGTAAGTCTGTAAATGCTGAGGGAAACTATCTAAATTATTCACTGCTAACAGGTACTAAGAACTATGACTGAGATAATAGGTCCGCGGTAAGCGTTAACTGCAACTGCAGAACGACGCGAAGAGCAGAGCAACAGAGGGGAGGGGCTTAAGTAGTTAAAGAGTGGAAACGAATAGACACACACGGCTGCTTCCAGGATGGAAACTAGGCGGCCATGTTGGGCAATGAGGAAGTAACTGTATCAAAGGTTTCTTTAGCCGTGTACCTTTCACCCACAATCCAGGAACAGTAAGCGGCGGTCCAAGATCTTTTGGAGGTCACTCTAGGGGCATACATACCAGTGATCATGACAGCGGATGATAAATTGTGCAGAGCTTGTGGGTTATGCCCAACATTGCAGTCATACGCTTAAACACGTCATTCACAAAATGTGTTCCGTTGTCGGAACGTATGACGTCACAGATGTCCCAACGGGGAAACACCTCTCTCACTAAGAATTTGGCAGCACATCGCGCATCTGGGTGAGCGCAGGGGCCTGCTTCCACCCACCGGGAGAAGGGGCATACAACAACAATCAAATATCGAGCCACATTACACCGCTCTCCCATGTCTGCATAATCTATATGCAGCTCTCTGAAGGGCCCCTCGGGTTTTGGCAATGTTCCTCTAAGGGTTCGTAATGTCATACCAGAGTTGTACGTTTGGCAAGTGATGCACTCTATTATCAATTTTGTCACATATTCCTGTATTCCGGGGGCAAACCAATTTTTCTGTATTTCTGCAATGATGTGCTGCTTTGCATTATGAGTTGGGAAGTAACTGTTTAAATGCTTTCTCTAGCAACTTTGCTGGCATCACTACCTTGCCACTGTTATTTTGTCTCCATAGTAAGTCAGTGGACGATTGGCTGCACCCCCTCTTTACCCACGTCTCCTTTTCCTCGCTGGGTGCATCCTGTTGGAGCTCAATTATCTGGGAGACTGGTAATGAGTTAAAACCCTCTGGTTGCGTTTCCTCCACTGTCTTCTGTAATATGTACTCACCTGTTGGGACTTTTGGTAAATATGAGGGCTCTTTTGCAGCAGCGTCTGCTGCTGCATTTCCCAATGAGAAGACGTCATCACCTCATGTATGGGCTTGGCATTTCACAACTGCTACAAGAGTAGGTTCCTTCAATGCATCACTCAACTCTCCTAGTAATGCTGCATGTTGTACTGCGGACCCGTCCGCCCTTCGAAATCTCTTCTCCCCCACCGTGCTAGTACTGCTGTAGTCCTCCATGTACTGTTGTCGCCATATAGGCAGAATCTGTATAAATGGTGACTATACACCCTTTTGCTGTGTGAAGCACTTCTACGAGTGCTACTAGTTCTGCTGCTTGGGCCGAAAAGTGTGGTGGCAACCTTTTCTGTACAATTACTTAGAATTCCACATCCTCCACCCGAACTACTGCTGCCCCCCCATGTTTTTCTCCTGTTTCACAATCTATGGAGGCAGACCCATCCACAAAGTAAATTTCCCCTTCTGACAGTGCATTCTCATGTGCTTTGGGCGTGTCATCATCATCTCCTGTGTATGTGGCGCAGTCGTGCTGCTGCATGTCCACAACTGTGCATGCCTCTGTGATGAATGTAGCTGGGTTTACACCGCACAATATGAATGTTAGCACTAGAGATGATCAACTCGTATGCTGTGGCCCTTTGAGTGGTCAATGTGCTTTTTGACCTTTCGAGAATGGAAAACAGGGAGTGTTCTACATATAATGTGACAGAGCATCCCATCCCAATCGTAGAGATTTTTTCTAATTGCGAACGCGGCGGCTGCAAGAGCCTGTTTGCACGCGAAATGTCCCTGTATTACTGCATCGAGCGTTCCACTGTAAAATGTCAAGGGCTTGTGGCCCAAGGATGTCTTTTGTGTCAGCGCGGCTGTCATGAGTGTGCCATTGCAGTGCAAGAATAAATAAAATTCCTGCTCATAGTTGGGGGTCGCGAGGACTGGGGCAGTGGATATCAATTCTTTAAGTGTGTTGAAAGCTGTGTGCATTTCTTGTGTCCATTGCAAATTGGTGTTCTCCCACTGTGCTTCCTTGAGTGCTTGTAGCAGGGGTCTGGTGTATGATGCATAGTCCAATATCCACGCTCAGCAGTAGTTACACATGCCACTCTCTTTCTCTCTCTCTTTCTATTCTCCCGTCTGGTCTGACTCATTCTGCAGGGCACACTCTTGATGCCCTGATCTCTTCTGACCTTCCCCTCTCTGTCCTTCTCTCCACTCCCCTCTCCTGGAGTGATCACTTTCTCCTATCCTCCCACTTCACCCTCCCTCCCCCTCATGCAAAACCAACTTCATCACTGCCACCCTCCTTCGCGGTCATCTGACCCATGAAGCGCGTGTCAGTTGAGGCTTTCGCCGCCACCTTCTCATCTCCCTCTCCCTTCGGCTGACTCCCACCCTGACACAGCCCTCTCCACTCTCCACTCTGCTATTTCTGATACTCTTGATATCCTTGCCCCTGTCATGAGAATCCGCCTGAAGCCCAAAGCCAATTGTAACTCCTGGTATGACTCGGACCCCGTCACCCTAAAACGCAAGTGCAGGGTGGCAGAGAGGAAATGGCGTGCTTCATGTTCATCCTCTGACAAACTGGCCTGCCGCCTGCTCCAAAGGCAATACCGGCTCTCTGTTCTCACCAAGAAGAGAGCCCTTATCCAAGCCCGCATCTCTGCGGCATCTAACAACTCGGCCGAACTCTTTAAAATCTGCAAGGAACTGCCTAACCCTGCTGCAGTCTCTACCTCTCCTGACCCCTCCCAGGCCCTCTGCACGGCACTGGCCTCTCACTTGATTTCAAAAACTCAGGACATCCTGTCCTCACTCTCCTCCTATCACCTCGCTCCTTCCATTCCCTGCTCCTCTGGCCCTTCTGCAGCCACCCTTCCTCCCTCCTTCTCTGCCTTTCCCCTTTTTTCTGCTGAAGAAGTTTCCAGACAAGTCTGATGCATGAAAGTCTCGTCAAAACAGGTTCACCCCTGTTCCTCTAAAACTATCAAGGACCACATTGACTCCCTGGCCCCTGCCCTGACTGACTTCTGCAATCACTCCTTCGCCTCTGGAGTCTTTCCCTCCCCCCTTAAGCACTCCATTGTGCACCCTCTTCTTAAGAAACCCTCTTCCGACCCCTCCTGCCCGGCCAACTATCGCCCAATCTCCATCACCCCCTTCCTGGGCAAGCTCCTGGAGAAACTGGCCATCTCCCAGCTTAATCTCCATGCTGATTCTGTTGGTAGTCTTCATGACCATCAGTCTGGCTTCAGAAATGCCAGAAGCACGGAAACTGCTCTCCTGAACATCCATGAAGACCTGCTCTCCAACCTTGACTCTAACAGCCCGTGTGTTCTCATTTTGCTCGATATCTCTTCTGCCTTTGATACTGTCAACCATGCCATCCTGCTCAACCGCCTCCGTGATAACCTGGGTATCACTGGTCAGGCTCTGGAGTGGCTGACCTCTTTCCTCTCCAATCGACCCTCCCAGGTCCAACTGGGGTCCTTCCTCTCTGACATCTTTTTCTCCACCTGTGGTGTCCTCCGGGGATCTAACCTCTCCCTGACTTTTCAACCAGTACCTGGCACTCATTGCTCACCGCTCTCTGCCCCAACTTTCAGTGCTATGCGGATGATACCCAGTTCATTTTCAAGCTACCCTCGGCCTCCTCCTCTCCTTTCCTCATCTCTGACTATCTGTCTGCTATCCAGGAATGGTGTGCCGCCAATGACCTCTGCCCTAATGCCAGTAAGACTGAGATTCTACTCATCGGCACACCCACTCCCTCCTTCCCTGCAGCTCTCTGGCCGGCCTCTCTTGGCCCTCTTCCTGCTCCTACCTGCAAGGCAAAAAACCTAGGGGTCATCTTCAACTCCTCACTCTCCTTCTCTCCTCACATATCTGACGTCTCTACGAAGTCGCACTACCAGCTGCACCTCCTCAGAGGTATTCTTCCTTTCCTCTCCTTCCCCCAGAAGCGCACTGTCTCCAGAGCCCTGGTTCTCTCCAAGCTGGACTACTGTAACAGCCTCTATCTAAATCTGCCTGCCTGTACTCTCCGCCCTCTGCCACTCATCCAGAACAGGACTGTGAGACTTGTCCTTGGCCTCAAGCCCAGGGACCGTATCTCTCCAGGACTGAAATCCCTGCACTGGCTCGCAGTGGCTGCATTGTCCACAAGGCCTTCTGTGGCCTGGGGCCAAAACACCTTCAACTCTCTCTTCCTAAATATCTTCCTTCTCGAGCTCTTCGCTCATCCGCCTCCAACTCCCTCAGGGTTAGCCGCTTCTCCAAGCAACGAGTTGGGGGTAGCTCTCTCTCTGCGGCAGGGGCCTCCCTCTGGAACAGTCTTCCTGCATCCCTGAAACTTGAGGAGAACCATCTCCGGTTCCGGAAGCACCTCAAAACCCTCCTCTTTGCTTCTGCCTTCTCTCCCCCTCTCCCCTGCTAAATTCCTACCGAAACTGCACTGATTCTGCAACGGGGTCACTCTCACTGATCTCGGTCCTTGGCCCAGCCACTCTCCCCTTGCACTGCCTCCCTGGCAACCCCTGCACTGCGGGACTGTCTCTGCATCCCTACAGCCCTGCTTCCCAGCACTTGTCTGCACTTACCTTGCACTTGCCACCAGCTGGCCCTTATTATTTATCTTGTTATTCTTCTACCCCTGTTCTGCACTTTCCCCTCTCCCTTTCCCCTTGCACTGTTCCCTGCCCCCAACCCTTGCACTTGCGCGATCTGAATGACACCTGGACTAGTAGGATTGTTGTCCGTCTTCCCTTTGTTCCCCCTCCCTGCCTTGCCGCGCCTTGAAACACTTGTGTATAGGTGCGTTACAAATGCCATATCATATCATATCAAGGAACTTTTGCATCTCTTTGACTGTGTTGGGCTCTGTTACTGCTCTTATTGCCGCTGCTCTGTCAGGTATGATTCTTTTCCCATCTTTGGCGATCAACTGCCCTAGATATAATACTTCTGTCAGGCAGTACTGTTTGCACTCTCTTTCACTTCTCCCGCAGAGTAACAAATCGTCTGCGTACTGAATTATGGGAATCGTGGTGTGTATGTTTCCAAGGTCTCCATGCAATATTCTGTTGAAAATGCTGGGGCTTTCACAGTACCCTTGGGGCAGTCTGCAGTGTTCATATCTTTTCACCCCCAGCGTGAACGCTGTTAGGTACCAAGAACTTCGATCGAGTGGGATTGAGAAGAAAGCGTTTTTTAAGTCCACTACCATGAAATGAGTGGCTTCTGTTGGAATACTACATAAGATTGAGGCAGGATTTGGGACATAGGGAACTCTTTTTGAACTACGTCATTAAGTGGGCGTAGATCTTGGATCATCCTCCACGCCCCTCCCTTCACTTTCTTAATCGGGTAAATGCAAGTGTTGCAGGGTGAATTAGATGGGACAATTATGCCCTGCATTATCAATGCATAGATTGCATCTTTTATTCCTTCCTCAGCTTCTCTGGATATGGGGTATTGCTTCACCCAGGGTAGGATAGCTCCGGGTTTGGGCTTGATCTTTACTGGTGTCACTTTGTGTAGTAAGCCTACATCGTGTGGGCCTGTGGTCCACAGCTGCTGTGGCACTTGGGACATGTCTTGCTCAAAGTATGCTAGTGGGGCTTTGATCACAGCTACGAGGGGGAGTGGCACTTCTCTTCTTTAGATCATGACATCACAGGGGATTGCAATTTCCATAACTATTTCCCCATCCTCTTCTGTGTCACAAAAGAGGTCCTCATATGTCATGTCTCGCAGGGCCCTATTGGCTTCGATGCACAGCACTGTTCTCCACTGGCATCCCTGCATATCCATTGCTATTACTGTTATTCTTTGGGCCAATACCTGTACTGCGTGCATATCCAGGGACACAATGGACCCCGGCACTATCTCTGGGCCTGCTATTGGGCGAAAAATGAACTCTGAGGGCACCCTCCATTTTTATTTTTCAATTCTGGCACTACTCGCGCTAGTATTCTCAAGCCTTGTATAAACATGTCAGCGATTAGAGGTATGCCACGTGTTTGTGGGAAATCTGCCTGGGTGTGTATCACTAGCATGGCACGGATCGCACATATGCCTGGTGTGGAGCACACTATTCCTCTGTCAGTAAAGGAGATTGTCATGTTAAGCTTGCCGAGAAGGTCCCTTCCCAGCATGTTGATAGGTGACTCCTCATAGTACAATAGGGGTGAACGTACAGTTTCCCCTCCACCCCACCGTTATGTCTAGCTCTTCAGTGTAAGGAACCTCGACCACCGCCCCAGAGAACCTCTGCGTTTCCAAAGTCCGATTAGAAAGCGGGAACATGCCTTCTTTGAGGCAAGATTTTTCCGCTCCCGAATCCACCATGAAAATAAATTGTTTCCTATTGCCGCCCCTACCAGTGGTTCCTCTGCTGAGTTAAGGGTCGTCGACAGTATTGGACATGCAAGTGCTCTCTGTGGGCTGTCCTATGTTGAGTGCCATGGAAGTTCATCAACATCAAAAACATTCCCTGTCACCATTGTTGTCCCTCTGCATGGTGCCGTTGGCGCTCCATTTGCTGTAGTTGCTTAAGTGTGATTGCGCATGGAGACGGTATTGTCACAACACTGGGGGCATTGGGCGCTCGTTCATGTGTCATGGGTCGGTCTGACTATCTCACCTATTTCCGCCCATTGGTAGCCCGTAGGGGCTTCTCGGGTGGGGGTGTCCGATCTGGTGTTCATTAGAATATGCATTATTGGGCCTGCTTCGATATTCTCTCATGAAATGACCCCACCTCCCACAATTCCAGCACTGCCCTTGCATTCCCCCCTCTGGGCCCTCCATCTGCCACCATCTGCATTGGAATTCCCATCTGTCCGTTTTCCTCCTCCCGCTCCCTTCCTGCCGCGCTCGCAGCTGCCACAATGCTGACCTTCAGTAGTTTATGAACTAATTTAGCTTCATCTGCCAACCGCCGCTGAGCTATCTCCTTTTCCTTCTCTTTGATCCTCTTGCAGGGGTGCACTATGATGCTTTGAATTTCAGGCCACCCCTTGGCTTCTATCCCAGCTATTTTATCAAGGGCTTTCTGCACTTCCTTTGGGAGCACCCTTTTTATAATGAAGTAAAACAAGGATGTTGATTGGTCCCAGGCCGTACCCGTTTCCGCTCTCCACATGTCCTGCACCCGGAGAATGAAAGACATCGCATTTTCCTCATCAGTTATTGTACATTGCATCACCGACTGTAAATCTGAGGTGTCTGGGAGTGTCTCCCTTAGTGCATCCCACACGCGCGCTCACACTGTGTTGAATGAGGCCCCATGGTCACAATCTAATGTTATTCCTGGGAACCCCGCCTTTGCTCAGACCCCGTTAGCCTGGTCGCCCACTGCAGATACCAGCAGGCTTTTAACATCCCCAATGCCAAGGGCACTCCTGCCGTGTGTTTTTCAAAAGCATATATCCACTTGCTGGCACCTCCGAATAGTGGGGGTAGCTGCTTAAGCAAGTTGGCCATGTCCATTTGAGCCCATGGTATGTAATTTGGCCTCCCCGCCCCCCTATGTATTAGGGGCAGCTGCAGATTCTTCCCCCTTTTTAGTGCTCACCTTCTTTCCCTTTTTCCCTGATCACGGCCATGTGCCCTGTTCTGTTTCTTAACCTCCCCCTCCATTCTTCCATTGGAGACAACCCCTCTCCAAGCGTGGCCCCACCAGTGGCTACTCCCAGTCTTCTCCCCTCTTCCTCCTGTTCTTCTATGTCGCTCCAATATTCTTCCTCTCAATTTGACACTACCCCACCTTCTTCTATTTCCCGTTCACTGTCTTCTGTATGTATTTTTATTATTTGCGTAGGGGTGTCATTTATCCGAAATAGTATCTCACCTTTTTTCCACCCATCTTCCTCTGCCCTTACACTTGGTTGGCGCGTTCTCTCACATTCTGCTCGGGGGGTGAGTGACCCCCCCTTGCTCACCCATAGCTCTTAGACGGGACAACTCAGCTTGAGCCATCATCAGCCGCAAATCTAAATCATGTGTGAGTTTATCGATAGTAGGGGTACTTACCTGTCTGATCTGACCCTGGCTCTCATAAGGGGGTGGTGCGGTACTAGATGGCTTAATTGTGGGGGGCGCTGTGGGCTGTGCTACATATTCGGGATCACTATATCCTTCTGCAGGCACTGGCTTTGATAATAGGGGATAAACATGCGTGACCTCTACTGCTTTCTCATCTTGTGTGGGGGGCCCTGTACTGCCAGCTGTTGTCAGGGGAGATGCATTGTGTTCGTTGTTTTTTCCTGGGGGCACCTCCTCAAATAAGCGCCACAAGTCCAATATCTCTCTTCTATTTTGCAACCGTTTCCCCTTGTATTTGATAAACAAGTGGCAACCATGTCTAACACCGCCTTATCAAAGGACCCTCCCTCAGGCCACACCAGGAGTAACTGTTCTCCCTTCAACTCCATGATCCACTGGTCATGGTACTTATTGATCTTTTCCGCATACCCTGGTAGAGTTTTACAAATATGGACAAGGGGCGTGTCTGCACCCATTTTATTTTTACTCTCTATATGCCTTACCTGATGCTTCTACTTTATGCCCGTTTACCTATCATATAACCAATGTACTACACTTTACAATCCTTCTCAACCAAAACAGAATGTTCACTGCCTTTTTCAATGTCTTAAAACCACATTGACATGCATGCAACCCTTTTCATAAGGGGTTCAATTCGTTCATTAATGTTCATGCACAAAAAGACTTTTTTCACACACAAAAAACGGACGTTTAGCAGTTCTCATGGACAACAAAAAACAAACAATATAAAACAAATTTCACTGTCCCCAACACCCCTTTCACTCTTGCCCAGTCCCCCCATTTTTTCCTGTATTTACTCTCTACCTTCACCTTATTTTAGTTCACCCACTGGGAGAGAGAAGAGGACAGAATAGATAAGATAAAGTTGGAAAAAAGCGTTTCTAAAATGCTACTCTGGGTCTCCCCTCTAGGCCCCTACATTATCTTCTTTTACCTCAATTCCTCATACCCATATATCCTGTACTAGTCCAGTTAGCACTATGCGGCACTGAATTCCACCCCCCCCAACGGAGATAGGATCCCTGTCAACCTCTTTTCACCTTGTAAGTCATCACTGTCCTAATGGCCATATGCGATAGAATGAGAATAGTATAGAATATAGAAAAAGACCCAGAACCCCTTTAACCCCCTCTTGCTACACCACTGCACACCTTTTTGTTTTACCACAGTTATGCCGTTTACCCTGAAACCTCCTAATCGGACTCCCACCCACAGTTTTAATATCACCCGCACTTGATATTTACGTGTCCGTCTTGATCAGAGACCCTATGGACCCGGTCGGTCAGTGTGCCGCCCCTCGCTCAAAGACCACGCACTGCTCCGGCGTGTGGTACGTTTGGGTTTTGTTAAAAGGGATTCCATACCCGCTCGCCCTACTGCGTGCGCACGTCTAGGTGTACCGGTTGCCGTTGGCGGGTAGCTCTTGAGGGAGCATGCTCTGGGTCAATGCAGTGGGGCGTTTCGTGCCAGAAGGACGGAAAAGAACGTTATCGCGTCAGGGTCACCAATGAAAGTGAGAGATCCCAACAGAGTCAATAAAAGTACATCCCAGGAGGGAATGAGACCAAGACCAAGTGAGAGTGCGGTTAAAAGCTGTTATCTAAAATTAGGGCAAGCAGAATCTACTTGGCTCACGCCGAGAGCGCTGTGCAGAAAAAATGTTACATTTCCATTTTATACACACAAATCATCATCACTCTGGGAAGGCAGAGTAGGCATCTATGGGTGCTATAGGGTCAGAGATGGCCGATTGGTCCACGGGCACGTGATGAGATGACATGGTGTTCAGGGTCAAACGTTCAGCTGGGCTCATCTGCCTGGTATTTCATGCCAATTCTTTGTGTGCTTTTTGACATCCTATGCTCGCAAAATTTGCCCTTGTGGCCACGCATTCTCATCCATTCAGAACTCTGACCTGCTTGCCTGGTGACAAGGCCTGTATCTTAACACTTGTGAAAACAGGGTTCTAAGGCAGGCTTATTTATTGCCAGTCATGAATTACCCGTTCCTCATCAAAGGTATTACTCCCATTATTCAAACAAATTAAGAATGTATTGGCTAGGGGGCAGAGCTCAAGGGGTAAATGTATGGTCGGGGGTGTCCATTTGGTATCAACACGCGGGATTCAGTATAGATGGCTGAGGTGACTGGGTCACAAAAGGTACATATCATGATAAGTTTACACTTCATCGTGGGGGTTCAGTGACCGAGTGTCCAAACATCACTAACTCTCTGTTGGCACCCAGATGAACTGGAACGGGTTGAGGTCCCCTTTGCTGTTCGGTCACGTACTATACAATAGCTCAAGGCTTTTCAGAACATACTTAACATACGGTTTTTAGCACGTGGCTGGCTATTTTGCGAGTCACATAAGTTTAAAACATGCTTTTATCTTCGTTTAACTAGGCAGTTTTACTATAACAGAGAGACTTTGTTAATGAATAACTCGGTATAAAAACATTTCTTTGACTCGAGATTCACTTGTTCATAAACGTGCAGGTTACACCTACGGGTCTATGGAAGGGCCTTTAACTGGAGGCATAGTGATTTACTTCTGCATTATACTTCATTACATTATACATGTATTTACATTCAGCCTCATCACAACGAGGTAGCATGTGCTAGTACATATACATTTATATTTGGTTAAACATTATAATGGTGCAACCATTTGTTGTGAGCATTTCAGAATCATAGGTTAACATATATCGTGTTTTCAAAAAACACGTTAGTATAGAAACTTTCAGGTATACGCGTATATGTATTTACATGGTTCACTCATAGGCCTTCTTATTTTGTCATCAGATTTGTACGTGCTTACATAAGAACAGAGGTGTGCTCGTTTTTATCTGTGTTGGAGAAAATAGGCTCTCATCTTACTCGTCTTTTCCAACGTTTGATCTTGCCTTAAAGGGCACTGAGATTATGTTTTTGCGGCCAGGGTCTCTGGGGTGTGGGGGCAGATTTATAGAAATGAATAGCTTCTGCTATGGCCCCTGCTCTGGGTTGCATCTGGGTTAGTGAAGTGGGATGGAAGGCAGAAGATACAGTGTGGATTTTGTTGTGTTCTCGCAGCCAGCCTTCTTATGGGAATCGAGCAGTCGCGGAGACGGCACAGGGGAGGAGGAACTTGCTCGCTTCGCATGCCTGACAAGGAGAGTTGCAAGCCTAAGTGAAACCTCCACGATTGTTCTAACTTTGCAAAATGAAGTCGGTTATTTACAAAATGGGGTCTTATTCACCTCTGGTCTTGTACTGTTATGACGGGTGTTTACATGGGGGGGTCACATTCCTATAGATGTCCCCGTAAGAAAGGGTTCACAGTTCCTAAAGGTATTCCCACACAAGTGCTCCGGGGCGGGGCCCTGGACTCAAAGCAGCCGTGGCTGGGCCTACCCAGGAAGTGTAGGAATAGGGGAGGGCGGGGGGGGGGGGTACAAAAGCTCCCTCCTTCCACTCATGTGCTTGCTTAAAAAATACCTCCCTTTTAGAAATGGACGTTCCAGTCTGCAGTGGCTTGGTCTATGCATCCAACAACACTCCCTTTCCACAAAGGAAATACTATTGACACTCCATTGTAATCACGCAGCAACGCCCATGTGTGTGCAGGCAGTGCATTTCCTTTCTGTAACACCAGGTGCTGTGTTTGGACTGCGAATGGAAAGCAAAGTCGTATACCTGCGATTCAAACCTTAATCTTCTAGCAAGCCAATGCTTGTAGTAGCAAAGCCTATATATTTGTAAGTGGTGCACAGAATGAATAGGAGCCCCCACGTTCTCAGAAACCTCTACATTAAGTGAACTACAGATCTTGAGATGACACATACACATTTGCTAAATAAACACTGGTGTGTTGTCATGCTATGATGCTCTGACACTTGCCCAGAGCTCAAGGTGCCCAGTCACACCTGCCTACATTTGAAAATCAAAAACCGTGAGAATTATGTCCCGCTCGTTGCCATACAAGACTCTTCCCAGTTACACAAGGCTCCACCCACACGTCAAAAAAGGTAAACTATATTTAATGTGGGATCGACTATATGCAGAACACTGCATCAAATGTAACTGTGCCCTCAAAAAATGCATTTACCATTTTTTACAGGGCGCTTTTGCATTTGCAAGTATTACACTAATCCGGATAATGGCATTTTTTTCTAGCATAGGCAGGCAGGCCTTGTCAGCTGGAGAGAAGGGGACCTCCAAACATCACAAACCCACACACCATTCCATTCCGAGACGGCCTTCCAGTCTCTTTAAGTTGATTCTGGGAATATACCCCTGGTTTCCCGTTACAACTACAAGACTACGAGTTCCAGAATGCAGTTCAGTCATTTCATAACCGGGAATGCTTCTTGCTACGCAGGACGTAAATAACATGTGCAATGTCTCATAAAGGCTAAAAACATTGTTTTCATGTCAACCAAGCAGACACAGCACAGAACTCTATGCATGGTTAGTCTGGTATTTACTTTAGGACAGATGCAGATTATGGGGCTTTTAAATGCTAAGCAGCCCATCACAGTGAGCTGTGGCTTGCTAGAGAAATGGACCATTCCCACACACTTGTCGGCTAATGCCTGCAATAAAACGTGCCAAGTGGGTTATGTAAAAGAAAAAGAATTAGGGGAAAATGCCTGCCTAGTCCTGCTGCGACATCTCGTTAACATTTTAGCAAGCCCTTGATCAGTGCGTCCCTGGCAGGAACAAACAAAAATAACCCTTAATTAGATACATCACAGACAATTTTTTTAAAAACACCCTTTTCGGGAATGAAGGTGCAGCAAGTGCCACCATAGCCGCTTCCAAGTTGACTGCTCCAACCCTTCTGATGCTCAGAGCAGCAGCAACTGTGGGCCTGCTACGAAAACCCAGGGACTCCAAGTTCTTTAGTGAAAACCCTGAGCCTTTGGGAGAAATCCGGAGGTTAGGCAGGTATGTGTCCAGGCCCTGGGCATAGTGTGTTTCACGTAATCCATGGCCAGACAGCAATGCATAAATCAAATTAATGGGCTATGAATCCTGGATGCTGCTCTCATTGCTCACGCTGGACAGGGCTGACTGGGCCTCGGTAGGTTTTCATAACAAAATCTGGAGGCCTGTAGGTGGTAGGCAGTGGTGGAAATGGAAAATAATTGGTGGGAATCCCACAAGGGCCGGGGTAGGGCTGGAGTTTGGGCGGGACACTGGCAGAGGAGGCTGGGTTTAGGGGGCATAGCTGGCAGTTGACCTCCGATCAAAGGAAAGGTCTAAAATACTAGTTTATAACTGTGCTATTTCTTTCATGCTGCTTCTTTTCCAAACTATATATCAATTCCGCTTTAAACCACTTCTATGGCACTGGTGATGAGTTACTTCACTATGCGGATAATAGTTTTGACCAGTGTTGCTGAGTAAATATTCTTTAAAATGCACAATTTGCTTCCCACTTTATTTTTTTTTAAAAATCCCATTGGGTACTATTCAAAAACAGTGATTTCTGTTTGCCATAAGCAACGTTTTCTTTTACTTAAAACACACCCGGCACAGCTCCTGCAGCTCCCCTCTGAAAGCAGTTGGGGGGCTGCATTGTGTGCGATGTTAATAGGGCTATTTATTTATGCAATGTTGGTCGGAGGGGCAGGGGTTTGGGGCAACTGACTCTGGCCGGATCCCGAGATCCGGATACACATATGGGGCCGGATCCCAGCACTGGTGGTAGGACTAAAAGCAGTAGACTACCGCACAAATCAGTAGGGTTGGCAACAGGGCCCTGGTTGAATTGGCACCCCCTCGCACCCCTGGTTAACAGGGGGCAGGGCCAGGATAGGCCACTTTTTTTTTTTTTTTAAACTTCCTCGCGGAGGTTAAATAGGGCCGCTGCCGCGGGTTCATTCAATGACAATGAGGCCCTTGAAAGACTCCCGGGAGGTGGCGTGGCAGGGGCTAATAGCGCCCTGGGGGGGGGGGACACCAAAATGCTCATATAGTATAGAGTGGGATGAAAGAAAATTCGCGGTTTCCAGGTCCCGCCCACACCTCCACCCCATTTGTTACCGGCAGCGTCCTTAGCCAATCAGATGAAAGCTTGGACGGACCTGGTAACTGCAGCGGCGACCCGGAGTTTAGGCAGGTATGAGAGAAGGGTGTATACACTGTATATCTTTGATGCAAGCCCGTAAATACAGCAAAATGTCGCTGCCATTTGGAGGTGAAAACATGCAATTATGCTTACGCAAAAAATAAATCCGACTTTCTGGCAGCCGAATTTGTAAAAAAAAAAAAACATCTGCCCTGAAACTCCCTCTGCGTGGGCTGCTCGGCAATAACTCCCTTCTGTTTGGGGGCGAGGGAACGGGATACTACTTACCATCCAATGAGACACATGAAGACCTGCTGTTGCTGCAACCACAATCAAAACAGGAGGAAATATACCTGTCCGTGCGTGGCACGGAGTACCCCGTCCTCCATGATTCTCTTCCTAAGTACGTAGATGTCCTACGTGGAATACGTTTTAACGCCTTAAAGGCATTTCAGAAAGTGTCGGCAAACTCTTAAACAGACTTACAATACTATTGGGTCTCATAGGGACTTTATATTTGTGTTTCACTTGATGATGAAAGCAACATTTGGCCTCCCTTTACTAAAGCTCCTTTTCGGTTTCTAGGCAGCATCAGGTGAGTGCAAACGATCCAGCTCTTGTAATGCATTTTATATGCATTTCTTTTCGCGTACATTAACTCAGTTCATTCTCACCCCTTTGTTGTTATATTTGTAAGAGGAGCCCTTTTGCAACCTCTGGAAATGCACGTTGAAGTAAGAGGCTGAAGCTGTACATCTAATGTACTCATTACAGGTTGATATCAAAACATTTAAGTACGTTACTTTCTAAACATCAGGTCAGCCTGTTGTTGTTGGTATTGTAGACACAGTAGCTGCTGTCAAGCTCATTTACGGTACAGTTCACGCACTGGAATGCTCGCAGAGCAGTAACTGCTGTCAAGCTTCTACACAGACCCTGGTGTGGTGTAAATTATTATATATATATATATATATATATATATATATATATATATATATATATATATATATATATATATATATATATATATATATATAATGCCTGCGTCGACTATTGATTGCAGACGTGCTACTGTCTCCAGTTTCAGTGACTACTGTGAAAGTAATGATTCCCCAGGGTTAATGGCTGCAGATCCTGTACTTTCTCTGCGTCTGATGCCCATTCTGTGGATAATAACTGCAGGCACAGACATTGTCTGTTCTAGGTCTAATGGTTGCAGACACAGAAACAACACCCCTATGAATAGCAGCAGACACTACCTTTTCTAGCACTAATGGTAAAGGCTCATCACATCCTCTGGCTAGAGCGAATGAGTGCAGACACAATACCGGATATGGGATAACGATTCCAGACAGTACCTGCCCTCGAACTAATGACTTTGATACAGTATCTATTAATCCGTTACATGTGACAAGAAACCTGTCTTGGGGCTTATAATTACAAACACAATACCTGCTCTGCGACAATTGTGGCATGTACAGTACGTATTCTGGGGCTAACAATTCCAATCACTGTATCTGCTCATGAGGAAATCTGGGGCTCATTTTATTTATTTATATTGTGCATAAAGACAGGCCCATGGGCATGGTAGTGCACACATAAAATACACCCATAAAACAGCAACCCTAACAATCTCATGGGTTAGAGGGGAGCCAGAAATGTCAGAAGAATAAGAGTGCCTTGAACGTTTGTATAAATTTGGGCAAGGACCAACACAGCCTTAGGTTAAGTGGGAAGTCATTCCAGCTCTTTTGAGTCGGCATAGCTGAAAGACCCTTGAGATCTTAAGCTCGGCTTTAGGAATCTGAAGTTGAAGAGATGAAAATTAAGTTAGAGATTCACACTCTATTATTTAATACAATCTTACGGAAACATTCAAATACTAAAATAACCTCTAATGTTGCATGTGAGATTGATACAAAAATCTATGAAATTGATGATATTAACAAAATACGGTTTGTGAAGTGGATTAGAAAGATTGAATGCCTTGGTACAGTTAAAATCTGAACAGGCAGCAAGTAACTAGCCATCACCTCTTGTGTTTTTTGCGATAGTCACCCTGAGTGGGACGGGTATGCCCAGACATGGGTCTCGTGCCTCGTGGGCCTAGAGAACCAATCTACTCCTCACTGATGAGGCCCAATACAGCCGAAAACATGTCTGGGAATGTTGTGTTCTCGTGCAGAAGGCATGTGACCTAGCAGTTCGGGCTAGACTGTTTCTTCGGGGGTGCTACCACACCTGATTTTCAAATGGTCTTTCCCCTTCTGTAATGGCTTGGCGGGCAAAGAACGATAGTCTGGAGGGTTTCCCAGAACAATGCCAGAGGTTAAGATTTATTCTAAACCTTCCAGCCATCACGTCTTTTGTTTTGCAGCAAGTAACCAACAGCATTTGGTTGGTGTGATGGAGAACATTGATAAAGCTGATCTTTCACAGATGACAAGTGTAAATGGGAAAAGAAAAAGCAGGGAAAACATAAAAGAAGGAAAGTGTTGCAAGATAAAAAGATTTATAAGAATAACAAGACGAGAAGGCATAAGTAGTTTTATATCATTACATCTGAATCAAATGCAAAATGCAGTTGTGTTGATAGAAAATAGAGAATGGTGTTTTTGATATTATGCCATCTAAAATGTGTCGGGAGCAAGGGATATGAGAAATAGTAAGGGGGTGAAGAAGGTTGAGAAAAAGATGAATAAAGTGCTTGGGGCTGGCACTACTACCCAAAGATCAGGAGGGAGTGTCTTGACATAGTTGGCCACTAATGATAAGAATGTAAGGGGTTTTGGGGAGAATTTTCATTTTTGTGCCAATTCCCTTTAACCTTAGAAATTCCCAGCTCTTTTGCAGGATTTGGAGCTTTTTAATTTTAACTCGTGAGCGGGAATATTTTCTCACTCGCATGTGTTTTTTTCTGATTAGTATTTTTGTGTTTCTTACTGTTTAATGGAGTCTGGTAAACTCCATAGGCATCTGCTTTTTGTGCAGTGCCACTGAGCAGTCCCTTGGACTTCTCTTTTCTTTGGTGAGCTACTCTTCCCCAGAAAAGTAAGATGACCCCTGTCTTACTTGACTTTTTTCTTTTGTCCGTCCAGCGCACACCACCCACCACCCTGCTGGGGGGGGTTACATAGTAACTCCTTTTTCCCACTCCTCGTGTAACATTCAGTTACACTAACTCACTTGAATTTCTGGTGGCAGTGGTTTTTTTTTTTACTTTCTTGTGCCATGTATCTGCAGGCTGATAGCTCAGCTGCAGTACAGCACCCAAGGTTGACCATTTTCTCAAAATTGCCCCTGTCTTCTTTTTTCGCCATTTCTTGTCAGTTCGTTTCTTCTGGCCGTTTACTCTGTTGTTAGAATTGGGTTTGAGTCCTTTGTGTATTTTGCCTTTGGAAGGCTTCAGCCCTGAAGCCCGGTCTGGAAAGGCAGGAATTTAGGGAGGGTCCAGAAACGTGACAATCCTTTGTTTCTAGGTGTGCCTGAGTGAAACTGATTCTGATTGGCCATCTGGCAGGAGGACAGCCACCCTGCTGGATGATTGACAGCCTAGGGCTGTGAATGAATGGGAAGTTGCTTAAAAGGTGAGGTTTTTGGGACTAGAGACAGAGTCGACAACTGGAGGATGTAAGGAACTCATGGTGGCAACAGTAAAGAAAGACACAGGTGATCACAGTTCAAAGGTGTTTATTAAACTCTATACAGGTTGGAAAAACGCCTAATCTAAACCTTAATCAACAAGTGTCGACCATCAAATGAAAAATAAGGCAGTCCTAGTGGTGCTGTGTCAAATAAAAAAGGGCCTATACTAAGAAACCTATTGCTAAACCTTACAACTAATACCAAAATGGGTGTGGGATAGTTTTCAAGAAGAGAAAGAAGTATTCTCAAATAATTAGTCAGGATGCAGTAGCATGGCTCTACCTTCCCCACATTTTGAGTACTGGGTAAGATGGGATCTTTGAGCACAGCACACGCTCGGGCTTTCTTAGCACAAACCAACAGTTCTGTTCCAGCTAGCACTGTTCCAGCTAGCACCGTATACGCTCGAGCTGCCCCAGCATGAGACAACAGTTCTGTTTCCAGCTCTCAGGACCGTCGATGGCCAGTCTTATTTCTCTTGAAAGTCTCTTGCCTTCGAGGGCCTGATGTATTCAAATACCAAAAGTTCCTTAAACCAAATGAAAGTTCTTTAGTGCGATGATGATTCACCCCTGAGTGCCCCTCTTGTGGGCACTGACCCCTCTCGAAACTTGAAGCCTCCATCCACCAGGTGGACTATGGCTTTCACTCCTTCACAAATCTTCATGTCTTTTTAAAACAGTTCTCATGGACATTCCTCTTCCGGGTTCACATTTGTCAACACACTGTTTCTTGGAACCTTAGACTTCACCCCTCTTTACTGACATCCCTCCTTCAGGTTCACTCTTGCTGTCTCACTCTTTACCTTGGATCCTCCTTTGCCGGGCTACGACTCCTCTCGACTGTTAGCCCCCCTCCACCGGGTTCACTGTGGCTCTCAATTAGGTTGAAAGTGGCTCACCTGTGTGTCCCACCCTTCTGGGTGCTCACCCCTTTTTTACTTTTGCAATTATGGTGGGATTCACTTCCCTTGCTTTCTCTCAATGCAGGATTCACTTCCCTTGCTTTTCTTAACTGTTTGTAGATCAAAGTCTTTTGATTTATATGGGGATTTTGCTTGACCTCCTCTATGACCACTTTGACCTGTTTTGGCGGCTCTCCTACGGCCTTCTGGTATATGTAGTTTCAATCAAGATTGGGTCGACAAGAGTCTCTCAAGTTAGCACCCACCTGGGGCCAGTTCCTTCTACACAATCTCACAGTTCTTTGAACTTCCTTAAAATTGCCACTTTGTGACTTTCATTCAACACAGCCCAGTTCTTATGGGTTCACTCTTCGACTCACTGGCTGTGATGAACTCCTTGGCTTTTCTCTTCACTGGAGTCCATGCCGGTACCACAGTCGCTGGAACTGCCCTCACTCCTGCTTATCGGCACAGGCTTGCCCCGTGTACCATTGACATCTACTGCATGACACTTGAGCTATTGCTTGCAATATTATGCTCTCTTCCTCGAAGGATCCGTGGGCCTGGGGTGAAAAGGGCAAGGTCGCTTCTCTCCTCGCCACCCACTCGATTCCCATTGCCTTTCTACTTCTCTTGCACTGCCATCTGTGGTTAGCCGTCTCGTCGTGCTGTCTGCCGTGTTCGTACTGTGCTCTCCTGCTCCACCTTTTATTCCTATGGGGAAAGGAAAGGGCCGTTAGGTGTTGGTGATTCTGGTTAATTGCCTGACTCTGCCTGACCTTGCGTCAGGACATTTTAGGTAAACAGTTTAATTATAAGTCTGTTGTCTTTCGGGTCGTAAAACAGTGTTCATGCCAGAAAGGGGGAGGGTTGGAGTGCCTGATTGTCCTAAGGTGTAGGCTGGGGAAACGTTGTTATATGGACTTACAGACCTCGGTTTATAGGGATTTTTGTTGATCTCGGAAGGGTGGGTTTTGAAATGAACAGGAATGTCCAGGGTTTTTATTTTGAATTGACCAAGGGGGATTGTGGGAATGGTAGTCTTTTATCTGAGGAGGTTGGGAGTGCAGGAAATAATAATCAATGGGACGGGAAGAAGATGGACTGGGAGTATTCGGGTAGGATATAGGAAGACAGGGGTTCTGAGAGAGGTAGTTTCCGGGTATATTGTGGTTTGGTCTCCTAGTTGGTTTACCAGAGGTGTAGGGGTGATTGGATTTTATTAAGGGAGCTTCTTTGGGTAGAAGGGAGGTACAAGTGGAATAATCAAGGAAAATCTCAGGGACTTCGTCCGCCTCACCTTCCTCCTCGTTATAATGCAACGCCTCACCTTGGATATTCCCACTAGTATAACCCTGACTGTTAAATAAATTAAAGTTATATATGGGCTGTCAGTATTATGGGAATGTTAAGTGTTGCTATGGAGATGTTGTGCATCTCTGATGTGCTGTCATTGGTCATTGCAAGGTTGATGTCATAATGTACTGCTTTGGAGCTTAGGCACTTGTTATGATCAGTTGGGGATGTGATGTTGTACTGGTTGGGGGTCTCAAGTATCTGTCTGGCATACGCATAATAAACCTCCATATGAACCTACCTGGTGTGGTTTCATTCTCAACATTGGCGACGAGGATGGGATGGAAGAAGTGAGGAGCACTGGGGAGCGGTGAGAAGCGCCCACGCTGGTCTTGACGGAGTGTTTTGTCCTGAGACCCCCAACCCGGTGAAACGCTCGAGACCGACCCTTGTCCCAGCGGTCCTGCCAATGGTCACCGCTCTGCCTTGATTGCAGCCGCGTGAAGGCCCCCGGCTCAGCATTGTCCCGGAAGATAGAGGACTGCTACTTGTCCTTTGTGCGGTGTGGCAAGCACTGCGGAGCGTGGTCCTGTGTTTTCGAGGCAGAGGACCTGCAGCTGCCGAGCCCAGAGGCAGTTGGATCGAGGCGCGACCATGCTGCGGAAAATATAGCTGCTGCGGTGCTAGAGGACTGTCGGGCGAAGCGATGCAGTGTGCACGGACCGGAGCGGAGAGTGGGCATCTGCCTCCAGCAGGAGTCCGCCAGCACCCCCGATTAGGAGCTGGTTATCCCAGCATGTTTTGAGGGGTGAGCAATTCCGGTTCCCTACCTCCGAAGTTGCAACAGCCAGTCACGTGACGTGCATCGGGAGCGGAGCATTCACGTCACGCGCACAGTGCCTTCTACGGAGGAAATCGTGTGCCTGATCACGTGACAACGCTAGTCTTCTTCGGCAACTGAGGAATACCAAGGATATTTGATACCCGCCCAGGGCCCATTTGGGAAGGCGGCAACGTAGACAGCAATCAAAGTGAATGTGTGATTTGCTTTTGGTATTAGCCCAGGTGAGAAGGGACGGGACATCCTTATACATGAGCATTATTTGCTGACAGTAGCAGCGTACTGTACTTGGGCACATACAGGAGCACTATTTGATGTCAGTTGCAGCATGAGGAATGAGGACAGTAACATTGTCTTTTATTGTCTTGATGTGGTGATTGAATAAAATTTTGGGTGGCACGGGTGAAGAAGAGCACAGCGAACGGTAAAGACTGGGTGATCACACACTTTAGCAGCAACAACAAGATACTTGTGCTGACCCTCATATATTACTGCGTGAGGAGCCTGTCAACTACTGTGTACTAATAGTATGGCTTTGTCTGGCGTCCCTGGGTCTCAGATGTTCATGCCTACCACAGGCCCACCTAGAATCAAATGGGGCCCGTGGAGAAGGGGATTTTTACATTATGTTAAGGCAACCTTTGGCAATGAGATGTCTACAGAGAGGAAGGTGTCTATGTTAATGCACGTTTTGGGCCATGAAGGGCAAAGAATTTATGAAAGGCTGCCTGATGTTGCGGAATTGGACGTGAAAGGGGGTAGAAATGACTTTGATTATGCCTTGCTAAAGTTGGATAAACATTTTGAGTCCAAAATTAGCACTGTGTTGGAGCAATATCATTTTGGAATGAGGTTCCAACATGACGGCGAGACAGTAGAAGAGTATATTACAGCCTTGAAACACTTGTCATTGAATTGCAAATTCGGTGGGGGGTTGGATGAACATATAAGGGATCAGTTCATGTTGCATTGTTCGAATGATAAGATTCGGGAGGAAGTGTGGCTGAAAGATGACCTAAATTTAGATGAAGTTATAAGTATTGCCAAGAGGATAGAGCATACTTTGCAGTGTGTGGCGAAATTAGGTACTAGAGAAGTAAAGTCCTCGCAACCTATTGAGGTGTTGAAGATTGGTGATAATAAAAAAGGGGGCACTAAGGAAAAAAGAAAGACGAAAAACAAGCATGTGAGAGGAAATGATTTGGCTCAGAGCAAGGGTGGGGGGGAAGTCAATGTCAAGTGGATAGTAAGACCACTCAGAAGGATGTTGCTCGTAGAGGTCCAAGAAGAGATGAGCGCTTATGTTTTAGGTGTGGAAGTGCACGCCATTTATCGACTTCTCCGATGTGCCCTGGCATGCGAGCAAATTGCAATTTATGTAGAAAGTGGGGGCATTTTGAAAACTGCTGTAAGAATTATCGCATTGGTGGGGGAAAGGGAACCATGTTTGATGAGGAATGTGATGTAGGGTCGTCAGGAGAAGGTGAAGAGTCTGAGAGTGAGGTAGTCACAGTTAATATGGTAAAATGTTCAGAAGGTGATGAGTGCGAACATCCCGCCGCTTGGGTCAAGGTGAATGGACAACAAGTAAAAATGTTAGCGGACTTGTGCTCGAAGATTACATTAATGTCAAGGGCTACCTATGAAAACATAGTACATGGTTGAATGGAAGACTTGATTCCATCTGATAAGAATCCTGGAGATTATAATGGCGGTAAAATAGAGTTGTTGGGATGTTGCATGGCTCATTTCAGTTTTAAAGGGAGAACGACATATGGTAAGATATATGTCGCAAGGAGGGGAGAGACTTTACTTGGGTGGAGAGAACAAAGAGGATTGGGTATCAAACTGGATCCAAACAGCGAAGAACACGTTTTAAATATCGGTAATGTGATGGGAACTGGCAAAGTGGGTGATGATGTAAATGACTTAATAGTGAAATACCCCAAAGTTTTTAATAACGATGTAGGGTGTCTCAGGGGTATGGTGCACAAAATTACGCTGAAAGATGGAAGTAAGCCTGTATGTGCAAAGCTCAGACCGTTGCCAATGACTATGCGCGATGCTGTGAAGGAGGAACTAAGAAAATTGGAAAAGGCGGGTATTATCGAACCAGCTAAGGCTGTAGAGTGGATTTCCCCTGTTGTGGTAGTAAGAAAATCTAGTGGAGAGTTGAGGGTTTGCATGGATTTGAGGGAATTGAATAAGTGTGTTATAGTAGACCGACACCCACTTCCCAATATGGGTGAATTACTGAGTCAAATTGGTAATGCTAAGTTCTTTGCAAAACTAGATATGGCAAGTGCGTATCATCAAATCGATTTAGATGTTGAATCGCGTAAACTCACGGCATTTATTACATATGAAGGAATCTATCAATTCCGACATATGCCTTTTGGGCTGATATCTGCTTCATCAGTGTTTCAAAAAGTGATGGACAAGTTATTAAAATGAGTGAGTGATGTCTGGTGCTTCCAAGACGATGTGTTAGTGTGCGGGAAAAGTGAAGAGGCTTTAAGGCAAAAAGTGGAAACTGTGTTAAAGATATTCAAACATCGTGGAATTACGTTAAGAGGACAAAAGTGTTTTTTTTGTACCCGTACGGTGGAGTATTTGGGTCATGAAATATCGGAGGGGGGCCTTAAACCAAGGAAAGATTTGGTAGATGGGATAAAAAGAATGCAGGTTCCGAGAAACAAAGCAGAATTGAGATCATTTTTAGGTACCATAGAATTCTATCATCGCTTTGTAGAAAACTATGCTGATAAAGTGACAAGTTTGAGGGCTTTGTTGAGAAAAGGTGTTGAGTTTGACTGGGATAGAAACTGCCAAAGGGAATTTGACGAAATAAAATTGAGAATCGATATGGCGAAACCATTAGCTATGTACGATACCAAGAAGAGGACGATTCTCTCTGTAGATGCCAGTGAAATGGGCATTGGCATTGTGATGTCCCAAGTGGGAGCAGATGGTACTGAGGGAGTGGTGTTACATGCCTCTCGGATGTTGAAAGGGGCTGAGCTGAACTACTCTGTCCTAGAAAAGGAGGCCTTGGCATGTCATTGGGGAATTGAGAAACTTAAACATTTTGTGTGGGGGTCAGGAATTCACTCTGAGGACTGACCATAAACCATTAAAGGCAATATTTGAAAGCAAAGGGCTTGATAAAGTTTCAAGGAGAGTTGCTTGCTGGGTAACTAAGTTATAATGTCTTAAATTTAACATGGAAGTTGTTCCCGGTAAAAGAATTGTACAGGCGGATTATGCTTCAAGATTGAGAGTAGGAGATAACGATGATGGGAAGGATGACAAATGTGGGGATGTTGGCAATATGGTGTTTGCCACTACGGAAGGGGTGATACAGAAGGAAGAGTGGGTTGAAGCTTTAAAGTCTGACGATAGGTGGAGGCGCATTATTGGCTTTGTCAGGGAAGTTTGGCCAGAGAAGAGATTGTTGTCGGGTGAGGAAAGATCATTGTGCGAAGTAAGATTGGAATTGTCAGTGAGAGATGACCTACTATATCGGTGGGACAAGTTAGTTGTTCCTGGGAGTTTGAGAGGAAGGTTGGTGGAAATTGCCCACCGGGGTCACGTGGGTGTCTGCAAGACTAAGGATGTTATAAAGGCAGACTATTGGTGGCCGTGTTGTGATCGTGAGATTGAGGGAGCAGTGGGGGAATGTGCAGTTTGCATCAAATCAGGAAAGAATATTTCAGCTGTGGTGCAGCTAGTGAGAAAAACAATGGCACCGGAAGGCGTCTGGCAGGACCTTGCTATTGATGTTCTGGGTCCTGTGGATATGGGTAGAGGTCGAGGAAGATTTGTTATCGCCTTGATAGACATGTTTTCAAGGTGGACGGAATTTAAAATATTGAGATATGTTACAAGTCAATCTGTTGTGGAATTTTTAGAGAATGTCTTTGAGAGGGAGGGATTGCCAAGGAGCCTTCTCACAGACAATGGTCCACAGTTCACTGGTAAACTGTTTCAAGAATATGTGTTCAAATGTGGAATAATGCATAAGAAAAACTGCATTATATTATCCACAAGGAAATGGCATGGTTGAGAGAATGAATCGTTGTATAATGGAGGGAATTAGAGGAGCAAGTGCATGTGGTAGTGACCGTAGGATTGCTGTTAAAGAACGTCTGTATGCTTTGCGGATGGCACCAAATGTTGAGACAGGAGTGAGTCCTTTCGAACTGATGAGGGGACGAAAAGGGAACACCATGTTGTCACCTGCTTGGCTGGGTAGAGCGAGAGAAACAGATAAAGTAGTAGCGGAGGTGAGGATGAGGATGGAGGAACGAAAGGAAAAATGAGTCAAGAAGATGAATGAGAAAGCTCCAATGAGGAAGACAACAACTGTTGAAGTGGGTGATTGGATCAGAATAAGGAAACCTGTGATTAATAAAAAGGGGGATCTGTTGTATTCTGGTCCGGTTGCCCATGTGTTCAAGGGGGCTGTTAGGATTGAAAGCGGCCAAATTTGGAATTTATCAAGAGTTGCTAAAATAAGGAATTAGGTATTACACACCTTGTAGATTCTGATGGTGTAATGGCTTCTGATGTCATGTAGAAATTCCTAAACACCTTTATCGATTCTGTTAATGTCTTTTTCATTTTTATTTTTTTTTTTGGATAAGGGAGGGGGGTGTGTTATATATGGGCTGTCAGTATTATGGGAATGTTAAGTGTTGCTATGGAGATGTTGTGCATCCCTGATGTGCTGTCATTGGTCATTGCAAGGTTGATGTCATAATGTACTGCATTGGAACTTAGGCACTTGTTATGTATTGTATTTGATCAGTTGGGGATGTGATGCTGTACTGGTTGGGGGTCTCAAGTATCTGTCTGGCATACACACAATAAACCTCCATATGAACCTACCTAGTGTGGTTTCATTCTCAACAATTAATAATTGTTTAATCAAGAAACCTTGAGTGTAAGTGTTTATTTGAATAACTCTGTGTTACAACCCTACTGCTCACATTGACCCCTCTTGAGATAAGCCTGGCTGCTCAGCCACACTACCAACCTGTGTAGTACAGACTTATACCAAAGGTTGGGTTCCTATTGGCAGGAGGTCATATTTGCTGGAGTACACCCAAAGGGTACTGCACACAATCTTGCCTAACAGTGGACATTGAAACCGTAGTTCATAAACTTCAGCAGAAGGGAAATAACCCTAACCTAATCGAGGCCATAAAAAAACAAAAAAAGAAAATATAAAAACATGGCTGCGTACATATATTTTAAAGACAAGTGAGAATTGTGTCTGATGCTTTGGTCCCACACAAACAATGAGGCCAGACTGTTTTGGGGTGTTATTAATTTAGGTCAGAGTACCCCGGCATTAGTTAATCTGCTTTCGAGGTAATGCAGATACAGTATATAGCTATCACACTGGGTGTCTCATCTGGTGAATGCCTGCCACAGAGGGACATGAACGAAAGATGGATTTTTAAAATAACTTTCAGAGTTGGTGATTTTAATTAAGAAATGAAATTCTTCACAGCCCGGATGGCACATGTAATGCCCTATTAAAAACAAATCCAGAATTATGGGCAGAGGCTCTTCATTGTCTTTTCTCTTGCATTAGCCTATGTATTATGCCTTGATCCTGGAAAGACGGTACCCATTTACAAGAAAGGTAGTAGGAATAATCCAGGTATCTATCAGTTATTGGCTATGCTGGACTTACCTTCCATGTTTGCCAGAGTGCTTCTAGATTGTTTGCCAGAGTGCTTCTAGATAACGGCTTGGAGTGCCATTAACTAAATGATACCTTGTAATCAGACAGGATTTTGGAAATGTTCAAGCACATTTGTTAACACTGGTTGCGCTGGTAGAGTACTCTTGGACTAAGTGCCAATGACCTGTATACACAGAAATGTATTGACTTAAGTGCACCGTTTGATAGTGTCCTTACAGAGCGTCTCTGGCATAAGTTAGCTGCATGGAAGATTCTGAATGGCCTTGTATCCATGATCATTCACTTGCATACCAATACGCGGGTTAGTAAGACTGGATGGCAGTGGTCTGGTGTCTGAATGGATTCCCACTGGTAAATGAGTAAAACAAGGGTGCATACTTGCACCCACTCTTCAACTTGTATTAGCCAATCTACTAACCGTATTAGATCATCCTGAAGCAAACCCTATTAAATTTGGTATTTGTATTTTATTTGAGTTTATATAGCGCTTTTATCCAAAGCGCTGCACAACATTTTAAAACGGTACAAAAATATGAAAAAATAGGGAGGTTCAAATATCAATTCTGAAAGCACACAATCATGGACAGTGGAGAAGATGATGATTTTTCAACGAGACCTGAAAGAGAATAGACATTGATAGATCGAAGAGATCGGGGAAGAGAGTGTTCCAATGAAGAGGAGCAAGAAGCTGGAAAGAACGAAAAGCGAGACTGAGCGCAGGGTGGACGAGGAACGGTCAACTTAAAAAGACAAGAGCAACAAAGAGATCGAGAATGAGTATAATAGGACAGGAGAGCACCAAGATAGTCTGGAGCTAACCCATCGAGAGATTTAAAGACTAAGCAGAGAAAATGGATGAAAGGGTAACCCTCCAAGAGATGCAAGTGATGCTGAAATAGAATCACGATAGCAGAGAAAACGGAGTAAATGAACAGAAGAGTGGTATATAGATTTCAAAAGAGCCAGACAAGATGAAGGGAACCCAAATAGCGAACACCATTTCATAGCTTGGTTGTGCTGATGATCTCCTACTACTTGATTGCACACCTAAAGGACTGCATGCAAAATTTAATGCACTTTGTGAATGTTCCATCCAAAATGGGTTTAAAATACAGATAAAACAAAAATAATGGCATTCATGCCTACGCGGGCAAAGAATAAGAGGTTTTGTTGGGGAATGCATAAAAAGGAGGTTCGAACATGTGAAGTTGTATGAATACTTAGAGGTGATAGTGGACGATCATCTGAAATGGTCTGCCCGTGGGGAGTCGGCCTGTTCTAAGAAGGCCCAGCAAACTGGGGCCCTTAATACATTTGCGGGTAATCATAGAGGCCATTTATTGAAGACCCTTCTAACTATCGGGCAAAAATCTTGCATTGCATGCTATATGGGGCCGAAATATGATCATGGAAGTTCAAGATGGCCTTGAACATACTTGAAGGGAAAACATTGAAAAAGTTATTAAGACTTCGTAGGACATTGCATTCCAAACATACATAACCGGACAATCTGCAGAGTATAGATGGTATGTTAACACAGAAAAGATTGGTTGTATTGGAAGTTTCATGGGTTGGATTCTGGAGCCATTATTTATCGGCTGGTTCAAACATATATCAACATGACATATCGGATGTGAATGTTCGACTTCAACACAAAGATGTAAATCCAACCAAAAATGGCCAAGTGGATTATATTGATAGTTCCAGGGAAGGGTTCCCTTTGCCAATATAAAAAAATCAACCAAAGAATAACCAAGTTCTTTAGACCCCCAAGAGGATAGTTCCCTCCTCTTAGCTCATTCACAGTTCTCAAGGAAATAGCGCCCTTCCCCAGGTTTCTCGTCACGTTTCAAATAGTTTAGAATACTAAGGGCATGCAACTTCCTAGGGATTCCCCATTTGCTGTCTTCACTCTTTACTTTGCCTGGTATACTCTCCTGCCACGACTTCTTTCGTCTTTCAAAAACATATCTTCACTTGGTATGCTCTCCTGCTAGGACATTCACACAATGAGTTCTATGACATTTTACAATCTGAAGGCACGGATCTTCCTCGAGATACTCTCCCGTATGCAATTTATTACAGACACTTTTTTAACTTTTCCTGGTATAATTTCCTGCCTGGGCTTTCACACAATGAGTTTTCCTTTTATCTATAAAACGATATTTTCCCACTGTTGGCGTATTGTTCCTTGTTTAGCAGTGTTCGTTTCGATAATATATCTGTCATACAATGGACCTCTGCCCCTTTTCCCAGTGCATTCACATTTACTTGGCTTTCTTTCACAATTACTTTGCTTTTTCATTTAAGGTGCAGGTTCAACAACTCATCATGTCATAGCTTACAGGTATGTTAGCTTCTTTACAGATTTCAATTTGCTCGCGGGTTGCTTCTATGAAGCGGCGTACACTCTCTAAGGTAACCCGGTAACCCATGCGTTTTCCCTGGGCTTACCAGATGCTTTGAGTATCCTTTGCACTTCTTTGCTTTGGTTCCCTTCAGGTTGCTGGCTCCGCATATGTCCTGTTAGTCACTGCTCCATCGCCGGGTCTGTATACAATTTCTGGTGCCTTGTGCTCACGGGCGTTGTGCCATATCCACTCCGGTTTCCTCTTCTGCCGTCTGGGTCAACCTCAACACTGTTTTCCTGCAGCGTCTTCTCCCACAGTGTACTAGTTGGTGTCTGTGCAGGTCGCTGTGCAGTCCAGAATCTGCAGCTCTCTCTGCTTGCTGTTAGCTGCACTACTGTTAAACTTCCCGGGGTGATTGAATAGATTCCAAAGGCTAGACTGCTGTGTGTGCTTACTGGTCTTGGTGGTCTTTATTGTTCTATTCCTCTTTCTCATTTCATTTGTCGTTCCTTATGTGATGTTGAGGAAACTGGTATGGAAACCTTTTTGGTAGTGATCATTACCGCTTCCTGCCTCTTCCTCGTCTCAGTGGTTAATAAATTGTTCTTTGTGCCATGTTGGGGATTACTTAATTTAGATCTGGTACATGGTTGAGGGATAGTGTTGCAATATGCCATTAAGGCATGAGGAATGGAGGGAACATCCCTAAATGAGAAGGGGAGGGGAATGTGACTTTACCTAATGATGTTGTGTCGCCTCTCCCAGGTGGTCCTCCTTCATATAGCCACCCCCAGGCTCAGGTAGCGGCTTCCTTCCCCTGGCCACATAGGGAGAGTTTACCCCAGGGAAAGAAGTGATGACATCATCAGATTCATCCCAGGACACAGAAATAGAAACTATAAAGAATTTTCTCATTGTATGCACCAGTCTTGTCTTGCTACATTTACAGGGGTCCCCAACCTTTTGTGTGCAATGAGCAAAATGTGCACATCAAATGAAATGGTGAGCAACATCCATTCTTCGACGGAACATATCAGCGCTCCGTTGGCCCTCAGTTGGCAGAAAAGTGATTGCAACACAAATAAAAATGCAATAAACTTAAAGACTGTTAATAGAACATTTTAATTTGCAGTACGTTATCTACACCACGTAAAGGAAATTTGCAAAGCCTTTAACTTCATTTAACATTAAGTGGTTGTTAACAGGAAATTGAGTGGTCAGTAGGAAAACATTTTTTTTAAACCTTTATTTAAAAGACAGTCGTACAGCAAGCAGTATGTTTAGTGCCATGCATTTGGCACCACACAGTGTTCACACTGGGCACCATGACAGAATATCAAATTACACCCTTGATCAGTTCGACACATTCACATAGTGTTAAATTACAGAATCTCCTGGGCAGCTCATTCTGGGGCATTCTCATGCCCTCCCACCCCCCCACCCATCCCCTCACTGGGGTAGGACATTTTTAGATGGATAGGACCAGTGAAGTTGTTCAAAAATATAGTAGGACTAAATAAACATTACCAGGGGCGTCATGTTCTCGAGCAAAACATTTTAAAGAAATGTACTGCAAATGTATGCACAGTCAAATTGATCACAAATGGAGCACTGATTTTCAGGTATATTTTGTCGTTCTGCCCGGGAATTTTCCTGGTGCATACAAGACGAGTAATACTGTTCCTCGGTCATTGATTACTGTGTTGTGGACTGTTTTTTTCTGCAGGAATGTCATGACATTTTGCATTTCTGATTGAACAGAGAGGATCACTATCTTCTTGAGTTAATTTTCAAATGGCCAGTGGTAGGTACCACAAAGAAGATGCCCGACAGCCAGAGGGACTGGTTGGCAATGCCTAACCTCAACAAGGAGGCATTGGAAAGAATTAATAATTCTCAAGAAATTAAGATATTTTCTTTAAAAATTGTTAAACAGTTCAGAAGTCACAAAGGAATGTCAGTGAGTCTTATCTGGGACAGAGCTATTGGCAAACGGCATCCCCATTTCACGAGGTCCAGGTTATAGATAGGGATGCCACATGGTTTGAGGTAGAATTTCGAAAAGAAAATTAAACAATGATTTAATGAGTGGTGTGGATCTGGCCAGATTTATAATTTCAAAAGGGCAAATAAAAATTGCTAAAAGACCAAAAAAAGTATTTATTGAGTAACAATGGGAACTTTTAGAGGGCCGCGTTTTCAAATTATATGTTTAATTGATTTGTCGAGACAGGGATTATGCCATCTCCTTGGACAAGTAGTCATTGGACCACCAGCCTCCCACGGTTTTAGGCCAATATCCTTACTGGACATTGCTAGTAGGATATTCTCCAAACATTTGGACTGGAGAAGTTTGCTCAAAGTAATAATATCTTGGGCCCTCCCAAGCGGTTTTTAGCGTATGCCTTAGTACAGTGGACCACTGCTTCACTCTGAGCACCATCATGGAGAAATACAGTAAGGTTAAGGGAGAGCGATTATTTGTGGCTTTTTTCTGATTTGGTGAAAGCATTTGATTTGATTGATAGAAACATCTTGTGGTGTAATTTATATTTTTATTGGGGTCCCTAATGGTTTATTAATTCTTATTCAACTGTGATACGCAGACATCTGAATGTCTGTCAGATAGACAAGATTGAGGAATTATACATTGCTTTTCCCCACCAATAAATGTGGTTGTCTAAATGTATTCCTTTCAGACTTTGACTCTACTAATTCCCTTAGGAAAGGTAATCCACCCGCTTTGAAGAGTGCATTCTATAGCATGCTTCTTTATGTCAATGACACATCTATTTTGGGTTTAACCCTGGCAGGTCTCCAACAGGGCCTGCTATGCACAAATTACTATTTTGGGACTATAGTTTGAAATTAAATATGACAAAAACTAAAATTATGGTGTTCGAGAAAAGGGTCAAACCTTTAAAGTGAATGTAGAGATGAGGAGGAGGAGGTAAAAAAATTTTCATTTGAGCCTACTCTACTCAAAGGGCAGTGTTTGGGGTCAATCATTTTAAGAAGACAGCTGAAAGGGCATCATGGAAGAGTAAAGGGAGTTTTAATATTTTATTTCTTTTTTGGGACATTCAGATTGGACAAGTGCCTGGAGGTTTATAAAGGAAAGGTTTGTTCCAAAATTTGTTATGGTAGCACAATCTAGGGTTGTTTTGAAATGTCATGCCCTGGAGGGGTTGCAAAATAATTCTTGTGCCAAATAGCAGATCTCCCTCCAGGTACACCTGGTAGCGCCTTGCAAGCAGAATTGGTGGTGTTCAGTTTGAAGGTGTGTACCCTTGTAAAGAAAAGTACTTGTTGGAGAGGGTGCGGTGGGGTTGTAAGGCACTGCACATTTTGATACAGGGGTGGGATATAAATATATTTGGCACATTAAGTTAACTCAAAATACTTCTTAAAGCAAGAGCTTGTACTATGGGGAGAGAAGCAGATGTTTGAAATATAAAATACAATAGCTACCTCTCAGCTTTATATGCAGATTTATGTGCACACAAGATGGCAAAGAGAAATCTGTGATATAAGATCCTCTGAACGCTGGAGGCTAATGCGAGCGGTACGTTTAAATTTACTCACCACTCAATAAATGAAGGTGTGCAAGAGGAAGCAGATAGTGTGCCTGCAAAATGGGAGTCAATTAACATTTGGTTCATTTTCTGTTAATGTATTGTTTGTTTTGTGTAAGCATGGAAAGAAAAAGTTCCCAAGGATAGGGAACTCCCGTCCCCTGCACACTGCCATAGGCTAAAATAGCCAAACATTAAATGAGTGTCTTGCACAGATGTACAACTTTTTCAATGAACTGACAAGTATGTTTTAAAATAACACTTTGTGTTATGGATTGAGCCCATGAAACTTTGAAGATAATAAATTCACATTAAATCACCATTGTACAGACACTATCACGCGATAGCACAGATGAGATGTGTAATCCTAGAAATAATACACCCGCCTCCTAGAGGTGGCGACTTAAAGTTAAAGAAAAGATTAGCACACCACGACCACCACTGGATATACCACCTTGATGCCATACACCTATGGGAATGAATGAGGAGTTCTATTTGGGACCTTTCCTGTAAGTAGAGCGAAACATTCACTATAGGTCGGTCTGTATCAAATGCTGATTGAGTGCATCCAGAACATACGTGCATGACAGAAGTAAGATCATTTCCAATTGGGAGCTGTGTCAGAGACTCATTTGCATTATGATTTAGATCCATTCCAGTATAGGAAGATGTACATTAATAATTAAACCAACTTGGGAATACAATATACACAGTCTTAATCTTTGGGTACCAACATAGGGTTAAATACAGTACATCTTGTGCAATATTCTAGAATGTATTCCCATGGATGGGTTGAATTACCAAAATATGCTGTTGATGTATCTCTACTATTTACTTTTGACCTATCTATCTTGAGTAATCTTGCTTTCATTGTACAAATAACTGGATGTATTAACATGTAACAAATTGTACGCCCCTGGTTGGGATAAGCCAGCATACAGAAATAGGCAACATATATAGTCATGTCACACATTGGTCACCAGTAAAAACAGATGACCTTTACCACAGGGGGGTTGGGTTCTCTTTCGATTAAGGATCCTGGGTGATCATCGCCAAGGCATAAAATAAGCAGTTCTCTCATAGCAATTTGCTGTGCAATTCTGTAGGTTTGCTAATCAAATGGACACTTGTGTAGCAAAGCTAGCTATTTAAGTTGCCCTCTTCAATGAAAGCCCAGCTTGCCCTGCATTCCTCTCATGCCCTCTGTGCTCTCTTCACTCTCCTTTTCTCTGTTCAGTTTAAGTGCTAATAGAGAGAAAGTGCAGCAGTAATCATCTCCTCCACTCTTAAGTGCCAGCATGTGTGGGAGTGCTTGGCAAGAATTTCTTATTCAAATAATTGCAAATCAGAAGTAATCGGTTGTTACTATATAATGCATAATTACAGTATTGATACTGAAAAACACTGCATCTCCATGCTTTACAGTAAAGTTTAGCTTGGTGTATCTAAATTTCATAGTGTCAACTATATTTCATTTTGTTGGGGATGATGCATCATGTTGACGAGTAAACACTTTTGAAAATGTACATGATCAAATGATTTTGATGGCAAACCTAGTTCTGTAACTTGCAGGTTGCATACATCTTTCAACTGATGTTCAACCCATGAGCAAACCCATACATTCTATTACCATGTTGCTTTATACCAGCTAGCAACAAAGTCAGATGGCAGCGAACTACAATGTTCTACCTAGTTTGCTGAGTTCTCTGTCTGCTATGTCGACTGTTTAGTCTCACTTCCTTTCCTCTTACATAATGAGTACACAAAGCGAACTAGATGCTTACGCAAAGTAGTGATCAATAGTTCCATCCAGTCTGTATATCCACACATCTACTGAAATCACAAACGCTCTAGTTAGCCTCTAGAGCTCGGCTTTGGTTTATGATTATGATTGCATTATATATTACCACATGCATGAGACAGATGGCCAAACTGTTTATAGAGCCTTTTTATCACAACTATTTATTTGTGTCCATTCATGCAGCTAACCTTTTACATTTTACAGCCAGTCATCTATGTTTTGCAAAGTCTTTTCACCCACTCGCATAGTTTTATGAAGGACAAGTAGAATTTGCAAGAGATGTTTGAAACTTTTATTTAATGTTTAGTTTATTTGCAGGAAATGTCTAATCCAAGTTTCACTGTGCATGGCTGGCCTCTGGGTGGCAGCAATGTGCCAAACACTGACATTCACCATTTCACAGAGCTAGCATTTCAATTGTCCTCCGTTGCTTTGGGTCGAGTGCATTTCTCTTAGGTTGAATAGGTAAATTAAGTTACTCGACCTGCAGGTCTAGCTGAATTTTAAAGAATGTGCAAAGCCTGACTCATGTCATTAATCTCATTTCAGCGGTATGCAAAACTTCTGTATTGTTTCTCATTTCATATCTTGGGTACAAAATAACTTCTGGTGACATTAACAAAATTAGTTCAAAATTGCTAATCAAATGGGTCTGTTTGCTAATCAAAACAAATTTAATTAGCAAACTCTGATAATCAATTTTTGAAAACTAATTTATGCCTTGCATCGGCATCACATTCCACCCCCTTTTTTCTCAGCAAGAATAGAAATATTCTAGAGTTAGATAAAATGGTATGTACTGCCTAGAACAGACACCGCAAGATCATAACACAGAGTGGGACGTACTGTTCACAGTGATGTCACTACAGTCATTACGTGATGACGTCAGGACACTAACTATGCTGGTACGCACTACATGAAAATAAAGAATGGGACGTTCTGTTCACACTAGTGACATCATCACCGTCACACATGATGACGTCATGACGTGAATTTCCGACGCTGTTAAAAGGCGGCCATTTTGAAAAAGACATCCATAGCCACATGGACAAGACGCCACAAGCTTGGCAGCTCTTAAGGAGGGTGAGTGGAGATTCTTGACCCCACTGACGCATATATTCAAGAACATTACACAAATACCCATGCCAACACAATAGTCCATATTTCTTCTTTTCTCGTTTCATTAGGGATATTATACTCCAGGTGCTAACCTGTCAGAAGCACTACATTTTAGAAACATTGCGTTGCGAGAATGGGTGAGTGTAACACCTTTTTACTACTATGTATAAGAAGATTGACTATCCTCATAGAGCACAGCCTGACAGAATTGTATCTTTATACTTTAGAAACCATGTAGTGATTCTACACTTCAACGTGGATCCCCACAATTATTTTTAATTGTGGGGATCCAAGTCGAAGTGTAGAATGGCAGTTGCCATTGGTAACAGACCATTGAAGCGGTGAGTACTGCTCCCACGGAGATAACATTTACAACCATGTAAAGGAAACATTTTGCACAAATCGAATTTAGACAGATGTATGTCCTTCATTTTCTTTCTGTTAGGTGGAAGACATTGGCACAATGAAAATTGTTCTAGAAGCGACACAAGTATCCCATTAGGAGAATAGAGGAACTACAGCTGGTGAATTGTTCAGAGATAAGGGAAGGTGAGATTAAGGCTCTTTTCCTGAACCCAAGGTTATTTTCCTGCACCTTGTGTATTTACCACCATTATTAGAGACATGTAATGTTAGACTTGGACATTTGCTGATTTCTGTCACTAAGGATGTCACACCATAAATTGACATCACAAAGCTTTTCAAAATCGATCCCCTTGAAAATTGGTGCTTCTAGGACCTTGGAGATTATAAGGTATATTTGGTTTAACAAATCTTAGTATCAATTTACATGCTTTTGGTTGAACTTGCAAATTTATGGAACCCACTCACTGAAAAATATCTTTCTCTGATTGCTTATAGAAATATCAAAGGATCAGGACCCCTTATGAAGGGCTTTATTCTCTAAACGCGTTGGGTCAATTAATTAAAAATGCATATATTTCTTTGAAAGAAAAGAATGCTTTAATGCAAATTTCTTATGTTCAAAGTTTCATGGGCTCGGCCCATAACACAAAGTGGTATTTTGAAACATACTTGTCAGTTCATTGAAGAAGCTGTACATCTGTGTAAGACTCTCATTTAATGTTTGGCCATTTTAGCCTATAACAGTGTGCAGGGGATGGGAGTTCCCTATCCTTGGGAACTTTTTCTTTCCTTGCTTAAACAAAACAAAGAAACAAGGATAAATTAACAGAAAATTAGCCAACTGTTCATTGACTCCCATTTTGCAGGCACACTTTCTGCTTCCTCCTGCACACCTTCATTTGTTGGGTGGTGGGCAAATTTAAATGTACCATTAGCCTCCTTCGTTCTGGGGATCTTATTTCACAGATTTCTCTTTGCCATCTTATGTGTGTACATTAAAATTCATATAAAGCATAGAGGTAGCTTATGTATATTTCAGACATTTGCCCCTCCCCCCATCGGACAAGCTCTTGCTTTAAGAAATATTTAATTCCTTTGTTAGTTGTTAAAATCAATAAAAATTGTTTATAAAAAAAAAAGAAATATTTAAAGATTATATTGGCTATTTTAGCCTATGGCAGTGGGCAGGAGATGAGAGTTCCCTATCCTTGGAAACTTGTTCTTGCTTTGTTGTTCAGCCCATGTGCCAGGACTGATTATTTTCCCCAGAACCTTTAAACCTATGAAATTGGATATATAACATATGGCTTTACTATTTAGAAAATGTATTGCAAATACTTATAAGAAGGGGTGCATTGTGTTTCGTTTTGGATATTTTGTGTAAGCTTTGAGATGCATGCAAGCAATGTTTTATAATAATTGTAATGATCAGGGTTTTATATAGCTTGTTTGAATATGTTAAAACTGCTTTTTAATTTGAGCTTGTTCTTTGCGAATTCTATAAATTATGATACGTGTTTTTAAATGTTGCTAACTTAATGGAGGAATACGATTAAAAATATTGATTGAGTAATCCCGGGCATATTATTTTGGTAAAAAGGTTTTTTGGAATGCAAATAACATTTCTCTGAAGAATTTGGAGCATCTTTTCTCTTCCCAATAGGATTTTACACAAAACATAGTGGGAAACATTGGTCAAAACGTAGAGCATTTGACAACCACTTTATATAGGGGTGGAGGTGGGGTGATAAATACGTATTTGTATTCATTAATTGGCTTAATTGAAACGTTTTAACAGTCACTTTTACTGGATTTGAATATAGGGAAAATAAATGTGGCATGCATTTGTCTTTTATGCCCATCATTCACATGCCAGATGGGCAGAGTATAAAACAATGACAATTTTCCACTGGGACATAGGTGACACTAAAAGCAATATTTCTGATAAATATATGGCATGATGGCATTAAACACAAACCTCAATTGTACAAAAAGCAGTACATGCAAATTATTTAATAAAGGAAGGTTGGGTATGCATGCCACTTATTGGTCCATTATGCCCCTACTAGCTGTACAAAGGAACAGAAAATGTCAATTTTCTCCAGGAAACCAACGTGGGAACATGGTTCAGTTACGTTGCTCATTAACGCATTTGTCAGCTGAGCAACGTCTCTGAAGATGACAGAGTTTTAACACTGACACTGATATCATAAGTAAGGATATTAACTGAAAATTATTGCATGGTGTCAAACTAAAATCTTGCATCTACAAATATAGGTCAACTGGAACCACAGCAGGCTCATTGGCAGAAAGTCCTGCTGAGTTCTGGCTATACTACTAAGGTCTCATCCCTTCAGCACCTCCTCCTAGTCCCCCACACTATGGCCCAGAGCAATTGGCGAGCAACAATTTAGGGTGCCGCGTGCAACATGTTGCCCCCGAGCTACACATTGGGGATCACTGTGCTACAACATTGAATTTTGCTGATAGCCTACACTCTATTGAAGTGTGGGAGCTTTTTATGGATTGTAATTCTTGCAATTTGTTCTTTTATGTAAAGTGTGTGATTATGTTTTGGAGATGTGTCTATGAATTGGGGTCTTCTTGTTGGCATCATTTTTATTATATATCTATTTGATTCTTCTTTATGTCTACTAAATCTATATGTATGTCTTTCTTGGGCTGGTGCTGCCCAGATAGGCCTCTCACCCCAGGTTCCTAGGGTAACTATCCTGTTGACCAGGTCTGCTTACTCTACATAAAAAAAAAGAAACATACATTTTGTTAATTTACATACTGGTTCATCATTTATTTGCACAGCTGGTTAATACGTCTAAACATACAGGTTTACATGAAAAATATGATCTGCCATTTACTATATAGCTACTACATGTTTCACAGCACAAAGCTGCACAACTTTTACACTGTCTCGATACACATCTTGGAAAAGTACATGTCGGTACAAATGTACACAAGCTAGTTCGCCATGCCCTGCAACACCACTACGCCCCAGCACAAATAAATCACCCAATAAACACAAAGAATCATGGTCACGTATACCACACCAAAGCTGTAATTTGCCACTTTCGTGCAGTCACCATTTTATAGCACTGACAGTGCAATTAAAAGGAAGCAACACTTGTTAAATGTTACAAACCCCACTAATATAAAAACATACATAGGAGTGCACACACATTTTTAAAAACACACCGCATTTTCTATTGTTTTTTCGAAATTACGGATGATGGAAAAAAGACAAGCCATAGAGGATGGATTTTCTTAGGCCACTATAAAACTGTTGATTCATACACCAACGGCGTGATCCAAAGTGCCTATGCATTGCACTTTAACATTGCTTATTTCAACATTTTAACGACCGTATACTGTGAGAAACCTGAAGGTGTCTTACCCGCTATCTCTGAGGATCTGTCATCCAGGTGGCCAGAACACGGCCATCACTTTTGGTTCCAGTTCCTGGGGGTGGACCAGTGCGGGAGGATCACCTGGATGGAGGGTGTCTTTGGGGAGTGGAAATGGGACACCGGATGGCGAGATGCAGTATCCCCTTCCCTGTCTTTTTTTTTTTTTTAATTTTTTTTTATTCAAACCGTTGTTTATAGTTTGTTAAACAAACATTTACAACATACTTTTACAATACACATATTTCATTTTCAGTTTTCATGAGATTTTTACATGGAAATGATTTCAATTTGAAATAAAACTTCAATTTTTCTGATACTGTACAGTACAAAATAAAAAGGGCTCTTTCAATACAACCCAGTATACAAAAAATTTATATAATGTACAGATAACAGTTCCCCCATTCTTGCCCCTTCGGTTTTGATTAACCAAGGAAGCCCCATACATTTGAGCACGTTGTTAATTTTCTGTTTTACAACAGACTGAAATTTCTGCCCTTAGAGTACTGGGATCAAATGCTTTTCAATTATTTCCCTTCAGATTAGACATTGAATCACTTACTTGTATTACTTTATATTTGCCCTGGCTATAGGGCAAGGAAATTGCTGAAGATATTGTTTGCATGGGGATCGAACTGTAGCAAATTTAGTGGCTTCCTTGTAAGACTTGAATTTCTCCATAGCACTCAAGGTTTTACACCAGTCATGAGCAAATAGACGGATCTTGACATGTGCTAGGCGAAATTCAAGATCGGAAGGTGTTAATTCTATCTCATCCAAAAGAGCTACCATTTTTCTATGATATTTTTCAATGGAAGGAGGATTAAGGTTAGTGTTCATCCTCCCCAGATCTTCATATAGCGAGTTTTGGAGTGGATAGAGCATTTTTGCAAAATTTGAAAGCAGTCGCCAGTTCTAACGAGCAGACAATGTTATCAGTCCCAATTCCTGTCTTAAAACTGCATTTGGGAGTGAATTGGCTAGTCGCAACACACCCGTCCAAATGCGGCCCTGTAATTGGTCCAAAAAAGGAATTATATTAGCCAAGCACATGTCGAGCTCGTGAAGTAAAATTGCCTCTACTTTAAGGATGTAAAATTCGCGTAATGGAAGCAATGAGAACTTGCAGTACTTCACTAAAATCATGCGCATTTGAGTTGATAAAGTTTTTGCTTTTAGGTTTAATGTATTCTTCCACATTGCTACTGCGTTTGAATCAGATATTAAATAACCTAAGTAACGAATTGTGAAGGTCCGTGGAATGGAAATTAAGCCAATAGTCCAGATCCTTGAGCAGATCCGTTTCTTTAAGTTGTTAAATAGAAAGATGTTTGATTTGGCTGCATTGAACTGCAAATTATGAGATAAGCAATATTCAGCAAACAGTGATAGCTTCGTTTGCAGTCCTGATAGCTTCGTTTGCAGTCCTGATGGAGTTCGATCGAAGATGACAATATCGTCGGCAAATGCTAGCCACTGGATTTTAAGGTGGCCTAGTCGGGCTGGATAACTTTTTTGTTGTGACCATATTAGGGTTGTAACGGTATACCGGTATACCGGTATGGACACCGTGAACAATTTAATTATCTTTAAATAACCGTTACCTTGTTTGTAACGGTATACCGAATCCCGATATAAATTATGTTTTTGTAGTGCACTTTACAATGAATGCAAGCAGGGGTGTGAGTCACTGGGCTGGGCTGGCTGGCTTCTGTTCAGCGAGTCTGGGGCTGGAGGCGGAGTTTGCCCAGGCCCAGGCTTCACAATGAATGCAAGCAGGGGTGTGAGTCACTGGGCTGGGCTGGCTGGCTTCTGTTCTGAGCCTGGGACTGGAGGCGGAGTTTGCCCGGGCCCAGACTTTACAATGAATGCAAGCAGGGCTATGAGTCACTGGGCTGGGCTGGCAGGCTTCTGTTCAGTGAGCCTGGGACTGGAGGCGGAGTTTGCCCAGGCCCAGGCTTCACAATGAATGCAAGCAGGGGTGTGAGTCACTGGGCTGGGCTGGCTGGCTTCTGTTCTGAGCCTGGGACTGGAGGCGGAGTTTGCCCGGGCCCAGACTTTACAATGAATGCAAGCAGGGCTATGAGTCACTGGGCTGGGCTGGCAGGCTTCTGTTCAGTGAGCCTGGGACTGGAGGCGGAGTTTGCCCGGGCCCAGGCTGCTTGGAACATTCCTGACGCATGTGTAAGACAGACACGGGCCTGCAGCAGAGAGGAGGTTACAAAAATAAGTTTCTGAAGTTTCTATCAACACAGCATGACTTCAGTCACCAAGAAGAACTCTGAAAAGCCAGGCAGCTATTAGACTGAGCAGGGAGCAGATTTACTTCAGACAGTGCCCTCCTGGATTCTGGAATGGAGGCCCACTGGACCTGCGCAGGGTTGTTCAGTGCCAGAGTTGTGGCCTGCTCCTTGACGATCGTGGGTGCAATGGCAGCACCTGCAGGAGCCTATATACCTACGTACGTGCAGCAGCAGGTAAGGTACCCCTACCTACCCTTCCTTTCCCCCTTCCCAGCCCTGTTCGCCAACCCCAGTTACAAACCAGCCACAGGTGTAACTGTAATTCCTATCCTCAGCTCAAACAGGGCTAGGCGCGAGGAGGGTATTGGGAGGGAAAGGGGGCACGAGACAGGCATAGGCAGCCTCAGCGAAGAGAAGAGAAAGTCAGGATGCAGCTTTCCCCTTGTAGTCTGCCGCATTAGACAGAAAATTAATAATGGGGATCAATTTCTGCACTCTGCCTGCAAAGCCCCGTGTGTGTGTGTGTAGTCTCTTCTGTTTTAGGGGGCATGGTGAGGGGTAAAATATGGGGCACTGCACTTCTCTCTGATGCCAGTTAGCATGAGAGGAACGGACATGGTGGCGGCACATTATGCGAATGCGCAGGGTTCTCACTCATGTACTGACTCAGTTTTAAAAACTAGCAAGCACGTATCTCTCCAAGAAAATGCATTTCGTAATGATCCTGCACAGTTTTTATTATCCCCCTCGCCCCCCCTTTCAAAACTATTTGAAACCCCTCGCAAAACTAAAAGACAAACATTTAGAGCGGCACAGCACACTTCACCCGAGCAAATCGAAAGTGGCCATTTACTGTGTGGCCTTAGAACTGTCTTTTAATTATACAATTGCTCGGTTATTATGAATGCTATATGTGGCATAGTGCATTCTACCAGAAAAGCAGTTAAGTCTTGGAATGTACTAGGGAATGGTGGTACAAAGCATGTTTTGACCGTACCCTAGCAGTTTACTCTGTATGTTATGTTCTGCAGTGGGCAAAACCATTGTTCTGATCGGACTCTACCCCAGACCCCCGCCCCCTCCCCCCGGCCACCAAAATGTTGGGCTATTGATTCGACCTGGCTGACCTAAAGAGCCGTGGCCGGACCAAAAGACAAAGGGGCTGCATTACTAACTTAACTCATTTCACTGTTAGCACCTGTATTCGAATGCATGCATACATGTGGGGTTAGCACTGCGTACCAGGGGAGTGATTGGAAGTGTAGATGCGCGCCAGGGGAGTGATTGGAAGTGTAGAGGGAGCATAGGAGACTGCTCATTCTCACAGCAGTTCTTAAGTCCTCTAATGACTTGCCCTGTACTTGCCTTTAGCCTCTCAGAGGTCCATCTCTTCTTGATTGGCCTGCATTTATGCCATGCACAGATCGCCACCTCTGGTGGCTTGGCCTGCAGAGCTGTCTGAAGTTTTTTCCCCAGGCTAACACTCCTATGATAGCACGTGTCTGTTGAGAAATTGTGAAACAAATAAAACAATGTGACTCATCGTGATTTGTGTCCCCTGCCAGCTGCGAACACGGCCATGTTACCCTGACAGAGGCAAGAGCCAATTTCAGCTCCTAGAATTTCACAACTGAGTGTTTAGCCCCGAATATAAGAGTGGGCCCGCCCAAGGGGGACGAGAGTAAAAGCAAATAATATACCCGAGAGTTTCTGACAAGCCTCTCTCTATGTCTTCTGACTGTCTCGGAAAGGATACGCCAGCCCATGTCCCTAGAGCAGGCCCCTGCACCCGCCGGCACTGTATAGGTATTGCTGTTGTGTGGCCATATGCAATGCATGACTGACCCTTGGAGACCCAATACGTTGCATGCTGGGACATGTAGTTTAATTGCTCCTACCATAATTACTGATGTTTAAGAAAAACAGGACTGGCTGAGGCTGTACGCAACTAACACAGGGCTAGGCAACTGGCAGTTCTAGAAATGGTATGCTGGGAAGAAAACTCTGTGGGGTCGGTGATGCACCTGCTGCTGTCAGGATCTGATAGTGGGGTATCGCAGCCTTTTGTTATGTTGTGTTGTAAAGCTTTCATGTTGTGCCTTCATGTGTCCACCGTAGTAGTCTCTGAGCATCCAGGCAGGTCTGGAGGTTGGCATATTGTGCGCCCCTTGCCCGGGGTAACCAGACCGTACTCTGTGAAAGGAGAAGGAGTGGATAGGGGCCATTGGAATGGGGGGAGGGGAGGTGGTGAGGGGGGGAGGAATGTTTTGTGGCAGCAAGGCTGCATGTCCGTCCTGTGGATCTGAGAACTTGTTCTTCAGAAGGGGGATAAGAGACGCACGATTCAAATTAGGTTTCGGGGGAGACGTGGCCTGCGGGGTGTTAACAGCTGTAGAAACCACTCCTGGGCACCAAATGCTCTACTCCTGTTGCCCCAGGGCCAGAAGGCGCTCACTGCTTTGACATTCAATCTTTTGCCCGCTCTCTATCAGTAGGGGACACTCTAACTGTTGACAAAGCCCCATGGGCACTTGGAGGAGAGCGCCTCCTTCCTGAGAGCAGGATGTTGGCCTGGGCCTCTTCTGTCATCGGCACTGGTGGCGTGAAAGGGCTCTTTATTCCGTGCCCGGCGCTGCTGCTGGCAGGGGCGAGTGGCAGCTCTCCAACTGAAAGGGAAACCAGGGTCATGGGGGATCCGGCACCAGGCCCCCGATCTGACCCGAAGCCATGATGCAGCGAGGGGGTGGCATAGGAAGCGGGGAACCCCAATACTTGGGCAGGGCTAATGGGATCACTGGAAAATAATGCTAGGTGGTGTGTCAGAGACGTGTGGTTGTTCTCCTGCAGGTGAGCGCTCCTTAGGGCGCTTTTACCCAGGCGGAGGGTGGTCGCCTCTTTAAACAGGGGATGGCCTACACTGGCCATGCACAGGACTTCAGGGGTCTCGGTCCTTTCCTGCGGCCGGAGATCCCTCAGATCAGGTTCCAGAACTCAACCTCTTCATCCCGAGGTTCAAAAGCACTAGAGCAGGGGGGGGGCAGCTTTCCTGTTGCTGCACCAAAAATCTGGAACTGTCTTCCCATGCATATCAGAAACAAGCCACCCCACCAGCGGTGCAAGAGCCTAATCAAAACTTGGCTCTCCAACAAGTTTTAACAATCCATGACAATGAGATCCTCATTCTTTCACTTCACCCTTCAAGGATATTTCCCTCTGCCTGCATTGTTCTATAATTATGTTATGCCCCGAACTGCACTTCCAGTATTGCACTATAACCATGCCATGCCTTGACTCTGAGAGCCTCATTCTCCCACTTCACCCGGCTATCTTCCTCTGTCTATATTGACCTATATCTATGTTATAGCCCCGCACTGCCTGTATTGTATTATAACCATGCCATGCCTTGAACTGTGCCGCTGGTGGCTTAATCAACCACCCTAACCCTCACTGCACTGTACTTTCCCCTGTACCCAGTTAAGCCTGTTCATGTAACCTACGCCGTGATACCTCCGGGTTTGGGCGTATAACAAATGTAATAAATAAATAAGTGGGTGATTTCAGAGGTATAGGGCAGAGTTAACAGCTTTTAGCCTTCAAGCTTGACCAGAATAGTCTCATTGGAATGTGTAAAGAAGTTAGATGCCCCCACACAAGTATGTTTGCCACTCCCCCACATTCTCTGAAGTTAGCGCCTCCACCAACATTTAGCCCCCCTGTCCCCCACCCACCGAAATGTTACCCTAGGTGCACCACTGGAAGGAGCAGATATGCACACTTGCTGTTGGCAGAGAGGTGAGGAGGGAAGACTTTCCTGAAACCGGCAGCATTAAACTTTTACTCTGTTTGTGCACATGCAGAAAAATGTACTTGCACTAACACAGTAAAACTTGAAAGCTGCTATTTTCAAGACTTCCATGCCCGTCTGCTTCAGCAAAATCAAATGCTCACATAAGCCCCCTCCCCACGGATGCGAGCCTACATATAATGACATTATGTGTACTTTTTCACACCCGAGGTTAGGGTCTGTGCAATTGCTTTTTCTTCAGCATATGTGTTATGTGAATGTCACTAGAATAGCATTTAGGTAGTCAGTCTAGTCATTTATTTCTGTGGCATGACCTTATCGGTACAAGTGTTATCGTGTACAATCTACTTTGTATGGCATGACAGTATTTTACATCATTTGAGATTTGTTTTTCTTCATATTGATGGTCTAATTACCATTAGTGCGACTGAGACATAAGTGACTTCTACTACAACACTTGCATGACTCCACATTTCTTGACCTCCTACCTCTCTAAACTTCTATAAAGGTTGTATATTGTATGACCAAGTTAAGTTGGACCACCAGGATCCCCGTCTGCTGCGTTAAAGTAACATAAATTTATGTAAGAAGAACTAAGGCAACTTCTTGGTGGAGACTCTTGTTTGTGTTTTGTGTCTTGGTGAAAATGTGTGACTTTCCCTGGCAAAATATTATCTAAGATAATGGTTAAACACGCGTGTGTGCTATACCGCGATAACCACGGTATACCGTCATTTCGCATGCAGGTTATCATACCGTCAAAAAATCAATACCGTGACATCCCTAGACCATATATCATTGATGGTACACAGATCTAGATTAAACAGGGTGGCAGCCAAGTTTCAACCCTGTTTGACCCCTAAAGCAATCGCAATTGGTCCCGTGGTAGCTCCAGCCTGATTGACTCTGACTCTGATAAAATACACAGTGTTTGTGTGCAGTTTGGCAATTAGATATGTAAGATGGTCTGTTATGCCCAATGCCCGCATTTTTTTCCAAAGCAGGCCACGCACAACACAATCAAAGGCAGCAGATAAGTCCACTGAAGCCATATATATTGGCCCTGTGTATGGAGTCTTCGATTTGGCAAGTAAGTGTGCCATAATCGTAGCATTAAGGGAAGTTCCCATCCGTGCTCTGAAAGCGAGATAAAGTGTTGTTGATTTTCAAAAGTAATTGGAGTTCCAGTAAAATTAAGATGGCAAAAACTTTGGCGGATGCATCTATCAATGCGATAGGCTGATAATTGGCGGGATTACTTCTTTCACCTTTTTTGTAGATGGGCACAGTGATAGAACCCAACCATGAAGATGGAATTACTAAGGATGAAAGCACACTATCAAATTGGGGTTTCAATACTTTAGCCCAAAGTAATGGCTGAGTTTTCACTGCGATATGTAGTGCAAATCGTTCTTTTTAACTTATAGTATTCATCTAGTGTATAGCAGATTTTTTTTTTTTAGCTTATGCAGATCTGTATTTTTTATTCGTTTGGCTAGAAGGAGTTCAGGACGGCCATTTAATTTATTTAGTGCATTAGGCTTGTTTGTTTCGTGTTGGATCCTAGCCATTGTATGCGTTAACATTTGCAAATACTTGGTTGGATCTTTGTCAATTGATTGAGATTTTCCAGGGCTGTCCTGGAGTCCCTCGAGCCATTTGTCAATGCAACCATTAATTCTGTCACTTAGACGGTTGTTCCATCTTATTGAAAGATGTGGTCTGTCAGTTTCTAAGAATCCCTGATTTAGATCCTGGGCTAAGACAGTGACGTTCATGTGTATGGTCAGCGAAATCAGCATATGGTCGCCAAATTCAAGATCTGTAGTTAAGATGTCAGTAGAACACTCTTGCAAGTTCGCAGATATAGCAAAGTGGTCTATGCGGGATCTATATGGGCCCCTCTTCCAGGTGTAATCTAAACCAGAATATTGGTTAGGAAGTCCCATTGTTCTAGATGGCGATTCCACATAGCTCCCCTGCCGTATGAGGATAGGGGAAGCTCATTGGGCATGTTAGTAGAAGGTTGCATCCAACATTCCGCGTTATGATCGCCGCCGATAATTATCCGGCATGCAGCATATTTAGTGAGTACTTTATCTAGTAAAGCATCCAAGTGATCAAAAGCACTGTTGATTTTTAGACGTTTAGGATTGTGATATAAGGATGCACATAGAAAGTATTCCACTGAGGGGAGTTGGAAAGCTATGACAACTGCTACGAACAATGGAGATTGATATATTTTGTGGGTGGTGAAATGCAAATTGGTATTTATACAAATAGCAATTCCACCATGCGGACGTCCAGTTGGGCCGCGCTCAATCGGTTTTTGAAAGATTAGGAAGCCAGGCAGTGTGATGTGATGCATAGCCATAGTCTCTTGACAAAGTAATATGTCATAATTTAAGACATCATGCTTCTTGTTGACCCAGGAGAAAAGATTTGTGTAACCGCAAGAGTTCCATGAAGCTATGGAGAACTTGTGGATTTTTTAAAGTGGGAATGTTATCCATTGCGGGGTCAAATGTGGAGGACAAGGAAGATGGCCATTACCAATCCTTGCTGGCGTTTGAAAGGGCAACCAATTGGGTAATGACTTCTGGAAGGATCCTGCCATGATCTTTTGGGGAAACTGCAATTTTTTCTGCTGGAGAAGATTGTCTGAGTGGTGTTTCGTTAAAGGCTATGGCCTCATCAAGAATTTCAAATGGTGTCGGCAGAAGGCCGATCGTTTGCAGTTCACTCCTATGTTGCCATATCAAATCGGAAATAATGGTGGTTTGGACTTTGCATACCATCCTGTAATTTTGTGTTTGAGGAAGCGTAATCCATTCAATATCGTCTGAATGGAGCGTCCTGAGTCCTGGAATTTGTCTAAAGGTCTTCAAAAGGGCAGATCGATGTAGACGTTTATTGCCATAAATGTTCGGATCGGATTCCCAACCAAGTTTGGTAGGAGTGGATACATTGGTTTTGTTTGTGGGCTTTGAAAAATCTGCACATTCAAATGGCATCTTTGCAGATTGCTGGCCTTCCATTTGATACCCATTCTGTGTGTTCATGTGATCAATTTGGTCAGGGTTGTTGTCCCTTATTGAAAGTAGGTTGGTTTGTGGGCAGCCACTAATTTCATTGGGCTGCGTTATTGGTGTTTGTGTCCCATCCCGAAGGGCGGGAGATTGTTGAGGTGCATTCCCAGCCTGCACTGCTTTAGTCGCAATGGGCTTAAAGAAAGCTGATAACTGAGTTTGAGCAGTGATCAGTGTTTTATCATTATGCACAGGAGGTCCACAAAAGCTGGGTCCTTTTAGTTCCTTCTGAGATTTCACATTCATTTTTCCTTTTTGTTTTGTGGATTTCAGTCCTGTGTCTATGCTTTCAGAGGCAGGCTGGGAAGCTTTTTTTCAGCATTGGGGAATGGACATGACAACGTACCTAGTTCACTGCCCACTGACTGTTTAGGGGCCTGTGTAATGCTGTCATTTCATAGAGAGTCCGAAATTTTATTTTTTTGTTGTCATTTTTCCTTTTTTTGTTTGTTTTTGAGTTAGGTGGTTTTGCCACAGGAAAAAGCGGCTGCCTCTCCTCTTTCCTCTTTAAAGCTCTGAGAAAGAGGCGCTTTTCTTTGCGAGAAGTAAAGAATTGGCCAGCACTAGCTGCATCTCCAGTGTTAACCTTAACTTTACCATCTGGGACCGTTGTTTCACACCTAGACTCTGAGAAGAGGTTAGTAAGGGCAGATGGACTATCTGGATGGAAGATTGTATCAACCTCCAAGTCTTCTTGATCCACTTCACACTCAATTTGACAGTCCATAGGATTTTTTTGTACAAAGAACAATATCTCATCAATCTTCTCTGTGTTTCTATTGACCATTTGGCATAGCTGGGTATGAGTAAATATGTGATGGTGGAAAGGAGCCGGAGGAGCAGCAACCGTTTGGGTAAAAGATTACGCAAATGAATAGGTGTTCGGCTGGGTTGAAGGCAACATGGCAGACGCCACTGCTTGTTCATTCAGTTGGGTTTGAGTAGCAATATTTACGCATTCCACCTTTTCTGATTTATTTATTTATTTTTTTGTATGTGCAGGAACTCGCCCGCCAGTCGAAGGGTTTGTGCCTTCCAGGCGGATTGAGTCCGCAAAAATGAAGCCCTCCAGTTTATTAAGTTTGAATAGTATTTGATTAATTGACGACTTGCAGTCCCTAAGTTCATAATGCGTGTATTCGTGACCTTTGTCGAGTAAATTCAGAATACGAGTTAGAACTGGATATGAAGCCTCTAAGGACTGGAGGTCGTCAGAGGGATCCAGCAGGTCAAAACCCAGAGGTGGTATAGGGCGCCTAAAAGATGGAGATGAGGCAGCAACAGCTGACAAGGGAGTTGGATCTGTTTTGGACGGCAAGGGCAGATCTTTGAGCAAATCCTTTGTCATCGGAGGATTGGTGAGCGTGATTGAGCTAGATGAAATGTTAGAAATATCTAGCGTCGCTCTTTCCTTACAGTACAAGTGAACATCAGCTCTTTTGCAGCTGGGCAAAGTAACCGCGGTGGAGGGCCCATCTGACAGGCGAACCCGTTTTTCCAGGGCCGAAAGAACTGCCGGGGCAAGAATGGAGTTGTCAGAGGGCGAGGTGTTCAGTGGATCATTAGTTCCCTCCCCCATAGATGAAGGCTCGTCCATTCGCATACTCAGGAAACTCTTCCTGGATGAGGCCGGGTGAGCTAAACCCCCTCCCTTTGGAGCAATTAACTGTTTAGGCAAAGGTGGCATTGATAATTCAGCTTGTGCGCGTGCATATGCAAAAGCCACTTCGTGGAAAATTATATCATTTGCCGCAACCGCATTCAGTGCGCAGTGCGGTGTCTCCATATTTACTATCTCAACCATTGGAGAAAGATTAGAGGAGACTACTTTTTTTTTATTTTTAGAATGTTTGTTTTTTGGCACAATTTTGCAGGTTGGGCAACCGCTGCGTAAGGAGTAAACCATAAGGATTGTGCCATACAGAGCCGATGCCCTTCAAAATTCGTTGGACTTTAGCGAGGCACCTTTGTTAGATAGAAAGTTATTTTCAAAATTGGGAGGAGCACAAGAACATTGCAATGTGAAATGCATCCATAGTTAAAAGGTTACCATATGTCAACTATAGTTGCAGAGAATGTAGGCCCTTTGGAGCAACCAGCGCCACTGCGTACCGTGCACCGTGAACAGTCAACAGTACTTCTATGTACTTCCACGGTGCACGCACGGGTGCGCTGAATGCTCGTGCCTTATGCAGGCCAGGGGCGTTACCAAAACAGGGGGCGGAGAGGCGTCACAGGGACACACCTTCAAGAAAGAAGAAAAAAATGATTAAGACAATGCGACCTATGTTTAGTGCTTGCAACGTACATAGGTGACGGGGTAGGGGGACGTGTATTATCCCATCAAGGGGCGGAGCCCGTTCCGTGAACCACAATGTGAACACAACGTGGAAACAATTGGTCAGTCCCCGAGCACAACGTGAAAACCACAACGTTGCACGCCTCTCACAGTCAAAGTCGTGCCTTTGCAATCAATCACCTTCTTTTCCTCACGTTAGAGTCAGGCGGCGTGTGCAGCCTTCAAAGACTTTCTGCCGTGTCCAGATGCACGCGTAGATACAAGCTGATGGATAATCCTTTACTTGAGTCGCGAAGCACTTCCAAGTAGGCGTCCAGCAGCACCCGGCGCCAGTCAACAGTACTTCTATGTACTTCCACGGTGCGCGCCTTCCCTGTAACACTTTACCCCATCCTACCCGGTAGGATACATAGGGTCTCGACCCCCCCCTGCACTCTCTTTTTGACACAAACACTTTCTCACGAATAACTCACTGTGAGGGAAAATGGACTAACACCCGAACCGTATACCTCACATGTCCCACTACAATGGTAAGGCAGGGACAGCCAATTGCTGATCATTACACACACCTGACTTCCATCATACTTCCCCACATGGATAAAAGGTGGAGCAAGAAAGGACACTGAGCAAGGCAAAGCACACAATGAAGCAGTAGTTCCAATACGGCAGTTTAATACGAGGCGGAAGATGGCAGGACCGAAGAGCATTGTAAGGAGAGAAATACCCTTGACCTTTTCACAGGCAAACTGTATCTTTCATGACCCTGCAAAAGTAGGAAACGTAAGACCTGGAATTAAAGCTAAAGAATTCTGTATTGTGTGTCAGAGGTACCTGTGGCTCTCCCACGTCGATAGTTAAGGCGAGGAGACGCACCTGCCGCCGTGGTACTGTCCTTTGCTCCTACAACAAAGCATCACCAGTGAAGTCAGCACTGTGTCTGTGTGGAAACCAAGGTTACAAGCAGCCACATTGTATGAAGATTTGTTAAGACAGCGGATGAGTGAATGAACTTTGAAGCTAAAATACGATACCATAGATGGAGTGGTCCGGCATCACGTGGGTGCTCATTCGAAAGTCTGTTAGGTATCCAACCGAAAGGGTGCGAACGTTAAAAGAAAGAGAATTGTGGAATCAAAGTGGTCCTGCAACGGGTCTAGCCAAACCCTGTGCACATTCGAAAGTCTTCAATACTTGATTTAAAATGGACATTGGTTCGAGCCCGGCTGGGTGAGACTCATTGTGTAGAAGGGATCTAAGCCCGGCAGAGGGGGATCGAGGGTGAACTGTGAGTCACCCGAAAAGGAAGTAGCTACGAACATTGTGCGATAAAGCGAAAGACGAAAGACATGCTCGAGCCCAGCAGAAGGAAGCCTGTGCGGAACTGTATGCTAATAGGATCTGAGCCCAGTTAAGGCGGGTCCGGGGTGGATAATGATTCCCCCGATGTGAATACTTGTGAAAACCTAGAAGGAAAAATAACTTGTCTATTTGGTTGCATCAGGCCCTTTGAGAGAAGAGACGTTTGAGAAGGAAGGAGACTTGCGCTCCGGAGGCCCTGATGCTGATGAGTGAACTGTAACCTTGTGCTGACCATGCCAGAGTCTGTGCTATGCTCGAGTGAACCACCTTATCCTGTGCTAAAAACGTGGGTAAGGGAGGCCAACTGCCTGAAAACCTGACATATCATTTTGAACACTTCTTGCCGTTTCATAACATTATTTCCCACACTATTTCTATTTAGAGGTAAAGATTGGCAATATGGTTTTTAGTATAGGCCCTTTTATTTTGACAAAGACAGCACTAGGACTGCGTTATTATTATTTGATGGTTTTAGGTTTCTCCCATCTGTAGATTTAGGTTTAGCTGTAAATTTAGGTTTAGATGGGCATTTATCATACCTTTTTTTGAAGTTCAATAAACATCCTTGAACTGTGGTCACCTGTGTCTTACTTACTGTTGATGCCATGCCTTCCTTACAATACACAGTGCTCCGGATAAGATTTGAAAGTGGGAGTATTTTACTCCTATTTTTATAGGTTGGGAGTAAAATGATTTTTTAGAGAGTAAAAATGTAAGTTTAGTTCCCAATGGGAGTATTTTATAGGGGAGTAAAAAATGTTAACCGGAAAATGGAAATGTTTTTGACATTATTTCTCTGCACCTAGTTATTCATAAGCATTAAAAGATATATGTTTAATTCTTCTGATCAGTTAATTATAAAAGTAGTTTCTTCTTGCGCTACTACGTGCACTACTGGTCCAAACATATCCATATGGCTGTGTCAGTGAAAGCAGAGGCACAACCTTCGTGTCTATTTCTTGTTGGGAGTATTTTTACAGTAGCTAGCTAAACTGTAGAATGTACAAACGATTGCAAGTTTGAGGCCCTGTCTCTGACGTGGTTGGCTACAGCGCCCTTATTATTTGTGTTAATTGTTCGCCCCATCCTTCCCGTACACAGGTTGTATGGGCTATGAAGGCTGTCTTAAATTGTTATGAGTTACTGAAGCTTGTCACTACTGAAATATTGTATCCATCATTAAATAGGGACTAGTCAATGCTTAATATGTTATTAATAACCAGCATGTAAAAGGTGAGCTGCTGATGTGTATGCACAAATTACATGCATTTGTATTTTATCATTTTACTTATAAAATAAGCTGCGCATACACACAAGCTGATTCATGTATCCATGGTAAATAAACTACACATACACAAAACCTATTTATGGAAACATCAACCTATACACATACCTTTTTTTAAATGAAAAGACTTAACACTAGGTACAATTAAATGTGTTACAATATAATAAACTTTCATGCTATTAAGCCCCTTAACTGCTGGGGTTTTCCCCTCCACCCAGTGCTGATCCCTTTTCTGGACATTTCTGTATGTCGGCATTCAATTGAGTGTACGTTTTTTTGTTACAAGTGATATCTCAGCCAAATTTGACCTCTTTTCTTCCCACAGGGCTGTCATAACACCACCAAAGATTCCTAGTTTGTCGTAGGGGGGTGTGACAAAATAACTAAAAAGTGGCCAATAAAATGATGTACAAAGAAGCCTGTGTTTATTTTCTAGTAAGAGCTAGGAACAAATGGTTTGCAGTTCTCAATTTGCTATTTTCCTAACGTTCAAGAACAGGTTGAGTGGAAACAAACTTTTTTCATAAGGTTATCATCATAAGTTTTGTGAGAGGTAGGTGATTTGTCCTGGTTTATTTTATAGGACATGCTGGACGGGATGGAAGAGGAGGGTAAGAAAGCTCAATGGGAACACAGAAAGACGTACATTTCTGAAATGTAGACGAAATTCCAAGTTCAGGAAGGGGTCATTTGCACAGGTCAGACAACAACTATGTACCTAAAATGATAGTTTGGGAAAAAATTGGAAAAGTGCAGGAAACAAAGTATGTGCAATGCACTGCTACATTCTCCCGACTCTTCTATTTGGGAAATCATACCTTTTGCGCAATGTTTAACAAAACGAGCAATGCTACGAGCCAAAACCGGAGCCATGGCACACAGGATTTTAATTTTGATGGCCTAAACAGACGCACTTAGCATTTGAAAATAAGGAAAACAGATGTGGTGAAGAATGGGAAACATACTTTTATGAAAGAGCACAGGCAGACCTTTTGAAGGATAGGTGACTTGCGCAGGTTACAAAAGCATACAGTGCCTAAGGCAGCGACTAAATGTAGGTCACATTTGGGAAATGAAAGGGTTGTGTAACAAAAGTGCAGTAGGAAATATATGAGCACGTTATCAAAACAAAGTGAAAATACATGTCCTACCTTACCACGTTCCCACACGTGTCCCGATAAACTGTACCTGTGTGGTTTGTGGGTGCACTAGCCTGGGTGCATAGGGAAAAGACTAAACCACTGGTACACCTAACGTCCTGAGGAGCACTGGATTTGGTCATGTGGACCACAGATTTGTGTCTGGGGTGTCGCAGCCACCAAGGAAAACTGGGAACCCTGTGCACTTCAGAAAAGAAGACATCCGTAGAAATTCAATGAACCATCACGTGTGTGACTGGTGCTGCAATCCTTAGCCACACTACAGAAAATGTCGCAATTTTTTTAAAAAGAAATTTCACATTTGCCCCTGGGAAACCACAAAAACACGTGGGCACCAACACATGTTCTACCTTTCCAGGTTTCCACATATGTCCCGACGAAAGCCAGACCATCCATATGTGGGTGTGCTCACCTGGGCGGAAACTGGTAAATCATCCATATGCCAAGTGCTCTGGGAATACAAGAATCACTGTGCATTAGCCACTGCCGTCTATTTATTTCCTCTTAAAGCCCATTTGAAGACACCTTTGCTCACTCTCCTCATACATACAGTGCATAGTGCAACAGGACATGCATGGTTGGTTTTAGCACAAGTAAAAAGGAACTTGTGAGCAGTAAAGCTGCGTCAAGGAACCAAACGCTTTACTGGCCATTCCTACAACTTTCGTGTCTGTAGTCACTAGCCATCCATTTCAGCAATTGCACCACTACCAAGTCACCAGCTCCAAAGCAACAATATATGCACACTCGTAGCTCACATGGCAACCTGGTCTCCAGGTGATGTCTTTCACACCAACTTTATGTACTCGAATATCAACTGTGCCTGCTTTCAACAATAATGTTGCACCAACCATATCTGCAAACATACGCACACCAAATATACATCCACTAACATGCTAACCATTTTTTCACTGATGGAAAAGTGCATTCACAGCAATCCTATCTGCATGGACAGCTCAGCTTTAACTCACTCACACACCAATCGCATCTCAGTCATTCTAAAACAAGACATTCCAGTCATACAAAACGTGAACTTTAGTTACAAAAAATCATGGCAGGGTGGTACAAGACACTGCTGCTATATAGATGGTGTCCAGTCCCCATTTTCGTTTTACTTGGCCCTGAAGGGAAGGGAGCCAAACTGGCGTTTCCATATTTTGAAAGAGACGCCTTGAGTGGAGGGAACCGGAAGGGTGTTCCCTTCTTGTCCAAGTCACACCTCAAGGGGCGTTGCCTTCTAAGGCACGCCTCAAGTGGAGGGAGCTGGACTACCATTGCTTGCCAAGGCACGCCTCAGTGCAATTGCCTCCTCCTGAATCTACCATCCTCCACTCTGCCACCCCTCCAGCTGATCCAGAATAGGGCAGCAAGACTTATCCTTGACCTTAAGCCCAGGGACCGCATCACTCCTGCACTAAAAAGTCTTCACTGGCTCCTGGTTGCTGCACGGATTAAATTCATATCCCTCTGCATCATCCACCAGGCTGCCTAGGCCTGGGCACCACACTATCTTTAACTTTATCTCACTAAATACTCTCTCTATAGACCACTACTTTCCTCAGCTGGCTCCCTCTTATGAAATAGCCTCCCCCTCCCTCTGCGCCTTGAGCAGGATCCTCTCAAATTCCGGAAGCTCCTAAAGACTTTGCTCTTTTTCCTCCTCCTTCCCTTCTTCTCTCCTCTAATGCCACAGTTTCTGTGATCAGTGTCCTGGGCCCTTATGCATCCTCGGGACCCCGACCTCCCACACCAATCCTGCACAGCTCGTGTCTATCCACAGCACTTGCATCTGCAGACCATCCGCCCTAGAGGTTCGCACTTGCATCTCCCACGGATCCAGTCCGTGTAGCACTCAACATTCCTAACACTTGATCTGTGGCCCACCCATGAGCTCGGACTCTCCAGCACTTACCCCCTCTTCCCTCTTCCTTGCTGCACTTGCACTTTCTTAATACTCAAAAGGCATAGTAGGTTTGTCCCTTTTTTACCTTTTCCCCCCTCGACATTTTGTGTGTCTGTTTTTTTTTTTTCCACCCTTGCTCCCTCCCTGTCATGTGGGCGCTTTGAACCAGTATTTGCTTATTGTATAAACGCCTAAAGAGCAAACAATAAATAAATAAGTGCAATGAACCAGAATGGCGTTCTTTGTAAAGCACGCCTCAAGTGCAGGGAACCGGAATGGTGTTTCCTTCTTGTCCAAGGCATGCCTCAAGTGGAGGGAGATGCACTAGCATTGCTTGCCAAGGCACGCCTTGAGAGGAGGGAGCTGGATAGCATTGCTTGCGATGGCACGCCAGGGGGAGCGAACCGGAATGGTGTTTCCTTCTTGTCCATGGCACGCCTCCAGTGGAGGGAGCTTGAGTGGCGCTCCTTTCTAAGGCATGCACAGATTGGGACCATATGGGTCCCTTTGTAGGAATGATGGGCATTTCAGGAAATCACTCCATCTCCCAATACTTTTCCTTTGTATGGTACAAAAGAAAACAAGCATGTAGGCAGAGGGCTGCCATGGAAAGGCATTGGGGGCAGTACACCCGAGTATCTCTTCTCCTTCCTTGTTCTGTACACACCTTACATTTTCTGTATGGTTGTGTCTTCAGGGGTGTGGCAGGAACATAATCAGCAAAGTGTCGTCCTTTGAATCTGGCTACATCCTATACCTCTGCAAAGTAGGGAATTGCTACATGGACAACGGTCAGTGAATGTACAACTGCTTTTTCAAAGTTCAAAAATGTCAGTTGGTTTTCTGGAGCAGCTGCACCATATACACCATAAGCATTGTATGTAGCTGCATGCATAAGGTGTGATGCCAACCTCTTGTACCACATGCAAGACTTGAGTGCTGCATGGTATGGCTCAAGTAATTGGTCTGTTTGATCTACTCCCTCTCCCCAGCACCCCATGTTCCTTTTGTAGTCCAGAATACACTTGGGCTTCCGCACTTGCTGAGCCTGCCCCTGCACAGTGACCAGTGAATGAATAGTACTGGGCATGTGCACATCCCTTCTGTCGCAGAATTTTACTGCAACAGTTCATCACGCAGCAATGCCATACATGCTCCCTTGTCCAGCTTCTTACAAACAAGTTGTCTGGGAACGCCTTTGCGGTCACTGTGGATTGTACCTCATGCCAGTTTGCCCACATTGTACAATTCCTTGAACAGTGATATTCCTGTGTAGAAATTGTCCACATACAAATGGTGACCCTTATGGAACAATGGTTTGACAAGATCACAAACAATCTTCTCACTTATTCCTAAATGGGCTGGGCAGCCCGGAGTGTTTATGCTCGAGTCTTCTCCAGTATCGACTCTCATGTTTTAGACACACCCAGTGGTACTTTCACACAACATGTAAGCCTTGATCCGATATTGTGCTCTCTTGCTCGGAATATACTGCTTGAACAGTAACCAACCTTTGAACAATACCAAAGATTCATCAATGGATATGTTCTGGCTAGGAACATACACTTCTGAAAATCTCTGTGCAAAGTGCTTGTGTAATGGCTGAATTTTGAATTGCCTATCATAATTTGGGTCAGTTCTTGATAATGCTGCTGAGTTGTCATTGAAACGCAGAATATGTTGCAGTGCTAGGAAACAATCTCTACTAATTATTTCTGGAAATAAAGGGCTTGTAAATAAAGCTTCAGTAAACCAGTACAGTGTGATAGACTGCTTCCGCACTGTTCCCATAAGCACAGTGAGACCCCAACATTTTCCATCTCAACACCCGCAGTTGGAACCCAAGAGCGTGCTCTGGAATGGGGTTTCAGATTGGCACCCGGTGCCCTCAAGATCTGTTCAGCATACAGATCAGTTTGCTCAACCATATCTAAAATGAACCCATCATCTACAAAAAGGTTGAAAAACTCAATAGGCTCAAAGCCATCTGTATTCTGTCTGCACCTGATACTCCAGTGAAAGGTGGCACAACAGGCTGAGCAATTGCTGGAGGCACCCAGTACGACTGAGCAGCCATGTCATGAACTGGCACATTCCTTGCACGTCCTGCATGTTCCCTCAACCTTGCAGGTACACTTTGTGTAGGAAGTGTCAGGAGCGGTGCATGTACCCCTTACCCTTAGTTTTCTTCCTCATCAGATGAGCCGGTGGAAATCGCCTCAACCAAAAACTCGCTTCCTGACTCACTTCTCGAATCTACTGCATGCTCGCCCTCGAAAGCAGATTCTGCATCTGGTTCTGTGCCTTGCTCCGTCTCAGACTGCATCAGTAAGTTGAGAGCCTCCTCACCAGATATCTGAAGCCATGACAACTGTGCCAATCTAAACGTTTACTGCCCAAAGAACAGATAAAGACTGAAACACCAAGTAATTTAGCTTTTCAAAGTAACGAAACTAGTATAGTAATTGGTCTTGAATGAAATTGACCAAGACCACACAATTACGCCAAATTGTCCCCAATCTGATAGCAGCCCTCTAAAATGATCGTACTCTCAACACGCCAAATCAAAAGGAGTACTAATTTGCTAACGCTCACGTGAAATACAAAAGTATAGCTCACTGCTTACTTACAAGTGGTTAGACTGCAACTACACACCTGCATCTACAACAAAGAGAAAACAATCTAAGCAAGATGTTATCTTAACCTATACATTAAACAAATGCAAGTGTGGGGAAGAGGATGAAAGCCACACTGACAATTCAAAGACACCCACTATGCGGTGAACCTTCCACTCCCGTTGAGATGGTAGTGGATGGCAAATGCAGGTGAGAAACAGCATTGCAATGTATTTCTAGTTGGGTGAGGTGAAAAGGCAGAGAGGCACTGGACGCAGAACGTGAAGATGGGGAAAGTACATGGCCGGCCCATTCAAGAAATTTGCTGACACCATTTCCACAAAACCCCCTTCTCATTCACAGTGGGCAGGGGGTTGAGGGGGAAGGTCCCAAGCACTGAACTACTACAAGGGCCAGCAAGTGGAAATAAGCTACAAAATGTGGTGACGCTTTGGAAAGAAGTAGACAGCACTGACATATTTAATACATTGACATTCCACCAAAACAAAGTACAATGCAGTTGCTAATGAGTCTCACTGTCAACAGATTTAGTCACCATTTTATTATCATGCTGCGGAACCCAGTAAGTGCATCAATTATTGGGAATTCTCCCTCCCTCCCAACATAACGTCTATGCAAACTTCATTATGTCCCCAATGAAAACATCCAGGCCTCTCTTAGAAAGGTGCACTCTGTCTCTGTGAAACATCAATTCACCTTTGATAAAACCATAGTGAATTATCCAAACTTTGTCATTTGTCTTGGCCAATCTTGCCAGCTCGCCGTTCAGTTTCCTCAATGGGGAGTTGATGGCCTTTTCCTTCCCTAAAGTTCTCCAATCCCTCCTTTTAATCAAGGGGACCAAGCCACCACATTGTTTGTGAACGTAGGCAAAATCACTCCAGTTCAGCTCCCGTATCCCTCTCCATTCCAAAGAAACCATGTAATTCCCTACCAGATGCACACCAATCAAGAATGGAGGAGGAATATCTTTTTGCCTGGGCATCACAGATGACTCTTCTGAGCTGGTGAAGGCGCATTTCCCCCGACACCAAACCAGTACAATGACACACCATGCCTCTGTGACCCAGATGTGCGTGGGCCTGTGAAATGTGCTGCTGCCCTTCGGATGAAAGAGTGCCCGACAATCCATACATCCCTCACTAGGAAATGGAAACATGAAAAACGAACAAGAATAAGGCAAGGTGTAAAGTCCATGCATTAGCACAGCAAGTGCATTCACGCATGTCTCTTGCAACAATCTCAGACACACACTTCTCCCAATGTTATAATAAGCATATCACTTGTGAGGGAACACTGTGTACATCACTTCCAGATCCTCATGTAATTGACACCTACTTTTCAGGGAAAGAGGTGAAGGATATGTTATGTCAGCTTGTGCCAATGTCACAGTTGTGCTGACATTGTAATACGTGAAGGTTTCTGTTCTTGCGGCACACTGTGTGTACTTCAAGGTGGTAAGGAGAGTTGTGCGTACTACACCGTGATACTGAGGGATCAGGGAAGGTAAATGGGAGAGAGTTACTGCCAGAAAGGAGGACAACGTCTCAATGAAGTCTCCACGGCTAGCACTTCTTAGGGCACTGTACAATTTGCATAATTCTCCCGCAACCCTCACAGTTGCCTTTTTTACACCTCAAACTACATAACACTCCTCACCACCATACACTTCACACTGCCCCAGGAGCTTCCACCTCCTCCAATAGCAGATCACAGCAGTGCAACCTGCCTCCTAACTTTCCACAGCAGCACAAGCACAAACAATGACACTGTTCAATACTTTGCACATGTTTTGTCAGGGTGACTATTCTGTATTTAATAGGCTATACCCATCAATTTTTTATTCTCAAGGGGCCTGTGATATAAAGGGTACATCTACTGTAAGACAATGAGAATCGGAGACTTGCTCTTGTATTTCCATGACTCATTGTAGTCAAATCCGAGAGAAGTATCCAGGAGTTGGCAACTCTCCTAACTCCTAAAGACCACATTAAACACCTTGTGCGTTTCTTACAGGAAACCATATTTTATTAATTTGTAAATAAAAGCTCCTGTAATTTGCCTGGAGGGACATATCTTTTTCTATAATAAAAAGCACATATAACATAGAAAAAAATAACAAATTTGCATTTCACAGGTTCTCACATTCATTCTTGGTTAGTGTCTATCATGGTTACAGTGTTGTGCCATAGAGTTCTAAATAGTCGTATGTCAATATTTTTTAGAAGTTCAAGTTGGTTATAGAACTTCTCGCACAGAGCAATGTATACAGGGGTTCAGAGAAAGGGAATAATCGCATACAAAGTGGTTTACAAAATCAGAAAAAAACAAACATCCTTTTCATAGGTCAACACCTAGACTGATGTCGCTACCCGTTTTTTTAAAGGAACCTCTCCTTTATTTGTGTTTCTAAAACCTTTTCTTCTACTACCTCTGCAATGTCACTGATAGGTGTTCACTTCCTGTCACCTCTATTCATTTTTTTAGATGGATGGATATGCAGATGTATTGTCGACGCACTGCATTTCGGCTTCTTTATGTGAGATCACATCCAAACATTGGTCTTCTCGTTACTTGTACCAGGCCGTCAGGATTGAGAGTAGATTATTTTTTGATGATCTTTAATCTTCTAACCCCATATTCATTCACAATCTACAAGTTAAAATAAAAAGGCAAGATATTGTTGTTTTGGTCTGGGTACTCTCGTTATATAGAGACTATGGATGCTACCTCAGAATATTATCCACTAACCTTATTCAGTGAGCAGAACAGGGATTCCGTGGTTATTAGAGACCAATGTTTTAAAATAGTTTTTTTGATTGCGTTGCTTACTGGACTGTAGGCTTTAACACAGGTCATCTTGTCTTCTTTTGTTTTTGTGTGTTTAGTTAAACAAATTTCTCGTGGGGTATTCTTGGCTTGTTTTTGATGGATTTACGCAGATATCCTCGTTGTGCCAAATATTCCACAAGATCATTAGTGTGTTCTTCAAATTGTTGGATAGTCCAATAGTTTCTCCTGATGCGTAGGAACTGTCCATAGGGCAAATTAATTTTGAGGTTGGTAGGATGGTAGCTTCCGAAATAGAGTAAGGTGTTCTTGTCCGTCAGTTTTCGAAACAAGGTGGTTTCCAACTTTCCTTGAGTGTTTTTCTGGATCATCAGATCTAGAAAAGGCAGCGCCTTTCTGTCTGTCATAGTCAAGTTTAGATATTGGTCTTGTGTGTTCAGCCATAGTTTGAAAGCTTCTAGTTCTTATATAGTTCCAGTCGAGATGGTAAACACGTCATCGATTTAACGGTGCCAATTTCTCATATGACGTCTGAAAGGATTGGTGTCATTGTAGATGAATTTAATTTCAAAGGGGTCCATATACACATTTGCGATGTCAGGTGCAAACGTAGCACCCATACTGGTGCCGTGTATTTGTTGGAAAAGTTACATCTTCAAAGATAAAAAAGTTTTCTGTAAGGGCTAGTCGTATCAAGGCAGTAGGGACTCCAGTGGTGGGATTAGGTCTTTCTTCCAGGTATTCTGTGAGCACTTCGATGCTTGATGTCTGCAGTATGCTCGTGTAGAGAGTGTCTACTTCGAAACTCACCAAGATGTCTTCGGTGCCTGTTTCCATATTATTGAGCTCTTTAATCATTTCCGTAGTGTCACGTACATAAGAAGTCATCTTCTTGACGAATGGTCTAAGGAACAAAAATCTGCATATTGGGACAAAGGTTCGAGGACCAATGGCTGAAACGATCAGTCTCCCCGGTGGGGTACTGCTGTTTTTATGTATCTTGGGCAGTATGTAAAAAGCCGCTAACGTTGGATGGGATTTATTCAGGAACCTTTTCTCATTTTCGTCAATCCAACCTTTTCTAGCTGCTTGGGTAGTCAAACTGCAGATTTCTACTTGCAGTCTTGTGGTGGGATCAATGGCCAAATGTTTGTATTGTAAAGCTGACGGTTGTTGAGTAACTTCAGAGCTTCTGTACAATAGTCTTCTTTTCCCCAGAGTACTATACCACCGCCTTTATTGGCAGATTTTATTAGAAACTCAGGATTTAAGTCTAAGTGTTTTATGGCTTGCCGTTCCTCTTGGGTGAGATTGTCTCTTGTGTAATTCTTGGTCTTGATGATGTTTTTGACTTCAAAGAGAACCTTATTTTCAAACTCATAAATCTCCAGACTGGATGGTGGCTGGGGCTGGAGTGAACGTAGAAGGTGGTTTGAGGCCCATTACCCTTTCTTCTCTCTGTGTGGTCCTCATGTTCTCTTTGTTCACAAACAAATAATTTTAGCCTTAGAGTTCTAAAGAATCGTCTTAATTCCATTTCAGTTTCAAAGTTATCGGCTACCTTCATGGGAACGTAGCTAAGCCCTTTTGTCAACACCTGTTCTTTCGTGATCGTTGGGGAATGTTTAGTCAGATTGAAGATGGGGGATACCATGTTTCCTCCTGTTGGTTGCTCTACTGTCTGGTGTGCATTCCATATTCTGCTTGGGATCTCGTCTCCTTGTTCTTCCTCTTCACCCCCCGTCCCCGTCCTCGGAAAAAACACTGTGGTGGTGCATTCTGTGCACCTGAGGTGGCTCGAAGGGCGTCTCAACCTTGTTCAGATTCCCTTCTTCTGGTGGTATTGGAGGTGTCTTAGAAAGTTTCGAAATTATTTCTTTGGCTACCATATCTACTAGGAATTTTTTTGTGCATACGTTTGTTCTGATATTGGTAAAAGTAGATATTTAAGTACGCATATGTACGTTCTTCCTTGTATGTCTCAATGTCTTTTTTTTTTTTTTTTTAACGTTGATATGTTTTTGTCTAAATTAGATTGGCGGAACTTCTGGGTTTCTTCGTTTATCTTACCTAGTAGTAATTTGACATCTTTTGTTACCAGATCTTCTGCTAATTTCTTTTCCATTACTTCCTGTTCTTCACCTTGTTTTGCACTTGGAGTCCTTCCGGGACCACTCCTGCCTTTAGGTACTCGAGCATTAGTTTGCCATGTAGTTCCGTACGAACCAGCTTTTCTTTCTTTTGTATAATGGCCTCTGCGTCAGTTTCACCTGATTTTGCTGCTCCTGTAGTCGAGTCATTTTGTAACATAGACGGTAACTGCATCAGATGTTGACAGTGTTTGTCTGAAAAATAAATGATGTTCTTTTTCTCCATCTTTAATTTAAGGAAGGTGTAGTTTGTTTAACCTTCTTGTGTCTCAGAGGATTCTTTATTTCAACAACCAGCCGTACTTGGTCTCCTTGTTTTGCGTGTAATTGTACGAGTATGTGTATTAATCACACTAATGCCTCTGATAGAGACTGGACCTAACAACCGTGGGTTGTCCATAACATGTATTTAATAGGTCGTACCCATCAATTGTTGATTCTCGAGGGGCCTGTGATATAAAGGGTACTTCTACTGTAAGAAATGGCAATCAGAATTCCTCCTGCTCCTGTATTTCCAAGAGAAGTACCCAGGAGTTGGCAACTCTCTTAACTCCTAAAGACCACACTGAACACCTTTTGTGTTTCTTACAGGAAACCATATTTTATTCATTTGTAAATCAAGGATCCTGTATTTGCCTGGAGGGACATTTCTTTTTTATAATAAAAAGCACATATAACATAGTACAAAATAACAAATGTGCGTTTCACAGGGTTCTCACATTCATTCTGGGTTAGTGTCTATCATGGCTACAGTGTTGTGACATAGAGTTCTAAATGCTCTTATGTCCATATTTTATTAGAAGTTCAAGTTGGTTATAGAACTTCTCGCACACAGCAATATATACGGGGATTCAGAGAAAGGGAATAATCGCATACAAAGTTGTTTGCAAAATCAGAAAAAAACAAACTAATTCTTTTCATAGATCAACACCTGGACTGATGTCACTACTCATTTTTATTAAGGAACCTGTCCTTTATTTAAGAGCATTACAGCTTTTCCCTCTGAGGGGACCCTGCTGGGGCTCCCTGGGACTGCTGTTGCGCTTGGGGACGGTCGACACACATAGGAGATGGGTGCCCTAGAACGGAGACATCACCCCAAACATCCTGGAGTTCTGCCTGGGATGCGTTAAAACTTTTCCCTCCAAGGAGGGATGGGGACCCTACCGGGGCTCCCTGGGACCGCACCCAAGGCTGGGGACATCACCCCAATCGTCATGGAACTCTGGCTGGCCTGTGTTACAGCTTCTCCCTCCGGGGAGTGATGGGGATGCTGCTGAGGCTCCCTGGGACTGCTTCAAGATGGTCGCCCCAAATGGTGACCATTCTAATAAAAGGAAAGCGCTCCACACCAAGTGCGCATTACATGCTTTGAAGAAACAAACGTCTGCATTACTAGCACAAACATGTTTGACAAAGCGGTGGTCATTATTATGTTCCCAAAATGGAGTTTGTTTTTATACTAAGCATCCAGTGTCTCTTAGATTCGTGTTTTACTTGCGTTTTTTTTTTTTTTTTAAATTCTTGGTCTTCTTTTAGTGCAAATAGGGTCGGCCCTCCTTGGCAGCCAGGACTGCTGTGGAGGAACAAAGAGCAGACTGGCTGCCAGAAAGGCCAGATCCAAGGAAATCTCTGTAGGGGCAAAAAACATTGCAGGGTTCTGAACTGCTCTGATGCTGGATTGCCGGATGACCAGTCATTGAGGAGCATCCAAGGAGGCAGTAGCAGAAGGCGGACGGTGAAAAGCAAAATGAAATGAAAAGAAAACTAGGAAGAATCAGAGCTGGATAGAAGGACGGCGAGGCCGCTGAGACACAGAGCAGCAGGAGTGAAGAGGCTCCAAAGGGCAGAAGGGAAGGCAAGAGAGAGTAGCGAGGACTCAGAGAGATGAGCGTTGTGGCAACAAAGTTGCAACATCATGTTTGGCTTTACTCTTCTGTATTTGCTTGCAGAACTCCTCCTTTCCGTACGTCCAACATCATGATCATGTGGTGGCCATCTTGTGGCTGGCAGATATTGAATCTTGGTTGGCAAAGGAGGCGGCCATTGGTTGTTCGGCAGTTACAGCATTCTGTCGGAAGGTTGATTGGCGAGAGATCGCCTTCCAATTGTGCCATAATGACCACGGCTGGGAGCAAAGCGAGACCCCGTCCTCTATTCAGGGCACACACATCATTCTACAATTACCTCCGTACCTCCCGTTCCCGCCCACACCACTGACACTCCAGCCACAGTCCCGCCCACTGCACTGATAATCCAGCCCCCAGTTATAATGTATAATAATGAAAGGACATTTCGCACTACTTGCATAAGCCAGCGAAAGCTTCAGCCTGCAACTGTAAATGAAACAAACAAAAAAGTTAGGTCAGCCCAGTAAAAACACATCCAAACGTTCATGCTGCTATCTGCAAATCTTTCCCTTCCTTTGGCCAGATAAATGGTACAGGGCAATGGGCATATGGAAAGCCCCACCACCCCAGAACATCCTTTTCCAGATAGCCTAGTGGCCATTGCTGCCTTCTGGGGTTGGCACCTCCAAATTGCAGTCTCAGGGGAACAGAAATGTTCTGCTGGCTTTGAGGCATTTCGTGGCCTGACCCTGCAATTGTATCCCAGACCACAAAAATACCTCCCCATGCACAGTTGAGGATTTGGGCTCGAACAAGATGGATCTGCTATCTGGTGAAAAGTGTCTTTACCGGAGCTCTGTTCCGTGTTGGCAAGAGCCCTCACTCCCGCCCACACCACCAACAATCCAGCCCCAGTCCCACCCACCCCACTGACATTCCATCCTCCACACCCCTCTATAATGTACGATGTTGAAAAGAGCAGATTCTCTACTTGCATAACCAAGGAGTAGCTTCAACAGTACTAGACCTGTAAACAAAACATTGATGATCTGTGATCAGCCCAGCAAAAACAAATACAGTGTGTGTGTGTGTGTGTGTATCTATATGTGTATGTGTATATATATATCTTCTTTGTCATATACTTTCTTTTAACACTGTTTTACATAATAGTCCTTACATTTCTTAACATGTAGGAGGCTTTTTTTAAATCATCACATACATATTTGTTGGAACATGGTTGCATTTTCTCAACTTGTTACAGGCTTTTTTAAATACATGGTAAATACGCCATTCCCTTTGTTTGCTCTCTCCCTTGTCCCCTAGTCGTCTTTTTCTCCCCCCTGTTAAGGAGTGACCATATATAATGAATGCATTATGTACCTTAATTTGGGCAAAGAGGCTTTTATTAACTAGGAAAAATGTGGCATGAATATTGTGTTTTATCACTCATGGTACTTATAAACATCCTAGTCAAGTTATATACTGAATGCATTAAGCACTTGATTCTTATGAGAAGATTTCTTCGTTTTTTATAATCAGTGAAGACCTTTGCAAGATTGTTGTGTGGCACTAAGCACTTTACTTATAGCATTTGTCACTTATATGACACAGAATATCTGCTGCTATTATGCACAATGCACTTTACCCAACATGTAAGCAACAGTGGAGGCGATGAAATATTGACTACTATGATGCACACTGCATTCACACATGGTGCTTATAAACATCTTAGTCAAGTTATATACTGAATGCACTAAGCACTTTATTCTGACAAGAAGACCTTCTCTTTTTTTATAATCAGTGAAGACCTTTGCAAGATTGTTGTGTGGCACTAAGCACTTTACTTATAGCATTTGTCACTTATATGACACAGAATATCTGCTGCTATTATGCACAATGCACTTTACCCAACATGTAAGCAACAGTGGAGGCGATGAAATATTGACTACTATGATGCACACTGCATTCACATATGGTGCTTATAAACATCTTAGTCAAGTTATATACTGAATGCACTAAGCACTTTATTCTGACAAGAAGACCTTCTCTTTTTTTATAATCAGTGAAGACCTTTGCAAGATTGTTGTGTTGCACTAAGCACTTAGAGCATTTGCCGCACTTGTAGCATTTGTCACTTACATGACACAGAATTTTTCTGCTATTACGCATAATGCACTTTACCCAGCATATAAGCAACAGTGGAGGTGGTGAAACATTAACTACTATGATGCACACTGCATTCTGTATTTAAAAATGAGAAATGATTGTTTTTACCCCTTGTAATATTGAGAGACATTTTTCTGTCAAAAGTATTCTAATTAATGCTACCATGCACGAAGCACTTTATTCAAGGTAATAGAAACTTGGAAAAATTGGAAACATCGGCAGCTATAATGCACACTGCACTTTGGTAATGGCATTTGAGACTTTACGATATGATAACTGTAATGGAAGTGACCTTCTCTCAAAATAATGTGGGTCATATTTTTGATATCTTGTTAACATATTTGAGAAGCTGTGTAAAAACATATTGTCATATTGTACAATGCACTTTATTGAAAGCGCGAGGCACTTCAGATATATGGAAATTGCAATAAGGGAAGGAGATAAGAAAGTATCTCCCTAAAAAAAAATGAGTCATTATGGACAATTCAGGGATTGCAATGTTTGTTGTCAAAACAAAAAAACACATGAAAAAAACACAATAAAACGCCAAATATTGCAAAATAATGTATAATTAAAAATACGATTGATATGGGGATAATATAATAGCCTATGAGCATCTTAGTTGGTATTTTGTAACATCTTTAAAAGCAACACATTGGATGCAAAATATATATGTATGTATCTTTTACCATTCCAAGATGTCACTCAGAGAAACACACAATAGGTCTGAGAGGGAAACTCCAGGGAAAGCAAAGAAGGACTCTTTTTCTCGTATGCACAAGTGTTTAAATGAGAAGCCTGTCATTTATGTTTACAACCAGACGAAGCCCGTCAGGGTGAAACGCGTAGTTGTTTTAGCTCTCTCCTGAGCAACTTGTCCACTGTACTTTACAAATAAAGGACGTTTGATGGAGGTCCTTTTTTGAAGTATCTGGGTGATTTTTACGATTGAGGAAGAGTGCCGTCCAGGAAGTGGTATTCCGCTTTCTTTTTTTTTTTTTTTGTTCATATATATATATTACATGGCCCACGGTAGTGGCCGTGTAGTTATGGATAAGTTGCGAAGCTCATAGGAAGAGCACTTTTTCGGCGTCTTATTACTTCGCTCCCCCGGGAAGAATTCTCACCAAAGTTTGCAAAAAAAAATATATGACCGGCTCTGAATTATTTTTGCCAAGTTGGGCGAGGTTTCGTGCAGGGGGGCAAAGTTATAGTGGGGGTCCCAAAATGTTTTTTTTTTTTTTTCCATCGACTGAATGGGCAAAAACTTTGCGCACGGCTACAGCACAAACGGCTGGATGGATTTGCCCCAAATTTGTGGCAGGAGCGCGGGTGCTTGGGTCAAAAAGCTTTTGTGTGAAATGTACCTCCCAAATAATTATTGATATCTGGGTCCGCTCTATTGAGCAAATTTCCCTGTTCGCTCCGCGCATCGAAGTCTTATTGACCTGTGGTACGCCGTGCTGTCGGCGAACATTGGACACAGCCGGTGGTTGGGTGGAGCGAAGCGTGGTGTGCATTGGAAGTTTTGGGAAACGCCGTCATGGTGTATTGGAGGATAGTGCTCCGCCGTAAGTTTTTTTGATTTGATTGATATTTTATTTCTATCACGCTCGTTCCCAAGTGTTTCAGAGCGCGACAAGACAAGAGAGGGGAACAGGGGAGAACAAAACAGCGATCTTACTAGGCCCAGTGACATTGAGAACACGCAAGTGCATGGCAGAGGGGGAGGGGAAAAGTGCATGGAAGGGGGGAGAAGTGGAAAGTGCGAAGAAGAGGAGAAACAGATAAATAACTAATAAAGGCAACAAACAGTGGTAATGCAGCCAGCAATTTGCAAGTGCTAGGTTTAAGGCAGCAGACAGGGTAGGTCTGACAAGTGCAGGAAGAAAAAGGGGGGGGCTGTATGGGTACAGATACAGACCCCAGTGCAAGGGGTGACCCGGAGGCAGTGCGGGAGGGTGGCATGGTGAGCAGGTACCTGGGCACGAAGGACAGAGGGTGGCCAGATGCACGGTGCCAAGAGAGAACAGATCAGCAGCGGATAGAGGGAGCGAAGGTAGAAAAAAAGAGGAAGGTCTTGAGGTGCTTCCGGAACCAGAGATGGTTCTCCTCAAGTTTTAGAGTGGCAGGGAGGCTGTTCCAGAGGGAGGCCCCAGCCGAAGACAGAGATCTACCCCCAGCTCGTTTCTTTGAAAAACGACTGACCCGGAGGGAGAGGGGAGGTATTTGCGGAGGGATAGCTGAAGGTAATTTGGACCCAGGCCCCAGAAAGCCTTGTGGACAATGCAGAGGGTTTTGAATGTAATCCTTGCATCCACTGGGAGCCAGTGGAGAGATTTCAGAGCTGGAGAGATAGGATCCCAGGGCTTGAGGCCAAGGACAAGTCTCGCAGTCCAGTTCTGGATTAGTTGCAGAGGGCGGAGAGTAGAGGCAGGTAGATTTAGAAAGAGGCTGTTACAATAGTCCAAGCTAGAGAGAACAAGAGCTTGGGATACCATGAGCTTCTGGGGGAAGGAGAGGAAAGGCAGAGTACTTTGGTTTGCAGGCTCGGGTCGGTGAAAGAAGGCGAAGCGAAGAAATTGCCCATGTGTTGTGCTGTAGTCTAGGGCTGCCGGTGGTTATGTTGACTTTGTGCATGTGCATTGTTTTATGGCAGTGGGTTTATGGTGAAATGTTCCTATGCTTGGCTGCCTTGCCTTGTAGTCGTTGTGGGTAAGGCGTAGGCTTTTCAGTGCATGGGCGGCAGGCCTCCCTTTCTACTCAAGAGTCTAGGGCTTGGGCACCAACCCTGCAATGCAATGTTTCCATGCACGCAGCTACTCGCATATACTTTATTGGTGGGTAGCTGCACAGGCGACTATCATATGTCGGTCAGTGGAGGCAGGCTGCAGTGGGGATGGGGAGTGCATTGTATACTATGAGGATATTTCCAGTCAGTGTACTATGTTGTGTTGTGCCTGCAAGTCCCTACTGGCTTGTGTGCATGGTTGGGGGTGTTGCACCTAACAGTGCGGGGAGTGGTTGGAAGTAGGTGAGAGGAAGTTGTCATGTGTGGGTCCGTAGTGTATGCACTATGGCCTTCTAGTGGATGTGCAAGGACTAGGCTTTTAGGTACATCGGGGGAGACCATAGGCCTCCGCATGTACCCAAGAGGTTAGGGCTTAGCCACAGCCTTGCTTCAGGGAGTGGAGGCACACATTGGCACATGGAAGGAATTTTTTACCATTACAGTTTTGCGATATGGACTTTTTACGCAGGTACTCACATATACTTCATTGGCGGGCAGCTTTAGAGGCGAATATCCTTTTTTGGGGAGTGCAGGCATACTCCATTGGGGATGGGGAGTGCATTACAGAGAATATGAGGATATTTGCAGTCGGTGTGCTATGTTGTGTTGTGCCTGCAAAACCTCTACTGGCTTGTGTGCATGGTTGGGGCCCTTGGAACTAACAGGCTGGCCACTGGTTTGAAATAGGTTTCAGAATGTTGCCTTTTTTGGGTCTGTTTTTATACTGATATGTAACTCCAGCGTACACTCTTGGAAATATGTATGTGTCCTGTGGATGCTCGCTATTATAGAATGGTTGTGGAGGACATTTTGCAGTTGGTACACCAGTAGAGGTGGCGTGAAGTGCCTTCACTTGCAAATGGTGTGCGTCATTGGCCTTGTTGCCATTCAGCAACTGAGATGTCGCCATTTATGTTTTGCATGGTGTGCCTCTCATAATACCCTGTGCTTTGAGAGTGAAGAAAGATATTGCGACATGACATGTGTTGATAAGCATTACACATGTAAAGTACAGACCAACCCACATACATTTGCAGCTGACAACATTATCAACGCCGTTAAGTACAGCCAAATACAGGACGGCAGGCCATCGGACTGTTAGCTTTGTTTTGCGTACTGGAGATGGCCAATGAACGCTTTTGGCACTTCTACTGTGTGAAATTGTAAAGTGTGCATCGCTTCCATTACCTATACATGTGTGCGGCATACACCATCACAGCAGTCACGGCGTCACTGACTTTACTTGTCGACAGTTGTTCCTCATGGCGTGCACTCCAGGTATTGTCTTTATGTGTGTGCCAAGCGTAGCGCACTCTGTCATGTGACCACCTAGCTGCGGAAAGGAACAACATAAACAAAAGCAAAAGTAGACATGCGCTCACAGTGCATACAGTTCCAGAACATTCCCATTGTTTAGTAACACCACAGTGAATTGTTGTAAGTGCTTTAACGACAACGTGTAAGTTGGCTGCATTCACCCCTCCTTTTATTTTGCAAAACAATTCAGTGACCAATGCCGTCTGTGCACTTCTGTACTTCTGTTCTCGTCTAGCAAAGTGGGAAAAGGAGTACTTAGTGGTGCTTGGTGGGCCTTGTGGAACAACAGCTTTTATTTGAAAGGTAGACAAGGTAGCAGCTGATGCCTCTGGGATGCATTACAGCATAAAGGCTTGCAGGTTGGTTCACAAATGGACTTAACGGCACATATCGGTCGGCCCAGATAACGACTGAAAACAAATTGCTTATGGTAATCTTCCAGTGCATGGTCCACCACCCGTCTATTGGAATGTGGAAGGTGTGGCACGCGCAGTACGGTGCAAGATATCTGTTAAGAAGAGGAATAAGAGTAGATGTAAGTAGCCGGTATTAGTGGCAGCGTACAGGACAAGACTTTGCGGGAAGGATGTTGTGATAGCTGGCTGCCACATGGACCATGTACTGTGTGTTAGTGAGTAGCGTCATATGTTACCCCACTGTCTTGCTGTCTGTTTTTTAGGTGATACTGTGATTGTACGGCTCCACACAAGCAAAATGTCTTGGAAACGTTGCCACCAGATGCTCTTTTGCTGGGTTTCCTTTTTACAAAACATGACAGTGGTAGCGAGTGTTGTTTGACCCACGGCACAATGTGTCTGTCTGCAAAGAAAGTAAGAAAACAAGAACTCTCATGGGGGTCACCTCGGATTGCTGGAGAATGGAGGAGCTGCTTTGCTATGAAGTGTGTCAATGAAATGTGAGCTGTCGATGTTTTGTGTGCCGGTTGACAGCTGCGTGCAGGTGTGGCCGTTCAGTACACTGAGGGTGCGGAGACCTAGTAATTGTGTCAAAAGGGCATAGAAAGGGCAAAATAGGGAATGTAGCACTGCACGAGCGAGTAGCAGGTGTGTTGTTTTAGTGCACGATTTGCATTCCCTTTTCGTCTTGCCCTTTATGTCTGCATTTGCAGGGGGCGGGGAAGAATGGTAGCAAAAGGAAAGTACAATCACAGTGGCAATTTATGGGCAATGGTGGGCACATGGCACTGTAACAGGGCATCCTTACTGCCATCACAAAGCTCCGTACAATGTACTGAGAGAAGGTGTGTGGTAGAGTAACTTTATAAATATGCAGACAGAAGAGCAGTTTAATGCTTGTTATTCGTAATACACATGTGATGTAAAATTGTACTTGCATAACTTTGGCAAATTCCATGCTTGTATTGGGTGGGCGAGAAATGGCAGTGTACGGCGTATGGAATTGTTGCAGACTACCTTTGGGGCACATGGGCAGAGGAACTGCAGTGTAAGTTATGTATCCTTTTTTGAAATACTTCCATACAATGTTTGGCCTTGGAGCTAAACATGCTTTCCCCTCAAGGCTGTTTTACAATGAGCGTGTGTCCTGTTCAAGGAGAGGTATGTTAGGTTTTGCTTTCCGGAGAGGATGCTGGGAAAAGAAAAAGGGAATCGGCTGGCAACGCGTTTCGATTGTAGCATGCATTTATGAATGTTGGCAGTGTCATTACGGTGAAGGTAGTACGATGTACAAGTAGATGATGGTGTTGTACACATGGTGCCGTGAATACACAGATGGCAACATACATTAAATGTGCTTTTACACTGCCTAAGGACCAGTTATATGTGCAGTGTGTTACGAGGCAACAGTGGACGATGGCAGACTGTGTGTTCGCTGCCTCACAATACGTGGGTGGGTGCCCCATTGTACGCAGTTTGATGTAGTGCAGCATGAACCTGTTTGGGGCTGCCGTTCAGCAAAGAACAGGAGTCGTGTGTACGGTCATCAAACAGTGTAAGGGGGTTATGGTGTTCAAATGGTGTTTCCTTTACACAATAAGAAAGGGAAACAGAAGTTTGAAAACTTAAGCAGTAATGCAGTGGTTGCAATATAGCTGCAAGCTATGACCCATGCGCTTCACTGAAATATGTGTTGGATACCTTTTTTTGAAATGGTGTACATAAACATTAAAATGACCTAATGGCCTACACGGTGCCAGTGGAAAGCAAGGAGACAAATGTTGCAGCAGACAGTTACGTAAGATGTATGGATGCATTCATCAAGTTCTATGGTTGTAATTGTGCAGATTGTCGGGTAGGTTACTGTAGTGTTGTGCATTTAGTGTGTCCACTTATTATAGGATTAGGTGACCACTGTACGTAGAAAACCGGTTATGTATTGTGTGGAAGAAATGGCAGACAATGTCAACTGCAGTGGCTAAGGGGTAGGTGGGTGTGTTATGTGTGGGGTTAGTGGTACGTGGATAGATGTTTGTATGCATAGCTGTACAGTGCAGCGGCAATTGTGGCCAGGATGTAGAATGTTGAGTGCATGGCTGGAGGCCCTACACTGTACAGGGTGTAGTGAAGTGTGTAGGGCGTAGGCGCAAGCTGCGTAGTGTAATATAGGCGAGTATTGCAAATGGTGGCATTGGTATGTGTATAGCAGAAATAAGTGCACACATTGCACTGTAGAGAGGAATAATAGCAATAGTTTCAGACTTACTGTTTGGATTGAGGTGGGCCTGTACTGTGTTTTGTATATTGAGTGTGAAATGTTGTGGTCCTGGTTGTTGCATTATCTGTGGGAAAGGAGAACAGAACATGTTAGAGCAGGTATTTTGTTAGTTTGCACTCTACTCCATAGTATACATTTTTTACTTTGTGGACCCTCATAACTAGTACTTCCTAATTAATGTGCTTTGAACCATTGTACTGTGCAATGAGCGCAGTTCCTGTTTTCCTTTGCATAATCATTGGGGTACATGGGGGGGGGGAAGAATCCATGCTGGATTAAAAAAGAAAAACCTTCCAAATTTCTTTGCTTCTATGGTGCGCAATGAATGATAATCACGTTTGGAGTGGTTACAGCACTTTTTAAAGTGTACTCTTGAAGTAGGAGGAAATGTAAGGGTTGTGGCCTATACATGTTGGTAAAATGGGTGGTGTTGTAAAGCAGGTGGTATTTTGTACCTTCTTCCTTTTGTACCACTGTTTCTTTATGCGTTCGGTTGCTGTTGGTGGTTTAGCAAGTATTGTGGCATTGTACTGTGCTAGTGCAGAATTTTGATGATAGTTACGTACCTGTTGGCGTACTGTAACTGTTCATACTTTGGAAGTGTTTTACAATATGTTTGTAGCAGAGTAGTTGTTGAAGGTTGAGTTTGGTTGTTTGAATGCTGCATATATGTTTGTCGTATTCTGGCTGCAGTTGCATACCAGGTGGCGTATTCTAACTGTTTACAGTGTCCCATTCGTAAAGGGTACTTTTAGAAGGTTGTGTACCTTCTGAAGTGATAGTGTACCATTATGGAGTTATGTGATGATGGGTCCATATGTTTTGGAGTTGTATGACTATTCTTAGGGAGCTTGTGACTGATTTGCGTACGTGGTGGTTTCAGAGGTTACTGAGGATAGTTTTGAACCCTCATACTTGGTACTTGCGTTTCCACGTATCCTGTGGAAAATACTGCTACTGTGATTTGTGTACACATATTCGGGGTAGTTCATAGAATCCAGCGCACAAGTGGCGCACGCGGCTGGCGCACAATGTGCGCGTGCGACTGTCTGCGCCAGCCGCGTGTGCTAAAATCCATTTCTGCGCACTGCATATTCATGGATTTCAACATCCAAAACCAGCCGTGGCGCAGAGTGGTGCAGCGACCCTGCAGCAGCGCCAGTAATGCCCCCAACCCATCCCCGTGCGCCATGCACAGCGCACAAATCCCGTACATGGCGCACAGGCCATTGGACCAGCATACAGCCCCCCAACCACGAAAACGCCTGTAAAACTCCCCACGCACCCCTCCAAATACATGTATACCCCGGCGCGGGGAGTTTCACACGCGATTGGCCCTGTATGTGTGTTACTGGGGTTCGCGGGGAGTTTCACACGCGATTGGCCCTGTGCGAGCGTGGTACGTGTATTACTGGGGTTCGCGGGAAGTTTAACATGCGATTTTGCTGTCAGAGCGGGGTACGTGTATTTTGGGGGTGCGCGGGAAGTTTCACATGCGATTGGCCCTGTGCGAGCGGGGTACGTGTATTACTGGGGTGTGAGGGGAGTTTCACACGCGATTGGCCCTGTGCGTGCGGTGTACGTGTATTACTGGTGTTCGCGTGAAGCTTCACACGCAATTTTGCTGTCAGAGCAGGGTACGTGTATCCAGTGGGGTGCGCGGGGAGTCCACATGTGAATTGGCAGTGTGGGTCCTCCCAGGTGTCCCCTCTACCCCGTCCACGGCCCCTGCAGGCAGCCCACACCACAGGGGACTACCCTGCACCTCTGGTCATGTCCCTCAGGCAGCCCATCCACCATGGGCATGCCCCCCAGCCAAGCCACATGTCACCTTGCAATATGATCACCAACTCATGTCCCCCAGCACCCCCACCCCCAGCAGTGAGGGGCACCTGCCAGCAGGCCCCCACTCATGTCCCCCTGCACCTCCACCCCCCAGCAGTGAGGGGCACCTGCCAGCAGGCCCCCACTCATGTCCCCCTGCACCCTCACCCCCCAGCAGTGAGGGGCACCTGCCAGCAGGCCCCCACGCATGTCCCCCCAGCACCACCACACCCCAGCAGTGAGGGGCACCTGCCAGCAGGCCCCCACTCATGTCCCACTCATGTCCCCCTGCACCCCTGAACCCGCTGCACCCCCTGCACCTCCACCCCCCAGCAGTGAGGGGCACCTGCCAGCAGGCCCCCACTCATGTCCCCCTGCACCCCCACACCCCAGCAGTGAGGGGCACCTGCCAGCAGGCCCCCACTCATGTCCCCCCCCAACATGTCAACATGACACACAATCATGGCCACCTAAATCCCACGGCACGCCACCCCTGCCCAAATAACCAACCAAGCATAACATACACCCCACATTGAAATGCCCATTACATGAAACAACCCAAATGGCATGTATGTACATTAGCACATGTCTGTCACACACACACACACACAATGGGTGCCAGTGAATGTGAAAACCCACATCGTGACATGCATGAAATGTACATAAGGAAAACAATGCAGAATGTCACATAATGATAAAAAAAGGAAATCAGAATCCAAAATATATGAAATCAAAAATGTCTCCAAAGTCTCCTTCCAACAAAGCAAATCCAAACAGAAATGAAAAAGTAAAATCCATTGCTCCATGGAAAAATCAAAAAAGAAAATGCCGACAAATCCACACTCCAACTATTTACAAGGATGAAATCCTGGGTCCATGAGCCCAACTGTCCAAATGAAACCTACAAAAATACACTAACTAACGAAGAACTATATACAAAAATGTGGGGTATTGTCCAAGCACCCCAAACAAAAATGAAAACCAAAATGAAACCTAACACTAACTAACTATTTACAATGGCAACGGGCTAGTCCGACGGCTCACTTTTTGATGTCCCGGGACAGGGCATCATCAAACTCACGCTCAATGTCCTGGAGGCAGTCCTCTTCCATGGCCCAGAGGGTTCGCAGGGATGATGACATGTTGACCTCCAACTCCCTGCGAATTGCCTCAAGGCACTTGGCCCGCCTCAGTGCCCTCCGCATGGAGTTCTCTGCCCTGACCATTGTGAGCTGTGCCTCTTCCGCCCGCTGCCGCTCTGCATCTATGGCATGGCCCAACCGCTGCCACACGGAAGACACTTGCAATCCTGGGTCCTCCTGCCCTCTGGCCGATGCCTGCCCCTCCGATGTTGAAGGCCCCGACGAGCCATCATTGCTCCCACCATGTTGCTGCTGCTGCTGCTGTGACTGTGCCTGCGCCCTGGCTCTTGCTGCCTGCACGTCCTCCTCCGGCTGGGGTGCAGTTGTCGTGGTGGCCACCCCTGCTGGACGTCCGACTCCCGACTGTGGCAGGGATGTGTCCTCCACCAGCCTGGCCGCTGAGTCAGAGGCAGCTCCACAGGGTACCCAGCTGATGCATGGGTGGAAGATTGCATGGAAGACGACTGGCGCGTAGGGGGTTCAGGTGAGGAGGGGGTCGCAAGAAGGTCCAGCACACGGAGGAATCCAGCACTGATGACCCGTCCCAGTAGGTCAACGCGGTCAAAGAGGCATCCGAGATGACATGCAGTGTCTTCACGTAAACACTGCAGGTCATCTTGCATGCCCCGTTGACGCAACACTATCCCAGCCAGGACAGGCTCAACCCGGTCCCGGATAGCCACGTCCGCAGGGAGAGGAAGGCCAGTTGTTGTGCGCCCATCCCCTCCCTGAAAACGGGTCTGGACGTAGGCATCCCTGCTGGTGCCGGATGATGCAGTCACAGGATCAGGGACAGGATTACACACAGGCACCTCTGCGGCGGCCTGTGCTGCCTCCTGTCCCTGCCCCTGCACTGCACCACTGGCACCAGTGGAATCCCCACCTCCAGACCCCGTGTGTGTCCCTTCCACGGCCTCCTCCTCCAAACCCCCCACCAACCTGGATGACTCCATGCCATCTTCCTCCGTCGGACCCTGTGGGGTCTCAGCTGCCCCTTCTGCTGCCGAGGAGTCCATCTCCAACCTCCGCCGCTTGGACCTACCCTCGGCAGCTGCAGCCTGGGACATGGCACCAGACTCCTCACTCCCCGAAGAGATGACAATCTGGGAGGGGAACCGGGCCTTGCGTCTCCGGCTGGTGGTGCGATCCCTGACGCTTTGCTCCACAGCACCCTCTCCGCCCTCTTTATCAGTTTATGCTGCAGACAGGGAGCGATAGAACACAGGCATCAGGGCACTGTACAATGGACTGATACACACATGACAGTTGCACATGAGTGGTAGTGCCAAACTTCAGACATGGCATCACACTCCCTAACACACATGTCATTTCTACTCACACACATGAGCAATTCCACAGCAATATTACACCAGACACAACCATCCATACACATACAACAGCATCAGCATCCAAAGGTGAGCCTGACGTCACATGAAACACGTGGAGTACACAACACATGCACACACACCAACACACCAACATGCATGTGTACATGTTCACCAACTGTCAGAGTGATGTGATCGCCATCCATGTCACATCTGGCATTCCGCCTTCTACATGTCAGTGCCGCATGCATCCATGTTGCATCACAGTTGCACACTCGTCAAATACACACACACAAGCACATGTACACAGTGCAGATACATGCAGCTGGAACCAACATCCATGTGTGACACCACAACCATGCCAACATACATACACAGTAATTCAAACATGTGTGCTCCCACATCTGCATTTGGCCTGCATGCTTATCCACACATACACCATCCATGTGTCTCACACATGAGAGGACTTGCATGTGTCAGCCTCACGCCCCTGTACATACACATCCATACATGGCCCTACAGAAACTCATGTGCAACCTGCACACTACTGGCACACCACGAAACGCACAGTGTCCAACCAGTATGCATGTACACTTACCGCTCGACTCCAGACGGGTCTGCCTCTCAAGGACCTGGACATGGAGCGCTTGGCTTATGCATTCCAGGACCCTCATTTGGTGGTCGGACAGGTGGCCCCGGCGCACCTTGGCATCCGCTGCCTTCAAGAGGCGCCAGGCCTTGTCGAGGGTCCTGGACCTGAAGTCTTCCCAGCGCTTCTTGACATGTTTGATGTCGCGGACTGCCACCCCCTCCTCGTTGATGGCAGTCACGATGTCCATCCAGATCCTGGTCTGTCCTTCATAGTCGGCGCGCGGACTTCCAAAGAGGGCATCGTACTGCCCCAGGACTTGCTCCACCAGGACACCAACTTCCCTGGCACTGAAGCTGGTGGCCCTCTGCCTCTCTGGCTGGGGGTTGCCAGTGGTGCCCGATGGTGTTGTGCCTGACATGGCAACCCCAGAGGCAGGTGTGAGTGGGCAACTGGGTCCTGGGGCTGGGCTGTGGAGCGATGATATCCCAGTCGGGTGTCTTCAGTCCAGCAGGGGTGGTCACAGCAACTTCATCCCTGGCTGACGTGCAGGCAGCAAATAGCAGGGCACGTGGGCAGCAGGCAGGCAGCAGCAGATGGCAGATGGCAGGTGGGAGCGTGCTCGGGGCTCCTGGGTCAGTAATTCGGCCTTCTGGGCAGGAGCCTGGTCTTCCGTGTGTTGTTGCGTGGCCAGCTTGATATGGAGTGATTTGGCACGTGAAAAAATTGCATGTCAGCGTGTAATTCGAGAAAAGGGCCTTAGCGCGTAAGCGCATCTGTGACGTTACGCGGCGCAGGTGTTTCCCTCGTGACGGGTGCATAGTAAATCAGCACGTGAATACACCGCACGTACGCGAATTAATTGGACCAAAGGCCCTTTAGCGCGTAAGCGCGTCTGTGACGTGACACGCAAGAGTGTTTCCCTCAACATGGGTGCATGTTCATCGTACACGTGCAAAAACTGTACGTCCGAGTGTCAGCTCATGTAATTGGAGGAAAGGGCCTTAGTGCGTACACGCGTAAGTGACGTTGTACGTGTGGGCCGGTTTAAAAGGTACGTGTAGGACGCCATACGTGCTTTTCGTGGAGAGCGAGTGGGTGAATTTTGTACTTCTTGTCGGTTCACACGTGATTACTTCACAGCGTTTCAAGTTCGTACTCCCTGTTACCTCTGACAGCGTTCAATTTTTTTGTTGTGCCTGTTTCCTCAAACAGCGTTCACTTCTTCTTTTGTCCTGTTTCCTCAGACAGCGTACAATTCTTCTTTTGGCGAGGGTGTTGCCAACGCGCACACGCGCGTCTTTTTCACGTTCTTTTTCCAGGCATACGGTGAGTCGCGCACGTATTTACCAACTGTGCTTGCCCCATGTGTCGCGTACCCCTTCAGAGGTCATTGTAGGCTGCGTGTATTACACGTACGCTTATTTTTGTGTTTCTGGGTGCCACAGCGTAGTGCGGGTTCATTTTTCCACGCACATGGTCTACGAGGGGTTGTGTGCACGTTAATTTTTGTTTTCGGGGTGCCTGTGCTTTGCGTGACCCGTCATCTTCCCCCAGGGTTCCCAGACAGCCTTGCTAGAGCACTAGGGTATGAATTCCATCTAGTACCCTACCCCTTTCACCCCCAATTGCCCAGGACAATAGTTTACTGCTACTCCCATACGCACAACATCATCAGTGCCATGGTTGGGAGTCGACCAAGCGGTAAGGGAGGCAAAGGTGGCCGACCTTCAAAAGGTGGGCGTGGTGGGCACGGTAGGGGGCATGACCAGGATTTGCAGGGTGCCCCTAGACCCCCATGTGTGGAGGACCAATCAGGGACACCCATGCCCCACCCCCCCCCATGGTTGTGGGAAACGTAGCTGACACCATCCCAGCTCAGCCCTTGTTGGACCGGCCCATTGTGACACCTGAACCGGCACAGGAAGACTCCCAGGCTGACTTCCAGGTCAGCAAGTCTAAGCCACGTGTGGCGGTGCAAGTTGGTGTCACCAGGCCACGTGGATGTGGGGCAGCAATGTCATCTCCTGCCCCAAGTAGGCAGGGTGGGGAGGCTGCAGGGGCAGCTGCAGCTCTATCCAACCCAGCTCTGAGTCTCCCAGCCGGGACAGTGTCGGTCCAGGTCCATCAAACCGACGTTGCCCCTGCCAACATTACCCTGCAGCCAATGCCTGCACTAAGACCTATGGTCATTGTGCCTTCGCACACTCCTAGTACACAGTCCACTGGCGCTTCTGCCCCTACTGACCAGAGCGGCGTAAGCCACTCAGGATCTGCACCACCTTTTGAAAAAGAAGGGTGCTCTGGCACTACAGGCTGAGACCCCAGACACGGCTACACACTCCGGCACGTCAAGGAAGCCTAGCTTTAATGACGCCAAACTTGATGCACTTGTGGCCTATGTGTCGGCACATAGCCGCAAAATGATGGTGACTGCAGGGTGCAAGACCACACCTGGTCAGCGTAGGGCACACTGGCAGACCATCGCGGACCACATTAGTGCCCTTGGATTTGTGAGGCGCACAGCTGATGATTGCTACAAGCGGTGGAATGACCTAAAACGCAGAGCAAAGAACAAGCCGGCCTCAAATCATGCCTCTACTCTGGTGACTGGCGGTGTGTCTCTACCAGAGGACAACCAACTCACTGAACATGAGTCTGTTGCTGGAACCTTCGTCACAGAGGAACAGATGGAAGGCGTGGGAGACCTACCTGATTAAGACGCATTGTCCGGTGAGTGCCCATGCATGTGTGTGTAATCCATGTGTATGTTGTTTGGGTGACGGGTTCTGATTGAGTGCCAGGTGAGGGTGTGTACTCCAGAGTGGTATGGGTCACCCATGTGCTTCCTCCAATACATTCACGTGCCTTGGATTTGGGTATGACAGTCTCCCTTCTGCCCACAGTAGCCAATTAGTGCCACATTACTGCAGTTGCCCTTGAACTGTCATCTTGCAACAACATTGTTCAGATTTTTTCAGTGTTCATTCAGGCTGATTGTTTCAATTCTCCCATTTTTGCTACGCATTTTTCAGCCCTAATGCCACATATGTGACATGCTTCTGTCATTGATTACACCACAAGTTGGGCCACATTTGTTACCTGGTTATGTGAATGATTAGACCATTCAGGCCGATAGAGTATTGGCCTGCTCACATTTATTTTTAGGGCCTGTTTGCATGTGGAACATGATAGTTGTTTCCTGTCATGTTAAAATGACCAACCATTGATGGGTACATCTGCCTACAATCACTATTATTGTACACTGGATGTGTTGCAGGGTGTGGCACATGCATATTTTGTCACACTATTTAGGATTTTTCATCTCATCATGTCCATCTCACATGGATGGGTGACAGTACTCATTCACTGACATATCGCTGTAGTTATCTAATGTACCATGGCTATGCTACATGCCATCTGTGTGCTGGCATGTGTCCTGTATGTGTATTGGACATGCCACTCACAGGCTAATGTGTGATGCCAGTGCTACCCACCATGCAGCAAGTGTGTTGCTTTTCCATCTTGGTGTCCTCAGTGTCTGCTTTTTGCCTCCCCTTCCAACTCATTGACAGTGCATGCATGCCAGGGTTATAGTCACGTGGGACATGTGTAAATCATGTACAGGATCTCTGTCTTGTCAGGCCTATGTGTGTGCTATGGTGCTCATGCCTGTTTCCATTTGTTGTATTTCTTGTTTTTGCAGGTGATGACGCACTTGATGCTGGTGAGGTTGAGGAGATGGGGCAGACCCAGGAGGGATCTCAGCCACGACCGGGCACCAGTGGAGGACGTGGTGGGTGAAAACCCTTTGTTACTGCAGACCATACTGTCTAGGGGTGACTCTGGGTGCACCTCCCCAGACCTCTATTTAGGTGCTGAATCAGATGATGAGACTTATGTGCTGTCGCAGGTGAGTGCTTCTGGCAGGGATTCTGTTCTGTCCAACCCACCTGCACCAGGGGTAGAACCCTCTATGGGGATGTCAGTGTTGGTAGGTCCGCCTTTGGCGGTTACGGATGCAGGGTCACACTCCACAAGATCTGATCCTGTTCCTGGGCCAGCAGATCAGAGGGAGAATGCAGTCCTGCAGCCTCAGGCAGTGCCAGCACAGCAAGGTGCAGATCGCCTTGCCCCAAACAGGTGTGGTGCCCGCCGATGCGGTGGCCGTGCGCCACCAGGCAATACTGTATGGGAAAACGCCATGTACGGTATGGCAAGCCAACAGGCAGCATCAGTTGAAATGATGGCTCAGGCAATGGAGAGGGTGGCCACTTCCATTATCCCCCCTGAAAGGCAGATGGAGCAACAACAGCGGGCAACAAACTCCATTTGCCAATCACACAGGGAAGACATGTTGGCGTCTAGCAGGGACCGACGGGCGGCACTGGAGACTCTGTGCAAAGCCATATCAATAGAGTCACGGCCACAGGGAAGCCCTGAGGGTAGAACTCCATAACGTCCGGGAGACTCTGCTTGAACTTGAGGCATCCTGAAATTTTAGGGCAGAACAGCAGCTGGAGCAGCTCACACCTTCTCTCTCAGCTGAGCTGCAGACAACCCGTTAGGAGATCCGGGCATCACGCGAGGCCATGCGTGCAGGAATGCAGGCAACCCGTGAGGTGCTGCATGGGGATCTCTGCACTATTATCCTCCAGAATCAGACCTTCCAGACCTGCATGCTTGCTGCCATGGAAGACCATACCAGGGCTTTGCATGGGCTGGCTGCCTCCCATAGCACCGCCACCTCTTGATGCAGCAGCACAGGGTGAAGAGACCGACAGCAGTTCTCCCACAATGGCATAGCCGTGCAGGCCATGAGCCCATGAAGGTATTTTTTTTCCGCAACATCCACGCAGGTGGGTGTTGGTGTACACCCTATCCTCGAACCTCCTGCGTGGCCTCCCCAGCCCCCACATGGCCATTTTTGATTTTTTCTTTCTTTTTTTTTACAGTGTGTTGGCTTGTGTGGCTCCCGTGGGCATCCACTGTGTATTCTGGCTGGGCACATGCAGGCTTGTCCTGAGTTTGGGTTAGATGCTTGGGTTTGTGACAAACACAGCCCTCCTGCTTCCCATTTCCATGGGCTTGCAAAGGGTGTGACCAAGAGACAGTGACTTACACGGTGACATTGGACTCCCATGAGCTGTGTGGGCAGTCTGTAGTCAATACTGTGTGGACATCCCTACTGGGTATTGTTGTTGTATTGAACACTGCATGGCGTATTGATATGTGTTTGTGCATCCATGTCTTCCTCAAAATTCGCATTTACTTTCTTCATGTCTTCACAAGGCCGTCTCCTTTGCAGATGGAGTTTATGTTGTATGCAGTACACTGACACATTTGCGTGGCAGCAACACTCTGCAGTTGGAAGGGGTCGATGTGATGGCTTATTAAGGTTGTAAGACTACCACTACTTTGACTTTGTACTGTCATGTTTTTGCAATGTTTCATGCTGTGTTGCTGTGTTGTGTTGGTGGTAAGTATTTGGTCATGTGTGCTGTTTGTTATCGATTACTGAGAGCATATTGTCTGTGGGCTGTTTCCATTTGGGACAGTGCACTTTGTGACACTTGTGTCAGGTCTTGAGCATTGCTTTGTTTGCTTTCACATTGCATGACATGCCATGGTGTGTTGGGTGGCGGAGATGGGGAGGGGTTGGGTGACATAGCACTATGTTTATGTTGTATTTTGCTAGGGGGTAGTCATTCATGCAGCATGAATGTATGTCTTTTAGTGACACAGCATTGGTTGTCTTTCGGTAGGTAGGGATGCACACAATTTAACACTTCCAGGTGACCAATCTCAGGCTGGTATGGTTGTGACAGTTGACTGTCCCTTATGTCATCATCATTGATTGTCAGCTGGTATTTGCCAGGGCTGTGTGCACTCCACAGGGGTGTGATTTTAGGTGAAGTAACTAGCCTCCAGCTGCGTACGGGCTGCCTCACCACGTGCCCTTTACCCTCCCGTGCGCAGCGGGCGTGCATGTGGTTGGGGATGTGGGGGCACCACCATGTCCACCGGCAGGCCCTGGCGTGTTGCAACGTTGTGCAGGACACTTGCTGCCACTATGATCCTGCACACTACTGGGGGAGCGTATAGCAGCTGCCCACCAGAACGGTCAAGTGAGCGAAAGCGTGACTTGAGCACTCCAAATGTGCGCTCCACTATGCCCCGGGTTGCAATATGGGCTATGTTGTATCTTACCTCGGGTGGTGTGGTGGGGTTCCGAATTGGCGTCATCATGTGGGTGCTCAGAGGGTAGGCACTGTCCCCTGGGGAGGTGATGATGGGTATCATTAGTGGGGTTGTGACATTACTCAGTATCTGACATGCATGCATGTGCAGTGGCATTTATACTCACCAAGCAGCCATGCATCGCCATGCCGCCCAGCTTCTAGGTCCCGGTTTAGGGTTGACATTCTGTATATGAAACTGTCATGGGTGGACCCTGGATAGTTGGCATATACGGAGGTGATGATTCCCTTGGCATCACATACTACCTGCACGTTGATGGAATGCCAGTGCTTGCGGTTTCTATAGATGTGCTCTGATGCCCTGGGAGGACTTAGAGCCATATGGGTGCAATCAATGGCACCTAGCTCTTTGGGGAAGTGTGTCACTCCGTAAAAATCCTGGACAACAGCCTGCTTTTCTGCAGGTGTTCTGGGCAGGTATATGTGCCTGCGGACTGATGGCTGTGCAGTCATGATGGCCAAGACTTGGTATAGGCAGCGTGACTGCGTGGCCTGTGACACACCCCCACTATTGCACTTGTCCGCTGAAATGACCCAGTAGCCAAGAAGTGCAAGTACATTGAGCACCTTTTCCAAGGGGCTCAGTGCTTGGGAGCACAGGGTGGGTGATGTGAGGTCATCCTCCCACTCACTCACCAGGTCGAGTATTATGTGAGGTGGAAACCTTTACCTCTCATATACCTGGTCATCAGGCATCCCAAAAAGGCTGGTCCTGGGTGTAAAAATTCTGGCCCTGACTACCCTCCTCCTCCTCCTCCTCCTGCGGTATCCCACGACACTGCTGCGAGGAACGGTATATTCATCGTAGCGTCTGAGCTTGTTTGTTGTTTGCGCGCACTTTTATGCTGCCCGGGTCCGCGTACGCCTGTTTCCTGCTTGCGTACGTGTTTCCGGATTAGCGCGATTTTTTTGACGCACGCGTTAGCCCTGTTCGATTCCATGAATACGTGTTGTAGGCGCACGTGTGGGCGTTCCGCGCATTTGCCTCCTGTACTTCCCCCGTAACGCCCACATTTTCACACGTTGTTCCCCATTCCGCGTGTTACGCCCCGTGTTACGCCAAACTTTTGTTCTGTGAGCCGCGCTATGCACGCTTTCGCTGTGTGTGTAGCGCAAGCTGTTTGGTGAAGTGTGCGCCCGCGTGCGCCACGCAGGATTTCAGTGCACATGCATGGATTTACATGCGCACGGAATTCCATGAATCGATGTGCGCGGGTTTCGCTGCGATTTTCGCATTTGCGCTGCGATTTGCACGCTTGCACAGACATTTTCAGTGCACATTAATTCCATGAATCGGCCTGATTGTTTGTGTGAGTGTATTCACTGGGTTCATTGGGGATTGAAATGCCCAACACACAAGTTAGTGAATGTTGTCATTGCTTGCAGTATGCTAAGTTGCTTTAGCTTGACAGTGTTACAGCAAAAATATTTTTTGTCCATTTACGAAGGTATAGTAGGTTTGTACATCAATGAATACATTTTGGCTTCAAGAATATTAAGTAGGCATTTGCAAGGTGTGCAGGTAATATCTGCTTTGGAGTGATGGAAGTATCGTTGCATTCCCACCGTGACCATTGCTTTCTAATGTATGCAGTGTAGTGGCCTCCATTGGTTGAGTTGCCTGTGTGGTAGATTATGGCTACTGTTTTGAAGGTTTTCTTGCCAAGTAACACCTGTGTGTATGTGAAGGCAGTACGTTTGCAGTTATTTTTGGTTCCATCAGAATGAATGAATATCAGAATTGCACGACATACACAACATGCTATGGTTTGCCTTTGACACCAGTTGCTGAAATCGAATGGCGTCAGAGTTAGGTATTGATACATACACAAAGCATTCCTGAGGAACTTTTTCCTGAGTGACAAGGTTGCACAGAGTGCATGTATGTTTCCACATGTAGGAAATCTGAAAGATTTCATTTATGAGTATGTTTTTCCTTTCTAGTATTTGTAGTAAGTAAATTAGAATTTCCTGTGGGTCTTCTTGCTGGTTTAAAGTGAATTTCACCATTCCAGCACTGTAGTCCAATTCTTGCCTTATTCCTGAGACACTGTAAATGGTGTCAGGATGACTCATTTCTGTGAAGGACGAGCATTTGCAAATACAACTGGTCTGTGCCATTAAAATAAATGTTTTCTACAATTGCTGGCATTTGGAATAGAACATTCATTGTACATTTGCATAGCAATTAACACCTGTTGTATTGGAAGATTTGAATGGGCCAGGTACTTCTGTGTCTGCGCACTTTGAAAGAAGAGCATGTGGTTTCTTTGCAGTGGCATTTTTTTGTGGGTGGAGTTTGGTATGGTTTCTCTTTTTGACTCCTTTTGTATGTGCTTTTGGTAGTTGATATAGTATGAGTTGCTTTCAATTTCATTGATGGTACTGTTGCCAAATCATTTACAACTTCTGATTGAATGAGCCTTCTTTTGAAACCTTTCGGTTTCTGAAGGATAGGGTACATTTTCAGATGGGGTGTGTACAGTGCACGTAGTTTATTGTACTCCATGATGCAAGGAATGTCTGCACTGACTGGAGTTGCATAAAAATTCACTAGATACAGACCTTCCAGTGTACGTAGCCGTGACAGTGCTACGTAACACATGCCTTCTTTAAAGACTGTGCTGCCAATATCAATCAATGTTTGATCTAAGGTTAGACCTTGCGATTTATGAATAGTTACTGCATAAACTAGTGACAGAGAAAACTGTTCTCTACGTAAATACATGTCTTCGAAAAGAAGGAATTGCGCTGTTGTGCGTCCTATATTACTGACTTCTGCAAGTTTGTCAAACTTGATGTTTACAAATTGAATTCTGTTTTCCCGTGGGTATGTCTGGAAGCCAACAAATGTACCAAGTGCTCCTTTAACTAAACCTTACTCTACGTCAATGTTACGCTTTAACATAACTCCACAGTTGACGCATAGTTTTAACATTTTCTCTAAACCAGCTGTGTTGGAGATAGAGTTCTCTAAGGTTTGTAGTAGTGCTATACCTTGTTGACAAACAGATATTGTCATACCGTGTACGTCCAGTTTGTCTGTGGCATGAATTTCCACTAGTGGGTGTTTTTGTTTTTGCAGCATTGTTGCATTAGATTGTGCAGAGCTTGCTAGAGTTGGCATTAAGGACATAAAGCTGATATTTTTCTGAGCAAATTGTTCCATGACATCAGTAGCACATGTGTTATGACCGTACAGCTTGAGGGTAGACTGCGTCTCCTTTGATAGTACACCAATCTGTGTGTTTTTTAAATGTTGGCGTAGGTGAGGTCTGCAGACTAACGCATATTTTGAGTTAGTTCTCTGTATTAGAAATGTTGCCAGAGATTTGCATTCCCGATGCTTCCAAGACTTTTTTACGGCACTCTTTGTGTCCTAAGATTTTGAAGATAGGTTCACCTTTGACTGGTGTTAATTGAAGGAGATCTCCAAAAACAATCACATGTTTTCCTCCAAAGAGTTCTTCCAAGAGTTCTCTTGCAATCTGAGGTGAATCAAAGCCAACATTAGGTTGGAGACCATGCTCACCTCATCTATAAGGAGTATTTTCATTTGTTTTAAAACTCTGCGTATCTCCATAGCAGATTCTGCTTAAAGTTTATAGTACTCTAATTTGTTTTGGTGTTTTACTGGAAGGAGTAGCAATCAGTGAAGAGTGACTCCACCTATGTTGTAGACAGCCAAACCTGTAGGGGCAGTTACAACAGCAGAAAGGTTGTTGTTTGTTAATTGTTGGAGGTATTTAATGATAATTTTTATTAAGAATGTTTTACCTGACCCAGCTTCACCACTTACATACTGCAGTACAAGTTTGTAGTTGGCACAGGTGCAAGTTTTACTTTCGTGTTGTATACCATGTTCAATGGTTTCACTTACTTCGACAAAAATGGTACGCTGTTCATTGTTTAGTTGGGATTTCAGTACTGCCAACTCTTCTGCACAGTGCTCATAGTGAAGCATAGTGGTGGTTACTTCCGTCATGGCTAATTGTGCCTCATTTGCTATGAGTGGCTGTCTAAGTGGTTCTTGGCTGCCTGTTTGAGAAGGTTCACTGATCTCAGAAGTGTCAGCATTTTGTTGTGCTTGAAGTTCTTCTTGTTGGCGTTCATTGTCCAATATGGTTTTGTACCGTGTAGTTTTCATCTGTAATTGTACTATCACTGGCATTAAAAACATCTTCATAGGAGGTGTAGGTGGCTAATAAATCTTATTTTCTCCATGGTTTAAAAAGTTGTAGGAGAGCCATGTAGTACAGTTCTTTGTGTTGAGGAGTTTTTAATGACAACTTCATATGATTAATTAGGCTGCGTTTGGTAAGTTTCACCAGGCTGCCATCACAAGTTTCCACTCTGTATCTACCTTTTTCCTCATTTGGTTTAATGTTGTTTTTGTATGCAAAGTTTTGGGCTATCTGGTACAGGCACAAGGATTCTAAAGTAATACTCCTGTTCGGGTAGTATGTGTCCAATAAGTTGTTCTTCAAAATGTGCTGGGTGTTGGGATCGCTTTTGGCTATTGTTTGTATGTCTTTGTATGATTTAAGTACTCTGTTTCTGGATGCAGCAGAGCAAAGGCTTAGCCACTCTATGTTGTCATATTCCCCATATAAGGAGGTGGCGGTTAAATGGTCAGCGGCTTCGTAGCTGCCACATTCTCTATGGGACAGCATTTTAATGCCAAAGCTTTACAATTTCTGTGCAAGTGTTTTGTCAGAGGATATGTCATCCCAGAGGTATTTGAGCTCTGTTTTGTCTGCTTTGGTTAATTAGGCAGTGACATATTGTGCAACTGTAGTGGAATTGTCTGCGATATACTGTACATCAACATTGGCATTCTGTGGGAGGGCAATAATTGCATTGTAATCATTGATGTACCTTGATGCTTCGCTCCTTTTTATGCAGTATGTGTTCTTAGGACATTTTCCTTTTACACTGTGTCGAACTGAAGACATGAAGCTGTTTACTTGGCCTGTTGTGGAAACTGGTCTAGGGAAACCAAAGCGGCATTTGGTGTAGTATTTGCCTCTGTTCTTATATTTGCATCGACAATATTTGCCACACTTAAGTCTTTGGAATTTCAAAATGTGTGTTCGTAGGTCACTGTGTGTACTTTCTGAAGGGATTTTGCAAGTCACATATTTGTGAATGAACTGCAAAACAGTTTCATCACTCTCCACACCAAATTTAGGAGCATTTCTAATCCACAAAAGCATGTGGATGCGTGGTGCTCCTCTGGCTTGATATTATTTTTCTCCAAAAGAAGTGTTCCACTTCTCCGAGGGGAGGAAGTGCTTTATTGCAAATGAAGTGCAGCATGGCAAGGAAGCGATGATGAAAGTAGCGTGAAAAATTCACTGGATTGAGAGAGCAAAGCTCTCCTGGTGTTTTCATGTCTGCACCTTTTTTTTTTTTTTGTTTGCTACGCGTAGGAAAGTGTGCAAGTCTTCCCATGCATACTCTGCACAACTTTAAGTGACAAACAATGTGGGTGGCCCAAGGTTGCGTAGCATACACGGTACATCTGCGTGCCGTCAGAAACTGTACTCTTTCGTACCACGCATGTTTGCCAAGAGATTTGTAATACTTGACAGTAAAACATCATCCTTCTCTTGCACTTTTTGAAGTAGCTGTGTAGCATACATGTTTTGAAAAAATGGGAACCTGTTTTTAAGTTGTGGGCAACTCCATAACATAGCGTTGCCAGTTCACTTTCAAAAAGCATGTGGAATATGTACTCGCGTTCTGTCTAAATCTAGGGTCTTCAGAATACATTCGTAAACAGCGGTATTCTGATGCTGTTATTTGTGTGCCTCTTTCATCATATCTTCCACCTTTTCCAGTCGGGAAGAGTAGAGGAAAGGCTTGTGCTTCCACACTTTTTTACTACATACTGATTGTCACTTCTTTGGCTTGCCGCATTTGATATGTTTCTAGTGCATCGTCTATGGTGTCTTTGGAGTGCAGTGGGTGAATTGTATAGTGGTATACAATATTGGAGGCTGCACTAGGATCTAGTAGTTCAAATTGGCCAGTTGTTGAGGATTCCTGAATTATTTCGGTTGTTTCTCTCAGGTTTTCTTGAACGTTTATTTCCTTGTAGTATTTATTCTTTTCTTTAAGGTATTGCAACACTCCCCTAACTTTGCTTAAGTCCACTAGTTGCTACCAAATTGTTTTGTCTTCTGTAGGTACACCATTTACCAGTATAATCAAAGATTCTTATATTGGGCTTTGCACTTGTGTCTACATTTTCTTTGAGATCTAATGGTAAATAAATACTTTCCCACGAATGCTTCTCAGTAATTCAGTGGGAGGCAATTTTGCAGTTTTTGGTTGAAGCTGTGTTATTGCTGGAAATAGGTCCAATGTTTGGATTATAATTGTATCGTACAAATTAAGCTGCTGCAGTGCACCTGGCAGTGGAAATAGTTCCCAATTATTACTAATTGCCTGTGAAGACCTTTTGGTTATTGTCAAGTTTTGCAGTGCAGTATGTGCACAGTATGGAGGTGTTTGTAATTCCGTATTTGTTTTCAGCTATAAGGTACAGAGCTAATTGAAACCATTGGGATTCCTCATTGCCTTCTATTTTCTGAATTATATCTATAGTGTTGGTGCTCTTTGGTTTGGCATTTCATCAGATGTGCTTTTGACCTTTTGTATTTGTTTTCTGTATGTGTGATATAAAAAGTTGATAGCTGCACTGTTGTCAGTACTGTTGTCTGAAAATGCTGGAGTTTGTAAGTGCTCATCAGTTCCACAATATTTCCTTTGGATGTGCTCTATTTCATCGAGCACTTGTTTTGCTGTGCTGTGTCATTTACATTTTGGAGTGCTAAAGCTGGACTTTTTGCATAGTAGAGTTTGTAAACTAGATTTCTGACTGTTGAGTGGTGGGTTGCTAACATTTTGATACAGTGGAAGGTGCTTTTGCAAGCAGGTCCAGAAATACAGGCTAAGGAATGTCATATTCCAGTGTAGTTGCGTACTGGACAGGAGTCGATAGTTTGTAGTATTTTTCTTTTTCTTTGGTCGTTGCCTTTGACATACTGATTGAGGAATTGCTGCAAAGATTTGATTAAGCATTGGCGAACGTTACACATTGATGTGCAAGGCCATTTGTAGGTGAGGCGTGTTGCTTTCGTGGAATGGAGAGTGACATCTAAGTTTGATGGGGATATTTCTGAAAGCAGTTTTTCCTCTGCCATTATGGTATTGTGAATCTTTTCATACCCTCGTCCACTCCGATGTAAGGCAATTTGGTTGGTTTGTTCTTGTTTGTATGATTCTTCATTGAAGTATTGCTCTGTATTGGTGGTGTGACTCCACTCACCTGTACAGATGTGGCCAAAGGTCTCTATGCTGACATTGCATTTGTTTCGAAGTAGTGCTTGCAATTTACCAATTAATCTTGTTGGTGGTTTCATTCTATTCAAAATTACTATAAACAATTTCCGTTTCACGCTCATTGCACTGTCCACAAGAGCTTCTATGATGACTTTTCTGCAGTAGATTTTGAGGGTTGAGTGTGATTTCTGCCCTCTATTTATAAGGTTCTGAAGGACTCTGTGGTGGAACATTTTTTGTAACAACTTTTTTAGAATGCTTTCTTGTGGTAACATTACCATTTGTACGTGCTCTCTTAGCAGCAGTGTGCATTGCACTGTACTTGGTGCTTTTCGTTTCATTCTCACATTTTGACAGATCAACTATGCTGTTTTTATTGGTAAATGCATTTGTTTCCTTAATGACTGAATAACCTCTTCTTCTTCATCTTTCTGTTCACGTTCAGCCTGCAGTGAATGGCTACTTTCTGTGTTTTTTAGTTTGTATGTCTCTCTTTCTGCGTTGGTTTTTACGGAGTTGCAGTTTGGTAGGCATTGTCTAGTAGCTGTTGGCGAAGAAAGGGAAGTGTGGGTCTGCAAAATTTGAAATGTATATGTGTGCAATGTGCATGAATGGGTCAATAGGAGGGGAGGCATGTAACTGGAAGTGTCACTGTGCAGTGGTGTCTAACTTTCGGTTGGGGACAGTAATTTACTATGTGGGGATTAGTCCAATGGTGGTGACATAACAAACACCTGTAGATGTGTTATGAGTAACAATAAAGTACATACTGGGGGATGGCCTCAGATCTATATGCTACAATACAACAATAGTGTACTCTTCTAGTAAGACATACTACAGTATGATGGTATTGAACTTTGTTGTTTGCTGAGAGAAGGTTTATTTCAGGCTGTATTTTGAAGTGCACACTCCAGTGGCTTCCTGGAGAGAGGTAGGTACTGCACCTGTATAAGAAGATGGTAACAAAATATGTTGACTAATGGCATAGTGCTTACATTTGTGCAATACATTCTTCAAAACTATAGGGGGATGTCTTGCCCGGAAGAGGAAGTGTGTGTGTAAATGGAAGGCTTCCAATATGAATGGGCACTTGTGAGCATAAGCATGTTTGTTAAGGGGGTAGGTGGGTTATTTGGGAGTGTATTGTATGACTTGTTATGAAACACGTGTGTGTATTAGTGTAGGTCTATTTACTTTCAAAATGAAGTACTTTGTATTGTTGAAGGATGAGAAAAAGGTGTGGAAAGATGTACAGAGTGCAAAGCAGAATGTTTTTGTATGTGCATTTGCATGTACTTCTCTGCATAAGTACGCTTGCTATGTGAGTGCAGGCATTGCTTTTGGGCTTTAAGTTCCTTATGAATATTTATGAATGTTACTGTTGTAAATGCACACATACATTTTTATATTGCTTAGCTACTGTTATCTATGACGTGTGGCAGGAAACTGTCGTTATGCTTGCAATGTATGCACTTGGCTTAGTTTGGTGGGAAAGGCTGCATGATCATTTTGTGTGCGATTTTTACAAATTTGATAGGAGGTGCGTTAATCGGGGAAAGCATTGTAAAATTGCCTGAACAAAAGAACAGAGTAACTGTTTTCATATACCAATGGCTGTTCTGGGGAAATGGCAACTTTGCCACCACCTACCACTGTAGGAGCCATTTAATGGTAGGTAATGGGCAAAACAACAGTACAACTTTTTATTACGTTATGGAGATTCACTACTAGGTACTCTGTTGCTACGAAGTAATAACACAGTTGCCACTGTACTGTACAAAAAATAGTAATACCTACTAGGCATGGTAATGGGTAGTGATGCTGATCTATGTGGGTGCAGAACTTGTAGATTGTTTTACAGTACTTTCCAATGCAGGTGCGTTTGATTTACAGGACATTTGACCTCTGCGTGTTTAACGGTTGCTATGGACTGTTCAAAGATGCAATAGCGTTACATGCACAATTCTTGGATGTAATTGGTGGTTGCGTATGTAATCGTTTAACAGTAGCCAATCAGGGAGTGCTCGTAAAAGAGTACTGGAAAGGGAAGAAGGACTGGCCCTGCTTTCCAGGGGTGCGGCCCTCGCAGTAGTTGGCCAAAGTGCACGTGCTACATGCTGCCCTTCGTGTATGTATGCTTTTCTGTTCCATGCTAGGTTGTTCTTCTGTGCCCATTAGAACCCTAATGCTTCTAGAGTTATGTTTGTCAGTGGCGTTGTTATTTTTTTTACCCCTATTGAAATTAATCATCTTTTGCAATTAATCATCTGTTGCACTATGTACAATGTACGCTGCAGACATTTGTGTAGTAATGTAAGGAGGAAAAGCAGAGAGCAATCCCTAACAAAGAGCACACAAATAGGGGTTTCATTACACGTCGCTGTAGCAAAAATTGAAAAAAACACTTTTCACAACTTCCACCAAGACGCCCATTTTCTATGATGCTTAAAACACAGGGCAATATGTTCGCGAAAGCCACGCTTTTGGAGGTGCGCACATGCTACATCCGTGTATTTTCAGGGTGGCTGCAATGGAAATGGTACTGTGCAGGAGTTTGGATTGGTCAATATGATTTTCTGGGTGTGGTGTGTAGCAACATATTGTGCCAGAACGTGTGTCTGCAAATAGGAGGTGAGATAGCTATGGGTATGTTGTGCCATTCAGTAGGCAGACTAAATGGCTTTTGGGCGACTCCTGGATACATTAGGTACAAGTTTACGCAGAACGCTGTGCACTGGCAGCACACCTTGGCTTCCATAATGTCACTGTACCCTGGTACGGAATACATGGGATGAAGTAGCTCCATGTGGGTCTTCTTTGTGCCAGTTTGGTGACGCTCGCTCATACAGACATTATTGTTGTTCATTGTGGGGAGAACAGTTTAGGACATGATAGCGGCATATCACTGCAGTTTGCAATGAAGGAGACATTTCAGCAAGTCATGGAAATGTTTCCAAATTCACACATCATTTTTTCTCGCATTGCCCAGAGACAGATGTGGCTGCGTTCTTCCTCGTGTGGGACACAAATGGAGAAAGCGCAGCGTAATGTGAACAAGGCTGTTTGTGCTTTGTGTGCGACATCGGCATGTTCTCTTTCCACAATGAAAACATTACGTTTCGTAGTACCAACATTTTTCGTTGAGATGGCGTTCATCTGACGGATGCTGGCAATGAGCTGTTTCTTCGTAATATCAAAAATGCAGTGCAGCGCTTCCTGCAAGCATAGCAAGCATTTTCTCTGTGGTAGTGCACTTCCAACGTTGCAAACACAAACAGCACAAAAAGGCTCTTTTCAGAGCCACCACTTCGTTTTGCAAATGAGTACAATGCTTTTGCTGGAGTCCCGCCGCCCACTGTTGCCATCTCTGTACGCGGCGCTCATAGGCTAGGCCACCTCGTGCATGCTTTCTTTCAACTTCTATTTTTCAATGGTGTAAGGTGGCTCTGCTAAGAGCCTTTTTGTCTACCCCCTAACCCCCCCTCCCTTTCTGGTTCTGTAGCATTTTTCCTGTTATTATAAGACAAGCCACAAAAGCCAGCAGTGGAAGGGAGATTTGGCAAAGGGTACCAATCACAGGGGTAAGAAATAGTACGTGTAGAGTAGAAGATGTGGGGTGCACCTCACTTGGGTAGGGTAGGGGGCACTCTTTGGCATGCTCCCGGATGGAAGCCTCAAAAGCACTTCGAAGTAGAATATGCACAATACAGTGACCTTTGAAAGGTACCGGTCTCTTGCAGTGTGTATGTTCTTCAAGGCTTCTTACGGGACGCGGTGGCCCACTGGAGTGTCCCTAGTGGTGGCAGGAGCAGATGTGGAGGATGCTGTAGAGGAAAATAACCTACTGCCTGCTTGGAAGGGGACAACCCACCGAATAGCTGCCTGGTGGTTCGCATTCAGGTGCCGCCGCATGGAGGTGGTGCTGTAGCTGTACAAGCCAGGTTTACCCCCAGAAGTGCATTGTACCTGGTTTGCACGAGACTGGCGTCCTATGGATGCTTTCATTGTGATTGCGCATAGGGCATGCAGGTGTGGTAGTCATAAGACTCCTCCATTTTCCTCACTTGCAATTATCCCCACTAGTGCTGTGCCCTTCACACTTACAATGGCCTTCTTAAAACAAAGGAAAGACACATATAATCATTTATTTATTGCATTTATGACACGCCCAAACCCTTGGGTATCACGGCGAGGTTACAGGCAGCTTGTTAACATATTTGTCAGTGACAATTTCAGCGAGGTTACAATCGTACTAAGTATTTACAATAAATTGAATAATACAATAGCAGACGCAGCATATTTACAGGTTCTAAGGTGGCGGTTTAATTGAGTTGGTTAAATAACCAAGTTTTAGCAGTTTTTTAAAGCCCATGAATGATTCCTCTTTTTTGATGCTGAGTGAGAGGGAGTTCCAATGTTTAGGGGCTAGGTATTGAAAGCTACTGCCCCCTGCTCTGGTATTTCTGTAGCAGGGAGTGGCTAAAAGTAGGTGGTTATTGGATCTTAGGGTTCTGGTGGATTCTTTTTTTGGATAAATCCTTCTTTAGATAGATGGGCGTTTTTTCCTGGTGACATTTGAAAGTAATACATAGAGTTTTGAAAATATCTCTGGCTTCGATAGGCAGCCAATGGTGATCTCTTCTGTTCTTGGAGATATGGTCAGATTTTCGGATTCCTAGGACGGCTCATAAGGCTTTATTTTGTATCAGTTGTAGTTTTTTTAGATTGGTAATGGCAGTACCTAGTAGCAAGACATTGCAATCATCGAGTCTTGATAGAATAATGGCTCTAGCCAGTGTAAGGCAGTTGGGTGGGGGTAAGGAACTGTCAGTTTATGGCAATAAGTTTGGCAGTGTATGGTGGATTATGAGAGGCTGCTGATGTGTTTGGCCATTGAGAGGTTTGCATCCAAGTAAACTCCTAAGGTTTTTACTTGCTTCAGTACAGGTATCATGGTGCCGTCAATGTTAATAGAAACATAGTCTGGATGGAGGGCACATATTTTGGACTAGGCCCCCACAATGAGAATCTCTTGTCTTCTCATCGTTGAGGCAGAGGCTATTCAGTGTCATCAATTTTGTATAATGGCATAGATTTTATTGATGGTCCGTGTATCTTTGATTTAGTTCCTTGTGAGTGGAATAAGGATCTGGGTGTCATCTGCATAGTTGGTGTAGATGACACCCATATCATCTAAGGCTGAGAAAAGAAGCTTTGTGTATGCGTTATAGCGGGTGGGTGAGAGGCAGGAGCCTTGGGGTACTCCAGTGGGGACTGGGATGGGGTCTGCCGCTTCTTTGCCTGAAGAGACTCTAGAGGTTCGTTCAGCTAGGAACAATTTAATCCACACGGTGGCGTCAGTGGAGAAATTTTATTCTTTAGCTAGGGTGGAGCAGAGTTTGTTGTGATCCACAAGGTTGAATGCTGCGATTAGATCTAACAAGAGGCGAATTCAGAGTTTACCTGTGTCCCTAATGGTATCCATCTGGATTTTAAGGTCCAGTAGGGCTGTTTCCATACTGTGGTTAGGCCTGAAGCCAGATTGTCTAGTGCCAAGAAGCTGGTTGTGTTCCAGATGGGCTTGGACTTGATTGTATGCTATTTTGTCAAGGATTTTATGTAAAGACGGGACTGTCGTTATTGGCCGGTAATTTGTGGGTACGGTAGGATCTAGGGAAGGCTTTTTTAGTAGGGGTGTAACCCAGGCTTCTTTAATGCTGGCTGGGACCACATTGACATTGAATGATGCATTGACAAAATTGGTTATGATAGGTGTGAGTGTGTGGACGCATGCTTTGACTACTTGTTCTGGGACGGAGTCTCCTTTGCAGATCGAGGCTTTGAGTTTGGAGATGGTGTCAAATATTAATTCTTGGGAGACTGGGGTGAAGAAGAACAGAGGGCTGGTGTTCGCATTAGAATTCATGATGTGGTTGCCACAGCATGGTTTGTCGGCTAGTAGTTGCCTTTTGGTTGTAATTTAAGTTTGTAAGAGATCAATTTTGGCGACTAGGGCATCTTGAATGGTGGTGCACCATTCTTTACTGGAATTGGTGGAGTTGGTGGCCGGGGTGGGGTTTTACAACTCTCTCACGATAAAGAACAGTTCTTTGGAGTCAGAGGCAGCCTTGCATTATAGGCGTTGGCTTTGTAAGTGATGTTGGCTGTTTAATAGTTTTTGTTCGCCATCTGAAAGGCTTTTTCAGACTCAATGGTGGGGTGTTTTCTATGTACATGTTCGAGGGCGCGTTTCTTTCTTCTAAGTACAAATAGGTCATCATTGAATCAGAAGCACAATCGTTTGTCAGAGCATTTGGTTTTGGTGGTTAGAGGGGCTACGTCATTGATGGTGGAGGTGAGACAGTTTTGGTATATGTCTGCTAAAAGGCAGGGGTTATCACTGGAAATCGACATGGTGTCTAGAGCTTTACTAAGCATGGGACTGAGATTTTCAGGTTTAAGCTTACGGGGATTTCTAGCTTCGTATGTATTTGTTAAATTAAGTTTGATGGGAGGGGGTTCATCGGAGATAATGGTAAACTGGATGTTGTAGTGATCCGTCCAGTCTAGTGGAGAGATAGAATCCACGCTTAGGGTGGTATTGAGCGTGAGGATCCAATCTAATGTTCTTCCCTTAATGTGGGTGGGGGTGTTCACTAGTTGTGTAAAGCTCATATCCTTGAGGGAGGAGTGTAGGGCTTCTGCTTTGGTGTCTAGGCTATCATTGAAACCTAGATTTACATCTCAGAGGATGACACATTTGGTATTGGGTTTGATGAATGGGGCTAGCAATAATGGGATGTAAATTTCAGGATGGCTGTTGGAATTTGGAGCTCTGTAGATCACTACGATGTTGATGGTTGTTTTTTCATTTATGGTGAGTTTTTCTAGAAGAATTTCATAGCCTGCAATGCTTTCAATGGGGCAGGATCTCCGTTGGAGTTTGGGCTTGGCTATAATGGCTACTCTGCAGAGCCATAACTGAGTACTGGTCAATTAGAATCACTAAACTATAGAGGACAGACATATTTATGTACTAAGTTTGCAATGTTGGCAATTGTCATGTCACGCGGGAGACTGGGGTCTGCCGCTCCCATTTCCTCCTGGCGAGTCTACCCGCGCGTATGCTTTCGGGGACTCGCCGGGAGGGGAGCGACGGGCTACGGGGCTGGCGGCCTTCGGCGCATGCGCGGAAGACCTCTCTTTCGGTTCCGCGCATGCGCCGTGGACCGGACTCACCTCCTTGGTGGGGCTTGCTTTCCAAGCCTCGTTATGGGTCCGCCGGCGTCCGGAAACGGAACGGCCTGCGTCCCAGGCCTCTCGGGCGCCGGCGGCCCATAAAAGAGGCCGCGAGTTTCAGCGAGTCGCGTCTCAACGCGGTTCGCTTTGCTCGCCTCGTTGTTCCTGCTTCCACACTTACCTGTGGCCTGTCCTGGGCCAACCTGCTTCCACACTTACCTGTGGCCTGTCCTGGGTCAGCCTGCCTCCAGCCCTTACCTGTGGCCTGTCCTGGGTCAGCCTGCCTCCAGCCCTTACCTGTGGCCTGTCCTGGGTCAGCCTGCCTCCAGCCCTTACCTGTGACCTGTCCTGGGTCAGCCTGCCTCCAGCCCTTACCTGTGGCCTGTCCTGGGTCAGCCTGCCTCCAGCCCTTACCTGTGGCCTGTCCTGGGTCAGCCTGCCTCCAGCCCTTACCTGTGGCCTGTCCTGGGCTAGCCTACCTCCAGCCCTTACCTGTGGCCTGTCCTGGGCCAGCCTGCCTCCAGCCCTTATCTGTGGCCTACCTTGGGCCTGCCTGACTCCAGCCCTTACCTGTGGTCTGTCCTGGGTCTGCCAACCTCCAGTACTTACCTGGGTCTTGCCCTGAGTCAGCCAGCCTTCAGCTGTTCTCACTCTTCCTGTCTTGCCTGTCTCCGAACTTTATCCTGCAAACCTTTGGAACCATCTGCACCAATCGAACTCCTCTATCAACTGCAAATACCTCGCTGTTACACTGGACCTGGAAGATTCATGGTCTCGACAACCAACTCTACCTGGACTGTGGTGTCACCCAACTGAGCCTTCAATCCTCTTGTCACGCTTTTCTGGAGAGTATTTAACGTGACATTGGGGGTCGGTCCATCCTTCACCCAGTTCCTCTTTTGGGTGGTGGAGAGGCTGATTCCTCGTGCCGCCATTTCATCAGTTTCCGGACTCCAGACTGGCGGCCTCTGCAAGACCATCCACCAAGACTACAGGTACGCGGTCCTCTAGGGCCAATCAGCTTGACAGATTGAGACGCCTGCCTTCTGATTCAGAGATGGATGAATCACAAGATATGAGGAACGAGTTGCTAGCACTCAGAGCCGAGATGACTGCCCTGCATCAAGAGAATCAAACATTGCGTCAATTGATAACACAAGGAGCACCCAGTTCTTCTCAAATAGAGGGACCATTGGCTCACACAACACCCATCAAATTCGACGGAGATCCTAGACGGGTGGCGGAGTTTTGTAACCACTGTAGGATACACTTTCTCTTCAGGTCTACCCACTTCAACAACGATAGGGCCAAGATTGGCTATATCTTGGGGAACCTAACTGGGAACGCATTAGCTTGGGCAACTCCGTTTGTGGTTACGAACAGTCCTATTTTGAATGACTTTGCTGCCTTTGAAAAGGCCTTCCTGGAGGTATTCCAGACGCCTAACCTGGCTTCCGTCGCACAGAATCTATTGATGGACTACAAACAGGGAAGCAATGACATCATCACCTACATCAGCCGCTTCCGACTTTTGGCTACTGACTCTCAGTGGCCCGAAATTACACAAAAAACTCTGTTTCGTCGAGGCCTGAGAGAGGAGTACAAGGACGAGTTACTCCACATCCCCGAACCAGAGAGCCTTCAACTCTTGATTGATCAAGTACTCCGTATTGACCAAAGGTTAACCGAACGAAAGACTGAGAGACGTCGGCTTGACAGAAGCGGTCCCCGGACGACCAACTCACCCGCTGGTTCGTTTGGGTCAACCGAGTCCGGACCTGAGCCCATGCAAGTGGGAGCCATGAGAGGGCCTTTGTCGGAAGAAGAGAAGAAACGAAGGAGGTCTTTGCGTTTGTGTCTTTACTGTGGAGCGGCTGGGCATTATTTGAGTACATGTTCTTTACGTCCGCAAAAGAAGAAGTCGGGAAACTAGGAGACCTGTCGTATACAGGAAGGGCAACGACAGGTCCCATCTCTTCCTCAGACCCTTCGGTTATTTGTTCCATCCATCGGCCCATGCAACCAGCGGTGTTACAGACCCTAAAGGTCCGGATTAAATTACCAGACAAAGACCTGGACGTATCCGGTCTACTGGACTGTGGGGCCTCCGGCAACTATATCGACGAAACATTCGTCTCCAGACATAAGATACCGCTCATTTCCAGACCTACACCTCTACCGGTGGAGCTTATTGATGGTACTCCCTTGTCCTCAGGACCCATTAGTCAGTTCACGGTCGGACTGGCTCTTCAGATTACTGATCATTACGAGGAACTTTCCTTTGATGTTATTAAGTCACCTAACTACAAGATGGTCTTGGGATTACCATGGTTACAACATCACAATCCTTTGATAGACTGGAGAACCCAGACCTTATCCTTTTCATCCGAAAGGTGCGCTCAAGGATGCAAGTTACCGGTTTCCCCCATGACCGTTTCAACTTCTCTAAAGACGGACAACAATGGGGTTCACCTATGTTCCACGTCTCTGGTCCCACAGGTATATTCCGAATTCAAACAGGTTTTTTCTGAACCCGGCAACATACCCCTTCCTCCACACCGGTCCTTTGATTGCTCCATTGACGTGCTACCGGACCACGTGATACCCCATGGGAAGTTGTACGCGTTGACCCGTGACGAGAAGCAAGTTCTTCAGGAGTATCTGTCCGAGAGTCTAGAAAAAGGGTACATTGCACCATCAAAGTCACCTGCAGGGTTTCCCCTGTTTTTTGTAAAGAAAAAAGAAGGCACATTGAGACCCTGTGTCGACTATCGTCAGTTGAATGATATAACAGCCAAGGACCGGTACCCTTTACCATTAATTCGCAGTATCCTTGAAACCCTGCATACTGCGCGAATCTTCTCCAAATTGGACCTCCGCGGAGCTTATCATTTGGTGCGCATCAGGAGTGGGGACGAGTGGAAGACAGCTTTCAAGACATCTTTTGGGCATTTCGAATACAGGGTTATGCCTTTCGGCCTATGTAATGCCCCCGCTGTTTTTCAACGATTCATGGACCACATCTTTGGTGACCTGTTAGGATTATCCGTTTGGGTTTATCTGGACGACATTCTGATATTCTCCAAATCCTTGGACGAGCATGTGGAACACGTTCGTGAGGTCCTTCATCGGCTGTCCATCAACAATCTGTTCGCCAAGGCAGAGAAATGTAGCTTTCACCAACCCAGCATTGAGTTCTTGGGATTTGTAATCAATCAAGAAGGAGTTGGGATGGATCCCAAGAAGATTCGAGCCATACAAGAATGGAAACGTCCACACGATATCAAGGCTCCAACGCTTTTTGGGGTTTGCAAACTTCTACAGGCGCTTTATTCCACACTACTCGCAGATCTCAGCGCCTCTCACCAGACTAACTAGCAGCAAGACCGCTTTCGAATGGGATCCCGTGGCTTCCCAGGCATTTGACGTATTGAAATCAGCCTTTATGGCTGCCCCGATCCTGCGCCATCCCCAGGAAGAGTTGCCCTACATCGTAGAGGCCTATGCTTCCAGCTTCGCGGTAGGAGCAGTCCTTCTCCAGAAAGATCCAGCCACGTTAGTGGAACATCCAGTTGCCTATTACTCTCGCAAGTTGAGTCCCAGCGAACGAAACTACGCGGTGATTGAAAAGGAACTGTTGGCCATCAAGACCGCATTCGAGGAATGGAGAGATTTTCTCCTCGGAGCTCGCTTTCCTGTGGAGGTGCGAACAGACCATCGCAATCTGCAATATCTTCGCTCCCTGCAATGTCGGACTCCTCGTCAAGCCCGGTGGGCCTTCTTCTTCTCTCCGTTCGAGTTCCATGTTACTTATATCCCGGGAACTTCCAATATAAAGGCAGATGCTCTCTCCAGGTCTCTGGAAAATGCTGATGGAACGCATTGCCCAGAACTTCCACTGATTTCTCCTCGCCATTTTCTGCTGGCCTTGTCCTCTCACCTTAAGTCCATCGCGGAAGCTACTCGGTTGGATCCCGAAAGAACGACCCTTCTTAGTCAGCAATCAGTTTCAGAACGAGAGGGACTGTTGTTTTTTCATAAAAGACTCTACATACCCAGAGGAGCTGTTAGAAGGGGCATTCTACACGGATTCCATGATTCACCCATAGGAGGACATCGTGGGGTCAGAGCCACTCGAGAGATGATATCCCGACAATTCTGGTGGCCTGGTTGGGCGACTGAGATCCAGAAGTACATCGACAGCTGTCCAATATGTGCCCAGTGCAAGGTTCCCAGAAAACGACCATTGGGTTTGTTAATGCCCACCGAAATAGCTCCCTATCCATGGCATACAATCGCTACCGATTTCATTGTGGATTTGCCTCCATCGGAAGGGTACACCTGTATAATGGTGGTTGTGGACAGCTTCACCAAACTGGCCCATTTCATCCCGTTCCGGAAGATCCCTACAGCTACTCAAATGGCTTCGGCATTTCTGCATAACATCTACCGGTTGCACGGCCTACCAGAGAAGGTCATATCGGATAGAGGAACCCAGTTCCTTTCATCATTCTGGAAACAGGTGTGTAGTCATCTGGGAATACATAGAGCTCTAAGCTCAGGCTACCACCCACAGACCAATGGGCTAACCGAAAGGACCAATCAGACCTTGGAAGGGTACCTCCGTTGTTTTGCCAATGCCACACAATCTAATTGGAAGGGTGGGTTAGATCTGGCCGAGGTGTCATACAACAACACCGTTCATGCTTCCATCGGAGTCAGCCCATTCTTCTGTTCCACTGGTTTACATCCTCGATTGATGCCTTTCCAACCAGTTCAATCTAGTACTGTTCCTTCTGCTGATGGTCTGGTCTTACACATTCGGAACCAACAAGAACTGGCACGCAAGATCTTAAGTGAAGCCAAAGATCGGATGAAGAGACAGGCAGACAGGAAAAGGAGTGCAGAACCCAACTTCCAGGAGGGTGACAAGGTGTGGTTGTCCTCCAAGAACTTGCCTCTCCGCAATTTGCCCGTCAAGCTGGCCCCTCGTTATTTGGGACCCTTTGTTATCACCAAACGGTTGTCCTCCGTAGCCTTCCGTCTTCGCCTACCCTCTTCTTGGCATGTGCATCCGGTTTTTCACGTGTCCCTGTTGAAGCCCTATGTGACCGATGCTTATGGCCGCACCCCTCCTCGTCCGGCCTCTGTTCTAGTGCAGGGCGTCCCAGAGTTTGAGGTACACGAGATTTGTGATGCCCGTTACCGTAGAGGGATGCTCCACTATTTGGTTGACTGGAAGGGGTACCCAGCCTGTGATTGTACATGGGAACCACGCCAACACGTGCATGCTCCCCGGCTGGTACGTGAGTTCTACGTACGGTTTCCCTGGAAACTGGTGCTCCGGGTCTTCCTGGGAGGGGGCATAGTGTCATGTCACGCGGGAGACTGGGGTCTGCCGCTCCCATTTCCTCCTGGCGAGTCTACCCGCGCGTATGCTTTCGGGGACTCGCCGGGAGGGGACTCGCCGGGAGGGGAGCGACTGGCTACGGGGCTGGCGGCCTTCGGCGCATGCGCGGAAGACCTCTCTCTCGGTTCCGCGCATGCGCCGTGGACCGGACTCACCTCCTTGGTGGGGCTTGCTTTCCAAGCCTCGTTATGGGTCCGCCGGCGTCCGGAAACGGAACGGCCTGCGTCCCAGGCCTCTCGGGCGCCGGCGGCCCATAAAAGAGGCCGCGAGTTTCAGCGAGTCGCGTCTCAACGCGGTTCGCTTTGCTCGCCTCGTTGTTCCTGCTTCCACACTTACCTGTGGCCTGTCCTGGGCCAACCTGCTTCCACACTTACCTGTGGCCTGTCCTGGGTCAGCCTGCCTCCAGTCCTTACCTGTGGCCTGTCCTGGGTCAGCCTGCCTCCAGCCCTTACCTGTGGCCTGTCCTGGGTCAGCCTGCCTCCAGCCCTTACCTGTGGCCTGTCCTGGGTCAGCCTGCCTCCAGCCCTTACCTGTGGCCTGTCCTGGGTCAGCCTGCCTCCAGCCCTTACCTGTGGCCTGTCCTGGGTCAGCCTGCCTCCAGCCCTTACCTGTGGCCTGTCCTGGGCTAGCCTACCTCCAGCCCTTACCTGTGGCCTGTCCTGGGCCAGCCTGCCTCCAGCCCTTATCTGTGGCCTACCTTGGGCCTGCCTGACTCCAGCCCTTACCTGTGGTCTGTCCTGGGTCTGCCAACCTCCAGTACTTACCTGGGTCTTGCCCTGAGTCAGCCAGCCTTCAGCTGTTCTCACTCTTCCTGTCTTGCCTGTCTCCGAACTTTATCCTGCAAACCTTTGGAACCATCTGCACCAATCGAACTCCTCTATCAACTGCAAATACCTCGCTGTTACACTGGACCTGGAAGATTCATGGTCTCGACAACCAACTCTACCTGGACTGTGGTGTCACCCAACTGAGCCTTCAATCCTCTTGTCACGCTTTTCTGGAGAGTATTTAACGTGACATTGGGTGTCGGTCCATCCTTCACCCAGTTCCTCTTTTGGGTGGTGGAGAGGCTGATTCCTCGTGCCGCCATTTCATCAGTTTCCGGACTCCAGACTGGCGGCCTCTGCAAGACCATCCACCAAGACTACAGGTACGCGGTCCTCTAGGGCCAATCAGCTTGACAGCAATAGAGCATACAATAATTCGATATGCAGTTCATGAGAATAAAAGCAGACAGTGCTAAACATAACGCGGGAGAAAAGTGAACCTGAGGGCGGCTCGGGTGTGAGTGTGTTCAGCAGAGAGAGGAAGAGATCGGACGTTATACACTTTTATAAACTAGGCTATTGTGCATTGCAATCCAAAGTTCTCCAAGTATGGGCGAAGTGCATTAGTGGTACATGGGCAGGTCGTGCTAATCGGGACGGTTTGTGAAAGGGCTACAGAGCTTAACCCTTTTATGCGTGAGCAATGTGCTGAACGTCACAAGATGAGGTGGCAAATATGCCTTCAGTTTAATGATGCCGTACTGAGGCACCTCGCTAGTGTTATCAGCGGTCTCTTAGGCAGTTCAACAGTGCTTCGGTGAGGGTATGCAGACACCACTTACTGTAAAACAGTTGGAAACAGGGTCTCTGCGCATTGTGTCCCGATGCAGACAGACGCAGACAGGCCCTTAGAACGCAGCCCTATGGAGTCGCGGCTTCCGCCTCTGGTTCGCGTAGCATGGAGATGAGGCGTTAGGCAACCAATCGGTGGGCAGATGGTTGCAGAAGAGTAGCCAGCTTGCTGCTAGATCTTAAAAAATACGTCGGCCATTTTGGAGCTTCGATTCATCATAGAAATGAAATACAAGTAAGCACTTTCCCAACAAACAGCGCGATTTCGATGGCAGTGCTTAGGATGAACATTAACTATCTCTTACTATAAAGTATGGAGATGTGAACTGGGGGTCAACCTGGGACGCTGCTGCGCATCCAATGCGGGACGGCGGGTGGTGGAGGGCTCCTGCCCTTGCAAGTTCAGCTTCCCAATCGGGCACAGAGCGGGACACGCGTAAAACAAAAATACTGACCACAATGAATCTCCTGATGGCATTAGACATTTTTCTCCATTGACACCATTGCCGCCAAAGTTACATTGGTTCACCGTCACTTCATGTAATTCACTATGGTACCGCAACCTTCATGGACGAGACCTCCCCATTATGGGAGCGCAACGGCAAATGAAACTCTCCGCGGATACCGTCATTAATATCAACAGAAACCTTCAAGTTGCACATGCAATGCAGTCTTGCATGGCATATCTCCTTTCCGTAGCGCGACAGCCATACAATCAGTACGCATTCAATTATAAATGTTTATTAGCAGACATTCGTAGCTACTATTCGGAAAGGAAAGGAAAGGGAAGGGGACCAAAAACAGATACATATACTGGGGATTTTGCCATTTCAACAAGCTGCTGGTGAGGGTAAGATGGGATTGAGGTCTCATCGAATCATCTATCACAGGGGTGCACAACTGATTTTGACAGAGGGCCGAAAGTACCTTACATGAGGGCTATAGTGGGCCGAAAAGTAAATGTGGGCGGGGCGGTAGGCGGGGCGTGGCAGGAGGCTTTTTAAACCCCCAATTTGTACTAAACACATGGAAAAAGAATGTTTTTGAGGGGTAACAATTTTTATTTGCATTTCAAACTTACATTTTGTACTACACATTTTCCATTGTTATAATTTATTTCTATTTAGTTATTGTATCTCGCTTGTTTAATTAACTTATATATATTTTATTGACCCTAGATACACTATGCCCCATGGCCCCCTCACCCCAACCAAACACTATGCTCCATGGCCCCCTCACCCCCAACCAAATACTATGCCCCATGGCCCCCTCACCCCAACCAAACACTATGCTCCATGGCCCCTTCACCCCCAACCAAATACTATGCCCCATGGCCCCCTCACCCCCAACCAAACACTATGCCCCATGTCCACCTCACCCCCAACCAAACACTATGCCCTATGTCCCCCACACCCCCAACCAAACACTATGCCCCATGGCCCCCTCACCCCCAACCAAACACTATGCCCCATGGCCCCCTCACCCCAACCAAACACTATGCCCCATGCCCCCTCACCCCCAACCAAACACTATGCCCCATGTCCCTCACCCCCAACCAAACACTATGCCCCATGGCCCCCTCACCCCCAACCAAACACTATGCCCCATGGCCCCCTTACCCCCAACCAAACACTATGCCCCATGTCCCTCACCCCCAACCAAACACTATGCCCCATGGCCCCCTCACCCCCAACCAAAAACTATGCCCCATGGCCCCCTCACCCCCAACCAAACACTATGCCCCATGGCCCCCTCACCCCCAACCAAACATTATGCCCCATGTCCCCCTCACCCCCAACCAAACACTATGCCCCATGGCCCCCTCACCCCCAACCAAACACTATGCCCCATGTCCCTCACCCCCAACCAAACACTATGCCCCATGGCCCTCACCCCCAACCAAACACTATGCCCCATGGCCCCCTCACCCCCAACCAAACCCCCCAACTCAGCACACACACAAACATGCACCAATACAGACCCGAACCCCCACCCCCCAACTCAGCACACACACAAACATGCACCCATACAGACCGAACCCCCCAACCCAGCACACAAACGTGCACCCATACAGACCCGAACCCCCACCCCCCAACTCAGCACACACACAAACGTGCACCCATACAGACCCGAACCCCCCACCCCAGCACACAAACATGCACCCATACAGACCCAAACCCCCCACCCCCCAACTCAGCACACACACACAAACATGCACCCATACAGACCCGAACCCCCACCCCTCAAATCAGCACACACACAAACATGCACCCATACAGACCCGAACCCCCCACCCCCAACTCCAAACCCCCACCCCCAACTCAGCACACACACACTCAAGCATGCACCCATACAGACCCGAACCCCCCACCCCCTAACTCAGCACACACACAAACATGCACCTAGACCCGAACCCCCCCAAATCAGCAAACTCTCAAACAAGCACCCATACAGACCCGAACCCCCCCAACCCCCCCAACTCCAAACCCCCACCCCCAACTCAGCACACACACACTCAAGCATGCACCCATACAGACCCGTACCCCCCACCCCCCAACTCAGCACACACACAAACGTGCACCCATACAGACCCGAACCCCCCACCCCCCCAAATCAGCAAACTCTCAAACAAGCACCCATACAGACCCGAACCCCCACCCCCCAACTCAGCACACAAAAAACATTCAAATCAAAACATTCATACACATCCGACACACATCCGACACCCCTCCACCCCCGCTTCTCAACATACACACAAAATGCATTCAAATACAAACATTCACAAACCCCCCCCTCATCTCAACATACACACAAAATACATTCAAATACATTCATACACATCCGACACACCCCCCCACCCCCACATCTCAACATACACACAAAATATATTCAAACACAAACATTCATACACATCCGACACACCCTCCCACCCCCGCATCTCAACATACACAAAAAATACATTAAAACACAAACATTCATACACATCCGACACACCCCCCATCCCCGCATCTCAACATACACACAAAATACATTCAAACACAAACATTAATACACATCCGACACACCCCCCACCCCCGCATCTCAACATACACACAAAATACATTCAAACACAAACATTCATACACATCCGACACACACACCCCCCTGCAACATACACACACAAACATAAAGCAAAACAAACCCGACACACAAACATAAACAGACCACTTACCGGAGACGTGCTGGAAGGCAGGTACGTAAGCGGCAGGTAAGCTGGAACGCTGGAATCGCACTACGACTGGCGTGGTCCAAGGCTGAAATGCCTTCCGGCATCAAGCCTTATGGACCACGCCAGCCGTAGTGCTGGCCCTCCATTGGTGCAGCACACACGCATTACGTGGCTCGTAGGAGCGACGTGATGCGTGTGTGTGCTGAGCCAATGAGGGCCAGTGTTTTCACCGGCCCGGAAGACAACAAAGACTTTCCTAATGGAGGGCGGCCGCGGGCCGCCCTCCATTAGGAAAGTCTTTGTGCCTCGCGGGCCGGTCTAAAGGGCATGGCGGGCCGCAACTGGCCCGCGGGCCGTATGTTGTGCACCCATGATCTATCATGACACGCATTTTGCAGGATTCGGGGGCTGGGAAATGGGGAAGGCGGACATGTGCAAGTCGGGCAGTTATATCTTATTTCCTCCATAATATGTTCTTCTACAAAAAGTTTCAAGGCGGCAAATTGGAGGAACAATTCATCCATTTCGGCGTCCAGGCAGTTTACTTTTATATGTCCAGCGTTTACTTCAGTTCCGGTGCCCGTATGTGGCTGTGCAAAAGGTGCTGCTTCTGATGTACTCCTTTGTATTCTCATAGGTTCTGTTAAAGGACAACAAATGTGGTTAATTTATACAACGCACTACATTGTAATTGTCTTACTCTTGCCACCGCGTCCTCTACCTATGGCGTTAATATGCTCACTCATTTCGTCATGTGGGAAATTTTCCTCCTGGCATTCTAGGGTGCTTGACCTTGCAGTAACTCTTTCACTTTGCACAGAGCGGTGGGTACCAATGGGGCTATCCTCACTCATTTCCTCATGCAGAAACTTCTCCTCCAGCCATTCTAGGGTTTTAGCCATTGCTGCGCACAAACAGAAAACATCATGCTTTCCTACTATTGTACACTACCAGGCCTGTGCAATTACAACATTAACTTTCGTGTACTCACCATGTTGCAGTGACGTTCTCTCTGTAGTGGACGTCACAACCTCTGCCTCTTCATCCTTTATTTGATTGTGAATCAGGTGTGCGGTAACATTGATGAAGACAAACGTCACTTCTGTTGTTGGTGCTTTCCATTATGCTACATACTAGGGTATTGCGCTCTTTGTTGCAAAAGTACAGACTTTGTACAGCTACTGCATTTTCCCTTCCCATTCACGCACTTGCTTCTGTTTGTATATGTCTTTTGTATTTGCTGCATGTAACCACTTTTTATGACCACCCCTCCCTTTCTCGGCACGTTGGACTCCACCCGATGTCCACAAACAGATGCAGAGTTCCCAACCACTGTGGCTATTAGTATAGAGCCGGCTTCAGTATGCTGTACAGTACATCCATACAAACTAGATGTATCTTGTTACAAATAATGGAATTTAGTGAAAGAAACATTATTAAAGGGACACTATGGTTCAGTTGCGCTACTAAAACCCTATCACCTTTAAAACTATGATAAAACAACGTTCTGGTTAAAGCGCCTTACTAAAAACCTATGAAATTCACTAACAAAGAACATAGTTAAATGGACGTTATGGTTAAGTTTCACTACAAAAAACCTATGAAATTCAATGGAAAAACGTTTCTACAGGGATATTGTGGCTACAGGTAAAACCGAAAAACCCCATAAATTCGCCAGTTATGGTAAGGTACGCAACCATAACTCGCGCTACCACTGTGCACTGCAAGGACTAACACCCATGACCTCAAAGATGACATCACAAATGTCATTGATGACATCACTGATGCCATCACATGTGCCTTTAGTTTTAATAACAAGGCTCCACAAGGGATTGCATTATAATGTTGCCACAAAACAATCCGAGGTCATTGGGAGAAGTATCATGAAATACATAATTTAGCACACAATCCATTGCTATAATCGGCATTGCACTATAGACTTCTTTGCAGTATAGCAAACACCTCATTCAGAAATGTAGGCATTGTCTGCAGCATGCACCATAGAGGTCCAACATTCAAATCTTTGCCATGCTACATAGTATAATGATGAATGCTTTATTTTCAGAATTTCACGTACTGTGAAACATGTAATAAGTACCTAATGCCCCGTCACTGACTACATATTTGTACTACTACACACAAACCACAAAGAAACCACAACGCACACAAATATGCCTTTATACCGGGAAAGTAAAGTAAGCAAAAAAGCAGCAGTATTACCAGAAAGTGTTCATACCCTACCTGATTATCTTTATGCATAGAAATGATTGCTGCGTTTCAGGGCTGCTTCTTCCCCTATGTACATGTATCACATGAGGTGAATGAACCCTTAGGAGAAGAGTGATAGGACATATGAGAAGGGTAAGGTCTACAAATATAGTACCTTTTGAATGTTCACTTCCTGCCTGTCCGTGAAGAAAACCACCTGCCCTACATATGCCAGTGAACAAAAAAAGAGGGAGCCAGACATGTGAAGTCATCAATGACATTTGTGATGTCATCTTTGAGGTCATGGGTGTTAGTCCTTGCAGTGCACAGTGGTAGCGCGAGTTATGGTTGCGTACCTTACCATAACTGGCAAATTTCATTTTTTTCCGGTTTTACCTGTAACCATAACGTCCCTGTAGCAACGTTTTTCCATTGAATTTCATAGGTTTTTTAGTAGCGCAACTTAACCATAACAAGGTTTTTTGTTAGTGAATATATATGTATATGTATGTCTGTGGGCCCCTCCAGACTGCAAAGTTTCATAAATATTTGTTTAAAAATACCAAATGTTATTGAGTGTCAAACGTTTTTTTTTCCACCTAAAGTGCAGCCTACTTCCCATTCATTTTCCCATAGACAAAAAAGGTCAATGTTTGCTAAAGCGCACATCCTAAACCGCTGGATGGATTTTGACCAGGTCCGAAACAACTTGGTCACGAAGCGTTGAGTCGCGTTCCATGCATGGTTTGGGGTTATTCAGTGCTGTAGTTATTTTAAAATTTGATGGAGAAGGGGGGGAGCCCTTTCCCCAAAAATTATGTTATATCTCCCATGATGCATTGCAGGATCATGTGTTTCAGAAATGGAAAGAACCACCATCTTGTTTTTCTCGTTGTGAGAGATAGTTGCGGCTATAGCCGAGGTTATAAATGCATTAAAAAGCTATTTGCAGGTCAAAAAACATACAAATGCCATCCGGGTAGAGTTGGTGGGATGCTAGAAAGCACTGAGTGAAATTTGGGAGTTGGAGTGGGTCCAGGGACCGAGTTTGCAGCACGAGGCTTTCTGTAGCCTCGGCTATAGCTGAAACCTGAAAGCAAACTGCGTCACAGAAGCAGCGTGTGCTCTGGGGTGAAAGGGAGAGGGCAGGGGAGAGAGGCCATCGGGGTAGTGGGGAGAGCTGGTATAGATGAGGGGGCACTTGGTGATGGTCTGGGGGTCAGGGAAGCATTTTTCTTTATCTGGCACGTTATTCGCAGCTATATCTGAGGTTACAAAGGACTACAGATAACCACAGGTATGTGTAGTTCAGTACCCGCAGTTAGATTTTTTTTTGAAAGTTATTTTTATAACTATAGTGACGTCAGGGGTGAAAAATCACTGGCCAGGCCATGGCTCGCCATCCAGGTCTCCCATTCATGCAGTAACCAGGACAGACTCTGCTTAGCTTCAAAGTGAGGAATGGGCCAGTCTCCTCAGGCCATGTTGCCTGTTAAATGAGCCAAACTTACAAGATCGCTTAGAGGAATGGGCTGACCCTTTTCTTGCTTTGAAGCTCAGCAGGGTCAGTCCTGGTTACTGCATGGATGGGCGACCGAATGAGCATCTGAATTATTATTATTTTTTTAAACCATGCTACTGTCAGTCCTTGAAAGTTTTGAACTCTGAGACAATGTTTTGCCTTTTGCTGAATTACATTCTGGTATTTGTAGTCTTCCAGTCAATAATACAAATAAAAAAATAGATATGTTTACATCGACAGTGAATTTCCTATCCCTGCAGTAACTGGGGTGAACCCTGCTTAGCTTCTAAGTGAGGAAGTGGGCAGCCCACTAAGGCCATGTTGCCTGATATATGCCCCCCCTTAGAAGAACACTTAGAGAAACATGGCCTCAGGGGGCTGGATCCTTGCTTGCTTTGAAACTAAGAAGGGTCGTTCCTGGTTACTGCATGGATGGCACACAGTCCATGGTCCTGAATGCTGTGTGTTTTCTTCTTAGTTTTAAATATCTCCTAACACACAGCATCTGCATTTTTAGAAAAAATGAAATAAAAAAATCACAATTATGAACACAGTTATCAGAGAACCCTGGCCTTATGGAGTTCGAGACGCAGCACTTAACCACTATGCTACAATGATGTTATTGTGTGGATTTTCACAAGTTATCTATGGGTGCTATCCACCGCAGCGGGCGGTTATTGTTTGGAGCTAATCGAGTGACCCCGGAACCATCCCCCATGCCAGAAGACTCACTCGAAGGAAGAACACATTCTTCTCGAGGACATCGTAACGCTGCTCCAAAAGGTCACCATAGAAATCGTCCCGGCGAACCAGGTAAACAAGGGTATTTATTCAACCTACTTTCTTGTCCCAAAGAAAGATCTAACATTGCGCCCAGTATTAGACCTATGCCCTGCACCCATGTCAAGCCAAAACAATTCTGCATGATTACTCTACAAGAAGTAATACCTCTGTTAAAACCGGGGGATTACATGGCAACATTGGATATGAAAGATACTTATTTTCATATTTCAATGTTCCCTGCGCACAGACGATTCTTGCGGTTCAAGATGGCGAACCAGCACTACCAATTCAAGGTGCTACCTTTCGGAATAGCATCCGCACCAGGGGTATTCACCAAGGTACTGGTGGTGGTGGCCGCGCACCTGCGCAGGGAGGCAATTCCAGTGTACCCTTACCTGGATGACTGGCTGATTACAGGGGAGACTTCCCGGATTTGCAGGCAAAACATCAAAGAACTATCAACCTTCTCTTTCAATTGGGCTTCTCCATAAACGGGAAAAAGTCAAGTCTAGTGCCAAGCACAACCAAACAGTTCCTAGGAGCTGTAATAGACTTGAAGGAGGGGTTAGTCTTTCCATCAGAGGAAAGGGTCCAAAATATGTTACTGAAAATACCTCATTATCAGGCCATCCGCGAAATAAGCGTACGCAAAGCTATACATTTGCTAGGCATGATGGCATCTTGCATTAACTGTACCACACGCGCGCCTGCACATGCAACCCATGCAGGAGTGGTTGGTGCAACAATGGTCTTGGGCAAGCGGTCAGTTGGACGATCTAGTGGTTGTGTCGCCAACACTAGTACAAAGCCTTCGCTGGTGGACCAGAGAGAAGTTGTGAAAAGGAAAATCATTCCATGATCCAGAAGTACAGGCGATTGTCACGACAGACGCCTCACTCGCCGGGTGAGGGGCTCACCACCTTCACCACACAGCACAAGGTCTGTGGACTCATGCCACCGCGCAGAACCACATCAACCTGTTGGAACGACTGGCAGTGTTCAAGGCCCTTCAGGCATTCAAAACACACCTAGCAAGCCAGTCCATGCAAGTCCTTACCGATAGCACTACGGTGATGTTTTACATCAACAAACAGGGGGGCAAATGTTCTCCACATCTGTCCAAGCTACCACAGCAAATTTGGAAATAGGAATATTTTCCGTTTGAGTGCCCGTCATCACAGCACGTTCCAGGGGAACACAACTCTCTGGCAGACTCCTTGAGCAGAGATCCCCTACCAGAGGATCACGAGTGGCAACTAGACACAAAGGTCGTAGACCACCTCTTCTCTCAATGGGGTTTTCCCACAATAGACAATGCCCAGACTTTGCGTCCAGGTTCCTCCAGCCAGGCTCCAATGGGAACGCCCTATGGATGAACTGGTCAGGGAGACTTGCTTATGCTCCCCCGCCCCCACCGACTCCTCTCATGAATAAAGTGGTAAACATTACATAGTGAACAAATGACACTCATCCTAGTTGCTCCTATGTGGGCAATTGGCAAACTGGCGATTTGCAATCCCATCAAACTCCCATACCAGACCAACTTACTCACTCAACACGGGGGTTTAACAGTGCATCCACAACCTCACTCGATGAACTTGGCAGCGTGGCTCCTGAAGTCATAGAGTTCGGACATCTGAACTTACCACAAAGGTGCATGGATATCCTCAAGGAGGCACGAGAGCCAAACACTAGACACTGTTATTTTGACAAGTGGAGGTCATTTGTAATTTTGGTGCCAGGCTAAAAAATAACATAGAATGTACACAATCCCACATTCTTTCCTATATGCTCTACTTGCTAGACACAGGGTTAGTATTCAAATCCCTAAAGGTCCATTTGGCGGCTTTATCGGCTTACACAAACTCCCACAATAAGGTTTTGTGGTAGAAGGTGCCAATCATCAAGGCGTTCATGGAGGAAGTAAAGAGAATCCACCCTCCAATCTCAAATCTGCCTGTCAGGATGGGATCTCAATGTAGTACTCGCTAAGCTCCTGGGACCCCCTTTCGAGCCGATGCACAAGTCAAGTCTTAAACACCTGACTTACAAGACTGTCTTCTTAGTGGCTAGAGTTGATGAATTGCAAGCATTGTCAGTGCAGGATACTTTCTTCGTCATACACAAGGACAAGTTGGTTTTACGTACTCATCCTAGGTTCTCTCCTAAATTCATCTCTGAATTTCACATGAAACAGTCTATCGAGCTTCCGGCCTTCTTCCAGACCCCAAAAGATCAGCTGAGGTTAAACTCCACACACCAGATGTAAGGAGGGTGGTCCTTTACTATGTAAACAAGACCAGACATCTAAGGAAAACAGACCAACTCTTTGTCTCCGTAGCTCCGGGCAGAGAAGGAGACCGCATTTCCAAAAATGCTATCTCCAGATGGATAGTCAGATGTATACAACTGTGCTATTCCCTGTCGGACAAAGCTCTGCCTTTCACGCCAAGAGCTCATTCCACAAGGAGCACAGGAGCTACTCTGGTTTTTATTGCAAATGCCCCTCATACAGCATTTGCAAAGCAGCTACATGGAGCTCAGCACACACTTTCACTCAGCACTACTGCATTGACACACATTTCAAGACAGATACACAGGTGGGACAAGCGGTTCTAAGACATCTGTTCGCCCATGAACTTTCTCACAATCTATGCACAGCATATGATATAAGCAGATTCCACAAGCCCAGAAGGGATACATTACTCACCATAATTGTATTTCTGGTGCTTGTATTTGCTTAGATTCACATGCGCCCACCCTTCCTCCCCATGGGGAGAAGGCGCATGGATGTTTTGAGCTTGTCTGGTACATATCTGCTTGGATAAACCTGTACTTGCGCTACACTTCATGCTACCTCATGTCAGAAACAAAACAATCTGAGGGACCTCGACGTGTGAAGGACCAAGGGTACAGTGGAGGTCACACTAGGGATAGTATTACTGGCACGCCCTGTCCCTCACGTCCCTTTTCAAATTTCGAAAACAACAACTGTAGTACTCTGCAGCTTCCACTAGATGTCACCCGATGCACAGCATGTGAATCTAAGCAGATACAAGCTTCAGAAATACGATTACGGTGAGTAATGTATCACATATATAATCATGCTTTTCTCACATTTTACTCTCAGGGTGACTATTGTGACAAAGACAATGCGCACCATTGCGCGCTAGCACACACGTATTTGACTATCCACCCCTACTCAACAGTGCAAACACATGGAAAAGTATGTGTCATGCTTTGCACAAGCATGAGACCTACAGTTCCATGTGCTTGCACTACTGAGTGACATGGTAGTTACAACGTTCATTCCTTCAGAACACGCAATGCACACTTATTATGGTGTTCATTTCCTCTGTCAAAATACTGTGCACAGGAACTAAACGCCACACCAATGTCTAGTGCCATTGTTGCGTGCGGATTCAGCGATCCACGCCCAGCAATGCACTTTGTTTTTATGCAAAGCCACCAGCATCTTTCTTTTGCTGGCCACACACTCATCCCTGGTGGTCCCTGGTGCTCTGGTGACCCCCACCACCCAGTAAAAACACATCTGACCTTTCCTAGGAGCAGATTGGCAGATTACACTGCCAATCTGCCCCCAGGGTGGGCTAAATAAAATGCCCCATCCATTTGGGGTAGGAGCTTTGCTACAAACGTGTCAGTTTAATTAGCACACCTGAATAATTACATAGCAAATTGTGTGTGACACTGCTTATTTTATGCTGCATGAGGTTTTGGATAGTAGCTTTAAGTTTCTAAAATTCGTGTTCCCTGCTTTTTTGTGCTGATGAAGTCTGTATCATTATCTAGTAGATCTGCAGAAGAGACTGGCTTTATCAGTTTTCAAGAATTTTTCGAACGTGCTGTTGGGGAGCTCTCGTCTGCTCAGGTCTTGCAAATTCTTACAAATCTCAAAAGACCTGTACGGCGAGTTTCTCAGTTAGGGCATACAATAATAGTGCTGCATATCAAGTTATTCTGTAGGTTTGCTAATTTAATTGACACTTTTGTGACACAGCTGGTGATTTAAATTACCTTCTTCAATGAAAACACAACTCAACCTGCATCTTCAGAGCTCTCCGTACCCTCTTTCCTTTCTCTGTTCATATGGGCTAATGGAGAGAAAGAGAGTACTGCAGTAATCATCTACCCCACTATTAAACGTGCCAAAGGTGTGTATGTGTGGGAGTGCTAGCCAAGAACAAATCTTTCTTTTTCAAATAATTTCAAACCATGAATACATCTGGGTGATTATTAAATCTACTATATTCTGTATGCCAAAGACCAGTGTGCGTTCACTTTATTTATTTTTAAATACAGTGCTGCAATGCAATTCCTAAACATTAAGTTGTTCTATAATGTATAAATGCATTATTTCTACTGTAAAACACTGAACTGACACCATGTTTTTAAGTAAAGGTTGGTTTAGTGTATCTTAATCTCATAGTATTGCCTATATTTTATTTTGTAGGGAAGGTGCAGCATATTGACGATTGAACACTTGTGAAAATAAACATTATTCCATAGCCAAATGATTTTGATGGAAAATCTACTTCTGTGACCTTCTGGTTGCATATATCAACCCGTGAGATGATCCCAAACTCCTTGACATTCTATCTGATCACCCTGTTGTTTTATGCCAGCTACCCTCAAAGTGAGATGTCCACAAACTACAATATTCCAACTGGTTTGGCCAATTCTCTGCCTGCTACACCATCAACTCTTGGTCTCTTATTTCAATTCCTCTTACATAATGAATATGCAAAGCTAAAGAGATGTTTATGCAAAGTAGCGATCAATAGTTCGATGCAGTCTGTACATCCACTGACATACTGGTCATCCAGCACAAATTGCTTCCTGACTTTCTGATCCAACAAGCCTTGGAATTTGTGATCTTGAGCCTATAGCCGTAGGGATAGATTGTTGAAACCTTGAATTTATGGTCTTTGAGGTAGACTAATACACAAGTTCCTATGTCTCCCACAGTGATTTTTAGGTGGAGGTCATCCAATACATACATATGATGTGCGCTTCGACTTGGGCCTTGAGGTCAAATGTTGTATAACATTAAGCAGAGGGGTAGAGAGATAATACAACCTGTATTGTGATGCAGTAGGTCAGACAATTACAAGTTAACGAAAATAAACTTTATTCAGAAATTTAAAATTTGAGTAAAATATCAGTAAACCCAATAGACAGTTTATAGATAACAAATGGTAGACAGGACACAACAATGTATATTGTAGAATGTATGTACTGTGATAGTGACTCTGGAACCTTCTGGGTTCTACAACTATTCTAAATAGAGGCTGTTGCGATTATAGGGACATCAAATATTTGTTCTCCGAAAAAGTGTTCTCAGAAGTGTCCCTGGGCCAACCATTGGGCTGACCAGTTTACGGAGGACCTTTGCCCTGATACCGCCGCCATGTCGAGGAGAACCTTGAAACTTGGTACATCGCTAGGTCTGTGGTCACGGCACACTCGCATCGAATTTCATGCAGTTGTCTTTCCCAGGTCTGGAGTAAAGAGAGAGAGCCTGATCCGGATTGAACATGGTTACCGTGTCGCCTAGCCGTGGTGACAAACTTTGCAGTGCACTGCTGCAGTGCCCCTCTTGTCCCTGAAGCCGACTACAATGAAACTGGCCTCATCCATCCACTGGGAGCGGAGAAATTGCCACTGTCCCGTTTGGGAATCAACGCTGTAACTTTGTTGCTGAAAGCCGCAGAATTGCCGCATTTGAACCTGCAACTGAATTGGACTCGACTGCCGACGTTTGGTCCGGAGTGCGCCAGGGGTCAGTGAGTAATTTCACCCTTAGTGGTGGCCCCTAGTGCATCCATCCCTTTTACGCACAAGTGGTCCTTGAGGGCCCCTCTCCTTTTTTCAGATAGCCCGAGCTATTGGACTGTTCCCAACTCTTGGAACCTGCTCTGCCCTGTGGGGTAGACCCTCCTCAAATAGTCGGAACCTATTGTGCATCACCTCACCTGCCTTCCTGAGCTGCTACAGACCCTACAAAAGACCCTGTTTCGCTCATCTGCACTACTGCGTGTGCCAGCATTGCAAGTACATTTGTGCACTAGGCTCCTCATCGTAGGGATTGGACTGCCTTTCTGTTAGAACTGCGATTTCTGCAGAATTGCCTAAAGACTATTTGCACTACCTGTTTCCTTCCCTCTCGTAGGTGGCGGACCCATTTCATGCATTAACTCTCTAGGCCCCTCGGTCTTGTATATATGTATTTTAGTAGGATTGTGTTGGTTTAGAAGTGTTACTGTGATTATTACTGTGTATTCAACTTTAAAGGCCTTGAATAAACAAACGTATTTGTATTTTTAATAAATATACACCCGACTGGGAGTGATTTGTAAGTGTCCTTTAGTCTGTGTGCTCCTTGAGGTCCTTCAGTCAACCTCACCCCTCCTGAGGCCTAGTCTTGACCGCCGCCAGTGCTACCTTGATTGGTCTGGCTTGTCCAGAAGTTTACCCTGTTTGAAGAAACTAGGCTGGCCTTATGAACCTCTGCCCACCAGGTCAGAGTTCAGAAATCCATCTTAGCAAATTGGTGTACAGTGGTGGGATAGGACTGAAGGTATCCAGTGTTGCACACTAATTACGGAATTCCAATTACCCCTACCCAGGACACATAGATAGTGACTTAGGTCTATGGCCTTTACAGTTATCACTACTATCTAAAATAATGGAAACAAGTACCTTTATAACCTTAAATGCTTTTAGATCAGAAACATTGAGAAAGATGTGTACTGAAAGGGGTTTACTTGCTCAAGGTACAAACGTGGAAATGATTCAGAGAATCATGGAATGGCAAGAGTTGCAACTTGAGGCCATAACTTCGGACGAGAGTGCAGATGGAGGTGGAGCTGCTTCCACTGTCAGAACTGACAGTTCTGTCGCTGCCCTCATCCATGGTGTCCATGAGGACAGGGAGGATGCAATGTCCAATGTTTCCTCTGCAAGCTCTGGTGTTGAGGCCATGCTGGAATTCAAGACGCAAGAGCTGCTGTTTAAGCAGAAGGAGTTTGAATTCCACATGGCCAAGCTGAAAGTGGAGCAGGCAGAAAAACATAAGGACAGAGATCACCAGTTGCAACTGGCCAAGCTTCAAGTTTCCGATGGATGCAAGGGATCTGGACATGGGTCTGGGTCCTCCTCTCATCGAATGTTTCCTAAAGCTCTGCTCAGTGTGTATGATAAGAATGACATGGACTGGCTGAATGCATTTGAATATGCATGTGAAGTTCAAGAGGTTGTAAATGCTGATAAGATTGCATGGTTGCTCAGCAGACTACCCCATTCTTGCTGTAGTACTATTATGGAAATGTCAAAAACTGAAAGAGTAGATTTTGCAATGTTGAAGCAAACTCTCAATTTAAAGTTTGGGAAGACTCCTGCCCAATACTTCAAGGGGTTTATAGAGTACAAAAAGAAAGAAAGAAGTACTTGGGTGTCATATGTGACTGATTCTTTACTGGCTGGGTTGCAGGCTATAAGGTTCCCGCCTTTGAGGGTATGATATGTCTTGTCATGCTTGAACATATTTTTGCATCTTGTTCCCCTGAACTTAAGCAGCATTTGGCAGATTCAAAGGAGCTGGATTCTAAGAAGCTGGCCATAGCAGCAGATTTGTGGGTGTCACATAGAATGTAAGGAGGAGGGGAAACGGTCCAAAGATGAGGAGGGTGGGGGATCGGATAAAACCTCCTCCCAAAAGAGCCACACAAAGAAATATAAGGGTAAGTCACAAGAGAACACACAGGGTAGTGTAGGTTATCTTCCAAAACGGATCTCTGGTTATAGTAAGCCTCCCTATGTCCCAAGACCCAGTGGATCTTGTGTGGCTTGTGAAGCAAGTGACCATGTGAAAGGGGACCCCGGATGTAAGTTCAAAACCTTTGGGGTACACTCTGCTAATCTGGCCTTCTCCTCCTTTGAGGAAGAAGAGATGACAGGGCATCTTTCTCCTTAGACTTCTTCCCCAGTGGGATAGATTCTCAGGTAGCTTTCGTTTCCCTGGGTTCCTGGGAGCCTAAAGTCTCAGAGGCTTATGCCAGGATTCCTGATAATACCAAGCACTAGTTTAAGGACATTGTTTTGATTAATGGAATAGATACTCTTGCCCTTAGGGGTAGTGGGTGCAGCAGAACTGTAATGGATTCTGCCTCGGTAGACCGAGGAAGTTGCCTGAGCTCTTCTGTTACCCACTGATTTGGCTGATGGCCCACCTCTCAAATTCCCAGTTATGCCTGTAAATCTCACTACAAATGGTACAATGGTCCAGATAACAGTGAGCATTCAGAGAGATGTCACAGGAAAGGTCTTGCTGGGGAATGATCTCTGAACTTTAGGGCTTGTAGGAGACACAGCAGAGAGACCCTGCACAAGTTCAAAAACGAGGGCTGCACTGACCAAGTCCAATGCCAAGCCCAAGGGGAAACCCAAGGCTAAAGGAGTCAAGAAAGACAGAAGAGGGTAAGAAAATAAATATTTCCCCTAACTCTCCTACCACTGAGGTGGAGGTAGTTGGTCAAACACCTGAAACTGATGGGGAAGAGGTGTTACCTGAAATAATTGATCACCATTGATCACCATTGATCACCAAGAACTACAAGGGTTGTTAGTAGAAGGTGGTCCTGACAGGATTGAATTCAGTAAAGGCCAATATGAGTGCCCGTCTCGGGAAGGCCTAAGGAGACCGGCCTGCTCCCAGCATGAGGGAGAACCTGCTGGGAAGCATAGGATTTATTGAGAAGGTGACCTCCTCTACAGTGAGCCTCCAGAGTCTACAGAAGGAGACCATAGGATGTTGGTGGTTCCCCTGCTGTAAGACATTTCCTCTTGCAGTTGGCGCATGAAGTGCCCCTTGCTGGTCACCTTGGCATCAAGATAACCAAGCAAAGGTTATCCATGCATTCCTACTGGCCCAAGATGGGGTTGCAAGTAGAAAGTCACTGAAGGAGTTGTGCCACCTGCCATTTATCTGGAAAAAGTGGCACAACAATCCAAGCTCCATTGGTCCCCTTGAACCCCAAACATCCTCAGGTAAAGATTTATCCTGGTACTGGTCGACCAAGCTACCAGGTATCCCGAGGCCACCCCATTGAAGACTGTGACTGCCAAGTCAGTTGCAAAAGCTTTACTTGGAATATTTATTAGGATTGGCTTGATATGATATGATATTTTATTTGTATCGCGCTTGTACACAAGTGTTTCCGAGCGCGGCAAGGGAGGGGAACAGGGGAGAAACAAAACAACGATCTTACTAGGCCCAGTGACATTGAAAATGTGCAAGTGCATGGGAAAGGGAAAGGGGAAAAGTGCATGGAAGGGGGAGAGTGGAAAGTGCGGAGCAGAGGAGAGACCGATAAATAATAATACAAACAAATAAAATAGATAATGTAGCAATAAACAGGAGTAGTGCAGCCAACAAGTGGCAAGTGCTGTGATTACAGCAGCAGAAATGGGTAAGTCTGATAAGTACACGAAAGATGAAAATGGGGGAGTGGGAACTGTATGAGTACAGATACAGTCCCCAGTGCAAGGGGTGGCCGGGAGGTAGTGCAGAAAGGGTGGTAGGTGAGCAGGTACCTGGGCCCAGGGGACAGAGGGTGGCCAGGTGCACAGTGCCAAGATAGAGCAGATCAGCAAGGGAGAGGAGGAGCAAAGACAGATGCAAAGAGGAAGGTCCTGAGGTGCTTTCCTAAAAAAGTTGTGTCTGATGGGGGCAGCACCTTTATATCAAAGTACATACAGGTCATGTGGAAGGAATGTGGTGTCACCTATATGTTTTCATCTGCATATCACCCACAAACCAATGGTCTCATAGGATGGTTTAACAGGACCTTATAAAGCATAATTGGGGCTCTGCCCAAAGAAGAACATTGGATCTTCTATTGCCATGCTTACTGTTTGCCTACAGAGAGGTACCTCAGGAGGGTGTTGGCTTCAGCACCTTCGAACTTCTGTTTGGTCACCCTTTGAGGGGACCCTTAGCAGTAGTCAAGGAGGGATGGGAGATGCCCACTTCCCCCATCACTACCAACATAGTAGACTATGTGCCAGAGCTCAGAAAGAGGATGGTACTCCTGATGGGTCTGGCTAGGGAGAAACTGAAGGCAGGGCAAGCACTGGTGAAACATTGGTATGACCAGAAAGCTGCCCTCATCAATTTCTCATCGGGTCAACAAGTCCTGATCATGAATCCTATAAGGCCTAGAGTTTTAAAGGACAAATGATCAGGGCCTTACACAGTGGTGGAGTTACTGGGTGAGATCAATTATTTAGTGGATCTTAGAAGGGCTGGACAGGCTCCAAAAGTGTTCCATGTGAATAGACTGAAGGCTTTCATCCCAAGAGTTGAAATCGCTGCACTGCTGCTGGCTTCAGATGTTGAGGAGGATGAGTCAGAACTCCTCCCTGACCTGTTCCAGGGCAGTCCTTCAGATAGCTCCATTGAGGGTGGAAAATTGGCCCCTCACCTGACTTCTGATCAACAAGCTGAGGTGAAAAGTTTGCTGAGGAAATTTCTCCCCCTTGTTCTCACAAACTCCTGGTTTGACACCTTGGTGCAAACATGACATTGACACAGGAGATAGTGTACCTACTAAAAGTAGGGGATTCAGGATGTCAGACAAACTAAGGTCTTACATTAAGACAGAGGTCAACAAAATGTTGGATCTTGGGGTGATTGAACCCTCTAGTAGTCCTTGGTCTAGCCCAGTGGTTTTCAAAGGCAGGCACCTCTGAGTCAAGGTTCTGTGTGGATTACAGGGCTCTGAATGCTGTCACCAAGACAGATGCACACCCCTTGCCTAGAACAGATGAGCCGGTGGATACTTTGGGTGCTTCCAAATACCTCAGCACATTTGACCTCACTGCAGGCTATTGGCAAATAGCTCTTGCAGAACATATCAAGGAGAAGACCGCCTTCTCAACACCAGAGGGTATTTACCAGTGCAGGTTAATGCCTTTTGGTTTGAAGAATGCACCTGCCACTTTCCAGAGGCTTGTGAATCATGTCCTTAATGGGTTGGATGAATTCTGTCTAGTATATCTGGATGATATAGCAGTTTTCAGTGCCACCTGGAAGTATCATGTGAAACACCTTAGGATTGTGTTGCAGGCTCTTCACAAGACCCATTTGCCATAAAGGCCAGTAAGTTCCAGATTGGACAAGGTTCAGTGGTCTACCTTGGGCATGAAGTAGGTGGCGGGAGGATACAGCCTTTACCCAGTAAAGTATAAGCAGTACAGGACTGGCCTACCCCCACTACACAAACCCAAGTGAGAGCCGTTTTAGGAATCACTGGGTACTATGGGAATTTCATGGCAGACTATGGCACCATAGCTGCCCCTCTGATTGCTCTCACAACTCCTAAGAAACCCAAGAAGGTAACCTGGTCTGAAGAGTGTGGGAAGGCCTTCAATGGCTTAAAAGACTCTTTGTGCGAGGCCCCTGTTCTCAGGCCCTGATTACCAAAGAGCTTTTTTTGTGCAGACGGATGCCTCTGACACTGGGATAGGAGCTGTACTATCACAAGTAGATGAGCAGGGTAAGGAACACCCTATTGGCTTCATTAGTCACCAGCTTAAGGACAGAGAGCTCACATTGTCCACCGTAGAGAAATAATCTTTCTGTGTTGTGTGGTCCCTAAGAAAGCTGAGGCCCTACCTCTATGGGACCCACTTCACTGTGCAAACTGACCATAAGCCCTTAAAGTGACTTATGAACAATGACAGGAGAGAATCCAAAGTTGCTCAGGTAGTCCATAAGCCTTCAAGGCTTTGAATTCACTATTGAGCATAGCCCAGGTGTCCAACATAGCAATGCTGATGGGTTGTCCAGAATGTTTAACCGACCTGAACATGAGACTCATCCAGGGAATTTCCCCTGTTCTTGGTCTGGGAGGGGTGAGTGTTAGGAAAGATTTCCAATTCATGTGTAATTTTCCATCCAGTTGTGTACCCCCAACTTTTTGCTTTTGTTAAACACCCTAGTCGGACTTTGGCAGAGGAGCACATCCTCCTACTGCACTCCCCTGGGCTTTTCACTCACTTCATTATGGGGGAACTGACATGCCCTTACATACAGTCAGTACTGGGAGACTTTGTTTCCCTTCGTCCCTGTCAATGTTGCAACTTTTCTGCAACATGTTACAAGGGCACAATGTGCCTTCCAGTATAGCGCACTTTGGTCTTCCTGTAATTTCTAATTTCTAGATACACTCGAAGGATTTTTTAGGTGTGCCTTGAACAGGGCTGGTGGCAGCTCATCTTTACATGTATTTTTAACCCTTTCCTGCCAGATAAACCGCATTTACCGTGTTTGGCATACATACGTGGCCTGGCTCCAAAATGGCCATGCCACGAGGTTGTTTGTCCTGTCCTTTCGTCCGTTGGCCATCTTGCCCCTTCACCTTCCCCAGGTCGAGCCGACCTGGTTCAGTCCTTATTTGGGCATACATTCTCCCGTGAAACACCAAGCTTGTGTGTTTTGTGCAGCATCAATGATTAAATAATGTGACTTTCGCTGCACTTGTACATGGTCTAGGGTAAAACGTCGAGCTCATAAGATGTGATGACAATGCTTTTCATGTACTGCTGTTCAAATCTCGATTCCGGCTGCCATTACATGTTCTCTAGAATTTACATGACATAGGCATCTTTTCCTTCTTTCTATCTCTTTCTTGGGCTGTGCATTAATTTTTGGTATAGATTTGTACAAATTTTACATTCCTATTTATAAATGTGAAGTCAAACAGAGTACTAATATTAGGACCTACACAATATGTAAATAATGCACACAATTGATGTAGCTTCCTCGAGTCACACACAATGACTTAATCCACTGTTAACAACCATATAGTTTTGCTGGCGAGACACTTTCCTTTGTATTTAGCTGTCCAATATTTAATTTTATGAAGTTATCTAGGGATTGTATCACCTCATTTAGGTGAGATTGCGAAAGCATTCCTAGGCACAGCTTACCTATCGATATAGCTTGTGGCAGGAAAGTGTTGTTTGAGTTCCAAGCACGATAAGGGCCCAAACTGGTCCCTGCTTTTCTTTTATTGTATTCATTTCCTTGAACAGCCCACAACACTGGACGCCCTGAAGCATAGGTAATATGCTTAGTGCCATTGCGTTCCTTTTCTTCTCTATATGCCGCACTCCAGAACTCGCCTTCTTCCCTCTTCCACTCGGGGTAGAAGCTCAAGTTGTTATTACTGCAAGTGGTCTGGAACTGCGTAGAAGTTCAAAAGTACATCAAATGTCAGAATCTACATGCCATATCAAATGTGTGAACACCTTTGATTTGCCATTTCTGCTGACCCAAAGTAGACCAGAGAGGGACAGTTTACAGCCATGTTTGTTCAACATGTTCGAAAGGTATTCCATGTCAAAAACAACTGAATCTGCAACATACATGTGCTGTGCATTATGTGGCACTGGAGGGAATGTTATACTGATTTTCAAACTTGTAATCCCCTGCTTGGCATGGCTTCGGTGAAATATATTGGAACTGTGCTTGGAAGTCAGGACTATCAGTTTGGAAAGGCACTGCACAGTGTTCCCAGAAAATATATTTGGGCCACAGGATGGGGTCACGTTTGACAAGCAAAAAGGCATTGTAATATCTCACATAACACACATGGGACCACATCTGATGGAGATCCTCAATATCATCAAAAGAATCAAACGACGCATTTTGCTCAAATGTCTGCAGTCTAGTTCTTAACTGTTCTATATATTCTGGACACAGGATTACTGGGTGTAAACTGTCTGGATTCATCAATCAATGTTTCCAGAGCTCTGGTGGACCTTTCCATGAAGGCCCACTTCCAGCTTCACCTCCTTAGAGACATTCTCCCTTTCCTCACCTTTCCCCAGAAGCTCAATGTTTCCTGAGCTCTGGTCCTCTTGGGCAGTACTACTGCAACAGCCTCTTCCTTAATCTCCCCCTTTCCTCCCTACGTCTCCTTCACCTAATCCAGAATAGGGCTGCAAGATTTATCCATGGCCTCAAGCCCAGGGACCGTATCTCTCCAGCCCTAAGATCTCTACACTGGCTCCTGGTGGGTGCGAGGATCAAATTCAAGACCCTCTGCATCATCCACAAGGCTTTCTGAGGCCTGGGACCACGCTATCTTCAACTTCCTCTCCCTAAATACTTCTCTGCTAGAGCCCTCCCCTCCTCTAACAACTCCTCTCTTCCTGGGTCCAATCCTTCCTAGCCAACCGAACCACCCAGGTCTTTTCGCGGGGGCTTCAGCCCACCCTATCCCCATCCTTTGTGGCGTCCGACAAGGTTTGTGCCTTTCGCTAACCTTATACAATATCTTCACAAAGCTATTGTTCGACCGCCTTGATAACCTGGTGTCGCATACACAAACCATGCTGACGATACCCAGGTTCCTATCACCCTATCAGGTTGCTATGAAGAGGACTCCATACGGATTAACAACCTCTACCTGGAGATCCAAGCCTGGAGGGCAGAACACGGCTTATGCCTCAACGACGAGAAAACTGAGCTCCTTCTAGTCGGCTCAAAACCATGGCTTAGCAAACTGGACCCCCGTCACGCTTCTATCAACATAGATGGTAACCTAATCACAGTGGCCAAATAAATCAAAACCCTAGTGGTTTATTTGGATTCCACACTCTCGCTCAAAAAACAAGTAAACGCCATAGCCTCCTCCATGGCTTACACAAATAAGCTCATCAATACCTGCAAAGCCTTCCTCTCGCCTTCCAGCTGCATTACCCTAGCCAGAGCGCTAGTGCTCTCAAAAATAGACTACTGCAATACTCTCTTCCTTGGCACCTCAGAGCGCAATCTGAGCAAACTGCAGGTGCTACAGAATAATGCCCTGAGAGCAGCTCTGAGTATCCCGCGGCACTCACATCTCCAACTTCAGACACAATGCCCACTGGCTCCCTGTACGAGACAGAATCACCCTTCGATCACTCGTCATTGTTCACAAATGCCTCTCCAATGACACCCCCAAGTACCTGCCAGACACGTTAAACAAACACATATCAGCCAGACCAACCAGAAGGTTGTATTCTCACTGTCTCTCCATCCCCAAATTCTCCTTTAAAAAAAAAAAAAAAAAAAAAAAAAAGCAGGCGGCTCCAGCTTCCCGGTCCTAGCTGCCAAAGAATGGAATGCTATACCTGTGAACCTTAGAACAGAACCATCCTTTTGGACCTTCAAAGCAAAAACGAATTCCTGGCTCGCCTACAAGAACTCCCCCATTGTCTGACATACCAACCATTGTGTCACCACTTTTTTTTCCTTCCAGTGTCTGCCCATCAACCACCATGTAATCTGGTCATTTGGACTTATTGTTATTATCTTGTATGTCTATAATCTGTTGTAACCTGTTCTAAGTCTCTGGTGCCCAGTTACCTCAGGAGTTACCTCCGGGTTCGGCACGCGGTACAAATAAAGTAACTAAACTAAACTTGGTCCAAGCAGAGAGTGGGGGGCAGGTGTCTGTCGTCCGCTGGTGCCTCTCTTTAAGCCTCCTTGCCACTCTCTTGAGTTGGACCTCCTTAAGTTCCGGAAACCTCTCAAAACTCTGCTTTTTTTTACCTCTTTCCCGTCTCTGCTAATCACCACACTGCTGCTGAGACTGGCGGCCTCTGCATTCATGAATCTCACAGGTTACCTGGCCCCTGCCCAGTCGACACCAACGCCCCCCCCCCATGACACAGCACTGCCCTTGTGGGGCCCCTACCTGGTGGCTGTGCATCCTACCCTTGGAATTCCTCCGCCTTAGCACTTAGCCAGCTGCTTCCTCCCCTGCCACCCCTCGGCACTCCCTCTCTGCCCACCCAGGCTCTCTCCAGCACTTGCCCATACCTTGCACCTGCACCTCTTTTCACTGCACTTGCACGTCCAAATGTCACAAGGCCTAGTAGAACCACGATTGTATATTTACTGTTTTGCTGTTATTATTTATTCCCCTTGTACCCTCCCCACTTTGCCTCGTGGCGCCTGGAAACACCATTTGTTGTATAGGCGCCTAACAAATGTACAATAAATAAATAAATCACAGAAAAAGTGTGAACTTGCAGCTGCTTGGCTGGGCCATTGAAAGTATTAAACAATGGCATCCAAACGTGACACATGGGTAGAGGAAACATTTCTATTGAGGCTGGAGCTCCTGGCTCCTGAAGTTCTCTTTTCTAATGTGTGTGAAGAACTGAAACGCTTCAGAACCACTTGTTTGTTTACAGCTGCCAGCATGATGTAAAAAATGTTCAGAATGTCTGTCCCCAAAAGTTCTTTAATTGTTTTAGAAACATAAAATGCCTTCTGCTTCCATTGGGCAGAGCTGCAGTACTTCCCTGTCTCGTGGAGTTCTAGTCAAGTGTGGCATAGATTCCAATAATGATCATTTGCCTAATCTCCATCTCTTCTTCTTCAGGCTCCTCAACTGGAAGAGGATGATTACATGGAAACATTGCGGTAACCATCTGGAGCAGCTCTGATCACCAAGCCTCTAATGACTTTTTCAGTCCCTGCCCTGCGAAAGCTGGACCATTATCAGCATGGAATGTTTGAGTTGCTATCATGGCTACTACACCCCGGAGTGCCTGTATGACTGATTGGCAGTCTGCTCTCTTCTGAGGAATCCTCCAGGTGAACCTACTGCAAGAATCCACTATTACTAGAATATATTTGTACTTATTTATTGCTGGTAGTGTGCTTATTTGATCCAAATATTGAATTTCAAAAAGCAAGGTTGCCTTTCTTAAATTGCTGTGATCCACTGTCGTCTTCAGACATCTCAGTTTGCTATGTATACTTTAACCTGTTGCCTTAAATCTGGCCACCAATACCTATCAAGAAGCTGCTTTGTGGTTGCAGTTACCCCAAAATGGGTAGATAAAAGTCCAGCATGAGTGGCAGCTATTAGCTTTTCCCTGTCTGCTTTATTGGATTAATCTTTGAATAGGATCTCCTTTTTCATAGGAATTGAGAGATCTCGTAAATGTAATTACATGGGAAGCCTTTTGGCCTGAGTAGAATACCCAAACAAGCCTCTTTTATTTCCTCACATTGCAGTTGCTGAGCTAGTCATAGCTGCTACTGTTTTTGCTCTTTGTCATATTGGTCTGCCAGTGCATTGTCAGTGCTGTGAATGTTCCCCTTGGAATGTGCTCTTGTGTGCATCACCCATAATAAAGGGTGAGTCTGTTTAAGGTCTCAAACTTGTCTCCAGAGCTGTCTGGAAGCAATCGTTTTCTTAAAACATTTAAATTGTATTGCTTCATAGCAATGAGTGCATTATTATAACATTGATACTATTACAAGTCAGGGTTGTAGGTATTACAAATCGTTTCCCTATTAGTAAAATCAAATCTGACGCTGGCATTCCGCCAACATAATATTGTTCTTTATCTGAGCAGTTTACGAAGACTTGAAACAAATCATATCTAGTAGCACATAATCATATACAGGTAAAGTAAAACAAAGCAAATTCGTGAATACATCCTGTGTCACTATGAGTAATTAGTGAGGTATGGCTGTCGATTAGGTCACCTATGAGGTCACATGTAAGGCGGTTTACGCCGCTTACTACAGAAGTGAGAAGGAAGACATCTCATGAGGTTTGTGGTGGATGTTGGGATTATCAGAATTATTTACAGATGCGACTCGTGGGTCCCAATCTGCCAAAAACTTCGACATTTTACCCTGCATTGCCGCCTCAATTTTGGACATGGCAGGCACATACCACACTTTGGCCCACCATTCTTTCATACCTAGCATATTTTGTGACTTCCAGTGTTGTGCAATTATTAAGTGTGCCACTACTAGGAAAAAGGTAATTAGTCTGGACTTCTGACTGTTACTTGTAGTGTCCCTGTGCGTCTTCATTTCCCAATAGTAAAACCAAAGGGTCCATCTCTAATTCAAACCCACATATTTCTTTCATCTGGGAGACTAATTCCTGCCAGAATGTGTGTACTTGTGGGCATTCCCACCACATGTGAAAAAAGGAACCGACGGGCCCGTTGCATCAGCTGGGAGGTATGGAGTGAGCCGTGGTGATTTTATTCATGCGCTCCGGAGAACAGTACCATCGGAGCAGTAGCTTAAAACTATTTTCCCTGAGATGAACAGCTTGCAAAGTCTTATTGGCTCTCGTCCAAATATTGAACCACGTGAGATCTATAGGTTTCCCTATATCTTCTTCCCATTTGGACATGTAAGGGTGCAGGGGTTTAAACCTGGATTAATTAACACATTGTAAAAAGCTGCTAACTTGGCTCTCGGGGGGACACCTATAAACAAATCTTCGAAAAGAGTAGTCTGCGCTTCCCCGTGGATGCTACTTGTGGTTGTGTTGCCCAGTGGCGAAGCAGTAAATATTCAAACCTATCCCATTCCACTAACCATGTAGGCCTGCCTACACTCTTCAAATGCGAGAGGATGATGGTCCATGTAAGTGGATGATTGTCCATATATGAATGGCTCAATGTGTGTCAGCCTCCTGCTTTCCAGCAAATAAATCGCCCCTTGTCCAATCCTCGGGGAAATTACTTGTTATCCCATAGTCCAGTCCTAGTAAGGGAGATGTTGTCACCGCATATTTACGTGCAGCTTTGTCCCAATATTCCAGCGTTGCTCTAGAGGTTATAAGACACCTCTCACATCTTTTACAGACTTTCGGAGAAACCCAGCGTGTTTTGTGTATAGTAGTTTTATGTTCAATATTTACACACTGTTTAGTGTCCTGTGCCTGGGACGCTTTCTGGCTCTCTAGTACCGGCACTAGTTTGGCCGCGTATAACTTGCTTTCAATGTCTGTTACAGCCAGTCCTCCTGCCCCTTTGGACGCTATCAACATACTTCTAGCTACTCTTGGCCTCTTTTGGACCATATAAATCTAAATACTTGCGATTGCGTCAAGGCGGTTTTGGGTATCCAGCTCGCCAACGCCTGGAAGACATATAGTAAGCGTGGTAATAGGGCAATCTTGACCAGTGTTCTCTTCCCAGACCAGGAGATTTTGGACTCGCCCCATCTTATTAAATCCTGTTTGGTGCTGGCAAAAAGAGGGATAATATTGGCCATGTAGAGGTCTGCATATCTTGCTCTCAAGTTCACCCCTAGATATTTTAGGGTCCTTGACGCCCATGGGAAAGGAAACGCTCTCTTCAGATGTGTAACCTCTTCTGGTGATTATGTAATATTAAGTATAGTGGATTTTGTAAAGTTATTTTTAAAACCTGAGACTTCCCTGATTTGTTCCAATAGTGAAACGATGTGTGGTAGTGTAGTTCTGGATTTCTGCATATAAAAGAAGAGGTTGTTTGCTTATACTGCTAGCTTGTGGTGATAGCCCTGAACCCACAAATGGGCCCTTTTAAAATCAGTAACACCTCATACAAGGATGGGGATGCAGAATAACTCTTACACGAAATAAGATAGACTCAGGAAGTTGGCAAAATGTCTCCCCCTCCCCCAACTGTTTTATGTTCTATTGTATAAAACAGGGAGTTGCAACGGACATAAACAGACGTTCAATCCTGCTCTGAATCATTTTGCATAAAAAACACACTTGGTACTGAAAATCCGTCATAAGTGACGTCATACTACATGGCAAACTAAGTAAAACCTGCGGGGTGTACTTTCTAAGTATACTTTCTTTAAGGGATCAGGTTGTGATGTGGTCTGTACAGTCGGGTGGACAACATATGCCCACCTCTGTGCAAGTCATATTCATCAGTTACTAGATAGAGGGGACACCATTGGCTATCAAACTATAAGGCCCTTCGTTATATGGCCTTCTAAATCCACAATTGGTTGGCACGCTTGTACCCTTCTGGAACATTTGGCTCACTAGCAGCATGTTAGCTGGTACCCCAGGTGCCATCGGGTTGACTTGACTGTGTCTTCCCACCCAATTAGCCCTCCATCTCTCATCGCAATTGTTGCAGCAAGACTTTCCCTAGTTATATCATTAAGATTGTCTTTGAACTTGTCCTTGCAAAGTATCACTGCTCCTGAGAATAAAAGGGAGTATAGGCACACTCTTATCGCATTTCTGGTCTGTATGCCGAACTCCTATTTCCATCCTTGACTCACGTGACAGAAGACCGTATTTCGGCCTGTTTTGTTGTCTTGAATTAATAAACTTGCCACTCATGGTGTTCTTTCTTGCACCTTGACAAGGGCTGATTCAGCTTCTCACGTTCACTTGTTCTTCAAGGATGATTAACTGGTTCTTGAATGCTCCATCCTTTGACACCAGGCGAGACAGCTATTCCAGGCCTTTCCTTGATCTTCAGCTGTTTTCTTGCTATAACACAGCCCTCAGATCCTTCTTTCTGAGCTTACTAAATATGTAACACCGATGTCCAGAATTCTATATAATGGTGGCACCGCCTGTAGTCTATTCACTACATATAGCCAGCCTTTATGATTACTTAGTCTACTTGCGTTGCTGCATCTGTACAGTTATATAACAGATTGCATTTTCTGCAGTGCTCTTCACACGTGCAATCTTCATTCTGCATATGAAAGTTTACTCAATGCTTTACTTTGCCATCAGATTCTATAAGGGCTATGCATTTTCTTCCTTGACCATTCTTCACAGTGCATCATGCTAATTTCCTTTGACGTCTCCAGCCTCTTTTCCTCTCATCTTCATATTCCTTCAGGGATCTCCTCCAAGAGATTTGTCATCTCTGCGAGGGTACATCACATAGGGTCTTCTGAATGGATTTTTCTCAAAGACTCCCTGTGGAATTGGCACAATCACTGGTGTTGTGCATGTGGCAAATTTACGGCTTCCAACACATAGGCAAAATAGGGGCGGGACTTCCTGCAGAGGCATTCAGCTGCTCCTCTACAGCCCGCTGTTTCTAACCATTTAATGTTTCCTGATAGGCATATCTTGCAGGCTAAGGGTTCCATAGATGGGGCCAAAAACAATGGGGACAGTGGACATCCCTGGCAAGTTCCTCTATATATGCGCACTGGATTGGAGAGAATCCCATTTTATTTAATCTTTGTTGATGGTAACACAAAGTTGGCCAGTATCAATGTCCGAAAGCATAGGCCTAATCCGAACCCCTCCAGGACCTTAGACAAATAGGACCAGTTAACAAGGTCAAATGCTTTCTCTGCGTCAATTGAGAGTAAGGCCATTGCTGGTTTAGGTTTTTGTGCCCAGGTTGAAATATCTATTGTGCGCCGGATTTTGTCATATGCCTGCGCCCAGGTTTGAACCCTGTTTGGTCTGCCAGTACTAGTTGGCAGGATTACGGCTAGTCTCATAGCTAACACCTTGGACTAGATTCGAGAGTCATAGTAGAGAATCGCGATCAGTTGGAAGGATGAACGCAGTGTGGGGTCTTTATCTGGTTTAGTGTGCAGAGTCGGAAGCGATTTCCCCCATAGAAGGTGTGATCGCACCATACGCGGGAGAGGACAGCTGAGAATATTTTTATAAAAAACTGCTGTGGAGCCGTCCGCCCCTGGTGCTTTATTGCCCAGAAGGGACCGAATGGCGTGTGCTACTTCTTCTGTTGTAATGGGTGCATATAGGGATTGTCTCTGCTCATCTGTATGTTGGGGGAGCTGGGCTTCATGGATGAGCGCCACCTCTTGTGAACTTGTGGCTGTCTCCGCTGCAAAAAGCTCAGAGTAGCATTGGGATAGAATGTGTATTTTCAAAGATTCATTCGTTTGTAGCAGCCCTTTACTGTCTTGCAGGGCCCCTATAATAGTGCTATTTCGCTGCGCTTGGAATTTGTAGGCTAGCATCTGGGACGCTTTAGTGGACGTGCTAAAGTAGAAGTGTTCCGTCCGAAGTAATTTATGTGAGATATCGCCTGCCCACAGCTACCTCATCTCAGCTATGACTACTTGGAGCTGTCAATATGTTTTCCTAGCCCCATCTCACTTGTATTGGGATTCCCATTTGGTCACCCGCTCCTCAGCTTGGACTCTCTGGGTGGTGGATAGTGTCATTTTTACGGCCCTCCGCTATGCTAGTTGGTTCTCCCCTAAAAGTGGGCTTAAGAGCCTCCCATACCCCTGTGAGGGACACTTCCCTGTAAGACTTTCTTGAAAGTACTGCGTAATCCTTTCTGCAGTGTCAGAGCATATAACTGGGTCTGTAAGTAGTGAATCGTTCACTCTCTAACCCATGGACTTCCAGCCCCCAGACCGTAACCGTTTAAGTATACCGTGACAGGGGAGTGATCTGATACCAGGGCTATTTCTATAGTGGCTGCTGAGATCCCAGGCAACAAGGAATGAAATACCTGGAAGTAGTCAATTCTCAAATAGGTACTATTTACATGTGAAAGGTGGGAATAGTCTTGGTGGTGAGGATGAAGATTCCACCAAACATCAATCCGATTCAAGTCGGCCATGGCCCGTTTAAGAGGGGCTACCCTTGCCATCTCAGCGGGAGATTATGAGCCAGACTGATCTAAGCTGCCATCCAGCACTAGATTAAAGTCCCCTCCCACTATTGGCTCCCCGTGTAGGAATTGTGCTATTTGAGGAAACAATTGGGTGTAAAAATGGTCCTGGTGTTGATTGGGACCATACACTGACACCTCTGTGAGGGCTCTCCCTGCTATGCGCAAAATCACCCCTATATAGCTGCCCCTGGTGTACCTTAACATTTTCACTTGTTCAGAGCCTAGCGACTTAGCGATTTAGATGGCTACTCCCACTTTTTAGTTGCTGAGGAAGTGAAGTACTGATGCGGGAACCAGCGTGATCTCAGTCTCAGCTTGTCTCGTTGAAACAGATGAGTCTCTTGGAGCAGGGCAATATCTGCTTTGACCTCTATTGATTTGGAGAGGACTCCTTTCCTTGTCATTGGGGAGTTTAGCCCCTGGGCATTTATCTAAATCAGACATTGTGGTAGTTTGGTTGAGTCATTAGTACTGCTAGCAGTCTGGCCCATCACCCAGGGTGCTCAGACAAAAACCAACATAACGTTTAGGCTTCATAACACTCGACCCTCCCCCCCGACACCCCTCATGAACATAATGTATAATGTTCCAACTCTCGGTCCAATAATACCTCCTACTGCAGTTCTGGATGTATAACAAGACTTCAAATGGAAGCAATAGTTTTAAGCCCGATTTCTCCAAACTCCTTTTGAATCCACCAATGTAATCTGAATCTGAGACCACTAGTGTGGGTTTCTGAGTCTGCTTGGCGCAGTGCAAGTAGCAATCCTTGCATTTCAGCAGTCTGGGTGGACATGTCTCTCAGGTGCTTTTTGCAATGTCAGTATGTATACATTTTCCTCCATGTGTAAAATGTTCTACTATGGCTGCACATGCAGCTGCATACTTGGAACATGTTCCAACAGCTGGCTTTGCGGAGCCATCACAATAAATGATTTGGAAATAATCAAACAATGGGATTTTAGGCAATGAGGTGCCTGGCTCTCTACCCATGGATCCAAGTCACACCACGTGTTCTTTGCAATTCTGCTTTATAATTATATTTTACATCTGGAGCATGTTGAGATGGCTACCATTGAATCTATTTAGTGTATAAAGCTTTTGCATTGAGCATTCTAGCTCTTGTGACGGCCTCATGTTGAACTAAAGGTGTGCTTATGTGTATAGTTCT